>NC_137177.1:4622500-5855000 GCF_951804945.1 Podarcis cretensis
AATGTGAAAATTTAATAAAAATATTATAAAAAAAAAAAAAAAGAAATGAGAAGATACGGGAGAAATGGGAGATTTCAACACCAGGCCGACTGGTGCAGTGGTCAGTTCTGAAATGCAGGAGCTTATCATAGCCATGCCCACCCCCACCCCCCAGAAAGTCCACAAATACAAGCAACTGTGGCAATCAATCACTTTAGATAAAAGGTAAAGGGACCCCTGGCCATTAGGTCCAGTCGTGGCCAACTCTGGGGTTGTGGCGCTCATCTCGCTTTATTGGCCGAGGGAGCCGGCGTACAGCTTCCGGGTCATGTGGCCAGCATGACTAAGCCACTTCTGGCAAAGCCAGAGCAGCGCACAGAAACGCCATTTACCTTCCTGCTGGAGCGCTTTGATGTGCTTTCGAACTGCTAGGTTGGCAGGAGCAGGGACCGAGCAACGGGAGCTCAGCCCGTCACGGGCATTCGAACTGCCGTCCTTCTTATCGGCAAGTCCTAGGCTCTGTGGTTTAACCCACAGTGCCACCCGTGTCCCTATCACTTTAGATAAACATACCCTAATCCCAGAAAGAGCAGCATAGTTGCATAGTGCAAGACCCCATTTATGAGAGTTAGCACAACTCTGGTCCTTTGCCTTGCAAGCAGCCAATAGGGCTGGCAGAGGCATTGCGACTGGTGCCTGGTGGGGGGGACGGTGGGGGTGGGTGAGTCAGCAGGGAGGTTGGTGCTCTGTGGAAGTACCAGAGGAGCCCTTGTGGTCCTTCTGCTGACGTATCTGCACAGCGCTGGCCTCGCAGCTGCCTCGCTCCTCCTGCTAAGCCACAGCGATGCCAGGAGAACAAGGGAATCTTGCTGGGCCTCCCCAGAATCCACACCTGCTATAGTTTCTCCAAGGACCACCATTGAACTCTCTGGTGCCTGCATGCGACTGAAGAAATTGTCCATCTAGCACGGGACACTACCCTTGGTGGTGCTGTGGGTTAAACCACAGAGCCTAGGACTTGCCAATCAAAAGGTGTCTATTCCTGTAATGGGAATTGAACCAGAAAGGGCTGGACTCCTGATGTTCTGAAGACACAGGCAAGATTTATGAGGAACTGTGCTGAGATCAAGAACAGGATCCCCAAGAGTCGGTGCTCACACACTAACAAGACAGAGTGCTTGGGGAATTTCGCTGAGCCACAAACTGTATCTGGAAACTGTACCGAAGGGTCTGAGCCTCAGAAACTAATAGAACCACTGTACCTTGGGAAGGTTGTATCCCCGGAACTGGGTATCACGGGTCACACGTCTTGCTACCCCCAAGGGGAGCATGTCACCAAATCTCTGGATCTCGTGGATCACAGCATCCGTGTAGGGCATCAGGGGACGGTCATCCATGTTGGGAGTGCGATTCGAGCCAATCACCCGTTCAATCTCTTCGTGGACTTTCTCTGTTGAGAAATCATCAGAATGAGACCAACAGTGCTATTTGCACCTTCCAGGGAACTAAAGAAGGATCCCAGCTCATAGCTGGGAAAGCAAAGAGGGACCCTCCCACAGAAAGGCAAAGACACATCTCTCCACCCTATTCCCCCCCCTTCCGCAGTCACCTTCAACCTCCGGGTATTTCAGCAGAAGCAGGAAGCCATAGCGTAAGGTGGTGCTGACCGTTTCTGTGCCAGCGAAGAAGATGTTGAGGGTTGTCATAACGAGATTCCTTGCAAAGAACTCTGTGTTTGGGTTTTTCTTATCCTAAGTCAGAAGGAAAATGGTAATGGAGGATGCTTCATAGATTATATGTGGGTAGAGACTAAAATCTGCTCTTCATATGTCTTCAAAGCTTGTTCTTTCCTGCTGATTGGCTAACCTGCAGTGATGTCACGATTAAACCAGTGAGGATGAAGGGACAGTTGAGTAGTGTTGAAAAGGTGGCTTCGTTCCAGAGATCCTAATTTCCTTTCAGACAAATACTTTGATCACAATACTTAGAATGAAATCACCATACCTGCTGCATTTTCACCAGGAAGCAGTCAATGAAATCCCGAGGGGCGTTGGGGTCCAGGGTCTCCTCGTGGTCTTTTACCTTCTCCATGATGAACTTCTCCAACCCTAAGAGCTGCTTGAAGGCTTCATGTTGTGGGCCAGGGAGGTACTGCATGACGCCCGAGAACATGTCGTAGAGCTGTTTGTGTTGGTTTCGGAGGGTGAGGGGAGAGAAAACAGATATTGCACAAAGTGAAGCTGAGGTGAAGGTCTGTGGAAGTTGGAAACATATCATGGAAGTTTGGAAGAGACTAGAAAAAAAGGCAGACTCAGAAAGTCTCTCTCCAGGAAGAACAGAACAGGCAGGTGGAATTCCTGACTCCAGATAGAACTTGGCATCAACTGCTGACTAAGCTATCAGCTGTAACAGACATGACTTCTCCTCTTTTGGGGATAAGGATGGAGACTTGGAGGAGGACTCAGAGGGTGAGAAGGAATTTCTTACCGTGCTAGCATCCTCAACAGCTCAATCTGGGATTATGTGAGGCTGAAGCAACATTCTAAACTTGCTTGAGTCAGACCTGGCCAAGCAGCAAGGCAGATCAGGAGTTGCAGCACCATGGAGAGCTCCAAGTGAGAAACTTGCCCCAACAACGGTCAATAGCTTTTTATTAGCCACTGCCAAGCACTGTTCCTTGTGGAGATCTTAGATTCTTTCAAGACCAGGGGAAAGGGGCAACTCTTCTTGTTTCCATGGCCTCATCCCATGTGCTCTCCCTCTCCCCTCCCCTCCAATTTACCTGCCCCCAAGAGGTGGCAGTGAACTGGAAGCTACCCAGCATCATGCTGAGCAGGGAGACGAACTCCTGATCTTCGTATTCAAAGCGGTCGCCAAAGGCAATGGAGCTGATGACGTTGGACACCGTGCGGCTCAGCATGTAGGTGGGGTCAAAGGGTGCGCCTGGAAAGAAATACACACAAAGGGAGCACCTAGAAAGCATGTCACTCAACCCAGGAACAAATCAAGAGTACACTTTGCACGGGACAAGGATAGCTGTGACTTTAAAGATGAATGGGAACCTTTTACAAAGTATTTAAAGAAGCAACAAAGTGAACTGGACTCCTTGGCAGGCTTTGAATAAACACTCACAAACTTTTTATTGATAATAACCAGTCAGATAAATTAAGGGTTTATACAATTTTGTAACATGCAGAGAATAGCATTTATAGAGAAACCAGAGATTGGAACTGAGGGAAGTCAGGGGGGTTGTTTTATGGGGGGGGATTAAGGATGATATGTTTTAAGATAATATGTTTTGTTTAAATTCCTAATAAAAAATATTTTTTTAAAAAAAAGAGTACACTTTGCAAAGCAGTACAGTCTTACCTCATTATTCCTTTGAGAAACATTACTTCAATAGGATGTAGAGTGTTGGTGATGTATTTAGCTCTGGCTAGGTTACGTCTGTTTCCACCCATTACCAAAAGTTAATATAATATTCGGTATAAAGCCTTCAACTGCCCACTTATATGCCCACTGTTTCTAACTACCACCTGTAACTCATTTAGCAGCATTTCTTGAAGATATCAAAACTGAGCTCACAGACTGACTGATTGATTGATTGATTGATTGAGAACCTGGCTTCTGCAGCTCTGGCTAGGAAAATGAAATATGGCATTGCAAAGCATCCAAGACACCCTGGATGATAGAAAAATTCTGAAAGGGGGCTGAGGACGTGGCAGAGGCCACACATTGCAAAGTCATCTAGAATGATTTCATCCTACTCTCTTAAACCCATCAGAGGATTTTGATCCCAAGTTGTGTATTACAGAGATAGGCCAAGTAGACCCTCCCCTGGACTTCCATCGTCCACATGAAGGCTAAGGACTAGGGTTGTCTGAGGCTGTTTCCACTTCCTATACACAAATACAAGATGGGTGACACCTGGCTTGAGAGCAGTACATGTGAAAAGGATCTAGGAGTCTTGGTTGACCACAAACTTGACATGAGCCAACAGTGTGACGCGGCAGCTAAAAAAGCCAATGCAATTCTGGGCTGCATCAATAGGAGTATAGCATCTAGATCAAGGGAAGTAATAGTGCCACTGTATTCTGCTCTGGTCAGACCTCACCTGGAGTACTGTGTCCAGTTCTGGGCACCACAGTTCAAGAAGGACACGGACAAACTGGAACGTGTCCAGAGGAGGGCAACCAAAATGGTCAAAGGCCTGGAAACGATGCCTTATGAGGAACGGCTAAGGGAGCTGGGCATGTTTAGCCTGGAGAAGAGGAGGTTAAGGGGTGATATGATAGCCATGTTCAAATATATAAAAGGATGTCACATAGAGGAGGGAGAAAGGTTGTTTTCTGCTGCTCCAGAGAAGTGGACACGGAGCAATGGCTACAAACTACAAGAAAGAAGATTCCACCTAAACATTAGGAAGAACTTCCTGACAGTAAGAGCTGTTTGACAGTGGAATTTGCTGCCAAGGAGTGTGGTGGAGTCTCCTTCTTTGGAGGTCTTTAAGCAGAGGCTTGACAACCATATGTCAGGAGTGCTCTGATGGTGTTTCCTGCTTGGCAGGGGGTTGGACTCGATGGCCCTTGTGGTCTCTTCCAACTCTATGATTCTATGATTCTATGATTCTATGATTCTATGATTCTATGATTCTATGATTCTACTCCCAAAGTTAAGAGTGTCTTGACCTGGTTTGGACCACTAGCATAACATGAGTCCATTTCTTAAAGATACCAAAACTGAGCTCACTTTTTGTTGCCCTCAGTGATTCCAGCAGGAAGTGGGCCTCCTCCACGATCCGGTCTTCAATGGATCTCCTTCCCATCCCAAAATTCCTCAGTGTTGTGATGGAGAACCGGCGTAGCTGTTTGGCCCGTTCCCCGTTACTGAAGACAACCCCTGAGAAGCAGAGGAGGAGGGGGAAAGAGGAGGAGGAGGAAGGCATGTGCTCTGAATGAGAACGTGGTTGGAACTGCACAACAATGAAGAATGTCCCCCTTAAAAAATCACATTTTGAATTTTTTGCCTGGTTTTTAAAATTGTAATTTCAGCATTTGGAAGAACATTGTAAGCATCAGGGTTTCCTCTCATAGGGTGTGTGCCTGGGTGTGTTGTTGTGTGCAAAGAGAGTTGTGGTCTTTATAGGATCTGTTGGAATTCCAGCTCCGTGAATGCAGTCATGGGATTGTTGTCTATCACATGACTGTGGATATTTTGACTCCACAGAGTGCGAAGTGACGGAGACAAGATGCTTGTGTTACTGTGTTCCGTGAAGTGGGACTATTGTCCTTTGTTCTTTTTCTCTTGGCTGTCCGATGGTAGAGAGAGAGGGAGAGCCATGTTGCAGTGCTCCGTGTGTGTTTATATGTAAATAAAGTAGATTAGCCAAAATGCTGAGTTGCTGAGGTCTGTCACACAAACTGCGAAGAGTCTGCGGATCCCTAAGTGTGCCGATGTCTGTTGGCATCGGTCGCTGTGATGTTCGGGCTGAAGAAAGCTTTTGAAGCTCCCGAACGAGCGACCAAGAGGGCGGGAACCTGCCAGTCGGGCATGTGTCTCTGCCAGGGTCCTACTCAAGTGTAGGCTGAACTCCTGACAGGATCATGGAGTTGGGTGGGATGGGGGCTTGCAAACTCTTGTCTAGCACTCTTCTTGATGGCTTGTCTCAATGGCATTGGAAGACATTCTCTCTGCCTCACTTCTTTCCACTGTAAAATATGTATTTTAAAAATGTACTTCAGGCACATCCAACTCCCAAGAGACTATGATCTACTCCCAGTACAAGAAAGCCTCTCCTCCTTCCAGAGGGGAGGTGTTGTGAGCGGGAGCCGGTTCCCGCGTCACGCAGGGGGCATTCTGCCCCCTGCCCAACCATCACCGCTGGCACAACACGCCTCCCAGCCGGTCACCCAATCGGGAGACACCGCAGGGGTGTGGTCTGGCTGTTCAAATGCGGCCACGCCAGCTCTCCCCTACCATTGCCCTGCCGATTTTTGTGAGTACCCACCCACCACTCCCTTTAGTGCGTAGTTTCTCGCTTGACCTTGCTATGGACCCATGGTTGGTCGCCCTGGTTGCCCAGGGGGCCTGGTAGGAGTTTTTTCCAATTGGCAAATTGGCACCGGCCTCTTGGTTTGTTTGTTTTTTTGCCTACCTTGTAGCAATCGTCACAACTTTCTTGGTATTTGGCGGTTAGGAATTGGAATTTGTTGGTGTGTGGAAGGGCAGGGTGTGGCCATCGTCTACCCCTTCACTTATGGGTATTTCGTTAAAGGAATCCGGCGGTCGTGGATCCTGTCCGATGCCCTGCATGGCGGGGGGCCATAGCATGACCCCCGGTGACATCAGGGGAGAGCTTATAGTTGTATTTGCATCAACAGGCTCCCCCTACTGGTGGTTACCCCCTCGTCAGACTCACCCCTCACTCTGAGTTGGTGGAGCCAAATTTGCTCTTGTCCAATGCCTAGGCCAATACCTTCTCACATGCTGTAATCAATAAAGTTGTGGCCTTTTCTAGCCTATTAACCTAATATGCCGTGTCCTCGTGTCTTTATTATTCCTAAGCGGGGGATGGGTCCTCGAATCACAAAACTGGCAGTGATCTACCCATTGTCATTGGAGGAAGGAGGAGTGCCCCGAGTTGTTGAGCCTAAGGGGGAATGCCATAAATGGATCACCAAACAATCTACTGCTGACAGACACAAGCAGCGCTGAAGCCAAGTATCGTATCTGCTATCACCAGCTGCAGATGCCAAACGACTGCCCACTTGATGTGATGGAGGGACAGAGTGAGGGGGATGGGGGGTGGAGACATTCATTAGCCACTTTAAATAATCCCGCGATCGATCAGGAGCCCGCGATCCACCAGTATCATCCAGGGATCTATCTGTCGATCGAGGTCGACCGGTTGAACATGTCTGATTTGCTTCATAGGACCAGGGGAGGTTCACTAGAAGTGCCCTATAGATGCCCATAATCATGCTGTCTGGTCTGCATTTAAAAAATAATAATAATGCTTCTGGACTGCAAAAGCAGAGACTGACCATAACCCCGGAAAAGCCAGTCAAAAGTGGCTTGCTCTCCACGGCCGCTGAACTCTTCAGCCTGGTCCACTAGGGCCTCCTTCACGGCATCGTATCCACACAAGACCACAACACGGCGGGGCCCTAAGTGGATGGTGAAGACAGGACCATATTTCTCACGGATCTGTGAAAAGAGGAGGAGGGCATTGTGTGAGGTGATGGAACAGATGGAGAGATGGAGCAAACAGATTGGTTTTCAGGAAGACAAGGAATCTTAAACACTGGCTATCATGTGTTGGTGGAAGAGGGGGGCAAGACATGTCAGGAAGGCAGGAATGGCTGTGATGATGATGATGATGATGATGATGATGATGATGATGATGATGATATGCCACCCTTCATCCAAAGATCTCAGGGCGATTCACAAGATAAAAAAAATACAGGATAAAAATTCCAGTTTCATTGACACCAATGACACAGGTAGACTGCAGGAGCGTTTGGGTCGGTCGTTGCAGTTCAGTGTTGGAGCTAACTCTTTATTCTCAAAACCTCCATCTCCATAGAACTCTCAGCAGTTCATTCCCGCTGGTCTTACTGCATGCAAATCAGTTGCTGAGACTGAAAGTCCCCACCTTCGCAGTGCTGCCCTCCCCCTCCCCCAGTTTAGATGCAGGCCCCACCCCACTACCTTCCCGCTCCGAACTACCTCCTTCCCCTTCACAGCCCTGCTGCTGCCAGCCCCATCACCACACCTTCAACCTCACCTGTGCCTGCTCTACCACCACAGTGCAGCAGCAGCAAGGGTGCAGTGACAAGGGCAGGGGGGCTGTGTTGGCAGCCCAGGAAAACTCCCAGGGAGGGAAGCTGTCGGCAGCACGATGGTAGGGTTGGGGCCAGATCTCCTGGCCAAGCAAATGGCTTCACCTCACCTAATGCCCCTGGTCTCCACTTTCACCTGCTGGGTGCAGATGGTTCTGCGGACGAGGGAACAGTAGAAATAAAGGAGGACGGCACTGGAGTTGAAAGCATGTGAGCTGTGCAGGAGCAAGCAAGCTAGCAAGCTCCAAACAAGCTGCCAGCTAGCTCTGCAGAGGCTTCTTTTATTAGCAGAAGTCAACAATTGGAAACAGGAGTGAAACCACCCTGAACTTAATGTATTTCCAGGAAGGCCAGTTGCAGGTAGCTCTGCAGGTGGAACTGGTACAACAGGGGTATACAGTCATAGGTAAGCATGACTAAGCCACTTCTGGTGAACCAGAGCAGCGCATGGAAACGCTGATTACCTTCCCACTGGAGCGGTACCTATTTCTCTACTTGCACTTTGACGTGCTTTCGAACTGCTAGGTTGGCAGGAGCAGGGACTGAGCAACGGGAGCTCACCCCGTTGTGGGGATTCGAACCACCGATCTTCTGATCGGCAAGTCCTAGGCTCTGTGGTTTAACCCACAGCACCACCCGCAGCCCAGTCATACCTTGGGATAAATACGATTCAGTATTTAAGTATTTTCGGGTTGCGCTCCGCAGCGACCCAGAAGTAACGGAGCACATTACTTCCGGGTTTTGTCGCTCACGCATGCGCAGATGGTCAAAATGATGTCATGCACATGTGTGGAAGCAGCAAAAAACGACCCGCGCACACGCATACGCATCTTACGTTCTGTTCAGGATACGAACGGGGCTCTGGAACGGATCCTGTTCACATCCCGAGGTACCACTGTACTATGTGTATGGCAACTGTCTGTTTATGTCACTTGATGCGGCACTAGCTTACACAGCAACGTTTACCTAAAAATGGGGGTGTTAGGATTTTTATCTATCCGAGCTGCTCCAGCAGTGGTAGTATGTTCTGTATACATCATGTGAGTGCCTGAGTGAGCGTGAGACAGGAAGTCTCATTACTGTTGAAAGTTAGTTTCACTTCTGTATGTGTCACCGTTTTCTGTCCTGGTGTTCAAAGAGCACAGACGTGCTGATGGAGTCTTTGTATATATGCTGTGCACCTTGCCAACAAAGGTCCGTATAGTTCAAGCTATGCTTTTCCCAGTAGTGATGTATGGAAGTGAGAGCTGGACCATAAAGAAGGCTGATCGCCGAAGATGGAATGCTTTTGAATTATGGTGCTGGAGGAGACTCTTGAGAGTCCCATGGACTGCAAGAAGATCAAACCTCTCCATTCTGAAGAAAATCAGCCCTGAGTGCTCCCTGGAAGGACAGATCCTGAAGCTGAGGCTCCAATACTTTGGCCACCTCACGAGAAGAGAAGACTCCCTGGAAAAGAACCTGATATTTGCAAAGATGGAGGGCACAAGGAGAAGGGGAAGACAGAGGACGAGATGGTGGGACGGTGTTCTCTAGGCTACCAGCATGAGTTTGACCAAACTGCGGGAGGCAATGGAAGACAGGAGTGCCTGACGTGCTCTGGTCCAGGGGGCCACAAAGAGTCGGACACGACTAAATGACTAAACAACAACAACATATCTACAAACGGAAATTCTTCTGCTATGATAAACCAGAAGATTAGTGTGCTCTTCTCAGGAGAGAAGGGTCACTTATGACTGGTCTCTCTGGACTGAGGGAGATCTACAGGCAGAGAGGGCCACTGGAGAGACACTCCAAAGACTTGGGAAGTTGGCAGCCTTTCCCGGGGCGTGTTTCCAACACATTTCCAGCGCTAGCAATACACGTGTCAGATAGGTGTTTTCCCCCCAATGTTCCCCTGATACTCTAAAGTCTGTTTGTCTCCAGCCAAGTGGAACTTTAAGCAAAGCTTTCAGTGAGGGAGGCAAAGGTCAGAGAACGGGCATGGCAGCCAGACACGCTGTGGCATGTCTTATGCGGAGGTGGGGTTGTGCCCCCACGCTGCATCCGCATCCCCACAGGAACTCGAACCAATTCCGAAGAACCATATAGTTGTGTTCGGATAAAATGCATGTCGATTAATGCATCCCCCCACACACACACACAAATGTGCAAAAGCAGTGACTACAGTTGCACATATTCTGAAAACAGCACACACAGTGGCAGAAAAACAGCTCTTCAAACTTTAGATCCCTGCCCTTTAGAATTGGAGAAAGAAAGGAAAAACCTTACAAAAACAGCAACGCCTTTAGGCAGTGCCAAGAAAGACTGCAAAAACATCCTGTCATTACCTCACCCATCAAACAGCAGAAGTGGAGACCACACTCTGAGGGAGCTTCTAATTAACGCTTGCAAACCCTTTTTCATGAATGGAAAAGCCAGAAATATATGAATACAGTAGTTTGTTTTAAAACAGAATTCGAACGAAAGTCACAAAGTCATGTGCAGAGTGGATCAGAGGGGTTCTGAGCCAGGTCACAGGCAGAAAAACAGAGCAGAGCTTTCCAGACTTTGTGTGTTGTGATATGCCTTTTAGACATGCCTCATTTCGCGACACAGCAAATCAGTTTTACTAGCAAACTGGAGGTTAAAGCAACCCCTTTCCAGCCCCAGGAGGAGCGCAGGGAGCATTCGCGCGACACATCTGCACACTGCAGCCAACACATGAACATGTCAAGACACAGAGATTGGGAAAACTCTTGGTTAGACTGTGTATAGGACCAGGTCCTGGGTCATAATAATAATAATAATAACCTTAATCTTCATTTTCATCATCATCATCATCTACAAAAGCTGGAACACAAATGCCTCATCTTGTTCTCTTTCCTAGTCCAGTCAAGGCAACACCATCGCTGCCTAAACTGGGGTGTGGGAAGAGCCCTGGGATTTTTGAGCGCTTCACTAGAAATAGCACAACAAAGAGGCAAAGGCTGCCTTTTATTCCTGCGTGGCAGGGGGTTGGACTAGATAACCCTTGGGATCCCTTTCTGACTCAAACATAGATTCTGTTCATTGGGGGACTGCCCCATTTTCCTTCATGCCCTCCTTGTTTGCGGGGGTCACCCCATACAGCCTTTTTGTCATTTGCATGACATTTGCAGTGTGTGTGTGTGTGTGTGTGTGTGTGTGTGTGTAATGCAAACCTTTCTGGGTACCCACCCTTCATTCTGACTTGTCTGTAGGGAGGCTACATAGCAAGCAATGGGTGCCCCAACACTTTCCAGGGCATTCCCACATCACTGTCCTTACAATGAATCTATGAGTTATGTATCTATGCTTGATGGTGACAGCAGTCACGAAATTAACAGACGCCTGCTTCTTGGGAGAAAAGCAATGACAAACCTAGACAGCATCTCAAAAAGCAGAGACATCACCTTGCCGAAAAAGGTCCGTATAGTTCAAGCTATGGTTTTCCCAGTAGTGATGTAGGGAAGTGAGAGCTGGACCATCAAGAAGGCTGATCACCAAAGAATTGATGCTTTTTAATTATGGTGCTGGAGAAGACTCTTGAGAGTCCCATGGACTGCAAGAAGATCAAACCTCTCCATTCTGAAGGAAATCAGCCCTGAGTGCTCACGGGAAGGACAGATCCTGAAGCTGAGGCTCCAATTCTTTGGCCACCTCATGAGAAGAGAAGACTCCCTGGAAAAGTCCCTGATGCTGGGAAAGATGGAGGGCACAAGGAGAAGGGGACGACAGAGGACAAGATGGTTGGATAGTGTTCTCGAAGATACCAGCATGAGTTTGACCAAACTGCAGGAGGCAGTGGAAGACAGGAGTGCCTGGTGTGCTTTGATCCATGGGGTCACGAAGAGTCGGACACGACTAAACGACTAAACAACAACAACAATCTATGCTTGATGAGCCACTTGGGACACAAGAAGTGAACCTTCTCACGCCTGGCTGAGGAATGTGCACTTGGAGCGTTCCTGCACTGCAGGGGTTGGGCTACGTGACCCCTGGGATCCCCTCCTTCCACACTTCTAGGCTTCCAAGTCCCCGAGTGGCTTGCAAAACTATTGAGGACACTTGGCACTTGGCCAGGAAGTGAGAGGGAAGACGGCCAGATGGCCGGACAGGCGTCCAGAGAGTTACCTTCATCAGCGACTGATACATGTCCGTTGTGTTGACTTGCAGCAGGTTCCCAATGAAGGGCAGCGGAGTTGGTCCAGGCGGCAGCTTCTCTTTCTTCTTCCATGCCGAGAGGAGCAGCAAGCAGAAGAGGAAGGAGGCCAACAAGAGGGTCCATGGGCCCAGGAGGTCCATGGGGCAGCTGGAGTGGTAGCCTGCAGGTGGGGAGGAGAGGAAGAGATGGAGTTCCTGGAAGGAGCTTATCCAGCTCAGCCTCAGCTTCCGAAAGTTGCAATTAAGTGAACAACAGATTTATTTATCTACCCTCTTTCTCTGCAATCGGAGATGACAATAAATTAATTTCCAGAAGCTCCAGAGTGGATTGTTCACTGACAGGATAGAGAAAATCTACTGGGTGAGTGATCTGGGAGTGGGAGAAAATCTCAGCATTGCCTAAGAACCACTTAAGGCACTGGGGATCAATCCAGCAAAAACACTTGCCACTCCTCTTATTGTTTTATTTCACTGCCTTTGAAACTACGCCTATGTCAATTTAAGTGCTCATGCAAAATGTGACCTGATTTAGGTTATTGGTGAAGGTACTTGATAAAGAACAGGCAGAAAGCTCAGTTTGAACTATAAATCAAACAAAGGTGTTCTCTATCTCTGAGAGGTTTTCTCCCGGGCTTGTCCTGCGGTTCTTTTGTGCCTCCGTTGTTCATATTTATTTTGCAAAGGAAATTTGTACTTGTGATGAGATTGGAATTCTAAGCATCTTGAGGACACACTTCTTGACTGTGAGAAGGCTGCACTGTGAATGAATGTGACTGCAAGAATGGAGAATTTTGAAAGGCAATCCATTGACAGTTAATGTGGCAACAGCACTGTTTAAGGAAACAGGTATGCAGGTGAGAAAAATGATTCTAGGAGAATCTGTTGATGAAGTGCCAGAATTGCCAGGAAAGGAGATAGAAGCTCCTTTTCTGGCAATTGCAGGCTCAGATCGGGGGGGGGGGAGGGGGGGAGCCAAGGGGGAAGAAAAAAAAAAATTTGAATCAGAGACGCAGTCTGGAAAGCAGAATGGAATGGCAGAGTTGCACATCGGTGTGCAAAGGTCGGGAGGAACAGAGCTGCCAAATAGTGGAGATTTGGTTTATTTATTTTAGGGGGGGGTCAGGAGTGGAGCCAAAGCAGTCTCAAAAGAATCTTGCTTCCCTGGTTAACTGGAAGAAGAGGAGAAAGACTGGACAAACAGGATTGATGGACTGATATATAGATACAGGACTGGAACAGAGCTGATATCTGGATGGAAACAACACAGGAAATGGATTGGGATACAAATTAAGGTTTTAAAGTGACTGAACTTCTATGCATTAATATACAAACACAGCTTTTAAAAAGCTTTTCTTTCGGAGGAGGAGATAAAAAATAAAGAGGGACTGTTTTATAATAATAATAACAATAATTTATTATTTATACCCCACCCATCTGGCTGGGCTTCCCCAGCCACTCTGGGCGGCTTCCAAATTGAAACAAAATTTAAAAATCCCTTCCACTAGCACCTTAAAGGTAAAGGGACCCCTGACCATTAGGTCCAGTCGTGGCCGACTCTGGGGTTGCGGTGCTCATCTCGCTTTATTGCCCGAGGGAGCTGGCGTACAGCTTCCGGGTCATGTGGCTAGCATGACTAAGCTGCTTCTGGTGAACCAGAGCAGCACACGGAAACGCCGTTTAGCTTCCCGCCGGAGCGGTACCTATTTATCTACTTGCACTTTGACGTGCTTTCGAACTGCTAGGTTGACAGCGCCTTAGAGACCAACTAAGTTTGTTATTGGCATGAGGTTTTGTGTGCATGCACACTTCTTCAGAAGAATCTTTTTTAGACTTTCTGCATAAAAAAGGAAAAAGTAAACAAACTGGGGAGCACTGGGTGGAAGGCTGGCAAAAAAACAACGTCCAGCAAAAGGAATAATTGAATAAGATAGACGGAGCATTTGACCAACTGGAAGAAATATTGACGACACATCTGACCGGTGGACAGCTGCAGGTCCTTTTATCTCTTTCTTTCTCTCTTTTCTCTCATTTATTATCATTCTCATGTTATTTGTCTCATTCTACTGTGGTAAGAAGTGTATACAGGTGTGAGAGGCAGAGAAGGCGAGAGCACCCAGGGTGAGAGGCTTTGAGAAGAGAGGGGGGAGCCCAGGTGAGAGCTGGGAGGGCACACCTGCCTCTGGAGAGGATGAAAGTTAAGGTATAGTGACAAGGCAGGATCTTGCAGCTTCTTTTTCTCTTCCTTCTTCCTTTAGTTTCTTTCTTTTCTTTATTTCTTGCAGATGGGTTTGCTCCTTTTATTGTACAGTCATACCTCGGGTTACAGCCACTTCAGGTTGGGTTTTTTCAGGTTACGGACCGCCGAAACCCAGAAGTACCGGAATGGGTTACTTCCAGGGTTCAGTGGTCGCACATGCGCAGAAGCGCTAAATCGCCGTTTGCGCATGCGCAGAAGCATCCAATCGCAACGCGCGTGTGCACAGACGTGGGTTGCGAACGCTGCAACTTGCAAACGTGCATCCCACACAGATCACGTTCACAACCGAAGCGTCCACTGTATTGCAAAAACTTCAATTAAAAAACGGGGCAGGGCTCACCCAGCTGCTGAGAAACGGGCAACATCGCATCGGGGAAGAGGCTGCTAGGCCTGTGAACATTTCCCTCCCCTTCTCCATATTCATTGGCGTTTATATGGTGCTTTCCTGCCAAGTCGTCTCTTTTCAAAAATGAAGCACTGAAGCAAATAAATAATCTAAACTAAGAAGATGGCCCTGGGGATTAGGGCGGAACACACCGTCCAATTGGAGCAGGCCCTGAGGCTGGCTCTGCCTGTGACCCTTGCCTTCCTCCAACCCCCCCCCCCCCCCTCTTTCTGAGAACTTTTTCCTAGCTCTCAGGAGCGACTGTTCTTTCCTAAGAGAGACAGTGCAGCATAGTCAGTGGCGGAGATGGATGATAGAGATAGAAATAGATAAAGATAGATGATAGATAGATAGATAGATGATGGTGATGATAGATGATAGATGATAGATGATAGATAGATAGATAGATAGATAGATAGATAGATAGATAGATGATAGATAGATAGATAGATGATAGATAGATGATAGATGATAGATGACAGATGACAGATGATGATGATAGATAGATAGATAGATAGATAGATAGATAGATAGATAGATAGATGATAGATAGATAGATAGATGATAGATAGATAGATAGATAGATAGATAGATAGATAGATTAGATAGATAGATAGATAGATAGATAGATAGATAGATGATAGATAGATAGATGATAGATAGATAGATAGATGATAGATAGATGATAGATGATAGATGACAGATGACAGAAGAGAGATGATAGATAGATAGATGATAGATAGATATAGATAGAGATAGATAGATGATAGATAGATGATAGATGATAGATAGATAGATAGATATAGATAGATAGGTGATAGATAGATAGATGATAGATAGATAGATAGATAGATAGATGATAGATAGATAGATAGATAGATATAGATGATAGATAGATAGATAGATAGATAGATAGATAGATGATAGATAGATGATAGATAGATAGATAGATAGATAGATAGATGATAGATAGATAGATAGATAGATAGATAGATAGATAGATAGATAGAGATAGATAGATAGATGATAGATAGATGATAGATAGATGATAGAAAGATGATAGATAGATGATAGATAGATAGAGATAGGATGATAGATAGATGATAGATGATAGATAGATAGATAGATAGATAGATAGATGATAGATAGATAGATGATAGATAGATAGATAGATAGATAGATAGATAGATAGATAGATATAGATAGATGACAGATGACAGATGACAGATGATAGATGATAGATAGATAGATGATAGATAGATATAGATAGAGATAGATAGATAGATAGATAGATAGATAGATAGATAGATAGATGATAGATAGATAGATAGATAGATGATAGATGATAGATAGATAGATAGATAGATAGATAGAGATAGATGATAGATGATAGATAGATGATAGATAGATAGATGATAGATGATGATAGATGATAGATGATAGATGATAGATGATAGATGATAGATGATGATAGATGATAGATGATAGATGATGATGATGATGATGATGATATAGATAGATAGATAGATAGATAGATAGATAGATAGATAGATATAGATAGATAGATATAACCTTTCCTGTGCAGTCCATTTATGCCCCCCAGCTCTCCTCCCCCCCAGGGTTTCCAGCAACTCATATTCAGAAGCACTGCTGCCCCTGACGGTGGAGACAGAGCTCAGCCATCACAGGGAGGAGAAGGAGGGTGATATTGAACGACCACCCTTGAGTTCCTCCTCACCCCAGGGTGCCTGCCAAACCATTTCATTGAAGTGCCTCTGGTTGCCAAGCGTTCATGTTCCCCTCCCCTACAACGTCCTGGGAGAGGGAAGGGTGGGAGAGAGAGACACAGCTCAAGAGGGAGATTGGCATGGATGTACAGCCGCCGTTCGGCCATTCAGTGTCCAGGCTCTTTGCCCACGGATCCCGGTTAAGCTAAAAAAACGAGGTCTCCCTCCCATCCGCCAGGGTTCAAATGTCTTGCAAACGCCTCTCTGTGCCACTCTCCCTACCTTGGTCGGCTACTCAGTCTGTCCTGCTCCCTTCTCAAAATGCTTGTTGCACACAGGTCCACACCCTCTGCAACTGAGGCACCCAGAAGGGGAGGCAGTGGAGGAGGAGGAAGAAAGAGCTGGACTTAAGCCACACTCGCAGCTGCAGACATGAACTCAGTCGCCCGCTATTATTATTTCTATAGATTTGTTCTCCCTCCCCTTCACCTCCCACCCCAAAAAAGGACAGAAATAACAAAAGGGAGAGCGGGGGGGGGCACACACCAGAAATCTAAACCATGGGTAGGCAAAGTAAGGCCCGGGGGCCAGATCCGGCCCAATCGCCTTCTAAATCCGGACCACGGATGGTCTGGGAATCAGCATGTTTTTACATGAGTAGAATGTGTCCTTTTATTTAAAATGCACCTCTGGGTTATTTGTGGGGCCTGCTTGGTGTTTTTACATGAGTAGAATGTGTGCTTTTATTTAAAATGCGCTTCTGGGTTATTTGTGGGGCATTGGAATTTGTTCATTTCCCCCAAAAAAATATAGTCCGCGCACCCCCCACAAGGTTTGAGGGACAGTGGACTGGCCCCCTGCTGAAAAAGTTTGCTGACCCCTGATCTAAACTTTGAAAGCGTCACAACCTGGAAGGACAAAGAATGTAAAGATCCTGAACATCTCCAAAGGGAATTGGTTTAATTGTTAAATTAAAGCGACTTCCAGTTCTGTGGTGCACAAATCTAGCAAGTGGGGGAGACTCCACCCTCCTCAGATCACATCTGGCTTTCAAGGGCGGTTAGGACTCAACTGCTTCCTACATTGGTTGTCCAGAAACTTCTTCTTTGAATGTAGGTTTCTGGCAGAATGAGTTTCTGGCGTTCTGTACCTTTACCAAGGCAACTGGTAGACTCCACCATAAGATTCACTTTTGGGTGGGGGCTCCTGGTTGTGAATGTTTTGGTGGATATTACGTCCTGGTGTTTTGGCTGATTGTGAAGTACTCAAATCTTGAAAACACAAGAAGTGGATAAAAGACCGTTTCTAAGTGGTAAGCTTGAAGGGACGCAGGTGGCGCTGCGGGTTACACCACAGAGCCCAGGACTTGCCAATCAGAAGATCGGCGGTTTGAATCCCCGCGACGGGGTGAGCTCTTTGTGTAAGGAGGACTTTGAAGGAGATAAAAGCAACCATCCAAATTAAGCTTCTTTCTAGTCATGCCGCTGTGAGTATAGAATGGATAAATGAGAATCAAAAGTCTGGGAATGGGATATGGAGCTTAGATCCAAATTTTCTACTGCAAAGGGGAGTCAAAGGATAGATCCAAAGGAGCTTCTTTTTAAAGGGGGGGAGTGTGGCAAATGAATTTGTATCTTTCACAGGAAATTGCAACGGCCCAGACTCTACTTTCCTCTGATTTTCTGACTACTGCCCCCCACAGCACAAAGAGACATATACCGTATTTTTCCGTGTATAAGACTAGGGTTTTCCCCCCCTAAAAAATAATGTCAAAATTTGGGGGCATCTTACACATCTCCTCCCCCCACACACCTTTTCTTAAATCTGAGTCCCCAAAAATAGGGGGTGCTTATACATGGGGACGTCTTATAGATGGAAAAATACGGTAATTAAAAAAGAGGCCCACTGGAATCTGTGTTTTTAAAACCTGTGTGTCAGCTGCAAAGCAACATTTAATGTTATGTGTAGTTTGGCCCTGGATCAGGCCCAGCATCCTAGTCGAGCATCCTGTTCTCACAGTGGAAAACCAGATTCCACCTGCAAGTGGAATCTGAGCGCAGCTGTAATTCTCCCCATTTGTGGTTTCCAGAAGCTGATATTCAGCAAGATGCCACTTCCTGCCTCTGGTTGGCCATTGTGGGAACAGGTGGCTGGACTAGGTGGGCCTTTGGTCTGATCCAGCTGCAGGATTCTTCTTGTGCTCTTAGGAAAAGAGACCCTCAGAGCTTGATTTATTGCTGGCCGACTCCCTCCTGTTCGGTTCCCAGGTTTCCCCTGCTTCCTATGGGACAATGGGAGTTAGCAATCTCCCTTTATACGGGTCAGGTGATCAATAATGTGATGCTAAGGGCAGCAGATGGAAAGAACAGACGAAGAGATACAAAGACCAAAACCAGATGATGGTAAACCTTCATATTCACATTTAATAAAGAAAACTCCAACCATTCTTCCAAAGCCTATCCCAGGAAAGGAGCTAGACTGGTGACTGGGAGCGGCCGACGAGACCACATAACAACAGTTCTGAAAGATCTGCATTGGCTCCCAGTACAATTCCGAGCAGAATTCAAAGTGTTGGTGCTGACCTTTAAAGCCCTAAACGGCCTCGGTCCAGTATACCTGAAGGAGCGTCTCCACCCCCATCGTTCAGCCCGGACACTGAGGTCCAGCTCTGAGGGCCTTCTGGTGGTTCCTTCACTGCGAGAAGTGAGGTTACAGGGAACCAGACAGAGGGCCTTCTCAGTAGTGGTGCCCGCCCTGTGGTACGCCCTCCCACCAGATGTCAAAGAGAACAACTACCAGACTTTTAGAAGACATCTGAAGGCAGCCCTGTTCAGGGAAGTTTTTAATATTTAACACTGTACTGTTTTTAACACTTGATTGGGAGCCGCCCAGAGTGGCTGGGGAAACTCAGCCAGATGGGTGGGGTACAAATAATAAATTATTATTATTATTATTATTATTATTATTAAGATTGTAGGATTCCAGAGAAGCTATTTTTCCTAGATTACGGCCAACACCTTCTGCCCGCAAAACCCTTCAGTGTGGACTGAGCAGCTGTCATTTACTGCAGGGTTAAGAATTCTTCCTTAACTGCTCACAGTGAAAGTTTCAGCACAGGAAACTGACAAGAGGAATGGGGGGGGACACACCAGATGGATAAAGATATCCTCTTTGACTAGCAGCAGGAAGGGAATCTGACGGCTGGAATTGTGGGTGGGGAGAGAGGTGTCTGAGAGAAGGGAAGGTGGCTGAGAGCCAGGGATCTGCTGTTTATTCCCATGGGCATTCCATTCCAAAAGAAATGCAGAAGGGGAAACTTCTACCAATGGAAACAAGAGATCATGGAGTTTCAAAAGAAAGAATCTGGAGACGGGAGGCGTGATGTTAACATATGAGAGTGTTGGAGGTGAAATAGTTGAACAGGTTACCCAATCAGAACCCGGGGGGGGGGTGGAGTCAGAGGGACTATAAAACTCTGGGAGGGGTGAAAGGGGGCGTTCATTGGGAGTTGGGTGGTTGATTGGAGTGGGAGTGAATTGGGATAGAGTCTGTGGGTAGGTTGAGTTAGTGTAGTGAAATAAGCTGAGTCAGGAACACTTAGGAGCTAGGAAGACAAGTCAATATCTGAGAGGTGGCTTAGTGAGTGAGAGCAGGTAGCGGAAGTTATAAGTCTGGATAGGCAACCCATTGACCGATACCGTTTATGAAACCACACGCTTGTTAAACTGCAATAAATAAACAGAAGTTTATGTTCAAATTTAACCCTGACTGGACTCAGCATCGTACCAGGTAAGGCCTGGGTGGTGGCCGCGAGAAATAAAGTGGTGGCACAGGAATCAATAGACGGTGAAACATCCGGAGACCCTGTGTGATCGCCATAGGAGGGTCAACCCCTTTGTGAGTTCAAGAACTCCCCAACTTGTTTATGATACAATACGATATTGTCAGAGCTGCCTCCAGGTCCCAGCTCACAGAGGACCAACGCTAGGCTGTAGTTATGTACAAAAGTCTTTATTGAGATTCAGTCTCCATTTCAAAGCCGCAGCGTGCAGCTCTACGTCCCGAGCTTAGACCGGCGAAGTCCTGTCTGAGTCTCCTCCCCCTCCACACCAGTTTAAGACTCTCGCTTTGCTCCACCTCTTCCTAAATTCCTTTCTCCTCTGGGCCCTCCTGCCCGCTAGGGTCTCATCCTTCCTCGACTCCTCTGACGCTGACCCTGACGATTCTTGCCCCTCCTTCCGGCGGGCTTTAGGACCTGGTTCCCTATCCGGGCTACCTTCTGTGCCGCTCGCCTGTACCTTTGAACTTGGCGCGCGCGCCCAGCCTGCAACTTTCCTCTTAACCGTTAACTCGCTCTCCGATGGAGGCGTGGTCCACCCTGACTCATCTTCTCTCGCTGGTGGTGCATATGTGGGCTCTGACACCTGGGACTCCTCCCCCCCACTACGTTCTGGTGGGGAAGCTGGTCCTGATTTGCAACTGGTGCTCTGGGAGTCCCCGCTGGCCCCTTGCTTCTGGGGTGTCCCCCTTGGGTCGCCCCTTGCCCTGCCCATCGGCGCCCCCTTCTGTGAATCTTCCGATTCGCTGGAGAGGCTCATGGAATCTATCGGGCTGCTGTCATATTCTCCTACGCTGCCCTCGGATTGCTCCCCCTCGCTTTCCATCTCCTCTCCTCCCTGCGCTCCCGCTGAGTCCCTGACAGATATCTTTATTGTCATTGTCCCATGCAGAACAATGAAATTGAAAAACTACATAAAACTACTACAAAACTACATAAAACATTCAAAAAACTCTAAAACCCCATTTTAGAGGGGAATGGCACACATGTCATATAAACGTGGGATGGTGACAAAGCCAACCAGCATGGGAGAGATGTCGATCTGTTCAGAAGGGATGGGGGATTTGAAGCGGAAGTTCTGCAGGATGTTGGTGAGAATGAGGAAGAGCTCCATCCGAGCGAGGTGCTCACCTAAGCAATAGCGCTTCCCTAGGAAAGAGGAAGAAGGTGAATACAGGCTTTCAGGGTGCTGTTAGACACGACTCAGCAGTGGCATGGAAAGGGAAGAGGACTCACTCACCAACGGAGAATGGCATAAAAGCCTTATTCCTCTTGAACTGCCCATTCTCATCCAGGAAATGTTGGGGGTCAAAAACATCTGGTCTTGCAAAGTGTTGGGCGTCTCTCAGCACAGACCCGAGCATGGGAAACACTTCAGTCCCCTGAACAAGAAAGGGAGAGAAATGAGAAGATACGGGAGAAATGGGAGGTTCTTCTGGGGGGCAAGAAATCATTCTGAGATTTGAGGCTGCATATTCCACTCTCCAACACCAGACTGTTAAAGTTTGTGGGTCGTAAACCCTTTGATCCATGGAGACTGCTGCAACGGCACTGCAATAAATCTGATTTATTGGCACTCTGACAAACTTCAATGGTGCCCACACACTTCCACTCATGCGCTGCCTCTCTTCTCAGTTGTCGGATAGTAGCAGAGTTCACACGCGGCATAAAATGGCTTTCTCTGTGTCTGCGTGGTGTCTTCAGTAACTCAGCTCGACACCAGTGCTTCTAATCTGTCACTCTTTCTTTTTGTTGTTGTTTTTTAGTCATTTAGAGAGCCAGTGTGGTGTAGTGGTTAAGAGCGATAGATTCGTAATCTGGGGAACCGGGTTCGTGTCTCCGCTCCTCCACATGCAGCTGCTGGGTGACCTTGGGCCAGTCACACTTCTTTGAAGTCTCTCAGCCCCACTCACCTCACAGAGTGTTTGTTGTGGGGGAGGAAGGGAAAGGAGAATGTTAGCCGCTTTGAGACTCCTTCAGGTAGTGATAAAGTGGGATATCAAATCCAAACTCCTCTTCTTCTTCTTCTTAGTCGTTTAGTCGTGTCCGACTCTTCGTGACCCCATGGACCAGAGCACGCCAGGCACTCCTGTCTTCCACTGCCTCCCGCAGTTTGGTCAAACTCATGCTGGTAGCTTCGAGAACACTGTCCAACCATCTCGTCCTCCGTCATCCCCTTCTCCTTGTGCCCTCCATCTTTCCCAACATCAGGGTCTTTTCCAGGGAGTCTTCTCTTCTCATGAGGTGGCCAAAATCTTGGAGCCTCAGCTTCAGGATCTGTCCTTCCCGTGAGCACTCAGGGCTGATTTCCTTCAGAATGGAGAGGTTTGATCTTCTTGCAGTCCATGGGACTCTCAAGAGTCTCCTCCAGCACCAGAATTCAAAAGCATCCATTCTTCGGCGATAAGCCTTCTTTATGGTCCAGCTTTCACTTCCATACATCACTACTGGGAAAACCATAGCTTTTACTATACGGACCTTTGTTGGCAAGGTGATGTCTCTGCTTTTTAAGATGCTGTCTAGGTTTGTCATTGCTTTTCTCTTTATTTAGAAGCATACAAAAAACAGAAAAGAAAAACCTACAGAATCTAGCTGCATGTTCGCAGCTTTCTGTCTCTAACAAAAACGAAACTACCTTGCTCACATTCTCAGACAGACTGCTCTCTGCACCCCTCAGAGAGCATAGATCAAAGGAGAAATGCCTGGATCATGTGGGCAGTGCGCCCAGTTAATAAAAGCGCTTCCTGGAGTGCTAACTCTTAACCATCCCGAACCACAACACCATTGGTGTTGTGGCCAGCTCTGAAGCACAGGAGCTTATCATAGCCATGCCCATCCCAGAAAGTCCACAAATGCAAGCAACTGTAGAAATCCATCGCTTTAGATCAGGCACCCCCAACCTGCGGCCCTCCAGATGTTTTGGCCTACAACTCCCATGATCCCTAGCTAACAGGACCAGTGGTCAGAGATGATGGGAACTGTAGTCCCCAGAGGAGCCCATGTGGTCCTTCTGCTGGCATATCTGCACAGCAATGTCCTCGCAGCAGCCTCGCTCCTCCTGCTAAGCCACAGCGATGCCAGGAGAACAAGGGAATACTGCCAGGCCTCCCCAACATCCACACCTCTGTCTCCCTGATTGTTATCATTCAGAGAGTAAGGACAGGTGGAACAGATGTGTTTGGGGAACTTCACTGAGCCACAAACTATATCTGGAAGAGTGGAGTCTAAGTCTAAGGAATTAATGGAACCACCGTACCTTGGGAATGGTGTATCCCCGGAACTGGGTATCACGGGTCACACATCTTGCTACTCCTGAGGGGAACATGTTAGTGAATCTCTGGATCTCGTGGATCACAGCATCCGTGTAGGGCATCAGGGGACGGTCATCCATGTTGGGAGTGCGACTGGAGCCAATCACCCGTTCAATCTCTTTGTGGACTTTCTCTGTTGAGAAATCAGCAGGATGAGACCAAAAGTGCTATTTGCACCTTCCAGGGAGCTAAAGAAGGATCCCAGCTCATAGCCGGGAAAGCAAAGAGGGACCCTCCCACAGAAAGGCAAAGAGACATCTCTCCACCCTATTTCCCGCAGTCACCTTGAACCTCCGGGTATTTCAGCAGAAGCAGGAAGCCATAGCGCAGGGTGGTGCTGACCGTTTCTGTGCCAGCGAAGAAAATGGTGAGGGTCGTCATAACAAGGTTCTTTAGGAAGAACTCTGTATTTGTGTTTTCCTTCTCCTAGCCAGAAGGAAAATGGTAAAGGAGGTTAAAATCTGGTTTTCAGATGTCTTCAAAGTTTGTTCTCTACTACTGATTGGCTGAGCTGCAGTGATGTCATGATTAAACCAATGAGAGTGATGGGATAGTTGAGTAGTGTTGAAAAGGTGGCTTGGTTTCAGGGACCCTAGTTTCCTTCCAGAAAAAAAATATTCATGTTTCTTAGAATAAAATCGCCATACCTGCCGCATTTTCACCAGGAAGCAGTCAATGAAATCCCGAGGGGCGTTGGGGTCCAGGGTCTCCTCGTGGGCTTTTGCCTTCCGCGTGATGAACTTCTCCAACCCTAAGAGCTGCTTGAAGGCTTCATGTTGTGGGCCAGGGAGGTACTGCATGACACCCGAGAACATGTCGTAGAGCTGTTTGTGTTGGTTTTAGAGGGGAGAGAAAACAGATATTGCACAAAGTGAAGCTGAGGTGAAGGAAGTCACTATGTTTTATCCAGAGCATGCTGATTTCTAATTCTTTTTACCTCTGGGTGAAATTTTGCCACTCAGGATTCTGAATGGGGTGTTTCTGGAGAACAGGAAGGGAGAATTTACCATATTTTTTGCTCTATACGACTCACTTTTTCCCTCCTAAAAAGTAAGGGGAAACATGTGTGTGTCTTATGGAGCGAATGCAGGCTGCACAGCTATCCCAGAAGCCAGAACAGCAAGAGGGACTGCTGCTTTCACTGCACACCGATCCCTCTTGCTCTTCTGGCTTCTGAGATTCAGAATATTTTTTTTTCTTGTTTTCCTCCTCCAAAAACTAGGTGCGTCTTGTGGTCTGGTGCGTCTTATAGAGTGAAAAATACGGTACCTTTATGAATAATAACGGAACAAGTGCAGTGGATTATTGTCTCACAGATAAGAAGGCCTTTCAATCAATCAAAGTTTTAACTTCGACAAAACTGCTGCCAAAGGGCGGGGGGGGGGGAATGGTTGAGAGAGCTTTCAGCTGCAACACAATTCTGTGGGATGAAGCTTCGAGCTATCTACTGTCAACAGGAGATTCTCAACTAAAAATATTCAAGCCGAAATGAAAGGGTAAGAAGAATTTGGCATCTTCTACCATTTTGATTGAAGAATCAGATTGGATTTAATTAGACGGAATTCAGGTTAAAACAGGAGGTCCACCCTTCGATTTCTGGATAAATTAAGGTTACGTGCAGAAAAGCTGCAAGTAGGAGACCTTCTTTTATTAAAAACCTATGAACAAGTACCTGCTGATGGGCCACCACAACCCATACTTTTTCTGATTGTCAGTATCAGGAGATTTTAAAAGTGGCTATGATGCTGTGTTGAGAGACAGAAAAGGGAAGGTGGTGCCAGATTCCTGGGAGCATCAGGGAGCCCTAACGCCACTGTCTCAAACCTTTCGTTTATGGCTATGGAAAGGAAAGTTCTTAACAACTGAACTTTATTCATAATTGCATATAATCACTAATGGATTACAGTCATAATTCGGGTTGAAGTTGCTTCAGGTTGAGCGTTTTCGAGTTGCGCTCCGCGGCAACCCGCAAGTAATGGAACACGTTACTTCTGGGTTTTGCTGCTCGCGCATGCGCAGGTGGTCAAAATGACATCACACGCATGAGCGGAAGTGGGGAATCGCGACCCACGCACATGCGGACGCGGGTTGCGTTCGCTTCAGGATGCGAATGGGGCTCCGGAAGGGATCCTGTTTGTATCCAGAGGTACCACTGTGCAAAACTGGGAGTTTAATTTTGTACTGTGTTGAGGAACCCAGCAGGAAGGTTGTATTGGGAAGGTTGTATTGGGCAGCTCCATTCAGCCTTGAACATGATCTGGCTCCTTAGTGGAAACAATGGCTCCAGTTTCTCCTGGACTGGTCCTGCATGCCATGCCTTGAGGAGATTCAGGAGGTCCACCCTTCGATTTCTGGATAAATTAAGGTTACGTGCAGAAAAGCTGCAAGTAGGAGACCTTCTTTTATTAAAACCTATGGACAAGCTGATGGGCCACCAAAACCCTAATCTTGTGGCTGATTAGCTGCTCTCCCAGTGCAAAGGTCAGAGGGGGCAGGGTTTCTGTTGAGGCAGGTGATTAGCTGTGGGAGGAGCTTATCAGAGCTTGCAGGGCAGCAGCTGAAGAAGGAGCTAAAAAGGTTTTATTGTGTGTGTGTTTCTTGTGGCTGATTAGTTTCTTGTGGCTCCTGACAGTAAGAGCTGTTTGACAGTGGAATTTGCTGCCAAGGAGTGTGGTGGAGTCTCCTTCTTTGGAGGTCTTTAAGCAGAGGCTTGACAACCATATGTCAGGAGTGCTCTGATGGTGTTTCCTGCTTGGCAGGGGGTTGGACTCGATGGCCCTTGTGGTCTCTTCCAATTCTATGATTCTATGATTCTATGACATTATTCACACACTCACAAAGGAAGTCCTTCCCGTCCCCTCTAATTTACCTGTCCCCAAGAGGTGCAAGTGAACCGTAAGCTAGCCAGCATCATGCTGAGCAAGGAGTGGAACTCCTGGTCTTCGTATTCAAAGCGGTCGCCAAAGGCGATGGAGCTGATGACGTTGCACACCGTGCGGCTCAGGGTGTAGGTGGGGTCAAAGGGTGCACCTAGAAAGAGAGACCCCCCAAGTCACTCAACCCTGGAACATGTCAAGAAGAGACTTTGCAAACCAGTCCAGTCTTGGCTCACATTATTCATTTGACCCACTACTCCATTTTCTTGATAAGCCTCAACTTCCTGGGTGAGAGCCTGAGCAAGTTCTCATTCATATATAATATATATATATATATAATTGATTTTAACATATAAATTATAAAATGTACCACAAAACTTATACAATCTTTTTAGACTTCCATCAATAACTCTGATGATCCACCGTTTTAACCACTTCTTATGCATTTCTTAACTTTATATTGCCTTTACATCTCTTAACAAATCATCCTTCCCCTTCTCCATTTTTACAATACTTCCAATAATACTCCTCACAAAACTTCTTGCAAACCTACAAACGTCATCTGATCTTCACAAATACTTTTTAATTAGTCCGTAAATTTACTCCAGTCTTCCATGAATTTCTGGTCCCGCCGGTTTCGAATCCTTCCTATTAGTTTATCTAGTTCTGCATAGTCCATTAACTGCATCCTCCATTCTTCAGTTGTCGGTAATTCTTCTTGCTTCCATTTTTGGGCCAATAAGAGCAAGTTCTCTTTTAGAGGACAAAACTTATTGGTAATGTGGTTAAGCTTAGGCAAAGTTTTCTTCGCACATAACCAAAAATAAATCAAAAGTGGCAGTGAGAACATTCAGTATAAAGCCTTCAAATGCCCAGTTAACATCCAACGGTTTCTAACCCATTAAGCAATATTTCTTGACCCATTAAGCAGCATATCTTGAAGATGTCAAAACTGAGCTCACTTTTTGTTGCCCTCAGCGATTCCAGCAGGAAGTGAGTCTCCTCCAGGATCCGCTCTTCGACGGATCTCTTTCCCATCCCAAAATTCCTCAGCGTCGTGATGGAGAATCGGCGTAGCTGTTTGGCCCGTTCCCCGCTGCTGAAGCCAACCCCTGAGAAGCAAAGGAGTGAGGAGGAAGGAGGAGGAGGAGGGGGTGGCAGTGAATGAGAATGTGGATGGAACCACACAGTGATGAAGAGTGCCCCCACAAAAAACCCTTCACATTCTTAGTTTTAAAATTGTGATTGAAGGAGATGGAAGAACATTGTTGCTGGCTATTTGCAGTTTAGTAGCGCTGCAGAGAGCTTGCTGGGGAGACCATGCATGACAAGGAACTCAAAAATAACTTTAACAAGGTTTTAATAACAAAACAAAAACTCCTTTTACACTAAAGATAACATAACATAACATAACATAACATAACATAACATAACATAACATAACATAACATAACATAACATAACAACATAACATAACATAACATAACAACATAACATAACATAACATAACATAACATAACATAACATAACATAACATAACATAACATAACATAACATAACATAACATAACATAACATAACATCATAACAACAACATAACCACCAACCCACACCCAGTGTAGTGAGAGAGCTAGGTGCTGCTCCTTATATACTATGCCCAAATGCTGACACAGCTTAATTAACACAACCTAGCAGCACCTGCTATGTTTCACAGCTGTAAGACTGGGTCTCGTTATTTGCCCTGGCCCTTAAAGACATACACAGCTTGTGAAACAATAATGAACCTTCACATTTTACAGTGACCATTCAACAATTGTAAGTGCCCGGGTTCCCTCTCATAGTGTGTGTGTGTGTGTGTGTGTGTGTGTGTGTGTGTGTGTGTGTGTTGATTTGTGTTAAGAGGGTTGTGGTCTTTAAGAACAGATGAGGAGGTGAGGCTCAATAGTCTTGAGACATACACTCTCTCTCAGCCTCAGTAAAATGGGTATGAAAAATCTACTTCATAGGAGCATGGGAAGGGCCATTGGCAGTGCTACATCATCATCATCATCATCATCATCATCATCATCATCATAATAATAATAATAATTTTATTTATACCCCGCCCTCCGCAGCCAAGACCGGGCACAGGGCGGCTAACAACCAATAATAAAAATAAGTTGATTAAAATACAGCTTAAAAAACAAGATTAAAGTACAACATTAAAACATTAGGATGCAGCCTCTTCACAGGAGGAGAGAGGAAAAAAGAAAGAGGGGGAGGGAATAAAACTGATTCTAAGCCAAAGGCCAGGTGGAACAACTCTGTCTTACAGGCCCTGCGGAAAGAAATCAGATCCCGCAGGGCCCTGGTCTCATGAGACAGAGCGTTCCACCAGGCTGGAGCCAGTAATAATAATAATAATAATAATAATAATAATAATAATAATAATAATAATAATTTATTATTTGAAAAGGCCCTGGCTCTGGCCAAGGATGGCCCAAGAAGAGACTAACCGTAACCCCGGAAAAGCCTGTCAAACGTGGCTTGCTTTCCACGGCCGCCGAACTCTTCAGCCTGGTCCACCAGGGCCTCCTTCACGGCATCGTATCCACACAAGACCACAACACGGCGGGGCCCTAAGTGGATGGTGAAGACAGGACCATATTTCTCACGGATCTGTGAAAAGAGGAGGAGGGCATTGTGTGAGGTGATGGAACAGATGGAGAGATGGAGCAAATACATAGACTAGTTTTTAGGAAGACAAGGAAGCTTGTTGTTGTTTAGTCGTGTCCGACTCTTCGTGACCCGCTGGACCAGAGCACGCCAGGCACTCCTGTCTTCCACTGCCTCCTGGCCAGTCTTTTGAAATGAGGCAATCTTACTCTGCGATGTATCTTCCCTTAGACAGAAGTCCACTTACTGGCTCATTGTTCCCTTTCCTTGTGGCACCTTGATCCAGGGACCTCAGTCTGCTCAGCCTTTCCTGCCTTCCTGACATATCTTGCCCCCTCTTTCACCAACACTTGATAGCCAGTGTTTTGGAATTCTGGTGCTGGAGGAGACTCTTGAGAGTCCCATGGACTCCAAGAAGATCAAACCTCTCCATTCTGAAGGAAATCAGCCCTGAGTGCTCACTGGAAGGGCAGATCCCGAAGCTGAGGCTCCAATACTTTGGCCACCTCATGAGAAGAGAAGACTCCCTGGAAAAGCCCCTGATGTTGGGAAAGATGGAGGGCAGAAGGAGAAGGGGATGACAGAGGACGAGATGGTGGGACAGTGTTCTCGAAGCTACCAGCATGAGTTTGACCAAACTGCGGGAGGCAGTGGAAGACAGGAGTGCCTGGCGTGCTCTGGTCCAGGGGGTCACAAAGAGGCAGACACGACTAAACAACTAAACAACAACAATCTATGCTTGATGAGCCACTTGGGACACAAGAAGTGAACCTTCTCACGCCTGGCTGAGGAATGTGCACTTGGAGCATTCCTGCACTGCAGGGGTTGGGCTACACCGACTCGACCCCGAACACACTGACCAGATGCTTGGAAGCTGTGGCTGGATGGTTTCGTGGGAGCCGATTGAAACTAAATCCTTCAAAGACAGAGGTCCTATGGCTAGGTCGGGATGGCATGGAGATGAGGGACCAACTCCCTTCTCTTGCGGGGGCCCAATTAGTGCCATTGCCTTCCGTTAAGAGTTTGGGTGTAATCCTTGACGCCTCCCTTTCCATGGAGGCGCAGGTTACAGCAACAGCCAAGGCGACATTTTTCCGCCTTCACCGCATCAAGCAGTTGGTCCCTTACCTTTCCCGCCCCGACTTGGCCACAGTGATCCATGCGACGGTCATCTCCAGGCTTGACTACTGTAATTCGCTCTATGCGGGGCTGCCCTTGAAGCTGTCCCAGAAACTCCAGCGGGTGCAGAATGCTGCAGCGAGGCTCCTCACGGGGTCTCTGCCATGGGAGCATATTCACCCAGTGCTTTTCAAGCTGCACTGGCTCCCGGTGGAGTACAGGGTCAGATTTAAGGTGCTGCTTTTGACCTTTAAAGCCCTTCACGGCCTAGGACCCTTGTACCTACGGGACCGCCTCTCCCGGTATGCCCCACGGAGAGCCTCAAGGTCCATAAATAGCAACACCTTAGTGGTCCCGGGCCCTAAGGAAGTTAGATTGGCTTCAACCAGAGCCAGGGCCTTTTCAACTCTGGCTCCGGCCTGGTGGAACTCTCTGCCTCATGAGACCAGGGCCCTGCAGGATCTGATTTCTTTCCGCAGGGCCTGTAAGACAGAGTTGTTCCGCCTGGCCTTTGGCTTGGAGCCAATTTGATTCCCTCCCTCTCTCTCTCTCTCTCTCTCTCTCTCTTTCTTTCTTTTCCTTCTCCTCCTGCGATGAGGCTACATTTTAATATTTTAATGTTCCATTATTTTAATGTTGTATTTTATTTTTGTTTTTAAGTTGTAATCATTCTTCTTGTTTTTATTATTGTTTGTAAGCCGCTCTGAGCCCGGCCTTGGCTGGGGAGGGCGGGGTATAAATAAAAAAATATTATTATTATTATTATACGTGACCCCTGGGGTCCCCTCCTTCCACACTTCTAGGCTTCCAAGTCCCCGAGTGGCTTGCAAAACTATTGAGGGCGCTTGGCGCTTGGCCAGGTGGTGAGAGGGAAGACGGCCAGATGGCCGGACAGGCGTCCAGAGAGTTACCTTCATCAGCGACTGATACATGTCCGTTGTGTTGACTTGCAGCAGGTTCCCAATGAAGGGCAGCGGAGTCGGTCCAGGCGGCAGCTTCTCTTTCTTCTTCCATGCCGAGAGGAGCAGCAAGCAGAAGAGGAAGGAGGCCAACAGGAGGGTCCATGGGCCCAGGAGGTCCATGGGGAGGCTGGATGGCAACCTGCAGGTGGGGAGCAGAGAAAGAGAGCTCCTAGCTTGGTCTAGGGACTGCTAGATCTGGGAGTATTTCCCTCCCCGTCAGGCCCTCAGGTTGATCCTGGATCTTCCGCAGATTCCTTCACTGTGATGGCCTGGGATTCGGACTCGGGTGCTGAACCTGAGGGATCCCAGTCTGCACAAGAGTCCCCACATGAGCCTGAAGGGTCCTCACCTGTGCTGGATCCTCAGGCGCAGGCACCAGCTGAGCCTGCTCTGGCTCCTGAGGTGATGGAGGACCCATTGCCTGCAGGTGCTCCACTCTCAGCCCCGTCAGAGGAAGCTGAGGTTGCCTTTGGGTCCGGTAACCCTCCAGCCTCTCCTGAGCTGCAGAGGCTCAGGGCAGAGAGGCGGAGGGAACTAAGTTCCCGCAGGAGGAGTGCTCGCCTCCAGGACAGGAGAGGTGAGTCACCAGAGGATCGGGGCCGCCCTATGCCTCGGAGCAGACAAAAGCTGGTCAGCCCAGTCCCAAGTTGCAGAAGCAACATTGTTGGTCGCTAGTTCCTGCCTGAACCCTGTCCTGCGTTCCTGCCTGACCTCCTGACCCGCCCTGGCTCCCTGCTTGCAAGCCTGTTCCTGACTTCACCCAGCTCCCTGCCCCTGCACCCAGCTTCATAATAGTAATAATAATAATTTATTATTTATACCCCACCCATCTGGCTGAGTTTCCCCAGCCACTCTGGGTGGCTTCCAATCAAATGTTAAAAACAATACATCGTTAAATATTAAAAGCTTCCCTACACAGGGCGTTCTGGTTGCACCTTTGACCATGGACCTCACCTCTGGGGTAACCCATGGGACCAGCACATTCACATTTATATTATCCCTTCCTGCCAAGTCCGTTTTTTTAAAAAAATAAAGGCTATGTGGCATAGTGGTTAGAGTGTTGGAGAATGAGCTAGAAGAGGTCAAATCGCCACCACTCGGCCACAACGCTCCCTGGGTGTGACCTTGGGGGACCAGTCACAGCCTCTCAGCCCAGCCTACCTCGCAGGAGTGTTGTAAAAGTAAAATGGGGAGGAGAGCCCTGTGTAGCTCCTGGAGGCCTTTAGAGGAAAATGTGACAAGGAAATGTCATAAAGGATAGAGAAAGAAATAACCTTTTTGCTGGAGTCCATTTATGCCCCACACCCAAGCTCTTCCTGAGGTTTCCAGGATGGTTGCCACTTTCCTTAAAATCTCTGGTTGCCAAGCTTTCATAAGGGTAAGGGGTAAAGGGACCCCTGGCCATTAGGTCCAGTCGTGGCTGACTCTGGGGTTGCGGCGCTCATCTCGCTTTACTGGCCGAGGGAGCCGGCGTACAGCTTCCGGGTCATGTGGCCAGCATGACTAAGCTGCTTCTGGCGAACCAGAGCAGCGCACGGAAACGCCGTTTACCTTCCCGCCGGAGCGGTACCTATTTATCTACTTGCACTTTGACGTGCTTTCGAACTGCTAGGTTGGCAGGAGCAGGGACCGAGCAACGGGAGCTCACCCCGTCGCGGGGATTTGAACCGCCGACCTTCTGATTGGCAAGTCCTAGGCTCTGTGGTTTAACCCACAGCGCCACCCGCGTCCCTCAAGCTTTCATACCCCCCCCTAAAATGTCTGGGGGGAGGGGTAGAAGAGAGACACAGCTCAAGAGGGAGGTTGGCATGGACGTATAGCCACGCTGGCCGTTCGGTGTCCAAGCAATTTGTCCCCTGATCCTGGTTAAGATAAAAAATGAGGACTCCCTCCCATCCACCACGGCTGAAAGGTCTTCCAAACGCCTCTCTGTGCCACTGTCCCTACCTTGGTCGGCTACTCAGTCTGTCCTGCTCCCTTCTCAAACTCCTAGCTGCACAAAGGTCCACACCCTTTGCAGTGTCTTACTGAGTTACCCAGAGGGGGGAAGCAGTGGAGGAGGAGGAGAAACCTGGGAATTGTCCTTAAACCACACCCACAGTTGCAACCATGAACCAAGCCACCCTCCAAATGTCCCTATTTTCCAGGGACAGCCCCAGATTTACAGACGCCGGATTTACAGAAACCAGATTTACAGAAGCTGGGACCATCTCTGGAAAATAGGGACTGGGGTTCTATATAGCCTTAAATGAGCCAGATGTATGGGTGTTCCTTGCACCAGAGGAGTACCATGTTCCTGCTTTATCAGCGGGAGATAAATATTTTGAAAGCTTTGCTTGTTTGGCTTGCTTAACTTGTTCCACTCTTTTTTGCATTCTTGTGGCCACCCCTATCTGGAAAAATACTGTGACATGTGATGCACTCTTTGCAAACTAGTCTAAATTAATTAGAAAGGCTTCAAGGGCAGGCAAAATTTGGATTTCTGTCCTATGGTCTCCCCTCCATAAAATATTGATGCAATGAGTTAAAACCAATTAACACAAAGTTAAAACGAACTGAAAACTTGAGAGCTGCAGAACGACCAAGATGAGTCTCCTCTTTGCCAGCCGGTAGCCCTGCTTTTATTACATGTACAAAGGCAACATCTTTCTCAAGAAAACATTTCTCTACAGCCTGGAAGGGACCCCTGGCCATTAGGTCCAGTCGTGGCCGACTCTAGGGTTGTGGCGCTCATCTCGCTTTATTGGCTGAGGGAGCTGGCGTACAGCTTCCGGGTCATGTGGCCAGCAGGACTAAGTAACTATATATAAATACATAATGCTATTAAATTAAATTTCCCTCACCCATATATAAGAAGGTGTATAATTATTTTTCATGCAATATTCTTTGCTGCATATTCTTTTTTTTAACTACAGGGTGTTATAAGAATTCTAAGGTCTCAAATATAAATTAAATATATGGGGCAAACACATACATAAGTATATAAACCAAGTGTCTGAAATAGTACAGGAGAGCAATCCTGAAGCCATTTCGACTCTCCCAAGTTGACCTCAAATATTTCTCTGCAAGGAGAAAAGAAATGGGAAAGCCTCCCTATTGTCTTTTGCTTACAAATCCTCTCTCAAGGGTGCACTTGTATATGAATAATAGGGTGAGCCTGTGACCTGGATTCAGGAACTAAACCATCACAAAAGAATTACCAGGCCGCCCAAGGAAAGCAATCAGTGACCATTATCAGGTATCCTGGACAAACATGATTTCTGCTGTAGACTGCCTCCTTCTGTGATGTATATACGTATGCTGTTTTGGGGGGTGATCTTGGGCTACAGGGTGGGCAATTTCAAAAGTCTATATAAGGGTTTGCGCACCATTGTTCTGGATTCTCTCCTCCCTTCTGCATGTGGTGAGTGGGGACCCTGTTGCAACAGTTCCTTTAATAAATATCAGGCTTACTAGCCACTTTGCTTCTCAATATACTCTGGTTGGCTTCTGTTATTTTCTCCTACTGATGGGGAACCCACTTAAGGACTCTATATGGGCTCTTGGATACCCCATAAGGGAAAACGAGCAGTTGTTGTTGTTTTTCTTATAACAGTTTGGCGAGTCAGCCAGGAGTTTCAGTTGACCAGATTCTGGGGGAATTAGATATATCCATTTTTGCAAACGTTTAATTTTTTTTCCCAATAAATGTGCGATTCATTGTGGCTGTTTTTGAAACCCCTTGTGCTATTCATCCACCCATCCATCCATTCAACCTTTATTGTCATAATTTGTATTATTACTTTCTTTGGTGGGTTGCGTGGCGAGTTCCCGCCTCCCACCAGTGGTAATAACAATACATGACACCATAATTAAGGTTAATGGGCTAAAATTGGCCACAACTTTATTGGTTACAGGTAAGAGCGGTATTGGCTTAGGCACTGGTCCTATCATTCATTCCGGCTTCAGCCTGATGGCATGAAGACCAGCAAGGGTTAACACCAGCAGGGGGAATCATAGAATAGAATCATAGAATCATAGAGTTGGAAGAGACCACAAGGGCCATCGAGTCCAACCCCCTGCCAAGCAGGAAACACCATCAGAGCACTCCTGACGTATGGTTGTCAAGCCTCTGCTTAAAGACCTCCAAAGAAGGAGACTCCACCACACTCCTGGGCAGCAAATTCCACTGTCGAACAGCTCTTACTGTCAGGAAGTTCTTCCTAATGTTTAGGTGGAATCTTCTTTCTTGTAGTTTGTAGCCATTGCTCCGTGTCCGCTTCTCTGGAGCAGCAGAAAACAACCTTTCTCCCTCCTCTATGTGACATCCTTTTATATATTTGAACATGGCTATCATATCACCCCTTAACCTCCTCTTCTCCAGGCTAAACATGCCCAGCTCCCTTAGCCGTTCCTCATAAGGCATCGTTTCCAGGCCTTTGACCATTTTGGTTGCCCTCCTCTGGACATGTTCCAGTTTGTCAGTGTACTTCTTGAACTGTGGTGCCCAGAACTGGACACAGTACTCCAGGTGAGGTCTGACCAGAGCAGAATACAGTGGCACTATATACAGGGATCCCTGCTGGTGCACATCAACTAGGTAACTCCCCCGGGGTCACGGCTTGGGGGCGTGCTTTGGGCCCTGACCTCCATAGGCTTCGGACGAGGCAACGCCCCCCGGAATCCTTTACCAGACTACCCTTCAATATTTGGGGGAGGTGATGGCGCTCCCCCCCCAACACATCCGCATAACAATACCCCTACCAATGCCTAAACCAGGGAAATTGTGACGATTTGCTACAAGGTAGGCGAAAAACCAAATGGCCAGTGCCAATTTGCCAAGTGGAAAAAATTCCTACCAGGTCCCTTAACGGCGACCAACCGAGGTCCATAGCAAGGTCAGAAGGAAACCTTGAAGGGCGGTCGGGTGGGAAAACCAGTCAGCTGAGCGGTCTGAAAGAGGGCGATCCCGGGCCGCGCTTGCCTTAAATGGGGCAAGCCACACTCTCCGAGCCAGCCGATTGGCTGGCTCAGGGGATGACGCGGCCCAAGGATTCCCCAGATCACGCGGGGCTGCAAGCCAGCCACTGCGAGCGTGAAGCCCGCAGCACCACCTCCTCCCAAGGTCGGAAGTGGCTTTGTGCAAACCAATATTCTAATGACAGGGCAGGGGACACAGGGAATGAGTTCATGGAGCCAAGAGGGAGGTTCTCCAGAGAAGCTTGGCAACCATTGATTTAAACAGAAATGCAGCCCATCTCATCCTAGCAGGGAAGGGGACTGTGGCCAGGTGAGTTGGGTCCTTGTTCTGCCTGCTGCCCAAAAGAGGTGACCTCAAGGCCTCTGCTGTCTTCCTTTCTTCTGATGGTGCTGCTCCTCCTTGCATGGGCAGGCCTTCAAATAGAGGACTGTCCTACATGGCCAATCTCTCAGGAGTGCAGAGGTACTGAGAGAGAAACGGAGATCTTCTTGCGCCGCAACACAGGAAGGGAGAGATCAGTGTTGGCGCCAGGACGCTGACAGCTGGTATTTTGGGGGCACCTTTCCAACGCCCACGGCCGCCGGTGCGAGGCTGATCTGGCTGGGGGGCACAGGGGACTGGAGGGTGAAGGCCTGCAGGATGGTGGTGAAGAAGAGGAAGAGCTCCATGCGGGCCAACCCTTCGCCCATGCAGATACGCTTCCCTGCCAGGAGAAAGAAACGCAAAATCTGTCGGGCAGTGTCAAGGGACTGTAACAGGTATTGAGACGCGAAGTGCAGTCAGCTTTTATTCGCAACAGCAAAAACATAACAGAGTTCATCTGGGCTAATCTGTCCTAGTTGAAGATGTTGTTGCGATTGTTGTCTGGCCCCTCCTTCCCTCTCTAGTCCTCTCCCTCTGGACTCCTCCCAAGCAGACGTAAATGGCACTGAGGGTGAGGATACCCCCTCTGGGCCTGCCGGTCCCATTGCTCAGCAACGTGCGAGGTTCTTCATTATCTGGGTGTCAGTGGAGGAGGAGAGCTAGCTGGAGGGCTGTCTGGCCGCTGTGCCGAAACCTACCCAGTTAAGCCAATAAAAAACTCAGTGGGTGCAATATGTAGTGGGAACAATTATTGATAGGCACCGATAGCTTACGGCTTAAGAAAGTCTTAAGTAGCTGTTGCCTGCAAGGATGGTCTAGAAGAGTCAAGGTGTCCTTGTGTGCTATTATAGGTAAAAGGTAAAGGACCCCTGGATGGTTAACTCCAGTCAAAGCCAACTATGGGGTTGCGGCGCTCATTTTGCTTTCAGGCCGAGGGAGCTGGCGTTTGTCCACAGACAGCTTTTCAGGTCATGTGGCCAGTAGGACTAAACCGCTCCTGACGCAACGGGACACTGTGACAGAAACCATCCTCTGATGTAAAGAGTGTACAATTTTTAAAAAAATAAAAAAATTAAAACTTCAAAAAGGGGAGGGGACACACTATTTACCTTCCCACCACAGTGGTAGAATAATAGAATCATAGAATCATAGAGTTGGAAGAGACCACAAGGGCCATCGAGTCCAACCCCCTGCCAAGCAGGAAACACCATCAGAGCACTCCTGACATATGGTTGTCAAGCCTCTGCTTAAAGACCTCCAAAGAAGGAGACTCCACCACACTCCTTGGCAGCAAATTCCACTGTCAAACAGCTCTTACTGTCAGGAAGTTCTTCCTAATGTTTAGGTGGAATCTTCTTTCTTGTAGTTTGGAACCATTGTTCCGTGTCCGCTTCTCTGGAGCAGCAGAAAACAACCTTTCTCCCTCCTCTATGTGACATCCTTTTATATATTTGAACATGGCTATCATATCACCCCTTAACCTCCTCTTCTCCAGGCTAAACATGCCCAGCTCCCTTAGCCGTTCCTCGTAAGACATCGTTTCCAGGCCTTTGACCATTTTGGTTGCCCTCCTCTGGACATGTTCCAGTTTGTCAGTGTACTTCTTGAACTGTGGTGCCCAGAACTGGACACAGTACTCCAGGTGAGGTCTGACCAGAGCAGAATACAGTGGCACTGTATACACTGTATACAGTGGATACCTATTTATCTACTTGCATTGGCGTGCTTTTGAACTGCTAGGTTGGCAGGAGCTGGGACAGAGCAACGGGAGCTCACCCCGTTGCGGTGATTCGAACTGCCAGCCTTCTGGTCGGCAAGCCCAAGAGGCTTACTGATTTATAACACAGTGCCACCCGCGTCCCTTATGCTATTATAACATACATTTAAACAGTACCTCCTCCATGAGAGGTCCAGAGGGTTGCAACATGGGAACAGGCCTTTTCTGCAGTGGCTCCTGGTTTGTGGGATGCTTATAAATTATAAATCTTTAGGTGCCAGGCATAATTGTTCCTCTTTAAGCCTGTCTTCGGCCTCTAACTGTCTGTGGCCCCTTGGGGGGGGGTTGTAATGTATTCTTTTAATGGGGCATGCACCAACAGGTTGCTAAGTGGTCAACCCGGCCCCTCTCCCATGCTGTCCTTGGCAGGTATAATGCAGGAGAGCCCGGCAGGATCAGGCCCCCTCCACCCCTGCATCCTGTTCTTCCAGTGGCCCCCAAGATGCCTGCGAGAAGCCAAGATAAGTAGGACCAGAACAGAGGTTCCTTACTCTGACCCTCCTGAGAAGGATGGCCCAGAAATGAATCTCATAGGAGAGAGACCACTCACCAACCCGACTCCCCTCCCATTGGAATGGAAGGAGCCCCCTCCCCACGTACCTGCTGAGAAAGGCATGAACGCCTCCACCTTCTTGAAGCAGCCTTGGCTATCCAAGAATCTCCCTGGGTCAAACTCTTGAGGGTTGGAGTGCTCCTCTGAGTCATAGTGAACGCTGCTCAGCAAAGGATAGATGTAGGTGCCCTGGGAGAATAGTATTTTTATATATTTAAAAAACATAAGAAGTGCCTGGCTGCTGGATCAGGCCAAAAGGGGCCCTTCTGCTCCAGTACCCTGTTCTCACAGTGGCCAAATACCCCCTTAGGAGCCCAGGAGTCTGGACAGACTGCCTCTGGACCTGAAAGTGGGGGGCACTGAGCTCAAATCCTGTCCCCACCCCCCATCCTTGTAGTCTCACACCAATTGCTTTGAGGGCCAAAAGGCTGGATCCTGGTCCCTCTGTCCTTGCTGAGGGGCCTGCTGGGAATCTTACCTTGGGGATGACGTATCCCTTGAAGTTGATGTCTTTTGTGGCAGCATGTGGAAGACTCATGGGTAGGATATCGCTGAACCTCTGGATCTCATGCAAGACGGCCTCCATGTAAGGCATTTTGTTCCTGTCCTCAGTGGCTGGGATCCGGTCCCTCCCAATCACTCGATCGATTTCCTCATGGAGTTTTTCTTGGGGGGAAAAAGAGCGGTTGGGCTAAGATTCCTGGGTTACAGAGGGCTGGACAAAATGATATTTTGGATCCCTTCCGACTCTGCCGTTCTGTGATTCTATGACTGAGCACCTGTTCACAATCAGGATAGGGCCGTTTCCACCACCCAAAAACAGCAACTTCAAATTTTGGGGGAAGGCCTTGATGCGACATTATCAGTTGAGTGCCAACTGGCTTCAGTGGCAAAGATTGCCTTTTGCCATCCATGACTGGCCCTCCAGCTATGGTCATTTCTGGATTGGGGTAGCCTATTCCCAAGTGCCTCCATCTCCAACCCCGCTCGCTCTCGGAACTCTTTTCGAGAGCTTACCAGGGAGCGAGGGAGTCACTCCAGGCACCCGCAGGAACACCAGGTCCTCAGAACACTTGATCCGAGGTTTTTTTTGGGGGGGTACTGCGACGCTCTAGCGATCTCCAACCTTCAAAGCACTGGTGCCCTTTCAGATGAAAGAGCTCCCGTCCGCCATAACGGGCGACCAACCGGAAGTCCAGCTATGGCCATTTCTGGACTGGGGTAGCCTGGACACGCATCTACATGCCCTGTTAATCTCACATCTTGACTGCTACAGTCAGTTCTAGCTGGGGCTTCCCTTGCGGGTGGAAAATGCCTATAGTTTATTTATTTAATTATTTCACCGCTAGGAACCAAAGGAGGGCTTAAATCACAGAATCATAGAGTTGTAGAGTTGGAAGGGATCCTGAGGTTCATGTGGTCCAGCCCTCTTTGCAGGTTTCCCACTGAGCCGCTGTGAAAAGAGGAGGCCGGACTAGATGGACCCCCTTTGGCCTGACCCAGCAGAGACCTATAAAGGCCTTTTCAGAAAGACAGAATGACAGACCAGTGTGAAGATGTTGAGCTTTCTCAAATATATAAACAATCCACACGCCCCCTCTGTGGGGACATGTGCCCTTAAGAGTTTGGATTTGATATCCCGCCTTTCACTCCCTTTAAGGAGTCTCAAAGCGGCTAACATTCTCCTTTCCCTTCCTCCCCCACAACAAACACTCTGTGAGGTGAGTGAGGCTGAGAGACTTCAAAGAAGTGTGACTGGCCCAAGGTCACCCAGCAGCTGCATGTGGAGGAGCGGAGACGCGAACCCGGTTCCCCAGATTAGGAGACTACCACTCTTAACCACTACACCACACTGGCTCTCTGGCCTTAGGGTCTATGCTGCTGCCTTCCATCATCAGCTTGTTCTGTCCCTGTAGCAATTCATGTGTTTCTCGCTTGTTGGAGGGAGGTTTCCTCCTTCTGCCCTCACCTTGAATCTGTGGGTACTCCCAACAACTTTGTCCAGCTCTGGTCCCTACCCAACACTCTTCTCTCACTTGTGGCTTCCAGAAGCTGTCAGCATGCGACAGGGGACACACCCCAGGAAAAGCTTGCTTTGTAGCTGTAGAAGCTCAGGTGATTCTCATAGGTTCCCTCCTTCTGCCCTCACCTTGAATCTGGGGGTACTTCAGCATGGTGAGGAATCCATATCTCAGGGTGGTGCCGATCGTCTCTGTCCCAGCGAAGAACAAGTTGAAGGTGGTCATGACCAAATTCTCCATGCAAAATTCAGAAGCCGGATTATTCTTTTCCTGCCAAGAGATCAAGGTCAGCTATGATGTCTGCATTGAAGGGGGGGTCAGACTAGATGCCACTTGGGGTCCCTTCCAATTCCACAATTCTCTGAAACCTGCAGACAGCACGTTTTAGGGGGAGCAGATGATGGAGATGAGGAAGTTCATTCCTTACCTGATCCATCTTAACTAAGAAGCAGTCGATGTAGTTGTGGGGGTCGGAGGGATCCAGCGACGCCTGCTGCATCTTGATCCTCTCCTCTATGAAGCGGATGATCCCCTGGGAACATTTGCTGCCCGCGTGGTGGGATCCGGGGATCTTCTCCATGATCTCTGGGAAAATATTGTACAGCTGCGGGGGAAGAAGATGGGGAGCAATGGAAGGGCGTTACCACATTTGGCTAACTTTAGGTTGTGCCTCTTGCAAACTCAGATTCCCCCAAAAAGGCAAGTGTTGAGGCTCACGCCTGCCTGGAAACCTTGACTCTTAAAAAACAAAAATGACCTTAACAGATTGAAGAACTGGACGCAAGCTAACAAAATGATTCTCAATAGGGAGAAATGTAAGGTTCTGCACTTAAGCAGTGTGACGCGGCAGCTAAAAAAGCCAATGCAATTCTGGGCTGCATCAATAGGAGTATAGCATCTAGATCAAGGCAAGTACATTAATAGTGCCACTGTATTCTGCTCTGGTCAGACCTCACCTGGAGTACTGTGTCCAGTTCTGGGCACCACAGTTCAAGAAGGACACTGACAAACTGGAACGTGTCCAGAGGAGGGCAACCAAAATGGTCAAAGGCCTGGAAACGATGCCTTATGAGGAACGGCTAAGGGAGCTGGGCATGTTTAGCCTGGAGAAGAGGAGGTTAAGGGGTGATATGATAGCCATGTTCAAATATATAAAAGGATGTCACATAGAGGAGGGAGAAAGGTTGTTTTCTGCTGCTCCAGAGAAGCGGACACGGAGCAATGGCTCCAAACTACAAGAAAGAAGATTCCACCTAAACATTAGGAAGAACTTCCTGACAGTAAGAGCTGTTTGACAGTGGAATTTGCTGCCAAGGAGTGTGGTGGAGTCTCCTTCTTTGGAGGTCTTTAAGCAGAGGCTTGACAACCATATGTCAGGAGTGCTCTGATGGTGTTTCCTGCTTGGCAGGGGGTTGGACTCGATGGCCCCTGTGGTCTCTTCCAACTCTATGATTCCAGGATTCTATGATTCTATGATTCTAGGAAGAACCAGATGCACAAATATAGGATGGGGGACACCTGGCTTACTAGCAGTACATGTGGGAAGGATCTAGGGGTCTTGGTGGACCACAAGCTGAACATGAGTCAACATTGAGATGCAGCAGCAAAAAATGCTAATGCTATTCTTGGCTGCATCAACAGAAGTCTAGTGTCCAACTCAAGGGAAGTAATAGTCCCACTCTCTTCTGCCTTGGTCAGACCACACCTGGGATATTGTGTCCAATTAAGAGTAACTCAATTTATGTTGGCAAGCTGGAAGGTGTGCAGAGGAGGGCAACCAAGATGATCAAGGGTCAGGAAGCCAAGCCTGATGAGGAACGGTTGAAGGAGCTGGGTATGTTTAACCTGGAAAAGAGAAGACTGAGGGGAGATACGAGAGCCATCTTCAAATACCTTAAGGGCTGTCACATGGAAGATGGAGCAAGCTTGTTTTCTCCTGCTCTGGAGGGTAGGACTCGAACCCGTGGCTTCAGGTCGCAAGGAAGGAGATTCCGACTAAACATTTGGGCGGAAACTTTCTGACACTAAGAGCTGTTCAGCAGTGGAACATATTCCCACGAGAGGCGGTGAACTCTCCTTCCTTGGAGGTTTTAAAGCAGAAGTTGGGTGGCCACCTGTCAGGGATGCTTTAGCAGAGATTCCTGCATTGCAGGGGTTGGACTAGATGACCCCAAGGGTCCCTTCCAGTTCTAAGATTCTTTGATTCTGTGACACTATGGAGGGACCCGTTTGACTCAATGCTTACCTTCCAAACCTTACTGAAAGACACTGAAATACTTAAAGAGACCTTAATAGAAAATGCAAACCATCCCTTTTGTTTTCATATGTTATTTTGTTAGTTTCTGTTTGCCACTGTGCAGCTGCTTAGAGTCACAAGACTCTGTTTACATTCCAGAGACATTCCAGGCTGTTGGAAGTCTCACAGGAGACGGGAGACGGATGTGACGTTATTGGCTTCCTGTTCCTTTGTTTTTCAGTTGCTCCCTGCTTTCACAGAGAGAGGATGTGCTTTCTGTCTGCGTAGTAAGAAATAAAGCATAGCGATGTAGCCATAAATCTCATCACTTCCGTGTGCTGCTTTGATTCTCTGCTGAATGGGAATGTGCCTGGAGCCTCATCAAAGGCTCTGGTTGTTAATCACGTCGGAGGGCGATTCCGGAAGATGAGCTTTATCAGCTTGGTCGAACGCAGATTCTGACATATTTATGGTTGGTTTGTTGTTGTATATGAGTGTTTCGAATTGTTGCAATGCAAAATGATAAATAAAGAATGTAAAAATAATAATGGCGATGATGGCACACACGGGAGTGGAATACTTTTATTATTTAATAAGTATTCATTTGCAAAGAGAACCGCTGGAACTGGGCTGCATCTTTGCCCTTTTGCCCTTCCAGACTGTGACACTTTACAGTTTGAATTTTTTATTCTTTGCTTTTTAAAAAATGATAGTGATAATAATCAAGGTGTAGAGATATTGGGGGGTTCTCCGTCCACCCTCACCTGAGCCGGGAACAGGCTGCCCACGCGGAACCGTTCTGTGATCAGGTTGTTCAAAGTGAGGAATTTCTCGTCGTCGTACTGGAACCTATTCCCAAAGACGATGGAGCAGATGATGTTGGAGACAGCTCGGCTGAGGATGAAGGTGGGGTCAAAGGGCGTCCCTAGTGGGGAGAGACAGAAAGCAGGAGGAAAGAAAGAGTTTGTTTGTTTGTTTGATTGATTGTATTTTTCATTTTCATTTTCACACTTGAAACAGTAATCCAAATACAAAATACAAATACGGTCCACGCAATTCATGTTGACTTCCCTCCCAACTCCTTCCACGGTTTATTTTGTTAACTTCTTTTCCACTACATATTATAATTTGTAGTCCCCATTTCTTTCTTTTTTTTTTCTTTTCTTTTTTCTCAAAATCTCTAACTGCTGAATTTACTCTTTTACTGTTAACCTTTTAATACGTTCGCAATGAGTTTCCAGTTAATCTACAAAACATTTCCATTCTTCTTCTAATACTTTCGTGTCCTGATTTCATATCTTATTTCCCAATCATGCCATTTCTATGTTGTTGTTTAGTCATTTAGTCGTGTCCAACACTTCGTGACCCCATGGGCCAGAGCATGCCAGGCACTTCTGTCTTCCACTGCCTCCCGCAGTTTGGCCAAATTCATGCTGGTAGCTTCGAGAACACTGTCCAACCATCTCGTCCTCTGTTGTCCCCTTTTCCTTGTGCCCTCCATCTTTCCCAGCATCAGGGTCTTTTCCAGGGAGTCTTCTCTTCTCATGAGGTGGCCAAAGTCTTGGAGCCTCAGCTTCGGGATCTGCCCTTCCAGTGAGCACTCAGGGCTGATTTCCTTCAGAATGGAGAGGTTTGATCTTCTTGCAGTCCATGGGCCTCTCAAGAGCACCATAATTCAAAAGCATCAATTCTTTGGTGATCAGCCTTCTTTATGGTCCAGCTCCATGGACAAAGACAACAAGCCATTTCTATATATTCTACTAACTTCGTCTGACCATTCCTCCTTGTTGGTATCATATATATGCCATACAAGCTGCTACAAGAAAGAGTCTGCGTTTCGCAAGAGCACAGAATAGCTACGCCAGCCTCTCAAGTGCAGACCAAGCACCACAGAGTCTTTTAGAGGCAACCAATCTTTATCAGGGATGCAGGTGGTGCTGTGGTCTAAACCACTGAGCCTCTTGGGCTTGCCAATCAGAAGGTCGGCAGTTCGAATCCCCACGATGGGGTGAGCTCCCATTGCTCGGTCTCAGCTCCTGCCCACCTAGCAGTTCGAAAGCACAAAGTGCAAGTAGATAAATAGGTACCACTCCGGCAGGAAGGTAAATGGCATTTCCATGCGCTGCTCTGGTTTCGGTGTTCCGTTATTCCAGAAGCGGCTTAGTCATGCTGGCCACATGACCCGGAAAAACTTTCTGTGGACAAACACTAGCTCCCTCGGGCTGTAAAGCGAGATGAGCACCGCAACCCCAGAGTCATCTGCGACTGGACTTAACTGTCAGGGGTCCTTTACCCTTACCTTTAATCTTTATGACCTACCTTGTGTCTTATGGAACTCCTCTGCCAAGCACTGAGCCTCCTCCTGGATCCGCTCCTCGATGGACCGTTTCCCCATCCCAAAATTCCTCAAGGTGGTGAGGCTGAACCTCCGAAGCTGCCTCCACCGATCGCCGTTGGAAAAGACCACCCCTGGCCAAGCAATATTATTATTATTGTATGTATTATTGTAAGTATGTATGTATGTGGAGACCTAAAAGCACCACTGAGCTGTTATTCTATAAGTCAGTGGTTCCAAAAATTTTTCTGGGGGCCACCCCCTTGGTTCCACAAACTTATCCCTATCACCCTCTCCCCTCCCCTATAAAAAACATTTTTTGGAATATTTATTTGTTTATCAGATTTATATATTAGATCTATTGGAATAGCAGTTTGTGCAACCCATTAAGCAACATAATTACACAGTGATATTCAAGGCAGCAGAAATTCATTTGACATTTGTTCAAAACCCAATTAGAACTGCTTGTAACTATGAATTACACAAAATTGCGGAACTCCATCCGGCAACACCAGCTTTTCAGAGCCTGGTAGTCACAGACATCTCCAGCGCCCTAATCCTGCCACCCCTTGTCTTTTAGCACCCTTCCAGGTGATCCCACTAGCCCCCCCCCCCCCAGTAGACACTACCACCCACTTTAGGGACCCCTGATGTAATCCATCAGCATCTCAAATTAACATGAACTCCTTGGAAGAGGCCCAGCCATAGAGAAAGCAGTAATTTTCCAATAAAGCTTGTCTCTTCAACATTCATCATTTTAAACATCGGCCAAGTAACGTGTTACAAAAGTGAATATACAGGGGTAAAGTGTGCATATATTTGTGAAACTTAACATATAAAAATGAGGGACACAGGTGGCACTGTGGCTTAAACCACAGAGCCTAGGACTTGCCAATCAGAAGGTCGGCGGTTCGAATCCCCGCGACGGGGTGAGCTCCTGTTGCTCGGTCCCTGCTGCTGCCAACCTAGCAGTTCGAAAGCACGTCAAAGTGCAAGTAGATCAATAGGTACCGCTCCGGCGGGAAGGTAAACGGTGTTTCCGTGCGCTGCTCTGGTTCTCCAGAAGCGGCTTAGTCATGCTGGCCACATGACCCGGAAGCTGTACGCCGGCTCCCTCGGCCAATAAAGCGAGATGAGCGCCGCAACCCCAGAGTCGGCCACGACTGGACCTAATGGTCAGGGGTCCCTCTACCCTTACCTTAACATATAAAAATATGATTGTTGATTATCAATATTAATCACCTGCCCTTCACTCTAAGGGGAATAAACGTTCACGGTTACCTTCACACACACAAAATAATAATTTTCAAACCCATGTACTATGTCAGTAGAGTGATGGAGAAATGGGCTGAGCTGCGCCCCAAGCCCCCTTTCCCTGCAAGGATGGACCCCCTCACCGTGTTCATTGAAATCCTTGGAGAAGGACGGCAGCTGCCCTCTGCCGCTGAAGTCCTCTGCCTGGTCCACCAGGGCTTCCTTCACCGCCTTGTAGCCGCATAAGACCACGACTCGCTGCAGCCCCAGGTAGACGGTGAAGACCAAGCCGTAGGCTTCGCTCAGCTGCCGGGAGAAGAGTGTCAGACCCTTTTGAAGGAACCTTTCCCTGCCCCCTCAGGTTGGCACAGGTGTGCACAGGTGAGGGAGGGACCGGGCGGGAAGGGAGCCTCACAAGGATGGGCAAGGGGAGAAACGGGCAGGAGCTCTGGAGGAAAGACAGGAAGTGCTCCTCTCCAAGGCACTTAGCCAATGCTCCTCAGGATTCAACACACTTCTGCTTTGCTTTAAGGTATACTTTCCTCCCCCTGCTCCCACTTCTAGTGTGGGTTCATGGCAAAATTGCCGTGCCCACATTTAAATGGGGAATCTTTCACCTTTCAGATCAAAGGTGTGGGTATTGGAAGAGTTTCTGCCTGCTTAAATTGTAGGGTTGTGTGTGTGTGTGTGTGTGTGTGTGTGTGTGTGTGTGTGAAGCAGCATTTATATATTCTATCATTTCTATTTCACATAGCAAACCAAGTTTTCTGTATTCCTTTGGTGTGAGAAGTCTTCGTGGGCATAGGTTTAAGGGTCAACACACATTCAAAGACCAGTGTGCATTGTAACCAGGACCCTAAGCTACTGAAAGTAATGGGGCCCTTTAAATGTTCAGCTGTCCTTGGTTGTTGCTGTTTTTTGAGTTGAATATATGCTATATGGCAATTTATGGACCTAATATATGCTATATGGCAATTTAGATACCTAATAGGTATCTAAAATTTAGATACCTAATAGGTATCTAAAACCATTTACACTTAACAGTCCCCACAGAATGTAGGCACCCTATATATAGAAATGAGCAAACCAGTGATATTTTAGGAGCAGGCTAGCAGGCTGGGCCCATTACTTACATCATAGTGTGCATATATTTGTGAAACTTAACATATAAAAATGAGGGACGCAGGTGGCACTGTGGGTTAAACCACAGAGCCTAGGACTTGCCAATCAGAAGGTCGGCGGTTCGAATCCCCGCGACGGGGTGAGCTCCTGTTGCTCGGTCCCTGCTGCTGCCAACCTAGCAGTTCGAAAGCACGTCAAAGTGGACTACACAACACAAAACACTGTTGCTGTATGTAGGTTTTATTTTATTTGTTTTTTATCTTATATTTTGGAAATGTACATCAGGTGTTGTTTATTCTTTAAATTTTTTGGGCACCCCAAGAGAGTGGGGCCCTAAGCTATAGCTTGTTTAGCTTATACGTAAATCCGGCACTGATTATAACATCAGCAAAAATCCTAAATTTCTCTTTTTTTTTTTTTTTTGCTTACTTTCAGAAAGTTTTTCTTTTACAAATTATTTGAACACAATCATATTCCATATGTTACAGATTTTTTTTTTAATACATATTTATTAAAGTTTTTTGAATACAAATGCATAAATAATAAACAACATTACTTATATTATAACATAATTTCATCACTTCTTTGGACTCCCCCACGTCTCCCGCTCCCACTTACATCGTTACAAAAAAAAAAAATTTCCAAGCAAATTACCCACTTGTTTACAATCTTATCTCCTCTCATTTAAATAAAATCTAACAATTCTCCAAAAAATTTATATTTTCCTTAATCTCACTTATCGTCAAAATCAGATCTAATTCAGTGGTGGGCAGTTATTTATGATCTGGCATCCTTCTTAACATTCAACCAAATTACAACATTTTTGTAAGTAAATCTTGAATTTCCTCCGGTCCTCCTCAACCCTCTCCTCTCCCAGGTCTCGGATTCTACCAGTCATCTCGGCCAGTTGCATAAAGTCCATCAGCTGCATCTGCCACTCTTCCAGTGTGGGTAGATCTTGAGTTTTCCAGCTCTTAGCGATGAGTATCCTTGCTGCCGTTGTTGCATACATAAAAAATGTTCGGTCCTTCTTTAGCACCTTCTGGCCGACAATGCCCAGAAGGAAGGCCTCTGGTTTCTTAGTGAAGGTATACTTAAATACCTTTTTCAACTCATTATATATCATTTCCCAGAAGGCCTTCACTTTAGGGCAGGTCCACTAGAGGTGAAAGAATGTACCTTCATGTTCTTTACATTTCCAACATTTATTATCAGACAAATGGTATATTTTGGCAAGTTTAACTGGGGTCATGTACCATCTATATATCATTTTCATTACATTTTCCTTCAGAGCATTACATGCAGTGAAGTTCAGCCCAGTGGTCCACAACCTTTCCCAGTCCTCAAACATAATATTATACCCAATGTCCTGAGCCCATTTTATCATAACCGATTTAACCATTTCGTCTTGTGTATTCCATTTTAACAGCAAGTTATACATTCTTGATAATACCTTAGTCTTTGGTTCTAACAATTCTGTTTCCAACTTCGATTTCTCCACCTGGAACCCTACCTTTTTATCATTTTTAAAGACTTCTTTAATCTGAGCGTAATGTAACCAGTCTCGCACTTTATCCTTCATTTTCTCCAAACTCTGCAATTTCCAATTGTCTCCATCTTTTTCTAATATTTCCCAATATTTTGGCCATTTGGCCTCCATATTGGGTCTTTTTCGGGCCTTAGCTTCCAGAGGTGAAAGCCACCTCAGAGTTTTGTTTTCCAATAAGTCTTTATATTTTGTCCAGACATTAAATACTGCTTCCCTGACAATATGGTTCTTAAAGACCTTATTGATCTTAACCTTATCGTACCATAAGTATGCATGCCAACCAAAAGCGTTGTTAAAACCTTCCAGGTCCAATACGTCAGTGTCTTCGAGAAGTAGCCAATCTTTTAGCCAGCAGAAAGCTGCGGCTTCATAGTACAGCTTTAAGCATATGTTACAGATTTTTGACTTCCCCCCGCTCCCCCCGCAATCCTCATACTTTTGTATTTATTCCGCATTTCCTTTATAATTATATTGCCAGTTTATAAATCTTTACAGCTCTTTTCCCTTTTACAATACCCTTTCTCATTCACAAAGCCTCTTTAAATCCAACTAGCGTTGTCTGCTCATCACAAATATTTTCCAGATAAATCGTAAACTTTCTCCAGTCCTGAGTGAACTTGTGGTCTTTCTGATATCTAATTTTCCCTGTCAATTTATCTAATTCAACAAAGTCCATCAGTTTCTGCCTCCATTCTTCCAGTGGGTATATGAGCTTGCTGAGAACATCTGAGTCCAGACCTGAGTCCATACACTTGTCACAGACCTGTGGATATCAGGTTTTAGGAGACAATAGTGGGGAGGCTATTGCCTTCAGGACCTGCCTGAGGGCTTCCTCTGTTCACTGTGGTGAGCTAGAGGAACCCCCTTTGGACAGATCCAGCAAGTCTCTTCTGGTGCTCTTGCATTCCTACAAAGATGGATCCCCGGCCGTGGGGCTGCTCATAGGCTTCCAATCTCCCCCAGCTTACCTTGCAGCTCGGTAGGGAGGTGAAAGGAGACTCACCTTCTCCAGGGACTTGATGATGTTATTTGGGTCCAGTTGGAGAAAATTCCCCAGGATTGGGAGCGGGGTGGGTCCAGGGGGCAGACGACCTTTGCCGCCTTTGCCCTTCCATCCCAAGCCCAGGAGGAGGATGCCACAGACGCAAAGGAGCAGGAAGAGAGACCCAGAGAGCGGCTCCATGGAGGACCCTGGCCAAGAGATGCCCCCTCTGGGCTATGGGGAGGCGCTGAGAGCCACAGCTGGACTTATAAGGGCGGCTGGGGAACACCAAACATTCCACATTGGTTATCCAGTAACTCCCGGTCCTCCGACCGCTTTCCAAGCCAGCTGGGTGGACTTTGCCATTTCCAGCCAAGAAGTTAATTCGTTAACTTATCAAGGATTAAAGGTAAAGGTAAAGGTACCCCTGCCCGTACGGGCCAGTCTTGACAGACTCTGGGGTTGTGCGCCCATCTCACTTAAGAGGCCAGGGGCCAGCGCTGTCCGGAGACACTTCCGGGTCACGTGGCCAGCGTGACATCGCTGCTCTGGCGAGCCAGAGCCGCACACGGAAACGCCGTTTACCTTCCCGCTGGTAAGCGGTCCCTATTTATCTACTTGCACCCGGAGGTGCTTTCGAACTGCTAGGTTGGCAGGCGCTGGGACCGAGCAGCGGGAGCGCACCCCGCCGCAGGGATTCGAACCGCCGACCTTTCGATCGGCAAGCCCTAGGCGCTGAGGCTTTAACCCACAGCGCCTTTCATTGCAAATGTTGGATAGGGTACTGGGAACAAATCAGAGAGTGGCTCATTAAGGTGGAGGGTGAATTGCCTTTTTGGTACTATGATCAAACCTATCCATTCTTAAGGAACTCAGCCCTGAGTGCTCACTGGAAGGACAGATCCTGAAGCTGAGGCTCCAGTACTTTGGCCACCTCATGAGAAGAGAAGACTCCCTGGAAAAGACCCTGATGTTGGGAAAGATGGAGGGCACAAGGAGAAGGGGATGACGGAGGACGAGATGGTTGGACAGTGTTATCAAACCAGCATGAGTTTGACCAAACTGCGGGAGGCAGTGGAAGACAGGAGTGCCTGGCGGGCTCTGGTCCATGGGGTCACGAAGAGTCGGACACCACTAAACGACTAAACAACAACAAATACATGTTTATGTTTTGCAGAGCAGGGCAAATAGGCAATCCCATTTAAAGAACAACTGCGGAGGCTTACAAGAAAATGTTTTGGAGTTTCATCCACCTCCCTTTCCAGGCTCACATCCCTCTAAAGTGCTGTTTCCACTTTAAATGGTCATGGCTTCCCCCAGAGAATCATGGGAAATGTAGTCTCTTTCAATGTTCTGAGAGGTGTTCAGAGACCCTCCCTATTCACCTCCCAGAGCTACAGTTCCCTGAGAAGAGGGACTCTGTTTATTTCCTACAAATCCCTGTTTGTTTGCTGTGTCCCTTAGTAGTTATAGTGTCAGACTAGAACATGGGAAAGACCAGGGTTCAAATTCCCCCCACTCCGGCCGTGAAGCTCATTTGGGTGCCCTTAGGCTAGTCAGTCACTCTCAGCCTAACCTACCTCACAAGGTTGTTGCTGTGGAGATTAAATAGGGAGGGAAATAACTATATACGTTACCTTTTTCAAAATTACTATTTTTATTGAAAGAATTTCAATTATAATGGGGGGAAAGTGTTACAAAGGGGGGGAGTAAGAAAGAGAGAGAGAGAGAAGAGAATATACAAAAATGCTATGTAATATACTCCACCTTGAACTCCTTGGAGGAAAAGAGGGACGCAGGTGGCGCTGTGGGTTAAAGCCTCAGCGCCTAGGGCTTGCCGATCGAAAGGTCGGCGGTTCAAATCCCTGCGGCGGGGTGCGCTCCCGCTGCTCGGTCCCAGCGCCTGCCAACCTAGCAGTTCGAAAGCACCTCCGGGTGCAAGTAGATAAATAGGGACCGCTTACCAGCGGGAAGGTAAACGGCGTTTCCGTGTGCGGCTCTGGCTCGCCAGAGCAGCGATGTCACGCTGGCCACGTGACCCGGAAGTGTCTCCGGACAACGCTGGCCCCTGGCCTCTTGAGTGTGATGGGCGCACAACCCCAGAGTCTGTCAAGACTGGCCCGTACGGGCAGGGGTACCTTTACCTTTACCTTTTAAGAAAAAAGTGCTCCTTTATCACTTATTGGGTATCCAAGAGCCATATAGAGTCCTTATATAGGTTCTCTATTGGTAGGAGAAAATAACAGAAGCCAACCAGAGAGTATTGAGAAGCAAAACAGCTAGTAAGCATGATCTATATTAAACTGTTGCAACAGGGTGCTCACCACCCCCCCCAACGCGGGAGGAAGGAGGACCCCAGAACATTGGTGTGGAAGCTCTTATATAGACTTTTGAAATTGCCTAACCTGTAGCTCAAGGCCACCCCCCAATACATCATACATACATCACATAAGAGGCAGTCTACCACAGAATCCTGTCTGGTGGGAAACCTGTTAATAGGTTTACCTGGACAGCCTGACCATTCTTTTGTGATGGTAAATACTTAATTCCTGAGTCCAGGTCACAGGCTCACCCTATTCATACCCAAATGTGCCCTTCAGGCAGGATTTGTGAGCACAGAGATAATGGGTAGGCTTTTCCCATTTCCATCCAAACTGCAGAGGAATATTTGAGGTCACTGAAAGAGACCCCCTGGACCAGAACATGGCTTTAGGACTCTTTTCCTGTACTGTTTCAGACGTGTGGTTTATATATTTATGTATGTGTTTGCCTGGTACATTTATGAACATTTAATTTATATCTTAGACCTTAAAATTCTCATAACAAAATACCTTTCCCCTGTTTTAATCAAAAGGACGGGAACCTCGTGACAATGACAAAACTGTCTTGTTTCTTCCCATAATCCTGAGTTTATCTTTGGCAAATATAGTCTATTGTATAGGTCCAAACCAGTCTTTGTAGCAGAGGCCGTAATTAAAGTTTGCTAGAAAGACAAGATTAGTGTGCTGATCATTATGTTAAGCATTAGAAGGTCAGGAAGTTTTCCAGGCAGGACTGAGAGAGACTCCAGAGCAAACCCACCTTGAGGAATCGGAGACCCACCCTAGTCACCTCCCAGAGTTACAATTCCAGGGTTCCCTGTGAAAAGGGGTGCTGCGCCCATCGGGAAATTATAGCTTGGTGAGGGGAATCAGTGGTGTAGCGTGGGTTATCAGCACCCGGGGCAAGGCAAGTAATTTGCACCCCCTAACCCATGGATTGGGACGCAGGTGGCGCTGTGGGTTAAAGCCTCAGCGCCTAGGGCTTGCCGATCGAAAGGTCAGCGGTTCGAATCCCTGCGGCGGGGTGCGCTCCCGCTGCTCGGTCCCAACGCCTGCCAACCTAGCAGTTCGAAAGCACCTCCGGGTGCAAGTAGATAAATAGGGACCGCTTACCAGCGGGAAGGTAAACGGCGTTTCCGTGTGCGGCTCTGGCTCTGGCTCTGGCTCTGGCCAGAGCAGCGATGTCACGCTGGCCACGTGACCCGGAAGTGTCTCCGGACAGCGCTGGCCCCTGGCCTCTTAAGTGAGATGGGCGCACAACCCCAGAGTCTGTCAAGACTGGCCCGTACGGGCAGGGGTACCTTTACCTTTACCTTTAACCCATGGATTTGCACCCCCTAACCCGTGGATTTGCGCCCCCTAACCCGTGGATTTCCCTAACCCTCAGATGTTGCGCCCGGTGCGGCCGGCCCCCCCTGCACCCCCCACGCTACGCCACTGAGGGGAATGGCAGTGGCAGATTCACGGCAGTGCAAGCAGTTCTCCTGCACTGCATGCCAAGCTGATGGGGCACTGTTGTTGTTCAGTCATTTAGTCGTGTCCGCCTCTTCGTGACCCCCTGGACCAGAGCACGCCAGGCACTCCTGTCTTCCACTGCCTCCCGCAGTTTGGTCAAACTCATGCTGGTAGCTTCAAGAACACTGTCCCACCATCTTGTCCTCTGTCGTCCCCTTCTCCTTGTGCCCTCCATCTTTCCCAACATCAGGGTCTTCTCCAGGGAGTCTTCTCTTCTCATGAGGTGGCCAAAGTCTTGGAGCCTCAGCTTCAGGATCTGTCCTTCCAGTGAGCACTCAGGGCTGATTTCCTTCAGAATGGAGAGGTTTGATCTTGTGTCAATCAAATCAATCAAAACTTTATTAGCAAAGCCAACAGGCCACAGCTAGACAAGAATTAAAAATAAAAATAAAAATAAGAATAAAAAGAAGAAAAGAACAGGCAAAAGGGGGTCCGTCAGATGAACAAGTCTGTCACTCAGATGGTGGCCCTCAATTTCACAGCTCTCTCGATGTACCTCGCGACCTTCTCTGTTATCTGACTATCCGTATCAGATAAGAGAAAATACAGTGTAATGTCTGGTGAACGGCCGGGGTTGGAGAGAATAAGTGGAGTAATAATCTCATTCCTTAGGTCTTTGTAAATAGGGCAAGATAGAAGGACATGGGACACTGTTTCCGTGTTACCATCTCCACATGGGCAGAGTCGTTTTTCAAATGGAGTCTTTTGGTAACGACCTTCGAGTACGGCAGAAGGAAGAACATCCCATCTAGCCAATGTAAAGGCACGTCTGTATTTTGGGATGGTTAATTTAGACAAATATGAGGCTGGGGAGTCAAAATGAGAAGGGGGAAAGTAGGTATACCATGGGCACAGTTTCTTTAAGATGGTCAGGTTGTTTTGCCGTTCAATGTCTTTCAGGCGCTGGCCAATTAGACTCTTTGCTTTAATGAGGCCCATTGATAGTAGGGACTGTGAATGCAAACCGCATGTAAGGAGTTTTTGATGCACAGTTTTGAACCACTTGCTTTTGTGAGAATCTTGCATTACTAGAGGCAGTAGACCAGGTGGGTTTAAATTAAGACGAAGCCAGTAGTTGAATGTTCTTTGCCAAGTCTGAGTTTCTACAGATGGAAGGCAGGCCTCGAGTCGTAATGCTGCGTTTGGAACACAGGGGGGGACGCCGAATATCTGCCTTAGAAATTTAGACTGAACAGTTTCAAGACTGGAGCAGTGGTTCCCCGTCCAGATTTGTGCCCCATACAGTAACTGCGCCAAAGGTTTTGCTTGAAAAACTTCAAGGGCTGCTGGGATGTATCTGCCCCCCTTTGTGTAAAAGAAGCGGGACAGCATCTTAATACTTTGAGCTGCTTTTTCTTTGGCACATTTTTGATGGACATCCCAGGACCCGGTCGACTGGAACACGATACCCAGATATTTGAAGGCTTTAACCTGTTCAATTGTCTGGTTATCCATCCTCCAGCTGTACTGTCTGTGTTTCCTTGCAAAAACCATAATTTTGGTTTTCTGATAGTTTATTGCCAGTTGCTCTCTCCTACAGTATGCTGAAAATTCACCTATGAGCCTATTTAAGCCTATTCTTGTTCGAGATAGGAGTATCGCATCATCAGCATACAAAAGTACTGATATTGATTTGTCAGCCAGTTTGGGGGCGTGGAAGTCCGGAGATGACAAACAGTTAACCATATCATTGATGTAAAAGTTAAATAGAACTGGGGCCAGGATGCAACCTTGCTTGACCCCCTTGCTGACAGGAACTGGTCCTATAAGATGGCCATTTAACGAAGTTCTTACATGCAGCACCGTGTCTTTATATAGACAGCTGATCAGGAATAATAGTCTTTTGTCTATACTTGATGTGCTCAATTTATCCCAGAGTCTTGCACGTGGGATTGAATCGAAGGCAGCCTTTAGATCGATAAAGGCTGCATATAGCACCCCGCGGGATTTTTTGGCATATTTATCAATTAAATAGGCTAGGGTGAAGCAGTGGTCTATGGTGGATCTGCCTTGCCTGAAACCCGCTTGCTCTTCCGCTAGAATAGCTTCAGTTTCCAGCCAGCTAGTTAGCTTAATATAAAGATGTTTGGCATATAGTTTGCTGGGTATAGGCAGAAGGCTGATTGGTCTATAGCTCGCCGGGTCTGGCGTAGGTCCTTTTTTGTAGATTGGAATAACTATTGCCTCAGTCCAACCATCTGGAAGTAAACCCGTTGAGTCGATCCAAGAAAATAGAGACGCCAGCAGGGGGGCCCACCAGCCAATGTTGGACTTCAGAAGTTCGGCAGGGATGTAATCAATCCCTGGGGCCTTGTTGTTCTTTAATTGTGCGATTAAGTTCTCAACTTCCTTAACAGTTACTGGTGGCCAGTGAGGTAGGTCCTCCAATTGAATACATAATTTGTAATGTTGGGCTTCCTGGTCATAGAACAAAGATTGAAAATGGCGCAACCACTCCATTGGTTCCACTGTACAGATGGAATTAGTACGCTCCTGGTCCAGTAGACCAGATATGGTTCGCCAAAAGCAAGTGGTATCTTTCTCGTGTGATGCCTTAACCAAACTGTGCCATGCGGCTCTTTCAGCTTCCAGTTTCTTTCTCCTTAGTAATTGTTTGTAAGACCGTCTCAGATCAATATAAGCATTAAGTAGGGGGGCAGTCCCTGATTTCCTATATCTCTGGTAGGCAGTTCTCATTTGTCTCCTTGTTTGCCTGGACTCCAGGTCAAACCAGCTAGCTCCGTCCTTTGCCCTTTTTGTAGCGGCGCTATGTATCACTGTTGTTAAATGGGATTTCAGTCTTTCCAAAAGTAATTTAAAGCGTTCCATAATCACATCTACTGAATTGCCTGACACAATAGCGGAGCGAATAAGCTTTAACTCCACTGACTGAAGAAGGAGGGTTAGGTTTTCATTCAGTATTGGGGACCATTTGAGTCTTTTGGGAGCAGGTATACCCAAATTTACAGAAGGTATATATTGTGGCTCGGCAATCGAATAGTCAAAAGGCCGACCTGCAAGCTCTAAAATTAGAGGTAGGTGATCACTCAGAGTATTGTGGCCCACTAGGAACTTCCTTACAAAGCTGTGAGCAAATCTTGAGATTAGAATATAATCTATAACGCTTCCCCCAGCCTTGGAGAAATGGGTATATTCCCCGGGGCGATCCCCCTCTATGTTGCCGTTTAATATCAGCAGTTCCCTCCGTCTGGCAGCCTGCACTAAGCAGAGACCTGAAAAATTACTTCTGCTATCTTTGGACAGTCGTGTCGCACCAATATCCGTCAGTTCTTCAGGGTCCATAAATAGGTTGAAGTGAGTGTATAGACTGTTGTCATCTGTTCCTATGCGAGCATTAAAGTCTCCACACACAATAGTCAGGGCAGACGGGTAAGTAGATTCGAGAGGCTCTAAAAACGCCTCTAGCTCAACCCATATAGCCTTGACCACGGAGTTTTTTTGGCCTGGGGGAATATAAACATTGACCAGCAAAAGAGTAGTTCTCTTGAAGCTAAGTAGAGCGGCTGTTGCTAAAGAATTGCAGCTGGGTAGGGCTGTTAGAGAGTGCGCCAGCTCCGTGGAAATGAAGCAAGCTAGGCCACCACTAGATCTGCCGCCCCTTAGAGATGGAGAGGCAGGCAGGTAGTGGCAGTTATACCCATTGAGAAATATAGGGTCATTCTGCCATGTCTCCTGAAAGAGGATGATGTCAAATTGCTTAAGGTAGCACAAAAATTGTTGAGTGTTTTTCTTGGCGTGCCAACCCGCGATATTCCAAGACAGCACTTTTAGGCCCCGGGCCCTTCGGGGAGCTGGGTCTATGTCACCACCACGTCCAGCAATTCTTTGGTGTCTAAAAAAACACACCCGTTGGCTCTTTTCGAGGATGACTGCTTGGAGAGAGTGTAGTAGTCCTCTCTTCTTGGTGATTTGGGGCTAGATTTTGGAGTTGGGGGGGAAGCTAATTCATTCGGAGACAATTTAAGATAGCTGTGCCAAGAGCTTTGAGATTTCACACCTTGATTTGGTCTTACTTTATTGTACATCACAGGGGGCTCCGATTGTAGTTCCACGTCTACGCATTTAAAGGTGCCTCCCATTGTCTTCTTATCCACTAGACATTTGGGAGATATGGGCTGCACATAAAGGTCCTTCATTGTCTCACCTTGGTCATCCTTTTTTTCTAGTCTGCTTCGAAGTAAATCAAGTCTTTTCAGGATCTCAGTTTGAGCTGGTGGATGCAGTGACCAGAATCGCTTTATCAGCGAGAGTTCTTCCTCCAAAAAGGAGTCCTCACTATCACACGTGGGAGGCCAAATGCCAGTTGGATGTGGAGCTTCCTTTTTATCATTTGATACTGTTTGAAGGAGATGATCCTGCTGGAACTTATGCTTTCTGTTTTGATGGTTTTGGTAGTTGGTTTTTTCCCTTTTGTGAACTTCCATTCCTATGCCCTTGGTCCCCATCAGAGAGGTTAAAGGTGCTCTGTTTTCAAATATTCTTAATAGGACTATTCTTTCTTTTTTGAATAGGTTTTTAGCTCTAAAAATAAGGCTGGCCAGATTATGATCTAAAAAGGTAATCAGTGCTCGTACCGAGCAGTCATCTTGATGTAGATACTCTATAGCGGCTATGTCAGTTGCTTTTACTATCCCCGGTAAAATGCCTCTTATAATGGACAAAAAGTGGTCTATACGGTCCGACCCTGCATAAAATCTAGGCGGTTTAGGGTAATTAGCAAAGACAAGCTTTTGTGGGATTAGGACTAAACTCCATTCTCTTTTGGGCCACAGCATCTGTCGAGCTTGAGAGGAGTGGTTCCCCTCAATAGTTTGGGTCGCCAGCTCACCTCTGTCTACAGATTCTGTGCTGGCCATAAGAGGACTCTGGGGCGGTATAACTGTAGATGGATTAGTTCCTTTGTCCCCGCTCGGTGTTGATTCTTCAAAACTTGGTTTAAATTCTTTTGTGGGTGTATCTACTTTACGTGTTTCTTTGATAGCACTTGAGTTGGATTTGTTTGTTCCACTTGTAGAAAGGGATGGAAGAAGGTTAAAGAGCTTCTGCCAATATTTTTTGCAGGTACGGTGAGTTGTCTTAAGCCGCCTTAGATTTTTTATATTTTTGCTTTTCTTCATCTTAGGCTCAGCTTTTTTCCTCCGGGATTTGCTGGGGAGTGGTGGATCCGGGCTGGCTAGGGGATTTGTATTCTGGACTGAAGCGCTCACATGTTGTTTGAAATTATCCACTAGGGTCAGGAGAAGCCCGTTTGTTATCGCTAAAAATTTTTTGACGTTAAGGAGATCCGTAGAAATCTGGTATATCTGCTCCTGAAGATAATCACCCCGCATTTCTGTTCCGCTGTCGTTGGCTTTCAACCAATGGGTTGAAAGGTTACTTCCAAGTTCCAGCGGTGACAAATAAGGATTAGCATCGGGTGTGTTGGCTGTATTAGCCTTTGTAGCATTCTCTGCTATGGCGAGTTCTTGGGCCAAATTTGTTGGATGGTTTGTCCACTTGTTGTTTGTCTGCAAATCCTTTAGCTGTGTTGACCAATCCAACACTGTGAGTGGCAAAGGCATAGCTACATCTAGAATACTCTCGTTCTGAGTTCTCTTACTCGCGTCTTTTTGAGGAAAGTAGCTGGTAATTTTACTTTGTCTCCTTCGACGCTCCATCGGGCTCTGTGGTGAATTAGGCAAGATTCCTTGGTCCTTGTATTTTTTCCTGGTGAGGACCATAGTGGGTATATGGGTATATATGGATATATGGTAGGGGTTGCTTGCTTGACGGTAACTTATCTTTTTGTTCTAAGCTGGAGTAAGCAATAGCAGAAATGCCGAAATGCCGATTTGTGGACGTTGCCTCCTAAACCTCTCCAACCTCTCCAACTTGTTAGTTTCTCCAGCAATTTACTTGTTACCAGCAATTTACTTGTTAGTTTCTCCAGCAATTTACATCGGAGCTTGTGAGGTATCAGTTATTTAAAATGTTAGAAAATAGTACTAGTCCTAGGCTTTCATACTATAACTTGTTTCTTTTAAAGTTCAACTAGGACTTTCTCTCTCATTCAACAGCCTCACGGCGTAGCCAGTAAAGTAATTATCGAGTTGAACTTGCCTTGTGTTTCTTGGGGTTGTACCTACTTCAATTCCTCCCTTTTTGGGGTTGTACCTACTTCAATTCCTCCCTTTTTATAGATAAAAAGCTCGGCGTCCTTCCAGTAGCTGACCTCCCCGTCTGCTAATTACCAGCTTCGTGAAGATAGGGCGGCTGCCGAACCTCTTTTGGATAAAAATAGGCCTTGAGTTTTTTCCTTCCCAGTCCCAGTTCTAGGAGGTGTATGGGGAGATGAAAGGGAGAGATTGTTCACTGAGCACAACCCCAGAGTCTGTCAACCTTTCTCAGCAGATCTTGGTCGCTTGCCATGACCCATTTGTCACTGTCTCACTGACTACGGAGGTTAAAAGTAGAGGTAAACGGAGATAAAAAGAGAACTTATCTTTTGTGGACACAACTCCTCTGCTACTCCTCCTCCACTGCTCAGCATACCCAGTCTTCAAGGCGGCGTTTCTAATCAGCAGCAGGCTTTCTCAGCAGAAGGTTTGAATATCCTTGTTAATTGGCCAACAGTAGAGATAGAATGGTTAAAACTTCTAACAGAGGTAAAATAGTTAAAAGTCTAATAAAAACGGTTATAAAAACGGCTATAAAAGGCTATAAAAGGCTATAAAAGGTTTGTAATCCAGGAGGGTTCACGGAGGAGAAGTTGTTACAGCCGCCATCTTGGGCTCCTCTTTCGAGGTTTGATCTTCTTGCAGTCCATGGGACTCTCAAGAGTCTCCTCCAGCACCAGAATTCTAAAGCATCAATTCTTCGGCAATCAGCCTTCTTTATGGTCCAGCTCTCACTTCCATACATCACTACTGGGAAAACCATAGCTTTTACTATACAGACCTTTGTTGGCAAGGTGATGTCTCTACTTTTTAAGATGCTGTCTATGTGTCATACCTATAATATACTGAATTGAACAGAACAAAAAAGCGAGAGGTGGGAGTGCGTGCCAAATTTTGGCCTCACACATGGTGTTTGTTTTTGTTTGTTTGCCCCTGAAAATGGGGATAGCCTCCTAACAACTATCAGCCCATATCCACGAAATGATAGACAAGAGGGGCAGCAAACTCGGTGACCACCTCGGGTGGCGAAAACCCCAGTTATGCCACTGACCTGGGTCCATCTCTGCCAATCTTTGACCAGCCTCGCCTGGGAGCAGAGCCCAGCTGCTCTTCTGGCTGCCAAGGGGCTGGAGGAAGCCAAGTCAGGTGGAGGGTCAGTGGGAACACAGGCCCAGACAGGGCCTGCCAGGACTTCTGCCAGTCCTGCACCCTGCCCAAAGGTCACATGCTGCGCTTTGAGATCCAAGGAGCTCCAAGGTCTAAGTAGGAGGCAGTTGAAGCCAAGACGCCAGGCCACGATGCCAGAGGCAGCCAGAAAACAAGGAGCAGACAGAAGAAGTCTTTGACCCTCTGTCATACTGACCAGCTTTTGAAAACCCCAAACAGGGAGATTTGAGCTCCTGTCCACATATTGAACTCCTGTTGTCTGACTATCCTGTCTCCTTGGACCACAGTATCATTCAAGCCCATCCCAAATATTGATCCACGGGCATTGAAGACATATTCCTACATTTACAAAGAAGAGGGCTATCAATGGCTGCCATCAACAACGGCTAAGCTCTGCCTTCATGGTTGAAGGCAGTAATGTTTCTGTTGCTGGAAACCACAGGAGGGTTTTTTCCACTCAATTCCTGATTGTGGGTTTCCCATAATAGGCATCTGGTTGGCCACTGTGAGAACAGACTAAATGAAAAAGCTTTGGCCTGATCCTACAGGCAGGCTCTTCTTATGCTGCTATGCTAACCCCCACAAAGATTCCCTTTGCAAATAATATAGGCATATAAAAATAAAGGTATTCTCTGTTGAGTTCCATCATTATTGAGAAAGCCACTTCTCCTACCTAGGCAGTTATCTTTCCACAACGGTCAACATTGATGCCGAAATTCAGCATTGCCTGAGCTCTGCGAGTGCGGCTTTCTCCCAACTGAAGTGCAGAGTGTTTGAGGACTGGGACATTCGCAGGGAAACCAAAATGCTTGTTTACAAAGCTATTGTACTACCAACCTTATTGTATGCTTGTGAAGCATGGACCACTTACAAATGCCATCTCCAACTTCTCAAAAGGTTCCATCAACGGTGTCTCCCAAAAATCTTACACATCACTTGAGAAGCCAGGCGAACTAATATCAGTGTACTGGATGAAGCAAAGATCACCAGTGCTGAAGCAATGATTCTTCAACACCAACTTCATTGGACTGGTCATGTTGTGCGGATGCCTGATTATCGTCTTCCAAAGCAACTACACGATTCCAAACTTAAAAATGGAAAGCGTAATGCTGGTGGTCAACAAAAGAGGTTTAAAGACTTCTCATGGCATATCTAAAAAAATGTAGTATAAACACCGACAACTGGGAAACCTGGCCTGCGAGCGCTCCAGTTGGAGAACAGCCTTTACCAAAGGTGTCATGGGCTTTGAAGACACTCGAACTCAGAACGCAAGGGAGAAATGTGCTAAGAGGAAGGCACGCTTGGCAAATCCACACCGTGATCAAATCCCTCCCAGGAACCAATGTCTCCACCGTGGAAGGATGTGTGGATCCAGAATTGGCCTCCACAGTCACTTACGGACTCATTGTTAAAACCGTGTTTATGGAAGACAATCTTACTTGGCTACGAGTGATTGAAGAAGAAGAAGAAGAAGAAGAAGAAGAAGAAGTGTATCCCCCACTTTCTTAATTTGGAGTCCCCCCAAAAAGGGGGTGTTGTATACATGGGGGCATGTTATACACGGAAAAATATGGTACATGACAGCATAGGTCATTGGCTGGGCGGTGCCTCAAATGAATAAACATTTCTGAAATCGTGATACATAGAGCCTTCTGAAAGTGAATGTGAAGGGGAAAGTCTGGCCTATTTCTCCATCCTTGAGCAATGGTCAACCTATCCACAGCCAACTATCTAGAAAAAGAGTTTTACAAACTAGTTCTGCATTGCAAGCTTTGAATATTTATGATAGGCAGAAACAGACATCAAGATTCACTGGTGTCTCCCAAAACATGAATATTTTTGATGATACCAATGTAGATACATTGCCAAGGGAATTGGTCTAATATATGATCTTGGCAGCTTGAATAGTCATTACAAAATCTTACACTGGGTGCTTGGCAACGCTCACTGTGGAATATATCAATAATGAAGAAAGCTGTGAATCATTTGAGAGTTTTGATAAGGCATATGACTTGGCATTTCTTTGTTACATATACACAGGATGCCTCGTTCTCAAGATAACCCTTCTCCCCAGCCTGGCTGATCTTGACCTAGCCTTGAAAGTCAGTCTTTTTTGCTTGGACTTTGTTATGCTGACCCATGTGCCTCTCTTAAAATTTTGTTTTTCATCTTTTCATTCCCATCTCCTATTATAACTGTTCTCTCTGTTTTATGTACATTATAAAATGAATTTTTTAAATAAGGAAATCAAATCCCTAATCCAGTCTTCCACAGCCTGGTGCCCTCCATATCGGTTTCCTGAAAATTCACCAACCATTTAGTGCAAATTTCTCCTAACATTGCCTTTTCCGTATGCACAATTGCCTAAGAAGCACATTTTTGCAAAGCACTTTGTGGCTATGTAATGCCTCTGTGTATGATATTTTCACTATTATAGACCTTTTTATGCATGCTTTACAATCCCAGGATATGCATCTTTGCACCTTTTACTTGGCTTGGGGATTTACACTGCAAAATTAAGAGAAATGCACATTTCAAAAGATGGCCACAATCCAGTTCATGGCTTGACTCCAAAAGTGCAGAGCCTCCAGCGAAACACATTCCTCACTTTTTATTTAATGTTTTACTGCTTTTGTCAGCTTCAAAGCTATTTCTTTTGGTCGCATTTGTATTTACAGTTCTGAGTTGCCTCAAGTCACAAGACAGCCAATTATTGGTAATAGCTATTGGTTTTCATATAGTTACTGTATATCTGTGCAGTGCTTCCCCCCCCCCTAGAAAAATAGGTGCCAGTACTCATCATGAAGTTGTTACAGTAAATGTCACACTTTTCAATAAAAAAAGAGGTGCTGATAATGAGGACCCTTGAATGACGATGGGGTCAAAGGGCGTCCCTAGTGGGGAGAGACAGAAGGCAGAAGGAGAGAAGTGACGTTAACAGAAAAGCCAAACCATTGCTTTTCTTTTCTTTTGTTGTTTGTTGCCGTATATGTATTTTTCAGATTGCTATAATTCAAAATGATGGATTAAAAATTAATGATGGTGATGATGTAATTCGCAGGGGAATACTGTGATTGTCTAATAAATAGTCTTTATTTGTGAATAGAAGCTTTGCATGCATTAATGCTTTGCTATCTCCTTGGAACTGGGCTGTATCTTTGCTCTTTTGCCCTTCCATGCTGTGACACTCTAAACATTTCAGTTCTTTGCTTTTTTAAAAAAAACACACAATAATAATAAGTAGAGGGTACAGATATTGTGGTGGGTGGCGGTGGCAGTCCGTCCGCCGCAGGCTGGCCATGTGGAACCGTTCTGTGATCAGCTCACTCAAGGTGATGAATTTCTCATCGTCGTACTGGAACCTGTCCCCAAATACGATGGAACAGATGACATTGGAGACGGCTCGGCTGATGACGACGGTGGGGTCAAAGGGCGTCCCTAGAGGGGAGAGACAGAAGGCAGGAGGAGGGAAGGAAAGGTCTGTCTTTGGCAAGAGCACACAATGGCTACGCTTGTGGACCAAGCACCACAGAGTCTTCTAGAGGAGACCAATCCTTTAATTATGAATTTCTCCAGAGGCCTACCTTGCAACTTACGGAACTCCTCTGCCAGGCACCGAGCCTCCTCCTGGATCCGCTCCTCGATGGACCGTTTCCCCATCCCGAAATTCCTCAAGGTGGTGAGGCTGAACCTGCGAAGTTGCCTCCACCGATCGCCGTTGGAAAAGGTCACCCCTGGCCAAGCAATATTATGATTATTGCAATATTTTTGTGAATATCCCTCCTTCTTCCTTGACAGGGACTCAGGACAATTTGCAGAGAAAATAGGAAGAGGTGGAGTGGGACAATATTTTTTTAAAAAAACAATTAAATATTAATATAATGTAGTCTGTTGTCTTTGTCCATGGAGTTTTTTTGGCAGGGATACTGGAGTGGGTTTTTTGAATTATGGTGCTGGAGGAGACTCTTGAGAGTCCCATGGACTGCAAGAAGATCAAACCTCTCCATTGTGAAGGAAATCAGCCCTGAGTGCTCACTGGAAGGACAGATCCTGAAGCTGAGGCTCCAATACTTTGGCCACCTCATGAGAAGAGAAGACTCCCTGGAAAGGACCCTGATGTTGGGAAAAATGGAGGGCACAAGGAAAAGGGGACAACAGAGGACGAGATGGTGGGACAGTGTTCTTGAAGCTATGAAGAGGAGTCTGACCAAACTGCGGGAGGCAGTGGAAGACAGGAGTGCCTGGCGTGCTCTGGTCCAGGGGGTCACGAAGAGGCGGACACGACTAAACGACTAAACAACAACTACAACATAATGTAGTCTATTAAAAACATACATAAAATTACAATAACAACAACACAGCACCAGCTCTTTCCTTGAAAGAACTCCGTTCCCAAAAGTCTGTTGGAATAAGAAGGTTTTCACTTTCCAGTGGAAAGATAGCAAGGAGGGAGGCAATCTAACTTCTTTTGGAAGGGAGTTCCAAAGTTCCAGTGAGAGAAGCAGGAGGACGAGAAGGGCATTCTGACAATGGATTGGAGACCCAAAAGCTAGTGGTTTCCAAACTTTTAATAAAATCTATACAGAGAGAGAGAGAATAATAATTTTCCAGTACAGATTGTCTCTTTGATACTCCTTTTAAACCTTGGCCAATTCATGTGTTATGTTTCCCAGAGACATCTCCCACAACCTCCCATTTTCTGAACTCCAGTTTGCTGCATAAATTTCTCCTAGTCTTTTTACTGTTGAAATAAACAAACCCTTCACAACCACTGTTTATGTGCAAGTTGAATGTTGCCAAGTACATTGCTTTCAAGAAAAAACCAGGATGGATAAATCAGCCTTTGCCAACCTGGTGCCCTCCACCTGTTTTGGGGGATGAGAACTTGCATCTCTCCTAGCAACATCTGGCCCAGTTGGCTGGTGAGGGGGAGAAAAAGTCAATTCAGTTTGCATTTACAAGATGTGCCAAGAACTGGAACACAGCTGTGAATCTATGCCTCTCTGAATTTTGCAACGCAGTTCTTCAGCCAAGTCAAGTGCCGCAAAAATAAAGCATGCATAAGAATTGAGCGGATTGAGCAAATAGGACGAAGGGTGAGTCCAATGGTCAAGAAGGCGGTTTCTGCATGTGCTGTAGAGGGGCAAGTGGGACTCATCCACTGGGAAGGGAGCCCATCAAGGAGAAGGAAAACTCTGGTCCTAAAACCCTGCTGCCTTGTGGGATATCTTCAGGAGAAGTCAAGGCAAAGGATTAAACCCTACACAAATCCCTAAAGTGATCCGATGATGCCTTGTACGCCTCCTTCTGGCAACTCCTGCAGCCAAGCTGGTGCCAAACGTCTTGCTCTGCTTTCCTTTTTTTTTTAAAAATGATATTTATTATAGTTTCCAATTAATACAGAAAATAAACATACACAAAAAAATAATAATAAAAGCACAAAAATACAAAAGCAAAAAAGAACAATTAAAACAAATATAATTTCCATTACTCATTTCCATTAACTTATTTCCCAGACCTCCTCTCACCTCCCCCTTTTGTATTCCCGTTCAGATTCTTATTTCAGCAAATCCTTATTATAACTTGTTATAACTTATCATATGTTATTGTTCAACCTCTGCATTACAGCTGGTAACCACTTAATTTTTATCCAACATCACACTAATGTCCATTAATTTTATAATACTTCTGCAGATAGTCTTTGAATTTCTTCCAATCTTCCTCCACCGTCTTTTTTCCCTGGTCTCGGATTCTGCCGGTCATTTCTGCCAGTCCCATATAGTCGATCACCTTCATCTGCCATTCTTCCAGAGTGGGTAAATCTTGCGTCTTCCAGTACTTCGCGATAAGTATTCTTGCTGCTGTTGTTGCATACATTAAAAAAGTACTATCTTTCTTTAACACCAATTGGCCGACCATGCCCAGGAGAAAGGCCTCTGGTTTCTTAAGAAAGGTATATTTAAATACCTTTTTCAGTTCATTATAGATCATTTCCCAGAAAGCCTTAATCCTTGGGCACGTCCACCAAAGGTAAAAGAATGTACCTTCAGTCTCTTTACATTTCCAACATTTGTTATCGGGCAAATGATAAATTTTTGCAAGCTTGACTGGGGTCATGTACATCATTTTCATAATGTTCTCTCTTAAGGCATTACATGCCGTAAATTTCATACCGGTGGTCCATAACTGTTCCCAGTCAGCAAACATAATGTTATGTCCAACATCCTGTGCCCATTTAATCATAACAGACTTCATCCACCTGGGAAGGGAGCCCATCAAGGAGAAGGAAAACTCTGGTCCCAAAACAGTGCTGCCTTGTGGGATATCTTCAGGAGAAGTCAAGGCAAAGGATTAAACCCTACACAAATCCCTAAGATGATTGGATGGTGCCTTGTACGCCTCCTTCTGGCAACTCCTGCAGCCAAGCTGGTGCCAAACGTCTTGCTCTGCTTTCCTTGGGACCACATCAGTGGGACCAAGAGGGGTCTTGTCCTCTGGAGAGCCCAGGACTCCCATGTACACTGGCCAGGCTTGTGCCCTGGAGAGGTCACTTTGGTGCTGCCAACACAATGGTTTGCCTTCACCCCAGAGGCACACTCCATTGTCTCTAGAGACAGACAGATGCCAATATCTAAACATTAATTACCCGCCCTTTGCCCTAAGGTCCTAGTGTAGGGCTGGGAGTTGCAACATTAAAGCACAAGGTTAAAAACAGCTTGCGGTAACTTGCAGTCACAGAAATAAGGAGGGTCAAATGTGTTTTGTTTTGGGGAAATTGCTTTGCAATGTTGTACATATTAAGAAAAATGTGCATGTTGGGAGAATCTTGCACTCAAATTTGGAAGAATAATTCGCAAACCAATGTGGATATGTGGGAAACCGAAATTAAGAGTGGGGAAGATGAGAAACTGATAGAAACCAAAATTGACAGACCATAGAATTGCAGACACCAAACCTCTGTTTGAAACCCTTCAAGGAAGGAGAGTTCACAACCTCTGGGGGGAGACCGTTCCACTGTCTAACAGCTTTTCCCATCAGATAAAAAGGTGAAGATACCCCTGACCATTAGGTCCAGTCGTGACCAACTCTGGGGTTGCGGCGCTCATCTCGCTTTATTGGCTGAGGGAGCCGGCATACAGCTTCTGGGTCATGTGGCCAGCAAGACTAAGCCGCTTCTGGAGAAACAGAGCAGCGCACGGAAACGCCGTTTACCTTCCCACCGGAGTGGTACCTATTTATCTACTTGCACTTTGACGTCCCATCAGATAGTTCTTCCTGATGCTTAATCAGAATCTCCTTTCTTGTAACTTGAAGCCATGGGTGGTGTAGTGGTTAAGAGTGGTAGTCTCGTAATCTGGGGAACCGGGTTCGCGTCTCCGCTCCTCCACATGCAGCTGCTGGGTGACCTTGGGCCAGTCACACTTCTTTGAAGTCTCTCAGCCCCACTCACCTCACAGAGTGTTTGTTGTGGGGGAGGAAGGGAAAGGAGAATGTTTGCCGCTTTGAGACTCCTTAAAAGGGAGTGAAAGGTGGGATATCAAATCCAAACTCCTCCTCCTCCTCCATGGGTTCGAGTCCTATCGGCCCATCCCTAGCTGACGCTGATTGGAATTGTAGTCCAAACCCGGTGGAGGGCACCAGGTTGGCAATCTACCATCCAACATGTCTGATGAGTGACAGAAAGATAGACTGAGCTGCGCCCCAAGCCCCCTTTCCCACAGGGATGGAGCTCTCACCGTGCTCACTGAAATCCTTGGAGAAGGATGGTATCTGCCCTCTCGCGTTGAAGTCCTCTGCCTGGTCCACCAGGGCCTCCTACACCACCTTGTAGCTGCTCAAGACCACGACTCACCGCAGCCCCAGATAGACGGTGAAGACTGAGCCATAGACCTCGCTCAGCTGCCGGGAGAAGAGTCTCAGGTTGGCCCAGGTGTGGACAGGTGAGGGGAATAACTGGACAGGAAGGGAGCCCAGTGAGAAGCTTCCCCAGCCACTCTGGGCAGCTTCCAACAAAATATAATATTGGGCTAGTCAGTCTTGGGCAGGTCATGTGACTGGCTGGGAAGATGTGTGTTCAGGTTTCCAGAGTCAACATGTTGGAGAGGATTTGATTGGGACACTAGACTTCTGTTGACGCAGCCTGGAAATGCATCAACTACCTTTGCTATTTTATGCATCAACTACCTTTGCTACCTTATGCTTAAAATTCTACAAGGAAGGCTCAAGCAGTATGTGGACCGAGAAATCCCAGAAGTGCAAGCTGGATTTAGAAGAGGCAGAGGAACCAGAGACCAAATTGCAAACATGCGCTGGATTATGGAGAAAGCTAGAGAGTTCCAGAAAGACATTTACTTCTGCTTCATTGACTATGCAAAAGCCTTTGACTGTGTCGACCATGGCAAACTATGGCAAGTTCTTAAAGAAATGGGAGTGCCTGATCACCTCATCTGTCTCCTGAGAAATCTCTATGTGGGACAAGAAGCTACAGTTAGAACTGGATATGGAACAACTGACTGGTTCAAAATTGGGAAAGGAGTACGACAAGGCTGCATTTTGTCTCCCTGCTTATTTAACTTATATGCAGAATTCATCATGCGAAAGGCTGGGCTGGATGAATCCCTAGCCGGAATTAAGATTGCCGGAAGAAATATCAACAACCTCAGATATGCAGATGACACAACCTTGATGGCAGAAAGTGAGGAAGAATTAAAGAACCTTTTATTGAGGGTGAAAGAGGAGAGTGCAAAATATGGTCTGAAGCTCAACATCAAAAAAACGAAGATCATGGCTACTGGTCCCATCACCTCCTGGCTAATAGAAGGGGAAGAAATGGAGGCAGTGAGAGATTTTACTTTCTTGGGCTCCATGATCACTGCAGATGGTGACAGCAGCCACGAAATTAAAAGACGCCTGCTTCTTGGGAGAAGGGCAATGACAGGCCTAGACAGCATCTTGAGAAGTAGAGACATCACCTTGCCAACAAAGGTCCGTATAGTTAAAGCTATGGTTTTCTCAGTAGTGATGTATGGAAGTGAGAGCTGGACCATAAAGAAGGCTGATCGCCGAAGAATTGATGCTTTCGAATTATGGTGCTGGAGGAGACTCTTGAGAGTCCCATGGACTGCAAGAAGATCAAACCTCTCCATTCTGAAGGAAATCAGCCCTGAGTACTCACTGGAAGGACAGATTGTGAAGCTGAGGCTCCAGTACTTTGGCCACCTCATGAGAAGAGAAGACTCCCTGGAGAAGACCCTGATGTTGGGAAAGATGGAGGGCACAAGGAGAAGGGGGCGACAGAGGACGAGATGGTTGGATAGTGTTTTCGAGGTTACCAGCATGAGTCTGACCAAGCTGCGGGGGGCAGTGGAGGACAGGAGTGCCTGGCGTTCTCTGGTCCAGGGGGTCACGAAGAATCGGACACGACTAAACGACTAAACAACAACAACCTTTGCTATTGCATTGCACTGTTGACTCATGTTCAGACTGGGGTCTGCTAAGACCCCTAGATCTTTTTCACCTGCACTGCTGGCAGATCAGGGATCGCCCTTGCTATATCTGTGCATCTGGTGACTCCTGCCTGAATTCCAATGTCCTTGATGACTAACGAATCGCCCCTGGCTTCTCCCAGTCCTGCTTTATCTTGGTCTGTTTGTGGCCAAGGAGCAAGGCCGCAATTTGGGGCTCAGAGACTGGCTCAGATTCCTCAAGGTGAGTTTTCTCTGGAGTCTCTCTCAGTCCTGCCGGGAAAGCATTGATAAAAATTCCCTGACCTTCTAATGCTTAGCATAATGATCAGCACACTAATCTTGTGTTTCTAGCAAACTGTAATTATAGCCTCTTCTACGAAGACTGTTTTGTACCTATAAAATAGACTATATTTGCCAAGGATAAACTCAGGATTTTAGGGAAACAAACAAGACACTATGTTTCACCATCCTCACAAGGGTCCTGTTCTTTTGCTTAAAACACGGGCAAGGTATTTTTTCCCTCTTTTCCTCCAAGGAGCTCAAAGTGGCATTTTTGTATATTCTCTTTTCTCTCTCTCTCTTTCTTATAAACATCTTTGTTCTTTCCCCTCCCCCCCCCCCTTGGTAACACTCCCCCCCCCCCTAATAATTGAAATTCTTTCAATAACAATAGTAATTTAAAAAAGGAAGCGTACATAGTTATTTCCCTCCCTATTTAATCTCCACAACAACAACCTTGCGAGGTAGGTTAGGCTGAGAGTGACTGAGTAGCCCAAGGACACCCAAATGAGTTTCAGGGCCAGGGTGGGGGGGAATTTGAACCCTGGTCTTTCCCAGGTTCTGGTCTGACACTATAACCACTATGGGACACAGCAATCAAACAAGAATTTGTAGGAAATAAACAGAGTTCCTCTTCTCAGGGAACTGTAGCTCTGGGAGGCGAATAGGAAGGGTCTCTGAACACCTCTCAGATCAGTGAAACAAACTACATTTCCCATGATTCTCTGGGGGAAGCCATGGCCGTTTAAAGTAGAATCATAGCATTTTAGAGGGATGGTGCGGATGTGAGCCTGGAAAGGCAGGTGGAGGATAACCCCCCCCCCCGAAATTTATTGGATGCTTCTGCAACAATCATATGGTAAGACATAAACATGTATATCATAGCATTAAAAAAGAAAAGCCCCAACCTTAACGAACCTCGATCTAATCTGCCCAATATTTGCAGTGAAAACACCCATTATGTGGCCTTTGATAAATTAGCAAATTAAGTTCCTGATGGGAAATGGCAGGGTCCCCCCAGCTGGCTTGGAAATGGGTTGGAGGACCGGGAGTTACTGGATAACCAATGTGGAGAGCTGGGTGTTCCCCAGCTGCCCTTATAAGTCCTCTCGGCGCCTCCCCATAGCCCAGAGGGGGCATCTCTTGGCCAGGGTCCTCCATGGAGCCGCTCTCTGGGACTCTCTTCCTGCTCCTTTGCGTCTGTGGCGTCTTATTCCTGGGCTTGGGATGGAAAAGCAAAGACAGCAAAGGTCGTCTGCCCCCTGGACCCACCCCGCTCCCCATCCTGGGGAATTTTCTCCAACTGGACCCAAACAACATGCTCAAATCCCTGGAGAGGGTGAGTCTCCACTCGCCTCCCCGCTCTCCTCCTGCAGTGAAGTCCTGACAGTAGACCTAACCTCTTCCTTTGGGAAGACAAAAAAGCCTGCAAGTTTGGCCAGTGGGGTTGGAAGGCTGTAAGCAGCCCTGCAGTTGCTAATAATAATAAGTAGTAGTAGTAACCAACAAAAGATTAAAAATTATAGATTAAAGATTAAAAGATTAATCTTCAACATTTCTCCAATGAAAATAGGGACGCCCCATTCCATAATGATAATTTTGCTATTTATACCCCACACATCTTACTGGGTTGCGCCAGCCACTCTGGGCAGCTTCCAACATACCATATTTTTTGCTCTATAAGACTCACTTTTTCCCTCCTAAAAAGTAAGGGGAAATGTGTGTGCCTCTTATGGAGCGAATTCAGGCTGCGCAGCTATCCCAGAAGCTAGAACAGCAAGAGGGATTGCTGCTTTCACTGCGCAGCGATCCCTCTTGCTGTTCTGGCTTCTGAGATTCAGAATATTTTTTTTTTCTTGCTTTCCTCCTCCAAAAACTAGGTGCGTCTTGTGGTCTGGTGCATCTTATAGAGCGAAAAATACGATATATAAAAACATAATAGAACATTAAAAAGCCCTCCCTATACAGGATTACCTTCAGATGGCTCGGGAGTTAGAATCATAGAATCATAGAATGACTCCATACCCTCCAACATTTCTCCAACGAAAAGTGGGACATTCCAGGATCAAATCAGAAACTGGGACGGCTTCTCTAAATCAGGGATGTCCCTGAAAAATTGGAGGGTCTGCAGTTGGGGACTTATCTCTGTAGGAAAGCGAGGGCTGCTGGATCTGTCCAAAGGGGGTTCTCTAGCCCACCACAGGGGCCAGCCAGGTACCTCTGTGATGCCCACAGTCAGAGATGAAGGCAATAGCCCTCCTCACAACATTTCTCCAGAACCTGATAATTCAAGTGTGTACCTCCAGCACTCATGCATGTTCATATACACACTGCTGAGAGGTTTGGGATCTTTTGCTGGAGTTGTAACATGATCTATTCTTATGTGTATGTGTTAACCCTTAAGAACTTCTCACACCAAAGGAATATAGAAAGCTATTTTATTACATGAAATAGAAGTGTCACAATATGTATACCTGAAGGAGCATCCCCACCCACATCGTCCAGCCCCGGACACTGAGGTCCTGCTCCGAGGGTCTTCTGGAGGTTCCCTCCCTGCCAGAAGCCAAGTTACAGGGAACCAGGCAGAGGGCCTTCTCGGTGGTGGCGCCTGCCATGTGGAAAGCCCTCCCAGCGGATGTCAAGGAAATAAACAACTACAGGACTTTTAGAAGACATCTGAAGGCAGCCCTGTTTAGGGAAGCTTTTAATGTTTGATGTCTTACTGTGTCTGGCTGGCTCTTTAGAGCCTATTAACTTCCTTCACTCCCCCCCCCCATGGCTTTCAAAATTAACCTTTATATCCTTGCATTTTGTACGTTTTCCAATTCTAATTGCACTCATTACAAAATGACTCAAATGTTAAATAAATATAGAAAGGTAGAAAATTTCTCATTACAAATCTTCAGACAACCAAACCTGCTAGTGATGTTAACTGTTTACAATAATCTTTCAGATATCGTATAAATTTAATCCAGTCCTTTTGGAATACTTGATCGTGCAGGTTTCAGATTTTTCTTTTCAGCTTCACCAGTTCTGGAAAGTCCACCATCTTCATCTGCCACTCTTTTTTCGTTGGTACTTCTTGTTATCTCCCATTTTTGGGCTAAAAGAATTCTTGGCTACGATGCCCACACTCTTGATCGGAAGAGTGAAAGCTTCCCTGTTTTAAAAGCCTATAGAAACGTTGGCCCAACAATTTTGCCATAAACCCACCCACACTAGCAGTAGAGAAGAAGAAGAGTTTGGATTTGGTATCCTGCTTTATCACTCCCTTTAAGGAGTCTCAAAGCAGCTAACATTCTCCTTTCCCTTCCTCCCCCACAACAAACACTCTGTGATGTGAGTTGGGCTGAGAGACTTCAGAGAAGTGTGACTAGCCCAAGGTCACCCAGCAGCTGCATGTGGAGGAGAGGGGAAGCAAACCCGGTTCCCCAGATTATGAGTCCACCGCTCTTAACCACTATACCACACTGGCTCAGTAGGGGCAGGGGAGGAAAGTATGCCTGTCTTTAAAGCAAAGCAGAAGTGTGCTGAATCCTGGAGAGCGCTGGGTTAAGTGCTGTCCTGTTAGAGTCAGAGGAGCTGAGGTCTTGGCTAATGCCTCCTCGTAAGGAAGGGAGGGGCATTGAGATGAGTGATTCCCGTCCCCTGTCACACACACACACCCAGCTCCATCCCATGGCCATCTGAGTGAGAAAAGGACTGAAAACTGGCCTTATCTGCTTGCTTATCACTCTATCTGTGTTTTGCTTAACCAAAGGGAGATATAGAGAGCAGTTAACTGGACCTGGCTATCTCTTGGCTGTGCCACCATTATCTTGAGGTCATGCATTCTGGAGTTTGAACGGATTTCTGGATTTGCATGTGTTGACCATTTCAAGGTGTGAAGTTTTTCCTGAGATGAGGCCGGTACAAGGTTCAGGAAGAAGAATGGTTCCTCTTCATCCTGGAGAAGAGTGACTAGTGGGGTGCCACAGGGTTCTGTCTTGGGCCCCGTCTTATTCAACATCTTTATCAATGACTTGGATGATGGACTCAAGGGCATCCTGATCAAATTTGCAGATGACACCAAACTGGGAGGGGTGGCTAACACCCCAGAGGACAGGATCACACTTCAAAATGACCTTGACAGATTAGAGAACTGGGCCAAAACAAACAAGATGAATTTTAACACGGAGAAATGTAAAGTATTGCACTTGGGCAAAAAAAATGAGAGGCACAAATACAAGATGGGTGACACCTGGCTTGAGAGCAGTACATGTGAAAAGGATCTAGGAGTCTTGGTTGACCACAAACTTGACATGAGCCAACAGTGTGACGCGGCAGCTAAAAAAGCCAATGCAATTCTGGGCTGCATCAATAGGAGTATAGCATCTAGATCAAGAGAAGTAATAGTGCCACTGTATTCTGCTCTGGTCAGACCTCACCTGGAGTACTGTGTCCAGTTCTGGGCACCACAGTTCAAGAAGGACACGGACAAACTGGAACGTGTCCAGAGGAGGGCAACCAAAATGGTCAAAGGCCTGGAAACAATGCCTTATGAGGAACGGCTAAGGGAGCTGGGCATGTTTAGCCTGGAGAAGAGGAGGTTAAGGGGTGATATGATAGCCATGTTCAAATATATAAAAGGATGTCACATAGAGGAGGGAGAAATGTTGTTTTCTGCTGCTCCAGAGAAGCGGACACGGAGCAATGGTTCCAAACTACAAGAAAGAAGATTCCACCTAATCATTAGGAAGAACTTCCTGACAGTAAGAGCTGTTTGACAGTGGAATTTGCTGCCAAGGAGTGTGGTGGAGTCTCCTTCTTTGGAGGTCTTTAAGCAGAGGCTTGACAACCATAGGTCAGGAGTGCTCTGATGGTGTTTCCTGCTTGGCAGGGGGTTGGACTCGATGGCCCTTGTGGTCTCTTCCAACTCTAGGATTCTAGGATTCTAGGATTCTATGAATCTCATGTCATATTTAAGTTACGTCAATCTTATACCTGTGCCATGATCTACAGAGATCAACCTCATTGTAAGTTCAGATTCACACACAGCTGTTCACAGTTAGACTGCCTCTCATACGTGCCAACTCCCTGGGCCCACAAAATCCCCCATGAAGGGGCCGAGCACCCACAAATTTTGATGCCAGGGCCATGCACCCCACAGTTTGGGGGCCAAGCTGCCACTCCTTCTGCCTCTCAACCAGGAGTTTCTCCATTAGTTGTTCCTGTCCCTGCCCCACTCACCATTGGGGGTTGAGGTATGGAGGCTCACCCTCAATTCCCAATCAGTCAGACTTTATTCCGTAGCAGGACAGAGTCCACAGAGATAGGGGGAGCATTTCCATTACAGGCATGGCCGAACCTGGCCCTCCAGCTGTTTTGGGACTACAATTCCCATCATCCCTGACCACTCGTCCTGTTAGCTAGGGATGATGGGAGTTGTAGTCCCAAAACAGCTGGAAGGCCAGGTTCGGCCATGCCTGCATTAGGACAATAGGCAAATCTATGTCACCTGAGCCGTTCCTCCTCTAACCAAGCACCTTCTGACGCTTCTCCATCTCTCATTAAATCACAGTCCATGAAATACAAATTACTCAACCCATGTTTCAGAACCCTCCTTGCACTTTTCACTTTAATAGTCTGTCTTGCGGTCACGGCACACTCTTGGACGGGTGACGCTGGCCTGGCTAATGATGAGCCTAACAGTAATTCCACCTCGCACATTAATGGGAGAGGGTCAGATATGGAAGAGATGGGTCAGTAAAGCCTGCTGGATCAGGCCAGTGTCCCATCTAGTCCAGCGTCCTCATCTCACAGCGGTCAGTCAGATGCCCTAATGGGAAAACTGTGAGCAGGATCCAAGCACAAGAGGCGTCTCCCCTCCTGGGGTTTCGAGCGACTAGTATTTGGAAGTCTTGCTGTCTCCAGCTGTGAAGACAGAGCAGAGCCATCCTGGCCAGAAGCCAACGAGAGCCCTCTCCCCCCTGAAGTTGTCTTTCAAAGCCATCCAATTTGGTGGCCATCACTTCCTCCTGTGGAAGCAAGTTCCATAGTTTAACTCTTTGCCCCAAATATGTCCTCCATCTGCCCTGAATCTTCCATCTGCCCTCCCCTCCCCAGGCCTCACTTCTCTCCCCACTGGGCTCCCTTCCTGTCCAGTTATTCCCCTCACCTGTCCACACCTGGGCCAACCTGAGGCTCTTCTCCCGGCAGCTGAGCGAGGTCTACGGCTCGGTCTTCACCGTCTACCTGGGGCTGCGGCGAGTCGTGGTCTTGAGCAGCTACAAGGTGGTGAAGGAGGCCCTGGTGGACCAGGCAGAGGACTTCAACGCGAGAGGGCAGTTGCCGTCCTTCTCCAAGGATTTCAATGAGCACGGTGAGAGCTCCATCCCTGTGGGGAAAAGGGGCTTGGGGCACAGCTCAGCCCATCTTTCTGTCACTCATCTGACATGTTGGAGGGTAGAGTGCCAACCTGGTGCCCTCCATCTGGTTTGGACTACAATTCCAATCAGCGTCAGCTAGGGATGGGCCAATAGGACTCGAACCCATGGCTTCAAGTTACAAGAAAGGTGATTCTGACTAAACATTAGGAAGGACTAACTGATGGGAAGAGCTGTTAGTGGAACAGTCTCCCCCAGAGGTGGTGAACTCTCCTTCCTTGAAGAAGAAGAGTTTGGATTAGATATCCCGCTTTATCACTACCTTAAGGAGTCACAAAGCGGCTGACATTCTCCTTTCCCTTCCTCCCCCACAAAAAACATTCTGTGAGGTGAGTGGGGCTGAGAGACTTCAGAGAAGTGTGACCGGCCCAAGGTCACCCAGCAGCTGCATGTGGAGGAGCAGGGAATCAAACCCGGTTCACCAGATTACGAGTCCACTGCTCTTAACCACTACACCACACTGGCTTTCAAACAGAGGTCGGATGTCCCAGATGCTTTACTTGAGATTCTTACATTGCAGGGGGTTGGACCAGGTGAGCCTTGGGCTCCATTCCAACTCTACAATTCTATGGTCTGTCAATTTTGGTTTCCATCAGTTTCTCATCTTCCCCAGTATTAATTTCAATTCCCCACATATCCACATTGGTTTGCAAATTATTCATCCACTTTTGAGTGCAAGATTTTTCATAAGATGTTGTTGTTGTTGTTTAGTCGTTTAGTCGTGTCCGACTCTTCGTGACCCCATGGACCAGAGAACGCCAGGCACTCCTGTCCTCCACTGCCCCCCGCAGCTTAGTCAGACTCATGCTGGTAACCTCGAAAACACTATCCAACCATCTCGTCCTCTGTCGCCCCCTTCTCCTTGTGCCCTCCATCTTTCCCAACATCAGGGTCTTCTCCAGGGAGTCTTCTCTTCTCATGAGGTGGCCAAAGTACTGGAGCCTCAGCTTCACAATCTGTCCTTCCAGTGAGCACTCAGGGCTGATTTCCTTCAGAATGGAGAGGTTTGATCTTCTTGCAGTCCATGGGACTCTCAAGAGTCTCCTCCAGCACCATAATTCAAAAGCATCAATTCTTCGGCGATCAGCCTTCTTTATGGTCCAGCTCTCACTTCCATACATCACTGCAAAGCAATTCCCCCAAAACAAAATGCATTTGACCCTCCTTATTTCTGTGACTGCAAGTTAACGCAAGCTGTTTTTAACCTTGTGCTTTAATGTTGCAACCCCCAGCCCTACACTAGGACCTTAGGGCAAAGGGCGGGTAATGAATGTTTAGATATGGGCATCTCTCTGTCTCTAGAGACAATGGAGTGTGCCTCTGGGGTGAAGGCAAACCATTGTGTTAGCAGCACCAAAGTGACCTCTCCAGGGCACAAGCCTGGCCAGTGTACATGGGAGTCCTGGGCTCTCCAGAGGACAAGACCCCTCTTGGTCAAACTGATGTGGTCCCAAGGAAAGCAGAGCAAGACGTTTGGCACCAGCTTGGCTGCAGGAGTTGCCAGAAGGAGGCGTACAAGGCACCATCCAATCATCTTAGGGATTTGTGTAGGGTTTAATCCTTTGCCTTGACTTCTCCTGAAGATATCCCACAAGGCAGCAGGGTTTTAGGACCAGAGTTTTCCTTCTCCTTGATGGGCTCCCTTCCCAGGTGGATGAGTCCCCGCTCACTTCCCTCTACAGCACATGCAGAAACTGCCTTCTTGACCATTGGTCCTCTTTGCTCAATCCGCTCAATTCTTATGCATGCTTTATTTTTGCGGCACTTGACTTGGCTGAAGAACTGCGTTGCAAAATTCAGAGAGGCATGGACTCGCAGCTGTGTTCCAGTTCTTGGCACATCTCGTAAATTCAAACAGAATTGACTTTTTCTCCCCCTTGCCAGCCAACTGGGCCAGATGTTCCTGGGAGAGATGCAAGTTCTCATCCCCAAAACAGCTGGAGGGGACCAGGTTGGGAAAGTCTGATTTATCCATCCTGGTTTTTTCTTGAAAGCAATGTAATTAGCAACATTCGACTGGCACATAAACAATACCCTTCACAACCACTGTTTATCTCAGCAGTAGAAAGGTTAGGAGAAATTTATGCAGCAAACTGGAGGTCAGGAAATGGGAGGTTGTGGGAGATGTCTCTGGGAAACATAACACATGAATCGGCCAAGGTTTAAAAGGAGGAGTATCAAAGAGACAATCTGTACCTGTCAAGGAAGAAGGGGGGGATATACACAAAAATATTGCAATAATCATAATATTGCTTTGCCAGGGCTGACCTTTTCCAACGGTGATCGATGGAGGCAACTTCGCAGGTTCAGCCTCACCACCTTGAGGAATTTCGGGATGGGGAAACGGTGGACGTGCCCAAGGATTAAGGCTTTCTGGGAAATGATCTATAATGAACTGAAAAAGGTATTTAAATATACCTTTCTTAAGAAACCAGAGGCCTTTCTCCTGGGCATGGTCGGCCAATTGGTGTTAAAGAAAGATAGAACTTTTTTTATGTATGCAACAACAGCAGCAAGAATACTTATCGCGAAGTACTGGAAGACGCAAGATTTACCCACTCTGGAAGAATGGCAGATGAAGGAGATCGACTATATGGGACTGGCAGAAATGACCGGCAGAATCCGAGACCAGGGAAAAAAGACGGTGGAGGAAGATTGGAAGAAATTCAAAGACTATCTGCAGAAGTATTATAAAAATTAATGGACATTAGTGTGATGTTGGATAAAAATTAAGTGGTTACCAGCTGTAACGCAGAGGTTGAACAATAACATATGATAAGTTATAACAAGTTATAATAAGGATTTGCTGAAATAAGAATCTGAACGGGAATACAAAAGGGGGAGGTGAGAGGAGGTCTGGGAAATAAGTTAATGGAAATGAGTAATGGAAATTATATTTGTTTTAATTGTTCTTTTTTGCTTTTGTATTTTTGTGCTTTTATTATTATTTTTTGTGTATGTTTATTTTCTGTATTAATTGGAAACTATAATAAATATCATTTAAAAAAAAAAGGAAAGCAGAGCAAGACGTTTGGCACCAGCTTGGCTGCAGGAGTTGCCAGAAGGAGGCGTACAAGGCATCATCGGATCACTTTAGGGATTTGTGTAGGGTTTAATCCTTTGCCTTGACTTCTCCTGAAGATATCCCACAAGGCAGCAGGGTTTTAGAACCAGAGTTTTCCTTCTCCTTGATGGGCTCCCTTCCCAGTGGATGAGTCCCACTTGCCCCTCTACAGCACATGCAGAAACCGCCTTCTTGACCATTGGACTCACCCTTCGTCCTATTTGCTCAATCCGCTCAATTCTTATGCATGCTTTATTTTTGCGGCACTTGACTTGGCTGAAGAACTGCGTTGCAAAATTCAGAGAGGCATAGATTCACAGCTGTGTTCCAGTTCTTGGCACATCTTGTAAATGCAAACTGAATTGACTTTTTCTCCCCCTCACCAGCCAACTGGGCCAGATGTTGCTAGGAGAGATGCAAGTTCTCATCCCCCAAAACAGGTGGAGGGCACCAGGTTGACAAAGGCTGATTTATCCATCCTGGTTTTTTCTTGAAAGCAATGTACTTGGCAACATTCAACTTGCACATAAACAGTGGTTGTGAAGGGTTTGTTTATTTCAACAGTAAAAAGACTAGGAGAAATTTATGCAGCAAACTGGAGTTCAGGAAATGGGAGGTTGTGGGAGATGTCTCTGGGAAACATAACACATGAATTGGCCAAGGTTTAAAAGGAGTATCAAAGAGACAATCTGTACTGGAAAATTATTATTCTCTCTCTCTCTGTATAGATTTTATTAAAAGTTTGGAAACCACTAGCTTTTGGGTCTCCAATCCATTGTCAGAATGCCCTTCTCGTCCTCCTGCTTCTCTCACTGGAACTTTGGAACTCCCTTCCAAAAGAAGTTAGATTGCCTCCCTCCTTGCTATCTTTCCACTGGAAAGTGAAAACCTTCTTATTCCAACAGACTTTTGGGAACGGAGTTCTTTCAAGGAAAGAGCTGGTGCTGTGTTGTTGTTATTGTAATTTTATGTATGTTTTTAATAGACTACATTATGTTGTAGTTGTTGTTTAGTCATTTAGTCGTGTCCGACTCTTCGTGACCCCCTGGACCAGAGCACGCCAGGCACTCCTGTCTTCCACTGCCTCCCGCAGTTTGGTCAGACTCCTGTTCATAGCTTCAAGAACACTGTCCCACCATCTCGCCCTCTGTCATCCCCTTCTCCTTGTGCCCTCCATTTTTCCCAACATCAGGGTCCTTTCCAGGGAGTCTTCTCTTCTCATGAGGTGGCCAAAGTATTGGAGCCTCAGCTTCAGGATCTGTCCTTCCAGTGAGCACTCAGGGCTGATTTCCTTCAGAATGGAGAGGTTTGATCTTCTTGCAGTCCACGGGACTCTCAAGAGTCTCCTCCAGCACCATAATTCAAAAAACCCACTCCAGTATCCCTGCCAAAAAAACTCCATGGACAAAGACAACAGACTACATTATATTAATATTTAATTGTTTTTTTTAAAAAATATTGTCCCACTCCACCTCTTCCTATTTTCTCTGCAAATTGTCCTGAGTCCCTGTCAAGGAAGAAGGAGGGATATTCACAAAAATATTGCAATAATCATAATATTGCTTGGCCAGGGGTGACCTTTTCCAACGGCGATCGGTGGAGGCAACTTCGCAGGTTCAGCCTCACCACCTTGAGGAATTTCGGGATGGGGAAACGGTCCATCGAGGAGCGGATCCAGGAGGAGGCTCGGTGCCTGGCAGAGGAGTTCCGTAAGTTGCAAGGTAGGCCTCTGGAGAAATTCATAATTAAAGGATTGGTCGCCTCTAGAAGACTCTGTGGTGCTTGGTCCACAAGCGTAGCCATTGTGTGCTCTTGCCAAAGACAGACCTTTCCTTCCCTCCTCCTGCCTTCTGCCTCTCCCCTCTAGGGACGCCCTTTGACCCCACCGTCGTCATCAGCCGAGCCGTCTCCAACGTCATCTGTTCCATCGTATTTGGGAACAGGTTCCAGTATGACGATGAGAAATTCATCACCCTGAGTGAGCTGATCACAGAACGGTTCCGCGTGGCCAGCCTGCCCCCGTCTCAGGTGAGGGTGGACGGACTGCAAACCCCCTCCCCCAATATATCTACCCTTTACTTATTATTGTGGGTTTTTTTAAAGCAAAGAACTGAAAAGTTAAACAATAGTGTGTCACAGCATCAAAGGGCAAAAGAGCAAAGATACAGCCCAGTTCCAAAGCATTAATGCATACAAAGATTATATTTGCAAATAAAGACTATTTATTAGACACAGTATTCCCCTTTGAATTACGTCACCACCATCACCATCATTAATTTTTAATCCATCATTTTGAATTATAGCAATCTGAAAAATACATTGTTGTTGTTGTTTAGTCATTTAGTCGTGTCCGACTCTTTGTGACCCCCCTGGACCAGAGCACGCCAGGCACTTCTGTCCTCCACTGCCTCCCGCAGTTTGGTCAAAAAACACATATATGGCAACAAACAAGCCATAAACAACAAAAGCAATGGTTTGGCTTTTCTGTTAAGGCCACTTTAAGAATTTCAGCGTCTTTCCATAAGAGTTTGGAAGTTTGATTCAATTAACATATTTTATTCAAATGGGACTTTGACTTTGAGAATTGTTTTCTGCTATAAATCGGGGGGGGCCCTTGTCCAGGAGAATAAACATCTTGCCAAGGTTCTTAGGCAGCTGGTCTTCTGCCTGGCATGAACATTTGAAAATCTTTAAGCTCATTTTAAAATACAGGCCCTGATCAAGCCTTAATAAAAATGCAGGCTATGATTAGATGCCTCAGTGTAGTGGTTAAGAGCGGTGGACTCGTAATCTGGGGAACCGGGTTCACGTCTCCGCTCCTCCACATGCAGCTGCTGGGTGACCTTGGGCCAGTCACACTTCTCTAAAGTCTCTCAGCCTCACTCAGCTCACAGAGTGTTTGTTGTGGGGGAGGAAGGGAAAGGAGAATGTTAGCTGCTTTGAGACTCCTGAAGGGGAGTGATAAAGCGAGATATCAAATCCAAACTCTTCTTCCTCTCAACACTTGCCTTTTTGTGGAATCTGAGTTTGCAAGAGGCACAACCTAAAGTTAGCCAAATGTGGTAGCGCCGTTCCATTGCTCCCCATCTTCTTCCCCCGCAGCTGTACAATATTTTCCCGGAGATCATGGAGAAGATCCCCGGATCCCACCACGCGGGCAGCAAATGTTCCCAGGGGATCATCCGCTTCATAGAGGAGAGGATCAAGATGCAGCAGGCCTCGCTGGATCCCTCTGACCCCCACAACTACATCGACTGCTTCTTAGTTAAGATGGATCAGGTAAGGAATGAACTTCCTCATCTCCATCATCTGCTCCCCCTAAAACGTGCTGTCTGCAGGTTTCAGAGAATTGTGGAATTGGAAGGGACCCCAAGTGGCATCTAGTCTGACCCCCCCTTCAATGCAAACATCATAGTAGACCTTGATCTCTTGGCAGGAAAAGAATAATCCGGCTTCTGAATTTTGCATGGAGAATTTGGTCATGGCCACCTTCAACTTGTTCTTCGCTGGGACGGAGACGATCGGCACCACCCTGAGATATGGATTCCTCACCATGCTGAAGTATCCACAGATTCAAGGTGAGGGCAGAAGGAGGGAACCTATGAGAATCACCTTCTACAGCTACAAACCAAGCTGTTCCCGGGGTGTGTCCACTGTCGCATGCTGACAGCTTCTGGGAGCCACAGGTGAGAGAAGAGTGTTGGGTAGGGACCAGAGGCGGACAAAGTAGCCCAAAAGGAGTAGGACGTTTCACTAACCAGAGGTACTACCACTCCCCTATCACTCCATACGCCCCAAAGGAGGAAAAGCCTAGGGCATCTGGTATCTCCAAATGGTCTCCCATCCAAATGCTAACCAGGCCTGACCCTGCTTAGCTTCCAAGCTCAGACACGGTTGGGTGTGTTCAGGGTAGTATGACTTTGATTGGCTGGCTAAGCCAAGTGAGGGTAGTCTATGGGTCTCAAACCCTCGGTGAGTTAGCAGCTTCCCCTGCAAGCGAAGGCAGGCTCTGGCAGCTGGAGCGGACAAGATCCAAAGTGGGTTCAATGGTCCAATAGGCAGATTCTGCATGTGCTTTAGAGGGAACCAAGGGGCATTGAGGGGACGTGGGTGGCACTGTGGGTTAAACCACAGAGTATAGGACTTGCCGACCAGAAGGTCGGTGGTTCGTATCCCTGTGACAGGGTGAGCTCCTGTTGCTCGGTCCCTGCTCCTGCCAACCTAGCAGTTCAAAAGCACGTCAAAGTGCAAGTAGATAGAAGGTAAATAGGTAGAAGTAAATAGGTACCGCTCTGGTGGGAAGGTAAACGGTGTTTCCGTGCGCTGCTCTGGTTTGCCAGAAGCAGCTCAGTCCTGCTGGCCACATGACCCGGAAGCTGTACGCCGGCTCCCTCGGCCAATAAAGCAAGATGAGTGCCACAACCCCAGAGTCGGTCATGACTGGACCTAATGGTCAGGGGTCCCTTTACCTTTAAGGGGCATTTAAATGACTTCCGAAGGGTGAGAGAATGGAATGCTTGCTGAAGAATGACAGCTTTTGATACTGGATAGTAGCTCACAGCCTACTTGAAGTTGGACATTCCTGCCCTACACAAATCAGGACTGAGGTCCCTCAGATGGTTGGATGGCACCTTGTATGCCACCTTCCTGCAACTCCTGCAGCCCAGCTGGTACCAAACGTCGAGCTCTGCTTTCCTTTGGACCACATCAGGAAGGCCGAAAGGGGGGGTCTTGTCATCTGGGCAGCCGAGGACCGCCATACACACTGCCCAGGCTTGCGCCCTGGGGAGGTCACTTTGGTGCTCCTAACACAGCCGTTTGACTTCACCCCTGGTGGCACACTCCATTGTCTCTCAAGACAGTCAGATGCCAAGAACAGATCAAGCTGATGATGGAAGGCAACAGCCCAAACTTAAGTGCACTCTTCTCCATGGAGGGCTGTGTGGACGGACCATGTAACCCACCTTGATTTCCATGGAGGAAAAGGTGATCTATGAATGCAGTAAGATAAAGAAACAGGCAATTTCCACCCTCAAGGGAAGCCCCAAATAGAAGTGACTGTAGTAGTCAAGATGTGAGATTAACGGGACATGTAGTTCCGTCCTGGCGAGAGTAACATCATCTAGAAAAAGGTTCCCGTATTTTTCGCTCTATAAGACGCAACAGACCACAAGACGCACCTAGTTTTTGGAGGAGGAAAACAAGAAAAAAAATATATTCTGAATCTCAGAAGCCAGAACAGCAAGAGGGATCGCTGCGCAGTGAAAGCAGCAATCCCTCGTGCTGTTCTGGCTTCTGGGATAGCTGCACAGCCTGCATTCGCTCCATAAGATGCACACACATTTCCCCTTACTTTTTAGGAAGGAAAAAGTGAGTCTTATAGAGCATGCTCTGGTCCAAGGGGTCACAAAGAGTCGGACACGACTAAACGACTAAACAACAACATAGAGCAAAAAATACGGTATACACACAGTTCCCAGACGAGAGGGATTTGTGCCCATGGCCCCTCCGTCTTGTCCTCCCTCCATTCCCAAAAATGTCCCAGTGAAAGGGTGTCAAGAGAGAAAGGTGTGGTGCTATCCTGATTGTGAACAGGTGCTCAGTCATAGAATGATGGAATTGTACAGTTGTAAGGGACCCAAAAGGTCATCTTGCTCAGCTCCCTGTGACACAGGAATTGTTCTCTTTTCGCCCAAGAAAAACTCCACGAGGAAATCGATCGAGTGATTGGGAGGGACCGGATCCCAGCCAGTGAGGACAGGAACAAAATGCCCTATATGGAGGCTGTAGTGCACGAGATCCAGCGATTCAGCGATATCATACCCATGAATCTTCCCCGCATGGCCATGAAAGACATCCAGTTCAGGGGCTATGTCATCCCCAAGGTAAGATTCCCAGCAGGGGTGGAGGGATCAGGATCCAGCCTTTCAGACCCAGTCTGAAACTCCTGGGTCAGGGCGGGGACAGGATTTGAGCTCAGTGCCTCCCATGTCACACCTGGACTTGCCATGGAAAGGCATTTATCCACAGGAGTCAGTTCTCCACCTGTGAAATGGGTATATTTCAAAGCTCCCAGGAAGCTGCCTTATCTGTCTGCCAGGCTGCTTGTCCATCTGGATCTTTTTAATACTACTAAATGATGTAAAGTGCAGGGAAGATTTTGAAACAAAATCAACACTGGGTTTCTCTAGAGTTGGAACTCCAAAGGGTCACGGAGTACAACCACCTGCAATGAATTAGTGGAATGAGGTCTATGGGGGGGCTAACTTTGAAGGTGACTAATCCAGAATGAGGCAGCTAGACTGGTGACTGAGAAGGGCTGCCGGGAACATATAACACCAGGCCTAAAGGATCTTCGCTGGCTCCCAGTACGTTTCCGAGCACAATTCAAAGTGTTGGTGCTGACCTTTAAAGCCCTAAATGGCCTCGGTCCTGTATACCTGAAGGAGCATCTCCACCCCCATCGTTCTGCCCGGACACTGACGTCCAGTGCCGAGGGCCTTCTGGCGGTTCCCTCCCTGAGAGAAGCCAAGTTGCAGGGAACCAGGCAGAGGGCCTTCTCAGTTGTGGTGCCTGCCCTGTGGAACACCCTCCCATCAGATGTGAAGGAGATAAATAACTACAGTGGTACCTCAGGTTAAGAACTTAATTCGTTCTGGAGGTCAGTTCTTAACCTGAAACTGTTATATATATATATATATATATATATATATATATATATATAATGTGGGGTTGGGGTTGCTTGTGCGTAACCCGCAAACTGCTGCAAGCTGAGTTGTTTGGTTAAAACTTTCCCCCAGGCTGGACGCCTCTACTCCGTGGCTGTCTCAATCGCTGGCGGAATCCGTCAGTGGGCGTTTCCTGAACTTTTTCCAACATAAAAGTTCTTTGACACCAAGTCTCCGCCTAGCCTCCCTGTGCGGAAGCTTTCTGCGCAGAGTGGGCGTCCCAAGCGGAGGTCCTGAGCTCTCCCCGCTGGTCTCGCTAGAACAGTCTCAGAGCCCTCCCTCCGAAGCTCCCTCAGCCTCCCCTTGCTCCCCCTCTCCCCTTGCTGGTTCCCTCTCCAGCGTCATTGGGGAGCCTTAACACCACCCTTGGCTCTGATGGCAGCTCCCTGACAATATATATATATATATATATATATATATATATATATATATATATGGTAAAGGTAAAGGTACCCCTGCCCGTACGGGCCAGTCTTGACAGACTCTGGGGTTGTACGCCCATCTCACTTAAGAGGCCAGGGGCCAGCGCAGTCCGGAGACACTTCCGGGTCACGTGGCCAGCGTGACATCGCTGCTCTGGCGAGCCAGAGCCGCACACGGAAACGCCGTTTACCTTCCCGCTGGTAAGCGGTCCCTATTTATCTACTTGCACCCGGAGGTGCTTTTGAACTGCTAGGTTGGCAGGCGCTGGGACCGAGCAGCGGGAGCACACCCCGCCACAGGGATTCGAACCGCCGACCTTTCGATCGGCAAGTCCTAGGTGCTGAGGCTTTAACCCACAGCGCCACCTGCGTTCCCATATATATATATATAATTTATTAATTCATTTAACATAATTATTACAAAATATAAGCAAAATATTGCAAATAAATACATACATACATACATACATACATACATATTAGATAAGCGTACATATATAAAAAAGAGAGAGAAAAGAAAAGAGAAAAGAAGAAAAAATAGAGAGAAAGAAGGTATTCTACAAATATCTCAATATGAAATATTAATAAAATTTCATTGATTGACCTGAACCTGTTCTTAACCTGAGGTACCATTTTAGCTTATGGGGCCTCCCGCTGCCGCCGCGCCACCGAAGCACGATTTCTGTTCTCATCTTGAAGCAAAGTTCTTAAACCAAAGTACTATTTCTGGGTTAGCAGAGTCTGTAACCTGAAGCGTCTGTAACCCGAGGTACCACTGTATATGATTCTCCCAGGGCACCTACATCTATCCTTTGCTGAGCAGCGTTCACTATGACTCAGAGGAGCACTCCAACCCTCAAGAGTTTGACCCAGGGAGATTCTTGGATAGCCAAGGCTGCTTCAAGAAGGTGGAGGCGTTCATGCCTTTCTCAGCAGGTACGTGGGGAAGGGGCTCCTTCCATTCCATTGGGAGGGGAGTGGGGAGTGGGGATGGTGAGTGGTCTCCTATGAGATTCATTTCCAGGCGGTCCTTCTCAGGAGGTTCAGAGAAAGGAACCTCTGTTCTGGTCCTGCTTGTCTTGGCTTCTCACAGGCATCTTGGGGGCCACTGGAAGAACAGGATGCAGGGGTGGAGGGGGCCTGATCCTGCCGGGCTCTCCTGCATTATACCTGCCAAGGACAGCATGGGAGAGGGGCTGGGTTGACGACTTATCAACCTGTTGTTGCACACCCCATTGAAAGACTACATTAAAGTACTGCACTTGGGCAAAAAAAATGAGAGGCACAAATACAAGATGGGTGACACCTGGCTTGAGAGCAGTACATGTGAAAAGGATCTAGGAGTCTTGGTTGACCACAAACTTGACATGAGCCAACAGTGTGACGCGGCAGCTAAACAAGCCAATGCAATTCTGGGCTGCATCAATAGGAGTATAGCATCTAGATCAAGGGAAGTAATAGTGCCACTGTATTCTGCTCTGGTCAGACCTCACCTGGAGTACTGTGTCCAGTTCTGGGCACCACAGTTCAAGAAGGACACTGACAAACTGGAACGTGTCCAGAGGAGGGCAACCAAAATGGTCAAAGGCCTGGAAACGATGCCTTATGAGGAACGGCTAAGGGAGCTGGGCATGTTTAGCCTGGAGAAGAGGAGGTTAAGGGGTGATATGATAGCCATGTTCAAATATATAAAAGGATGTCACATAGAGGAGGGAGAAAGGTTGTTTTCTGCTGCTCCAGAGAAGCGGACATGGAGCAATGGTTCCAAACTACAAGAAAGAAGATTCCACCTAAACATTAGGAAGAACTTCCTGACAGTAAGAGCTGTTTGACAGTGGAATTTGCTGCCAAGGAGTGTGGTGGAGTCTCCTTCTTTGGAGGTCTTTAAGCAGAGGCTTGACAACCATATGTCAGGAGTGCTCTGATGGTGTTTCCTGCTTGGCAGGGGGTTGGACTCGATGGCCCTTGTGGTCTCTTCCAACTCTATGATTCTATGATTCTATGATTCTATGATTCTATGATTACAAACACCCCACCCAATGCAAGGGGCCACAGATAGAGGCCAAAGAGGAACATTTTTGCCCGGCACCTAAAGATTTATAATGAAGGCACCGTGTGAACCTCCCTGTGTAGAGCATCCCAGAAATGGGGAGCCACCGCAGAAAAGGCCCATTCCCATGTTGCAACCCTCTGGACCTCTCATGGCTCTTCCAGAGCATCTTTTCACCTATCAGCCATTTAACACTTTCTTTTACTGCCTATGCATCATAAGCTGTTGATCAACGTACCTATGAATAATTGTTCCCACTAAATTTTGCACCCACCGAATTTCAATTGTTTTTAATTTTAAAAAATGCTTTATTGGTTTTAAAACTGTACAACAGAAATAATCCATAGATGTTAAAGACGAAATAAAAACATACCATGGTTCATTCCTTTCTTCTTCTTCTTCTTCTTCTTCTTCTTCTTCTTGATTTTTTAAAAAATAAATTTTATTAGTATTTTCCAAACATCAACACCACAAAAGATATCAAAAAATAACAATACACAACACACAAAAATCAGCATTTGAAAACTAAAGAAAGCAACAACAACAACAACAAAAAATCCATATCTTACAAGTTAATATTATAAACACTAAAACAACCACGACAAGACATTGACTTCCACCAATCCCACAGCACCTCCTTTATCTCTCATTATGTCTTCCTGTTTTCCTGTTTTCTTTATCATCCCTATCCTAACATCTTGATATAAATCCTTCATTCCTTAATTAATACTTGTTTCTAAAGGAAATTCCTAAAGCACCCCAAGAATGAGGCAGAAGAACGGAAACTTCTTTCACGGGGGAATAAATTCGAGGGTGGGTTTTGTCAGAGGGCTCCTTCCACCTGCCCGACAGATTTTGCGTTTCTCTCTTGGCAGGGAAGCGTATCTGCATGGGCGAAGGGTTGGCCCGCATGGAGCTCTTCCTCTTCTTCACCACCATCCTGCAGGCCTTCACCCTCCAGTCCCCTGTGCCCCCCAGCCAGATCAGCCTCGCGCCGGCGGCCGTGGGCGTTGGGAAGGTGCCCCCAAAATACCAGCTGTCAGCGTCCTGGCGCCAACACTGATCTCTCCCTTCCTGTGTTGCGGCGCAAGAAGATCTCCGTTTCTCTCTCAGTACCTCTGCACTCCTGAGAGATTGGCCGTAAAGTAGGCAAGTCCTCTCTTTGAAGGCCTGTCCGTGCAAGGAAGAGGAGGAAGAACCCAACTCACCTGGTGGACTTGAACTGTTTTGCAAAAATGTGCTTCTTAGGCAATTGTGCATACGAAAAAGGCAATGTTAGGAGAAATTTGCAATAAATGGTTGGTGAATTTTCAGAAAACTGGTATGGAGGGCACCAGGTTGTAGAAGACTGGATTGGGGATTTGATTTTCCTTTTAAAAAAATCATTTTATAATGTACATAAAACACAGGGAACAGTTATAACAGGAGATGGGAATGAAAAGATGAAAAACAAAATTTTAAGAGAGGCACATGGGTCAGCATAACAAAGTCCAAGCAAAAAAGACTGACTTTCAAGGCTAGTTCCAGATCTGCCGGGCTGGGGAGAAGGGTTATCTTGAGAAAGAGGCTTCCTTTGTATAATAACAACAACAACAACTTATTATTTGTACCCTGCCCATCTGGTTGGGTTTCCCCAGCCACTCTGGGCGGCTTCCAACAAAGATTAAAAATGCATTAAAATGTCACACATTAAAAACTTCCCTGAACAGGGCTGCCTTCAGTATATGCAATAAAGGAATGCCAAGTAATATGCCTTGTCAAAACTCTCAAATGATTCACAGCTTTCTTCATTATCGCTATATTCCACAGTGAGCGTTGCCAAGCACCAAGTGTAAGATTTTGTAATGACTATTTGGTGGAAGACAGGAGTGCCTGGCGTGCTCTGGTCCAGGGGGTCACGAAGAGTCGGACACGACGAAACGACTAAACAACAACATTTGATCTGCCAAGACCAATTCCTTTGGCAATGTATCGGCATTGGTACCATCAAAAATATTCATGTTTTGGAGACAAGTTGCACAAGAAATTTCAGAGATTGTAGGCACACCAGTGAATCTTGATGTCTGTTTCTGTTTATCATAAATATTCAAAGCTTGCACTGCAGAACTAGTTTGTAAAACTCTTTTTCCAGATTTGTTGGCTGTGGATAGGTTGACCATTGCTCAAGGATGGAGAAATATGCCAGACTTTCCCCTTCACATTCGCTTTCAGAAGGCTCTATGTATCACAATTTCAGAAATGTTTATTCATTTGAGGCACCGCCCAGCCAATGACCTATGCTGCCATGTATATTTCTGATATATTTTAAGAAACAAACTCAGGGTTGGCAGGTTCCTACCAAATCTGGCACTGATTATAACCTGATATCCACTATTACTAGCCATCTCTGGTCCTGCGAGATGATTAATCTTATTTCCTAGTCTGATTTCAGATTGAACCTCCTCATGTTCTAATGTTGTACCCAAACATGGATCTATAGCAGCAAGTCGCAAGATGACTATTTTTGTTTTGTTTTGTTTTGTTTTAAAGCACAGCATGTGACTTTTGGGCAGTGTGCAAGACTGGCAAAAGTTCCGACTGGCCCCGTCTGGGCCTCTTTTCCCAATGACCCTCCATCAGACTTGGCTTCCTCCAGCCCCTTGGCAGCCAGAAGAGCAGCTGGGCTCTGCTCCCTGGTGAGGCTGGTCAAAGATTGACAGAGATGGACCCCGGTTGACATCTATTGATTCTTTCCCCTGAAACAACCTTTAAGCTGGATGATTAAAGGTAAAAAGGTACCCCTGCCCGTACGAGCCAGTCTTGACAGACTCTGGGGTTGTGCGCCCATCTCACTTAAGAGGCCAGGGGCCAGCGCTGTCCGGAGACACTTCCGGGTCACGTGGCCAGCGTGACATCGCTGCATCTGGCGAGCCAGAGCCTCACACGGAAACGCCGTTTACCTTCCCACTGGTAAGCGGTCCCTATTTATCTACTTGCACCCGGAGGTGCTTTCGAACTGCTAGGTTGGCAGGCGCTGGGACCGAGCAGCGGGAGCGCACCCCGCCGCAGGGATTCGAACCGCCGACCTTTCGATCGGCAAGCCCTAGGCGCTGAGGCTTTAACCCACAGCGCCACCTGCGTCCCTAAGCTGGATGATTAGCCATCCATAAATTGCACAAGGCATTGTAGATTCAAGGGCTCAGTTGCTTGGCAAATAAAACTCATAGAATCATAGAACCGTTGAGTTGGAAGGGACACCAAGAGTCATCTGGTCTCCCAGAACACGAAGAGGTATGAAGAGAGCGGAGCAAAAGTAGGCAAGGTGGAGAAGTCTCAGATTGTTTGGGAAGGAACCAGGGGAGGAGGAGTCTAAGGAGCTCACTGGGGCAAGACCTACGAGGAAGAGTTCTTGTAACACTAGGCTTGGGTTTCTTTGAATAAAGAATTGACATCACTGACATTGTGTTTTCTTCATTGCTGACCAACACCCTGGCTCCTGGCACTCGGATGTTGGCAGACTTTCTTTCCTTGGAGATTCTTAAGCAGAGCTTGGATGGCCATCTGTCAGGGATTCTGTGATTCCTGCATACAGAGGGCTGGACTAGATGACTCTTGGTGTCCCTTCCAATTCCACAGTTCTATGATTCTATGAGTTCCTTTATTTGCCAAGCAACTGAGTCCTTGAAGCCACAATGCCTTGTGCAATTTATGGATGGCTAAACATCCAGCTTAGGGACACGGGTGGCGCTGTGGGTTAAACCACAGAGCCTAGGACTTGCTGATCAGAAGGTCGGCGGTTCGAATCCCCACGACGGGGTGAGCTCCCATTGTTCAGTCTCTGCTCCTGCCAATCTAGCAGTTCGAAAGTGCACCAGTGCATGTAGATAAATAGGTACCGCTCCAGCGGGAAGGTAAACGACGTTTCCATGTGCTGCTCTGGTTCGCCAGAAGCGGCTTAGTCATGCTGGCCACATGACCCGGAAGCTGTATGCCGGCTCCCTCGGCCAGTAAAGCAAGATGAGCGCCGCAACCCCAGAAACGGCCACGACTGGGCCTAATGGTCAGGGGTCCCTTTACCTTTAATCATCCAGCTTAAAGGTAGTTTTGGGGGAAATAATCGATAGATGTCCATCTCCGTCAATCTTTGACCAGCCTCACCAGGGAGCAAAGCCCAGCTGCCAAGGGGCTGGAGGAAGCCAAGTCAGATGGAGGGTCATTGGGCAAAGAGGCCCAGACGGGGCCTGCAAGGACTTCTGCCAGTCCTTTTTTGAACCTAGCAGTTCGAAAGCACCTCCAGGTGCAAGTAGATAAATAGGGACCGCTTACCTGCGGGAAGGTAAACGGCGTTTCCGTGTGTGGCTCTGGCTCACCAGAGCAGCGATGTCACGCTGGCCACGTGACCCGGAAATGTCTCCGGACAGCGCTGGCCCCTGGCCTCTTAAGTGAGATGGGCGCACAACCCCAGAGTCTGTCAAGACTGGCCCGTACGGGCAGGGGTACCTTTACCTTTACCTTAATGATACAAATCTCATTCATCATGCTATTTACAATTATTCTTCCTCCCCTGCTCTGGACTTCCCTCAACTCCCCCTCTGCTGAGTTATTTAGTTTTATTTATCATATCCTGCTTTTCCTACGCAGAAATAAAATCCCTTATCAGTTCTCTGAAATATCTGTTGCTCAAAAGAAGTTGTGAAAGTTTATTCAAATCCTGCCAAAGAATCCAGTCCATTCTGTTGTTTCTGCAAAATAAACTGTAAATGGTACCCGGACTCTTTGGAAGTCCTTTTCGTCCTTCTCTCTCAGTTTGTCTGTTAGCTTAGCCAATTTTGCATAGTTCATCAGCTTTTCTTGCCATTGTTCCTTTGATGGTATTTCTTCCATCTTCCAATATTGTGCAATAAAGATTCTTGCCGCTGTTGTAGCATACAGTGGTGCCCCGCAAGACGAATGCCTCGCAAGACGAAAAACCCGCTAGACGAAAGAGTTTTCCGTTTTGGAGGTGCTTCGCAAAACGAATTTCCCTATGGGCTTGCTTCACAAGACAAAAACGTCTTGCGAGTCTTGCGAGTTTTTTCCCTTTCCCCCCCCCCCATTTTTCTAAGCCACTAAGCCGCTAATAGCCGCTAAGCCACTAATAGCGCTAATCCGCTAAGCCGTCAATGGGCTTGCTTCGCAAGACGAAAAAACCGCTAGACGAAGAGACTCACGGAACGGATTATTTTCGTCTTGCGAGGCACCACTGTACATAAATAATGTTCTGCCAGTCCTGCGCCCTGCCCAAAGGTCCAAGGAGTTTCAAGGTCCGAGCAGGAGGCAGTCGAAGCCAAGACGCCAGGCCACTATGCCGGAGGCAGCCAGAAAACAAGGAGTAAACAGAAGACGTCTCTTTGGCCCTCTGTCATACCGACCAGCTTTTGAAAACCCAAGCAGGGAGATTTGAACTCCTGCCCACATATTGAATTCTTGTTGCCTGACTCTCCTGACTCCCTGGACCACAGTACAGTGGTACCTCAGGTTACAGATGCTTCAGGTTACGGACGCTTCAGGTTACAGACTTCCACTAACCCAGAAATAGTACCTCGGGTTAAGAACTTTGCTTCAGGATGAGAACAGAAATAGCTCAGCGGCAGCAGGAGGCCCCATTAGCTAAAGTGGTGCTTCAGGTTAAGAACAGTTTCAGGTTAAGAACAGACCTCCGGAACGAATTAAGTTCTTAAACCGAGGTACCACTGTATCATTAAAGCCCATCCCAAAGATTGATCCACGGGCATTGAAGACAAATTCCTACATTTACAAAGAAGAGGGCTGTCATCAATGGTTGTTAGCAACAATGGCTAAGCTCTTCCACTCAAATCCTGATTGTGGGTTTCCCATAATGGGCATCTGGTTGGCCACTGTTGGAACAGGATGCCGGACTGAATAAAAAACCTTTGGCCTGATCCAACAGGCAGGCTCTTCTTATGGTACCTCCAGGTCCCGAGGCAGTTTATCTGGATTCCTAGATTTTTAGAGGTATTTGGCCACTGCGGAAACAGGATACTGGCCTTAGATGGGCCATTGGCTTGATCCAGCAATCCCGCCTAATAATAATAATACAGTGGTACCTCGGGTTAAGTACTTAATTCGTTCCATAGGTCCGTTCTTAACCTGAAACTGTTCTTAACCTGAAGCACCACTTTAGCTAATGGGGCCACCTGCTGCTGCTGCAGTGCCGGAGCACGATTTCTGTTCTCATCCTGAAGCAAAGTTCTTAACCTGAAGCACTATTTCTGGGTTAGCGGAGTGTGTAACCTGAAACATATGTAACCTGAAGCATATGTAAATATGTAACCCGAGGTACCACTGTAATTATTATTATTTTCATTATTATTATTAATCATTTATACCCCGCCCTCGCCAGCCAAACAGGGCTCAGGGCGGCTATCACCAAGTATGTTGTTGTTGTTTAGTTGTTTAGTCGTGTCCGCCTCTTCGTGACCCCCTGGACCAGAGCACGCCAGGCACTCCTGTCTGTGTGGTGTGAGAGCCAGTGTGGTGTAGTGGTTAAGAGCGGTAGTCTCGTAATCTGGGGAACTGGGTTCGCGTCTCCGCTCCTCCACATGCAGCTGCTGGGTGACCTTGGGCCAGTCACACTTCTTTGAAGTCTCTCAGCCCCACTCACCTCACAGAGTGTTTGTTGTGGGGGAGGAAGGGAAAGGAGATTGTTAGCCGCTTTGAGACTCCTGAAGGGGAGTGAAAGGCAGGATATCAAATCCAAACTCTTCTTCTTCTTCTTCTTCCACTGCCTCCCGCAGTTTGGTCAAACTCATGCTGGTAGCTTCGAGAACACTGTCCCACCATCTCGTCCTCTGTCGTCCCCTTCTCCTTGTGCCCTCCATCTTTCCCAACATCAGGGTCTTTTCCAGGGAGTCTTCTCTTCTCATGTGGCCAAAGTATTTGAGCCTCAGCTTCAGGATCTGTCCTTCCAGTGAGCACTCAGGGCTGATTTCCTTCAGAATGGATACATTTGATCTTCTTGCAGTCCATGGGACCCTCAAGAGTCTCCTCCAGCACCATAATACAAAAGCATCCATTCTACGGCGATCAGCCTTCTTTATGGTCCAGCTCTGACTTCCATACATCACTACTGGGAAAACCAGAGCTTTAACTATATGGACCTTTGTTGGCAAGATGATGTCTCTACTTTTTAAGATGCTGTCTAGGTTTGTCATTGCTTTTCTCCCAAGAAGCAGGCGTCTTTTAATTTCATGGCTGCTATCACCATCTGCAGTGATCATGGAGCCCAAGAAAATATCACCAAGTATAAAACAATTGATTAAAATGCAACTTAAAAACAAGATTAAAGTACAACATTAAAATGCAGCATCTTATGTTCTTAGGTATGAAAATGCAGCATTTCGTAAGAAATAAGAGGTTGGATCTCGTTACCATTGTATATATGCTGTTTCTCAAGCCACTGAACGCAGAGCAAAATGGGCCTACATCTGGTCTTCATTGAGGGCTAAGCAGAACCAGCTTGTTTTCATTCCGTGTCTCTGCCAGAAAGATTCCTCCAACGGCAAACATGAGGTTAGCAAATGACAGCTGAGGGCACGCATTGTTTGCCAAGGGGCCAAGGGGAGCTTGTTCCAGCCAGTTAGAAGCTGGTCTCTCGGGCATCTATATAACATCCCCCTCCAGGCGAAATCACAGACACTGTGACTCTGCAGACCGCGGACGGTGAAATGGAGCTCTTCCTCTCCAGGATAGATTTTGGCGGGGTCTTTGGCATCCTCCTGGCCATGGTCGTCTCGTGCCTCCTCTTCCTCCACTTCTCGTCGAGAAAGAAGTTCAGGACCCTTCCTCCGGGGCCAGCCCCACTCCCCTTCATCGGAAACATGCACCAAGTGGACATCAAGGAGCTGATAAATTCCCTGAAAGAAGTGAGACCACGGCAACCATGTTGGGGGAGGGGGTGTCGGGGGAGTGATTTTACAATTTCCACATCAGGCAAGAAAGCAGGACGGATTTTGGTTCTTTTTTAAAAAATACATTTTTATTCATTTTTAATGTATTAATTAACATTCATACAACAGAATTTCACATCTTATACAGTGGTACCTCTGGTTAAGTACTTAATTCGTTCCGGAGGTCTGTTCTTAACCTGAAACTGTTCTTAACCTGAAGCACCATTTTAGCTAGTGGGGCCTCCTGCTTCTGCCGCGCCGCTGGAGCACGATTTCTGTTCTCATCCTGAAGCAAAGTTCTTAACCCGAGGTAATATTTCTGGGTTAGCGGAGTGTGTAACCTGAAGTGTATGTAACCTGAAGCGTATGTAACCTGAGGTACCACTGTACAATATATTTCTTTGGACTTCCGTCAACACCTCTGATGATTTTCCATTCTTATCGCTTATTATGCATTTCTTAATTTCATATTACCTTTAATTATCTTTAACTAATAGTTCTCCTCATTGTCTTTTTTTGCAATATTTCAAATAATTCACCTTACAAAACGTTTTGCAAACCTACTAGCATAATCTGTCCATCACAATTACTTTTCAAATAGTCTGTAAATTTACTCCAGTCTTCTGAGAATCTCTGATCTCGCAGGTTTCGAATCCTTCCTGTTAGTGTATCTAATTCTGCATAGTCCATCAATTTCGTTCTCCATTCTTCTTTCGTCGGTAATTCTTCTTGCTTCCACTTTTGTGCCAATAATATTCTTGCTGCCGTCGCTGCATATAAAAATAACTTACAATCCTTTCTGTTTATATCCTCACCTACAGTGCCAGGATTTTGAGGGCAGGAGAAGCATAAAAAGGGGGCTTCAGCCAGAGAAACTGAGAAAGAGCAATGAAAGTGCCTCTGGCCATGCACAAAGCATCATTCTGTCGCGGTATGATCTTCAGAGCTAGTAGCAGCTCCTTGGGGACTAGGGACTAGGGTTTGTTGTTGTTGCTGCGGTTGTTGTTCTTTAGTTCATCATTTTATATTGTAATTTTATGTTGTTGAGTGCACTGTGATCTATAGGTATAGGGTGGTATACAGATTTTAATAATAATAATAATAATAATAATAATAATAATAATAATAATAATAATTTTAAGAAGTCTTGAGCCCCAGTATTTGAAAATGAGCTCTTTCTGCCTCAGTTGCCTTTCAGTTCAAGCAAGAAGAGGCTGGAGTTGGAAGGGGGTCAGGTTTCCCGTCGAAGGGGAGACCCTCTTTTTCTGCATTGCACGGGGACCAACTTTGGGGTCTTAGCCCAGGGGGAGAATAGGGAAAGGGAGAAGCTGTAAGGCTCGGCTTTCTGCCTGTAGGACAAGGAGGGGAGCGAGACAGAGGACTTGCCCATAATTACGTTTTGCCCTGCACTTTCTAGACACAGCCTAGGAAAACCTGCTCTTTAACGATGAACAGAAACAAATGGCAATTCCAGTTTTCCGTGGGTTGGTGGGTTTTCACAGGGGAAATGAGGGGCAAAAAAATCCAAAAAACACTCTGACATGGAACTTTGAAACTCAGATTTGTGCCTAAATCAGAACCAGTGAAGGCAGTGCAGGTCCTGTGAGTGTCTGGAGGAGGTTGGAGGATGGATGGCGGCTAATGGATTGGGGTTGAATCCTGACAAGACAGAAGTACTGCTTTTGGGGGGATGGGGGGCGTGTGTGGAGGACTCCCTGGTCCTGAATGGGGTAACTGTGCGCCTGAAGGAGCAGGTGCGCAGCCTGGGAGTCATTTTGGACTCACAGCTGTCCATGGAGGCCCAGGTCAATTCTGTGTCCAGGGCAGCTGTTTATCAGCTCCACCTGGTATGCAGGCTGAGACCCTACCTGCCTGCGGACTGTCTCGCCAGAGTGGTGCATGCTCTAGTTATCTCCCGCTTGGACTACTGCAATGTGCTCTAGGTGGGGCTACCTTTGAAGGTGACCCAGAAACTACAAGTAATCCAGAATGCGGCAGCTAGACTAGTGACTGGGAGTGGCCACCAAGACCGCATAACACTGGTCTTGAAACACCTACATTGCCTCCCATTATGTTTCCGAGCACAATTCAAAGTCTTGGTGTTGACCTTTAAAGCCCTAAACAGCCTCGGCCCAGAATACCTGAAGGAGCGTCTCCACCCCCATTGGTCTGCCCGGACGCTGAGATCCAGCACCGAGGGCCTTCTGGCGGTTCCCTCATTGTTCCTCATCGTTCCCTCACTGGTTCCCTCATAGCAAAGCTACAGGGAACCAGGCAGAGGGCCTTCTCGGTAGTGGCGCCCGCCCTATGGAACGCCCTCCCACCAGATGTCAAAGAGATAAACAACTACCTGACATTCAGAAGACATCTTAAGGCAGCCCTGTTCAGGGAAGTTTTTAATGTATGACATATTTGTGTATTTTTGGTCTTTGTGGAAGCTGCCGAGAGTGGCTGGGGAAACCCAGCCAGATGGGCGGGGTACAAATAATAAATTATTATTGTTGTTGTTGTTGTTGTTGTTGTTGTTATTATTATTATTATTATTATTATTATTATTATTATAAAAATGCAGCACAAGAGCATGTCTGGAGGAGCCCAGAGAAAGAGGACCTGGGACTTTCCACCTCCACAAATTTGAAACCGGCCAAGTTTCATGCTTTCGTGTGTAGTTTGCTCAGCGGTAAAACTAGTCAGCAGTCAATATGCAAGCAATTAAGTGTCGACTAGGGGTGGGGTGGGGAGGAATTTTATTTGATCACATTTAAAGATGAAACATCCAGATCTGTGCTTTCCAGAAGAAGCTATGTACCGAATCACGGCTGTCCTCTGAAATTTGCACTTCTCTGAATTTTGCAGTGAAGTTCCCTGGCCAAGCAATGGGTGCAAAAAAAAATAATGCATGTCTGGGGCCAGAGGGTGAACTGTGTGCTAAAAGGCAAATAATAGTGCAAATGACATGCGCAGACGCATTGCATTAGGGGAAATTGCATTGCCAAATTGTGCTTATTAGGCAGAACTGCAAAAATGTCCACAGTAGGAGAAATTTGCAGTAAAATGCTGAAGGATTCTCAGCAGGTATTTTCTTTCTTTTTCTTTATTTTTTTAAAGCATGCTGATGTGGAGTGAAACCAGGCTGTGGAAGGCTGGATTCGTGATTTGATTTCATGTTGTTGTTGTTTAGTCATTTAGTTGTCCGACACTTCATGGCCCCCTGGACCAGAGCACGCCAGGCACTCCTGTCTTCCACTGCCTCCCGCAGTTTGGTCAAACTCATGCTGGTAGCTTCGAGAACACTGTCCAACCACCTTGTCCTCTGTCGTCCCCTTCTCCTTGTGCCCTCCATCTTTCCCAACATCAGGGTCTTTTCCAGGGAGTCTTCTCTTCTCCTGAGGTGGCCAAAGTCTTGGAGTCTCAGCTTCAGGATCTGTCCTTCCAGTGAGCACTCAGGGCTGATTTCCTTCAGAATGGAGAGGTTTGATCTTCTTGCAGTCCATGGGACTCTCAAGAGTCTCCTCCAGCACCAGAATTCAAAAGCATCCATTCTTCGGCAATCAGCCTTCTTTATGGTCCAGCTCTCACTTCCATACATCACTACTGGGAAAACCATGGCTTTAACTATACGGGCCTTTGCTGGCAAGGTGATGTCTCTGCTTTTTAAGATGCTGATTTCATTTGATTGATATATATATATATTCACAATGTACATAAAACATAGAGAACAGTTACAACAGCAAATGAAAATGACAAGATGAAAAACAAAACTATTAAATAGTCACACATAATGAGTACAGTTGCACATGGATTAAAATAACGAAATCCAAATATAAAATATCAGTGTGATCATGGAATCTAGTTCCAGATTTGCCAGGCTTGTGACAAGAGCTGACTTGAAAATGACGCCTCTGCTGTATATGCAATAAAGGAATGCCAAGTCACATAAAAATCATTTGGAGGTCCCAGGCCTTGTCAAAACCTCAAATTATGCATATTTTTCTCTGTGAGGGACATCTTGGGGCTCCTTTCCATTGAGCTGCCAAGATCATGCATAAGATGAATCATTTTGACAATATATTGGCATCATCAAAAAATATTTGGTATCATTAATTTTGGACAACAATAAATGGTCTGTTTAGTAGTATCATTCCCATCAAAAATAAATTCCAAATTTCTCGCGCCAGTCTACATTCCCACCATAAGTGATCATATGTAGCAAGTTTATCTTAACCTCCCAGGCTGTTAGGCAATAGAGAAGAAAGTATTTTTGTTACATTTGCAAAGGACTGTGATGCCATGTGTGGTGCAATTTCAAGGAGCCTTCCCTAAGAAAAGCATTTTTGTTACATTTGCATAGGACTGTGATGCCATGTGTGGTTTTAAGGGTGGTTTTTGGTTTCTGTTACTCTCCTCTTGCCTCAAGAAGACCCAGAAGATGAAGCCATGGCTGTCCTAAATTAGGGCTGCCATACAACCAGAATTTCCCAGATAGAGATAGAGCCATAGGAAACAGTGTCCAGGAAAACCCAGATGTATGGCAACCCATGTCAGCAGTGTTGTTGTTGTTGTTTGGTCAAACTCATGCTGGTAGCTTCGAGAACACTGTCACACCATCTCGTCCTCTGTCGTCCCCTTCTCCTTGTGCCCTCCATCTTTCCCAACATCAGGGTCTTTCTCTTCTCATGAGGTGGCCAAAGTCTTGGAGCCTCAGCTTCAGAATCTGTCCTTCCAGTGAGCACTCAGGGCTGATTTCCTTCAGAATGGAGAGGTTTGATCTTCTTGCAGTCCATGGGACTCTCAAGAGTCTCCTCCAGCACCAGAATTCAAAAGCATCAATTCTTCGGCGATCAGCCTTCTTTATGGTCCAGCTCTCACTTCCATACATCACTACTGGGAAAACCATAGCTTTTACTATACGGACCCTTGTCGGCAAGGTGATGTCTCTACTTTTTAAGATGTTATCAGCAGTGTGGATTTTGGCAAATTTCCTTAAAAATAGCTCAAAAACTTCATTTTTTTTGAAAGTTTGCAAACCAAAAAGCTCAACAACTTTAGGCAAAACTAAGAAAAGCTCAACATCTTTTGTGTCCAGATTTTCACTTTTTCAAATATGGCGACCCTATCCTAAACAACTTCCTGCTTCCTTTCCTCTTTGCAGCTTAGCAAGACCTACGGGCCAATGTACACCTTCCACCTGGGCTCCCGGCCTTGCGTGGTCCTCTCTGGCTACCAGGTGCTCAAGGAGGCTTTGATTGACAAGGCAGAGGAGTTCAGTGGCCGAGGAGACTTCCCTGCCATCCAGATGTGGAGCAAAGGGAACTGTGAGGAAATTGGGGGGGGGTGCTGATTTTGAAAAGGAAGTGTTGCAGTGGCTCCCCAAGTAGGGGGTGAGATTACCGAGGGGGTGCTAAGAGGCAAGGGGGCAGCAGGGGAGCCCCGGAAGTGGTGGTTTAAGACTCCTGCTAAGTGACTTTAAGGGACGTGGGTGGCACTGTGGGTTAAACCACAGAGCCTAGGACGGTCGGTGGTTCGAATCCCCACGACGGGGTGAGCTCCCGTTGCTCAGTCCCTGCTCCTGCCAACCTAGCAGTTCGAAAGCACGTCAAAAGTGCAAGTAGATAAATAGGTACCACTCCAGCGGGAAGGTAAACAGTGTTTCCATGTGCTGCTCTGGTTCGCCAGAAGCGGCTTAGTCATGCTGGCCACATGACCCGGAAGCTGTACTCCGGCTCCCTCGGCCAATAAAGCGAGATGAGCCGCAACCCCAGAGTCGGCCACGACTGGACCTAATGGTCAGGGGTCCCTTTACTTTTACCTTTTTAAGTGACTTCAAACCAGGTATTGGAAAGCTGGCCTGCCAATGGAAAGGCAAATCAGAGGCTATATGATAAAAAGGTAAAGTTAGAGGACCCCTGGGCGGTTAAGCCCAGTCAAAGGTGACTGTGGGGTTGTAGCGCTCATCTCGCTTTCAGGCCGAGGGAGCTGGCGTTTGTCCACAGACAGTTTTCCTGGTCATGTGACCAGCATGACTAAACGGAGGACCGTGACGAGTGCCAGAGCGCACGGAAACACCGTTTACTTTCCCGCTGCAGCAGTACCTATCTATAGTCATACCTCTTGTTACCTCAGTCTCCAGTGTGTTTTTTCAGGATACGAAGGCTGCAAACCCGGAAGTGTATACTTCCAGGTTTCGCCCCGCGCGCATGCACAGAAGCACTCTTTGCACCTCATGCATGCTCAGAAGCGCTCTATGGCACCACGCACGTATGCTCTAGTTGCAGACTTTTTGGGGTGCAAATGGTACCCCGGAATGGATCGAGTCCGTAACTAGAGGTGCCACTGTATCAACTTGTACCGGTATGCTTTTGAACTGCTAGGCAGGCAGGAGCTGGGACAGAGCAATGGGAGCTCAGTCCATCGTGGGGATTTGAACCGCTGACCTTCCGATCGGCAAGCTCAAGGGGCTCAGTGGTTTAGACCGCAGCGCCACCATAGCTGGCTATAAAATGAAGTTTGGCATGGATAAAGTGGGTAGAGAAAAGGCTTTCCTCCCTCTCTGGTAACACTAGGATTCGTGGGCATCCGGTGAAGTTAAATGTTACAAGGTTCAGTACACGTACAAGAAACACATGTGACTAGGCTCCACAGGAAAGTACTAATAAACAAAAGACTTGGTCAGGAATTTATATCTTCAGACAAAGTAAAGAAGAGAGGTGTGGTGATATATGCAAAAGAGAGCCTGTCACCTAAATTTTTATTTAAAGATGAACATGGAAGAATTTTGGCAATCGAAATACAACATCAAGGAGAAAAGATTTTGATATTAGGAATTTATGCACCAAATGAAGGGAAGTCGGAATTTTTCAAGAAGTTGCATGAGACTATGCTGGATTATCTGGATTATGACAACATCATCATGATGGGAGACATGAACGGGGTCGTATCAACCAACATGGATAAGTCACAAAGCCAGAATGTTACAAAAGATGGCAGACTACCAAAGACCTTTTTTGAACTGACTGACAATATGGACTGGATTGATATCTGGAGAACGAAGAACCCCTTGGGAAAAGAAGGAACATTCTTCTCTGAAGCTCAGCTGACTTGGACAAGAATCGACCAAATATGGATAACTAGAGGTCTGGCACCCAAGGTCAGAAAGGTGGAAATCTGCCCAAAAACCTGCTCCGACCATAATGCACTGAAAATGGATATGATACTATTACCAACTGGCTCCTTTAGATGGAAGATGAATGACAATTTGTTCAGAGATCAGGAGATTATTAAGAAGGCCCAGAAAGCATTGAAGGACTATTTTGAGATAAATATGAACACTACGGTGGAAAAAAGAATTATTTGGGATGCAAGTAAAGCTGTGATACAACAGAATGCTGCAAGGAAGAGGACACAAAACAACAGAAAAGATAAGATTTTGGAGAAAATAAAAGAATTAGAGAGGAAGTTAAGATCAAACCCGAAGTCCCGGCCGATCTTGAGAGAAATCAAACTCTATCAAGCACAATATTCTAAACTGATAAATCAGGAAATAGAGTGGAAGATCAAATTAATGAAACAAAAAACTTTTGAATCGGCAAATAAATGTGGGAAACTGCTAGCTTGGCAGTTGAAGAAGAGACAAAAATTGAATACAGTTACAAATTTGGAAATTGAAGGAAGAAACATTCAGAACCCCACGGAGATTAGAAAGTGTTTTCAGAAATATTTCAAAAAATTATATACCCAAGGGCCGCAGAATGAGGTCGAGATTAAACAATTTTTGGAGAAAAATGGACTTAAAAAGTTGTCACAAGAAAATAGATCTCTCCTGAACAGTAAAATAACATGTCAAGAAATTGAACAAGCCATTCAAAACATGAAACTGGGCAAATCTCCAGGGCCAGACGGGCTAACCTCCAAGTATTATAAGATATTAAAAGACCATTTGATACAACCACTGATGGAGGTTAGCAATGAAATTATGGAGGGGAGGAGGGCGCCGGAATCGTGGAAGGAAGCTTTCATCACATTGATACCAAAATCGGAAGCTGAAAAGACACAACTTAAGAACTACGGTCCCATCTCCCTTTTAAATGTGGATTACAAAATATTTGCAGATGTTTTGGCAAGTAGACTTAAAAAAGTTTTAAACGAAGTAATTCATAAAGATCAGGCAGGCTTTCTCCCAGGTAGACACATGTTTGCTAATACAAGGAACATTATTGACATCTTGGAACTTTTGCAAACTGATATAAACACAAAAGCAGTGCTAATCTTTATAGATGCGGAGAAGGCCTTTGATAATATCTCTTGGAAATTTATGAAGGGAAATTTAAAAGAAATGGGAGTGGGTCGGGGTTTTGAGAATGGGATTGATGCAATATATTCAGAACAAAAGGCTAAATTGATAGTAAACAATGTGGTTACTGAAGAGTTTAAAATTGAAAAAGGAACACGACAAGGCTGCCCGATTTCCCCTTTGTTATTTATATCAGTTCTGGAGGTGCTCTTGAATATGATTAGAGGGGACCGGTTGGTGGAAGGGATTCAGGTCGGAGTGAAACAATATAAACTTAAAGCTTTTGCAGATGACCTAGTTCTGACCCTGCAGGAGCCAGAATCTAGTACAAAAAGAGTATTACAACTGATCCAAGATTTTGGTCGGGTGGCGGGATTTAAACTAAATAAACAGAAAACTAAGGTGTTGGGGAAAAATCTGACAGATGCAGAGTCGGAACAGTTTCAGAGAGAAACAGAACTAACTGTGGTTTAAAAAGTAAAGTACCTAGGGGTAAACATAACAGCAAAAAATCTGAGTCTATTTAAGGATAACTACGAAAAATGTTGGTTTGAAATTAAGAGAGATTTGGATAGTTGGACAAAATCGAAGCTTTCTTTGTTAGGCCGAATTGCTGCTGTTAAGATGAATGTATTGCCAAAGATGTTGTTTTTGTTTCAAACATTGCAGATTGTGGATAAGACAGAGTGCTTCCGGAAGTGGCAGAAAGATATATCTAAATTTGTCTGGCAGGGCAAAAAGCCCAGAATTAAGTTTAAGATACTAACTGATGCGAAAGAAAGAGGGGGCTTTGCCCTGCCGGACCTAAAGTTGTACTATGAAGCCGCAGCCTTTTGCTGGCTAAAAGACTGGCTACTTCTTGAGGACACTGACGTATTGGACTTGGAAGGGTTTAACAATGCTTTTGGTTGGCATGCATACCTATGGTACGATAAGGTTAAGATCAATAAGGTCTTTAAGAACCATATTGTCAGGAAAGCAGTTTTTAATGTCTGGACAAAATACAAAGACTTATTGGAAAACAAAACTCCGAGGTGGCTTTCACCTCTGGAAGCTAAGGCCCGAAAAAGACCCAATATGGAGGCCAAATGGCCAAAATATTGGGAAATATTAGAAAAAGACGGAGACAATTGGAAATTGCAGAGTTTGGAGAAAATGAAGGATAAAGTGCGAGACTGGTTACATTATGCTCAGATTAAAGAAGTTTTTAAAAATGACAAAAAGGTAGGGTTCCAGGTGGAGAAATCGAAGTTGGAAACAGAACTGTTAGAGCCTAAGACTAAGGTACTCTCAAGAATGTATAACTTGCTGTTGAAATGGAATACACAAGACGAAATGGTTAAATCGGTTATGATAAAGTGGGCTCAGGATATTGGGCATAATATCATGTTTGAGGACTGGGAAAGGTTGTGGACCACTGGGCTGAACTTCACTGCATGTAATGCTTTGAAGGAAAATGTAATGAAAATGATATATAGATGGTACATGACCCCAGTTAAACTTGCCAAAATATACCATTTGTCTGATAATAAATGTTGGAAATGTAAAGAACATGAAGGAACATTCTTTCACCTCTGGTGGACTTGCCCTAGAGTGAAGGCCTTCTGGGAAATGATATATAATGAGTTGAAAAAGGTATTTAAGTATACCTTCACTAAGAAACCGGAGGCCTTCCTTCTGGGCATTGTCGGCCAGAAGGTGTTAAAGAAGGACCGAACATTTTTTATGTATGCAACAACGGCAGCAAGGATACTTATCGCTAAGAGCTGGAAAACTCAAGATCTACCCACACTGGAAGAGTGGCAGATGCAGCTGATGGACTATATGCAACTGGCTGAGATGACTGGTAGAATTCGAGACCTGGGAGAAGAGAGGGTTGAAGAAGACTGGAAGAAATTCAAGATTTATTTACAAAAGTATTGTAATTTGGTCGAATGCTAAGAAGGATGCTAGATCATAAATAATTGCCTACCATTGAATTAGATTTGAATTTGACGAGAAGTGAGACTGAGGAAAACATAAAACTTTTGGAGATTAGATTAAACTAATTGAATAAGATTTAAGAATATAAATAAGATGATAAATTGCTGGAAAAAATTTATAATGATGTAAGTGGGAGCGGGAGACGTGAGGGAGTCCAAAGAAGTTTTGAAAAATGTGTTATGATACATGTTATATTGTTTATTATTTTTGCATTTTGTATTTAAAAAAATCTCGGACGAAAAGCTGGGATACAAATGCATAAATAAATATTATTATAATAAAATCTGGTCCAAGAGAGAGAAAAGAAACAGAAAATAAAGGAGTGTGTTCATTATAGGATCCTTCAGAGCCAGTGTGGTGTAGTGGTTAGAGAGGTGGACTTGTAATCTGGTGAACTGGGTTCGCGTCTCCGCTCCTCCACATGCAGCTGCTGGGTGACCTTGGGCCAGTCACACTTCTCTGAAGTCTCTCAGCCCCACTCACCTCACAGAGTGTTTATTGTGGGGGAGGAAGGGAAAGGAGAATGTTAGCCGCTTTGAGACTCCTTCGGGTAGTGATAAAGCGGGATATCAAATCCAAACTCTTCTTTTTTTTTTTTATAAAATTTTTTATTGATTTCCAGTTTTTTAACATAAACAAAAAACAACATAAAAACAAACACAAAAACTCATATTTTCTTAACCTTATTTTCATAACCCTCTTTTCCCGGACTTCCCCATACCTTTCCCTTTTTGCATCCTTAATTTAGTACCATTATTCAGCAACCCTTCTTAACCAATTAAATATAAATTCATTCTCTTTTTCTATTCCACCCTAAAATTAAACACAATTTTCCGCTGCAATTCTACGTCTTCTTTTCCCTCAGCATTTTAACACTCCTCAATTTTATAATAATTCTTAAGATACATCTTGAATTTCTTCCAATCTTCTTCCACAGTCTCTTTCTCTTGGTCGCGGATTCTGCCGGTCATTTCTGCCAGTCCCATAAAGTCAATCACTTTCGCCTGCCATTCCTCCAGCGTGGGTAGCTCTTGTGTCTTCCAATACTTTGCTAGAAGAATCCTTGCTGCCATAGTAGCGTACAAAAAGAAATTCTTATCCTTCTTCGACACCAGCTGGCCGACCATACCCAAGAGAAATGCCTCTGGTTTCTTGTTAAAGGTGCACTTAAGCACTTTCTTAATTTCATTATAAATCATTTCCCAGAAGGCCTTAATCTTTGGGCAGGTCCACCAAAGGTGGAAAAAGGTACCTTCAGTCTCTTTACATTTCCAACATTTGTTATTGGGCAAATGATAAATCTTCGCAAGCTTGACTGGGGTCATGTACCACCTGTAAATCATTTTCATAATGTTTTCTCGTAAGGCATTACATGCCGTAAATTTAATACCTGTGGTCCATAACTGCTCCCAGTCAGCAAACATAATGTCATGACCTCAAATCCAAACTCTTCTTCCTCTTCTTCATCAGTAATGTTGGGCTCTTTCCCCCTACTGAAAACAAACTGATGAAAAGACTTTCTGTGATTTAAATTATGATGAAATCATAGGATCATAAAGCTGGAAGGTACACCCAGGGGTCATTTAGTCCAACCCCCTGCAATGCAGAAATCTCAACTAAGGAATCCATGACAGGTGGCCTTAGCTCATACAGTCATACCTCGGGTTAAATATGCTTCAGGTTGAGTGTTTTCAAGTTATGCTCCACGGCGACCCGGAAGTAACGGAGCACATTACTTCCGGGTTTCACTGCTCGCACATGCGCAGACACTCAAAATGACGTCACATGCATGCGCGGAAGTGGCAAAACGTGACCCGCAGGTGCACAGACGCGCAGTCGCATGTTACGTTCTACTCAGGATGCGAACAGGGCTCTGGAACGGATTCCGTTCGCATCCAGAGGTACCACTTTACAATCTGGGATGGTGGGTGTTAGATAAAAAGAGCCCTTCTTGCATAACGAAACCTTAGTTTAGGGATATCCAGATGGGCGGGGTATAAATAATAAATAAAATAAGTTTTATTATTATTATTATTATTATTATTATTATTATTATTATTATTCCATTTCAGTCTTCCCAAACCTGTTGCTCTCTGGATGTCTTGGGCTACAAAGCCCATCAACCCAGGCCAGCACAACCATTGTAGAAACTGCAAACATCTGTAAACATCAGGAGAGGCCTCCCCAGGGGTCATCTAGCCAAACCCCCTTCAATGCAGGAATCACGGCTAAAAAGTCCCTGAGAGTTGGCCTTCATCGCAGAATCCACCGCCTTCCCAGGTAGTCCATTAAAAGAGAAGGGTGACTGTTGGGGCTGTTACTAGAAGTCTGTGAAAGATGCTTGTGAAAACAATAGATCTGCTTCCTCTTTCTTTATTCCCAGGCAAACCCTTTGACCCCACCTTCTTCCTGAGTTGCGCCGGCTCCAACATCATCTGCACCTTAGTTTTTGGGGACCGCTTTGAATACACGGACAAGAAATTCCTCATGTTGCTGGACCTCATCAACAGCAACTGGAAGCTCATGAGCTCCACCTGGGGACAGGTAAGCCCGAGCCAGCGGGGGAAAAGCATAGCTGTCAACCGTCCCTTATTTGGCGGGGAACTCCCTTATCCCAGCGCCGTGTCCCGCTGCTGTCCCGGATTGATGGATGTCCCTTAAATTTCCCGGGTTTAAAGGAAGCAGCTCCTCTCCCTCCCTCCCTCCCTGCCGGCCAGGGAGGAGGGAGGCTCCAACTGTGTTGCTTGGCTGTGTTGCTCACCCAATAAGGAGTCTAAGAATGACTGGCGGGTGGAGCCTGCATGCCTTGTGCCGATCAAATCAGCCGCGTTGCCTGGGGACTTGCCTTTGCTCAGCGCTTCCCAGCGGAGAGGTGACGGTGGTTTTCCTTGCTGCATCCCCTTTGCCGGGTTGCTGCGCTGTGGGAACCACTGCTTGAGGCTTCGTTTGGCTGCTGGCTGGGCTTTCTGCCTTTGGCTCAGAGGGGCTCAGAAGTTGAACATATCTGTGCCTGGAAAATCCCTTATTTTGGCTGCTGATCCCTTATTTTCGAGGCTGCTGGTCCCTTATTTTCAAATCTGTAAGTTGACAGCTATGAAACTTGCCCACCCCTCCAAGCCTCCAAGGCCTCAGCTGTAAGTTGACAGCTATGGGGAGAAGGGGAACTGGGGCTGGGGGTGTTAGTTAGACGAGGTAGGCCTTTGGTCCAAACGGCAGCCTGGCTCTCCTGGCTCCTCTTATGGGCACAATCAAAAGACAGGTATGGAGAATGCACTGAGTGGTGTACGTAAACTGGGGTCTTCTTCTCCTCTTCTAGGGCTCTTCTTAGGGCCCTCGTATCTACGGGACCGCCTCTCCTGGTCTGCCCCACAGTGGACCTTAAGGTCCATGAATAACCACAGTTTAGAGGTCCCGGGCCATAAGGAAGTCAGATTATCCTCCGCCAGGGCCAGGGCCTTCTCAGTGATGGCTCCAATCTGGTGGAATGCTCTGTCCCATGAGACCAGGGCCCTTCAGGATTTAACCTCCTTCCGCCGGGCCTGTAAGACAGAGCTATTCCGCCTGGCCTTTAATTTGAATTCAGCCTGATCTTTTATTTCCCTTCTCTTCTCTCCTCTCCCCCTCCCCTTTTATGAAGATCACCTGCTCTGAGACCCCACAGCTAATTCTCTCCTGGCCTCCTCGCTGGCCCAAGTAGGACCAATTCAGCCAGCTAGCCCTGGGGATTATCAAATTGATTTTTGATTTTTGAATTTTATTGTTACAGTGGTACCTCAGGTTACATACGCTTCAGGTTACAGACTCCGCTAACCCAGAAATAGTGCTTCAGGTTAAGAACTTTGCTTCAGGTTGAGAACAGAAATCATGCTCCGGCGGCGTGGCAGCAGCAGGAGGCCCCATTAGCTAAAGTGGTGCTTCAGGTTAAGAACAGTTTCAGGTTAAGTACGGACCTTCGGGTTGAGGTACCACTGTATTCATGTTTTTCTACTGTATTTTATGCTGTTTTTATAATTAATTATAATTATGCTGTTTTATAAGTTTATAATTAAGTGTTTTAAAGTGTTTTAGATTTGTTGTTAGCCGCCTTGAGCCCAGTTTTTGAACTGGGAAGAGCGGGGTATTAATTATTATTATTATTATTATTATTATTATTATTATATGCTCTTCAGCTTCCCAAAGATCATGAAGTACGTCCCTGGGCCTCACCGTCAGATCTACAAAAACTACCTGAAGCTGGCCAAGTTTGTAGGCGAGCGGCTGGAGATGAACCGGCAAACTCTGGACGTCAACAACCCCCGGGATTTCATCGACTGCTTCCTCATCAAAATCCAGCAGGTATCCTCAGTGTCCCAAGGAGCTGCCGTTAATTCCATATCCCTTCTCTCTTTGCCAGGAAGCCAGGAAAATTCCGGTTTTGTGAGCAGGAGGAGGCTTCTATAACAGTGGTTTCTCAAATGACTACAATTTAGCTATTTTACGTCACCTAATTTATATACCACCCGACTGTAAAGCAGCAGCAATAACCTCAAAGTGGTCTACCAAAAAAAGATAAAACTATAAGATTATCAGTAAGGAAAAAATCAGGAATTTCTTTTGGAAAGGAAAAATAGCAATAGACTAAAAATGGATTAAGACATGCACAAACTTCCTAAGCATATGGGTAGGTTTGTTTAAACAAACATGTTTTTAGGAGGCGTCGAAAAAAGGACGGTGAAGGCGCCTGCTTGGTATCAAGTGGCAGGGAGTTCCAAAGAGGAGGTGCTGCCACACTGAAATATTGAGATCTTACAAATGCAGAAGGGGGGTTGTTTGGCACCTGGAACAGGGCCAGATCCACCGTTCAAAGTGGTTGAGCAGGCGTATTTGGAACAAGGCAGTCTCACAGGTAAACTGTTTCCAAGTTGTTATTAACCTTGAACTTGGCCCTGTAGCGAATCGGCAGCCTGTTCAGATCTCTGAACACAGGAGTTATATGCTGACAAGGACTCGCTCCTGTCAGCAATCAATCATTTATTTATTTTTAAAGTTTTTATTTTTAAAATAATTCAGCATTGATGCACACATATTGTGAACATACAAACATACATTTCATACAATCCTTAAAAATGTTCAAACATACCTACACTCAGTCCCACAGATAATTCCTTTTCCCATCACCATCCCTCACCCCTCACCCCACCTTTGTGTTAGACTTCCCATCTACTCAATTGCAATTTCTTTCCACTTCTATTACAGTGGTGCCCCGCAAGACGAATGCCTCGCAAGACGAAAAACCCGCTAGACGAAAGGGTTTTCCGTTTTTCGAGGCGCTTCGCAAGATGAATTTCCCCATGGGCTTGCTTCACAAGACGAAAACGTCTTGCGAGTCTTGCGAGTTTTTTCCCTTTCCCCCCCCCCTTTTTCTAAGCCGCTAAGCCGCTAATAGCCACTAAGCCGCTAAGCTGCTAATAGCCGCTAAGCCGCTAATAGCCGCTAAGCCGCTAATAGCGCTAATCCGCTAAGCCGTTAATAGGGATGCTACGCAAGACAAAAAAACCGCTAGACGAAGAGACTCGCAGAACGGATTATTTTCGTCTTGCGAGGCACCACTGTACTTTCTTTCACACACCTTTAACCTAATTTCATGCTTCTTTTTCTATTACACATTGTTATCCATCTTATTTAGTATTCCAGTATTTAAAAGGGAACTTGTTTATTCTAATAGGAGTTCTGATTTTTCAATATGGCTTTGCAAGTATCCTTTAAACACCTTCCAGTCCCTATCTTCTCTTTTGAGATCCTTCCAATTTCTCCCATTGTTTTGGATATATTGTAGTACTCCAACACAGGAGTTATATGCTGACAAGGACTCGCTCCTGTCAGCAATCACGCTGCAGCATTCTGCACAGACTACAGCTTCCAAACCAAGCACAAGGGAAGCCCAGCAAAGAGCACATTGCAGCCAATCTGTCTCAGAATCATAGAACTGTAGAGTTGAAAGGCACCCCAGGGGTCATCTAGTCCAGCCCCCTGCTTCGCATTGGTTACTCTTGAATTATATTAATTATTTTGATGAATTCACTGCTGTTGTTTACTTTATTTATATGATGTCATGTTTGATATTATAATAATTGTAGCATTCGTTGTTTTGGAATGCCATTGCGATTATTATCAACTGCTTTGCGCTTGACATTTACAGTTGGAAAAGCGGGATACAAATTCCAAATCAAATAATAATAATAATAATAATAATAATAATAATAATAATAAATTTTATTTATACCCCACCATCCCCAGCCAAGACTGGGCTCAGGGCAGCTAACACCAGGTATAAAACAATTGATTAAAATACAACTTAAAAACAAGATTAAAATACAACATTAAAATGCAGCCTCATTTCAGTAGAAACTTTTTGGGGATGAAAAGTCAAATCTTCACCAAGGCCAACTATCCAGACTGGTCCTACATGGGCCAGAAAAAAGCCAGGGAAGTCCCCAAATAGGAGTTCCATCACAGAAGGAAAAAGGAAAAAGGATAGAGGGGGAGGGGATCAAGTTGATTCCAAGCCAAAGGCCAGGCGGAACAACTTATAGGCCCTGCGGAAAGAAATCAGATCCTGCAGGGCCCTGGTCTCATGAGACAGAGCGTTCCACCAGGCCGGAGCCAGTGTTGAAAAGGCCCTGGCTCTGGTTGAGGCTAATCTGACTTCCTTAGGGCCTGGGACTACTAGGGTGTTGCTATTTATGGACCTTGAGGCTCTCCGTGGAGCATACCGGGAGAGGCGGTCCCGTAGGTACAAGGGTCCTAGGCCGTGAAGGGCTTTAAAGGTCAAAAGCAGCACCTTGAATCTGACCCTGTACTCCACCGGGAGCCAGTGCAGCTTGAAAAGCACTGGGTGAATATGCTCCCATGGCAGAGACCCCGTGAGGAGCCTCGCTGCAGCATTCTGCACCCGCTGGAGTTTCTGGGACAGCTTCAAGGGCAGCCCCACGTAGAGCGAATTACAGTAGTCAAGCCTGGAGGTGACCGTCGCATGGATCACTGTGGCCAGGTCAGGGCAGGAAAGGTAAGGGACCAACTGTTCCCAGACTATTGCCACCCGGAGGGGCAACTCTTGTGGGTAAAAAGTTGCAGGATTTCAGCAGGAAGCTACGGTTCTTCGTGTGCCGTTCGGAAACAAAGCAGAAAACACTTTTGCAGGCGCCAACAGTGTGATGTGGAAAGTGCGTTTGCATAATGAGCAATATCATCATAGCCACAAATCATCACAGATGCAGAATGAAAATTATGCCCGGAGGGGCCTTGTCAGACAATGGGATCCTGCACAGTATTCTTCACAAGTTGCGTTGAAGCTGTCGAGGTTTCTCAGCCCCTCCCATATCCCTGTTGCAGGAAAAAAACAACCTGGACACACACTTCAACGAAGACACCATGTCGAAGACCACGGTGAACCTCTTCTTTGCCGGGACGGAGACGGTCAGCTCGACTTTGAGATATGGGCTCTGAATTCTCATGAGGCACCCTGAGGTGGAAGGTCAGCTTCCATGAGTAGAATGTGTCCTTTTATTTAAAAAGGAGACTCCACCACACTCCTTGGCAGCAAATTCCACTGTCAAACAGCTCTTACTGTCAGGAAGTTCTTCCTAATGTTTAGGTGGAATCTTCTTTCTTGTAGTTTGGAGCCATTGCTCCGTGTCCGCTTCTCTGGAACAGCAGAAAACAACCTTTCTCCCTCCTCTATGTGACATCCTTTTATATATTTGAACATGGCTATCATATCACCCCTTAACCTCCTCTTCTCCAGGCTAAACATGCCCAGCTCCCTTAGCCGTTCCTCATAAGGCATCGTTTCCAGGCCTTTGACCATTTTGGTTGCCCTCCTCTGGACACGTTCCAGTTTGTCAGTGTCCTTCTTGAACTGTGGTGCCCAGAACTGGACACAGTACTCCAGGTGAGGTCTGACCAGAGCAGAATACAGTGGCACTATTACTTCCCTTGATCTAGATGCTATACTCCTATTGATGCAGCCCAGAATTGCATTGGCTTTTTTAGCTGCCATGTCACACTGTTGGCTCATGTCAAGTTTGTGGTCAACCAAGACTCCTAGATCCTTTTCACATGTACTGCTCTCAAGCCAGGTGTCACCCATCTTGTATTTGTGCCTGTTCTAGGGCATCTTCGTCTGCTTTCGCCTTCCCAAACCCCTGCACCCTCTCCCTTTCTGCTCCCACCCAACCACCCTCGACACGGGCTCTTCCATCGTTAACCCCTTGCAGACCACCACGGCCCATTTCCCTGTCCGTCACCGCATCTGGGACCCCTTTACAGCTTTCCCCGCCCTCCTTCCTTGCCGCAGAGAAGCTCCACGAAGAGATTGACCGGGTCATCGGGGTGAACTGCAGCCCCTGCATGGAGGACAGGAGCCGTATGCCCTACACGGACGCCATCATCCACAAGATCCAGCGCTACGCCGACATTGTCCCCATGGCGGTGCCCCACACCGTCACGCGAGATGTCGCGTTCCGTGGATACACCCTCCCCAAGGTTTGTGGGGAAAGGGGGGAGTGCACCCCAAGGGGGACAGCAAAGGTCTCCTTCTGTAGGAGCCCCATTGGCAGCACCCTGCCTTGACACCCGATGGGCTGCTGTTCTTAAGCCTGCTGGGAAGATCTGAGCCTCTGAATGAATGAATGAATTAATTAATTTATTTATTTATTTATTTATTAATACGGTCACAGACCAGCGTCAACACACACAATATCACAGATCATAAAAATATCAAAAATACAAGGGACAATATGAATATAACAAGGATTTAAATATAAAAATTAAAAATTAATTGTTAGCGTGCCCCCTGTAATTAACATTTAGGGGTTTGGTCATTATGGGATACCACTTGCTTCCTGCAATTGATTGCAGACGCACAGAATTTAGCTACATTTAATGTAGTCTTGGGGACGCAGGTGGCGCTGTGGGTTAAAGCCTCAGCGCCTAGGGCTTGCCGATCGAAAGGTCGGCGGTTCGAATCCCTGCGGCGGGGTGCGCTCCCGCTGCTCGGTCCCAGCGCCTGCCAACCTAGCAGTTCGAAAGCACCTCCAGGTGCAAGTAGATAAATAGGGACCGCTTACCAGCGGGAAGGTAAACGGCGTTTCCGTGTGCGGCTCTGGCTCGCCAGAGCAGCGATGTCACGCTGGCCACGTGACCCGGAAGTGTCTCCGGACAGCGCTGGCCCCTGGCCTCTTAAGTGAGATGGGCGCACAACCCCAGAGTCTGTCAAGACTGGCCCGTATGGGCAGGGGTACCTTTACCTTTACTAATGTAGTCTTGGGATTCTTGTCCTCTAGCAGTAGTTTTAAACTATGGTATTCCGATTCTTTCCTGGACTTTTGCAAAACAGGTGTAATAAAAGTCAAACGTATATCCTCATAAAGACAACATCGTAATAATACATGTGAAGCAGTTTCAACTTCCAACGAGCCACAAGGACAGACCCGTGCTGTGTATGGTTTACCCTCAAACCTGCCCTGAAGTAAGGCAGAAGGGAGAACATTAAATCTGAGCCTAGATGAGCAAGACCTGGCCGTGCATCCTTTTAGCAGAAGGCACTCCGCACTCGTTCCCTTTTACATTATGGTGTGGCCTTGGAAACAGGGCATTTCATAGAATCGTGGCAGGGGCACCCAAAGGTCATCCAGCCCCCCCCCAGCCCCCCGCAATGCAGGAATCTCAACTCAAGCATCCATGGCAGGTGGACATCCAACCTCTGCTTGAAAACCTCCAAGGAAGGAGAGTCCACTGCTGAAGAGCTCTTTCCATCAGAAAGGTTTTCCATATGTTGAGTCGGGATCTCCTTGAAGCTGTGGGTTCGAGTCCTACCCTCCAGAGCGGGAGGAGACAAGCTTCTTCCCTCTTCCACGGGACAGCCCTTGAGATATTTATATGCCAGCTTTTTCTTCCAAAGAGCTCAAGGTGGTTCAAAGGGTTCTCCTCCCCCTCCGCATTTCACCCATACAACAACCCTGGGAGGTAGGTCAAGGCGAAGAGGTGGCGACTGACTCAACCAAGGTCACTACTAGGCTTCATGACTGAGTGGGGATTCGAACCCAGGTTCCCCAGGTCAGAACCCACCGTTCTCGCCATTGTGCCACACCGAGCTAAGCTCAGAAGAGCTTTCCCTAGACTGAAGGTCCCGTATTTTTCGCTCCACAAGATGCACCTGACCATAAGACACACCTAGTTTTTAGAGGAGGAAAACAAGGGGGAAAATATTCTGAACGAAACAGTGGATGTATGATTTTTGTGGTTCATGCTGTGGCCACAGACATGTGATTTGATGGTGAGTTTGGGGTAGCCCAATGCAAAAATCCTGAGGATCCATGTGGATCCGTGCTTTGTAGCCACATTTTTGCACCATAGTGGCCCCTGGCAACAGTGGGTGTGTGATTTTTGTGGTTCATGCTGTGGCCGTGGACATGCTATATGATCTGATGGTGAATTTGGGGTGACCAATGCAAAAATCCTGAGGATCCATGGGCTTTCACCTCCCCCCTCCCAGGCAGCCTCCTTTATCTCTAGCGTCCCTTATCTCTCTCCCCAATTGGCAAATGATCAGTGGCTTTGTTTCAACACCCACTTCCCTTTTTCAAAAAAATAGCATGATCTGCTTTTTGCCCCTGGGCAATTCAGCTTCAGGGACCACACATTCCCTCCATAAGACGCACAGACATTTCCCCTTACTTTTTTGGAAGAAAAAAGTGCATCTTATGGAGCAAATTCAAATCAAATTCAAATTTATTTACGGCTATTAGCCCATAAAATATGTACAAACATAAAAGCACAGAAGCATAAAAAACCAATACATCTAACAACAGATGGGGAACACCACGATGCAAGGGTGGGTCATTGAGCAGTGACAAATAACAGCTTGGGGCCCGGAAAGATCCAAGGGACGGTTCACAGAAAAAGGAGAACTGGAGACGAGATCCATCATGCACTCTCATCATAACTGTCCGATTAGTTTTTATTGTTGTTGTTGTTTTTTGGTGGTTTTTGTGTGTGAGATAACCGCATTCAGTATGGAGCAAAAAATACAGTACGTCACTCACACATAGTAAGTGACTGCCACAGCGAGTCGGACCATCTGGTCTACCTACCTCAGTGTAGTCCACATTGGCAGTGTTGTCCAGCAGTGGCTCTCCTATTCCTACCCAGAGATGGAAATGGGGACCTTCTGCAGGTAGCACAGGTGCTCCTAGAGCTAAGCCCCACCCCCATCACTCAACACCTGTCTACCAGGGATTTCTTGCCCTTGGTTCTCAACCATGCCTTCCTCCTGCTCCTCTTCCTCCATCCCACAGGACCTCAACATCATCCCCCTGATCTGCACATCTCAGTTTGATCCCATGCACTTCAAGAATCCAACCTCCTTTGACCCAACTCATTTCCTGGACGAGAGTGGGCAGTTCAAGAAGAACGATGCCTTCATGGCTTTCTCGGCAGGTAAGGGCAGGACAGGGGTTGAGGTCCTGCTTGTGGGTTCTCCATCAAGGGCATCTTGGTGGCCACTGTGAGAACAGGATGCCCAGCTAGGTGGACCTCCTTTGGCCAGATCCATCAGGCTCTGAGAATCATGGAACTGTAGAATTGGGAGGAACCCCAATTCAATGCAGGAATCCCAACTCAAGCATCCGTGACAGGTGGTCACCCAACCTCTGCTTTGAAACCTCCAAGGGAGGAGAATCTACAACCGCGCCAGGAAGATCACTCGGAAATCACAGAACTGTAGAGTTGGAAGGGAACATCTAGCCCCGCATCTGGTCCACTCTTCTTATGGGCCTTTTCAGTGGTGGCTCCCCATTTGCAGAGTGCTCTCCCCAGAGAGGCTCGCCTGGCTCCAGGCGAAAACAGTCTCTTTACCCAGGCCTATGGCTATTAAGGCAGGATGCTGGTGGCGCTGTGGGTTAAACCACAGAGCCTAGGGCTTGCCGATCAGAAGGTCGGTGGTTTGAATCCCCATGACGGGGTGAACTCCCGTTGCTCGGTCCCTGCTCCTGCCAACCTAGCAGTTCGAAAGCATGACAAAGTGCAAGTAGATAAATAGGTACTGCTCTGGCAGGAAGGTAAACGGCGTTTCCGTGCACTGCTCTGGTTCGCCAGAAGTGGCTTAGTCCTGCTGGCCACATGACCCGGAAGCTGTACGCCGGCTCCCTCGGCACTGGATGGAAAGCCCCCGAGAGAGTCTGGCTCTCCTGGATGCTGTCTCCGCGAGCGAATCAAGTTCCGTTTCTTAAGATGAAAAAAATGGATTTAAGTTTTGGGCATGCTTCGAGCGAGGAGGGAGAAATTAGAGCCTCCTTTGCCTGACCCTCAAAGGCACAGAGGCATTTCTGTCCCTCTTCCTTCTCACTTTTGCAGGCAAGCGGGTGTGCCTGGGAGAAAGCTTGGCTGTCATGGAGCTCTTCATCTTCCTCTCCACCATCCTGCAGAACTTCAAGCTGAAGCCCTTGATGAAACCCGAGGACATTGACATCACACCCGAGTCCACGGGGCTCTGGAGCATCCCTCGGCCCTACCAGTTCTGCCTCATCCCCCGGTAAAAGGACACTGCGCTCGAAGGCCAGGCTGCTCCTCCGCCTGCAGCCAGACATAGAATCATGGAAGTGTAGAGTCAGAAGGGACCCCGAGGGTCATCTAGTCCAACCCCCTGTAGGGCAGGAACCTCAACTAAAGCATCCTATCTGTAACTAAAGCATCCATGACAGAGGACCATCCAACCTCTGCTTGGAAACCTCCACGGAAGAAGAGCCATCACCTTCTGAGGGAGTCTGTTCTACCGTCAAACAGCAAACTTTGTTTTTTTTCTGAATGGCTGTGGCAATCCATTATGGAGGAGCCTCTCCCTCCCTCTCCCTCTCTTTCATCTATCTCTTTTCTCATCTATCCCTCTCTCCACCCTCTTGCCTGTTGCTGTGGCCTGTTGTCCTGCAGTCACCCTGCAGTCTGTCATCTGTTCTCCCTGACCAACACTCCGGGGTCAGCATTGAGGTCAATAAACTTGCCATAGCTGTCAACTGTCCCTTATTTGGTGGGAAAGTCCCTTATCCCAGTGCTGTGTCCCACTGCTGTCCCTTATTGATGATGTCCCTTAAATTTCCCGGGTTTAAAGGAAGCAGCTCCTCTCCCTCCCTCCCTGCCGGCCAGGGAGGAGGGAGGCTCCAACTGTGTTGCTTGGCTGCGTTGCTCACCCAATAAAGTCTAAGAATGACTGGGGGGTGGAGCTTGCATGCCTTGTGCCAATCAAATCGGCCACGTTGCCTGGGGACTCGCCTTTGCTCAGCGCTTCCCAGCGGAGAGGTGACGGTGGTTTTCCTTGCTGCATCCCCTTTGCTGGGTTGCTGTGCTGTGCTGTGGGAACCACCGCTTGAGGCTTCGTTTGGCTGCTGGCTGGGCTTTCTGCCTTTGGCTCGGAGGGGCTCAGAAGTTGAACATACCTGTGCCCCTTGGAAAATCCCTTATTTTGGCTGCTGATCCCTTATTTTCGAGGCTACTGGTCCCTTATTTTCAAATCTGTAAGTTGACAGCTATGAAACTTGCCCACCCCTCCAAGGCCTCAGCTGAGAATGTCAACATCTCAGTTATCTCATCTATGCCCTACACAACCATGAAAGGCCAGGTTGTCATGGCACTCTGGGGTTTTTTTACAAATAAAATATTTGCTCTGCAAAGGGTTGCTTGAAAATGACTCGGACATTTCAGTCCCAGCTTCAACAAAGGCTGCTTCCAGATGCCACAACTGTTGTGGGTTGGGATTCAGTCACATGCCGGCAGATTCAGGTGAGGCAATGTTTACAGGAGTCTTGAGCCACTAACCCCTCTTCCCTCAAGGACCTGACTTTTTGCCGTAAGGAAAGAGACGGGGAAATCCACTGGGAAGTGTGGAATATCCCTTGCTTTGATGCAACGTAGCCACCAGTTTAAGGTAAAGGTAAAGGGACCTTTGACCACTAGGTCCAGTCATGACCGACTCTGGGGTTGCAGCGCTCATCTCACTTTATTGGCCGAGGGAGCCGACGTACAGCTTCCGGGTCATGTGGCCAGCATGACTAAGCCACTTCTGGTGAACCAGAGCAGCACACGGAAATGCCGTTTTCCTTCCCACCAAATAAGAATGAGTGTTCCACAAACAGGCCACCTGGAAGTGCCCTGAATACCAAGATACAGAAAGGGAGTTGGTCCACAGCTGGCAGAAGCTGGTTCCAGTGGCATAGCGTGGGTTGCCAGTGCCCGGGACCACGCATTCAACTGCCTAACAGTGTCCGAGTCGCCCAGGAGATCGCAGCCACAAAGGTAAGAAAAGAAGAGTCGTTGTCTGGAGAGGCCACTTCCAGGCTCACATGGAGAAACTGTTTCAACTGAGAACAGGGAAGGAAGAGCGTGGCTGTAGTGAGGCCCTGCTGGGTGTTGAAATTTTGCAGCCGCTAACCATTCTGCGCCTGGGGCTACCGCCCCTGTGCACCCCCCACTCCATGCTACACCACTGGCTGGCCCCTTATAAGGCACAACACCAAATGTCGCCACCAGCCCATCGCTGGGGCAGCAAACACCAGACCAGCAGGTCATCTGGGAGCAAAACCTGCCCTTTCCTGCTGGTGAGCTCCTGCGCTCCTGCCACAGCCCTCCTGCTGCTGAAGACATGCCTGTCTCGGCCTGGAGGAGGCAAATGCAAGGACCAACAAAGCTCTCAGCCCTTGGAGGGAGGGAGTCCTTTATTAGTAAATGCTTACACCGACTTCTTGAGAAAGAGCACACCTGAGATTACCCGACCTAATATTTCTGCTGGGCTGGGCAAGAATGTGGAGGAGCAAGGGGAATCTGGGCACGATCCCAGTCTGCAGTTTCTAGAAAGCAATAAAGGCTCTCTGAGGGAAGGAATTCGTACCCCAAAGCAGTATTTGGGCAGAGGGTCCCGGGAGCCGTTGTCACGTTACAGAGTGTTTTGGGGTGCTTTTCTCAAGATTGGCAAGGTCCCTTTAAAATGTCGCTGCCTGGGTGAGCTCCTGGCAAGCTGGGGTGTGTAATGCGGGCCTGCACCAGATTAACCCCACCATTTTGAAAATGAAAGCCGCTCACGCCCCGACTTGTCCCTGTCCCACCTCAGGCATGCAAAGCTGCATAGGCACCCCTGGAACTGCCTGCAACTGAGTCAGGTCAATGGAGCATCTACTCCCTCTTTTCCTGCATGGGGGTGGGCACATTCAGAGCCCTGCTTCTGCATCTTGCATTGTGCTAAGAAAATGCCCAGCCCTCCCCACCCCCCTGCAAAAGATCCAGCCAGGTTCCAGCTATAGGTAAAGAAAGTCACCTGGGCTACGGTTGGCAAGGAGGACAGAGCCTTCCCCAAGGTGGCGCCCCCAGAAACACCGGGGGAGCCTCACCCCGCAGGGGAAGGCTGTTCTGGGGAGATGGGGGGCAAGCGGCAAGAGGGGCAGCTCAGCGGGGGACAATGCGGCATCTGTAGGGGCGAGGGACGTTCCCTGTGCCGCTGGACAGGGGCGAGAGGTCCAGCTCCTCACGGGGGCAGGTGGGCTGGAAGGTGAAGCGCTGGAGGAGTTTGGTGAGATAGAGGAACAGCTCCATGCGTGCCAAACCTTCTCCCAGGCACAAGCGTTTCCCTGAAGAGAAAAAACAAACAAACCAGTCAACAGTTCCTTTGAGGCTTTGCATTTGTGAGCAAGAGTTTCAGCACCTAAGTTTCTATACATAAACTGCTGGTTACCAGACATCCCCGTTTTCTGGGGACAGTCCCCGGATTTACAAATATGTCCCTGGACAAATTCCATCTCCGGAATGTCCTCGGATTTCATTAATCTTTAACGAAAGGCCCAGATCACATTTCTTGGCCCAGAAGCTTCTGTTGCTCAACCCTAATTGCTCAAGGTAATACTTCTTCTCAGATTAAACGGACTCACCCTTCTCTTCCAGATTTCACCCTGTTTTGGCAGCACTAGAAAATTGTTGTGATGTCGCCCAGGGTGGCTGGGGCAACCCAGTAAGATGTGTGGGGTATAAATAGTGAGATTATCATTATGGAATGGGACGTCCCTACTTTCATTAGAGAAATGTTGGAGTATGGTTACCAGACGTCCCCGTTTCCCAGGGACAGTCCCCAGATTTACAAATCTGTCCCCAGACAAAATCCGTTCCCGGAATGTCCCCGGATTTCATTTAATGTCCCCGGATTTATATTTGAAGTGTTGTAGATTTATTAGTAGGGAATGAATGTTGCGTGATGGGTTCAACGGCACAAGACACATCATATGGGGACTTCCAGCAAGGCAAAATGGTGGGTGCCACAGCGCTGAGCAGCTCCTGAAGCCAGCCATCACGGAGCAGGAATTCTAACGGGCTCTTGGTTACCCCATAAGGGGGAAAGGGCAGTTTTTGTCTACAACACAATCCAGGGGGGCAATACGAGGGCTCATTCCTTACACCTCCCCGCTCCCCACTGCCTATCTTGCCACCCCCCAACTAGGAACTCACCAGCAGAAAAGGGCATGAAGGCATCGCTTCGGCGGAAGCCGCCTTTCTCGTCCAGGAAGTGGGTAGGGTCAAAAGCTTCCGGGTTCTTGAACTGGGTGGGATCTTTGTGGACAGAGTGAAGAAGAGGCATGATGTTGGTGCCCTGTTGGGGGGGGAAAGGGGAGAAGCAAGTTAGCGAGGCCAGAAACGCCCCAGAATGTGGGCTCCCATCCTTGTAGGGCCACGCCAGGCGCTAAGAGCACCCTCGTACCACTTTGACTGCTGCTCTGGTCGCCTCCCCTGAAAAGGACTACAGAGCTGGAAAATGCTTCTGAAAATCCGTTCCTGGTTTTCCCATATCAGACATCTGGTTGCCACTGTGAGAGCCACTGGCCTGATCCAGACCCTCCAAGTGTCCCTATTTTCTAGGGACGTCCCTGATTTAGAGAGGCCATCCCAGTTTCTGATTTGATCCCGGAATGTCCCACTTTTCCTTAGGATGTCCCTATTTCCGTCGGAAGGTATGGAGTTATCCAACCCCCAAGCCATCTGAAGGCAATCCTGTATAGGGAAGTTTTTTAAATGTTTCATGTTTTATGTTTTTATATCTGGAGCAACCCAATCAGATGCTTGGAGTATAAATAGTAAAATTATTAGTATGGAACGGGATGTCCCTGTTTTCATCAGAGAAATATTGGAGGGTAATGCTGATCCAAGCAGCCTGTTCTTACGTTCTTAATTTATTATTTATACCCCGCCCATCTGGTTGAGTTTCCCCAGCCACTCTAGGCAGCTCCCAGTCAAATGTTAAAAACAGTACAGCATTAATTATTAAAAACTTCCCTAAACAGGGCTGCCTTCAGATGTCTTTTAAAGATAAGATAGCTGCTTATTTCCTTCACATATACTGTCCTACCCCTGCCTTGGGAGGCCCTGCTGCTGCTACCAGAGTTCTCCACCACCTTTCTCTCCAGGAGCTACCCTGGAGTGGCACAAAGGCTCAGAATTTCACCCTACTCAAGATGGGAAACAGAGTTCAAAACAAGAGCACTTTCTTTAGAAAGGGGGGGGGGGTTCTCCTCATCCTCTCATGAAACAGCAGCGCCATGCAGAACCATCTCCAAGCCACAACCCTGACCTGAGACAGGAACAGAAGGATGTCGGACTTTGCGTGAACACAGCCAGAACCAATCAGAAAGCGTTTGTTCCCCATCCCACCATCAGCAGCCCAAAGATAAACTTCTCATCCCTTGGGAAGGGGGGGATTTTTTATTCCCAAGCACCTTTGGGAACACAAAGCCACGGAAGTGAGTGTCCTTGGTCACAGCGTGGGGGACCCCCAGGGGGATGAGATCAACGAATCTCTGGATCTCGTGGATCACGGCGTCCGTGTATGGCATCTTCGCCCGGTCCTCAGTCGATGGGTTGCGGTGAGGACCAATGACCTTGCTGATCTCTTCTTGGACCTTGGCTGCGGACATAATAATAATAATAATAATAATAATAATAATAATAATGATAATAATATATTTATAACTTGCGCATCTGGAATTGGCAGTGAAATGTTAAGCCATAAACCGTTCAGTTGCGATGAAGGCAATGGCATTGGCAAAAGTAACACGAAAACCAAGCTGTAAAACAGTAAAGCTTAACCAGCCAATGCAATTCTGGGCTGCATCAATAGGAGTATAGCATCTAGATCAAGGGAAGTAATAGTGCCACTGTATTCTGCTCTGGTCAGACCTCACCTGGAGTACTGTGTCCAGTTCTGGGCACCACAGTTCAAGAAGGACACTGACAAACTGGAACGTGTCCAGAGGAGGGCAACCAAAATGGTCAAAGGCCTGGAAACGATCCCTAATGAGGAACGGCTAAGGGAGCTGGGCATGTTTAGCCTGGAGAAGAGGAGGTTAAGGGGTGATATGATAGCCATGTTCAAATATATAAAAGGATGTCACATAGAGGAGGGAGAAAGGTTGTTTTCTGCTGCTCCAGAGAAGCGGACACGGAGCAATGGATCCAAACTACAAGAAAAAAGATTCCACCTAAACATTAGGAAGAACTTCCTGACAGTAAGAGCTGTTTGACAGTGGAATTTGCTGCCAAGGAGTGTGGTGGAGTCTCCTTCTTTGGAGGTCTTTAAGCAGAGGCTTGACAACCATATGTCAGGAGTGCTCTGATGGTGTTTCCTGCTTGGCAGGGGGTTGGACTCGATGGCCCTTGTGGTCTCTTCCAACTCTAGGATTCCATGAACCATAAAACTGAAGACTCAATTGGGGCTGCCACTGCCAACTTACCTGAAGCTTCCCTAGCTCTACTGTTGCATCATCATCATTATTGTTGTTGTTAATATTTTCATCATTATCATTATCATCAATTTCATTTGTATACTGCCCTCTACCTACAGGTCTCAGGGAGGTCCACAGGATAAAATCACAATATAAAAACACGAAATACATAATGAAAATGAAAACAACCCAGTACCTCCTCTTTGTTAAGATAGCAACTGTTTCACCAATGGTTTGTTCATTATTTTATATGATTTATGCTGTATTTGTGATGTTCTATTATGTCCTGTCGTGTTACTGCTATTTATTGCTTGTAAGCTGCTTTAGAAAGCACTGCTAATAACAAGGCCAGTGGAAGTGATGATATTCCAGCTGAACTATTTAAAATTTTAAAAGATGATGCTGTTAAGGTGCTACACTCAATATGCCAGCAAATTTGGAAAACTCAGCAGTGGCCAGAGGATTGGAGAAGATCAGTCTACATCCCAATCCCAAAGAAGGGCAGTGCCAAAGAATGCTCCAACTACCGCACAATTGCACTCATTTCACATGCTAACAAGGTTATGCTTAAAATTCTACTTAAGCAGTATGTGGACCAAGAACTCCCAGAAGTGCAAGCTGGATTTCGAAGGGGCAGAGGAACCAGAGACCAAATTGCAAACATGCGCTGGATTATGGAGAAAGCTAGAGAGTTCCAGAAAGACATCTACTTCTGCTTCATTGACTATGCAAAAGCCTTTGACTGTGTCGACCACAGCAAACTATGGCAAGTTCTTAAAGAAATGGGAGTGCCTGATCACCTCATCTGTCTCCTGAGAAATCTCTATGTGGGACAAGAAGCTACAGTTAGAACTGGATATGGAACAACTGATTGGTTCAAAATTAGGAAAGGAGTGCGGCAAGGCTGTATATTGTCTCCCTGCTTATTTAACTTATATGCAGAATTCATCATGCGAAAGGCTGGGCTGGATGAATCCCAAGCCGGAATTAAGATCGCCGGAAGAAATATCAACAACCTCAGATATGCAGATGACACAACAATGATGGCCGAAAGTGAGGAGGAATGAAAGAACCTTTTAATGAGTGTGAAAGAGGAGAGCGCAAAATATGGTCTGAAGCTCAACATCAAAAAAACGAAGATCATGGCCACTGGGCCCATCACCTCCTGGCAAATAGAAGGGGAAGAAATGGAGGCAGTGAGAGATTTTACTTTCTTGGGCTCCATGATCACTGCAGATGGTGACAGCAGTCACAAAATTAAAAGACGCCTGGTCCTTGGGAGAAAGGCGTTGGCAAACCTAGACAGCATCTTAAAAAGCAGAGACATCACCTTGCCAACAAAGGTCCGTATAGTTAAAGCCATGGTCTTCCCAGTAGTGATGTATGGAAGTGAGAGCTGGACCATAAAGAAAGCTGATTGCCGAAGAATGGATGCTTTTGAATTCTAGTGCTGGAGGAGACTCTTGAGAGTCCCATGGACTGCAAGAAGATCAAACCTCTCCATTCTGAAGGAAATCAGCCCTGAGTGCTCACTGGAAGGACAGATAGTGAAGCTGAGGCTCCAATACTTTGGCCACCTTATGAGAAGAGAAGACTCCCTGGAAAAGAGCCTGATGTTGGGAAAGTTTGAGGGCACAAGGAAAAGGGGACGACAGAGGGCGAGATGGTGGGACAGTGTTCTGGAAGCTACCAGCATGAGTTTGATCAAACTGCGGGAGGCAGTGGAAGACAGGAGTGCCTGGCGTGCTCTGGTCCAGGGGGTCACGAAGAGTCGGACACGACTAAACGACTAAACAACAACAACAAGCTGCTTTAGTAGGATTCATTTGAATGAAAAGCAGCACAGAAACATAATTCATCAAATCCATCAAATCGGTGTCAGCAACACCGAGAGAGATGGACCCATTGTCCGGCTCATCGTAAGGCTCCCCTGCTCAGCGCCTGAGGCCCCAATCCTGCCACTCACCACCTGGCCTAGGGCTCTATAATGGGCTCTATAAAGGACCGCTGCCGCCGCCGCTGCTTGGCAGAGAGGGCACAGTTTTTTTAATTTTTGTTTTTAGTTTAGATTGCTGTTATTTTTTACCTATGTCATGTTAAACTGTGATATTAATGCTGTATTCTTACTTTTAGATTTTGATTTATGTGGAAATGGTTTTCCATTTGGTTGTGTATTTTTTGATATGGTTTATTTATTGTTTATGACTTTTGTAATTGTGTAAATCTTGTCATGTTGTAAGCCGCCTTGAGCATTGTTTTTAACTGTGGGAAGGCGGCACACAAATAAACATGATTATGATGAAGGCAGGTTCCTGCGTGTTTGCATGGTGACAGAGAGCATTTGCTTCCTGGGCTCAGGATCCCAGTTCAATTTTGGTAGCAGATGGTGATGGAAAAGGCATCTCTGGGCCTCAAGATCTTTTTTGTTGTTGTTTTTGTTGTTGTTGTTGTTGTTGTTTAGTCGTTTAGTTGTGTCCGACTCTTCGTGACCCCCTGGACCAGAGCACGCCAGGCACTCCTGTCTTCCACTGCCTCCCGCAGTTTGGTCAAACTCATGTTCGTAGCTTCGAGAACACTGTCCAACCACCTTGTCCTCTGTCGTCCCCTTCTCCTTGTGCCCTCCATCTTTCCCAACATCAGGGTCTTCTCCAGGGAGTCTTCTCTTCTCATGAGGTGGCCAAAGTCTTGGGGCCTCAGTTTCAGGATCTGTCCTTCCAGGGAGCACTCAGGGCTGATTTCCTTCAGAATGGAGAGGTTTGATCTTCTTGCAGTCCATGGGACTCTCAAGAGTCTCCTCCAGCACCAGAATTCAAAAGCATCAATTCTTCGGCGATCAGCCTTCTTTATGGTCCAGCTCTCACTTCCATACAGCACTCGAGATCTTAGAATACCTTACCCACCCTGGAAGAGTGGCAGGTGTAGGTGATGGACTATATGGAACACTGTAAAATTAATGAATGTTAAAATGATGTTGGATTGAAAATAAGTGGCATTAGCAACAAAGTTAAAAAGAGTATGCAAAAATGAATTGGAAATGGGTGAAAATATAGAGTTATAATAGGTTAAGATACAGAGTTAAGATAAATGAAAGAGGGTAAGGATTTGCTGATTTGAATATTTTAATAGGAATACAAAAAGGGGAGGTGTGAGGAAGTCAAAGAAATAAGCTAATGAGTTTAAAGTTATAAAAAATGGATTTGTTTTTAACTTTCTTTTTTCTATTTTTCTATTTCTCTTGTTTTTTGTACCTTGTATTTTTGTTCGAGAGTTTTTTTTTCTTTTACTATGTATTTTTGTACTTGTGACTTTGTAAAATTTTAATAAATATTCTTTAAAAAAAATAGAAAACCTAATACTGTGTGCGTGTCGGGTTAGGCTTATGTGTATGTATATTATCAGCATCATGCATGTGGCATGTGATAGGCAGCGTGGCATAATGGTTCGAGTGTTGGACTAGGACCTGGGAGAGACCAAGGTTCAAATTCCCACCCCTTCCCTGGGTGACCTTGGCTGCCAGTCACCGCCTCTCGGCCTAGTTGTGATGGCCTGGGACTCGGACTCGGAACCAGAGGAGACTCAGTCTGCACCGGATCCTGTGCCTCAGGCATCATCTGAACCAAGCCTGGGGCCTGATCCTGAAGAATCCCAGTCTGCACAGGTTCCCTTGCAACAAACACCAGCTGGGCCGAGTCAGGGGCCTGAGCCTGCCCTGGCTCCAGACGCGGGGATGATCTCGTTGCCTCCAGCTGGGCCATCACTTACAGCTGCTCCACTACCGGTTGGGTCAGGGGAGGCTGAGGCGGCCTCTGGGTCTAGTAACCCACCAACATCTCCCGAGCTGCAGAGACAAAGGTCTGAGAGAAGGAGAGACCTGAGTACAGTGGTACCTCGGGTTAAGTACTTAATTCGTTCCAGAAGTCCGTTTTTAACCTGAAACTGTTCTTAACCTGAAGCACCTCCTGCTGCCGCTGCGCCACCAGAGCACGATTTCTGTTCTCATCCTGAAGCAAGGTTCTTAACCCGAGGTACTATTTCTGAGTTAGCAGAGTCTGTAACCTGAAGCGTATGTAACCTGAAGCGTATGTAACCCGAGGTACCACTGTACTTGCAGGAGGAGTGCTCGCCTTCGGGCGAAACAGGGAGGTGAGTCGCCGGGGGATCAGGACCCTGACAAAGATAAAAGGCTGTCGGACCCCGCCCCAGGTTGCGGGAGCAACATTGCTGTCTTGCCAGATCCCGCCTGAGATCCTGTACCTGTCCTTGCCTGGTTTCCTGCCTTGGCCCTGTCGGACTGACTCCTAGTGGAAGCTACGGATTCTGGACCGGTCCTGGACCGTGTTTCACCCCCAGGCCCAGCACACTAGCCTACCTCACAGGGTTCTGGTGAGGATAAATTGAGGAGGAAAACAACCGTGCGCTCTTCCACCTTGAAAGAAGGTGGGGTGTGAACATTAGAGCAAAGGGTGGGAATAATGACGGTAAAAAAGGTAAAATACCTAGGGGTATGGATTACGGCTAAAAATATTAACCTATTTAAAGATAATTACGAGGTCACCTGGAAAAATATTAAGAGAGATTTGGAAATTTGGGACAGAATGAGACTATCCTTCTTAGGAAGGATAGCAGTTGTAAAAATGAATGTTCTACCCAGAATGTTGTTCCTATTTCAAACTATCCCGGTGCTCAAAGGTCTAAAGCAATGCCAAGAATGGCAGAGAACCTTGGCGAAATACATCTGGCAGGGAAAAAGACCACGAATTAAAATGAAAATATTAGTAGATAAAAAGGAAAGAGGGGGCTTTTCCCTACCAGATTTGAGTTTATACTATGAAGCGGCATGTTTATTGTGGCTAAAAGATTGGATAAGATTGGAAAATAGAGAATTATTAGATCTGGAGGGCTTCGATAATAGGTTCGGGTGGCACTCGTACCTGTGGTACGGAAAGGTGAAGGCACACAGGGGCTTCCTAAACCATATTTTTAGGGGTCCAATATTCCAGGTATGGGAGAGGAACAAAAATCTCTTGGAAAGGAAAACCCCTTGGTGGATCTCTCCAATAGAGGTGTTGACTATTAAGAAAACTAATATGGAAGAGAAGAATGCCACTTATGAAGAACTTATAACTAAATCGGAACACGGCTTGAAACTTAGACCTTATGAGGAGATAAAATCTCTTTTTACAAGTTGGTTACAATATTACCAGGTGAATGGTCTGCTAACTGAAGATAAAAAGAAATTAGGATTTGAAGATAAAAAATCTAGGTTTAATGTGGAGGTAATACAGGGAAAGAGTAAAGCACTGTCCAGGATATATGACATACTACTGGAGTGGTACACTAAAGATGAGGAGGTGAAGGAGGCAATGACAAAGTGGGCGATAGATGTGGGCTATAACATCGATTTTGAAAGGTGGTTAGAATTATGGAATAATAATATAAAGTTTACGGCGTGTATGGCATTGAGGGAAAATATGTGGAAGATGATATATAGGTGGTATCATACACCGGTGAAATTAGCTAAGATTTATAGGTTAAAGAACAAACGATGTTGGAAATGTGGGGAAGCAGAAGGCGATTTCTACCACATGTGGTGGCTATGTAACAAAGTGAAAAATTTTTGGGAACTAATATATAATGAACTTAAAAAAATTCTTAAATATACTTTTCCCAAAAAACCTGAAGCCTTTCTGCTAGGAATGCTGGGTAAAGAGATTAAAAAAGAAGATAAGAATATATTCCTCTACGCCACCACAGCCGCAAGAATCATGCTGGCACAAAACTGGAAAACGGAAATTATACCTAATATAAGTGACTGGCAAGTTAAAATGGTGGAATACGCCGAACTTGCTAGACTAACGGCTAGAATACGAGACCAAGATGAGCAAATATCTCATAAAAATTGGAGTAAATACTGGAAATATACTGAAAATAAATTGTAGATGACACTGGTGGGCTTCGATTAACTCTAACAGAGAATAACTAATATTTAAATTTAAGAGAAAATACGTGAATGTAGGATTATTTGATACTTACCAATAGGGTGGAGGGAAGTCCAGGACTAACTAAAGTCCAAAGGTTTTTTTTTTTTTTTTTTTTTTCTTTCTTTCTTTTTTGTATATCTACATGTATGCTTGTATATCTACATGTATGCTTTTGTATATCTATATGTATGCTTGTAAGTTGGGTGATATGATGATCTGTATAGCGTATATTTGTATAGACATGTGTATTTTCAAAACTTGAATAAAAAGTACTTAAAAAAAAAAAAAAAAAAAGAAGGTGGGGTGTGAACATGGTCAATGGACATCAACGAGCAACGCAGCCGATGGGCCTTCGCAGCTCACCTGCTACCTCCGGGTGCTTCATGAGGATGAGTATCCCGTAGCGAAGGGTGGTGCTGACGGACTCCGTTCCCCCAAAGAAAAGGTTGTGGGTGGTCATGACAAGCGTGTTGATGTGGAAGTGGCTGAGGGGGTCCTTCTTTTCCTGCGGAGAGAGGTGGAGATGCCCAGGACATGAGCTTTACACAAAGGCACGAGGCACGGGGCGTTTTTCAGCTCTCTGTGACCTCGCCAATCGAGTTGTGACCTCTCCCTGCTAGACTTGCACATATTTCCTGTGAAATATAATCGCCCAGGCTTTGGACCCTCCTCCACGGCAGGAAATTCTTATTAAACTCAATCTGCTAGATCTTTATGTGCCCCCTTGCCCAGATTGTCCAGAGCTTTGGGCTGGGTTGTCACCAATATGCTGATGACACCCAGCTCTATCTGCTGATGGATGGCCACACCGACTCGGCCCCGGACACACTGACCAGATGCTTGGAAGCTGTGACCGGATGGTTTCGTGGGAGCCGATTGAAACTAAATCCTTTGAAGACAGAGGTCCTCTGGCTGGGTCGGGATGGCATGGGGATGAGGGACCAATTCCCTTCTCTTGCGGTGGCCTAATTACTGCCACTGCCTTCCGTTAAGAGTCTGGGTGTAATCCTTGACGCCTCCCTTTCCATGGAGGCGCAGGGTACAATAACAGCCAAGGCAACATTTTATTATTGATTGTTAGCCGCCCTGAACCCAGTCTTGGCTGGGGAGGGCGGGGTATAACTACAATTTATTATTATTATTATTATTATTATCATTCTAGGTTGGCAGCTGGCATAATCTGGCCGTCTTGCCTTCTTTGACGGCCGTTCCTCTCCCTCTTGGGGTGCCTTGGGGAGGAAGGTTGGATGGACTGCAATGGAGGGAGCCTCGCTGTTTTCAAGAGGGAGGAAGTCACAGACCAGCAAATTCAGGTTGCACAATTAAAGCCGATTTAGCCAATTTAAAGGTAAAGGTAAAGGTACCCCTGCCCGTACGGGCCAGTCTTGACAGACTCTGGGGTTGTGCGCCCATCTCACTTAAGAGGCCAGGGGCCAGCGCTGTCCGGAGACACTTCCGGGTCACGTGGCCAGCGTGACATCGCTGCTCTGGCGAGCCAGAGCCGCACACGGAAACGCCATTTACCTTCCCGCTGGTAAGCGGTCCCTATTTATCTACTTGCACCCGGAGGTGCTTTCGAACTGCTAGGTTGGCAGGCGCTGGGACCGAGCAGCGGGAGCGCACCCCGCCGCAGGGATTCGAACCGCCGACCTTTCGATCGGCAAGTCCTAGGCGCTGAGGCTTTAACCCACAGCGCCACCTGGTACCCTTAGCCAATTTAGGGTTGCACAATTAAGGCTGATTTAGCAACAAACAAACACACACACGCACCCCAAAACATTCTGGACTTTAAAAAGATGAAAAAATATTTTAAAAAATATTTTAAAGAATCAGCAAGGCTCCTCACAGAGTCCCTGCCATCGGACCATATTCACCCAGTGCTTTTCCAGCTGCACTGGCTCCCGGTGGAGTATCGGGTCAGGTTTAAGGTGCTGGTTTTGACCTTTAAAGCCCTTTGCAGCTTAGGGCCCTTGTATTTACGGGACCGCCTCTCCTGGTCCGCCCCGCAGAGGACCTTAAGGTCCATGAATAACCATAGTCTAGAGGTCCTGGGCCCTAAGGAAGTCAGACTATCCTCCGCCAGGACCAGGGCCTTCTCAGTGATGGCTCCAACCTGGAGGAATGCTCTGTCCCACGAGACCAGGGCCCTGCAGGATTTAACCTCCTTCCGCCAATTGGCATGGTCGTCCAATTGGTGCGAAAGGAGGATAGAACTTTTTTTATGTACGCCACAACAGCAGCAAGAATACTCATCGCAAAGTATTGGAAGACACAAGATCTACCCACCCGGGAAGAATGGCAGATGAAGGTGATGGAATACATGGAACTGGCTGAGATGACTGGCAGAATCCAGGACCAAGGAGAAGAGTCAGTGGAAGAAGATTGGAAAAAAATTAAAGTTTATCTTCAAAAATATTGCAAAATTAAGGATTGCTAGAAAGATGTTGGGAAAAGAAAATTATGTGGTTTTAGCAGAAATGACATAAAGGATTAAGTAAAAATGAATTGGTGAAAGAGAGAATGTAAAATTATAGTATATTAAGACAAATTATTAAGATAAAAACAAGGTTGGAAGGATTTGCTGAAATAACAAATTGAATTAGAATACAAAAATGGGAGGTGTGAGGAGGTCAAGGAAATAAGCAAAGGAAAGAAAGCTATGTAAAGGTTTGATCTGTTCTTTTTTAATTGTTTGTATTTTTTCTGTCTTTTTATTTTTATTTTTTCTCTTTTTTCTCTTTGTAATCATTAAAATTTGAATAAATTTTATTTTTTTTAAAAAAAAAAAGGAAGTCAGACTATTCTCCACCAGGGCCAGGGCCTTTTCAGTGATGGCTCCGACCTGGTGGAATGCTCTGTCCCATGAGACCAGGGCCCTGCAGGATTTAACTTCCTTCCGCAGGGCCTGTAAGACAGAGCTATTCCACCTGGCTTTCAATTTGAGCTTAGCCTGATCTTTTATTTCCCTTCTCTTCCCTCCCTCTCCCCTTTTTATGAAGATTACCAGCTCTGGGATCCCACAGCTAATTCTCCCCTGGTCTCCTCACTGGCCCAAATAGGACTAATTTAACCAGCTATCCCTGGTGATCATCTAATCTTTATTGGATAGATTTTCCCCCTAAATTGATTTTTGATTTTTGCTAAAGAAGGCTGGGCTAGAGGGGCCCTTGGCCTGACCCACCTAGCTCTTCTTATGTCCTTGTTTGTTGGCTTTTAATCTTTGCAGCCGTAATACACTTTTCACGGATCATTAAGGGTTTATTTTCTTTGGAGATTTGCATCTGTTGAATATTGCATTGATCCTACTTGTTGTTCGTCCTTCGAGAGAGAGGGATTTCAGGGCAGGTGTGGCATCTGAGCTTTGCAAATGGTGCTGCACAACACACACACACACCCCTTTTTGGAAATGTCCCAAATCCAGGGCTTACCTGGGACGGGGCTCAGGTTACCCCACACCTGCCCCTGTCTTGGCCTCCACCAAAAGACGGGGAGATTATCTCCAAGCTGAGCAAACAGGCAGCAAGGCGAGGCCTCCATTGTCCATGGCAGAACACAGCCTCGCCCTTGATGAAGCTACCAGGAAGCGGCCCTGATGCCCCCAGCCAGGAACGCCCCCCCCCCTGCACTTTCCCTGCCGGCCCCAGGTGAGAAGAAGCACGTAGACAAGGACTTAGCCCCTTCTCCACCCCCCAAAGCCCAAGGGCTCACCTCTTGCATTTTGAGCAGGAAGCTGTCAATGAAGTCGCGAGGGCAGCTGGGGTCGAAGGTCGCCTGGTGCTCCTTGACCATCTCCAGAATAAAGAGGCGCAACTTCTCAAAATTGGCGAAAAGTTGCTTGTGAGGTCCAGGCAGGTAGCGCAGGATGTGGGGGAAAGTGTTGTACAACTAGGGAGGGAGGAGAAGACGAAAGATGGAAGGCCCCAACCCTGCAAGTACTCGCTTGTGCGAGAGGGCAAGTGTTTCAGGGAGAGTCTCCCTTCCACAATCCATCTTAAAAACAAAATCCCCAGGCATGTCAAAATGGGGAAGCAGAGATGTTTTTGAGAAATGAATGAGTCAATCGAGAAATGCCATTCCATCAGAAGAGACTTGCTTCCACTTTGCTGAGAAAATACACAAGGGAGGACTTTACTAGGCTCCAGGGGAAGGAAGGAAGGAAGGAAGGAAGGAAGGAAGGAAGGAAGGAAGGAAGGAAGGAAGGAAAGTCCTGGATTTGTGGAGGAAGCTGCAAATGAATTCTGTCTATATCCCTTAGGACAGAACATGAGCAGCATTATTCTTATTCTTATTCATTATTATTATTATTATTATTATTATTATTATTATTATTATTTATACCCCACCCATCTGGCTGGGTTTCCCCAGCCACTCTGGGTGGCTTCCAACAAAGTATTAAAATACAATACAGTAGTCTGTTAAACATTAAAAGCTTCCCTAAACAGGGCTGCCTTCAGATGTCTTCTAAAAATCTGGTAGTAGTTCTTCTCTTTGACATCTGGTGGGAGGGCGTTCCACAGGGCAGGCGCCACCACCGAGAAGGCCCTCTGCCTGGTTCCCTGTAACTTGGCTTCTCACAGTGAAGGAACCGCCAAAAGGCCCTCGGTGCTGGACCTCAGTGTCCAGGCAGAACAGCATCCAGGTGTTTTCAGTCAGCCTTCACCCACCTGGTGTTTTGGCAGAAGTAGGAGCTCCAAACATCTGGAGAGCATCAGGTGGGTGCAGTCTGACTTAAGTCCACCTGCTGCTTTTATAATGGTCATGGAACATGAGGAAAGGAATTCTCTAACTCCACATGAAAGACGCTCTTTGAAAAAGTCCCTTCTCACCCAAGCCACCCTTTAAATGAAAAGGAGCCCACAGCAGTTTTATGCTGAAAGTCACCCAAGCATCAGTCCCCCAACCCACATGGCTTCAAAAGAGGATCAGACACATCTGTGGAAAAAGAGAGAACTGTTGATGGCAGGTAGCCAGGGTAACTAGGCTCCATCTCCACAACTGGAGACAGCAGTATTTCTGAATCTCGGTTGCAGGAAACCACGAGAGCTGCTCTTGCATTCATGCTCTGCTTGTGGATTTCCCTTGAGGGCATCTGGCTGCTCCCCGAGAGAAGAGGTTGCTAGACTAGATCCTCTGGCTCTGCACTTTTGCTTTGCTCCAAGGGACGGAGACTTTGTCCCTCTGCCTCCATTGCTCTTTCAGAAGCATTGACGGAACTTCTCCATCTGCAAACCCTGAAGGGCACCCCCTCTCTGTGTCCCTTCATAGCGAAGGGGGCTACCAAGGGCTACGACATCAACTTCATTGGGCTGGTCATGTTGTGCGGATGCCTGATTATCATCTTCCGAAGAAGAAGAAGAAGAAGAAGAAGAAGAAGAAGAAGAAGAAGAAGAAGTTCTTATTATTTGTACCCCACCCATCTGGCTGGGTTTCCCCAGCCACTCTGGGCGGCTTCCAACAAAGATTAAAAATACATTAAAATGTCACACATTAAAAACTTCCCTGAATAGGGCTGCCTTAAGATGTCTTCTGAATGTCAGGTAGTTGTTTATCTCTTTGACATCTGATGGGAGGGCATTCCACAGGGCGGGTGCCACTACCAAGAAGGCCATCCGCCTGGTTCCCTGTAGCTTTGCTTCTCACAATGAGGGAACCGCCAGAAGGCCCTCGGCACGACCACAGCGTCCGGGCACAATGATGGAGGTGGAGACGCTCCTTCAGGTATACTGGGCCTTTGAGGCCGTTTAGGGCTTTAAAGGTCAACACCATCACTTTGAATTGTGCTCGGAAACGTACTGGGAGCCAATGTAGGTCTTTCAAGACCGGTGTTATGCAGTCTCAGTGGCTGTTCCCAGTCACCAGTCTAGCTGCCGCATTCTGGATTAGTTGTAGTTTCCGGGTCACCTTCAAAGGTAGCCCCACGTAGAGCGCATTGCAGTAGTCCAAGCGGGAGATAACCAGAGCATGCACCACTCTGGCAAGACAAAAACTACTCTACTCCAAACTAAAAAATGGAAAGCGTAATGCTGGTGGACAACAAAAGAGGTTCAAAGGCAAATCTTTAAAAATGTAATATAAACACCGACAACTGGGAAACACTGGCCTGCAAGCGCTCCAACTGGGCTTTGAAGACACTCGAACTCAAGACAAAAGGGAGAAACGTGCTAAGAGGAAGGCATGCTTGGCAAATCCATACCGTGATCAACTCCCGCCCAGAAATCAATGTCTCCACCATGGAAGAATGTGTGGATCCAGAATTGGCCTCCACACTTACGGACTCATTGTTAAAACCATGTTTATGGAAGACAATCTTACTCGGCTACGAGTGATAGAAGAAGAAGAAGAAGAAGAAGAAGAAGAAGAAGAAGAAGAAGAAGAAGTAGTGTATCCCCCACTTTCTTAATTTGGAGTCCCCCCAAAAAGGGGACGTCGTATACATGGGGGCGTGTTATACATGGAAAAATATGGTTTATTGCAGCATAGGCTATTGGCTGGGCGGTGCCTTGAATGAATAAACATTTCTGAAATTGTGATACATAGAGCCTTCTGAAAGTGAATGTGAAGGGGAAAGTCTGGCGTATTTCTCCATCCTTGAGCAATGGTCAACCTATCCACAGCCAACAAATGTAGAAAAAGAGTTTCACAAACTAGTTCTGCATTGCAAGCTTTGAATATTTATGATAAACAGAACCAGACATCAAGATTCACTGGTGTGTATACTTGGCTACGAGTGATCACCAAAGAAAGAAAGAAAGAAAGAAGAAATATCAAGGGTTCCTTGCCATAATGGCTATGTTCAACCGCCTATGACTGCCTCTGAATGCCACTATCCGGATATTGCAAGTGGAGAAAATGAGGCTCTCGCACTCATGTCCTGCTTGTGGACTTCTTCCCCTCGGTGCACCCAGCTGGCCACTGTGGGGACGCCAGGCTAGAGGGGGCCCCTTTGGCCTGATCCAGCTGACAGGCTCACCTGGCTTTCTGCCTTCCCAAGGGATCGGGACTCACCTGGGCACAAGGCGAGCTGAAGATGCGGAAGCTGTCATTCATCAGTCCCACCAAAGTCAGGAATTTCTTGTCCTCGTAGTCAAACCGGTCCCCGAAAACGATGGAGCAGATGACATTGGAGACGGCGTGGCCGAGGGTGAGGGTGAGGTCAGAGGGCTCCCCTGCAAAAGGGACAGGGGGAAAGGCCAGAACTTTGCAGGTGTGTGTAGCCCCGCCCAACCCCACCTGCCCCAAGGAACGGCAAACGCACCTTTGGTCTTCGCCAGCTCTTGCACCAGGTACTGGGCCTCCTCCTGGATCCGTTCCTCAATGCTGCGCTTCCCCATCCCAAAATTGCGCAGCGTGTGTATCGCAAAACGGCGCAAGACCTTCCATTTCTCCCCTTGAGACAAGGAAATCCCTATGGGGGGGGCAGAAGACATTGGCAAGAGACATCGCGCAAAGAGATAGCAATGGCTGGAGCCCTTAAGAGTGTGGGCAGTACCAGGCATAGCTGTCAACTTTCAGATTTGAAAATAAGGGATCAGCAGCCTCACCTGTCCCAGGGACAGTCTACGGGATATCTAACAATCCAGGATAGCAGCAGGAAGCAGTGGGAAACGGCGCTGGAATAAGGGAATTTCCCGCAAAAAAAGGGAAGGTTGACAGATATGGTACCAGGGAAGCAGAAGCAGATCCTCCATTATTATTATTATTATTATTATTATTATTATTATTATTATTATTATTATTATTTTAAGACATGGTGAGTCCATCCAGCCCAGCAGGTACCTCCAGGATGCCCTCAGGCAGCACACAAAGCCAACAGCTCACTCCCACTGTTGCTCTCCAAAGCAAATGTCATGCAGAGGTAGACTGCCTCTACACATGGAGGTGCCACTGAGTCCCCACAAGCACGCCTCCCCTCCACCACCTTGAATTTCTCCATTCCTTTTCCGAAGTCATCTAAGCCAGTGTCGCGTGGTGAAGTTTTCCATAGGGGAACATTTAAGCGCTAGCTTGCGAGGGGCGTGAGATGTCATGCGTGTGATGTTGTGAGGTCCTGACGTCGCACTCTTGAGCATCATGCCTCGCCCTCTAAGCTGGGCAGAAGCGTCCTGGGCTTTGTAAAGAAGGTGCCAGGGCTCTGGCAGGATGCTGGAGACCTGCTGCCTCCATCCAAAAGCCAGGTGGGATTTGGGAAGATGGCAGGATGGATTCTGGACCCATCAGAGCCTCGTTCCACCCTCCCTAAACTGGGCAGAAGCTTCCCGGGCTTTGGGAAGGAGGCACCAGGGGGAAATTTAGGGGAATAGCCTAGTCCTCTTAGTCCAATGACCGCATGCCCCTGGTCTAAGCTATTTGCCATCACTACATATTGGGGCGTCCTGAGGAACCAAAAACTCTGCCCTCCTCCCCCTTCATTTTATATAGAACTATAGTTGGAAGCAGGTGGCGCTGTGGGTTAAAGCCTCAGCGCCTAGGACTTGCCGATCGAAAGGTCGGCGGTTCGAATCCCTGCGGCGGGGTGCGCTCCCGCTGCTCGGTCCCAGCGCCTGCCAACCTAGCAGTTCGAAAGCACCTCCGGGTGCAAGTAGATAAATAGGGACCGCTTACCAGCGGGAAGGTAAACGGCGTTTCCGTGTGCAGCTCTGGCTCGCCAGAGCAGCGATGTCACGCTAGCCACGTGACCCGGAAGTGTCTCTGGACAGCGCTGGCCCTTGGCCTCTTAAGTGAGATGGGCGCACAACCCCAGAGTCTGTCAAGACTGGCCCGTACGGGCAGGGGTACCTTTACCTTTACCTATAGTTGGAAGTAAAGTAGAGACATCACCTTGCCAACAAAGGTCCATATAGTAAAAGCTATGGTTTTCCCAGTAGTGATGTATGAAAGTGAGAGCTGGACCATCAAGAAGGCTGATGGCCAAAGAATGAATGCTTTTGAATTCTGGTGCTGGAGGAGACTCTTGAGAGTCCCATGGACTGCAAGAAGATCCAACCTCTCCATTCTGAAGGAAATCAGCCCTGAGTGCTCACTGGAAGGACAGATCGTGAAGCTGAGGCTCCAAGACTTTGGCCACCTCATGAGAAGAGAAGACTCCCTGGAAAAGACCCTGATGTTGGGAAAGATGGAGGGCACAAGGAGAAGGGGACGACAGAGGGCGAGATGGTGGGACAGTGTTCTGGAAGCTACCAGCATGAGTTTGACCAAACTGCGGAGGGCAGTGGAGGACAGGAGTGCCTGGCGTGCTCTGGTCCAGGGGGTCACGAAGAGTTGGACACGACTAAATGACTAAACAACAATAGTTGGAAGGGACCCTAAGGGGACATCCAGTCCAACCCCCTGCAGTGCAGGAATCTCAACTAGATCATACATGACAGCTGGCCATCCAACCTTTGGTTAAAAGTCTCCAAGAAAGGAGAGTCTACCACAGGGGTGGGCAAACTTTTTCAGCAGGGGGCCAGTCCACTGTCCCTCAGACCTTGTGGGGGGCCGGACTATATTTTGAAAAAATAATGAATGAATTCCTATGCCCCACAAATCACCCAGAGATGCATTTTAAATAAAAGGACACATTCTACTCATGCAAAAACACGCTGATTCCAGGACTGATTTAGAAGGCGATTGGGCTGGATAGACAACTGACTTTAAGAAGACATCTGAAGGCAGCCCTGTTTAGGAAAGTTTTTAATGTTTAATGCCGTATTGTGTTTTTAATATCCTGTTGGAAGCTGCCCAGAGTGGCTGGGGAGACCCGGCCAGATGGGCAGGGTATAAGTAATAATAATAATAATAATAATAATAATAATAATTGCAGCAGATAACAAACTTCCTCCATCTTGCACAGGACAGCCTTTCGATGTAAAGAGGCTATCTTGTTCCTGTCACCTGTCAATCTCCTCTTCTCCAGATTGAACATGCCCAACTCTATCTCTCTGATCATGCCGCCTATGCTTTTGCCCAAACTGAGAAACATTAGAGGCTTTCTCCAAGAGAGGTGTTCAGACCCTCCTTCGAATCTCATCGCCCTTTCCTGCCCCTTCTCCATCCCTGCACCTCTCTTTTTAGGAATTCACACACAGACACATACACACACCCCTCCCAGCTCAGACACACCCGCCCCACCTGCAAGCGGAGAAAGCAGGCAGGCTCACCATCCCCTCGAGTGAAGTCGAAAATCACCGGCAAGTCTCCGCGGGCACTGAACTCCTCGGCTTGGTCCACCAGGGCCTCCTTCACCACTTGGTACCCGCAGAGAACCACAAAGGGCTGAGAGCCCAGGTAGATGGTGTAGATAGATCCATAGCGCTGGCTGAGCTGGAGGCAGAGGGAGAAAAGGGGAGACGGAACCACGGGGTGCAGAAAGGACGTCCAGATGTAAGAAGAGCCTGCTGGATCAGGCCCAAGGGGGCCCGGCTGGTCCAGCATCCAGTTCCCACAGGGGCCAGCAAGCAGGATTCGAACTCGGGACCCAAGTCTGCCCCTCCCTTAGCCTCTTCTCAATTGCAAACAGGTGTCTTCCTAAAGGATCGCAGCAGCATTTAGCTGACCCCCCCCACCCCACCCCAAGGGGCTGACCTTACCTCCAACATTGACTTCACCGTGTTCTTCATGTCCAGGAGGAGCAGATTGCCCACGATGGGCAGCGGCCGGGGTCCTGGGGGGAGATGCCCCCTCTTCCCCTGCCTGCTCCCTTTGAAGAACATCAGCAGGCAGGCGATGGAGATAGCCAGAAGGGCGGCCGTGGCTGCGCTGAACTCCATGCCAGCCTCCTTGCCCAACTCAAAAGAAGTCTCCTGGTCGGGCTTGGGCTCAGATGCCAGCCTGCCTCATTCCTGGTGTGCCCACAAAAGCTGATCCATGGAGAAGGAGGCGGGCACAGCCGACAATAGAACCGAGTGGCAATTGCGTAATTCCACACCGAGGGGTTCCAAAGCTCGATCTGTTTGCCGGGCGAAGTACAAGGGGCTGCAGGCTAAGCTCACAGCGGAGAGTCGCAATTATTCTTAGCGTTTTACTTTTGGAACGCAATCAAACCAAAAAACCCCCCCAGATCAAACGTAGCAACAATAAGGAGGGGGGAGGGTTTGTTTCGTCTGGTTATGTAAGATGAGAGTTCGTAGAATTTGGAACCGCATAATTTTTCTAACTGGTAAATTTGTCTGTAACCCATCTAATAAGTCAGTTTGCACTTTCTGCTTCTCCTGCCTCGGTCTTCTTTTCCACATTTTTTACAAATTAATATACAGTATATTACCATTTTAGGTTGGGGGCATTTATTGTTGTTGTTGTTTAGTCGTTTAGTCGTGTCCGACTCTTCGTGACCCCCTGGACCAGAGCACGCCAGCCACTCCTGTCTTCCACTGCCTCCCGCACTTTGGTCAAACTAATGTTCATATCTTCTAGAACACTGTCCAACCATCTCATCTTCTGTCGCCCCCTTCTCCTTCTGCCCTCCATCTTTCCAAACATCAGGGTCTTTTCCAGGGAGTCTTCTCTTCTCATGAGGTGGCCAAAGTCTTGGAGCCTCAGCTTCAGGATCTGTCCTTCCAGTGAGCACTCAGGGCTGATTTCCTTCAGAATGGATAGGTTTGATCTTCTTGCAGTCCATGGGACTCTCAAGAGTCTCCTCCAGCACCATAATTCAAAAGCATCAATTCTTCGGCGATCAGCCTTCTTTATGGTCCAGCTCTCACTTCCATACATCACTACTGGGAAAACCATAGCTTTAACTATACGGGGGGCATTTGTAGATTTATACAAAAATAAGAAAAGGAATTTATCTGAAAGCCTTTCCTCCTTTTTTTCTTTTTCTGTCCTCTTTGGGATTTGATTTTTTTTTAATAAACTCTTCTTATTACTAGGTTTAGAACAATCTTGTGGATGGGGGGGAAAGAAAAGAAAAACCCAGACCTGTGTTTTCTACGCATGAGACAAACAGAATTTGGGTGAGCCTTTGCTGGCCCAAACTGGAGGGAAACCCCTGCAAGAGCTCAAAGAAAGTTTGGGTGGATTTTTTTAAGCAGAGGTTGGGTGGACATCTGTCATGGACACTTAAGATTCCTGCACTGCAGGGCGTTGGACTGGATGACCCTCGGGGTCCCTTGCAGCTCTAAGATTCCATGATTCCATGAAGAGAATCCACAGAAATTCTCTTTGAAGGAAATCTGTAGGATCTCCTCCTCTTGTAACTTTTGCAGCCAGGTTGCCTCATGCCCTACATGTCTTCTGCATGTAGAAGATTTTCCCCCTGGAGGAGGAGGCAAAATTATAAGGGAGGAGACCCCCCCCCCGCAAAAAAAAAACCACCAAGGACTAAATAACCTCTCAGCTGCAGTGCTTTTCTGGTGGTACTCAGGGGTACTTAGTACCGTCAGCTGAAGCAGCACGAGGAAGAAGAAAAAAGCAGTTGAAGGGAACATAGTATAAACAAGTCTGCTTAGAACATAGTATTAACAAAGATTATTCGTGTTTTTTGACACGTTGAAGATCGCAGAGCCAGAGGCAAAGAAGTTTGGAGAGATAAAATTGGATATGGAAATATGGAAATATCATGAGAGGCAGGACTGAGAATTCAGAGTTGCTTTGAAGTTCAGGCCGTGGGAAGCCGTAAAACCAGAATTAAATTTGGAAGACAATAGGATTTTTTTATTTTAGTTTTTTTTTTAATTGGATTATGATTATGATTTGAATGTTAATTGGATGTTTTTATTGGAAAATTAATAAACGCTCTAACAAAATAAACAAAAATAAAATAAAATAAAAAATAAAAAGGGTACTTAGCACCTTCCCCCCCAAAAAAACACTAAAAGTGCGGCACTTACATTAACAACTTCATGCAGACCCTCCAAGTGTCCTTATTTTCCATGGACAGTTCTGGATTTACAGAAGCCATCCCAGGTTCTGATTTATCCCAGAATGTCCCACTTTTCCTTAAAAAGGTAAAGGACCCTTGACAGTTAAGTCCAGTCACGGACGACTCTGGGGTTGCGGCGCTCATCTCACTTTACTGGCTGAGGGAGCTGGCATTTGTCCACAGACAGTTTTTCCGGGTCATGTGGCCAGCAGGACTAAGCCGCTTGTGGAGAAACCAGAGCAGCACACGAAAACGCCGTTTACCTTCCCGCCGGAGCGGTACCTATTTATCTACTTGCACTTTGACATGCTTTTGAACTGCTAGGTTGGCAGGAGCAGGGACCGAGCAATGGGAGCTCACCCCGTCGCAGGGATTCGAACCACCGACCTTCTGATCGGCAAGCCCAAGAGGCTCAGTGGTTTAGACCAAAGCGCCACCTGCGTCCCTAGGACGTCCCTATTTTCATCAGAGGGGATGCTTCATTGGGGGGGGGGTCTGGCACCTTTTCCCCCTCTTTAAAAAAAAAGCATTGTGAACCAGGATAGACAAACTGAGTGGGGAATAACTGTCGAAGCCTCCGTACGGCCGAGCTGTAATAGCTACTCCTCCGGCCGTATTTTCGGAACCCATCCAGGCTCTCCTCCGAAGGTGATTAACGACCTAAGCCTTTGAATGAGACTTCAGGCATGCTCTCCATTGCGCAGTGTACCCAGACAGCAGCAGAAGGAGCCAGAAATATGTGCTACATTGCTACTTTATTTCTAACTACGCAAGACAGAAAAGAATATGCGCCTGCTCTCTGTGAGAGACAGAAAACAACAGGACAAAGAAACAGGAAGCCAGTAACATCAACATCCGCCTCCCGTGAGACTTCCAACAGTCTGGAATGTCAACAGAGTCTTGTGACTCCAAGAACTGCACAGTGGCATAACAGGAACCTAACAATAGCACCCTTCCTTCAGGGTTTTACAAGCGACACCTCAGAAAAGGCAGGACGGCTCCACCGATTGATTCAGGACAGAATCAGGAAAAGTCCAATGCTTTTTTAGCCACTCTAGAAACAAATATGGCCTTATTTGGGTTACCCATTCAGCTTTCTATACCCTCCTACATTTCTCTGATGGAAATAGGGACGTCCCATTCCATATCGACAATTTTACTATTTATACCCCACACATCTTACTGGGTTGCCCCAGCCACTCTGGGCACCTTCCAACATATGTAAAAACATAATAAAACATTAAGCATTGTTATTTTTTTTTTCAATATCCCTGTACAGGATTGCCTTCAGGCGGCTCAGGGGCCGAATAACTTCATACCCTCCTACATTTCTGCAATGAGTATAGGAACATCCTAAGGAAAAGGGTAACATTCCAGGATCAAATCAGAAACCAGGACAGCTTCTCTAAATCAGGGATGTCCCTGGAAAATAGGGACACTTGGAGGGTCTGGCTTCCCAGGCTGCGTTTAAAAAACAACAACCAGGAAAAGGAAACGGTGATGGTTTTACATACGCTTCAGGTTACAGACTCCACTAACCCAGAACTAGTATCTCGGGTTAAGAACTTTGCTTCAGGATGAGAACAGAAATCGTGCTCCAGTAGTGCAGCAGCAGCGGGAGGCCCCATTAGCTAAAGTGGTACCTCAGGTTAAGAACAGTTTCAGGTTAAGAACGGACCTCCGGAACAAATTACAGTGGTACCTCAGGTTAAGTACTTAATTCGTTTCGGAGGTCCGTACTTAACCTGAAACTGTTCTTAACCTGAGGTACCACTTTAGCTAATGGGGCCTCCTGCTGCCACCGTGCTGCCGGAGCACGATTTCTGTTCTCATCCTGAAGCAAAGTTCTTAACCTGAAGCACTATTTCTGGGTTAGCAGAGTCTGTAACCTGAAGCGTATGTAACCCGAGGTACCACTGTATGTTCTTAACCTGAGGTACCACTGTACAGGGTGCCCAACATGCCAGCTGAAATTAAATATACTTATGTTTTCTCCTGTGCAATGGAAGTCAAAGATGTGTGTCTAGGGAGACACTTAGTAGAAAAACCCAGAAGCTGGCTGCCTTCTGCTCTGGGTTGAGTGGCAACCTCTTTGACTGCACCTTGCGAAAGAAAAGGCTGTTTGGGGAAATGCCACGTGACAGAGGGACACATGGCACTGCTGGGCCCTCATCTCGTGGCCCAGAGCCCCTGGGAAGCCGCTAAGTATTTGGCCGCGTCTCCATGTTGTTCCTCTCCTGATAAGTTGTTCAGCTGAACTTGCTTCTCAATGGTATCTATTTGCTTAACTTCCCTCTGTGTTTACTTCGTTCCAGTTACGCAACAGAAATTCTGAGAAAAAATAACAGCGTTGTTTTGCATCTTTTGAAAATCTGGAATCAGCTTTGGCAGTGATGCCAAACCAACAGCAGGTTTCCAAGCCAAGAAATGTCCCCTCTGCCTGGAGTTTGATGTATGAAGTAATGTAATAGCAAACTTGTCTTGAGAAATAGGCTGGAGCTGATGGAAGAAGGGGAGGAGGGGAGGTAGACCACATTGGCTGTGAGTCCTGGATGACCCACTCCACTCCCACCAGAAGTCAAAGAGAAAAGCAACTACCAGACTTTTAGAAGACATCTGAAGGCAGCCCTATTTAAGGAAGCTTTTGATGTTTGACAGACTATTGTATTTTAATATTTTGTTGGAAGCCACCCAGGGTGGCTGGGAAAACCCAGCCAGATGGGTGGGGTATAAATAAGTTGTTGTTGTTGTTGTTGTTGTTGTTGTTGTTGTTGCTGTTATTGGCTTACAGGCCTTTTCCACCTGAGCTGGGAGGGCAGAACCCAGACTGACTCCAGCCAGTGGCGTAGCGTGGGGGCTGCAGGGGGGGCCGGCCGCACCGGGCGCAACATCTGGGGGGGGGCGCGCTCACCGCCTCCGGAGTCGCCGAAGAGCCTCGGGCGCAGGCTGTAGCAGAGCCCCATGTCTCTCGGAACCGACAAGCTGTGCGTGCGTCCGGGCTGAAGGCGTCCAGCAGGCAGCAGCTCTCAGAGCTCGCCGCGGTCCCTGCGCGTCAGGGCCGCGGAGGGCACGCCAGGCAGCCCCTCCTCACAGCCCCGCCGCCGCCGCTGCTGCTGCAGCTGCTGGGCCATGTTGCATTTTCCTCACCTCTCTGCCCTCCTCCTCCTCCGGGCAAGCGGCATCATTTGGGTGGCAGCGCCAGCGGCAACTCGCCTCAGATCACCTGACATGGACCCGCCGCTGCCGTGGCTACCTTACCGTAAATACCCCAGCCCAGGCAGCAGCAAGAAGAAGCTGGCAGCAGCAGCAGGTTAGGGGTTAGGGGCGCAAATTACTTGCCTTGCCCCGGGTTAGGGGGCGCAAATTACTTGCCTTGCCCCGGGTGCTGACAACCCACGCTACGCCACTGACTCCAGCTACAAAAGCAGAGGCAGCTGGGTCAGGTTGGGTAAAAGCCACACGGCACAGGCTGTCCCTCCTGTAGGGCTCCTGTAGGGCTGGGTGATTTCCCCAAAGAAAGCTCAACAACTTTTTGTGTCTGGATTTTTATTTCTTGAAATGTAGCAATCCCACCTTCCTCCATTCCTGGGAAATTGCCTTTCTTGGGCAAGGTTCTTGAGCAGGAGCTTGTGGACCAGATCCAGGTGCTCTTGGAGGAAACTGGTTTTCTAGACTTAAATATACTCGGAGTCGAGTGTGGATTTCATGCTCTTTATTCAGCTCATAGTAATGGGGAATGGAAGTTCCCCCAGAATGTTTGCTTTATATACATTATTTACACAATGGGCCCCACATGATTGGCTAATTCCAGGATTCACCTGCAGGCCAATCAGGTTGCGGATTCACTTCCATCTGGAGCTGGATTGGGTGGCTCCTGTGGACCAATCAGACTGCTGCATTCTGGACGCTATTGTTCTAGGACCAATCAGACTGCTGCATTCTGAATCCTATTGTTCTAGGACCAATCAGACTGCTGCATTTTGGATCCTATTCAACTCAGTACATAACATAGACCCACTTCAATCATCAGTTCTGACAACCTCATTACTGGGAGCCAGTCATCTGTAGGTTTCTCTCTTTGTATTCTGTTTCCTTAAATAGAGAGAATCCACTTTGCTGCTCATTTCTGAGTCTCTGCACTGACCTGCAGCTGAACTGGCCCTGACAGGAGTGGGGAGTCACCACTTCACAGTTTTCTTCAGGTGCCCACATGTCTTGGGCCGGCCCTGGTTGTATGTGTTAGAGATCAGCAACTCAGCGTAGCAGCTGGGGCTTGCCACAAGGGCGAGGCTTCAGGTTCCAGTTAAGCCCATGTTAACTGAGGATAAAACCTCACCCAGAGTTTCTATTATATCCCAGGAACGTCTCTAATCCATACACTGGCATGAGGGAGCTCAACATGTCAGGTTCTGCACTTCGGCAGGAAGAAACAGATGCACAAATATATGATGGGGGACATCTGGCTTACTAGCAGTACATGTGAAAAGGATCTAGGGGTCTTAGTGGACCACTGGCACTGTGGGTAAAACCACAGAGCCTAGGACTTGCCGATCAGAAGGTCGGCGGTTCGAATCCCCGCGACGGGGTGAGCTCCTGTTGCTCGGTCCCTGCTCCTGCCAACCTAGCAGTTCGTAAGCACATCAAAGTGCAAGTAGATAAATAGGGACCACTCTGGCGGGAAGGTAAACGATGTTTCCGTGCGCTGCTATGGATTGCCAGAAGCAGCTTAGTCATGCTGGCCACATGAACCAGGAGCTGTACGCCGGCTCCCTCGGCCAATAAAGCGAGATGAGCGCCGCAAGCCCAGAGTCGGCCACGACTGGACCTAATGGTCAGGGGTCCTTTAGCTTCACATGAGTCAACAGTGTGATGCAGCAACAAAAAGAGAAAATTCTATTCTAGGCTGCATCCACAGAAGTCTTGTGTTCAAATCAAGGGAAGTCAAAGTCCCAATCTATTCTGCCTTGGTCAGACCACACTTGGAATCCTGTGTCCAGTTCTGGACACCACAATTTAAGAAGGCTCAGAACCAGTGAAGGCGGTGAAGGTCCTTTGTGTCTGGGGGCGGTTGGAGGATGGATGGTGGCTAACAGACTGAGGTTGAATCCTGACAAGACAGAAGTACTGTTTTGGGGGGACAGGAGGCGGGCGGGTGTGGAGGACTCCCTGGTCCTGAATGGGGTAACTGTGCCCCTGAAGGACCAGGTGCGCAGCCTGGGAGTCATTTTGGACTCACAGCTGTCCATGGAGGCCCAGGTCCATTCTGTGTCCAGGGCGGCTGTTTACCAGCTCCACCTGGTACGCAGGCTGAGACCCTCCCTGCCCGCAGACTGTCTCGCCAGAGTGGTGCATACTCTGGTCAGCTCTCACTTGGACTACTGCAATGTGCTTTATGTGGGTCTACCTTTGAAGGTGACCCGGAAACTACAACTAATCCAGAATGCAGCAGCTAGACTGGTGACTGGGAATGGCTGCAGCGACCACCATAACACTGGTCTTGAAAGACCTACATTGGCTCCCAGTACATTTCCGAGCACAATTCAAAGTGTTGGTGCTGACCTTTAAAGCCCTAAATGGCCTCGGTCCAGTATACCTGAAGGAGTATCTCCACCCCCATCATTCTGCCCGGACACTGAGGTCCAGTGCCAAGGGCCTTCTGGCGGTTCCCTCGCGGCGAGAAGCCAAGTTACAGGGAACCAGACAGAGGGCCTTCTCGGTGGTGGCTCCTGCTCTGTGGAGCACCCTCCCACTAGATGTCAAAGAGAACAACAATTACGAGACCTTTAGAAGACATCTGAAGGCAGCCCTGTTTAGGGAAGCTTTTAATGTTTGATGCATTACGGTATTTTATTATTTTGTTGGAAGCCGCCCAGAGTGGCTGGGGAAGCCCGGCCAGATAGGCGGGGTATAAATAATAAATTATTATTATTATTATTATTATTATTATTATTATTATTATATTATAAGGATGTTGATAAGCTGGAAGGTGGGCAGAGGAGGGCAACCAAGATGATCAAGGGTCAGGAAGCCAAGCCTGATGAGGAATGGTTGAAGGAGCTGGGTATGTTTAGCCTGAAAAAAAGGAGACTGAGAGGGGATACGAGAGCCATCTTCAAATATCCTTAGGGCTGCCACATGGAAGAGGGAATAAGCTTGTTTCCTCCTGCTCTGGAAGGTAGGACCTGAGGCAATGGCTCCAAGTTGCAAGAAAGCAGATTCTGACTAAACATTAGGAGGAACTTTCTGACAGCAAAAGCTGTTTGGCAGCAAAATTGACTCCCTTGGAAGGCTGCGGGCTTTCCTTCTTTGGAGGTTTTTAAGCTCAGTGTCCATCTGCCACGGATGCTTTAGCCGAGATTCCTGCATTACAGGGGTTGGACTAGATGACCCTCAGGGTCCCTTCCAACTCTTTTGATTCTATGACCCTCAAGCTGAAAAAAAGATTCGCCCCTGGTTCGAGTGGAACTGGCACACTCTCTGCCATGTATTGAGGCACACAAGAGGATTGAGTCAGGCCCCTAGGCCATCCAGCTCAGTTTGGTCTGAGCTGACCGGCAGTAATAATAATAATAATAATAATAATAATAATAATTTATTTTCCCCATTTATTTATTATTAATGTAGCAATGTGGGACGCGGGTGGCACTGTGGGTAAAACCTCAGTGCCTAGGACTTGCCAATCGTATGGTCGGCGGTTCGAATCCCCACGGCGGGGTGAGCTCTCGTCGTTCGGTCCCTGCTCCTGCCCACCTAGCAGTTTGAAAGCACCCCTAAGTACAAGTAGATAAATAGGTACCACTTTATAGCGGGAAGGTAAACGGCGTTTCCGTGCGCTGCGCTGGTGCTGGCTCGCCAGAGCAGCTTTGTCACGCTGGCCACGTGACCCGGAAGTGTCTCCGGACAGCGCTGGCTCCCAGCCTCTTAAGTGAGATGAGCGCACAACCCTAGAGTCGGACACGACTGGCCCATATGGGGAGGGGTACCTTTACCTTTACCTTAATGTTGCAATACATATATGAAATCCTTACATAATGATACATATAGATTATATTCGTAAATTGACATTTTCACATTTCATTATGTACCAACATTTATCCATTTCTTATTTCTTGTCCTGTGCCCTCCTTCCACCCGTGCATGACTTCCTTGTTATTATTTTGTAACTTTATTATTGAGATTGTATTTTTGTATCTTAATAATTAAACATTCAATCTTATATATCTGCTTAGCTTAGCTTAGCTTAACTTTGTGAAATCAGTCTATACATATCAAAAAAATTCTTGTTGGAGCATCTTTTGGTCATGTATTCTTCTACACATTTCCATTCCTGTTTGAGATTTTGATTGGATTGCATTCTAATTGTTGCTGTCATTTTTGCTAATTCAATCATTTCAAAAAATTTATGTTGCCGATCTTTCAATGTTGGTACTTCTTCTGATTTCCAGTAATAATAATAATTTATTTATACCCCCCCCCCACCCATCTGGCTGGGTTTCTCAGCTCTCTCGGGTTTCAGGGTCCTTCCCAGGCCTCTCCAGGAATTGAACCAGGGATGCAAACTATCTGCTCACCCCCCCCCCCCCGCTGACCTATGGGAGGTGGGAGCAGGGGGGGGGCGACTCTGCACTTTCCCCTCCCCTCCTGCTTTGCATCTGCCAACACCACCTGCCCCCGGGTGATTGACACTTGTAGACATCTTCTGCGGCTGTGATTCAAAGGTGGGGGGCAACATTCTTGCACATGGTTGGATTTTCCGGCCAGGTTCGTGTACTAACGGCAACTTCTTGGTTTGGCTACTGCAAGGCGCTGTAGGTGGGGCTGCTGAGGAAGAGCGTCCAGAAATGTCTGCTGGTGAGCCCCAGGCCAAAGCGGCGTCCGTCCTCTGGTGCCTTGCTCTACCCTTCTGGTGAACTGGGGAGGAATGCAAACAGAGGGAGAGAGTGTAATGCAGTGGTTAAAGCCCTTTATGTCTTAGGGCACTTGCATTTACGGGACCGCCTCTCCTGGTCTGCCCCACAGAGGACCTTAAGGTCCATGAATAACCACAGTTTAGAGGTCCCGGGCCATAAGGAAGTCAGATTATCCTCCGCCAGGGCCAGGGCCTTCTCAGTGATGGCTCCAATCTGGTGGAATGCTCTGTCCCATGAGACCAGGGCCCTGCAGGATTTAATCTCCTTCTGTCGGGCCTGTAAGACAGAGCTATTCCGCCTGGCCCTTAATTTGAATTCAGCCTGATCTTTTATTTCCCTTCTCTTCCTTCCCCCTCCCCCTTTTATGAAGATCACCCGCTCTGAGACCCCACAACTAATTCTCCCTTGGCCTCCTCGGTGGCCCAAGTAGGGCTAATTCAGCCAGCTAGCCCTATGGATTATCTAATGCTTATTAGATGGATTTCCCCCAAATTGATTTCTGAACTTTGAATTTTATTGTTATTCATGTTTTTATACTGTATTTTATGCTGCTTTTACAATTAAGTGTTTTAAATTTGTTGTTAGCCGCCCTGAGCCTGGTTTCTGAACTGGGAAGGGTGGGGTATAAATAAAATTTTATTATTATTTATTAGTAGATAGAGAGTAGGACTAGAACCCAGGAGAGACCAAGGTTCAAACCCCCGTTTGGCCAGGAAGCTCAATGGGTGACCTTGAAGGCCCTGTCTCTCTCAGCCTGGCCTACCTCACAGGGTTGTTGTGGGATTAAATAGGAGGCAGAGAACCATGGACTCAGACTTGAGCTCCTCGGGGACAAAGGCAGGATAAAGGTAAAGGGTAAAGGGACCCCTGACCATTAGGTCCAGTCGTGACAGACTCTGGGGTTGTGGCGCTCATCTTGCTTTATTGGCCGAGGGAGCCGGCGTACAGCTTCCGGGTCATGTGGCCAGCATGATTAAGCAGCTTCTGGTGAACCACAGCAGCGCACAGAAACGCTGTTTACCTTCCCGCCAGAGCAGGACCTATTTATCTACTTGCACTGGTGTACTTTCGAACTGCTAGGTTGGCAGGAGCAGGGACCGAGCAACGGGAGCTCACCCCGTCGTGGGGATTCGAACTGCCAACCTTCTGATCAGCAAATCCTAGGCTCTGTGGTTTAACCCACAGCGCCACCACATATTGGTTGGTTGGTTGGTTGGTTCTCTGCCGCGCAGAAGACATCTTTCCCAGTCCCATGTGGGACTAAATGCCTGCAAGCCTCGTGATCCCTCAGTGAACTCCCCAATTCGTTCATCATTAACCAGTGCAATTAGGCAACAGAGTAATGGATTTTCTCACTGCATGCTCAGCCCCTTTGGCCCAAAGCTAGATCTATTGTTATTAAGTTTTATTAAGTGTTTGTAACACTGGTTTCCCAACATCATATAAACAGTCTCGAACATTGCCGCAGGTTGGGTGCATTTTGTAAGTTGAGGATTTCAGGCGAAAGGGTGGAATTTGTGGCTCTGTACAGACGGCTCAGAAAAACAGCTCCCCTCCCCACATTTGGCTAAAATGAGCATCAGGATTCAATTGCCACAGATCCTGGCATGACAACGCATTTGTTCTACAAGCTCTGCGGCCCAAATCTCATGGAGAGTTCTGCTTCCATGGACTGAGCTGAGCTGGGCACTCCGTTATTAAACAGGCAGGTGCTGGGGCTCAGTCGTCTGGCAAGCCCCTGCCCTTTGGCCCCGGGAATCCTTCAAACACCAGGCATCAGAGAGCTGGTGACATGAGCTGGGGGCGGGGAATTCAACGCAGCTCACATGCAAAGGACAGAATTCACACTTTCCCAAACGACCCATGAACACAGAGCCATTGTTGGAAAGTTGCTCTCTTCTGAACTTTGCAGTGCAGCAATCCAGCCAAATAACTTGCGCAACAACAAGAGAAACCAAGAAACGGAAAGGAAACGGACAGGAATGCCCATTTCTAACAATCGAACAAAGCTGAAGGCAAATCACTCAATGGCATAATGGTTAGAGGGCTGGGAGACCAGGGCTCGTCTCCCCACTCCCCACACCATGAAACTCAGTGATTTTGGGCCATACATAGTCTCTCGACCTCACAGGGTTGTTGTAAGGATAAAATGAGGAGCAGAGAGCCATGTGCACTACTTTGAGCTTCTTGGAAGAAGAGGTGGGATTTGAATGTAATAAAGTAGAATAGTTATAATAACTGGGGATCACCTAAAGGCAGGAGGCGACCCAGAAATAAGCTTTGGAGCCCACTACATGGCTTGCAGAGGCAGCCAAGAGAAACTAGGACAGCCAAGTTTGTCCCAAGGCTTATTCTTCTCTTCAGCATTGCGCTCAGCACAACAAAGTCTCTCGAATGTCTGCCAAGAGACCTTTGTTTCGCCACCGTCCGTGGCCAGCACTTTCTTCTCGGCTGAATAAACTGAGGAGGAAGGACCTGCTGGGTGTTAGCAGATCTTGCAGTGTTTGGGTCAATAAGATTGGAAAACTTAGGGCTGCTATATTTCAGAATATAGGGACGCAGGTGGCGCTGTGGGTTAAACCACAGAGTCTAGGGCTTGCTGATCAGAAGATCGGCGGTTCGAATCCCTGCAATGGGGTGAGCTCCCGTTGCTCGGTCCCTGCTCCTGCCCACCTAGCAGTTTGAAAGCACGTCAAAGTGCAAGTAGATAAATAGGTACCGCTCCGGCGGGAAGGTAAACGGTGTTTCTGTGCGCTGCTCTGGGTCGCCAGAAGTGGCTTAGTCATGCTGGCCACGTGACCCAGAAGCTGTATGCCGGCTCCCTCGGCCAGTAAAGCGAGATGAGTGCCACAACCCCAGAGTCGGTCACGACTGGACCTAATGGTCAGTTGTCCCTTTACCTATATTTCAGAAAGTGAAAACCCGGACAGAAGGGTTGTTGAGCTTATTTTGGCAATGTTGTTGAGCTTTCAACTGCAGTATTCCCAACACAAATCCAGGACTTTCCTTCCTTCTTTACTTCCTTCCTTCCTTCCTTCCTTCCTTCCCTCCTTCCCCTGGAGCCTAGTAAAGTCCTCCCTTGTGTATTTTCTCAGCAAAGTGGAAGCAAGTCTCTTCTGATGGAATGGCATTTCTCGATTCATTCGTTTATTTCTCAAAAACATCTCTGCTTTCCCATTTTGACATGCCTGGGGATTTTGTTTTTAAGATGGATTGTGGAAGGGAGACTCTCCCTGAAACACTTGCCCTCTCGCACAAGCGAGTACTTGCAGGGTTGGGGCCTTCCATCTTTTGTCTTCTCCTCCCTCCCTAGTTGTACAACACTTTCCCCCACATCCTGCGCTACCTGCCTGGACCTCACAAGCAACTTTTCGCCAATTTTGAGAAGTTGCACCTCTTCATTCTGGAAATGGTCAAGGAGCACCAGGCGACCTTCGACCCCAGCTGCCCTCGTGACTTCATTGACAGCTTCCTGCTCAAAATGCAAGAGGTGAGCCCTTGGGCTTTGGGGGGGTGGAGAAGGGGCTAAGTCCTTGTCTACGTGCTTCTTCTCACCTGGGGCCGGCAGGGAAAGGGCAGAGGGGTCTTTCCTGGTTGGGGGCATCAGGGCCGCTTCCTGGTAGCTTCATCAAGGGTGAGGCTGTGTTCTGCCATGGACAATGGAGGCCTCGCCTTGCTGTCTGTTTGCTCAGCTTGGAGATAATCTCCCCGTCTTTTGGTGGGAGGCCAAGACAGGGGCAGGTGTGGGGTAACCTGAGCCCCGTCCCAGGTAAGCCCTGGATTTGGGACATGTCCAAAAAGGGGTGTGTGTGTTGTGCAGCACCATTTGCAAAGCTCAGGTGCCACACCTGCCCTGAAATCCCTCTCTCTCGAAGGACGAACAACAAGTAGGATCAATGCAATATTCAACAGATGCAAACCTCCAAAGAAAATAAACCCTTAATGATCCGTGAAAAGTGTATTACGGCTGCAAAGATTAAAAGCCAACAAACAAGGACATAAGAAGAGCTTGGTGGGTCAGGCCAAGGGCCCCTCTAGCCCAGCCTTCTTTAGCAGACGCCCGAAAGGGGAGCCCACAAGCAGGATCCGACCACAAGAGCCTCTCCCCTCCTGGGGTTTCCAGCAACTGAGATTCTGTGGCTTTGCTGCCTCCAACTGCGCAAGCAGAGCAGAGCCCACCCTGGCTAGGAGGCACAGACAGCCCTCTCTTCCTCCATGAATTGGTCCAGTCCTCTTTTAATGCCACGCAAGTTGGTGGCCAGATTGCCTCCTGTGGCAGGGAGTTCCACAGTTTAACTGTGCGCCGCAACCTCTGCAAACTATCGCTTCAGAGGGATGTGTGTAACTCAGAAAGCCTTAGGCAAACTGAGATGAATATCTTCCTTTGCAACACCACGTTCTTGCATAATGTGTTTTGAATGCCGCCTTCCATTAAAATCTCAAGGCGATACAGGATTGTGTCTCCCTTCCTGTGGTTTCTGAAGCATTGCCAACTCTGATAATAGAGTTGTAGACAGATGTTAATGAAGTTGTAGGTGACAGGGTGCCAGTGTTTTGCACCTGTTTCACCCTGGCAGTCCGAGTAATCAAGAGGCTGCTTTTCGCCCCTGATGAGGCCCTTAAGCCAAGAAAGAATATTCTCTATAAGATTGAATATCAATATACGTATCAAGACTTTGAAATGGAAAACTATCTTGGGAATGTGCTACCTACAAGCCCCAGTAAAAGGGCCCCATTGGGGGCGAACAGCGGCCTCTTGATTACTTGGACTTCATTAACATCTATCTACAACTCCACTAGCATCTCTCGGTATTGTGAATAACACCGAACCTACCTTTTGTTGGTATCTTTATGAACTTATCTAAAAGATTGAGCTAAGCATTTGAAAAATCAGTTGAAACCAGACATTATAAGTCAGGTTCTCCTGGTGTTCTTAAGCTTTCCAGGGTCTGGGCGGGGCCTGTGAAATGGGGCTAAAATGGGGAAACTGGGGAGTGGAAAGCCAAGGGAAATGAAAACCAGAAGTCTATCAGGACATCACGAGCCGTAACTTGCAAAGTGTGCATGACTCAAAAATCCTGCTTTGGCAGCTGGAAGCTGGGAATGTAAACGAATATTTCTCAAAGTCGAGAGAGAGAGAGAGCTGAAGCTGGAGTTGGGTGCCTTTCGCCACCGGCTTATCTGATTTACAACAACGTACTGCTGGAGGGCAGGAAACCCGGACGGGCTGCGTGGCTCCCTGCCAGACCTTCCCTACAGCCTTGCGGGGGAGAGACGGCTCCAGCCCTGAGCAGGACCGTAAACAGCCATAAACTTCAGGAGTAAAATACAGGGGGAAATATATACACACCTATATATTTAGTGCAGAGCGGAAAGTCCAGTTCATCCTCTCTCTGCAGCCATGGACCTCAGCGGGGCAACCACCCCAGCGTTGCTGCTGCTCTGCCTCTCCTGCCTGGTTTTGTACCTGAATGGGAAAAGGGGGGGCAGGAAAAATGGGAAGATGCCCCCCGGCCCAGCCCCGCTGCCTTTCGTAGGCAACCTCTTCCAGTTAGACCCCAAAGAAATGCACCGATCTCTGGAAAAGGTAAGAGACAACCTCTCTCTCCCTCTCTCTCTCTCTCTCTCTTTCCAGGGGTAACTTAAATGGTTGAGTTTTGCACTTGAGCGAAACGCCAGACCTGTCATCATTCACGGCCAAGCCAGCGACCCCAAACACCTGTGAAACCCAGGGCCTCTTGCAGGGGGTCACTGCAAAACAGCCAGAGTACAGTTCGAGACATGGACTTTATTCGGAGCCAGCAGTTGTGAAGCCATCTTCAAATATCTGAAGGGCTGTCCAGTGGAAGGTGGAGCAAGCTCCTTTTCTCCTGCTTTGGGGGGTAAGATTCGAACCAGTGACTTCAAGTTACAAGAAAGGAGAGTCTGACTAAAGAGCTGTTCGACCATGGGATGGACTCCCTTGGGAGGGGGTCGACTCTCCTTCCTTGGAGGGTCTTTAGTATAGATTGGAGTGGCCCCTGCCAGGGATGTGTTAGCTGATATTCCTGCATTTCAGGGGGTTGGACTAGATGACCCTTAGGGGTCCCTCCCAACTCTACAATGCTACGATTCTTTGATTCTGCACCCCATTCAGTAACTACAGCCAAGCCATGGCTCAAAATACCAGGGGCAGGCAGAGGTGGCCATCTTCCCCCCCCCCATAATTTTTATTGAGTTTCATACAAATACTGTAAAACAAGTAAAACAAAAATAAAAGAACAAATAGAGCAAATAAAACGAATAAAAACAGAAAATATAACAACAAACACATAAACAACACAAATTAGTTAGTTAATTAAACTTCCAACCTCATAAACATATTGTTTAACTTCCTCTAGTCCCTCCCATCTGAATTTCCTTGTATCTGAATGTAAGAGTTTTCCAATATCATTATTCAAAGACAATATTCCTATTATAATCAGATTTCCTAACTTTTCTTAACATTCTAAATCTCATTTATTTAACTAACTCCTAATTTAATCCTAGGCCTGTTTGGTACTTTCAGGGAACTTCTAATTTTTAATATTACAATATTTATTCAAATAGTCTTTAAATTTCTTCCAATCTTCTTGATATTCCTCTTCTTTCTGGTCGCGGATTCTTCCAGTGAGATCAGCTAGCTCCATAAGGTCCATCATCTTCATCTGCCATTCTTCCGCAGTTGGCAGAGGTCTTCCAACTGTGGCACAGGTGGCCCATCTTGGATTCCATTGCCAGAAGGCGACAGGCCAGCATAATTTCTCTAGAATGGGGAAGGGGAGTCAATTTGTCCCCCACCCACCTTTTCCCTCATCATTTGGAAAGTGAGTCAGCATCTGGGATTAGATAAAAGAGGTTTGGGAAGCATAATCAGCTGGGTAAATGGGCACAAGACGTTGGACATAATATCATGATGGCTGACTGGGAACAGTTATGGACCACAGGTATGAAGTTTACGGCATGCAATGCCTTAAGAGAGAATATAATTGTCAGAGCTGCCTCTAGGTCCCAGCTCACAGAGGACCAACGCTAGGCTGTAGTAATGTACAAAAGTCTTTATTGAAGTTCAGTTTCCATTTCAAAGCCACAGCGTGCAGCCCTACGTCTTAAACCCTAGATCGGCGAAGTCCCGTCTGAGTCTCCTCCCCTATGACACCAGTTTAAGATCCTAGCCCTGCTCCACCTTTTACGCTGCTCTCTCCTCCTCTGGGTCCTCCTGCCCGCTGGGGCATTGCCCTTTCTGGACTCTTCCGACGCTGAGTCGCTTAGCTCCTCCCCCTCCCTCTGGCGGGCTTTAGGACCCGGTTCCCAATCCTCATTCTCTGCTGTCCCGCGCTCCTGTACATTTGAACTTGCCTCTCACGCCAACCCAGTGACCTTTCTCCTAACCGTTACACTACTTCGGTCACTGCTTCCCTCTTCCGGGACACTGGCCGGATCTGACCTCTCCTCCGTTGTCCGACTTTCTGATGGAGGCGTGGTCAGCCCTGCCTTATCTTCTCTCCCTGGTGGGGAATGCACTGGCCCCGATCCTTGGGACTCTTCCCCCCCCCACTCTGCTCTGGTGGGGAAGCTGGTCCTGATTTCCAGCTACTGCTCTGGGAGTCCCTGCTGCCCCCTTGCTCCTGGGGCGTTCCCCTTGGGAACCCCCTACCCCTGGCCACTGGCGCCCCCTTCTGTGAATCTTCCGATTCGCTGGAAAGGCTCATGGAATCCCTCGGTCCACTGTCCTCTTCTCCTACGCTCCCCTCGGATTCTTCCCCTTCGCTCTCCATCTCCTCTCTTCCCTGTGCCTCTGCTCCTGAGCCCCTGACAATAATGAAAATGATATACAGGTGGTACATGACACCAGTCAAGCTTGCAAAAATCTATCATCTGCCCGATAATAAATGTTGGAAATGTAAAGAGACCGAAGGTACATTCTTTCACCTTTGGTGGACGTGCCCAAGGATTAAGACCTTCTGGGAGATGATCTATAATGAAATGAAAAAGGTATTTAAATATACCTTTCTGAAGAAACCAGAGGCCTTTCTCCTGGGCATGGTCGGCCAATTGGTGCCAAAGAAGGACAGAACTTTCTTTATGTATGCTACAACAGCAGCAAGAATACTTATTGCAAAGTATTGGAAGACACAAGATTTACCCACCCAGGAAGAATGGCAGATGAAGGTGATGGACTATATGGAACTGGCGGAAATGACTGGCAGAATCCGAGACCAGGGAGAAGAGTCGGTGGAGGAAGATTGGAGGAAATTTAAAGACTATTTACAGAAACACTGTAAAATTAATATCTGTTAGAAGGATGTTGGAATAATATTATATGATTCTAGCAGGAAGGATATAAAGGATTTGGGAATAACTGACTGTTAATTGGTGAAAGGAGGAAAAATAAAGCTACATTATATTAAGACAATTTACAGGACAACAATTTTAAAAGAGGGAAAGGATTTGCTGAAATAGATAATAGACCTAGAATACAAAAAAGGGAGGTGTGAGGAGGTCAAGGAAATAAGCTAATGAAAGAATGGTCATGAGGAGATCTGATGCATTTTCTGTTTTGCGTTTTTGTTTTTGTTTAATGGGCCTTATTTCTCTGTTGTTGTTTTTTCCTCTTTTTTATATTGTGGCGTGTTGTTTTGTTTTTGTTTAATGTGGTATGTTTATTTTTTCTTTCTGTAATTGTTGAAACTTTAATAAATATTATTTAAAAAAAGAAAAGGGAAGCATAATCAGCTGGGGAAATCTTCCTTTTCATGACTTAAACCCTCGCTAAACAGCTGACTAGCTGATGGTTCCAGTCTGGGCAACTGTGGAATTAATTGCCCAGTCGGACTTGACAGTCAGGGCAATCGGGGGGGGGCAGTGCCTGGCTGTGTGGACAGAGGTATCTGTGAAGCAGCCCATGGAGCTCTCCAAGTGTGGCTCACATCCCCTCTGACTTTGCAAGTTTCCCATTCCGGTTGATTGCTATTGATACCTACTGGCCCGGATGGCATATCCTCCAACATAAGGTTACCAGATTTTTTTCAAAGAATTGGGGACACTTTTTTTTTTAAAGAGAATAGTAATAATAATAATAATAACTTATTTATACCCCGCTGTCCCCGGCCAGAGCTGGGCTAACACCAGTAAAAATTACAGTAAAAACATAATGTGGGACGACCCCAATTTAAAATACAGGTTAAAATGCAATTTAAAATTCAGCCTCATTTTAAAAGTAGCCCATAGATCACATAAAGGGAGGGAAACATAACGGTCAGACTGATTCTAAGCCAAAGGCCAGGCGGAACAGCTCTGTCTTGCAGACACTACAGGAAGAAATCAGATCCTGCAGGGCCCTGGTCTCATGAGACAGAGTGTTCCACCAGGCTGGGGCCAGTGTTGAAAAGGCCCTGGCTCTGGTTGAGGCTAATCTCACCTCTTTAGGGCCCGGGACCTCTAGGGCGTTGCTATTTATGAACCTTAATGTCCTCTGTGTGGCATACCGGGAGAGGTAGTCCATTGGTGCAAGGGTCCTAGGCTGTGAAGGGCTTTAAAGGTCAAAACCAGCACCTTAAACCTGACCCTGTACTCCACCGGGAGCCAGTGCAGTTGGTAAAGCACTGGATGAATGTGATCCCGCGGCAAGGACCCCGTAAGAAGCCTCGCTGCGGCAAAAAAGTTATTTTTAAAAAGCTGCTTTTTAAAAAAATTAAGAAGTAATATCTTCTGTTCTGTGGTCTCCTCTGTTGCGTGGCCTTCCTCTGGGTCCCAGCCTGCTTTCTTGGAATGCTAGCTGCCGTGGAGTAGGCTCGGATCCACCTGGGCTCAGCCACATGCCCTTGCCATCCCGGAGCTCTCTTACCTCTCCTCAGCGTCGGCAGTGGCAGTGGTGCAGCAAGGTCGGGACTCCCCTCTTTTTTCTCCTTCCTCTTTCTCTCTCTTCCTTCTCCTTGTCCTCCCCTCCTTCTCCCTGCATCGGCTCTGGGGTTTTCCTGGCCCCAGAGTGCCACTGGGCAGTTGGCCGGGTGGCCGGGCGCTCTTGCTCCTGACTTGATTTGGGTCACGGGGGGGTCAGTGGTTCCCCCAGTTGATGCGCTGGGTGTCCCCAGTTCCCATTTGTCTTCAAACATACATCCGGGGACATTAAATGAAATCCAGGGACATTCCGGGGATGGATTTTGTCCAGGGACAGATTTGTAAATCGGGGGACTGTCCCCTGGAAACGGGGACATCTGGTAACCATACCCCAACATTTCTCTGATGAAAATAGGGATGTCCCGTTCCATAATGATAATCTCACTATTTATACCCCACACATCTTACTGGGTTGCCCCAGCCACCCTGGGCGGCCTCACAACAACTTTCTAGTCCTGCCAAAACAGGGTGAAATCTGGAAGAGAAGGGTGAGTCCGTTTAATCCGAGAAGAAGTATTACCTTGAGCAATTAGGGTTGAGCAACAGAAGCTTCTGGGCCAAGAAATGCGATCTGGGCCTTTCGTTAAAGATTAATCCCAGGTGAGCCGGAGCTGTCAGTGTCCTTCTGTGGAGATGGTAGGAGCAATGAAATTAAGATCAAAGAACCTGATAACTCAGATTATCTTTTTCGTACGTTATGATGGTGTGTGTTTTTCTGTTATTAAAGTGCAAACCGCCTTTTGATCTTCAGATGAAGGGTGGCATAGGAATTTAATAATGTCATCCTTTGCAATTCCCACCGTTGGTATTTTGTTGCATCGAATTTCCCATCGCAATCAAGTATCACATCATAGAATTGCAGAGTTGGAGTTGGGGGGGCAGTGATGTTTCTTTATATATATAATTTTTATGAAGTTCTTGTATTTTACATTTTAGACTATTCATTTCAACAACCTTCAAATATCAATGACTTCCCCTCTTCTCCTTCCATGGTTCCATTTGCATGCCATAAATGCATATTTTACATAAACTAAGCCATTCAGTATTCCACTATAACATCCATCAAAACTTATTTACCCTTTGAATTTATCTTAATGCTGCCAACGTTTTCAAATGTACACAATTTTCACCCATTAAACACTTTTCATTCTTCTTTATTTTATTTTATTTTTAAATAATTTTTATTAACAATTTTGTTTAAAATTACAGTGCCAATAAACAATACAATATAACATCTCTTAACATAGTTCTCTTCACTTCTTTGGACTCCCTCACATCTCCCGCTCCTGCGTTCCTGTTATAAAAAATTTTCCAGCAAATTTATCCCCTTATTTCTATTCTTGTTATCTAGTTTTCCAAAATTATATCTCTGATTTTTAACTATCCTTTATTCAAATCATGAAAGATTTAAATATAACCTAGAACTTCCAAAAATTTTTATCCTTTCTTAAATTTAGCTTATCTTCATATTTCACTTCATCTAGCTTAATGGTGCCCAGTTATTTATACTCTCGCATCCTTCTTAACATTCATACAATTTACAATATTTTTGTAGATAAATCTTGAATTTCTTCCAATCTTCTTCCACCGTCTCCTCTCCCAGGTCTCGGATTCTGCCAGTCATCTCAGCCAGTTCCATATAGTCTATCAGTTGCATCTGCCATTCTTCCAGTGTGGGTAGATCTTGAGTTTTCCAATGCCTCGCGACAAGTATCCTTGCTGCTGTTGTTGCGTACATAAAAAATGTTCGGTCCTTCTTTAACACGTTCTGGCCGACAATACCCAAAAGGAAGGCCTCTGGTTTCTTAGGGAAGGTATACTTAAATACCTTTTTCAACTCATTATATATCATTTCCCAGAAAGCCTTCACTCTAGGGCAAGTCCACCAGAGGTGAAAGAATGTTCCTTCATTTTCTTTACATTTCCAACATTTGTTATCAGACAAGTGGTATATTTTTGCGAGTTTGACTGGGGTCATATACCATCTATAGATCATTTTCATAACATTTTCTTTCAAAACAGTACATGCAGTAAACTTCAACCCAGTGGTCCACAACCTCTCCCAGTCCTCAAACATAATATTATATCCAGTGTCTTGTGCCCACTTTATCATAGCCGATTTAACCGTTTCATCTTGTGTATTCCACTTCAACAGCAAGTTATACATTTTTGAAAGTACCTTAGTCTTAGGCTCTAACAGTTCCGTTTCTAACTTCGATTTTTCCACCTGGAATCCTAGCTTTTTGTCAAGTTTAGAAACTTCTTTAATCTGAGCGTAGTGTAGCCAATCTCGCACTTTGTCTTTCATTTTCTCCTGACTCTGCAATTTCCAATTATCTCCGTCTTTTTCTAATATTACCCAATACTTCGGCCAATTGGCCTCCATATTGAGTCTTTTCCGGGCCTTAGCTTCCAATGGTGAAAGCCACCTTGGAGTTTTGTTTTCCAATAAATCTTTGTATTTTGTCCAGACATTAAACACTGCTTTTCTGACAATATGGTTCTTGAAAGTCTTGTTAATCTTAACCTTGTCATACCATAAATATGCATGCCAACCAAAAGCATTATTAAAACCTTCCAAATCTAATACATCAGTGTCTTCAAGAAGCAGCCAATCTTTTAGCCAGCAGAAAGCTGCGGCTTCATAGTACAACCTTAAGTCTGGCAGGGCAAAGCCCCCTCTTTCTTTCGCATCAGTTAATATCTTAAACTTAATTCTGGGCTTTTTGCCCTGCCAGACAAATTTAGAAATATCTCTCTGCCACTTCCGAAAGCATTCTGTTTTGTCCACAATTTGCAAAGTTTGGAACAAGAACAGCATTTTTGGCAATACATTCATCTTTATAGCAGCGATGCGGCCTAACAAGGAAAGTTTCAATCTTGTCCAACTTTCTAGGTCTCTCTTAATTTCTGACCAACATTTCTCATAATTGTCCTTAAATAGACTCAGATTTTTTGCTGTTATATTTACCCCTAGGTATTTTACTTTTTTAACCACATTTAACTCTGTCTCTTTCTGAAACCTTTCTGACTCTATAACTGTCAATTTTTTTTCTAATACCTTAGTTTTTTGCTTATTTAATTTAAATCCCGCCACCCGGCCAAATTCTTAAATTAATTGTAATACTCTTTTCGTACTAGATTCTGGCTCCTGTAATGTCAAGACCAAGTCATCTGCAAAAGCTTTAAGTTTGTACTGTTTCTCTCCGACCCATATTCCTTCAACCAACCGGTCTCCTCTAATCATATTCAAGAGCACCTCCAGGACAGAAATAAATAACAAAGGGGAGATAGGGCAGCCTTGACATGTTCCTTTTTCAATTTTAAATTCTTCTGTCACCACATTGTTAACTATCAGTTTAGCCTTCTGTTCTGAGTAGATTGCATCTATCCCATTTTCAAATCCCCGTCCCACTCCCATCCCTTCCAAATTTTTCTTCATGAATTTCCAGGAGATATTGTCAAAGGCCTTCTCCGCATCTATGAAAATTAACACAGCTTTTGTATTAATATTTGTTTGCAGAAGTTCCAAAATGTCAATAATGTTCCTTGTATTAGCAAACAAATGTCTGCCTGGGAGAAAGCCTGCCTGATCTTTGTGAATTACTTCATTTAGGACTTTTTTAAATCTGCTTGCTAAAATGTCTGCAAAAATTTTATAATCCACATTTAGAAGGGAAATGGGACGGTAGTTCTTAAGTTGTGTCTTTTCAGTTTCTGACTTAGGTATCAATGTGATGAAAGCCTCTTTCCACGATTCCGGCGCCTTCTTCCCTTCCAAAATTTCATTGCCTACCTCCATCAGCGGTTGTATCAGATAGTCTTTCAATGTCTTATAGTACTTGGAGGTAAGCCCATCAGGCCCTGGAGATTTGCCCAATTGCATATTCTGAATGGCTTGTTCAATCTCTTGTTGTGTTATTTTACAATTCAGGATTGAACTGTTGTCTTGTGACAGTTTTGGTAGTCCATTCTTTGTCAAAAATTGTTCTATCTCAGCCTCATCTTGCGGCCCTTGAGTGTACAATTGTTTGAAGTATCTCTGGAAACACTTTCTAATGTCCAAAGGGTTCTGTATGTTTCTTCCTTCAATCTCTAAATTTGTAACTGCGTTCATTTTTTGTCTCTTCTTCAACTGCCATGCTAGCAGTTTCCCACATTTATTCGCCGATTCAAATGTTCTCTGTTTCATTAGTTTAACTTTCCACTCTACTTCCTGGTTTATCAATTTAGAATATTGCGCTTGGTAGAGTTTAATTTCTCTCAGAATCGGCTGTGACTTCGGTTTTGTCCTTAATTTTTTCTCACATTCTTTAATTTTCTCCAAAATTCTATCTTTTTTCTCATTTTGTGCCCTTTTCTTTACCACATTCTGTTGTATCAAGAACCCCCTCATCACGGCCTTACTTGCGTCCCAGATAATTCTTTTTTCCACCGTAGTGTTCAAATTTATCTCAAAATAATCTTTCAAAACTTTTTGGGCCTTCTTAATAATCTCTTGATCCCGAAACAAATTGTCATTCATCTTCCATCTAAAGGAGCCGATTGGTAGTAATCTCATATCCATCTTTACTGCATTATGGTCGGAGCAGGTCTTTGGGCAGATTTCCACCTTTCTGATCTTAGGTGCCAGACCTCTAGAAATCCATATTTGGTCGATTCTTGTCCATGTCAGTTGGGCTTCAGAAAAGAATGTTCCTTCTCTTCCCAAGGGGTTCTTTGTCCTCCAAATGTCAATCAAGTCCATATTGTCAGTCAGTTCGAAAAAAGTCTTTGGTAGTCTGCCGTACTTTGTTACATTTTGACTTTGTGACTTGTCCATGTTAGTTGATACCACTCCGTTCATATCCCCCATCATGATGATGTTGTCATAATCCAGATAATCCAGCATGCTCTCATGCAACTTCTTGTAAAATTCTGATTTCCCCTCATTTGGTGCATAAATTCCTAATATTAAAAGCTTCTCTCCTTGGTGTTGTATCTCAATTGCCAAAATTCTTCCTTGTTCATCTTTAAATATAAATTTTGGTGACAGGCTCTCCTTTGCATAAATCACCACTCCTCTTTTCTTCACTCTGTCCGATGAAATAAATTCTTGGCCTAATCTTTTATTTATTAACACTTTTTTTATGGAGCCTGGTCACATGTGTTTCTTGCAAACAAATGATGTCCAATTGTTCTTTTTTCAATATGTGAAACATCTTCCTCCTTTTTTCCGGGGAGTTGCAGCCATTAATATTCCAACTCAAAAGTTGCAGAGACATCCTGAATAAATCTGTTATTGTTCTGGTGGTGGTATCTTTTTCTCTAAGTCTTCAGGTTCCAAAGGTGGAGGTACAACTGGTGGTCCAGGCCTCGGTGGTATTTCAATCCCTTTTTGAAGGTCTTCTCCGTAGGCAATCAAAAATTTGTCTCTATCTTCCGCTGATTTAATTTTAACCTTCTTCCCTCTGAAAGTAAAAGATAATCCCTGAGGAAATTCCCACCTAAAGATAATTGAGTTACTCCTCAGCAGTTTAACCAGTTCAAGATAGGTGGATCTAAGGTCCAAAAGCTGTTTCGGGATGTCTCTGTAAATTTCAGCTCTCCTATCCAAAATGTCCAGTGACTTTTCATAATGTAGGCCTAAAATTTTATCTCTTTCCTCCTTCGATCTCAAAGTTATCAAACAGTCTCTGGGCTTGTCTTTCCTCGCGAACTTTCCAAGTCTGAAGGCCGACACAATTTTAAAATCCTTTCCCTCTTCCAAAGGGCAAAATTTAGAAAACTCTTTGGTCAGGAACTCAATTAAGTTTCCTTGTTCAAGCTCTGGTATTGCCCTCAGTCTTAAATTATTCTCCCGGTTCCGCAGTTCAATCATAGACAAATACAACTGCTGTTCCCCAACTTGTTTATGCAGTGGCTTGACCTCTTGTTCTAAATCCTCAACTTTTTGGCTAGTTGCCTCAGCCAATTTGCGATTTTCTGCAGTGGCCTCCGATAACTGTCCAATTGCTTGTACGTTCTGAGCCACCTGGTCAGTTATTTTGTTTAAACTGGCTGCATTTTGGTCAGTCTTGGCCGTTTGCTCATCAACTTTCTTGTCCAAAGTTTCCAATTTTTCCAGAATTTTCTCTAAAGTTGAGCCTAATGCTCCTGCAGCCATATCTTCCACTTGTAATTGCTCAGTTTCTTCTTCCCCTGCCACCGGCAAAGTAGGAACAGAAGATCTACGTGCCTGTGAGGCTAAGGTTAAAGTTGTTTGTCTGGTTCTAACTCTAGCCTCTTTTTTTCTTGCGCCACTCATGCCAGTTTTGTCTAGCAGTCAAGGTCAAACCAAGTTGTTCCCATGGGAATACGGCAGCCCAGAGAGCAAACAGTCAAATAAGAGGAAAGGAAAGAGAAAGTAAGTTTAAGTCACATCTATAAGTCCAAAATCCTCTAGAGGGAGCTCATCATATCTTAAGGGAAGAAGCAAAACAATAAAAGTCAATAAAATCCAATTTAGTTTCCAGAAACCTTCAGTTGATTTGTATTTAGCAGAGCTGGATTAAAAAGCGTTACTTTGTCTCTGACAAGTGCAACAGTGATGTTTCAAGATAACAAGTCCATATGCACTCAGATTGTAACAAGTCCCAATTACAAAGTGTCAAAGTCTGCAGTCTGACAGCACTATTGTTCAGGCAGTTCCAATACCTGGGTTTCTCATAAAAATGTAGCTTCAAAAGAAGAAGTTTAGCACAGTCCATATAAAAAGAGATAAATCCCAAAGTTAAGTTAAATCTTCACTTTACACAAAAGCAATTTCGCAGGATGCACAGATCAGTCTCTCTTTAACGCCTCTTCAAAGGCTCCAAATGTCCCAATCTTTTGCTTTGATGTTTAAACAACAGCGGAAGACGGACTTCCTGTTTGCATCTCTCCGCTTTCAGCCAGATTTAATACTAATTTAAGTTCAAATTCCCCTTTTACTCACGGGTTGTTGCTTTTAAATCAGTTCTTTGCAGGAAAAAAGGTCAGCGCTCACCGACAGCGGCTGTGCGGCTTCACTCCACAGGAATAGCGATCGACTCACAGCGCCGCGAACCCCCTCCACGTTCCGGAGCCCCTTACGGGGTTCCTTCTGCGTTTTGGGAGCCGCTTCTGGCACCCGCCGAGTCCCAGGACCACAGGCTCTTGCTGCCTGTGGGTTTCCGACGCAGGTCTCCGCTTCGCCGTAGCGGATGACCCGATTTCCGCGGAGCTTCCCCTTCACTAAAGGAAGAGGACCGCCATTGCCGTTCGCGCCGCCTCCGGAAGTCCACTTTTCATTCTTCTTTAAACGTATATTCTTCTTGTTCTCTTATTCTATAAGTTAAGTCTGCCAACTGCGTGTATTCCATCAGTTTAAGTTACCATTCTTCTCCTCACCCGTTTTCCATTTTTGGGCCGCAGTAGTAGCATACATAAGTAGCCTTTTTGACACCTTGGAATTTCCATCTGAATTATCCCCAACGAAAAGGAATACATGAAAAAAAGTCAGTGCTGGAGCTTAAAAATTAATATGCAAAAGTTTAAAAGGCGCAAGGAGATAGGATAATAATATATTAAGGATGGAATAACAAATAAGGTGAATAATGCAACGATAACAAAAATAATAGTAGGTAAAGAATATCGTACACGGGTGGAGGGTAGTACTGGGCTATGGGGGAGGGAGGTGAAGGGATTAATTGAAATTGTTAAAGATTGGTATAGGATTTAAGAGATTTAAATTTTTATAAAGATTCTATAAGGAAAGATTGAGAGCTGGACCATACAGAAGGCTGATCGCCGAAGAACTGATGCATTTGAATTCTGGTGCTGGAGGAGACTCTTGAGAGTCCCATGGACTGCAAGAAGATCAAACCTCTCCATTCTGAAGGAAATCAGCCCTGAGTACTCACTGGAAGGACAGATCCTGAAGCTGAGGCTCCAAGACTTTGGCCACCTCATGCGAAGAGAAGACTCCCTGGAAAAGACCCTGATGTTGGGAAGGATGGAGGGTACAAGGAGAAGGGGACGACAGAGGACGAGATGGTGGGACAGTGTTCTCGAAGCTACCAGCATGAGTTTGACCAAACTGCGGGAGGCAGTGGAAGACAGGAGTGCCTGGCGTGCTCTGGTCCAGGGGGTCACGAAAAGTCGGACACGACTAAACAACAACAGCATAAGGAAAGCAAAAAGCAGCAAGAAATATCAAGTAAAGGTATCAGAGAGGAGATCAGTATACTGTGAATGAAAACATGAGACTTATGGTTTTGTTATATATGATTTTATTTTGGAATTGTCAGTTTATTTTGGAGTTGTTTGTTGTAAAGAATGTATAGTATGAGAATAAAATAATAAAGGGTTTGGAGAGAGAGAAAAGGACTCTGGTCTTTTTGGAAAAGTACTTTTAAACATTTTTTTCAATTCACTACAAATTATTTCCCAATACTCTTTTACCCTTTTACAAGTCCGCCACATATGATAGAACGTACCTTCAGCCTCATTGCGTCTCCAGCATTTATCTGGTTCAGTCTTTTTTTTTTTTTAATTAATATTTATTGAAATTTTCCAAATAATACAAAGACAAAAAACAAAAATTTAAAGAACAAAAAAACTATCAAAAAAGAAAACAATTAAAAAACACATAATATTTTTTAAAAAACCTTATTTTCCTTCACCTTATTTCTCAGACCTCCTCCCCCCTCCCCTTCTTGTATTCCAGTTTATGTTATCCGCTCAACAAGTTCTTATCTTATTTCTCAACCTTAACTTAATAATTTGCTTAAATCATGCTGTTATTTTCCTTTTCTTTTTTCTTCCGTTCCTCAATTTATTTTTAAGAACCTTATATCTATTTAATTTAAAAACCCAATTTTAACCTAATCTTAAACCTTTTTCCTAAAGTCGACCCAAATTTCCCTTCCACGATTTTCCCACATTCCATAAAGTTGCAAAATATATATATATATAAGAACTTAACAAATTATGTTTTAACACCCTTTGGATTCCCAAATCCCACCCTCCCTTTCCCGGTTTTGATCCCCAAACCAATGTCCATCAGTCCATCTATTCTCAACCTGGATCCCAAACTTCCGAGGCTCTTAGACCTCTCTCAATTTCTCTCTGCCGGTTTTTTTGACAGTCCTTTATATTCAACACCAACTCTCGAAGAAGTTCTGTCCCAATAATGTCCATTTTTCTTCCAAGCAGGCCTCTGTATTTAAAAGTGGTGCTCAAATTTTGTTTCTTAAATCTTTTAAGTCTAAATGTTCCAAAAGCTCCAACTTCCATCTTAATCAAATTTATGCTACCAGGCCTCTGGTCTAGTTTGATCTTCCACAACATTGTAGCTTCACCTTCATTTTCCACCAAATCCTCATGTATCTCTTGTACCACTTTCTCAGATTTATCAGATTTCTTCTTCCCAGCTGCAACGGCTTCTGTTCCAACTTCAAGGGCTTTTGGTTCAACAACAAAGACTTGTGTCAAGTCTCTTCCTGTTCCAGTAAGATTATTTACTGTTTCATTCAATGTTATTACCCTTGTAGCCAAAATATCGCTCTGGTCCTGGAGCTCTCCCTGGAGTTCCTGGAGCTTTCCCAGGAGATAGAAGGTCCTATTCAGCTCAGTGAGTAATTTTCCACTTGCAGCCATTTCTTGCAGTGTCTCAAAAATCCCCTCTAGGGGGATTATGTTTACTTAGTATCTTTCCAGTTTCAATCCAAAAGTCCAATGTAACTTATTTTCCTTTGTTCCCGACAATTGGTATCCAAATTAAAGAAAATCTAACCAGCAGAGTAACCAAAAACAAAGTTTCCTTTTATTCCCCAACTTTGACAGCTAATTTGACAGCTATCAAAGTCTTCTGTATCTTTTTGACAGGCTCTCTCACAGATCACTCCCGGGTCTCGGGGGGTTACACTTTAACTTTCCAAACCGATTCTTATCCTCCAGCAAAATTAATTGTACTGTCCAATCGCGAAATTAATAGTTTTTCTTCAAAAAAGACGAAGATGTCTCTCTCAACTTTAGTTGTCTAATCCTTGCTTTAGATTATCTACAAGGCGGGGGGGCGGACTTCCTTTTTACACCTCCCCCGATCGTGCCGAATTTAAAAGAAGAAATTTCCCTTTTAAGTCCAATTTCCGTATTACTCACGGGTTGTTACTTTCAGTCCGAATGTTCAAAGGAAAAAGTCAGCACTCTCCGTCCATGGCATGCGGCTTCGCTCAGCAGGGGAAGCAGAAGACTCTCAGCACCGCGCCGCTCCCCATCCCCCGTTCCGTAGCCTTTAAAAAGGCTCCTTTGCGGGTTGGGGGGGCACTAATGGTGCCCACCGAGTTACCAAGTCCACAGGCATCCGCACCTGTGGTTTTTAAGGGTCCCCGCGTCGCCGGCGCGGCAGAACCCGATCCCTACTGAGCCGATTCCCTCCGGAGCTCGGAGGGAATCCGCCATTAGGCGATGGCGCTAACACGGAAGTCCTATCTGGTTCAGTCTTAAACATTTTAGCAAGTCTAAAGGTAAAGCTAAAGGGACCCCTGACCATTAGGTCCAGTTGTGACCGACTCTGGGGTTGCGGCGCTCATCTCGCTTTATTGGCCGAGGGAGCCGGCGTACAGCTTCCGGGTCATGTGGCCAGCATGACTAAGACACTCCTGGTGAACCAGAGCAGCGCACGGAAAGGCCGTTTACCTTCCCGCTGGAGCAGTACCTATTTATCTACTTGCACTTTGACATGCTTTCAAACTGTTAGGTTGGCAGGAGCAGGGACCGAGCAACGGGAGCTCACCCCGTCGTGGGGATTCGAACCGCCGACCTTCTGATCAGCAAGTCCTAGGCTCTGTGGTTTAACCCACAGTGCCACCCGCATCCCACTAGAATTAGCAAGTCTACTGGGAGTTAAATACCATCTGTAAATCATTTTCAGGCAGCGATGCTTCTGAACCCCAGTTGCCAGAAACTACAGGAGGGGAGAGGGGTCTGCCGCTCAAATCCTGCTTGCGTAATGGGCATCCGGTTGGCCACTATGAGAACAGGATCCTGGGCCAGGTGGGCCATTGGCCTCATCCAGGAGCCAGGCCCTTACGTTCCTACAATTCTGTGATTCAAATCCTGTGCCTTGTCCTTCTCTTTTGCAGCTCAGCAAGAGCTATGGCCCCATCTACACCATCCACTTGGGCTCACTGCCTTGTGTGGTCCTCGCCGGATACCAGGCGGTCAAGGAGGCCTTGGTGGACCAGGCGGATGACTTCAGCGGCCGTGGCGACTTCCCAGTCTTCTATCGCTTCACCGGGGGCAATGGTAAGAAGACGGCCCCCACCCCAAAGGTCAGCTAGCTAAGGAGGCCAGAGGGGTAGATTTAAAGACAGCAATGGGATAGAGTTAAAATGGATGTCTAGGACCAAGCTCAGTGCAAAGTCTGCAAGATAGGATCTGGCCATCCCAGTATCTCCAAAATATCTCCCTCCACCCTCAGCTGAAATATCTCCAGGGAGGGTCAGCCCCAGACCTCTGCCACACCCCCACACCCCAGGAGACCTCTGTCTGGCTCTCAAACAACTCTTAACAGAAGGACATGAAAGAGGGGTCAGCTCCAGGGTGTTCATCAATGACTGGGGGGCACCTGGCTTGTGGAAAGGATCTCAGGGTCTTGGTGGACCACAAGCTGAACATGAGTCCACCGTGTGATGCAGGAACAACAAAAATAGGAGTATAGCATCTAGATCAAGGGAAGTAATAGTGCCACTGTATTCTGCTCTGGTCAGACCTCACCTGGAGTACTGTGTCCAGTTCTGGGCACCACAGTTCAAGAAGGACACTGACAAACTGGAACGTGTCCAGAGGAGGGCAACCAAAATGGTCAAAGGCCTGGAAACGATGCCTTATGAGGAACGGCTAAGGGAGCTGGGCATGTTTAGCCTGGAGAAGAGGAGGTTAAGGGGTGATATGATAGCCATGTTCAAATATATAAAAGGATGTCACATAGAGGAGGGTGAAAGGTCCAGAGAAGCGGACACGGAGCAATGGTTCCAGACTACAAGAAAGAAGATTCCACCTAAACATTAGGAAGAACTTCCTGACAGTAAGAGCTGTTTGACGGTGGAATTTGCTGCCAAGGAGTGTGGTGGAGTCTCCTTCTTTGGAGGTCTTTAAGCAGAGGCTTGACAACCACATGTCAGGAGTGCTCTGATGTGTTTCCTGCTTGGCAGGGGGTTGGACTCGATGGCCCTTGTGGTCTCTTCCAACTCTATGATTCTATGATTCTATGAAACCCTGAAGAGTTCTCCTGACCATGTAGAGAGAGTGTTTCCCTCGGCGGGGAGCAATCGCTCAGCTGGGCTTTGGGGAAGCGACTTTGAGGGTGGCGAACATCACTTGATTCACCATGATTCTGTGATTCTAAGTCTAGTGTCCAGATCAAGGACACTAGTCCCTCTCTCTTCTGCCTTGGTCAGACCACACCTGGAATGCTGTGTCCACTTTTGGACACTACAATTTAAGGAGGATTTTGACGAGCTGGAAGGTGTGCAGAGGAGGACAATTGAGAGGGTCAAGGGTCTGGAAATGAAGCCTGATGAGGAACGGTTGAGGGAGCTGGGTAGGATTAGCCCGGAAAAGAGGAGACTGAGAAGAGAGATGATAACCATCGTCAGATATCTTCAGGGCTGTCACATGGAAGAGGGGGCAAGCTTGTTTTCTCCTGCTCTGGAGGGTAGGACTCGAACCCACGGCTTCAAGTTACAGGAAGGAAGATTTTGACTAAACACCAGGGGAAACTTTCTGAAAGTAAGAGCTGTTTGACAGTGGAAAGGTCTCCCTCGGGTGGTTGTGGACTCTCCTTCCTTGGAGGGTTTTAAAAAAAAATATTAACGTTCTTATGTCACATATGTATACATTATCATATTACATTACAGGGCATATTATAATATAATTTCCAACATGTATACAAATTTTATATACCAAATTTATGTACCGAAAGAAAGAAAAAAGAAAAAACAAAGACATAAAGCCATTTCAAAATAATATTTGTACCTACACTACGGACTTCCTATCAATCTCGTTGTATGTTCTTTTTTAAAAAATGAATGTACTCTTATTATTGTCTATTTCTTTACATTTTATCTAATACATTCCTATATCAATATGTACCCTTAATCTTGTTTCTCAACTCAATTTCTCTCCAACATCAATCAAATGCTAGCATAGATAGCGAACCTTTACTATATTTTTGAACATATATCTTATATCTATCCCATTTTTCCATTAATTTTTGTTTTGAATTGCCTCTCAGGCTATTTGTCAGCTGTGCCATTTCAGCAAATTCTTGTCATTTATTATGCCATTCCGTTATTGTTGGGGCTTCTCCTTCGAGGTTTTTAAGCAGAAGTTTGATGGCCATCTGCCATGCATGCTTGTTGAGATTCCTGCAATGCAGATGTTTGTCCTAGATGAAGCTTGGAATCCCTTCCAACTCTACGATTCTACTAATCCAGAGGTTGCTGAACTACATCTCCCAGCAACTCGCACAGCCAAGGTTAAAGAAAGAGGAGGGGAGTTGTCATTCAGCAACGTGGGCAAGAGGCATCAATTAGACACCCCTGCATACCTGTTGGAGACACAAGAAAGAAATAGGAACAATGCTTCACATGTGGTGGGAATGCCGACCTATTAAACAATTTTGGAATGAAATATGTAAAGAAATCAAAAAGTTGTTTAAAATATATTTTAGTAAAAAAACAGAGGCATTCCTTTTAGGTATAATCACAAACAATATAATCAAAGGAAAGGATTCCTCTATGCGACAACAGCTGCCAGGACACTTACAGCAAAAAAATGGAAAGGGAGAAAAATCCCATCAATGAAAGAATGGCAAATTAAATTCTGTGAATATATACATCTGGCAATATTCACAGCATTCTTAAGGGGATAATCGGACCAAAAATTAGAAGAATGGGACTGTGTTAAAGAATATATGAAAAAACATTGTTCTGGAGTAAGTATATCGGTATGTAACAAATGAGGCTTTGCAGGGTTAAAGAAAGTGAAAAATGGTGTAAAAAGTATAAAGATAGAGGTAATTTACATTAGACACAAGAATTTAGAAAGATTAAAAATTTTGAGGTCTCAGAACAAAAGAAGGAAGTCAATGTGTGTATATGTACGTAATGATTAGTATGGTGATATAGTTTTCTTTGTAGATGTGTGTTCCTTTTGTTGTGTTTGTGTGTGTGTTTGCTTTTTGTCTTTTATTGTTTGTACTGCTTTGTTTTGGATTTTATGTTTGTAATTTTTGTTGTAATTTTGCACTGAAAATTTAAAAAAAAAAAATTAAATAATTAGCCACCCCTGGCTTTCATGGCCTCCCAAGCCACCTCCTCACCTTGACTTCCAGATGGGCTGGCCCTCAGGAAGGTCTTGGGGTGCCCCCTTGGAGCGGAAGGAAGGAAATCAGCTTTGGGCAGGGAGACCAACCACCCAGACCCCCCCCATGCCCCCCTCAACCCACGGCTCCCCATGACTTCTACAGGCATCGCCTTCTCCAACGGGGAGAAGTGGAAGGTCCTTCGTCGCTTCGCTCTACACACCTTGAAGAACTTTGGAATGGGAACGAGCAGCATTGAAGGCCGGATCCAGGAGGAGGCCCAGTTCCTGGTCCAGGAGTTCAAGAAAACTGGCGGTGAGTCCTTGCTTGGTGGGCGGGAGAGGATTTCGGAAGAGGAGGTGGCTACTATCCAGGACGGCTTTGCTCTGCCTCCTCCATGGTTGGAGATATGGATGCCGGACTAGATGGGCTCCCTTTGGCCTGATGTGACAAGCTCTTCTTCTGTTCTTATGGAACCTCCAGCTCCAGGGGCAGTCTATCTTGAGCCCTAGGTTCTTTATGAGAACAGGATGCTGGCCTAGATGGGCCCCCTCTGGCCTGATCCAGCCACCAGGCTCTTCAGGTATTCTTAGGGTCACTCTACGGCATGGGAAGCTACACTTTCCTCCACTTTCCCCATTTTTCAGAGCAGTGATTTGAAGTGCAGGCCAGCATGGTGTGGTGGTTAAGAGCGGTGGACTCGTAATCTGGGGAACCGGGTTCGCTTCCCTGCTCCTCCACATGCAGCTTCTGGGTGACCTTGGGCCAGTCACACTTCTTTGAAGTCTCTCTGCCCCACTCACCTCACAGAGTGTTTGTTGTGGGGGAGGAAGGGAAAGGAGACTGTTAGCCGCTTTGAGACTCCTTAAAGGTAAAGGTAAAGGTACCCCTGCCCGTACGGGCCAGTCTTGACAGACTCTGGGGTTGTGCGCCCATCTCACTTAAGAGGCCAGGGGCCAGCGCTGTCCGGAGACACTTCCGGGTCACGTGGCCAGCGTGACATCGCTGCTCTGGCGAGCCAGAGCCGCACACGGAAACGCCGTTTACCTTCCCGCTGGTAAGCGGTCCCTATTTATCTACTTGCACCCGGAGGTGCTTTCGAACTGCTAGGTTGGCAGGCGCTGGGAACCGAGCAGCGGGAGCGCACTCCGCCGCAGGGATTCGAACCGCCGACCTTTCGATCGGCAAGTCCTAGGCGCTGAGGCTTTAACCCACAGCGCCACCTGCGTCCCCTTTGAGACTCCTTAGCGGGATATCAAATCCAAACTACTACTACTACTACTACTACTACTACTACTACTACTACTATTCTTCTTCTTCTTCTTCTTCCTCTTCTTCTTCTTCTCCTCCTCCTCCTCCTCCTCCTCCTCCTCACCTGGCAAGAGATGCAGGAAGGGTGCAGGCAGGGCTGAGCCTCTTTTAGATGCAGAGAGACCCCCCCCCAAAGGGCAGGGGTGGTCCCAGGATTGGTCACACCACATGGCCCAGGGATGCTCTTGGGAGGGAGGGTGGAGCTGTGGGCGAGGACCTCTTTATCTGCTCGCTTTGGGGTCTCCCAAGGAAGGAACCCCTCTGGCACCCTCAAGGTCTCCTCACCCTCTTGGAAATTAAAAAGCTAATAAAAACATTACATAATAAAAGAGCAGAATCATATTTATTAGGAATTTTGAATGGAGACATCTCGAATGACAAAATTAATATTTTCTTGTACGCAACCACAACAGTGAGAATATTGATTGCCAATAATTGGAAATTATGTTCCAACCAAAGAATGGTTGAATAAATTATGCAAATACTTGGAATTAGCAAAGTTGACTGATCCGATAAGACAAAAACCAAAAAATATAATCCAGAAACAATGGAAATGTCTAAATGATTATTTATGTAGACACGGATTAAATGTAAGGTTTTGGTTGTGTTTAGAATAGATTTATGAAAGATTTAGATACTTATTGATTAGAATATTTGTGTGAGATTGTATGGGGGAAATATGGAATAACAGATACAATCTTGCTTAAAATGTATATAGGAAGTGCAGTATAAGCGATGGAAGTCAATCAATGAATTTTTTTTATTATTTTCATATTGAGATATTTGTAAAATAAATTTGGAAGAAATTCTTCCAACTTTTCTTCTTCTTTTCTCTTTATTTCTTCTTCTTCTTTCTTTTCTTCTTTTCTCTTTTGTTCCTTTTTCCATATATATGTGCTTATTTGAAATACCGTATATTTTGCTCCATAAGACGCACTTTTTTTCTTCCTAAAAAGTAAGGGAAAATGTCTGTGCCTCTTATGGAGCGAATGCATGGTCCCTGGAGCTGAATTGCCATGGGGCAAAAAGCAGATCATGGTTTTTTGGTGTGTGTTTTTTTGAAAGAGGGAAGTGGGTGTTGAAACAAAGCTGCTGATCGTTTGCCAATCAGGGAGAGAGATAAGGGACGCTAGAGACAAAGGAGGCTGCCTGGGAGGGGGCTGCAATGGCGCAAAAATGTGGTTACAAAGCACATATCCTCAGGATCCTCAGGATTTTTGCATTGGGTCACCCCAAATTCACCATCAGATCACGTGTCTGTGGCCACAGCATGAACCACAAAAATCATACATCCACTGTTTCATTCAGAATATTTTTTTTCTTGTTTCCCTCCTCTAAAAACTAGGTGTGTCTTATGGTCAGGTGCGTTTTATGGAGCGAAAAATACGGTGTGTGTGTGTGTGTGTGTGTGTGTGTGTGTGTGTTCGCAATATTTTGCTTATATTTTGTAAATATAAGGACTCCTCTTCCTCTTCCTCTCTACGCACAGGGGCTCCCTTCGACCCCATCAACCCCGTTTGCCGAGCCGTCTCCAACGTCATCTGCGCCGTGGTGTTTGGCCAGCGCTACGAATACCAAGACGCAAACTTCCTCACCCTCCTGGACCACTTCAATGAGAACTTCAAGATCATGAGCTCCATCTGGGGGGAGGTGAGGAGGGGCCTGGGAAGAGGGTGGGTCCCAGCATCGGAGGAGATCCGCTGGCTGCTCTCCACCCCTTTAGGGCTAAAACTCACAGAAACATGGAGCTGCAAGGGACAACAAGAGTCATCTAGTCCAACCCTCTGCAAGCCAGGAAACACAACTAGGGAATATCTTCTGCTTAAAAACCCCCGCACTGAACAAATTTGAATCAGGTCATTCAGGGTCTCTTTTCCCCACCTGACTCCAAAGGAAAATTGATGTTGGGTGAAAATGACTGTCACTTCCAAGCAGTGGCGTAGCGTGGGTTATCAGCACCCGGGGCAAGGCAAGTAATTTGCGCCCCCTAACCCGTGGATTTGCGCCCCCTAACCCGTGGATTTTCCTAACCTCCACATGTTGCGCCCGGTGCGGCCGGCCCCCCTGCACCCCCACGCTACGCCACTGCTTCCAAGGTTGCCTGTGTGAGTGAGGCAGCTCCCATTGGGGTTACTATTATTTACCTATATTTATTTATAACATGAAAGGGACACGGGTGGCGCTGTGGGTTAAACCACAGAGCCTAGGGCTTGCCGATCAGAAGGTCGGCGGTTCGAATCCCCATAACGGAGTGAGCTCCCGTTGCTCGGTCCCTGCTCCTGCCAACCTAGCAATTCAAAAGCACATCGAAGTGCAAGTAGATAAATAGGTACCGCTCCGGTGGGAAGGTAAACGGCGTTTCCGTGTGCTGCTCTGGTTCGCCAGAAGTGGCTTAGTCATGCTGGCCACATGACCCAGAAGCTGGACGCCGGCTCCCTTGGCCAGTAAAGCGAGATGAGCACCGCAACCCCAGAGTCGGTCACGACTGAACCTAATGGTCAGGGGTCCCTTTACCTTTTTATTTATAAGATGACACAGTATGATAACAAATGTCACATCAAATAAAAGTAGGATCATAGAATCATAAAATTGAGAGGCAAGGCATAAATAATAATAATAATAATAATAATAATAATAATAATAATAATACAGTGATACCTCGGGTTAAGTACTTAATTCGTTCTGGAGGTCCGTTCTTAACCTGAAACTGTTCTTAATCTGAAACACCACTTTAGCTAATGGGGTCTCCTGCTGCCGCCGTGCTGCCGGAGCACGATTTCTGGTCTCATCCTGAAGCAAAGTTCTTAACCTGAAGCAGTATTTCTGGGTTAGCGGAGCGTGTAACCTGAAGCGTATGTAACCCACAAGGTACCACTGTAATAATAATAATAATAATAATAATAATAATAATAATAATAATAATTTTATTATTATTACCTCTCCTTCTCCCCGTTTCCCCAGCTCTACAACATCTTCCCCAGCCTCATGGACCTCCTGCCGGGGCCCCATCACCAAATCTTCCGCAACTATGAGAAACTGCGTCAGTTTATCGCAGAGCGCATTCGGTGCCACCAAAAGGATCTGGACCCCGACGACCCGCGGGACTTCATCGACTGCTTCCTCATCCGCATGGAGCAGGTACCTCCAAGGAGGGGGGTCCAGCTGCCCCCAGGACACCCACCCACCCCAGCACCCAAAGGCCTTCAGCCGCCACCAGCCATCACCCCTGCTGTTCAATTTCTTTGGGGTAAAACCCCTGCCCTGAGGTCTCCAGTAGGCTATCAGCGCCTTGTCTACTATTCATTTATTTGATTCATAAAATTTAGGAACACCTTGTTTTGAAACAGGAACCAAGCAAACTTCCAAGTAGTTTACAAAAGAAAAGAAAAGAAACAATAGAATTATTACCGTATTGTTCCATCTATAAGACGCCCCCATGTATAAGGCCCCACCCCCTATTTTTGGAGACTCCGATTTAAGAAATGGGGGGGGTCTATCTGTGTATAAGACGCCCCAAAATTTTGGACATTGTTTTTTTAGGGGGGGAAACCTAGTCTTATACACGGAAAAATACGGTAGTTTTTAAAAATCAACAGCAATAGTTTAAGACATTGTAAAAGTTAAAATAGCAATGGATTGGATTTCTAAACATTTGGGTAAAAGGTAAAGAGACCATTAGGTCCAGTCATGGCCGACTCTGGGGTTGTGGCGCTCATCTCACTTTATTGGCCGAGGGAGCCGGCGTACAACTTCTGGGTCATGTGGCCAGCATGACTAAGCCGCTTCTGGCGAACCAGAGCAGCACACGGAAACGCCGTTTACCTTCCCACCAGAGCGGTACCTATTTATCTACTTGCACTTTGACATGCTTTCGAACTGCTAGGTTGGCAGGGGCAGGGACCGAGCAACGGGAGCTCACCCCGTCGTGGGGATTCGAACCGCCGACCTTCTGATCGGCAAGTCCTAGGCTCTGTGGTTCAACCCACAGCGCCACCCGCATCCCTCTAAACACCTGGGTTTGCCTAAACAAGTGCAGAGAAGGTGCCTGCCTGGTGTCAATTGGCAGGGAGTTCCAAAGTTCAGGTGCTGCCACACTAAAAGACCAATTACTTGCAGAGTTACGTGGCGCCCGTAGTCACACCAGTTCTGCCAATCAACGCTGTCGAGTGGGCATATAGAATCAGAGAACTGCAGAATTGGAGGGCACCCCAGGGCTGCAATATCACAAGGAAGGGGGGAGCCAAGCTTTCCCCCACAGGAGAACACAATCCGCAATCCATCCTTGCGCATGCGGCCTCCCCTCTGCTCTCTTTCAGGAGAAACAAGACCCTCTGAGCTACTTCCACACGGAGACGCTGGTGATGACCACCCACAACCTGTTTTTCGGGGGCACCGAAACCACCAGCACCACCCTGCGCTACAGCTTCCTTATTCTCATGAAGCACCCCGAAGTGGCAGGTGAGGGGGGGAGCTGTGACCCCCACATTGCTGGGGGGGCGGACCGGATGACCATTTGGGGCCTTCCCAACGTGCCATGCTCCTGGGCTGCTTCTGGGCGGCGGAAACCTCGGAGGCAGGAGGTGGGAACAGCAGGGATGTGTGGAGGGGACCGGGGCCCAACTTGACCTACGGAGCTCCTGCATGGAGCTCCCTGCTGTCCTCTGCCTCCTCCCGGGGCTCTGGCGCTTCCTTCTGCTGCCAGCCCGCCTCTGCCGTCTCCTGGGTGGCATGTCCCAGGGCTGGCTCCAGCGTGTCCCGTTGCAGGCGTGGCGGCTTTTTGGAGCGGTGCATGTCAGCTGTTGGTCGTGGAGGCAACTCCCGTTGGCTTGTCATGATCACGTAGAAGTGCAACCTGGGAGGAAGGGAACAGTTGCCATTGCGGCTCACTGCCTGTCTCGCTCACCAACAGGCCCACAGTGTGGCCTCTTGCAGATAGACAGTCATTGTACTACTCTCCACTTCTCGTGTCCATTAAGTATCTGGTCAACACGTGGCCTAGACTGGTTCCCTGCAGCCCAAACTTAAGGTCCACCAATGACAACATTTTGGAGGTCCCAGGTCGCAAGGTGGTTAGATTGGTCTCAACTAGGGCCAGGGCCTTTTCAGTACTGGCCCCGACTTGGTGAAATGCTCTCTCACAAGAGACTAGGGCCCTGCAGGACCTGATATCTTTCCGCAGGACCTGCAAGACAGAGCTGTTCCGCCTGGCCTTTGGTTTGGACTCAGTCTGACCCTTATGTTTCCCTCCCCTTATGGTCTTGATTTATCAGCTACTTTTAAAATGAGGCTGCATTTTAAATTGCATTTTAAACTGTGTTTTAATTTGGTTCTCCACCCCCTATTATGTTTTTACTGTGATTTTATTGGTGTTAGCCGCCCTGAGCCCGGCTCTGGCTGGGGAGGGCGGGGTATAAATAAAATTTATTACTATTGTTATTACTATTATTATTATTATTAGATGTTTCAAAAGGAAAGCTGGCAGGCGGCAGGCGGCTGGGCACGCAGGACACCTGCTTGGCATGCAGAATGTCCCGGCGGCTGCAGTACCTGGCAGCATCTCCGAGGAGGGATGGGGGACCAGGTGCCCTCCGAATGTTGCAGGACTACAGTTCCCAGTGGGGTTAGCAGTCAGGGGCGAAGGGAGTTTCCTGCATTGCTGTGATTGTGAGTTCAAGCACTGGGTTCAAGAACCATCACCTCCTCTTCCTCCTGTCCATCTCCCCGCAGCTCGAGTCCACCAGGAGATTGACCACGTGATCGGGCCGGACCGCCCCCCCTGCCTGGCTGACCGCAAGCACATGCCCTACACAGAGGCAGTCCTCTATGAGATCCAGCGCTACATCAGCATCCTGCCCATGGGGCTCCCTCGCGCCGTCACCCGTGACACCTCCTTCAGGGGCTTCCTGCTGCCCAAGGTCAGAAGAAGAAGAAGAACCCCAGCCCAGTTTCCTTCACTGCAAAGAGGACGCACCTGGGAGGCCCTCCTGATGTTGCTGGATCCTAGCTGTCAACCGTCCCTTATTTGGCGGGAAACTCCCTTATCCCAGCGCCGTGTCCCGCTGCTGTCCCTTATTGATGATGTCCCTTAAATTTCCCGGGTTTCAAAGAAGCAGCTCCTCTCCCTCCCTCTCTGCCGGCCAGGGAGGAGGGAGGCTCCAACTGTATTGCTCACCCAATAAGGAGTCTAAGAACGACTGGGGGGTGGAGCTTGCATGCCTTGTGCCAATCCAATCGGCCGCGTTGCCTGGGGACTCGCCTTTGCTCAGCACTTCCCAGCGGAGAGGGGACGGTGGTTTTCCTTGCTGCATCCCCTTTGCCGGGTTGCTGCGCTGTGGGAACCACCGCTTGAGGCTTCGTTTGGCTGCTGGTTGACTAAAATCCCTTATTTTGGCTGCTGATCCCTTATTTTCGAGGCTGATGGTCCCTTATTTTCAAATCTGTAAGTTGACAGCTATGTGCTGGCTGTCAAACTTCCCCCTCCCACCCCAGCTCACAGGGTTGGGCTAGAGCAGTGTTTCCCAACCTTGGGCCTCCAGCTGTTTTTGGACTACAACTCCCATCATCCCTAGCTAGCAAGACCAGTGGTCAGGGATGATGGGAATTGTAGCTCAAAAACAGCTGGAGGCCCAAGGTTGGGAAACACTGGGCTAGAGGACCCTTGGGTCTTGGCTATTTCACAGATGAGTTGGGCTGTAGAAGGCGTGCTGGGGAGACCACACATTCAAGAAACGCAAAAGTAACTTTTGCTTGGTTTAATAACAAAAACAAAAACTCCTTTTTACACTAAATTACATTATATCAATAAGTGTGACCCATTCACCAAGCCATCCACCAGGGTATTGAGAGAGCTACATGCTGCTCTTTATATACTATACCCAACAGCTTAATTAACATAACTTAACAGCACCTGCTGTGGGACGCGGGTGGCGCTGTGGGTTGAACCACAGAGCCTAGGACTTGCCGATCAGAAGGTCTGCGGTTCGAATCCCCATGAGGGGGTGAGCTCCTGCCCACCTAGCAGTTTGAAAGCACGTCAAAGTGCAAGTAGATAAATAGGTACCGCTCCGGCGGGAAGGTAAACGGTGTTTCCGTGCGCTGCTCTGGTTCGCCAGAAGTGGCTTAGTCATGCTGGCCACATGACCTGGAAGCTGTACACCGGCTCCCTCGGCTAGTAAAGCAAAATGAGCGCCGCAACCCCAGAGTCGTCTGCGACTGGACCTAATGGTCAGGGGTCCCTTTACCTTTACTTTGAACAGCACCTGCTATACTGCTTCACAGCTATAAAACTAGGTCATGTTATTTGCTCTGGCCCTTAAAGACATGCACATCTTGTGAAACAGAAAGGAATCTAAAATTCAAAGAAACCATTCAACATTGGGGTCCCTTGCAGCTGTCCAGTTCTGTGATGCTGTGACCATTGGACATGCTGGCTGTGGGGGCTCCCAGCCACTGGATTTCAGAAACATCTGGAGAGTACCAAATGCCCAACATTCAGACTCTGACTCCGAGCATGTCAATGGCTCTGCTCTGCCCTCCACAGTCGGAGGCAGCAGCACTTCTGAATTGCTAGAAACCACCGGAGGGGAGAGTTGCTCTTGTGTCCGAATCCTGTTTGCGGGTTTCCCGTGGGAATCTGGTCGGCCACTGTGAGAACAGGATGCTGGGTTACATGGACCCCCTCTGGCCTGATCCAGCAGCCAGGCTCTTCTTATGCTCTTATAGGACCTCCATCTGCAGGGGCAGTCTATCTGCATTCCTAAGTTCTTGGGGGTATTTGGCCACTGTGGAAAGAGGACTTTGGACTAGGTGGGGCCCTGGCCTGATCCAGCAGCCTCTCCTTATGTTCTTACTTTCTCACCACCCACTTACCCATATTTTTCGCTCCATAAGACGCACTTTTTTCTTCCTAAAAAGTAAGGGGAAATGTCTGTGCGTCTTATGGAGCAAATGCGTGGTCCCTGGAGCCGAATTGCCCAGGGGCAAAAAGCAGATCATGCTCTTTTTTTTTTGAAAGAGGGAAGGGGGTGTTGAAACAAAGCCGCTAATGGGCATGCGATCGGGGAGGGAGATAAGGGACGCTAGCAATAAAGGAGGCTGCCTGGGAGGGGAGAGGTAAAGACAGTGAACTTGCAAGGAGAGGAGACAGGAAGACTAAAGCAATGAGGAGAGAAATTAGAAGAAAAGGAGGAGCAAAAAACTGCTCCAGCTAAGGAAAAGACACTAAGGCAAACAAGAGGGAAGGGAGTGTTGAAAGGAAACAGCTGATCGGTAAGCGATCGGGAGGGAGATAAGGGACGCTGGTAAAGGAGGCTGCCTGGGAGAGGGGAGGTAAAAGCCCATGGATCCTCAGGATTTTTACATTGGGTCACCCCAAATTCAGCACCAGATCACATAGCATGTCCATGGCTACAGCCTGCACCAAAAAAATCATGCACCCACTGTTGCCTGGGGCCGCAATGGCACAAAAACATGGTTACAAAGCACAGATCCACATGGATTCTCAGGATTTTTGCATTGGACTACCCCAAACTCACCGTCAAATCACATGTCTGTGGCCACAGCATGAACCACAAAAATCATACATCCACTGTTTCGTTCAGAATATTTTCTTTCTTGTTTTCCTCCTTTAAAAACTAGGTGCGTCTTATGGTCAGGTGCATCTTATGGGGCGAAAAATATGGTAGTTTGGATCTACCCTTTATGAGGAAAACCTGGTCAGTAAAACAAAAACTTGCCCATGACCTGGCTGGAAGCCCCTTCCACCTCCAAAATGTCAAGACTGCTGTTTCTCCAGCGGCTCTCAGCATTTCCCGTGTCTCTTTCCCTCTTCCTTCCGCAACCCTAACAACTCCCGTTCTCTCTCCCTGCCAAATCTCACTGCAGGGCACCAACGTGATTCCTCTCCTGAGCTCAGTGCACTATGACCCAACCCGGTTCAAGGACCCCACAGCCTTCAACCCAGCCAACTTCCTGGATGAAAACGGCGCCTTCAAAAGCAGCGATGCCTTCATGCCTTTCGCCCCAGGTAGGGAAGCCAAAGAAGGAGGGAAGGCCGTTCGGAGGAGGTTTGGTACCCAGAAAGGTCCCAGGGTGGGTTGCAAAATTTTTTAAAAAGGTGTAGTTTGGATCGATACCGTTGCTTCCTTAATCAACTGTAAGACAAGGGAGGTGTCACGATGCTCGAGAAATAGAGCAGTCTGTTGGTCTGTTGTGTTTGTGTTACATAAATACAGCATCCATAAAGTTTTTTTTAAAGTTTTTTTAATATTTAAAATTTTTATTGAGATAATTCAACATTAACACATTTATAATACATATTACGGATATACAAACAAACACACATTTCATACAATCCTTTAAAATATTCATACATACCCATTTTAATCCCACACATACTTCCTTTTCCCACCACCGTCCCTCACCCCACCCTCTGCTAGACTTCCAATCTACTCAATTGCAATTTCTTTCCATTGCTATTACTTTCTTTCACACACTATTAAACCAACTTTCTACTTCTTTTTCTATTACACATTATTATCCATATTACAGTGGTGCCCCGCAAGACGAACGCCTCGCAAGACGGAAAACCCGCTAGACGAAAGGGTTTTCCGTTTTGGAGGCGCTTCGCAAAACGAATTTCCCTATGGGCTTGCTTCGCAAGACGAAAATGTCTTGCAAGTTCCTGCGGGGGTTTTTTCCTTTTCCCCCCCTTTTTCTAAGCCGCTAAGCCGCTTATCAGCTGATCCGCTAAGCCGATAAGCCGCTAAAAGCCGCTAAGCCGCTAATAGCGCTAATCCGCTAAGCCGTCAATGGGCTTGCTTCGCAAGACGAAAAAACCGCTAGACGAAGAGACTCGCGGAACGGATTAATTTCGTCTTGCGAGGCACCACTGTATTTGATATTTCAGTATTTATAGCGGAACTTGTTTATTCTAATAGGAGTTCCGGTTTTTCAATATTATTTTGCAAATATTCCTTAAACACCTTCCAATCCTTGACTATCTTCTCTTTTGGGATCCTTCCGATTTCTCCCATTGTTTTGGACATATTGTAATACTCCAATAATTTGGTAAGCCACTCTGTTTTTGTCAGTATAATACCACTTTTCCAATTTTTCAAAATCAATAGCCTTGTGGCTACTTTTGCGTATAAATATAATGTCTTATCCTGTTCCTTTAAACTTCCTGGTACAATTCCCAATAGAAAGCCTTCTGATGTTTTCCTAAATGAGTATTTGAGCATTTTTTTTCATTTCATTATATATTGTTTCCCAAAATTATTTGATATTTAAACAATTCCACCATATATGGTCCAGCGCCGAGGGCCTTCTGGCGGTTCCCTCATTGCGAGAAGCAAAGCTACAGGGAACCAGGCAGAGGGCCTTCTCGGTGGTGGTGCCCGCCCTGTGGAACGCCCTCCCATCAGATGTCAAAGCGATAAATAACTACCTGACATTCAGAAGACATCTTAAGGCAGCCCTGTTCAGGGAAGTTTTTAATCTGTGATATTTTAGTGTATTTTTGGTTTCTATGGAAGCTGCCCAGAGTGGCTGGGGAAACCCAGCCAGATGGGCGGGGTACAAATAATAAATTATTATTATTATTATTATTATTATTATTATTATTATATGCATCATAGTACCTTTTTCTGTGCCAGCAGACCGCCGCAGTTTTTATTCATTTTGGCTATTCTTTCAGGTGTTAAATACCATCTATGTTGTATTTTAAGGTAATTTTCTTTCAAAATTTAACATGTAGTTTCTTTCCACAATTTTCCACATTGTTCAAGCATAATATTTTCCCCAATACCTTGTGCCCATTTAATCATGGACAGCATCCATAAAACTGATGTGGAAGGAAATGCTTCTGAGGAACAGTTGCCAGTCCAGCTTGCGGGTTTACCTGCGGCGTCTGGTTGGGAATTGATAGGCCATGGGCCTGATCCTGCAAGCACTTCTTATTTTATGTTCATTCCTCCAATGCCTTTTCCTTCCACTGGTGCCGCAGGAAGTGCACAAGAAAAGCCGCTGTGTTCCCAATGAGCGGTATGGATTTAAATATACGTGTGTGTGTTATTGAAGCCTTGCACAACAGTGGTCCTTAGCTAAACAAAGTTTGCACAATAGCGATGAAAGATTTTGAAAAAACTATTGCACAACATGCAGCTGCCAGAGTCTCTGAGACATGTCTGCCTTGTGCTCAGGTGAGGAGGAAACCAGAGCTGGGATTCAGAAGCCTCGCTGCCTCTGACCAGAGAAGCTGGGCATAGCCAACTTGGCTGGTAACCATCGAGAGCCCTCTCCTCCCTTCATGAATTTGCCCAATCCTCTTTTCAATCCACCCAGGTCGGTGGCCATCCAGGTCTCTTGTGGCAGGGAGTTCCATGGTTCAACAATGTGCTGCATGAAGGACTTGCTTTGATCGGTCCTGACCCTTCCAACGCTAAAACGCATTGGAGGTCCCCGAGTCAGAGTATTAAGAGAGATTAAGCATAATTTTTATAGAACTGGGGAAGGCCAGTGGACCACATTTGCACACTTCCCATCTGCTTGAATAGCAAACAAACAAACAAATAAATAAACCAGTGGTACCTCGGGTTAAGAACTTAATTCGTTCTGGAGGTCCATTCTTAACCTGAAACTGTTCTTAACCTGAGGTACCACTTTAGATAATGGGGCCTCCCGCCACCGCCGCGCGATTTCTGTTCTCATCCTGAAGCAAAGTTCTTAACCCAAGGTACTACTTCTGGGTTAGCAGAGTCTGTAACCTGAAGTGTCTGTAACCTGAGGTACCACTGTAATAATAATTTATTATTTCTACCCTGCCCATCTGGCTGGGTTTTCCTAGCCACTCTGGGCGGCTTCCAACAAGTGATTAAAAATACATTCAAACTTCAGTCATTAAAAACTTCCCTAAACAAGGATGCCTTCAGATGTCTTCTAAACATCAGATAGTTATTTATTTCTTTGACATCTGGTGGGAGGGCGTTCCACGGGACGGGTGCCACTACCGAGAAGGCCCTCTGCCTGGTTCCCTGTAGCTTCACTTTTCACAGTGAGGCAACCACCACAAGGTCCTCGGCGCTGGACCTCTGTGTCCAGGCAGAACAATGGGGGTGGAGACGCTCCTTCAGGTATACTGGACCGAGGCCGTTTAGGGCTTTAAAGGTCAGCACCAACTCTTTGAATTGTGCCCGGAAACATACTGGGAGCCAACGTAGGTCTTTCAGGACTGGTGTTATGTGGTCTCGGCGGCCGCTTCCAGTCACCAGTCCAGCTGCCGCATTCTGGATTAGCTCCGTCGGTAGATGATGAGACTCCTAATCACAGGGTTGTGGGTTTGAGCCCCACGTTGGGCAAGATTCCCGCCTCGCGGGGGGTTTTCTAGATGACCTTCCCAACTCTGCAATTCCTGGAGTCTGGGATTCTACACTCTCTCCACCCCACCCTTGACCCCTTTCCACACTTCCTTCTGGGAATCGGTTGTGCAGATTCTATATTTTTTTTATAATAATTTTTACTAATTTTAACATATAAATTATAATACATACCACAAAACTTCACCACTTATATTTTTTAGACTTCCATCAGCACCTCTGATGATCCACCGTTTTAACCGCTTCTTATGCATTTCTTAAATTCATACTGCCTTTAATTATCATAACAAATCAACCTCCCCTTTATCCATTTTTGCAATACAGTGGTGCCTCGCAAGACGAACGCCTCGCAAAACGAAAAACTCGCAAGACGAAAGAGTTTTCCGTTTTTGAGTCGTTCCGCAAGACGAATTTCCCTATGGGCTTGCTTCGCAAGAAGAAATCTCCGGGGACCTCTTTTAAAGGCTTTGCTGCCGACCCCCAGCATTTTAAAAGCCCCCGGGACAGTGGAGGTCTTCTGAAGGCAGGCGGTGGGCGAAAGTCTTTGCTCCCCCCCCCCACCTGCCTTCAAAAACCGTCCAGGATAGCAGGGAAGCGCGCTATCCCGGACCGCTTTTAAAATGCTGGCCGTCGGGAGCAAAGACTTTCGCCCACCGCCGGCCTTCCTGGACCTCTTCTGAAGGCCGGCGGGGGGCAAAAGTCTTTGCTCCCCCCCCCCGCCTGCCTTCCCAGGATAGCGGAGAAGCGCAGCGCGTTTCTCCGCTATCCCGGACGGCTTTTGAAGGCAGGCGGGGGGGAGCAAAGACTTTCGCCCACCGCCTGCCTTCAGAAGACCTCCGCTGTCCCGGGGGCTTTTAAAATGCTGGTGGTTGGCAGCGAAGGCTTCGCTGCTGCCCGCCAGCATTTTAAGATCGCCCCGGGACAGCGGAGAAGGCTCCGCTGTCCTGGGGGCTTTTAAAATGCTGGGGGTCGGCAGCGAAGCCCTCCTGTCCCCGGAGCTTGCGGGGCGGGAGGTGGGGAGAAGGGCTTTTCTTCCCAGCGCCAGCCTTCAGAACAGCCTTCTGAAGGCTGGCGGTGGGAAGAAAAGACCTTGTCCTCCCCCCCCCCCAGCCTTCAGAAGAGGTCGGGGTGAGCTCCACTTTTAAATACAGAGGCCTGCTTGGAAGAAAAATGGACATTATTCGGACAGAGCTTCTTCGAGAGTTGGTGTTGAATATAAAGGACTGTCAAAAAAACCGGCAGAGAGAAATTGAGAGAGGTCTAAAAGCCTCGGAAGTTTGGGATCCAGGTTGAGAATAGATGGACTGATGGACATTGGTTTGGGGATCAAAACCGGGAAAGGGAGGGTGGGATTTGGGAATCCAAAGGGTGTTAAAACATAATTTGTTAAGTTCTTTTATATATATATATATATATATATATATATATATATATATATATATATATATTTCGCAACTTTATGGAATGTGGGAAAATCGTGGAAGGGAAATTTGGGTCGACTTTAGGAAAAAGGTTTAAGATTAAGTTAAAATTGGGTTTTTTAAATTAAATAGATATAAGGTTCTTAAAAATAAATTGAGGAACGGAAGAAAGAAGAAAAGGAAAATAACAGCATGATTTAAACAAATTATTAAGTTAAGGTTGAGAAATAAGATAAGAACTTGTTGAGCGGATAACATAAACTGGAATACAAGAAGGGGAGGGGGGAGGAGGTCTGAGAAATAAGGTGAAGGAAAATAAGGGGTTTTTTTTGCTCTTTTAATTTTTGTTTTTTGCCTTTGTATTATTTGGAAAATTTCAATAAATATTAATTAAAAAAACAAACAAAAAAAACAGAAGAGGTCGGGGGACAGACTGTCCCCGGACCTGGTCTGAAGGCGGTTTCCATAGGAACGCATTGATTGATTTTCAGTGCATTCCTATGGGAAACCGTGCTTCGCAAGAAGAAAAACTCGCAAGAAGAAAAAACTTGCGGAACGAATTAATTTCGTCTTGCGAGGCACCACTGTACTTCCAATAATTCTCCTCACAAAACTTGCAAACCTGCAAACGTAGTCTGATCATCACAATTACTTTTCAGATAGTCTGTAAATTTATGCCAGTCTTCTGTGAATTTCTGGTCCTGCAAATTTCAAATCCTTCCTGTTAGTTTGTCTAATTCTGCATAGTCCATTACTTTCAACCTCCATTCTTCTTTCGTCGGTAATTCCATTTTTGTGCCAATAATATCCTTGCTGCTGTTGTTGCATATGAAAACAACTTACATTCTTTTCTATTTATATTGCTTCCTACAATGCCCAGTACAGTGGTGCCCCACAAGACGAATGCCTCGCAAGATGGAAAACCCGCTAGACGAAAGGGTTTTCCGTTTTGGAGGTGCTTCGCAAAACGAATTTTCTATGGGCTTGCTTCGCAAGACGATAATGTCTTGCGAGTTCCTGCGGGGTTTTTTCCCTCCCCCCCCTTTTTCTAAGCCGCTAAGCCGCTTATCAGCTGATCCGCTAAGCCGCTAAACCGCTTATCAGCTGATCCGCTAAGCCGCTTATCAGCTGATCCGCTAAGCCGCTTATCAGCTGATCTGCTAAGCCCCTAAGCCGCTAATAGCGCTAATCCGCTAAGGCGCTAATGGGCTTGCTTCGCAAGACGAAAAAAACGCAAGACGAAGAGACTCACGGAATGGATTCTTTTCGTCTTGCGAGGCACCACTGTATTGTGCGGATTCTAAACCCTGTTCTTTGCTCCTCGTCTGCAGGGAAGCGCATCTGCCTGGGGGCCGGCCTCGCCCGAATGGAGATCTTCCTCTTCCTCACCACTATCCTCCAGAACTTCAGCCTCCACCCCACGGTCCCCCCTGCGAAGATCGACCTGACACCCCAATGCACCGGCCTGGGCAACGTGCCCCGCCCCTTCGAATTCAGGCTCCTCCCTCGCTAGCTGGAGGCGGGACACAAACAAAGATAGCTTCCTTCACCTACCACAAGACCAGAGAGAGATGCTCAGCACTGGCGCTGGACCCACAACCAGGCATGGGTCTGCACTGCCCCCCCCAACAAACAGCTGAGTCGTCACTCATCCCTATTCTGCACCTTGTACAGGTGAAACTCGGAAAATTAGAATATCGTGGGAAAGTTCATTTATTTCAGTAATTCAACTTAAAAGGTGAAACTAATATATGAGCTGATGACATGGCTCCCCAAATCTCTTTGACACCAGCTGATGACATGGCTCCTCAAATTTCTTTTTTGATGAGAGCAGCTTTTGCATCTCATTTGGAAACCAACGACCCAGAGTCTGGAGGTAGAATGGGGAGGCACACAATGCCAGATGCTTGAAGTCCAGTGTGAAGTTTCCACAGTCTGTGTTGATTTGGGGAGCCATGTCACCAGCTGATGTTGGTCCACTGTGCTTCATTGAGTCCAGGGTCAACACAGCCGTCTACCAGGAGATTTTGGAGCACTTCATGCTTCCTTCCGCAGATGAGCTTTATGGGGATGCTGACTTCATTTTCCAGCAGGACTTTGGCACCTGCCCACATTGCCAAAAGTACCAAAACCTGGTTCAATGCCCATGGGATTACTGTGCTTGATTGGCCAGCAAACTCGTCTGACCTGAACCCCATAGAGAATCTATGGGGCATTGCCAAGAGAAAGATGAGAGACCGAGCAATGCAGAAGAGCTGAAGGCTGCTATTGAAGCATCCTGGTCTTCCATAACACCTCAGCAGTGCCACAGGCTGATGGAATCCATGCCACGCCACATTGAGGCAGTAATTGATGCAAAAGGGGCCCAAACCAAGCACTGAGTACATATGCATGCTTCAACTTCTCAGAGGTCCAATATTGCTCTATTTGCAATCTTTGTTTTGCTGATTTCATTTAATATTCTAATGTTCTGAGATTGTTAATTTGGGGTTTTCATCGGCTGTTCGCCATGATCATCACAATTATAACAAATAAAGGCTTGACATATCTCGCTTTGCATGTCATGAGTCTATCTCATATATTAGTTTCACTTCTCAGCTCTCTTGTCCTGAACCTTTTTGCAGTTTCCACAGGTGTCGCTCAGATGCTTTAAAGCAGCCTGTTCCCAAATATTTTTGGGCCACCCGCACCCCGGCTCCGTAAACTCATCCCCAGCACCCCCTGCCCTATTAAAAACATTGTTCCGACTAGCTGCTCTCAGCACGACCTGCCGAGAAATAAATTTCAAAGCAATAACAACAAATCACACATCTATTCAAAATCCAGTTGGAGGTACCGAGTTTCATGAATTCAGCCGCATGAATGAACTTGGATCCAGGGATACCAGCTTAACTTAGGGTTGGCTTACGTCTGCAATGTCTGGGATATTTCCAGGATTCTGCATTTGGGCAGGAATCACTTTAATTGCTTTAATTCTCAAAGTCTGACGCTCGTTGGAATTCAGTGACATGAGGATTTGCTGCCACCTAGTGCTGATGCAATCAATTGCACTCACTCACGCACAAACAAAAATATTTAATAAAAAATTTGCTTCTTTCCCATTAGGGGCACCTTTTTAAACGACTCAAAAGGTTACTTTATGGTTTAATCTGAGTGAGCCACACAAATTGTGAGGGTGTAAATGGAGCCCTCAATAATCTTCTCCATGAATCTGTCAAATCCTTTTTTTTTTTTTAAGCCATCCAAGTTGGTGGCAGGGAGTTCCATAGTTCCTTTTCTCTGTCCTGATATACCTGGTTTGGTGTGGTTTGGGCCCCAAATCAGCCGGATGCCTCCCGTTGCCAGTGAGGTCCCAGTAGGTCCCCTTCTTGAGGGCAGCTCTTTGCAATACCAAAAAATCCAGCCCCCAGCCCTATGGACTATCTCCCTCTGGCCCCACAGCCCCACTCGCTGGTTCCTCTTCAGACCTATCTGAAAGTGATGTTCGCCACCCTCAAAGTCGCTTCCCCAAAGCCCAGCTGAGCGATTGCTCCCCGCCGAGGGAAACACTCTCTCTACATGGTCAGGAGAACTCTTCAGGGTTTCATAGAATCATAGAATCATAGAGTTGGAAGAGACCACAAGGGCCATCGAGTCCAACCCCCTGCCAAGCAGGAAACACCATCAGAGCACTCCTGACATATGGTTGTCAAGCCTCTGCTTAAAGACCTCCAAAGAAGGAGACTCCACCACACTCCTTGGCAGCAAATTCCACTGTCAAACAGCTCTTACTGTCAGGAAGTTCTTCCTAATGTTTAGGTGGAATCTTCTTTCTTGTAGTTTGGATCCATTGCTCCGTGTCCGCTTCTCTGGAGCAGCAGAAAACAACCTTTCTCCCTCCTCTATGTGACATCCTTTTATATATTTGAACATGGCTAGCATATCACCCCTTAACCTCCTCTTCTCCAGGCTAAACATGCCCAGCTCCCTTAGCCGTTCCTCATAAGGCATCGTTTCCAGGCCTTTGACCATTTTGGTTGCCCTCCTCTGGACACGTTCCAGTTTGTCAGTGTCCTTCTTGAACTGTGGTGCCCAAGGCTGTCAAGGGCTGTCACACAGAAGACAGAGCAAACTTTTTTTCTCCTGCTCTGAAGGGCATGACTCAAACCCAAACCAATGGCTTCAAATTATGAGAAAGGATATTCTGACCAAACATCAGGAGGAACTTTTTGACATCAGTAAGAGCTGTTTGACGGTGGAACGGATTCTCTCGGACGGCAGTGGACTCTCCTTCCTTGGAAGTTTTTGAGCAAAGGTTCGGTGTCTGTCCATCTGTCATGGATTGCAGGGGGTCAGACTAGATGATCCCTGGGGATCCCTTCCAATTCCGCGATTCTACAGAGAGAGAGAATTTCTATCTCCCCTTACCCTAGAACTCACAGGCTTGTTGTGGGAATTAAAGCAGGAAGAAGGAGAACTACGTACCTTGAGCAACTTGGAGAAAAAGTTGGATACAAAGGCAGATAATTAAATCCACGTTCCACCGAGAAATGGGGGCGCAGGGACTTCAGAGGACGAGATGGGGACAACTCTAAATCAGATGTTTTGAGACTACAATTCCCATCATCCCTGACCACTGGTCCTGCTAGCTAGGGACGATGGGAGTTGTAGTCCCAAAACAGCTGGAGGGCCGAGTTTGGGGGTGCCTGTAGACCCTCCAGTGTGACAAGTGAACCGCTCAAATGCCCCCCACCCCTTTCCCAGAGCAAAAGAGGGGTGGTCCAGGAGCCCTGGCTCCCTCTTCTGCCCCCCCCCACCCCTATTCCCAAAAAACAAACAAGTCTGAGATCGTTTCCATGAGCTGATGTTTATTCCGTCTCATCCACGGGGCGGCTCGTTCTCTCACCACCCCTCTCCTTTTCTGCTCTTCCGCACTCCCTCGTTTCCTGCTCCCTCGTTCTCTCTCATTTCGCAGATGGATTAGAATGAGCAGGACCAAGCTCTGGCGCTGGGGGCAGGCAGGGGTGGATCGCGAGGGTCCTGCTGGACAAGGGTTTCCCGGCACCCGGGGGTCCCTTCTGACGCAGCAGAAGGGGAACACAAAAGCCATCCTCTCCCTGGGGGGGGCTGCACCTACAGATGCCGGGCCCATTCACACAAACACACACACACACAAACACACCCCCTTTCTTCTCAAGGTCCAGCTGCCTCTCAACAGTCCCCTTTTTCGTCTTCTTCTTTATCATCGTCATCTTCCTCTCCTCCTGGGCTGTGGTCAAAGGCCTTCCAGCTGCAGCCGGCCAGAGTTGTTTGTGGGGGGGCAGCGTCAGCGGACACAGGCGGCAGCAAAGGCAGCAACAGGCAGCTTGAAATGGCCAAAGAGAGCGCAGGGTCTTTGGCGGTCAGGATCCCACGGCGGCAACACACGGCTGTCCGTCAGGTCGGTCCGTTTTCCTGCGCCCCACCGGGAGAGGACTCTGCCCCCTTCTTCTGAGCTTTAGGGGGAAAAAAGAACAAAGGTGACCCCAAAGAGGTCAGCTTTTCTGCAAAAGGGGCTTTTTAGGGGGCCCTGCCACCCTCACCCAGTTCCAGGAGGCTGTGCAGAGGGGAGGAACTCTGCACGCGCTCAGAGGTTCTTTCCCCAACCCAGCGCCAACAGAGCCCCAAGTGCTAGCAGTTGGTCTGTGGGCCTGCCCTCCGTTCCCCGGCTGCCCCCCCCCACTTCCCGGTGCCAGTGAGCCCCAGCACCTAGTTGCCCGTCCACATACCCAGCTGGTGCCTCCCTTTGGCTTCTGCCCGCTCCTTGGCATCAAAATACCAGATGGTGATGGCATACCTAGGGGGAAAGCAGAGCGGTGACAGTTTTGCAAGGTTCCTGTGCTGTGCGGAGGGAAAGCGACAGTTTTGCAAGGATCCAGTGCGGTGCCGAGGAGCTGAGCTCTCGCACGGCTCATGCTCGGCTCGGTGGGGCGTGCGCAGGACAACTGCCCCCAGTCCCAATGGGAAGAACTGGGGAGGAACCGGGGGGCAATCCCAGTTCCCCATCCCAGCCACTAAAATGCAATTTGGGAAGCCAGAGCCAAAAGTACAGAGTTGTTCCACCTGACCTTTGGCCTGGAATCAACTTGATCCCCTTCCCCTCTATCCTTTCTCCTTCTGTGATGGAACTCCTATTTGGGGACTTCCCTGGCTTTTTTCTGGCCCACGTAGGACCAGTCTGGATAGTTGGCCTGATGAAGACTTGACGTTTTGATCCCCAAAAAGTTTTTGATTTGAGTTTCTACTGAAATGAGGCTGCATTTTAACGTTGCATTTTAATCTTGTTTTTAAGTTGTATTTTAATCAATTGTTTTTATACCTGGTGTTAGCCGCCCTGAGCCAGGTCTTGGCTGGGGAGGGCGGGGTATAAAGAAATTATTATTATTATTATTATTATTATTATTATTATTATTATTATTCAAGGCCGCCTTCGTTTCCTAGAAGCGGAAGGAAGAGATCTTCTCAGGATGGAAAAGGAACCTGCCCCCAATTCCTAGATCCAGTGTTGGGGAGGATTGTGGCTGCTCTCCAAAGGCACTCTGCACGCACTCCATTGCTCACCTTTTACACAGCTACGCCTGGAGGGTGGTACTGCTGCCCCCCAGTGAGGCCTGCCTCAGAGCCTTGCTCAAGCCCCAAATACTCAATGAAGAGCAGAGTAGGAATACCATTAATAATAATAATAATAATAATAATAATAATAATAATTTTAATAAGACAGAGGGCCTTCTCGGTAGTGGCGCCCACCCTGTGGAACACCCTCCCTTCAAATGTGAAGGAAATAAGTAGCTATCCTATTTTTAAAAGACATCTGAAGGCAGCCCTGTTTAGGGAAGTTTTTAATATTTAATGCTGTATTCTTTTTAACACTTGATTGGGAGCCGCCCAGCGTGGCTAGGGAAACTCAGCCAGATGGGTGGGGTATAAATAATAAATTCTCATTATTATATTATAATAATACAGCGGTACCTCTGGTTGAAAACGGGATCCATTCCAGAGGCCCATTCGCAACCTGAAAAGCCCGCAACCTGAAACGCCGTATCTGCGCAGGTGTGCGGTGCGAATTGGCGCTTGTGCACATGCGTGAAGCGTGATTTAGCGCTCGTGCGCATGCACGACCACCAAAACCCGGAAGTAAACCTTTCCGGTACTTCTGGGTCACTGCGGGATGCAACCTGAAAAAACGTATCATGAAGCAAACGTAACATGAGATATGACTGTAATAATAATAAAATAACAGCAATAATATATACAGAAAGCGATGGGCGGGACGAAAGGGATGGGGTCCCATCCTGACTAGGAGTTAGAGGAGGAAGGAATTCCTCCCCCCCCCCCCGCAAAAAAAATACCGTTATTATTTATTAAATTTATAGACCAGCCTTCAGGGCATTTCACCTGTTGCAAGTCCTCTTTGGAGACAGAAAATATATCTCACAAACTAAAAGCATCTAATGACAGCACTCAAATGACCGTTGGGTTTTTTTATATGGCAAAATTGAGGCATATGGTCGCTCAGAGCCACTGATATATAGAATCAGAATATGGAAGGGGCCCTCAGGGGCCATCTAGTCCAACCCCTTGTCATTTAGGAATCACAGATAATGTAATGAATTATTATTATTATTATTATTATTATTATTATTATTATTATTATTATTTTAGTTGTACTCCCGCCCATCTGGCTTGTTTGCCCACTGTGGGCGGCTCCCAACATATATAGAAACATAATGAAACATCAAACATTTAAATCTTCCCCAAATGCAGATGTCTGGCTCATTTAGGACGTAGAACCTTTATTCTCAACCCTGATGGCTCTCAAAAGCGGAGAATACATTTATTTTTATAAATCTTTTGCAAAGTGTTTTATTGTATTTTGTTGGAAGCCGCCCAGAGCGGCTGGGAAAAACCCAGCCAAATGGGCGGGGTATAAATAAATAAATTATTATTACTACCCCCTTTGGAATTTATTTTTGTACTTTTCTCCCTCCAGGCTGTGACGCTTGATATCTTAAATTTTTTATTCTTCTTCACACACACACCCACCCTTTGTTATCATTTTTTGGTAATAATTTTGTTTTGTTTTTTAAATAAATTTTTATTGAAATTTTAAAGGTTACAAAAAAGAATAAAAAAAGACAATCAAAGAAACAAAAAAGAGAAAAAACAATGCATATAAAAAGGACATCATCAAAAAACAGAAAAAAGAAAAAAAAGAAAAAAAAGAAAAAAATTAAATCCAACCTTAAACTCACTTGCATACCTTCACTTATTTCCTTGACTTCCTCACACCTCCCATTTTTGTATTCTAATTCAATTTGGATATTTCAGCAAATCCTTCCAACTTTGTTTTTATCCTACTAATTTATCTTAACATACTATAATTCCCCTCTTTATATTCTAATTCATATAAATATTTCAACAAATCCTTCACCTTGATTTTATCCTTATATCTTATCTTAATATACTGTAATTTTCCATTCTTTCTTTCTTTCATTTTTTGGTAATAATTTTGAAAAAGTCACTCTGCGCATCCTCAGGGGCACTCCAGCACAGGCCTCAGCTCTGGCATCCGACAAAATCTGCCGTCGGCTTACAACCCCCGGCCAGCTGGACCAGGAGTCGCAAGCCCTACACTAACATTGGGCCCACCCCTCCCCGTTACCTGGTGGCGTAGGCTGGCTTCACTTCGTGGGGGTTGCGCCGGTCGGACCAGAAGATGAGCAGCCGGTCAAAGATGGGCTCAATGTTAGCCACCACCGAGCGTCCCTCAGGGTAGATCTGCAGGATCCCACCGTGAACCTGGCACAGACCGGGAGACGTCAAAGGGTCCCTCCGCAGACGGACCCCAAGGTAGCACGAAACTGATACCCAAGTCATTCATTCGCCTCCTGCCCCTCCCAGGCACCCTTGGGTGGGAGCGTGAGAATATTGAGTGCCCCTCTGGAAGAGGACTTCCTAGCTGGGCATTCAGGGTGCTCAAAGAGGGGCTCCTATGGGTGCATCTGGGGCACAGAAGGACAAGCGCGACAACTCAAGGATGGGGGCTGGGGGGCAGGAAGTTGGGGCGATGCTCTAGCCAGGCACTGAGGCCCAGGTTGCTCTGGGGTGGGAGCACCTTGGATGTAGAATAATAATAATAACAATAATTTATTATTGATACCCCGCCCATCTGGCTGGGTTTCCCCAGCCACTCTTGGCAGCTTCCAACAAAATATTAAAATCCATCAAATGTTAAAAGCTTCCTTAAACAGGGCTGGCTGGAGATCCAGGTTAGGGGGGGGGGCGGCACCGGTGGCCCCCACCCCACCCAGTGCAAGTAGGACTAGAAGAGGAGTCCAGAGGATGGATCAGGCCAGCATCCTGTTCTCACAGCGGCTGAACAGATGCGCAATCAGGATTCGAACACAAGACCCTTCTCCGCTCCTGGGGTTCCCTGCCTCCAGGGATGAGCACAACTATCCCGGCTGGGAGCCACCCAAAGCCCTCTCCTCCTCCTCCTCCTCTGGGAATTGGTCCAGTCCTCTCTGAAAGACATCCAAGTTGCTGGCCGATGCTGCGTCTAGTGGAAGGGAGTTCCGCAGTTTAACTCCCTGCTGCGTGAAGAGCGACTTATCCGTCCTGAATCTTCATCATATGCCCTTGAGTTCTTTTCTGGGAACTTGCCCTGAGACCTTCAGGTATAGGGCGGTGTCAGGGACTCAGCGGGAGCGCAGGGAGGGGAGGAGATGGAGAGCGAGGGGGAGCAATCCGAGGGCAGCGTAGGAGAAGATGACAGCAGCCCGAGAGATTCCATGAGCCTCTCCAGCGAATCGGAAGATTCACAGAAGGGGGCGCCGATGGGCAGGGCAAGGGGGGACCCAAGGGGGACACCCCAGAAGCAAGGGGCCAGCGGGGACTCCCAGAGCAGCAGTTGGAAATCAGGACCAGCTTCCCCACCAGAGAGTAGTGGGGGGGAGGAGTCCCAGGTGTCAGAGCCCACATATGTACCACCAGCGAGAGAAGATGAGTCAGGGTTGACCACGCCTCCATCGGAGAGCGAGTTAACGGTCAAGAGGAAAGTTGCCGGCTGGGCGCGCGCGCCAAGTTCAAATGTACAGGCGAGCGGCACAGAAGGTAGCCCGGATAGGGAACCAGGTCCTAAAGCCCGCCGGAAGGAGGGGGAGGAATCAGGGGGGTCAGCGTCAGAGGAGTCCAGAAAGGATGAAACCCTAGCGGGCAGGAGGGCCCAGAGGAGAAAGGAACTTAGGAAGAGGTGGAGCAAAGCGAGAGTCTTAAACTGGTGTGGAAGGGGCGGAGACTCAGACGGGACTTCGCCGGTCTAGGCTTTAAGACGTAGGGCTGCGCGCTGCGGCTTTGAAATGGAAACTAAACCTCAATAAAGACTTTTGTACATAACGACAGCCTGGCGTTGGTCCTCTGTGAGCTGGGACCTAGAGGCAGCTCTGACAGGCGGTATATAAATTCAATCAGTTCTAGTGTTATTGGGTGGGGGAGCCAAAAACTTGTCAGGTTGGAAGGGACCCCTAAGGTCTTCTAGTCCAACCCCCTGGAATGCAGGAATCTCAGCTAAAGCATCCCTGCCTCTCGGTCGCCTTTCCTATAGCCTGAAAAGTCCCGAACGCTGCAACCTTTTCTGCAATATCCATTTTGAGACGAGGCAACCAGAACAGGACACTGAATCCCCAATCCGGTTGGACCACAGATTTTGCAAAACGGCCTTGTGATTTGGGCGTTTTTATTCTCAGTCTCTTTCCTAGAAATATGGGCCTCCAACTTCCTTCAGCCTCAGCTGGCATGACCAAGGATCAGGGATGACGGGAAATCAGGAATGATGAAAGGGGGGTGGGGGGGGCGACAGAGTCTCTCCCCCCCCCCCCTACACACACACACCACTCCACTCTCCAAACCCAGGAAGAATTGACCTGTGAAATTACCTGCTGCAAAACAGATGGGGAGGTTCCCTCGCTCCAGGACTTTTATCCAGGATGGCGAAAATGGAACCTCCAGGCTTAAAAGCAGTCTACCACATGAATACTCATTTAGAGAGAAGGGCAATTGCCTGAGGGGTTTTCCCCAGGAGTATCTGGTTGGCCAAATTGGGGGGAGTTCGCAATGTTGGACTAGGTAGCTTGAGGGTTCGCATCTGTCTTGCAACCCCAGAACAGAGCCAGGGAATTTCCCCTACGGAAAACGGTTGCAGCATTTGGGACTCCTCTGTTTAGGGAAAAGCCGAATTAAGATGTGATGTGACGGACGTTTTTCTCCTTCTCTCATAACGCCAAGTCGGAATATTCAGGACAGTTGAAGGGAAATCCTCCTTCATGTGCCACAGAGTCGGACTGTGGAACTCTCTGCCACTGGAGGGTGTGAGGGCCACAGCTTCAAAATATCAGACAAATTCATGGAAATCAGTAAGGCTCTTGGTGGCTACTGGCCGCAAAGGCTCTGCTCAGCCTCTGAATCCCAGTGTCTGGAAACCCCAGGAAGGGAGAATTGCTCTTTTGCATAATGGGCATCTGGTGGGCCACTGTGAGGGCAGCATGCCGGACTCGATGGGCCCCCTTTGGCCTGATCCAGCAGCCAGGCTCTTCTTTTGCTCTTATGGAGCCTCCAGCAGCAGGAGCAGTCTATCACGATTCCTAGGATCTATGGGCTCTTTGGCCACTGTGAGGACAGGAGGTTGGACCAGAAGCTTCACGGATCAGGCCCACTCTCGGCAGAGACCTTCTCCTTTCATAAGCTCTCCGCTGAGCCTCCGCAACGGAAAGAACCCAGGAGTCCTGACGGAAAGACTTTGGCTGGGACTTTCCGTGCACACCAGATAGTCAAAGCCCAGTCCCTGCAATCCGCCGACACTGGGCAGGCACTCTGCATATGCTCAGATGCACACGCTTTCTATCGGTGCTTCTCGTGGCCCCAGGACCGAGCCCTGCGCTCTTCGCCTCCAAACTTTCTTCTTCCGCAAGCCGAGAGCAGGGCCCCGGAGTCCTAGGCTGCTGAAGGAACCCAGGCGTCCTACTCCGCAGGGTCGGCCCCCTGAGCACAGGAGTTTCGCCTGCTGGAGGGGGCAGAGGAAGGGGCACAGAACGGAGGGCAGGGCGTCGGGGAAGAGGAAATGTGTGCCATGCATGAGACCGGGGGGGGGGTGGACAGAGGGGCAGGTGGCAGGTGCAGAGCCCCCCCCCCTCCCCCACGTACCTTGCTGTCCCAGTGCCGGTTTAGGTAATAGATGCAAGTGACGCAGCGCCCGTCTCCGTGAGGGTTGTCCACGTGCCGCAGGTACCCCCTGCCGTTGCCAGGGTAACATGCCACCATGGCCTGGAGGGGAGGGGGGAAGGGAGAGGAGGGAGGGGTCAGTGCCAGGGGTCGGACCAAACACAGCTCCAGGGCCGCCTCTTCCTAGCTCCGCCCCCCCTGCCAGGAGCTCCACCTCCCGGCTCGCCTTCGAAGAAGGGAGAGTCGCCTCCAGGCGACCAGGAAGCAAAAACAAGGAGCCAAAGCCCGTATTCTCCCTTTTGGAAAGCAGTCTGCATGGGGCAGATGGGGAGATTAATTTGCAAAGCGCCCACCCCCTAGCACCCCCATTCTGGGGCCGGGTGGGCAACAGCGGAGGAGGCCAGTCTGTAGCTTTTCCTAGGGGGCAGCATGCATCGGGGGCGAGCAGGGAAGGAAGGGGGAGAGGAAGGCAGGCAGGCAGACGGAATTTGGGGGTGTCCGATTGTGAAAACAACCCAAGTCGGAGTCCGGAAGCCACGGGCAGGAAGACCAAATCCTTTCTTGGAATCCTGGAACGGTCGAGTCGGAAGGGAACCCGGGGATCATCTAGGCCAACCCCGAGCAAGGCAGGAATTTGCTGGCTTCTTTGTCTACCAGCGGGTGGCGCTGTGGGTTAAGCCACAGAGCCTAGGGCTTGCTGATCAGAAGGTCGGCAGTTCAAATCCCCACAACGGGGTGAGTTCCCGTTGCTCGGTCCCTGCTCCTGCCAACCCAGCAGTTCAAAAGCACGTCGAAGTGCAAGTAGATAAATAGGTACCGCTCCGGCAGGAAGGTAAATGGCGTTTCCGTGCACTGGCCTGGTTCACCAGAAGCGGCTTAGTCATGCTGGCCACACGACCCGGAAGCTGTACGCCGGCTCCCTCGGCCAGTAAAGCGAGATGCGCGCCACAACCCCAGAGTCGGCCACGACTGGACCTAATGGTCAGGGGTCCCTTTACCTTTTTGTCCACCTATTCCTTGCCTGCCCTTCTCCCCGACATCCTAACGTGCAAGAATTAAAGCGCATTGTTAAAAGCACTTTAGGATAACTTCCCGCTGTAAGGCGGGTCCCTAGAAACATGCACCTCGAGTGCCGAGAGACAGAGCAAACAGATGAAAGCAGTGCAGGGAAGGTGCAAGGCACATCTCAGTGGGGAGGGGGTCCGCAAGCCAAGGGGCCTCAACAGAAGACCCTCTCCTCCCCCTGGGCTGCCACCCACCCACCTGGAGCCCCTATAACCGGAGGAACCAGCAAGGTGCCTGTCTCAGCACCCAGAAGAGTCTGCGGCAAAGGAAGCAAGACGTTCAGGTTTTGGGGTCCCGAGTCGCCCCGGGCTTTAAACACCCGTGAGGAGGTGTTTAAATAATAATAATAATTTATTATTTATATCCCGCCCATCTGGCTGGGCCTCCCTAGCCACTCTGGGCGGCCTCCAACAACACACTAAAATACAATAACCTATTAAACATTAAAAGCTTCCCTAAACAGGGCTGCCTTCAGATGTCTTCTAAAAGTCTGGTAGTTGTTGTTCTCTTTGACATCTGGTGGGAGGGTGTTCCACAGGGCGGGTGCCACTACCGAGAAGGCCCTCTGCCTGGTTCCCTGTAACTTGGCTTCTCGTAGCGAGGGAACCGCCAGAAGGCCCTCGGAGCTGGACCTCAGTGTCTGGGCTGAGCGATGGGGGTGGAGACACTCCTTCAGGTATACTGGACCGAGGCCATTTAGGGCTTTAAAGGTCAGCACCAACACTTGGAGAATTGTGCTCGGAAATGTACTGGGAGCCAGTGTAGGTCTTTCAAGACCAGTGTTATGTGGTCCCAGCGGCCACTCCCAGTCACCAGTCTAGCTGCCACATTCTGGATTAGTTGTAGTTTCTGGGTCACCTTCAAAGGTAGCCCCACGTAGAGCGCATTGCAGTGGTCCAAGCGGGAGATAACCAGAGCATGCACCACTCTGGTGAGACAAGTCTGCGGGCAGGGAGGGTCTCATCCTGTGTACCAGATGGAGTTGATGGACAGCTGCCCTGGACACAGAATTGACCTGGGCCTCCATGGACAGCTGTGAGTCCAAAATGACTCCCAGGCTGCGCACCTGGTCCTTCAGGGGCAGAGTTACCCCATTCAGGACCAGGGAGTCCTCCACACCCGCCCATCTCCTGTCCCCTCAAAACAGTATTTCTGTCTTGTCAGGATTCAATCTGTTAGCCGCCATCCATCCTCCAACTGCCTCCAGACACTCACACAGGACCTTCACTGCCTTCACTGGTTCTGATTTGAAAGAGAGGTAGAGCTGGGTGTCATCTGCATACTGATGATCACCCAGCCCAAACCTCCTGATGATCTCTCCCAGCGGTTGCATGTAGATGTTGAAAAGCATGGAGGAGAGGACAGAGGACCTTGAATTAGGTCTGGAAAAGAACCGGCAACCAGCTGCTTTAAATTGGGGCTCATAGGAGATCTAAAGAGAATCCTAGACAGGAATCGGGCTGCCATGTTTGGGACCGACCAAAGTTTCCCAGCAGTCTTCAAGGGCAGCCCCAGGAGGAGCACACTGCAGTAATCCAGCCTGAAAATTGCCAGAGCATGGAGTTGTAGCGGCCAAGTCGTCTCTGTCCAAAAGGGGCTGTAGATGGAGATAAAAGTGTGCGTGTCCCCAATACTGAGGCCACCTGAGCCCCCCAGGAACAGGGGGGAATCCAGGAGCCCTCCCCCAAAGTGCAGGGGAGCACAGCCCCCAGCCTAGACTTGAGAACCTGGGATACAGCACATCTCTGCCTTTTCAGGATTCAAATTGTTATTATTATTATTATTATTATTATTATTATTATTAATTATATTAGAATATAATTTTTAAAATAATTAACAACGATTAACAATTGGTAATAATAATAATTGAAAATAATTAAAATAGTTAGCAAGGGTAACTATAGTTAAAAATGATAATTGATTATATATTGATAACCCGCCCTCATAAGGGACCCTGGGTAGGTTACTGCATCAAAACACAACATTAAAAACAATTCAATATACAGTGGTACCTCTGGATATGAACGGGATCCGTTCCAGAGCCCTGTTTGCGTCCTGAAGTAAACGCAACCCGCGTCTGCGCATGTTGCGATTCGCAGCTTCCATGCATGCGCATGACATCATTTTTGAGCATCTGCGCATGCGCGAGCGGCGAAACCCGGAATTAACACGTTCCATTACTTCCTGGTCGCCGCAGAGCGCAACCCGAAAGGGCTCGACCTGAAGGAACTTCAACCCGAGGTGTGACTGTAATTTATGAAAAATGAGAACAAAACTCCCCTGCCTTTGAGCACAGCAGAAGCCAAGCCTCCATCCTGAGAACAGTTTGAGGAGGGGTCCCCAAGGTCGCCAGGGGGATCCTGACCCCAAGACCTTGCTCCCTCCGCCCATAACTTCCTTGGGGTACTTCTTCCCCAAACTGCAAGCCCCTCGTCCCTGCGAGACAAAGACGGGATGGGCTCCCACAAACGCCCCTCGTGCAAATCCAAAACACGCGACACCTTTTTAGGGTCCCTCGACCCCGAGCAAAAAGAATTCTGCGTATGCCCAGAGGCCCCTCTCCGCTGCTAAAACAGAAAGCGGGGAAATAGCAAAACTACTTCCAAAGTCAAAGCCCTGGAGAGGAAATTCTGGAGGGGAGAAAGCCTGAGAAATGAAATCTGATTGGAATTAATTTTATAATGAAATGATTTTATAATGTTTTATCATTTTACTGTTGTTAGCCGCTCTGAGCCTGGCTTCAGCTGGGGAGGGCGGGATATAAATAATTTTTTTTATTACTATTACTACTACTACTACTATTATTATTATTATTATTATTATTATGGCAGTGAAGATTGCGGGGTGGTTGGGCTATGAATGGGCATTATTATTATTATTATTATTATTATTATTATTATTATTATTAAAGGGCTGACACCTGAGATTTTGGAGGGGGGACGTGGAGAGAGAGACAAGAAAGGGTCACCGTTTGCTGCCTGGCCAGGAAGGAGACGCTGGGCTGGGGGAGGCCAAATGATTTCCCAACAGATCTCTGCCCCCCAACAAACAAACAAAAATAAAGTGGGGTTACAAGCAAAGCCAGTGGCCAAAGTCCCACTGCTTCCCAACCCTGCAAGAAAGTCCACAGCAGAAGGGGGGGGGCAGAGAAGGAGGCGAGAGAAGCTGTAATCTCTCTCCTCCCCCCCCCCCCAGGTGGCCAAAGGCTGGTGCGTCCTGTTCCCTCACATTCCCGGTAGCACCAAGGACATGAAGTCCCCGTGACGCAGGATCCGCTCTCGGACCAAAGCGTGGAAGGCTGCCGGCGGGGTCAGCCGAGGACACGGCTCAGCTCTGCCCTTAGACGCCTCGAGATAATGAGCCCCTTCGCGCTCCAGGAGGCGGCGGGAAGGGGGGGGTGGCCTGCTGTGCCTCGGTTTCCCCTTCGCTAGGCGCCTGCAGGGGTCGTGCCAGGACACGGAGGGAGACCCCACACAAACCCACACTGAGTCGAGCCAAGAATCAGCTCTCTTGCAGGCTGGCAGGGCCCCAATTTTGTGCGCCCTCCGCAGTGTGGGTGCAGGGGAACAAAGGATGCGATAAGCAGCCTCTGGACCATTTCCCACCGTTCTGGAGGAAGTATCCTGGCAACGCTCAGAGCGGCTGCGACTTGACCGAACGGCTTTAATTGCTGCGGCGAATCTGCAGCTGCTTTTGATCTCTGTGGCTTTTTGAAAGGCTGTTGTGAATCACAGGGAGCTCAGGGTTTGCTGGAAAGCAGAATAAAAATATAAAATCGGACCGGCTTTTTTGGGGAGATGGGGTTGGAATCCAGGAATTTGGGCTTCCTCCTCCTGCCCCCGTTCTGCACCTGCTTTAAAATCCTGGCAGTAAGGAAAAACTTTGGACTCTCAGGCCCTCCCCACAGTCAAAGAAGAGGACCCAGGAGTCCTGGGCAGCAAGAACCTCCCTTTGGCCTGAAGCTGCCGCCCCCAGGGGAACATGCCCAAGGCAAGTCTCCTGCACCAGGGTGTCTGTGCAGGAGCACTTTCCAAAGGGTGAGAAGGGGGCCAACACAGCTGAGCCCCATGGAAGCTGGTGGGGCAGGAGGGGAGGCCTCACCATCGCAGCTTCTGCAGTAAAAACAGAGGCCCCTGTGGATTTTATTGCGGCATCCACATTAGGGGATTGTTCGAGAGGACGGCACTGGGCGCACCACCTCAATTAATATGCTTGCCTTTCAGTTGCCAGAAGGAAGGGACTGCCAGAGGCCATCTAGTCCAACCCCCCCGCAATGCAGTGGTGCAGCTACCAGAGCACAGGCACGCTTCAGGGTTGCTCGGTCCGGAGTTCGAAATTCGCCAGGCACGTTTTGCAACTGCCCTGGCTCCGACTGCAACCCAGTGCAAATCTCTGAGCGCCAAGTTGGCAGATGGCTCACCCCCTCCTCCTTTCATTATTAATTATTTATTATTATTATTATTATTATTATTAATTATTATTATTACAATGGTACCTCGGGTTACATACGCTTCAGGTTACAGACTCAGCTAACCCAGAAATAGCACCTCGGGTTAAGAACTTTGCTTCAGGATGAGAACAGAAATCGTGCTCCGGCGGTAGCAGGAGACCCCATTAGCTAAAGTGGTGCTTCAGGTTAAGAACAGTTTCTGGTTAAGTACGGACCTCCAGAATGAATTAAGTACTTAACCTGAGGTACCACTGTATTATTATTATTATTATTATTATTATTATTATTATTATTATACTTCCCTGGCCACTCTGGGCGGCTTCCAAAAAAGATTAAAAATACATTAAAATGTCACACATTAAAAACTTCCCTGAATAGGGCTGCCTTCAGATGTCTTCTAAATGTCAGGTAGTTGTTTATCTCTTTGACATCTGGTGGGAGGGCGTTCCACAGGGCGGGTGCCACTACTGAGAAGGCCCTCTGCCTGGTTCCCTGTAGCTTTGCTTCTCGCAGAAGGCCCTCGGTGCTGGACCTCAGTGTCCAGGCTGAACGATTGGGGATGGAGACGCTCCTTCAGGTATACTGGGCCGAGGCCGTTTAGGGCTTTCAAGGTCAGCACCAAGACTTTGAATTGTGCTCAGAAACGTACTGGGAGCCAGTGTAGGTCTTTCAAGACTGGTTCTATGTGGTCTTGGCGGCCGCTCCCAGTCCCCAGTCTAGCTGTTCCCTACAACGACCCTTCGAGGGAGGGTAAGGAGGCTGCGAATGATTCCAAGGACACCCAGTGAGCTACATGACAGAGTGAAGATTCGAACACTGATCTCCCAGGTCCGACACTCGAACCACTACACCGCAATGGCTTCCCAAGGCACTTCTGCTTTGGAGCAGCTCAGGAAATTAAGTAAGTACAGTGGTGCCTCACAAGACAAAAAGAATCCGTTCCGCGAGTCTCTTCGTCTTGCGGTTTTTTCGTCTTGCGAAGCAACCCTATTAGCGGCTTAGCGGCTTAGCGCTATTAGCGGCTTAGCGGCTATTAGCGGCTTAGCGGCTTAGCGGCAAAGCGGCTATTAGCGGCTTAGCGGCTTAGAAAAAGGGGGGGAAAGGGAAAAAACTCGCAAGACTCGCAAGACGTTTTCGTCTTGCAAAGCAAGCCCATAGGGAAATTCATCTTGCGAAGCGCCTCGAAAAACGGAAAACCCTTTCGCCTAGCGGGTTTTTTGTCTTGCGAGGCATTCGTCTTGCGGGGCACCACTGTAAATAAATATGGAGAAAGCCAAATGTCACTTAGAGAAGGATCTGAAATATTTTCCTTGAAGCTTGAATCTGGTTTATTCCGGATTGTTTTATTTGATATTTTAATGTGTTGTAAACCACTTTGAGGTGTTTTTTTCCCTTTAAAATATGAAGTGGCACAGAATGAAATGAATAATAAATAAATTCCATCGCCAAAAAAAAATGGCATCCAGGCATTTCGATTCGCTTATAAATCTGAGTTTCTAACACTGCCTCTACCCCACCTTCGCCCCCCCCAAAAAAATTATGCCGCCCGCAGCAAACCCCCCCCCCCCAGATACGATCAAATTCCAACTCCCAGAAGGCAGGGAGAATGGCAGGCATTGCAGATCAGTAACAGCTGGAGGGCTGCAAATTTCTCTGATTCCAGGAAAGAGATGGAGGCAGCCAGGGCCTTTCCTAGAATCCACAAATCCCTCTCCCTACTGGGAAACGGGGAGCAAAGAGTCAGGGCTGCCTGCAGGGGTGAATGCTGCATCCCCCGTCCCAGCCCCCCTGCAACCCACCCCCCCAAAATAAAAGATCCTGCCAACGTTGCTGGAAAAAGCAAAAACAGAGCGAAGAGGTGAGAGGGGAAGAGCTCTGCGCTGGTCCGGCAAATCAGCTTCCATCAGCAATTTTACCCACTGGGAGGGAGGGAGCCGGGGGTCAGCTGGGGACCTTGACAAAAGGGGGCAGCCGGGGTTGCCAAAAAAGCCGCAGGGTCAGCCTGGGTGGCTCCTGACACCGATCCGGGTGCAAAGAGCTCTCTGGGATGGCTCTGAGCCAAGCAGTCATTGCAGCTCGTTTGAGGCAGAGGGTCCCAGCAGGGAAACTGCTATTGGCCTTTATTCTGGATTACTGCAAGGTCTTCTGCATGGAGCTTCCGCCAAGGACGGCTCAGAAACTCCGGCGGGAGCAGAATTGGACAGCCAGGCTGCTCATTGGGCCAAGATGGACGGAGTCTGACTGCGCCGGCTGCCAATCGGTTTCTGGACCCCCTCCAAAGTGCCGGTTTTGCCGAGGAACCGCAATATCTCAAGGGCTGACTCTCCCCATAGGAACCCACCCAGATCCTCTGGTTATCATCCGGTGCCCGTCTGAAGGAGAGGTCTGGCAGCACGAGAGCAGGGCCTTTCCTGGGGTGGCTCCCCATTCGTGGAATGCTCTCCACAGGGAGGTTTGCCTGGGGGCTTCAATGAGCATCTTCTGGCACCAGGCAAAAACATTTCCATTTAACCAGGCCTTGGACTGTTAAACTAAATGAGTCGAGGGGGGGGTATTGTTTGTTTGTTTGTTTGTTTGTTTGTTTGTTTGTTTGTGTTTTTATGTTGTCAACTGCCCTGTGATCTTCAGATAAAATGGTGGTATACAAACTTAATAAATAAAATGAGAATAAAAATAACTTGCAAGTGAGGGGCCCTCTGAGCATACACAGAGCCCTTTCCCCTTTGATTAGAGCAACCCAGCCAGTCCCTAAATTGCTCCGGAAGGCCAGGACCCAAACCCATGGCTTCAACTTGCAAGAAAGCAGATTCCGATTCAATACACAGAACAACTTTCTGACAGTAAGAAGGGCTGTTTGAATCAGAGTAAGAAGCAGAATTTGAAGGACCTCCTGTCAGGGACCCTTCAGCTGGGATTCCTGCCTTGAAGGGGGTTGGGCTAGATGACCGCTGGGGTGCCCTTCGACTCAACGATTCTACGATTTAGGCAAAGGCGGGCAGGGGAAGGTCAACAACGGCGCCTGTTGCGACAGGAGAGAGAGCGGGGCAAAGTTCTTTGCGGAAATGATAGGTGCAGCGTCACAAGACTGTCTCGCCCCCACACAAACACAAATAACAAGCGGCTCAGCTCCTCCCCCACTTCTAGGAACGCAGGAGGGTGAGTTGGCAGCTGTTTCTTAGAAATGCACCCTAGACGTCCTCAGAGACACTCTTTCCCTGCTGCACAATCCACAGTGATTCCAAAATCCACCTTCTCCAGGGACCCCACAACTATCTGTGCGCTCGTTACAGAACAGATGCAGTTTTTGTCCAGCCGACACTGCCTCTGCCTCCTTCTGTCTTTCCAGGAAAAGGACCCCCCCCCAAGTCACCCCCAGAGACAGGAAAAGGCTCCCACCTCCCTCTGGCAGGTGGGATGAGTTAGCGACCCCTGACAGGCACCCCAAAAGGGTGCCCTTGCAATGCAACACCTCCAGGGGTCCTGAGAGCCCCCTCCTCCTCCTCCCCAGACCCCCACCCCAAATGCAGGAGGGCCCAGGACCCCCAGGACCTGCCCTGGCTGGCCCAGAGGTCACCGACGTCCGAAGCAGCTGAGCGTTTCCACCAAAGGTCCAGCTGTTGCTGGGGGGGGGCGCACAGAGCAGGGAAAAGCCCCCAACATTTCAGGTGCACGGCAAAGCAGGGGGCACCAGGAAGACCCCCAGATCCTGCTGTAGTTCCTGCATCGCAGGCTGCAGGGGTAGAAGGCCTGTCATTAATCTGAGGGTTGTGGGTTCGGGCCCCAAAGGGGGCAAAATATTTGTGCCTTGCAGCGGGTTGGACTGGATGATCCTCAGGGTCCCTTCCAACGCTGCAGTTCTGTGATTCTAGAATCGTACATCTGGAAGGGACCCCCCAAGGTCATCCAGTCCAACCCTTTATTCAGGAATAAAGATGGAGCAAGCTTGTTTTCTGCTGTTTCAAGGGGTAAGATCAATATTATTATTATTATTATTATGGAGCAGCGGAGGTTTCTAAACAGAGGTCAGACGGCCGTCTCTCAGGGATTCTTCAGCCGCAATTGCTGAATTGCAATGGGTTGGAATGGATGACCTCTGGGGGTCCCTTCCAAAAACACAATTCCAGGGCGATACGATGGCTTTCCCAACCTAAACGTCTGCACAAACTGCGCATTCAGAAGCACAGACTTAACACAACCCAAACCCCCTCCCACGCTGCCACCTCGCACCTGGGCAAAGCAGAAAAAAAAGAGTCCTCTGCTCCCGTGCAGAGTTCCAAAAAGCCAACGCAGACACCCACCCACCAGAAGCAAGATGTGCCCCCTCTAGGCCAGCGCAGGGACAAGAAAGCAGAGCATTTTGTAGGGACCTACTTTACGCAGCGAGGGAAATGCACTCTGCACATGCACAGAGAGAGCTGGGAGTCCTGCACTGCAGGGGTTGGACTAGATGAGCCCTGGGGGCCCCTCCGGAACTCACCTTGGTCCGTCCGCGGATGTCGTAGGTGCCCAGCTTGCCGGCGCACTGAAGCATGAGCCGGTCAACATGCGCCATGAGTTCTCCGATGGCACGGCACCCGGGCTCCCAGCCCTCCACCCAGGCGATCTGGTCCCCCCGGATGGTGTGGGGGGGCACCGCCCTCTGGCTGACCAGCTGCCCGTCGCGGAACTTGCCGCTGCGGTGGAGCCCCTCCACCTCCGCCAGAATCCGGGCGCCCAGAACCTCCCCGAGGAACGAGTCCTTGACACAGATCCCGTAAAAGTTCATGCAGGGTACCACGTAGTCCAGCGCCAGGTGCCCCGAGGGCGGTGCCCGGGGGTCCGGGGGGGCTTCTCGGTGACGCTTGGCCGCCCCTTCGCCCGCAGGGTCGTTGTTGTCGCTGCCGGGCTCTGCCCTACGGCGTTTTGGATGCCCGTTGAGTGCCAACAGGAGGAGGCTCCCCACGGCTGCCCCTTCGCCCTCCAGCGGGCAGGCCTCTCTGCCCTGGCTGCCCCGACCCATCCTCTGGCAGGGGGGGAACCCTAGCGCGGCGTCCGGGGGGTGCGACTCCTCCATGGCATGTCCCGGGAGCAGGCGGGGGCCGGCGCCATCTTGCGGCCGGGGCGGATTCAGGTGGGAGCAGGAAGGCAGGTCACGGAGAAGAAACAATTGGGGGTGCCATGTTGCCGTTGGGGGTGCTCAGCCCCCTTGCCTAATTGGGGGGGGGGGGAGAAAGGCAGGCAAGGTCAAGGCAAAGATCCGCACCAGACCAGCATCCCCTTCCCCACCCAGGCTGCTCTGGGCACGGGTTCAAATCATCCCACTTGGCTCAGTTTGCTGCCTTTCAGGGCCAGACCTACCTCACAGGGTTGCGGTGGAGATCAAAGCTGGGGGACATGGGTTCAAATCTCACCCACCCACCCACCCCTCCCAGACTTCACCTGGAGGGCCAGCTGGTGCCTCTCGGAGCCGATCCCACCTTGCAGAGGGGGTGGGTTAAAGGAGGAAAGGGAGAAGCAGGACGGCCCCCCCCCCCCAGATCCTTGGGGAAAGGGATGGGGTGTGAATGGTAGAGATGAAATAAAAAGAGGGAAAGGGGGGCGACTAGGAGAGGCAGAGAGGGACTGGACCCCCCCCCAAAAAAACACACACACAGAGCAGCCTCGGGGCCACCCAAAAAGCACCCCCAGCGCGCGCGCAAGGAAAAGGCGAGTTTCCCAACTTGGCCGGAGAACCGGCGCGATTGTTTTGGGGGGGTTGAAAAAGGGGCGCCCATTTCGGGGGGGCTCCCCGGGAGGAGGGGTCCAGGACCGCGGGGGGGGGATCAGGGGAGCCATTGCGGTAACTCCCCCCCCCCGGGAAGAGGGGTCCAGGGATTTAGGGGGTCCAGCCTGCGCCCCGTGTTGACCCGGGGGTCCCCCATTCCGTCCCTCGTACCTCGGCTCGCCGGGAGGGATGCGGTGTCGCCCCGCAAGCGGCTAGTCCTCAATGCGCCCCCGGCCGCCGCGAGGCCTCTTCTTCTTCTTCTTCCTCCTCTCCTCCTTCTCCTTCTTCCGTCGCTCCTCCTCCGCCGCCGCCCTCCGCTTTTGTTCGCCGGCCCGACGAGCCCGAGCCCGGCTGCGCGGGGAGGAGGAGCCTCGGCCGCCGACCAAAGGCTCAACCGGGGAGGCGTGGCGGCGCTTCTCTGAACATGTGCAGAGCGCGGCGCGCGCGGAGACCCGCCACCGCCGCCCCTGCGAGGCGGGCGCCTATAGGAGACGGGCAGGGGAGCTCCCGGACTACAGCAGTTCGCCAATACCTGGGAGGGACCCCCCCCCAGCTCTCCCCACCCCTCGGGGGGCAACCTGGGGTTCCTTCTACCGGGCTCCGCGCCGCCTTTCTTCTCTTTACGCCTTCGGAGCAGGGCAGCAGCGCCCGGCCATAGGATCGCGGCGTTGGAAGGGACCCCACCGGGTCATCTAGCGCAACCCGCTGCAGTGCAGGGGTCTGCTGTCCTCAGCACGGTGTCATTGCAGTGGGAAGGAAGGGGGGGGGGAAGAGGCAGGCTGTTTCTGGGGGTTCAAGCAGCCTTGGTGGTAAGTACCAGGGTGCAGCGACTTGGCAGCTGCAGATTTTATTTTTTAAAAGCAAGTTTCTAGATCTTGGGTAGGCAAACTAAGGCCCAATCGCCTTTTCAATCCGGCCCGCGGACGGTCCGGGAATCAGCGTGTTTTTACATGAGTAGAATGTGTCCTTTTATTTAAAATGCATCTCTGGGTTATTTGTGGGGCATAGGAATTCGTTCATTTCCCCCCCCCCCCATATAGATAGATAGATAGATAGATAGATAGATAGATAGATAGATAGATAGATAATATAGTCTGGCCCCCCACAAGATCTGAGCGACAGTGGACCAGCCCCCTGCTGAAAAAGTTTGCTGACCCTTGTAATCTAGAGCTTACTGTCTGAATAGGAGGGCCAGTGTGGCACAGCAGTTAAGTGTGCTGGACTAGGTCCTGGGACAGACCTGGGTTCGAATTCTCACTCAGCCGTGGGGCTGTCACTGCCCGCCTCAGACAAACCTGCCTCACAGGGCTGCTGTTGGAGATTAAATGGGGAGGGGGGAAGCCATGCCCCTGCCTCCAGCTCCTTGGCGGAACAGGGGGGATATAGAATCATAGAATACTAGAGTTGGAAGAGACCACAAGGGCCATCGAGTCCAACCCCCTGCCAAGCAGGAAACACCATCAGAGCACTCCTGACATATGGTTGTCAAGCCTCTGCTTAAAGACCTCCAAAGAAGGAGACTCCACCACACTCCTTGGCAGCAAATTCCACCGTCAAACAGCTCTTACTGTCAGGAAGTTCTTCCTAATGTTTAGGTGGAATCTTCTTTCTTGTAGTTTGGATCCATTGCTCCGTGTCCGCTTCTCTGGAGCAGCAGAAAACAACCTTTCTCCCTCCTCTATGTGACATCCTTTTATATATTTGAACATGGCTATCATATCACCCCTTAACCTCCTCTTCTCCAGGCTAAACATGCCCAGCTCCCTTAGCCGTTCCTCATAAGGCATCGTTTCCAGGCCTTTGACCATTTTGGTTGCCCTCCTCTGGACACGTTCCAGTTTGTCAGTGTCCTTCTTGAACTGTGGTGCCTAGAACTGGACACAGTACTCCAGGTGAGGTCTGACCAGAGCAGAATACAGTGGCACTATTACTTCCCTTGATCTAGATGCTATACTCCTATTGATGCAGCCCAGAATTGCATTGGCTTTTTTGGCTGCCGCGTCACATATAAATGCAGTAAGGGAAGGAATAGGCAGCATCTGGGCCTAAGCAGAGTGGGGCTGGGCTGTGGCTCCTGTTATTCCTCACCACTGAGCCAAGATGAAGCCAGTGGCTCTGTGTGACTCTCTAAGCTGGCGCTCATTCTCTCGGTTTCTGTCTCTCACACGCAGGCCCAGGGCCATCGAGTCCATCCTCCAGTTCTCACAGCGGCCAATCAGTGGTCCCAAATGGAACCCCACAAGCAGGATCTGAGTGCGAGACCAACATTCCCCATCCCCGGTGCTTTCCAGCACCTGGGATTCAAAGAGTCGTCTCTCCATCCCCTTGCTAGGCTTTGCCTGCGCTTTTCTGAGCATTTGCCACTCTGCAATATCCTTTTTCAGACAAGGCGACCAGAACTGGACACAGTCTTCCAAATGCGGCCGCAGTAAATCTCTAAAACGGCATCACGAGACGTCTCATCCCCGGGTTAGGATGAAGCAGGGAAACGTTTTTTTGTGGCAGGCTACAACTCCCATGAAGGGACGCGGGTGGCGCTGTGGTCTAAAGCACAGAGCCTAGGGCTTGCTGATCGGAAGGTCGGCAGTTCGAATCCCCGCGACGGGGTGAGCTCCCGTTGCTCGGTCCCTACTCCTGCCAACCTAGCAGTTCAAAAGCACGTCAAATGCAAGTACCGTATTTTTTGCTCTATAAGACTCATTTTTACCCTCCTAAAAAGTAAGGGGAAATGTGTGTGCGTCTTATGGAGCGAATGCAGGCTGCGCAGCTATCCCAGAAGCCAGAACAGCAAGAGGGATTGCTGCTTTCACTGCACAGCGATCCCTCTTGCTGTTCTGGCTTCTGAGATTCAGAATATTTTTTTTCTTGTTTTCCTCCTCCAAAAACTAGGTGCGTCTTGTGGTCTGGTGCGTCTTAGAGCGCGAAAAATACGGTAGATAAATAGGTACCGCTCCAGCGGGAAGGTAAACGGCGTTTCCGTGTGCTGCTCTGATTCGCCAGAAGCGGCTTAGTCATGCTGGCCACACGACCCGGAAGTTGTCTGCGGACAAACGCCGGCTCCCTCAGCCAATAAAGCGAGATGAGTGCCGCAACCCCAGAGTCGGTCACGACTGGAACTTTACCTTTAGCACTCCCATGAGGCCGGATCTTTAGGGCTGATGGGAGTCAGGAGCCCAAGAACATTGAGGGGGCATCATCTCGGTTACCCACCTGCGTGCCCCCCCACTTCAGTCCATCCCTCTCACAGCTGAAGCCAGACCGCGAGCACAGGGTGGGCAACATCAGCTGCCCTAGGGGTGTTGCTGGACTGCACACCCCCCCCTTCCCAGACCTCTGGCTGAGCTGACTGGCATCAGACTCCAGCAACATGGGGGGGGGGGACAGTACATCATCCCTGAATTTGGAAAAACATTGTGAATACGGTTGGTTTATTGCCCGCATTGCCCCCTCCCAACCGAGATCCCAGTGTCTAATGCACAAACACACACACACACACACACACACACACACAACCGGTCAGAAACCAGGCCAATGGCAGTGGGGTTGCAAGAACCTGTGGCCCCAAATGTTGGAATTCAGTGGGGCTGCCAGTTGGCAACACATGGAGAGCCACAGGACCCCCATCCTTGGCACAGGTGAGCAGACTCCCTCGGAAGGTCCTTCGTTGGACGTTTCCAAGCAGAGGTTGGGTGGCCGTCTCTCAATGATCCAATGACTGCTGCATTGCCAAGGGCTGGACTGGATGATCCTCAGGGGTCCTCCCAACTCTGCCGGTTCTACAGTTCTGATGATTTCCAAGCTGCCAAGCTTTATAATATCACATGCAGAGATGCAATTACAATCTACATATATAGATTGTATATCTAGGATGGCCTAGGGCCCTCGTACCTACGGGACCGCCTCTCCTGGTATGCCCCACGGAGAGCCTCAAGGTCCATAAATAGCGTCGGTGGAGGAAGATTGGAAGAAATTTAAAGACTATTTACAGAAACATTGTAAAATTAATGAATGTTAGAAAGATGTTGGAACGAAGTTATGTGGTTTTAGCAGAAATGTTACAAGGGTTTAGGAAAAAATAGACTGTTAATTGGTGAAAGAGGTTAAGTAAAGTTACATCATATTGAGATAAATTACAGAACAAAAATTGGAAAAGATGGAAAGGATTTGCTGAAATAGTTAACCAAACTAGAATACAAAAAAGGGAGGTGTGAGGTGGTCAAGGAAACAAGCAAATGAAAGATAAGTTATGGGAAGATTAGTTGTGTTTTGTTTTTTTCTTTTGTTTTTTCCTTATTGTGATGTGTTGTTTTGTTTTTGTTTAATATGGTGTTATTACTTTTGCTTTTTGTAACCCTTAAAATTTTTAATAAATATTATTTTTTTTAAAAAAGGTCCATAAATAGCAACACCCTAGAGGTCCTGGGCCCTAAGGAAGTCAGATTAGCCTCAACCAGAGCCAGGGCCTTTTCAGTGATGGATCTGGCCTGGTGGAACGCTCTGCCTCATGAGACCAGGGCCCTGCAGGATCTGATTTCTTTCCGCAGGGCCTGTAAGATAAGACAGAGTTGTTCCGCCTGGCCTTTGGCTTGGAGCCAATTTGATTCCCTCCCCCTCTTTTTTCTTTTTCCTTTCTCCTACTGTGATGAGGCTGCATTTTAATATTTTAATGTTTCAATATTTTAATGTTGTATTTTAATCTTGTTTTTAAGTTGTATTCATTCAACTTGTTTTTATTCTTGCTTGTTAGCCGCCCTGAGCCCGGCCATGGCTGGGGAGGGCTGGGTATAAATAAAAATTAATAATAATAATAATAATAATAATAATAATAATAATAATAATAATAAAATAATATTTATAATCTTCAGAATGTAACTAAATCTCTCACATTTCCTCTCTGATCAGAAGGAATGCAATGGGAGACGGGTGTCTAATCAGACTGGACTGGGGAGGCATGGCTGCTATTGGGGGGGGGATGCTCCTCTCAGTGGTGACTGCATCCCGTCACCATGGAAACCACTTCATTCTCTTCTCCCCTCCCCCCCCCAAACAAACAAACAAACCTTCCCAGGAACTGCTGAGGCTCAGAGAAAACCAAGTCATTTAAGTCAGGGAAAGTCTTGCCCACTCTTTCCTGGAGGTTTTAGGAAGGAGGCAGGAGAGCGTTCCCAAATTGAAGATGCTCTCTTATTCTTCAAGCTTTAACTTTGGGCTGTATCGACTCGATGGCCGGCTCCGTTGGCCTTTCGCCACCAGCCTACGCAAAGAGCTTAGAGCCGTGGCAGGAAAACCGCTGTGCAAAATATTAGGATGCTCTGGGCTGGGGAGTGTGTGAGCCTGGAAAGGGCTGGGGGGGTGTTAACTGGGAGCTTAATCCCTCCCAGACAACCTTGTCTCCTAAGATGCAGCCTTGGGTAGCTGCAGTTCTCAGTAATAATCATAATAATATATTTATGCCCTACCCATTTGGCTGGGTTCTTAGGTTTTTGCCTGGCCACCCATGTTTCCTGCTTTTACTGTACTTTGTACATTGTGGAAATTCTTTGCTCCTTAACTCTGTCTGGCTCTTTTGCCGCTTGGCTAGCAAATGCGCACACACACACAAACAAACACACGCATTCATGAATGAATGAAAGAAAGAAAGGCACCACCAGTCTCCAACTTTGGAAAAAGAAAACAAAACGAAAGAACATTTTATGTAGGAGAAATCAAGTTTCACAGCCTTAAAACTGGAGGGAATGTTTGCAACCGGAGAGGAGAGAGAAATCAACCAGCACATCTGGGCCATCAACTCTTTTTCGTAACCGTTGATTGATAAAAGGAGCCCCTCCACTCCCAGCGCCCCCTTCCCTGCCCACCTCGGGGCAAATCGCGAGGGAGGGCTACCTGGAATCGGAGACAGAGCGAGAGAGTGTGTGTGGAAGCATTTGGGGATGGGGGCAGAAAGTGGACGGGACCCCCAGGAGGCAACGGGGCAGGGGCTCCCCCCCCCCCGACACAGAAGTAATAAATAACAGAGTTAAGCATTATACCTTTTGGGGGCGGGTATTTTAAAAAGGCAAAAGAAATTTCTAACTAGTTCTCTCTCACTGGCACACCCTCCCCCCGCCCGCCATCTCCCCTCTTGGGAATTTTTTGAAGGAGTTGCTCAGCTGATGGAGGGGATGTGGAAAGGGGGGTGTATCTCAAAGCGCCTCTGATACTCCAGCAACGGCTCCCCCAGCCATATCAGGTATCTGTAAAGCAAGGCAAGGCAGAGGGAGGGGGGACAGAACTCCAGCCATGCTCAGAGGCAAGGCCTGTGCACGGGCCCCAGACCTGGCTCCCCTGTTATCATGCTGGGTTTGGCTTGGTTTGGTTGAAAGCTGGTCGCAATGGTGCCTGGGGGCTGCCATGACACTCAGAACACCCCAGGGTGTTAAGAGAAATCCAGAGAAAGATTCTCTGGAGCAGAGGAGAGGGGGGAAGTCATAAGAAAAGGTCTTTCGAGGAGGGATCCCCTTTGAAGAGAAGACACTACAAAGGAGAGGGGATTGGGGTGGGGGGCGTTGATAACCGGCTCCTAGACCTTTTTGCAAAAGACAACAGACACCCGCCCAACGCAAAGCACTTTTCCAGAGGAATTCCCACCTGAGACCCGGATGGGAAGTTCTGCTGGGTTGGAAAGTGGATTTATTTCTGCAGGAGGGGGGCTCTGCTGGAGGGGTGACCCAAATAACTCAGAGTCAAAGCAGGGAGGGCTGCTAGAGAGGAATGGGGCTCGCCTTAAGCTCCCGGGCCAGAAAATCTCACAAGCATTTCGCAGCGGTGCCTGGTCACCGGTTTTGAAGCACGGGAGCCTCTGGCGACACTCTCAGGCGACAACCCAAAGGGAGGGTCGTAACGGCAGGATGGGGAAGGCGCACGCACACACACACACACACACACGACCGGCCTCCCATCGCAGCGAGGGGGGGGGCACGTTCATGAACACATAAGCTATGGCTCATTCTCTGCAGATGTGGACTCTTCGCTCAGACCAACGGAGGGAGTCCGGCGGAGAGAGCGACGCTTGTGCAAAACACACACACAAACACACATCCCCAAGGAAGGGCATTTCTCACACGCAAAGTGATGGGGACACAGGAATTGTGCAGTCAAGCCTGCCCCCCCCCCTTGCCCCAGAGGGAGGAGAGCGGGCGAGGGGAGGGCCTGCAAAGGAATCCATGGCTTTGGGAGAAACAGAAGGCGCCCCTTCCAACGGGCACAAAGCAGCGAGAGGAATACACACTCACGCACGTGCAAATTCTAGATGGGTCCCACCTCGGAATGGGAGCCCCATAGAGGCTGCTCGGGAAGAGGGTCTGTCTGGGTTGGCTCCCCAGGCAGAATATTCCTATGAGGGAATCGCAGAGGGGGCGGCCCCCGCTCTGCCCTGTCAAAACGCCTCCAGCCGGGACAAATTCTCCTCAAAAGGGTGGAGGGGGTTAAGATTCACTTGAAGGGAGGGGGAGGTGATTGGGGGAAAGGCAAGTTAAATATCTCCATAGTGACACCAACACCCCCCTTCTCAGACTCTTTTGTGGATCTCCTCCTGCCGCCGCCGCCAGCACAGAGCCCACTGACCTCAAAGCCACCAAGAGTCACAGGGTGGCCAGGAGGAGTGAGGGGCTCTCGGCCGGTGCCAGGGAGAAGCAACCGACCGGCGCCAGAGTCTCCTCCTGTACGTTGCCCGCCTGGCAGCGGAGCTCCTGCAAAGGTTCTTTCCGGAGAGGGAGACGAGGAGGAAGGAGGCAGAGGCAGGAGCGCGGAGATGGAGGGCGAAGGCTTGGAAGAGCGAGGAGGCCAACGGGGCAGGTTGTCCCGGGGAGAAGAGGAGGCAGCGGCAACGGTGGCGGCAGTGCTTTGTACGGCCCTGGGTCCAAAGCAGGCAGAGTCCCAGCACTGAGAGACAAGAAAGGAGGGGAGGGAAGAAGAAGCAGCTCAAGGAACGGCAGCTGTCAGGAAGGCAACTCCTCTTCCCGCGATTCACTCCAGGGCCTGGCTGCTAAGTCGCCTGCTTCAGTTTCCTCTCTGCAGGTAACAGGTGCCTCGTTAACATAGTTAATACCTGAAGGAGCGTCTCCACCCCCAACGTTTTGCCCGGACACTGAGGTCCAGCGCCGAGGGCCTTCTGGCAGTTCCCTCACCGCAAGAAGCCAAGTCACAGGGAACCAGGCAGAGGGCCTTCTCGGTGGTGGCGCCCACCCTGTGGAACACCTTCCCACCAGATGTCAAAGAGAAAAACAACTACCAAACTTTTAGAAGACATCTGAAAGTAGCCCTCTTTAGGGAAGCTTTTAATGTTTAATAGGTTATTGTATTTTAGTGTTTTGTTGGAAGCCGCCCAGAGTGGCTGGGGAAACCCAGCCAGTTGGGCGGGGTATAAATAATAAATTATTATTATTATTATTATTATATAGGGACACGAGAAGAGCCCCGCTGGATCAGGCCAAAGACCCCCAAGAGCTCTCACTGTGGCCAAAGACCCCCAAGAGCCTAGGAATGGCAATAGACTGCCTCTGGGCCTGGAGGTTCCACAAGGACCGAACAAGAGTCGGAATGCAAGATCAGGCCAGTGGCCCGTCTAGTCCGGCATCCAGTTCTCAGAGAGGCTAACCAGATGCCCCCAATCCCGGAAGCAAGATCCGAGCACAAGCGGCCTCTCACTTCTCTTGCAGTTTCCAGCTACTGGCATTCAGAAGCATAGCTACCTCCAACAATGGAGGAAAAGCAGAGCCATCAATAGCCCTCTCCTCCTCCAGGAACTTGCCTCCTCTTTTTAAGCCATCGAGGCAAGCTGCCCTATATTTCCTCCTGTGGGAGTGAGTTCCACAGTTCAGCGATGAACCGCATGAATGACAACTTTTATCGGTCCTGAACCTTCCCGCATTCGCCTTCATCCGATGTCCGTGAGTGGCAGGGAGAAAGACTTTTCTGTCTGCTTTCCCCAGGCCATGCACAATTGCGGAGAAGCAGGGACATCGGAGGGATGGGGCTCCCCACATCCTACCCAGACCTTAAGGGTCCAGGCCCAATTCTGCCACCCTTGCGCTCAGCTCCAGAGCACTCCCCCCCCCCACCCTGGACAGGAGTCTCTGCAGTGGGGCTTCCTTCACAGCCCCCCCCCCCAGCTGACCTTGCAAGGCAGTTTCCAGGCATGCTCTGGCGCCAGCTTTAACAGTTGCATTGCTGCCGGGTCTGTGTTTGGGTCCCTCGCGGTTGCCGCAGCTGTCGCAGGGAGGCGTCCCCGTACTGGATGCCGGAGCCCATCCTCTCCGGGTCAAGTTCACCTGGCGGGGAGGGGAGAAAAAGGCAAGAGTCACCGGGGCAATTCGGGGGCAGGTTGTAGCGGCTGCCCTTCCGCAGCCAGACCATTTCTGATTCCCAAGCGCTTCTCCCCAGCCTTCCTCAGAAAATGCTTTTTTGCACTTCCAGAGCAAGCAGGAAGCCGAAGGACGGGCTCCTCTCCGAACTGAAAGGCTGCCCACCAAAGGCCCTGGTTGCCCGTCAGAGACGGGACGAAGGAAAGCCAGGCATGCCCCGTCTGTGCCGTGGCTGGCAAACAGAATCCAAGCCCTGGCTCTGCAGGGCCACTCCTGAAGCTCAAAAAAAACCCCAAAGTCTGTTGGGATATTCCGTTCCACCTTAAGGAACAGGCACGATGGTTGTGTGTCACATGCCTGTTTACACTCCAGCACAGCTTGCTGGGAACTTCCATTTGTGTATAGCACAATTTGTGTATCCATTTGTGTATTAGCCGTTTTGCTTTGGACACGAAGGAGAGCAGACATGTTTCCTTCTTCCCCGATGTACGCTGAATAAACTGCTTGTAAATATGCCCACACAGCCTCTCTTGCCACTTCTGAAGCTCAGGTCACAAATTCATGCTGCACAAAGGACTGGAGTTTGCCCGGCACACCGGCCGGTGGGCTTGTGTCAGCTGGGGGCCTGCCAATTGCCCCCGTTTCCTTGGTTGCGTGCCAACAAAGTCTGCTTTAGTAAAGCGGCAATTCCTGCAATCCAGGGGGCTGGACTAGATGACCCCTGGGGTCCCTTCCAATGCTCCCATTCTCTGATTCTAAGCAGCCTGGAAGCCCTGCAGCAGAGCTGCTTTGCTTCCAGTCTGACAGAGTTCGGTCCTGATAAAACTCCTCCTACGGCATCACCAGTTCTCAGCTCTATGTGCCTCAAGGAAGCACTTCCCATGTCTGTGTTGGGCAGGATCCCTGCACACTCAGCCAGAGAGCCAACATGGTGTGGTGGTTAAGAGCGGTGGACTCGTAATCTGGGGAACCAGGTTCGCTTCCCCGCTCCTCCACATGCAGCTGCTGGGTGACCTTGGGCTAGTCACACTTCTCTGAAGTCTCTCAGCCTCACTCACCTCACAGAGTGTTTGTTGTGGGGGAGGAAGGGAAAGGAGAATGTTAGCCGCTTTGAGACTCCTTTGGGTAGTGACAAAGCAGGATATCAAATCCAAACTCCTCCTCTTCTTCTCCGGCAGCACAGGCAGAGAGAGAGGCCAGCCTTCTCTGCGCCTTCTGGCACCCAACTCTCCCTGCAGCTGCAGGGGAAGACCTGTCAAGAGTGACCAAGCAGCCCTCCTGCCCCTCCTCTCGAAGGAATCCCCAACTATGCACTTGTGGGGACCCTGAAAGGCAGCCTGGAAGCATCAGCCCCCCAGACCCATCTCCAGGGGCCCCAAAGGCCTTATGAATACAAGCTACAGTGGCGCTCTAACGCCGCCCTTGATGTTCCATCCAAGGTGAACCCCAGTGAAATTCTTTTGCATCTATGGCAGATCTTGCAAGAAATTAGTACCAACATAGCAGGGAAAGGGATTTTGGACATTCCGTCAGATAGCTGGAATTGAATTTGGCATGCAGTTCTGCAAGCAAACAGCTAGTACAACCCTAAAATAAAATTTGGAGCATAACATGGTGCCTAAATGTCTTAACTGGATATATGAAACAGTAAAGCCTTGCTGGAGGTGTGAAGTGGCAAATTCTGAGATACAACGTACATTCTGGATGTGTCCCCAAAATCAGGAAATTCTGGGAAGATGTAGCAGTGGAAATGGAAGCAATAACTGGCTATGCTCTACATGGATGCTTGAATTTTCCTATTTCAGTATATTAAAGGAACTGTGCAGGAAGAGGACAGGGAACTAACCAAAGGTCTGTCAGAATTATTATTTGACAGAATTGGGGAGGATATGTCAACACCAGCCATGAGAGAACAGGGGAACTAAAAGCTGGGACACAGCATGCACTGTGAAGCTCACACAGATGGCGAGAAGCAGAGAGGGCAGGAAAAAAGATGATTTCTTAATTAAGAAATGGAGCCTTTTCATGATGCACTGATGCAATTGTGTTTCTTAGAACTTTACAATATTAATTTATTGTATTCAATTTTGGTAGGGGAATTCTGTCCTATATGTTTAGCTCTCGATAGATATGCCTTTCTGTTAAAGCAAGGAATGGGGGAGCAGTTAAACGACTTCCTCAAAACCCCGTCCTCACCACAGCCTCTAACTAAGGCCAGGATAATGACCATTGACACAGGCACCATACATGGGTTTGCTGAGGCCAGGTGTTCCCAAAACCCATCCTCGGGAAGGGTGAAGGGCAAGGGTATGCATAGTTTTATTGTTCTTTGGGTGGCGGGTACTTAAGAGTAAAACTTAAAGGTAAAGGGACCCCTGACCATTAGGTCCAGTCGTGGCCGACTCTGGGGTTGCTGCGCTCATCTTGCTTTACTGGCCAAGGGAGCCGGCGTACAGCTTCCAGGTCATGTGGCCTCCATGACTAAGCCGCTTCTGGCAAACCAGAGCAGCGCACGGAAACGCCGTTTACCTTCCCACCAGAGCAGTACCTATTTATCTACTTGCACTTTGACGTGCTTTCGAACTGCTAGGTTGGCAGGAGCAGGGACTGAGCAACGGGAGCTCACCCCGTCGCGGGGATTCGAACCGCCGACCTTCTGCTTGGCAAGCCCTAGGCTCTGTGGTTTAGACCACAGTACCACCCACGTCCCTTACGGTGCATGAGACTAAATCTGATAAGCGGAGCAAGTTGATGAACTTGGGTAACCTCAGTATCACCCTCCCTCTTTGCACCTCGGTGAGCAGGCCTGTTGAGTAGGCTCTCACCCTAGAATTTTTGCGTAACACTTTCTATTTTTCTTTTATGTGACATTTGCTATCGTACTTTGTTACGTTATAAATGAAATACACGCTAATAATAATTTTTAAAATAACCGAAGGGAGGGAGAGAAAATGAACCCCTTGGAAGTCACAGCCATTTTCGCCCAACGTTCATTTTCATTTGGAGTTGGGTGGGGAAAGGAAATCAACTCAGGCACCTGATTCAATTTTGTTCAGTATGGTCCTTGCACATTTCAAGAAAGCTTCCTCCACATTCTCCCCGGTCAAGGCGCTGGTCTCGAGAAACATTAACTCTGCCAGGTTAAAGAAAAACAGACACAGGATAAAGATTATAAATTTGGCCGAGCCTTGGAAGATGAAGCAAAGAGGGTCTGAGGAAGCAGCCCCTCCTCCTCCCAAATCTGGGGGGAGGGGGGCATTTCCCAGGGAGAATGAGAGCAAAAAAACAGGGCTTTTAAAAAAAAAAAAAAAACTGCATTAAAAACTCCAGGTCTCCCGGACTCAAGTCTTCCCCCACCCTCTGCCTCCATGTCTCAAGAGTTAGCCACTGCAGAAGGAGTCACAAAATGCCGTTACTCATTAACAAGCTGAGAGGGCGCAGGAATCTAGGCTGAGCTGCCTTCTGCAAGCTCAGAGAGGGGCAGCCCCAAAGCCACCCTGCGGCGGCACTTCAGCAGCCCCTTGCCAGGCACAGCTCAGCCGTCCTTGGTGGTGCCACCACAAAGGCGGCACAGGAAGGAAGCAAAGCAGCAGCACCTCAGCAAGGTACGCCCTGATCAAGCGGCTGCAACAGCCAACTGCAGGTGAGGAGGGGAAGGGGAGGAAGGGAAGGAGCTAAGAGCAAGAGAAGAGTCTGCTGGATCAGGCTAATGGCTCATCTGGTCCGGCACCCTGCTCTCACGGTGGCCAAATATCCCTAAAGAATCCAGATAGACTGCCTCTGGACCTGGAGGTTCCATAAGAACCGAACAAGAGCCTGGCTGCTGTACCGGGCCAAGGGCTCATCTAGTCCGGCATCCTTTTCTCGCACTGACGTAATAATACGATATGATACTCTTTATTGTCATTGTCCCATATAGAACAACAAAATTGAAAAAAGAAATCTACATAAGACATTCAAAACCAACAAGCCTGCTATCCCAGCTATCCCAACCTGGTTAGCTCCCTATAAACTCTTGATACCCCATTTTTAAAATACAATATGTTGTTGTTTAGTCGTTTAGTCTTGTCTGACTCTTCGTGACCCCATGGACCAGAGCACGCCAGGCCCTCCTGTCTTCCACTGCCTCCCGCAGTTTGGTCAGACTCATGCTGGTAGCTTCGAAGACACTGTCCAACCATCTCGTCCTCTGTCGTCCCCTTCTCCTTGTGCCCTCCATCTTTCCCAACATCAGGGTCTTTTCCAGGGAGTCTTCTCTTCTCATGAGGTGGCCAAAGTATTGGAGCCTCAGCTTCACGATCTGTCCTTCCAGTGAGCACTCAGGGCTGATTTCCTTAAGAATGAATCGGTTTGTTCTTCTTGCAGTCCATGGGACTCTCAAGAGTCTCCTCCAGCACCATAATTCAAAGGAATCAATTCTTCGGCGATCTGCCTTCTTTATGGTCCAGCTCTCGCTTCCATACATCACTACTGGGAAAACCATAGCTTTTACTATACGGACCTTTGTTGCCAAGGTGATGTCTCTACTTTTTTTTTTTTTTTTACTTTTATATACCCCCATAGAAATTCCTTTTACTGCGTTTAAAACCAAAATCGCATTTGGGTAGAAACTGTTTCTCAGGCGGCTAGTCCTAGTCTTTATAACCCTGTACCTTCTTCCAGAAGGCAGAAGCTGAAAGAGATCATTTCCAGGGTGTGCACTATCCTGCGCTATCTCTGCAGCTTTCTTGGGGCATCTGGGAGCATAGATTTGATCCAAGGTGGGAAGAGTGCACCCAATTATTCTCTCCGCAGTCTTTACAACCCTGGACAGCATTGTTTTTTCCCTGACCGTGCAGCTCCCAAACCACACACACAGACCGTAAGTTAATACACTCTCAACAGTACAATTGGAAAATGCCATTAGCAGGTCCTTTGAGAGACTGTTCCAATGGGAAGCCCGCGATCAGGATTCGAACACAAGTCCTCTCCTGCGGTTTCCAGAAACTGGGATTCAGAAGCATGGCTGGCTCTGCCCATGGAGGAACAGAGCAGAGGCATCGACAGGCTTCTCCCTCCATGGGTGTGATGATTATGCCCCTCCCCAGCAACCCCCCCTCCCTTGCATATGTTACCGTTCTCCTGAGCAAAGCGAGATGCTTCCAGAAAAGTGACTTCCCGGTCGGCATCCAGGTCCTTCTTGTTGCCGCAGAGAATAATGACTATGTTGGGGCTGGCCAGAGTCCGGGCGTCCGTCAGCCAGTTGGTCAAGGCATTGTACGTCTCTCTGCTGCAATATGGGACCAAAATTGGGTGGGGGGGGAAGACAGGAGTGCACCCATCAGGCAGGCAGAAGGAAAAAGAGAGCGCCGAGTGGTTAGTGCATCAGACTAGGGCCTGTAAGAGAGAGCTATTCCGCCTGGCTTCCAATTTGAACTTAGCCTGATCTTTTATTCCCCTTCCTTCCCTCCCCCTCCCCTTTTTATGAAGATTACCCACTCTGGGATCCCACAGCTAATTCTCCCCTGGTCTCCTCACTGGCCCAAGTAGGACTAATTCAGCTAGCTAGCCCTGGTGGTCATCTAATGTTTATTGGATGGATTTCCCCCCTAAATTGATTTTTGAATTCTGAATTTATTTTTATTCACATTTTATACTGTATTTTATGTTTGGGTTTTTTTGTTGCATCAATTAAGTGTTTTAAATTTGTTGTTAGCCGCCCTGAGCCAGGTTTTCTGAACTGGGAAGGGCGGGGTATAAATAAAAAGTTGTTGTTGTTGCTGTTATACGGGGGGAGACCATGGGCCAGCCACTGCCGCTCTCAGCATCTCCTACCAATGCATAGGGTTGCTCTGGGGATTAAATGAGGACTAGGACCTAGGAGAGGGACACGGGTGGCGCTGTGGGTTAAACCACAGAGCCTAGGGCTTGCCAATCAGAAAGTCAGCAGTTCGAATCCCCGCAATGGGGTGAGCTCCCGTTGCTACCGGTCCCTGCTCCTGCCAATCTAGCAGTTCAAAAGCACTTCAAAGTGCAAGTAGATAAATAGGTACCACTCCAGTGGAAAGGTAAACGGCGTTTCCGGAAGTGGCTTAGTCCTGCTGGCCACATGATCTGGAAGCTGTACGCCGGCTCCCTCAACCAATAAAGCGAGATGAGTGCCGCAACCCCAGAGTCAGCCACGACTGGACCTAATGGTCAGGGGTCCCTTTACCTTTACCTAGGAGCTGGGAGAGACCAGGGTTCGAATCCCCACTCGGCTGTGGAACTCCCTGAATGGCTGCGGAGGGTGGGGGGCAGTCAGGAAGGAAGGCCACTGCAGAGACATACCTGGTGATGTCGTAGACCAGGAGCGCCCCGGCTGCGCCCCGGTAATAGCTTCTCGTTACCGACCTAGAGAGAAAGCAGTTGAAGGTCTCAGATGGGGCTGAAAAGCGACAGGATGCAGACACGCGCTTTTTAGGCAATGATGCTGTAGGGACTTCCAGGGGGGCGAGGAGGAGCTTGCTTCTGAGCAAAAACGCATAGGGCTGTGCCGACAGAAGCCCACAGAAGCCCCCTCTCAAGACACAGGGGCTCCCCCTGCCCACCCCCGACCGCTGCTCATCCATACAGGTCTTGAGCTTCTATTCAAAGCGAGTGGGCTTCGTATCCTGCATTCAGGGTTCGCCAGCTGCAGCCCCTTTTGACAAAGGTGGCTTGACCCCTGGACACCATGCTCCGGCAACTTGCAGGCTGGATCACTGCAGAGCACTCTACAAAACTTCAGCAGGTCCAAAATGCAATGGCCAGATGTTTTTTTGCATTTTAATATTTTGTGGGAAGCTGCCAAAGAGCCTGGAGCAACTCAGTCAGATGGGTGGCAGATAAATAATAAAATTATAACTATTACTATTATTTTTAGCGGCATGGCAAAGAGAGCAATACCACCGGTCTTTGGCAAATTGATGATCATGCAGCTTCATGAGCAATGGGACTGAAAATCCTGCGATGCACACTTGGGTGAGTATTTCAAATAAATTCCCAGAAATATGGACACGGAGGATCCTGCTCCTTACCTAAAGCGCTCTTGCCCAGCCGTGTCCCAGATCTGGAGCTTGACTGTTTTGCCACCAACGTTCACAACCTTTGATCCAAATTCCACCCCTATGGTGTGGTTGGAATCCTGCTTGACTGTAAAAGTGCAGAGAGAAGGGGGTGCGGAATGAGCAACGGGCAGGAAGGCGCAGCCACAGGAAAACCTAAGAACTTCATAAAACTTCTAGCGTGTCACGTAAAACACTGCAATTCAGATGTTACCTGTCCCCAAACCCTGGAGAGAACAGTGCCTGCCTCTCCTCTTTCAGCTGAACAGATTTGGGGCAGAGGGGACAGCCGAAAAGGCGGCTCAAGTGGTCAGGGTGAATGAAAAGAGAGATGTCAGATTCAGGTGCAGGGCAAAAGGCTGGCAATGGGAGAAAAGAGGCCTCTAGGTTGCTCCTCTGCAGCCTTTTGCAAAACAGGAAGGAAATGGCGGAGATCTTTACCTTCCATCTCTGACTCACTCTCTTCACATCTTTTAGGCAGCCTTAAGTGCTCGGCAGTTACAAGCAGCCTTGTCAACATGACGTTTTTCATCTCTGTGCATGGCCTTGCATCAATCTGCCTTGTGCTCCAATAAAATGCAGGGCAATAATAAAAAAAAGAGTGGTGTTTTTCTGAGAAGATTTACAGCCACCATCTCCTGTTATTCAGGCACTTTCTATCATATCCTTTAAAAATCTCATTACCGGTTGCTAGAAACGGCAGGAAGGGATAGGGCTGCTCCTGTCCTGCTCGGATCCTGCCTGCTGGTTCCCAAAAGAGGCATCTGGTTGGTCCCTGTGAGAAGAGGAGCCTGGACAAGATGAGCCATTAACCTGACCTAGAAGGTTCTTTTTATTTTCTCATGTGTTCTTCCAGTGTGCATTTCTAACCCGATCTAGAGAGCTAGCTTTCTTGTTTCTGTCATTTTAATTTGGCTTTTAAGGTTGTTTTTGTTATACTGGCTTTTTGTTTCCAACTCCTTGCAAACTGGCACATGCCTAGAAAGGTGGAATGCAAAGGCGGCAACACACAAAATAAACTTACATTTGTTCTCTATGAACTGGTGGAGGAGGCAAGACTTCCCTGTTCCGGCACTTCCGATCACCAGGAATTTGAAGAGGAAATCTGGAAGGAGAACGAGAGAGAGTGAGAGTGCCCTGGCAATAACGGGCTCAAAATGAATGTAGGTTGGGAGAGACCTGGCCAGGAGGCTTAGGAGATTAGCAGTGTCCCTGCACTAGCAAAGAAGACCAAGGTAGTTTGTAGACAAAATGGCAGGACACCAAACCTCCTCCTCTCACACAACAGCAGAGGCATCCCACGTCCAGCGATACACAGACCATCGCATGGTAGCCACAACAGCAGTCAGGAATTCACAGGCCCCATTTGTGAGGTCAGGAGTCTATTTTGTCTCACTCTGCAACCACTTGACCTCACAGGCACTCCCAGGAAAAATCAACACCATCACTGCTTAAGATAAGAGCTGCTAGCCCCAGCCCAAGATTAACTCTCCCCTTTTGCCTTCCTCCTCTGTTTACTAGGGAAATATTTTGGGAGCTGATGTTGCACAGCTGTCCGCGGTGAGGCAGCGGCCAGAACAGAAGAAAACGTTGTCCTCTCCAGCTGGGCCGCAAAGAACATTCAGCTCCATCTGACAGGCATGCCTGAGAAGAGAGTGGCAGAACTCAACATTTCTTGCAGAGAGGGAATTACATTTTTCCTTTCAATGGTCCTCAGCCAATGTCTTTATACGCCTCCTCTGCATCCAACCGCCTTCTTGCACCGTGGGCACCACAGTCCTCTTACACTCGTGAACGCCAGCAGGTGGGACTTGGGGCATTCTTGCTGAAAAAAGCAGGACATACTTGGAAGCACTGAAGAACTCCTGCCCTGTTTTTGCTGTGGGAGAACTGACACAGCTGCAGCTCTGCAATCTGAAGGGGCTCAGAATTCTTGCTCCAAGTTCCATATCAAGACGGGCCCAGTTTCTGAAGCTCCTATCAACTACATCGTATTTCCATTCGCGCACCAGTTCCTGAAGGATTAAGAAGCGGCGCTCTGGGGCAGCTTTCGCAAGCAGCAATTAAGTTATTTGTCGTTCCGGCACCTGTGCAATTCGAACACCCTGCCCCACATCATGCAGAGGCAGCGATTATGAACATCTGTGCACACTTACAGATGCCACACCCACTGTTTCCCACCCAGACACCAGGCAAAAGGGACTCAGGTCTGAAAAGGCAAACACAGCAAACAGCATTTTCACAGCTGGGTCTGTCGATAGAACCTCTTCAGGTACTGCATTAGCCAGGGCAGAAACCCCCCATGGATGGGGAGGGAGGGACCCCCTCCCACACATTTAAAAGGACTGTTTTGTACAGCCCTCAACTGGGTTTTATTTGTTCGTTTAAGGGTTACAACACTAAGAGGTATTTTTAGCACTGGCTTCCCAAGGAAGGGTTTGGAAGCCTCACAGACAGTTATGAATTACAGCTATTATTTATCTGTGTAGCCAAAGCCATCACAAAACAAAATACATAAAACAGAATAAAATACGTTATACAGGTAAAATAATTATTAAAAGCACACATTTGGTCAGATAAGAGTCTGCTCCCTTGAAGAATTTAACTTCTAATTCCCACAAACCTTTCTGCCACTCTAAAGGCAAAACAGGTCACATTTTCAGGGGTGTAGGTGAACCTGTTCCCGAATAAAATGCTAACCAGATACCCAATCGATCTCTCAACTCTAGACAGGTAGAGCCCTAGAAATGTAGAGCTGTAGGGTTGGAAGGGACCCCAAGGGCCATCTAGTCCAACCCCCTGTAAAGCAGGAATCGCAGCTAAAGAATCCCCAACAGATGGCCATTTAGAAACTTCCAATGAAGGAGAATCCACCACAGCCACCTTCCGAGGGAGACTGTTCCACTCTCCTGCCGTCAAACACTGAATTAATTAGTCAGGTCAGAAACTGTCATGAGTTAGTGTTTAAACGACACATAATCCCCAGTTCTTGGCCAGGCCATACATTCCTGCAGCATTCCCAGTTTCAGCCATGCACTGACCACTTTTGCAAAAAATAAAATAAAAGACATTCCCACTCCAATACCATTTACTTTGAAGAGCCAGGTGGGCAGATAACCCCATTGTCTGTCATGGGGCATTTATGCTGCTGGAGGATCTTGCTCACCTGCCATGCAGGTAGTAAGGGTATCATAATTAGGGCTGTGATGTGGGCTGCCGCTGCTTCTTTCCTCAACATGGTTGTTGTTTTTTCCAGGATGTGCGACTTCTGTGGGCTGATTTTACACGAAAACACGCAGGGAAGAAAAGGGACCTAAGCCTCCTTAATGGAACATAATGAAGGTCATTACTGGGGAGGTGAAGGATTTCAAATAGGAAAAGGGCATAATTACACCCTCAGCCACCTCTTCCCGCTTCCCTCAATTTAGGAGAGCAGGGGAGGCGAGGAGAGACAAATGTGCTCCGACCCGCCCAGCCGGCGTCACTTGAAGTTCTGTTCACAACAGAGTCATGTTCTGAGAACAGGAAAACAAAGACAGGCAGCGATTCTGCTGAGCTGCAATGCAAAAAAAAAAAAAATACGTTTGCTTTTTTATAGGTGGGGGAAAGGGAACTGTAGAGTCAGAAAAAGCACCCAAAGGTCATCCAGTCCAACCCCTGCAATGCTGGTCCAACCTCTGCTTTAAAATCTCCAAGGAAGGCGAGTCCACCACCTCTCAAAGGTGTCCATTCCTCCGTTGAACGGCTCCCACTCTCAGGAAGTTCTTCCTAATGTTGAGTCGCAATCTTCTTTCTTGTAACTCGAATCCATTGGTTCGGATCCTACCAAGCAGTAGAGAGCAAGCTTGCTCCTTCTTCCACGTAAAGGGAGTCTTGCTCAGGTTTGTTTCTTGGCTGTGACCCAGCCCCTCTTCTGGGTGCAAGACACTGGGCGACCTTCTTTGAAGAGGGTGGGAGGGAGGTGCAAAGGGAATCAATTTGGGGTGGCAGGTATGAAAAATGCAAAATTATCCTGCAAGGTTGACAAGGGAATCGGATGCAAGAATCTCTAAGCCAGCTTTAGGAAAACACAGGAAACTGCCTTGAACCGAGTCAGGCTCATTGGTCCATGGAGCTCAGTATGAGTTTGAATTTGATATCCCGCTTTATCACTACCCGAAGGAGTCTCAAAGCAGCTAACATTCTCCTTTCCCTTCCTGCCCCACAACAAACACTCTGTGAGGTGAGTGGGGCTGAGAGACTTCAGAGAAGTGTGACTGGCCCAAGGTCACCCAGCAGCTGCATGTGGAGGAGAGGGGAAGCGAACCCGGTTCCCCAGATTACGAGTCTATCGCTCTTAACCACCACACCACACTGGCTTTCTATTGTCTACACTGACTGGCAGCAGTGGCTCTCCAGCACTACAGGCAGGGAGTCCCTCTCAGCCCTGCCAGGGATTGAACCCAGGACCTTCTGCACGCAAAGCAGCTGTTCTGTACCACTGAGCTATGGCCCTTCATCGCCTACCTCAACCTGGCACCCTCCTTGATGCTTCGCCCTATAACCCCCGTCAGCTCAGGCCACAACAGCTGTTGGCACCCACAACATCTGGCGGGCACCTGGGCCATGCAAGGCTGCCCTTGGACCTTGTTTCTCCTGCCCCCTTGAATAGCCTCCCCCAGAAGACCAAAGCCAAACACTGCCAACAGTCTGCTTTAACCCCCAACATGCCCAAGATAAGCCCACCCCCCAAATATTATTTATTGAATTCATATACCGCCCTCCGCCCAAAGAGCATTTTAGACTATGGAAATGCAAAATGTGTAACATTCATCTTATTTTTTAAAAAACACAATATTCCCCTCATGGATACCCGCCCCCCTGTCCTGGTAGAGATCCCAACAACTGCTCCAGCAATAATAACAATAATTTATTAGGTGCGTTTGCCTCTCTTTAACCACGGGGCGGTTCTCAGCACAGGAACACAAAACACATCGCAAAAGAAACAAAACTAAACCAGTGACACTCTCCACACCCACCTCGCCTTATCCCTAAGCTCAGAAGGACCCTCTCCCTCACAGAAAAAGCTCCCTTCCGCAGAAGGGAGGCCAAGACACCCCCCCCCAAAAAAACCCACCCTCCGCCCCTGTTGCACCCAAGACACCCCCACCCATTAAAAACACGCCCAGGGGGCAAGCGTCGCCCTCCCCCACCCCATAAAAAGCCCTTTTGGGGTAGCACACGAGTGGGGGCTTCTCCACACCCACACACACACACACACACACCATCCTCAGAAGACAGACCCCACCCCCCACCCCAAAAAACCCCATCACAATCTAAGTGATGATTTAAATATACTTATTTAGGGAAATGACAATGGGGACAATATCCGACTTACACCCCCCCCCACTCCCAACTTCTCCCCCCCTCAGGCCCCCCCCCCTGGTCCTGCTGCCCCCTCAAGCCCCCTCCTTTGAAACCCCCCACCTATTCAGGAAAGACCCCCCCCGACCCTCTTTCCTCTCTCGCCTCCTTACCGTAGGTCTCGGACATGGCTGGGCCGGCGGGGAGCTGAGGGGGAGGCGGCCCCTCCTCTCCTCCTTCCTCTCCTCTTCCTCCGCCGCCGCCTTCTTCCTCCTCCTCTTCTTCTTCTTCTTCTTCTTCCTCTCCTTCTTGCTGCCCGGAGCCTGGAAAGCGCTTCGTGCAATATGGCGGCGCCCAGCCGCTTCCGGGTTGTCGCGCTCTTATAGCGTCTTCCTCCTCCGGCGGAGCTTTATAGCGTCAAGCAGCAACCGCGGGCGTCGGCGGCCTCAAGCGAGCCCCGTCCGAGCCACGCCCCTCCTCTCCCCTTTCCCGCGCGTGGCTGGAGCGAGAGCGCCCCCTGGAGCCGCAGTGACTGAAGTGCAGTCCTGGGCGGATGGATGGATGAATGAATGGCTTTTATTATCCCCGTTGCATTTTGCAATGTGTTATTGCAATGTGTTATAAAAGCGGGCGGAGCCGTGATGACGACGGACAAAGTTTAAAATGTGGAAAACCAGAAAATATGTTTAAAGCAGATTGGAAAACGTTTATTGAATATATTGGGGGGGGGGGATTGTGTACATTTGAAAACGCCGGCAGCATTAAGATAAATTCAACAGTGTGAATAGGTTTTGATGGGTGTAATAATGGAATAATGAATGGTTTGGTTTATATATAATATGAGGGGATTTATGTTATGCAAAATGAACCATGGAAAGAAAAGAAGGGAAGTAATTGATATTTTAAGGTTGTTTAAATGAATATTCTAAATTGTAAAACAGAAGTAAGTGTGTGTGTGTGTGTGTGTGTGTGTTGTAAACAAAAATTCTGCCCTTTTTTCCCTTATGGGGTATCCAAGAGCCCATATAGAGTCCTTACGTAGGTTCCCTGCTGGTAGGAGAAAATAACAGGCTAACCAGAGAATATTGAGAAGCAAAGCAGCTAGTAAGCCTGATCTTTATTGATCTATTGCAATTCCTATCACATGTGTGTGTAAAACTGTTACGGATGGAAAACAAAACTTATAAAATAAAATGAGTGCAGCTTCAGGTTGGTTCAAGTAACAAAGTCCAAATAAAAGAATACTGGCATTTTCCACAATGGTTAATTGATGTCTGTGTTTTTCTCAAATATATATATATATATATGGTTATGGTTTGCTATTCTGTTATTTTTATTACTGCAAACCACCTTGAGCTATATTCATATTATTGACATAGCAAAATATAAGTAATAGAATTGCAGAATTGCAAATCTGTTCCAACCTCCAGAACTCTTGGCTCCCTCCTCTGTCCCTCATTGAAGGCCGTTTTAGCATCCTGATTTCTCTCCTCTGCTCTCCTTCCAGCTGCCCAGGGGGGTCCTGCTTAGACTTTGGCACCCAGAACGGTATCCAGGACTCCAGGGTCAGAAGTTACAGATTCTTGGTGAGAAGTCAGTGTCAACTTCCCGGAGCTACTGGCCTGGCTGGAAGCCCCAGGAGAGCGAAACGACCGGCCTCAGTCTGCTTCACAAACACAAATCTGTTTTCAATTTACCGGTAAATATTCGTCCATTCCTCTTTAAGTCATGCAGGAAGGACGATAGCTCTGCGGCTGAACATCTGCCTTGCGTGTAGAAGGTTCTCAACTTCCATCCCTTCAGGGAGCATCCCAGGGTGAGGCTGGGAACGTCCCCTCCCTGAAACCTTCAAGAGCTGCTGCTGCTGCCAGTCCGTGTGGACAATACTAGCTGGATGGACCTGCGGTTTCTTCACTCAGCAGAAGGCAGCTCCCTCTGTTCCCTCTCTCCCTTTCTTCCTGTCTCATGAGACAGGAGGAAGGCCTCTCTCGTGTTACAGTGGTACCTCGCGTTACATACGCTTCAGGTTACAGACTCCGCTAACCCAGAAATATTACCTCAGGTTAAGAACTTTGCTTCAGGATGAGAACAGAAATCATGCTCTGGCGGTGCGGTGGCAGCAGGAGGCCCCATTAGCTAATGTGGTGCTTCAGGTTAAGAATAGTTTCAGGTTAAGAACGGACCTCCGGAACGAATTAAGTACTTAACCCGACGTACCACTCTATTTCAATTTTTGTACGGCACCTAGATTTTCCAAGCGAGACCTTCAGAGCTCTGCAGGTAGGCCAAAGGGTGCCTGTCTGAGTCCAGCATAACCAGATACCTCCACAAAGCAGAATATCTCCCCATCACCTGCCTGGGTGCCTCTGATCCTGATCCTGATTTGATTTTAGAGGTAAAGGGACCCCTGAACGTTAGATCCAGTCGTGGCCGACTCTGGGGTTGCAGCGCTCATCTCACTTTACTGGCCGAGGGAGCCAGCATACAGCTTCCGGGTCATGTCCTGGAGGATCTGTCCTGGAGCGTCAACACAAGGGGGCTTGTGAAGAAGGCGCAGCAGAGACTGTACTTTTTGAGAATCCTAAGGAAAAACCATCCTCCGCAGAAACTGCTGCTTGCCTTCTATCACTGTGCCATTGCGAGCGTGCTCACTTATGGCTTATGTGTGTGGTATGGAAGCTGTACTACCCAGGACAGGATGGGGTTGTGCAGAGTTGTGAAGGCAGCAGAGAGCATTGTTGGCTGCCCACTCTCCACCTTAGAGCAGATTTATGCCACAAGGTGCCATAGGAAGGCACTGGACATAGTAAAAGATCCATCGCATCCTGGTCACTGTCTCTTCGAGCTCCTGCCGTCGGGACGGAGATACAGGACGATGAAGACAAGAACGAGCCGTCTCAAGAACAGCTTTTTCTCCAGAGCGATCTCGGCCCTGAATGGGAAACCTGGACTTTGAAAGTCATCTAATCTCCCTTGCTGTATTATACTGTATTGTTTTAATTAGTGTTTTTATAGTTGTTCTGATTTTGTGTGGAGTACCCTACCTGGGGGGATGGAGCAGCCAAGTAATTTTTGTTGTTCCTGAGAGGGGGCAATGACAATAAATACATTGTTGTTGTTGTTGTTGTTGTTGTTGTTGTTGTTGTTGTTATGTGGCCAGCATGACTAAGCCGCTTCTGGCGAACCAGAGCAACACACAGAAACGCCGTTTACCTTCCCGCCGGAGTGGTACCTATTTATCTACTTGCACTTTAACGCGCTTTCGAACTGCTAGGTTGGCAGGAGCAGGGACCGAGCAACGGGAGCTCACCCCGTCACAGGGATTTGAACCGCCGATCTTCTGATTGGCAAGCCCAAGAAGCTCAGTGGTTTAGACCACAGAGCCACCCACGTTTGATTTTAGGATGTGCAGGGCCTTGCAGGGCCAGGTGGATAATGTGCCCCACTTTTTTTACCCTGGGGGTAACTGAAGTCTTATACATAAGTATATAAATAATTTTCACAAAAGTTAGGCTGACAAATCATTTTCTTTCAAGGCTTGAACTGTATCTGCATATAAAGACAAAATGGAAAATATAGATAAATATTCTGACCAAGGCCCCCGTTTGGAATCGGAGGCCCGGGACAGGTGGCCCATATGGCGCCCCCTCTGTCTGGGCCTGAGGATGTGTTTAAATTGATTGCTTGATTTTATGGTAATAAGTTATATATTTGATGTTGATGTCTGAGCCCGGTTTTGGCCGGGGAGGGCGGGGTATAAATAAATTTATTATTATTATTATTATTATTATTATTATTATTATTATTATTATTATTATCATCATCATCCCAGAGGTTGCATATTGTCTTCAATGGCCTTATCCTCCAGGAATCTGGAGAAGGAGGCTGCCTCATACGCAAAGCGGCTTTCCTCCAGATTGGATTCAACACATCCCACCCTCTGCACACTTCCAAGTCAAGGGGTACTTTTCCCGCAAGGAACGTGCCCCCTGTAGCAGGCTCATCGCAAGGGGTTGGGCTAGATCACCCGCAGGATCCCTTCCAGTTTCGTGATTCTATGGGGGAAACTCGCAGGCTTGCAGTGCCCACTTCCTGCAGGAGGTGGTAGCCTTGAGTTAGCTTTGCGTAATAAATTGGGTCAGGAACCTGCCTGAAGGTCCTAGGAAGAAACAACCACCAGTTGCTCCATCCCCTGTTGCGAAAGCCGAAGAGGCCTGGAGCCAAAAACAGACTGTTTTTCTCTTTTTGTAACACCAGGGCAGGAACTTCTCTGAGCTTGCAGAGCGTGGGGGTTCTTCTGGGGCCTGCTGCACCCTTCCCCACTTCCTTCTCCTGCGTTGCAAGCCCCTTGGGCTCCCTCCCGATTCCGCGGTTCTTGGTTACGGGTCCAGAACTCGCCTACAAGAACCAGCACCTGTCCAGGAAAACGTTTTCAGTGCCCAATATGAGTGGGGTGAAATGCAAAGTGAAAAACGAAGAAAGGACCCCTGAGCATGGGCAGAGATCCATCAGCACCATGCAAACGCAAGCCCCTCCTCACCTGGGCCTGGAATTAAGAGCCTCAAAAGAGCAGAGCCAGACTTGCTAACTGCCTCAGACGCCGTCTCTGTCTTGAGGAAATCGAGCCCTATCCAGAACATACTAAGAGTGCCTCTGAGCTGCTGCAGAGTGCCTTTCCCTTTCATCCTTCCAAGCAATCCGCACACACCTGGGATTCAGGGACAGAGTTCTCCAGGTCGTCAGAGGGCCTGCATGCATTATTATTCCAGCTTCTTTTCCTGCAGGGGTAGCCAACAGGGCACCCATGGGTGCAATAGCACCCTCGTGGCCTTTCCCAGATGCCCACAAAGCCGCTGGCATGTGGGGGGGACGGGACTGTACAGATAGAAAAACCACAAGACAACCCGGATTGTCGCCAGATTCTGCGCACAGATCTGTATGCGCAGACCATCCCGCAATTCAATCTAGTTTGTTAAGAAAATTCCCAAACCCGGATTCACGGGCGACTTTGCGTCATTTCTCTAAGGTAGTCTATTTTATTTTATTTTATTTTTTTTCAAAAAAAATATTAATTTTCAAAAAAATATAAACAAACAAGACAAACAAACAAACACAAATCATAATCTTATTAAAAATTATACTTATTAACATTGTTAAGTGACTTCCTCGCTTCCCCTTGGTTGAATTTCCATGCATATCCATTTAACGGTTTTCCAAATCACAGTTCTTATAAGATTTACCTTTAGCTTTAACATCTTTCAGCCTTTTCATTTTGAAATTATACAAATTGATTCATCACTTAACTTATATAAAATCCTAAGCCTATTAGTTATCTGCAAGTTATTTCTAACTAATTTAACTTAACATATTTAATCAAATAATCATTAATTTTTTTCCATTCTTCCTGGTACTCCTCCTCCTTCTGGTCGCGGACTCTTCCAGTTAGGTCGGCCGGCTCCAAAAATTCCATCATCTTCATCTGCCATTCTTCTATCGTTGGTAATTCTTGGGTTTTCCACTTTTTAGCTATTTTAGGGCATACAAAAATAATTTAACATCTTTCTTGGGCAATTCCAAGAAGAAAGGCCTCTGGTTTCTTTATGAATGTATATTTCAACATTTTTTTCAATTCATTATATATCTTTTCCCAGAAGTCTCTCACCTTGGGGCAGGTCCACCACATGTGATAAAAGTGCGAAAGGCATATAAACACATTTAAAATAGACTACCTTACCTTCTTCCACATGTTTATATGCCTTCCGCACTTCTAAACTTAAAATCCATTGTTGTATATTGTTTAAAATGTTTGTTTTGCTGTTGGGATTGTAGTTCCATTTGTGTTTCTCAAGCTGGTCTCAGACAGAAGCATACCAGGCCTGGTGCCACAGCGCTGAGCCACCATGTGCCACCAGGAGATGCCAGCCTTCAAAAGCTTACACGCTTCCCTCTGTGTCCCGGGGGGTCCTGCCCATCTCTGGGGGGCTCCAACCTGACCAGGAGCACACCCTGGAGCGCAAACGAGTCGCCGGCCCCGATCCAGAGCCTCTTCCCAAAGACGGGCAAACGGGCAGAGACTCCTCCCTTGACCGGCGGACAAAGAACTGGCTCGGCTGCTCTTGCCAACTTGATCACAAGGAAGCGGGTTGACCCAGCCGAAGCCTGGCACCGGGAGGAGGAACAGCTAATCCCTCTCACCCGACCTGGGAGGGAGAGGACCCACAGGGAGACTGGGATGGCTGGCTCCTCTGACGCCCCCCCTGCAGGCAGGGAAAGGCCCTTGGAGCTGGAGGGGAGGGCAGCCTGGAGCTCTGGTGCCCTGTGAAATTCGAGGCTGATTCATGCGTGGAGCTGGTCTGGCACTGATGGCCTTGCGGCGTAAGGGAGCCTGCCTGCTGGGTCAGGCCCAAGGCCCACCTGGTCCTGCCTCCTGTTCCCACAGTGGCCAAGTCCCCTTAAGGAGCAGGGAATGGAGGTAGAATGCCCCTGGACCTAGAGGCTCCATAAGAACGTGGGAATAGCCTGCCTGCTGCGTCAGGCCAAGGGCCCAGCTGGTTCTGCCTCCTGCCCTGTGAATTTGTCCAGTCCTCATCTAAAGACATCCACGTTGGTTCTCATCCCTGCCTTCTGTGGGAGGGAGTTCCACAGATTAACCCTGTGCTGCACGAAGAAAGACTTTTATCTGTCCTGAATCTTCACGAATTCTTGGGTTGCAATAAAAACTTCTCCATGCCCTCCCCCCCCCCCTCTGCAAGGTGAAGCAGAGACATCACCTTGCCAGCAAAGGTCCGTATAGTTAAAGCCATGGTTTTCCCAGTAGTGATGTATGGAAGTGAGAGCTGGACCATAAAGAAGGCTGATCGTCAAAGAATGGATGCTTTTGAATTCTGGTGCCGGAGGAGACTCTTGAGAGTCCCATGGGCTGCCAGAAGATCAAACCTCTCCATTCTGAAGGAAATCAGCCCTGAGTGCTCACTGGAAGGACAGATCCTGAAGCTGAGGCTCCAAGACTTTGGCCACCTCATGAGAAGACTCCTTGGAAAAGACCCTGATGTTGGGAAAGATGGAGAGCACAAGGAGAAGGGGACGACAGAGGACGAGATGGTGGGACAGTGTTCTCGAAGCTACCAGCATGAGTTTGACCCAACTGCGGGAGGCAGTGGAAGACAGGAGTGCCTGGCGTGCTCTGGTCCAGGGGGTCACGAAGAGTCGGACACAACGACTAAACAACAATGCCCTCCCCCCACGCATATTCTGAGAAACCTTATGCCTTTTAGCTCTTCTCCAAACTACAAAGTCCCAAATGCTGCCACAGTGACTCCTTCCCTTCCTGCTTTCCTTGAACATATGGGCTGCCCTTTTCGAAACCTTTTCCAGCTCTTCGATCTCCGTTATGAGACGAGGCACCCAGAACCAGGCACAGGACTGCCAATGCCGTTGCGGCAGAGATTTGTACAGCCGCATCCGTTTTATTCCCAATTCCTTTCCGAGGATCCCCAGCGTGGAATTTGCCTTTCTTTTTTTTTTTCACAGCCCCCCACCCCCACCCACGGGGCTGACCTCTCCATCTGTCCTGGATGCATTTGTGCCTTGCGGGGGCTTAGACTAGATGTCCCCTGGGGGTCCCTTCCAAGCCTGCAAGTCTGTGGCTCCAGGATCTTAGCTTTTGACGAGCCCAAGGTGCACCCTGGGCACCCCTGCTGGCACAACTTGGCAAACCCTTTCCCATGCCCACTTTAAAGGCAACCCAACTGCTCCCCCACCCCAAGTTTTTCCACTTTCCTCCATCTCTCTCCCCCCCCCGCCCCCCCCCCCCGCCATGCAAGCCCCTACACGCCCTCCCTGCAAGGCCCACAGGTAGGGGGGCGGGCGAGGCCAAGCTGAGCGCCAACTCCAGCAAGAACAGCCTGTCCTTGCCAAGGCGGCAGCCGCCCCCTGCGGGTGCTGATGGGCAGGGAGGGTGCAGCTTGGGCCCTTCCTCCTCCTCCTCCTTCTCCTGCCCCCCCATATCAAGTTGGATCCTGCAGCAGGGTGGGGCCAGGCAAGGAGAGGACCCAGGAGTCTGCAGAACCCAGGAATTGGAATCTAGTCGAAACACCCCCCCCCCCGGCAGGAAGGAGGCCTCAGGCCAAGAGCTCCCCAATCCCGGAGAATGTGGGGCTGAGCAAAGGGGGGGCTCCAGGGGACCCAGGCTGGTTGCCCCCCCCCCAACATGGCTGATCAGTGCCTAGACTGCCCCCCTTTCTTTGCAGGCTCCGGCCAGGTGGTAGCACCCCCAGGGCAGACGTCTGCTTGCCTCCAACTGGCTGCGGTTGAGTGGCGAGGCAAGCGCACTCCGCACGCGCTCAGAGGCACTCTTGTTCCTTCACTTTTTATGTCCGTGCCGCGTTATACTGTCTGACCGGTTTGTAACCCACGGGATGAAGGATGGCAAAATGAAGGCTGGCATTGCTGAGCCCCGCTTCCAATTGAAATGTGATTGCTGCATTTGGGGGGGCTGGACTAGATGGCCCTTGGTGGTCCCCTCCCGACTCTACCATCTGACGAGTCTAAACTCTAATGCCAAGGTTGCCCTCCTTAATAACGGGGAAGCGAGGAAGGAGATCTGGGCCCGCCTGCAGCTCGCCCTGCCTCGTCATCAAGAGATGCACTCTGCACATGCTCAGGGGGAAGAGGCCTGGCCCTTTCACCCCTTCCCGCGGAACGGCTGGGCACACCCCGCAGGGCAAAGTCCCAAGGACTCCTGGGCCTCATCCAGCACCCGCTGGCAGGCCGGGCTGTGCGCCAGCAGGCCGCCTTTGATGCCCCGATAAGATGGCGGCAACTGGGCAGGTTGCGGCAGGGGAGGGAAGGTGCCAGGGGTGGCCGGCAAGAGGCAGGCGGGCACCCAAGAAGCGCTGGCTGCCCTCGCCAAAGAGGAGGAGGCCCGCAGGCTCTCAGCCTCCCTCTGCCCCACAGAGCAGGGTGGGGCGTCTGCCAGGTTGTGGGCCTGGAGCCCAGGTTCCGGAAAACCCCCAGGAGGAGGCGAGGGAGGCAGGCAGGAGCCAAGCAGGAGGTGGAGAGAAAGAAAGAAAGAAAGAAAGAAAGAAAGAAAGAAAGAAAGAAAGAAAGAAAGAAAGAAAGAAAGAAAGAAAGGGAAAGGAGGGAGGGAGGGAGGGAAGGAAGGGACAGAGGGAGGGACGGAGGAAGAGAGAAGGAAGGAAGGAAGGAAGGAAGGGGGAGGGAGTGACGGAGAAAAAGAGAAGGAAGGAAGGAAGGAAGGAAGGATGGAAGGGGGAGGGAAGGAAGGAAGGAAGGAAGGAAGGAAGGAAGGAAGGGGGAGGGAGGGGGAAAGAAGGAAGAGAGGGAGGGGGAGGGAGGAAGAGGGGAGGGAGGGAGGGAGGGAGGGAGGGAGGAAGGAAGGAAGGAAGGAAGGAAGAGGGAGGGAGGGGGAAAGAAGGAAGGAAGGAAGGGGGAGGGAAGGAAGGGAAGAGGGAGGGAGGGAGAAGGAAGGAAGGAAGGAAGGAAAGAAGGAAGGAAGGGGGAGGGAAGGAAGGGAAGAGGGAGGGAGAAGGAAGGAAGGAAGGAAGGAAGGAAGGAAGGAAGGAAGGAAGGAAGGAAGGAAGGAATAGCTCTGGCTTCCAGCTCCCTCGGAAGGTGGTGCCATCTACTTCCTTGGAGGTTTTTAAGCAGAGCTTGGATGGCCATCGGTCAAGGATTTTTCAGCTGAGATTCCTGCATTGCCGGGGGTTGGGCTGGATGACCCCCGGGTGCCCCTTCCAACTCTACGATTCCATGAGTGTCTATCCAAAGAAGGCGCCTAAGCCAGGAGGGAGGAGAAAGGCAGGCAGGCCTGCCAGCCTCCCGGGTTTCTGTCCCCTTCTTACCCCTTTTCCGGCTGCTCCCCCCAATTGCCTGGCCTGAGGCAGCGTCTCCCAGCCGAAGATTCTGCCTCCGGGGTCAGGAAAAGCAACTTCTCAGAGGAGCCCCAGCGGAGAACAGGGCGCAAGGGAGGCTGACATGTCCGCTGCCGTCCTGTTAATATTAACAGGCCCAGACTTGCCACAAAGGCCAAAGTGCAGCCCAGGGCCATGAAGATGCGCCTTTAAAGCTCAGGTGCCCCTGAGCACGTGCAGAGTACATTTTCCCTACTCACCAAATTAGCTGGAGCAGAGGGCAGCCGAGATGGCGGGGAAAGCAGTGCCCCCCTCTCCGGAGGTTTTTGGGACTCCAGCTCCCATGAGCCCCAGTGGTCAAGGATGATGGGACTTGTGGTCCAGGCATATCCGGACGGCACAACGTTGGAAACCTCTGGGTTAGAACCATGGCCTCTGTCTATTGGGATTTGGAGAGAGGGGCAAAAGGGGGCGCTCTGTCCGGAAAGGGGTCATATCGAAAAGGGAACCGTGACAAAACATTGGGGGGGAGGAGGAAGTGGGGGCTATTGGGGAAACGCGGAGACAGAAACGGAGCCCAGGACATAGACATAAAGTCCATCTCTTTATCACATATAGTCATTGAAGGGGGTCAGACTAGATGGCCCATGGGGTCCCAAGTCATGCTGAATGAGGGAGAAACAAAAATACATCTTTACTCATTGTTCATTTATTGCATTTCTGCCCCAACCTTTCCTCCAACGGGGCTTCAGGTGGAGCACGTGATTCTCTTCCCGCCCCCCTTTTTTGGGGGGGGTGAAACCCCAAGTCCCTTTCCTCCCTTCCACCTCTGACCCCCATGGGGGGAGGGACCAGACCCAAGGCAGGCTTTCACACAGGAGAGGGAAGAAAACAGCTTATTTTTAATTGAGAGACAATACTCTCGATTAGAAAGGGAGCTTTCCCCCACCCCACAAAAAAAGTCAGAAATGCTCCTGTGCAAATGTGCAGGTTTTTGTTGCAAGGGGGGAGGCTGTTCTCTGACCCCCCGAGAAAGAAAAGCAGCGGCGCGCATTTCATCTCTGTGTTGCAGCAAAATTGAAAACCCGTCACCTTTTGTAATTTTCCAAATTCCTGTACGTGGGTGGGGTGTGGGGTTTTTTTGGGAGGGGGTGCGATTGCATTGAGAACTACAAAGCAGACTTTTTTTCCCCCTCCCCTTTGCAGCCAGGAGGCTGGAGAATTCCAGCTTGCAAAAAACCCAAAAAAACTGCTTTTCAGGAAGGACACAGGTGGTGGGGGGGGGCAGGAGAAACAGGAAACGGAAAAGTGAGGAAGCAGCTCCCAATTCCCAGGATTTTATTTTTTTTCCATGGAAAGAGAAATGAAGGGGAAGGAGGGAAAGTTTTTCAGGTTCCCTGCAAGGCAAAGGGAACGAGAAACTGGGCAGGTGGGGGAATTCCCCCCCTCCCTCAAAAAAAGGCACATTTCCACCTGCCTCCTTGCAATGGGGGAGCAACAGGGCTCAGAAAGAGACACCAGGTTTTCTCACAGCATTTTATTGGGGCGCAGCTTGGTTTTTTTTAATTAATTCTTTTCTTGCCTTCAGTGGCGTAGCGTGGGGGTGCAGGGAGGCCGGCCGCACCGGGCGCAACATCGGGGGGGGGCGCTCGCCGCCTCCGGAGTCGCCGAAGAGCCTCGGGCGCAGGCTGTAGCAGAGCCCCATGTCTCGCGGAACCGACAAGCTGTGCGCGCGTCTGGGCTGAAGGCGTCCGGCAGGCAGCGGCTCTCAGCACTCGCCGCGGTCCCCGCGCATCAGGGCCGTGGAGGGTGCGCCAGGCAGCCCCTCCTCACAGCCCCGCCACCGCTGCAGCTGCTGGGCCATGTTGCATTTTCCTCGCCTCTCTGCCCTCCTCCTCCTCCGGGCAAGCGGCGTCGTTTGGGCGGCAGCTCCAGCGGCAACTCGCCTCAGATCACCTGACACGGACCCGCCGCCGACACCACCGTGGCTACCTTACCATAAATACCCCAGCCCAGGCCGCAGCAAGAAGAAGCTGGCAGCGGCGGCAGGTTAGGGGTTAGGGGCGCAAATTACTTGCCTTGCCCCGGGTGCTGACAACCCACGCTACGCCGCTGCATGCCTCTCTATCCACCTCTATCCAAGGATACTTGGTTCTTCCAATCCTCATTTACGGTAATCCCTGCAACAGCAACCCTGTGAGGTAGGTCAGGCTGAGAGAGGAGGTGGCTGACCCCCCAACGTCACACCCGGGGAGCTTCGTGGCCGAGTAAGGATTCGAACCCTGGACCTAGTCTGACCGTGATGCCTGGGTCAGACCAAATACAGTCATACCTCAGGTTACAGACGCTTCAGGTTTTTTCAGGTTACGGACCGCCGCAACCTGGAAGTACTGGAACGGGTTAGTTCCGGGTTTTGGCGGCCGCGCAGAAGCACTAAATCGCGCTTTGCACATGTGCAGAAGCGCCAAATCGCAACCCGCGGCTTGCGAACGCTGCGGGTTGCGAACGTGCATCCTGCACGAATCACATTCGCAACCCGAGCGTCCACTGTACACACACACACACTGCATTTCAAGGCCTGGGTTTCGTCTCAGGACAAAGGCACAAATGGCGTAAAAAAAATCACTCTACAACTTTTCCTTTCCAGAAACTTTCCCCCCACCCGAAATATTCTCCTTCCGAAACCAAGAAGCAAAGTTTGTTGTGCTTGCTGCATTGCAGGGGCTTGGGACTAGGTGGCCCTGGGGGGGGGGAGGGTTCTCTTCCAACTCTACAAAATTTTCAGATTCAAGTGGTTAAAAAAATGCCACTCCATCTCACACTTCTGCAAGTAAACCCCCACTCTGGGCAAGGGGCTGCTCCATCTCGCTCTCAGCTAAACCATGTGCAGAAGTTTTATTTTTGGGGATGGGGAGGCAAACATTCCAGCCACAGCCTCCCCAAAGCATCTGTCCCTAACCTTGTCTCATCTCCCTAGAGATATTTGGGTCTACAAATATATGGCCCTTTTCAGTGGGGCTGGGAGCTGAAGGTCCCAAATCCCAAGGTGGGGGGGGGGAGTGCAAGAACATTAGAAGAGCCCAGCTGCTGGATGAGGCCCAAAGGGGACCCATCTAGTCCAGCCACACAGGGGCCAAATACCCCATAAAACCTAAGAATTCAGATAGACTGCCTCTGGAGCTGGAGGTCCCATGAAAACATTTAAGAAGCTCGGCTGCTGCATCAGGCCAGAGGCCCATAAAGTCCAGTTCTCACCGTAGCCAAATACCTCCACAGAACTTAAGAATCCAGATAGACTGCCTCTGGGGCTGGAGGTTCCACAAGAGCTTGAGAAGCTCAGGTCAATGGTCCAGCCTCCTGTTCTCACAGCTGCCCATCACATGCCCCAAAGGAAGACCAGCAACCAGGACACCAAACGCAGCCGTTCAGAAACATCTGCTCTGTCCAGCCATGCCAGCAGAGCGTCCCTAAGTGAAAGCCTGGCCACGTCCCTCTCGGAGACGAGGAAACGTCTTTGCGATCCGTTTGGAGATCTGTTTGGCCCTGCCGAGATTCCGCCTGATGTCCCTGCGAAGAAGGCCAGCCCGGCCTGGCCCCTCTCAAAAGCCAACGCCCCTCGGTTGGTCCAGTCTGCAGGCGAACCCATTAGAAGGGGTCAGGCCATGCGGGAATCGCCCGGCGCTACGACAGGCAGACGTGCTTCTTCCACCAAGCCTTGGAGAGGGTCCGGATGCGGCTGGCGGTGCTGCGTCGCTGTGGCTTGGGCGGGGAGCCGCGGGCGCCGCGCAGCCCTGCGGTGATGGCTGTGTCAAAGACCTCCTTTAGGTTGTGCTGGGTTAGGGCCGAGCACTCCACATAGCCCAGCAAGCCGGCCTTGGCAGAGAGGGTGCGGGCAGCCGAGGGAGACACGGGCTTCTCCCGGCGCCGGGACAGGGCGATGAGGACCTTGACGTCCTGGCGCAGGTCCGACTGGGTGCCCACCAGCAGGACAGGTGTGGCGGGACAGTGGCGGCGCAATTCGGGGAGCCACTTCTCGGAGATGTTCTGGAACGAGGTGGGAGACACGACGCTGAAGCAGAGCAGGACCACGTCCACCTTCGGGTAGCAGAGGCGCCGCAGGCTGTCGAATTCGTCCTGGGGGGGGCAAAGAGGGGCGGCTATGAGGAGGGAGAGAGGGGTGCCCTGCAAGCTGGCGCCCCTGCGGGCACCGAACCAGGGAACCGCAGAGCTGGGAGGGGTCCTCCAGGGGTCATCTAGACCAACCCCCGCAACGCGGCAGGAATCGCCACTCCAGAATCCGTGGCAGGCAGCCAGGCAACCTCTGTTTAAAGCGCTCCAATGAATCAGAAAACGATGACCCTAGTTGATTCTAACCTCAGGGCTGGGAGGGGGCCCCCTGGTGGTCATCCAGGCCATCCCCCTTCTAGGGAGGAAGGGCAGCATAGGTAAAAGTAAAGGGACCCATTAGGTCCAGTCGCGGACGACTCTGGGGTTGCGGCGCTCATCTCGCTTTATTGGCCGAGGGAGCCGGCGTACAGCTTCCGGGTCATGTGGCCAGCATGACTAAGCCGCTTCTGGCGAACCACAGCAGCGCACGGAAACGCCGTTTACCTTCCCGCCGGAGCGATACCTATTTATCTACTTGCACTTTGTGCTTTTGAAATGCTAGGTTGGCAGGAGCAGGGATCGAGCAACAAGAGCTTACCCCGTCGCGGGGATCGAACCGCCGACCTTCTGATCGGCAAGTCCTAGGCTCTGTGGTTTAACCCACAGCGTCACTCGCGTCCCCATCAGTTTGCGGCTTAGTCATGTTGGCCACATGACCCGGAAGCTGTATGCCGGCTCCCTTGGCCTGTAAAGCGAGATGAGCGCCGCAACCCCAGAGTTGGCCACGACTGGACCTAATGGTCAGGGGTCCCTTTACCTTAAGCCATATTGATTTGTATGCTGTTGGTGGATTTTTGTCATTGTCTTGTTGGGCTGTGTATGTGATAAAGGGGAGCCATACCGGGGTGAAGGCGTCTTCTTCTATTTGTCCCCGTGTCAGTTTCAGTTTATTGGTTAATTTTTCTAGCAGGGCTGTTTCCCATACTTTTTGGTACCATTGGTCCATGCTTACTCCTGACAGGTCTCTCCAGTGTCTGGTTATGGTGTTTCTGGCTGCTGAAAGAAGGTGGGTTATGAGTTCTTTGTGGTGTAAATGGGCATTATTGTCTTGGAAGATGTTTAGTAAGGCCAGTTCTGGGGTGGTTTCTAATACTTGTTTGGTTATTTTACTGATGGCTGTTGTCCAGAATAGTTGGATTTTGGGGCACTCCCACCACATGTGAAGGTATGTGCCTGTGGAGGTGCACCCTCTCCAGCATTTGGTGAGGTTCCTGGGCGTATTAGCCCTAGTTAGGTACCACCTGTAGGTGAATTTCAGAGTGAGTTATTTCCTTTTCATTGATATGGATTTAAAGGGGGCGGGGGGTTAGACCACATTCTGGTCCACTGAGTGGGGTTAATCTCATAGCCTATGTCATCCTCCCATTGTTTTTGGATTGCATCTAGGGAGTTCGTGGGATTTTGTGGTAGTATTTTGTATACTGCGGATACCATTCCTCTACCGTGTCCCTTTGTTGTTAGAAGGAGGTTTTCGAAGGTTGTCAGGGGCCTAGTTGCTGCTGATTTTACTGCTGGGTTGTTTAAGAAGGCATGTAATTGGTGATGTGTTAACCAGGGCATTTGGGTGTCTTCTAGTTTGTCTTGTCTTTCTTGTGTTGACAAAGGTTTGTTATTTTTTGTAGAAGTAAAAATTAAGCTATATGTCTATTTCAAAGGCAAATTGCAACCACAGCCAGAATGGATCGATATCTACGTGTCTGTATTAGGACCCCGGACACTAGAGCTGATCCTCTTTGGTTTCCCCACAAGCCAGATTCAAGAGGCGCAGAGAGGCGCCCCAAATAAATGTGGCCCCGCGAAGTCCACCTGCGCCTCTCGCCTCTGGGACACCTTTGCCCTTACAGGTTTGCAGAGAGGGGAAGCCTGCTGCGTCATTTGAGGAGGGGAAAGCGGTTCAGCGGTAGGCTTGCAACCCTCGGGAATAAATTCAAAAAAAAAGTTGCTAGACCTCAAGAAGGCCAAAGGGACGGTTAGGAAGGGCCAGGTCAAAGTGCCAAGTCCAGGTCAGTCTCCAACCCATCCCGTCCGGCCTCCTTACCTGCCCTGCGGTGTCGCACAGCTGCAGCCGGATGGGGTCTCCGTCGACCTGCACCACAGCTGGGGGGCAAAACAGAAAAACGGGGGTCAGACTTGGGGAGGAAGACAGACCCAGCCGCCCCAGATCAAGACACGGCATCAAAGTTTTCCCTCGCCCAGAGGTGGAAGTCAGAGCCCAGCGCCTTCCTGCTCAGTCTCCCTGGCACTGGAGGCGGAAGGGATCTCCAAAGGTCATCCAGTCCAACCCCATGGAACACAAGGGCTGCAGCTCAAGGATCCCTGACAGAAGGAGAATTGTGGTTCTTGACAGACTCCTTTGAAGACTCCCCCCAGGGTCATCTAGCCTAGAGGCTGATATTCATTTAATTTTTTGGTGACTCCGCCAGGACTCGAACCCGGAGCAGAGGCTGATATTGATGAATGGGAAGAAGAGAGAGACAATTCCCCTTAATACTTGGCTGCAGAAGCAGACTCTCTTTGGATAAATATAATTCTATCTGGAATGAGTTTACGCAGAATATATTAGTTTACTGGCAATTATTTGTGTATTAGGATAATAAGAATATACACACCTGCATATTAATGGATGGCAACAGTATTTTCTTCTTCTTTTTCATTCCCACTCACTCTTTTCTCCCCCCCCGCCATCTCTTTATGAATGAAATTATTCTAATAAAATACCTACAATCATAATAAAATTCTAGCCCAACTCTTGCAGTGCAAGGAGCACAACTCAGCAATCCCCGATCTATTCTCCATTGCAAAACCTCGTTATTCACTGCGTCGTAGTTTGGGAGGGAACCCCAGCGAACATATAGGCCAACCCCCAACCACTTTTATACTTATTTAATATTATTATTATTCTGACGTCATTTGTTTAGTTTGCATTCCCCGCGTCATCCGTAGATCTCCTCCAGCAGTGTTCGCTCAGACTGAGGCTACTCTGGTGAAATGAAAGTTTGTCTTTCGCCAGGTAGGAACTAGGAAAGGAAAACTTGGATGCGGTTGACTCCAGGCCTGCAAATCTTTCCCGGCAGAACGAGGCAAGCAGGAAGAGGCTCTTGCCGGGGTCTCCGGTGAAAAAGGCTTTGCAGGAGCCCCTGCAAACCGGGCTCCGGGCAGGGCCTCTCTTTGGGGAGCAGGTAAACCTGCAAGGTTGGCGGTGCCCTCTGGCTGTTGAGCAGGCATCGCAAGGAGCACTAGCCACGCCCCATGTGGAATCACAGACCTGCACGGTTGGTTAAAAAGGTAAAGGTAAAGGTACCCCTGCCCGTACGGGCCAGTCTTGACAGACTCTGGGGTTGTGCGCCCATCTCACTTAAGAGGCCAGGGGCCAGCGCTGTCCAGAGACACTTCCGGGTCACGTGGCCAGCGTGACGAAGCTGCTCTGGCCAGAGCCAGAGCCAGAGCCACACACGGAAACGCCGTTTACCTTCCCGCTGGTAAGCGGTCCCTATTTATCTACTTGCACCCGGAGGTGCTTTCGAACTGCTAGGTTGGCAGGCGCTGGGACCGAGCAGCGGGAGCGCACCCCGCCGCAGGGATTCGAACCGCCGACCTTTCGATCGGCAAGTCCTAGGCGCTGAGGCTTTTACCCACAGCGCCACCTGCGTCCCTGCACGGTTGGTTAGGGACCCCCCAAAGGTCATCCATCCCAACCCCCTGCCATGGAAGCTGAAGAATGACCTCCGCGGATAAAAAAAGCAAAACTTCCCGGGAACCAGTGTCGTCGTGGCTCTTGCTCGTCCCCGCAGAGCGGGAAGGGCACCCCCAAAGGTCATCCATCCCAACCCCCCCCCGCGCGCGCATCGCTCACGTACCGGAGAAGCGGTCGAGGGCGGTGGGGACGTATCGCGCGGGGAAGCCGTTGGTGCTGTAGCTGAGCGCCAGGCTGGTTTTCCCGACGGCGCCGTCGCCCAGCAGGACGCACTCGAGGCCCCGCAGGCGCCGCTGCTCGCGGGGGCGGCGCGGGGGCACCGGCGGGAGAGCCTCGCCCTGCGGAGGCATCGCGGGGTCCCCTCGCAGAAAGCGCGCGGGCGGACGAACGGGCGGAGAAGCGGCGGTGGCGGACGCTCCTTCCAGGCTGTGCGCCCGGGCGCAGGCAGGCAAGCAGGCAGGGGAGGGCCTCGTCGGGGCCACGCCTCCCCGCCTAGGAGGACACGCCCCTTTGCGGGGGCGGGGTCTGTACCTGCCCCCTCACCTCGCGGCAGCCTCCGCCCTCGACGGGGAGGGCGCCGAGCCCCCGCCCTAGCCTACCTCCAGCATGAAACAGGGGTGGGACTAGATGACCGTCGGGGGTCCCCTTCCCACGACTCCTCGATTCCATGGAGACGCTTCAGGCGGCTCGAGGGAAGGGATTCCTCGGGAAATCACAGGATCGTCGAGGGGGTGGGGACCCCCGAGGTCATCCAGTCCCACCCTCCCTGCCGTGCGTAAAGGGCGAGGCTGTGGTCTGAAGCCAGGCCCCCTGCCCCCTCCTGCACCCCCCCCCCATTCCCTGCTTTGTCTCTCTGAAATGGAAAACATGCCCTTCCTGACAATGTGTTTCTTTCGGGAGGGGGCGTCTTCCTGCTTTGCGCATCAGACAGTAGCCGGGAATAGCAACCCCCCCCCCGCGCGCGCGCCCTGAACGGCGCATCCCAGCGAAAACAGGAAACACACACGAGGCGTTACTGGAAATTGGGAAGCGGGAGGCTGGGCGGGGGGCAGGAGGTCCTCCGGTCCAAAACACTTTGTGCACGACCCCCTGGCGCCAACGCCCCCCCCCCGCAAGGCTGGACGTGCCCCCTTTCCCCCAGAGTTCACACCAGCCTTGGCCAAGCCGGGTTAACAATCTTATGGGTAAGATTGGAAGGTTCCGGATAAATTGAAAGACGGGCTTCTTTACGCAGCGCAGAGTTAAACGGCGGAACTCCCTCCCACAAGAGGCCGGGGGGTGGGGACTTTGATGGCTTTGAAAGAGGAATGGGAAAATTCATGGAGGAAGGACTAGGCTTTGCCTCCCCAGCTTATTTCTTGACCCTGGGCTTCCCCTGACGCATTATTGCGCTTGGATCCAGCATTGGCTCTCCTCCTTGAGGCCCCTGTGAGAACAGGAGCTTGGACCGGGGCGGGGGGGGGGGCACTGTTCTGATCCGGCAGGCTCCTGTTCTTAGCCCAGGCGCCTTCTTCCGTGTGGGGTGGGCACTCACCAGGCCCTGGCGCCGCCTGCGCTCCCGGATCCTGCCAAACCGGTTTGGCCGGCAGGAAGAGTAGAAAGAGGGTGGACCCAGCCGGCCAGCCTAGGACATTGGCACCTGGGCCCTGAAAGTGGGTCTGATCCAAATGCCGAGGCAGACAAGACCTCCATCCTGTCTCTCGCGTGTGCCCCGTCGAGGGAGGCAGGTGGCAGACAGCCGGGGGGGTCCCTCTCCAAAGAGGGGTGTGAACTCCACCTTCTCCTCTTCCAGCTGCTCCTTGGCCACCGAACCAGAAGGTGCCTCCATCACAGCTGCCCACCTTGGCCCCACCGAGGACCCAGATGAGCCAAACTCTGTCTGTATAGTGAGGTGTGGGGTCAGCGAATCCTAATTTAGTAAAGGTAAAGGGACCCCTAACCATTAGGTCCAGTCATGGCCAACTCTGGGGTTGCCGCGCTCATCTCGCTTTATTGGCTGAGGGAGCCGGCGTACAGCTTCCGGGTCATGTGCCAGCAGGACTAAGCCTCTTCTGGCGAACCAGAGCAGCACACGGAAACGCCGTTTACCTTCACGCCAGAGCGGTACCTAATTATCTACTTACACTTTGACGTGCTTTCGAACTGCTAGGTTGGCAGGAGCAGGGACCAAGCAACGGGCACTCACCCCGTCGCGGGGATTCGAACCACCGACTTTCCGATCGGCAAGTCCTAGGCTCTGTGGTTTAACCCACAGCGCCACCCGAAAGGTGCTGGGGCTAAAGGCTGCTTGGCCCCCACCCCTTCCACCAGGGCCCTGTGTTCCCTCAGCCCGGTTTTTGGACATCCTGCATTCCTAGCTCAGTGGGAGGGCGTCTGCTTGGGGTTGGACTAGATGAGCCTTGGGGGTCCCATCCGACGCTGCCGTCCTATGATTCTGCTCTGCGGCTTGGGGCAGCCTCCCTCAGCAGGAAGGCTCCGGGTTTGGATCTCGCCTCTGCCAGTTGAAGGAGGAGAGGTGGGGGCCTGCCTTTCAGGGGTGTTGTAAGGAGCCAGCTAAGGCACATTTGAAATAATAATAATAGTAGCAGTAGCAGTAGCAGTAGTAGTAGTAGTAATAATAATAATAATAATAATTTTTTATTTATACCCACCCATCTGGGCGGCTTTCAACAAGAAGACCTACACTGGCTCCCAGTACGTTTCCGAGCACAATTCAAAGTGTTGGTGCTGACCTTTCAAGCCCTAAACGGCCTCAAAGGCCCAGAATACCTGAATGAGCGTCTCCACCCCCATTGTTCTGCCCGGAGACACTGAGGTCCAGCTCTGAGGGCCTTCTGGTGGTTCCCTCCCTGCGAGAAGCCAAGCTACAGGGAACCAGGCAGAGGGCCTTCTCGGTGGTGGCACCTACCCTGTGGAACGCCCTCCCACCAAATGTCAAACAGAAAAATAACTACCAAACTTTTAGAAGACATCTGAAGACAGCCCTGTTTAGGGAAGCTTTTAATGTTTAATAGGTTATTGTATTTTAGTGTTTTGTTGGAAGCCGCCCAGAGTGGCTGGGGGGACCCAGCCAGATGGGCGAGGTATAAATAAGTTGTTGTTGTTGTTGTTGTTATGATTATGATTAAAATACAGTAATGTATCAAACATTAAAAGCTTCTCTAAAGCGTTTGGCTCCAGGTTCCTTCTCTGAAGGCAGTCAGGTCATTGACACGGCGAAGGGTGTGTGTTTTCCACGCACTGGAGAAACTGGGAGCAGCTGGGTTGTGCAGTCCAGGGCAAACAGGTTCAGAACAGCTCCAGCTTCCTAGTTCTCGCCGTTTCCCACAGCTCCTCCTGGCCCGACCCGGAACTGCCTAGGTAAATCAGACACTCAGAGAGCACAATGCTCTGAGTGAAAGGAGAACTCCCTCCTGCCGGCTACCGGAAACCGCACTCAAGACCCAAGCCGCCTTGAGCTGACCCACATCTCCTCTCCCTGGGAATACCCCCCCAAGCCCTGCCCCCCAGGAGGGCAGTGGGAGGATGAGGGAGACCCACAGACCCCTGGCAACAGCCAAGAACCCCTGACCTTCCTCTTTTATTTTTAAATGAGAGTGGGTTAGAGAATTGTAGAACTGCAGCGTTGGAAGGGACACCCACGGTCATTTAGTTCAACCCCCCCTGCCATGCAGGAATCACAGGATTGGCATGTGGGAAGGGGGAAGCTGGTTGGAGTTGCCGCCTGCTGATGTGTGGGTCTGCGTTTTATCTCGGTTTCTTTATTGCAGAGGGAGCCTCACCACTTCTTCCTGTGAAATGGGTATTGTGCGCCACCCATGTCTGTGCTCCTGGCAACGAAAAGGGGAGGCACCTCTATTCGAGGTGGTCGTAGGTGCAGGTGATGGCTAGCTAAAATAGTCAACAGAGACGTTGGCAAGCCACTTTGAAGACGACGCAGGTCTTGTCGGCCTCTGAGCATGGATAAGGTTTTTCTGCTCGGTTGAGTGCAAACCGGTTTCCCTCAGAGACCCCATTCTTCCATGTGTGCCCCTCAACTGCTCCAATCTGCAAAGCTGGCACAGGTGCCACACAATGACCCTTCCCTGCCTCTTGACAAACGCCTTCACTGCACTTTTCCCAGCCCCTGCTAAAATAATAATAATAATAATAATAATAATAATAATAATAATAATTTATTTATACCCCACCCATCTGGCTGAGTTTCCCCAGCCACCCTGGGCGGCTTCCAATCGAATGTTAAAAAGAATACATCATTAAATATTAAAAACCTCCCTAAACAGGGCTGCCTTCAGATGTCTTTTAAAGATAAAATAGCTGCTTATTTCCTTCACATCTGAAGGGAGGGCGTTCTACAGTGCAGGTGCCACTACGGAGAAGGCCCTCTGTCTGGTTCCCTGTAACCTCGCTTCTCACAATGAGGGAACCGCCAGAAGGCCCTTGGAACTGGACCCAGTGGTGTAGCGTGGGGGGTGCAGGGGGGGCCGCCCGCACCGGGCGCAACATATGGGGTTAGGGTTAGGGGGCGCAAATCCATGGGTTCGGGGGCGCAAATTACTTGCCTTGCCCCGGGTGCTGACAACCCACACTACGCCACTGGCTGGACCTCAGTGTCTGGGCTGAATGATGGGGGTGGAGATGCTCCTTCAGGTCTACTGGGCCTTTGAGGCGATTTAGGGCTTTAAAGGTCAGCACCAACACTTCGAATCGTGCTCGGAAACATCCTGGGAGCCAATGTAGGTCTTTCAGAACCAGTGTTATGTGGTCTCGGTGGCCGCTCCCAGTCCCCAGTCTAGCTGCCGCATTCTGGATTAGTTGCAGTTTCTGGGTCACCTTCAAAGTTAGTCCCATGTAGAGCGCATTGCAGTAGTCCAAGCGGGAAATAACCAGAGCATGCACCACTCTGGCAAGACAGTCTGTGGGCAGGTAGGGTCTCATCTTGCGTACCAGATGGAGCTGGTGGACAGCTGCCCCGGACACAGAATTGACCTGCGCCTCCATGGACCGCTGTGAGTCCAAAATGACTCCCAGGCTGCTCTCCTGGTCCTTCAGGGGCACAGCCACCCCATTCAGGACCTCTGCCTCTGCCCTGAGGTTTAGAAAGCCGACACGAGTACCGATCTATTTTAAGTCTATTGTTATTTTATCACCGGCCTTTTCTCTTGTTATTGTTTCCTCTGTGTTTCTGCTATTTCCCCGCTCAATAAATGCACGCCGCTCTCTGCTCTGCGTTCCGGTGCCAGGACAGAGAAAACAGAGAGCTGTCTACCTTGGCAACATCTGCCTGCCCCCCAATGCTTTTGTCCCTCTGGCACATGACCAGCCCCCCCTTACGGCCCCGGGTCCCCCTCTGGTTCAAAGGCCAAGCGCCAGCCTCCTGCTTCTGTTAATCCCATGTCGCCACGGACTTTGCTTATGTACGTCAGCTTGTGGAGCAGATAGCGATCTTTGGAAAACTGAGCAGTGGTGGGGCTGGAGCAAGGGGGGGCAGGGAGGAGAAGGAAGCCTCTGGACCCCCTCACCCTACAGGCAGTGGGGTGCAGGGGCATCCCAACCAGGGGGCAGGGGCAATGCCAGCCTGATGGGGCCATGACACAACCACCTGAGAAACTGGCCAATTGTGCTGGCATCGTGGGGGCGTTGGGGCAGCAGGTGTGAGCCAAGCCTTCTGCCAAGGCCCAGAAACTGGGTCAAGGCAGCGGCTGGAGGCCAGGGAGGGGGCTCTGCCAGGCTGCAGAGGGGAGGCAAATTGCTGCCAAGCAGGGAAAGAGAGTTGACCTACATTCCCAGGGCTCAGCTGGCACCTGCCCATGCCCAGCCCTGTGTTCTCTCCCCCAAGGCGATGGTTCGGCAAGGGCAGCAGATCACAGCTCATTTCGGAGACTCAGCCCCACAGCCTCAGTCCCCCGATGTGACTGCAGAGCATGCAGCGCTCCGGGTGAAAGAGCGCCTCTGAGCATTAGCAGAGGGCAATGACCGTCGGCGGACTCCCAAGCGCATCAGAAGAGCTGGCTGATCAGGCTCACAGCCTACCTGACGCCTGTTTTGGGAAAGCTGTTCAATGAACACACAAGACGTAACCGGCCTTATGCTTGAAAAAATAATATATACGATTCATTGTATTGAATTGTTGATTTCAACAGAAGTAACTCAAAGTTCAACAAAAAAAGTAGAAGACCCAGTGGGTCAGTGCATTCTCTAATCAGTTTTTGCATAAACTGTGGAACTGTAACAACCTTTTGTGTGGATTGTTGGACTCTATGAACAGACAGGTGGAATAGACACTTTCACATACAGTGGTACCTCAGGTTACAGACACTTCAGGTTACATACGCTTCAGGTTACAGACTCTGCTAACCCAGAATTAGTACCTAAGGTTAAGAACTTTGCTACAGGATGAGAACAGAAACCGTGCTCCGGCGGTGCAGTGGCAGCAGGAGGCTCCATTAGCTAAAGTGGTGCTTCAGGTTAAGAACAGTTTTGGGTTAAGAACAGACCTATGGAACGAATTAAGTACTTAACCCAATGTACCACTGTATATGGACTTTATGCATAAACTGATTAGAAAATGAACTGATCCACTGGGTCTTCTAAAGGGACGCGGGTGGTGCTGTAGGTTAAACCACAGAGCCTAGGACTTGCTGATCAGAAGGTCAGTGGTTCGAATCCCCGCGACAGGGTGAGCTCCCGTTGCTCGGTCCCTGCTCCTGCCAACCTAGCAGTTCGGAAGCATGTCAAAGTGCAAGTAGATAAATAGGTACCGCTCCGGCGGGAAGGTAAACGGTGTTTCCGTGCGCTGCTCTGGTTCGCCAGAAGCGGCTTAGTCATGCTGGCCACATGACCCGGAAGCGAGATGAGCGCTGCAACCCCAGAGTCGTCCGTGACTGGACCCTAGTGGTCAGGGGTCCCTTTACCTTACTGGGTCTTCTACTTTTTCCGTTGAACTTTGAGTTACTTCTGTTGAAACCTACAATTCAATACAATGAATAGTATACATTATTTTTTCAAACGTACAGCTGGTTACGTCTTGTGTGTTTATTGAATATGTTTCACGTAAGCAGAGGTTTGTTGTTGTTTTGTTTTGGGAAAGCAGCAATTAGGATCCGAGCACGGGAGCAAGTGGGGTTCAGAAGCCCTCCATGCTGGCAGCCATCCTTGCTGCTAAGTTAACCTGTGGAACTCCCTCCCCCTGGAGGCTGCAAAGGGCCACCAACTCGGATGGCTTTAGAAGAGGATGGGACAAATTCACAGAGGATGAGAGGGCTAGGGATGGCGACTAACCAGGACCGCTATTCTTTGGAGGCAGCCAGGCTTCTGAACCCGCATGACTGGTCCTGTGTGATATTGGTCCTGTGTTCGAATCCTGACTGCTGGTTTCCCATAATAGGATGCTGGCCTAGAAGGACCAATGGCCAGACCCAGCAGGCTTTTCTTGTGCTCTCCGGTTCTCAAGATCAAAAATAGGCCTAGGATTAAATTAAGTTATAATTAAATAAATGGGATTTAGAATGTTAAGAAAAGTGAAAAAGATGGACTATAATCGGAAATTGTTTTAGTTTAATAATGATATTGGAAAGCTGTTAATTTTAATTACAAGGAAACTCAGAAGGGAGGGATTTGAGGAAGTCAACCAAGATGTTTAAAAGGTTGGATTTGTGAAGAATTAAGTTTGTTGTTATTGTTTATCTATTTATTGTTCCCCCCTTTTTCTTTCTTTCTTCTTTCTTTCTGTTTTTGTGTATCATTTTGCTTTGTGGTTTGTGTTATCACTATGGAAAATCGAATAAAAAAATTAATAAATAATAATAAATATTAGTACGGTTTTTGCTCAAAAAGCACTTTATTTCAGGGCGCAAAGGGTCAGTTGTGTCAATTGAAGCTCCCATCTTCATCTACAACTAGGGGGCAGCTGCAGGATGCAGCCCCCACCTCCTTGCAAAGCCCACGTAGGATAAAACAGCAGCTTCTTTCTAGAGAGCACTAGGCAGAGCAGGCTTGAGACTCCCGGCCAGCCTACCCTGCAAGGCTAGCGCGGTCTCCGGGAACGAGAGCTGGGGTGTCACCCGAATCCAGTCTGCTTGAGTCACTGGCAGTAGAAATCCCATTTCTGAAAGAAAGGAAGGTTTCTCAGGCAGGGAACCCCAAAACGCAAATCTCCCAACCTTGGAGAGGGGGCTGCTCTCCCCGCCCCATAGCACATGCTTTTCACATGTCATGGCCCAGTGGACAAGGAGAGGAGGCAGGGAAAGGGTTCAGGGATGGAATAATAATAATAATAAGGTAAAGGTAAAGGTACCCCTGCCCGTACGGGCCAGTCTTGACAGACTCTGGGGTTGTGCGCCCATCTCACTTAAGAGGCCGGGGGCCAGCCCTGTCCGGAGACACTTCCGGGTCACGTGGCCAGCGTGACATCGCTGCTCTGGCGAGCCAGAGCCGCACATGGAAACGCCGTTTACCTTCCCGCTGGTAAGCGGTCCCTATTTATCTACTTGCACCCGGAGGTGCTTTCGAACTGCTAGGTTGGCAGGCGCTGGGACCGAGCAGCGGGAGCGCACCCCACCGCAGGGATTCGAACCGCCGACCTTTCGATTGGCAAGTCCTAGGCGCTGAGGCTTTAACCCACAGCGCCACCTGCATCCCAATAATAATAATAATAATAATAATAAAATTATTATTTATACCCCACCCATCTGGCTGAGTTTCCCCAGCCACTCTGGGTGGCTCCCAATCGAGTGTTAAAAAGAATACAGCATTAAATATTAAAAACTTCCCTAAACAGGGCTGCCTTCAGATGTCTTTTAAAGATAAGATAGCTGCTTATTTCCTTGACATCTGGTGGGAGGGCGTTCCACAGGGCAGGCGCCACTACCGAGAAGGCCCTCTGTCTGATTCCTTGTAACCTCACTTCTCGCAGCGAGGGAACCGCCAGAAGGCCCTTGGCGCTGGACCTCAGTGTCCAGGCTGAACGATGGGGGTGGAAACGCTCCTTCAGGTATACTGGACCTTTGAGGCCATTTAGGGCTTTAAAGGTCAGCACCAGTGTTGCTCAGCACAATTGAATTGTGCTCAGAAACGTAGTGGGAGCCAATGCAGAGATCTCTCAGGACCAGTGTTATGTGGTCTCGGCGGCCGCTCCCAGTCACCAGTCTAGCTGCCGCATTCTGGATTAATTGTAGTTTCCGGGTCACCTTCAAAGGTAGCCCCACGTAGAGCGCATTGCAGTAGTCCAAGCGGGAGATAACCAGAGCATGTGCCACTCTGACGAGACAGTCTGCGGGCAGGTAGGGTCTCATCCTGCGTACCAGATGGAGCTGGTAGACAGCTGCCCTGGACACAGAATGGACCTGCGCCTCCATGGACAGCTGTGAGTCCAGAATGACTCCCAGGCTGCGCACCTGGTCCTTACTGGAAAAGGGGGAGCTCCCCCCAGCGTGTCCCCTCCCACCCCACAAGTCACCCCAAACTTACATCAGTCTTCACTTCCACCTTGCCTGGCTTCAGATACTGGTTCTCCTGGACGACGGAGCTGGGGAAGTAGCCCAGGCGGGCCGGCTGCTCCCCATAATATTCTCCTTGCACCTGTGCAAAAAAAAGGGGGGCAGGACACACCTGGGTCCGTTTTCCCCATAGAAGGGGCTCCCTCTGCTGGCTATTGTGGGAAGTGCCGCCTTCATGCGATTTAATTACAGTGGTACCTCAGGTTACATACACTTCAGGTTACAGACTCTGCTAACCCAGAAATAGTACCACAGATTAAGAACTTTGCTTCAGGATGAGAACAGAAATCATGCTCTGGCGGCGCAGCAGCAGCGGGAGGCCCCATTAGCTAAAGTGGTGCTTCAGGTTAAGAACAGTTTCAGGTTAAGTACGGAACTCCAGAACGAATTAAGTACTTAACCTGAGGTACCACTGTATTTGCTTTTTCATCAAATTTATACAACACTTGATTAAACAACAACACCAGAAATCGGCTTACAAAAGAATAAGATTATTGTTGTTGATTTTCCTTAGTGATAATTTAAGGCTTCTGAACCGATTAAAGAATAATAGGTTTAGTAAAGGTAAAGGGACCCCTGACTATTAGGTCCAGTTGTGGCCAGCATGACTAAGCCGCTTCTGGCGAACCAGAGCAGTGCACGGAAACACCGTTTACCTTCCCGCCGGAGCGGTGCCTATTTATCTACTTGCACATTGACGTGCTTTTGAACTGCTAGGTTGGCAGGAGCAGGGACCGAGCAACGGGAGCTCACCCTGTCGCGGGGATTCGAACCACTGACCTTCTGATCGGCAAGTCCTAGGCTCTGTGGTTTAATCCACAGCGCCACCTGCGTCCCAACAATAGGCTTAATAGCAGATTTAAACTTGCAGCCGCTTTCTAAACAACCTGGACAGGCCTGTCTAAAGAAAATGATGTTATTAGCAGGCGACCCAAAAAGTTCAATAGGCAGGGAGTTCCAAAGGCCACTAAGAGTTTGGAATGGGTATTATGTGGTACATGTAAGGTAGGTTCAAGCCATATGGTGCACACCATGCTTAAAACACCTTTACCTTACAATTTAACTGCCTTCACTGAGATCATTCCCTACTATTTATTGCCCCTGTTTCAGATGCAGGAACACAACCAGGTTCTCCACAGCCCCATCACATGGAGAAGGACCAGGAAGGACACAGCCAGGGGCGGGGCAGGATCCGAACCCAGGGCAACGGCTTTGGGAACCCAGGAGCTGGACATGCTCATTGCTTTAACAGTTTTCAGGGATCCCAGGGGGCCATCTATCCCAACCCCCTGCCACGCCGCGATTTGACTGCCAACTGGCGCCCCCTGGCAGCTACTCACGCTGCCTCCCCAGAAGAGTCGCCCGCGGCCCTTCAGCTTGGAGAAGACGTAGACCACTTGGCCCCTCTGGATGTGGATGAAGCGGCAGTCGGGTGCGATGTAGTCGTGGAGAGCAACCGCGATGGAGATGGGATCTGCAATGGGGGGGGGGAGAGAAGCAAAGGGGGCCGCCTGAGATCCTGCCATCCGAAAGGAACATGGCGCCCACGTGATGCGTCTGGGGAAAGGTTGTCTTCTCCTTCCCCCCCACAAAGCCATGCCCACATCGGAGCATCTGTACCCCTCTCTTCAGGCATAGCTGTCAACCGTCCCTTATTTGGCGGGATATCCCCTTATTCCAGCACCGTGTCCTGCTGCTATCCCTTATTGCTGTCCCTTAAATTTCCCAGGTTTCATGCTCGCCCGGCTCGGGAGGGAAGCAGCGGCTTGGGATCCTCCACCGCACGAGAGAGCGCGCACTGGCGCTGTCGTCCTGGCGCGAGGAGTTCCATCGGCCCTTCCCTGCCTGAGGGGGGGGGGAGGAAAGAGACTCTCACCCACGCTGCCCGCGAGCCTGGAGGCGGCAGTGGCAGCTGAGGAGACGGCCTGAGGGAGGAGGAAGAGGAGGGGATGGGGAGGGACGCAGAAGGGCGGTGCTTCAGCGGCCGCCACAGCGCCGCAACCGCCTCATGCCAGATTGTCAGCATCTGTCAATCCTACCAATGTATGTAACTCTTTACAATAGCAAAATCCCTTATTTTGGCTGCTGATCCCTTATTTTCGAGGCCACTGGTCCCTTATTTTCAAATCTGTAAGTTGACAGCTATGTCATCAGGCAAAGAGGCTCCCAGGGCGACAGCTTACCCACAATCACAAGACAGTCTCTGCCCCACAAGCTTACAATGTGTCAAAAAAACCCACCACAGCACGCAAGGAAATAAGAACCGTGAGGGAAGAGGAAAACCAAAGCTCAGGAGCTATTTTTTAAAGTTGGAATGTAAAACTGAAGGGCGAAATCCTTTGCAACTAGAGGAAGCGAGAAGTCGCAAGTCTCTCCCCCCATGACTTTAGAAAGCTCTCTGGCCCAAGGGAAGTGAAGCATCCTCACTCTTTGTAGGGAGTCAAGAGTTTGAATCCACATTCAGCCAGGGTGAAGCTCCCTGGGTGACCTTGGGATGCTCTGTGTCTCGCAGCCGAACCTACCCTACAGGGTTGTTGGGAGGATAAGAAGAGGTGGAGAAATATTGTAAGCCACTGTGAACTCCTTGGAGGAAAAGATGGGATAGAAATGGAGTGATTTGTCCAGGATTTTTGGCCAATTGAAGTTTTCAACACAGCTGGTTTTAACTCCATCCTCCAAAGTCCCGTTTAAAGTTGTCTTTACATAATCTTGTTACACTGCTCCCTTTGGGGAGGAAGGATCATAAAACCATCCTCTGGCCTCTGCTTAAAAAGCCCCAACAAATGAGAGTCGACCGCTTTGCGGGGTTGTCCGTTCTGCTTTTGAACAGCTTACTCTCAGAAAGTCCTCCCTGGTGCTTCGTAGGAAACATGCAGGACGCATTAGAGAAAAATAATTCTTAAGGACTGGATACTTTTTGCATGAAATAGACAACAAACTTGTAACAACTGCATTTGAAGATTTAAAAAATATTGGGTTTATAGAAGATAGAGTGCTTGAATGTTAATGAAGACTCTATTTTGCTGCAGAACAGAGAACCAGACGTCTTTTTATCTTTATTATTTTCCTCTTCTTTTGCTTTCTTTCCTTTTCTCCTTTCTGCCTGTTCTTTTCCAATTAAATATCTGTCTTATTTCAGTGCCTTATAAAAAGATACCTTCTAACGTGTATGAATTTTTATATATCTTTAAATAAGCATCTATTAACTTTTTTTTTAAATGGAAACAGAGGACAGGAGGACAACAGCACCGCTTTCCTCACTGCTGCCCCCCAACGACTGCTATGCAAGAGGCAGCCTTCATATTAGGGGAAAGGAGCAAAAATTATTACTGTACCCCATGCACTTTTATAAAGAAGCCCAACACACTGTCTGCTCCCAGAGAAGGTATTCTGGACCCCAATGGTTTATCCTTTTCCCAGCTCTTCAATACAGTACCTGCTGGGTCAAGCCAAAAGGGGCTTCCCTAGTGGCCGACCAGATGCTTGTGGAGAAACAGCAAGCAGGATTCGAATCCTCTCCTCTCCTGGGTTTTCCTGTTCCAAACTTCTGGCTGCTGGGAACGAATTGTGGGGCACCCTTTCCCCCATCTCGCTGAGCTTCCTATTGGACCTCTTCCTCCCCACCCCCCAATCTTCCATAACAAAAGAGGCGAGGGGACTCACGGTCGCATTCAGCGTCGGCACACAGCTTCTTGTCTGCAAGCTTGCCCATCTGCTGCCCGCCCCACACGAGTCCCCAAAGGGCCCCGAGGAGTAAAAGGGAGGAACCGAGGATGCCCCAAGCAGGAACCCCCATCTCTGCACACTGGCCAGACACACAGCCTCAAAGGCTTCTCTGGTGGAGAAACTGTTCAGCCTCCCAGATGGGGACGAGATGCTGTTTGCAGCCTGTCTAGGTTTGCCCAGGCGGCATCGTTGGCCGGAGCCTGCCAGCCCCACCCTCTCCCCTGCTGGCTGAGCTGCCCTGATGTCATGGAACTTCCACCAACGCTCCAGTTTCTCGGGAGTAAGGATCCAGCCCCCAGAGATGGAAGGGGATAGTCTTGCAGGAATACCTACATAACTCAGATCTTCACACTGCCTTCCCCTTCTCCCGGATTTCACAAGCCTGACACAGCGGGCCAAGAACTCTGAATCTAATTTTCTGCCAGCTGCACAACTTTGTAAGGCTTCAAATAAACACATTAAGTGGGGGGGCAAATGGATCCGATCTGGGGCTGCTGCCTGGCTAAACAGGAAGCAGACGGCAGAACAGGCCAGCCCTGGAAGAAAAGGGCTCCCTGTCCACACACAGAGTACCTTGTGTGCTGCCCTCCTTTTTCGGGAGGGCAGGAAAAGGAGCAAAACAGGGCCTGGAAGGGAGCCAGGAAGCTGGGCTTCAGCCGCCCAGGACAGAGGACTACACAACAGCTTTTAACAAGACAAGGCAGGGGATCAGTTGGCTACGGAGTCTCTGTCCTGAAGGGTGCAGCAAGAGTTACCCCAGATTTATTTTATCCACGGAAATTACAGAAAGCATAGCTGCTAAGGTCGACCAAGCAAGGCCCCCTGTCCGTCACACACACCCAACTTCAGAAGGAAACTTATTCACTATTGAGTTTCTGCTGAACTTGTTCCAAGTCCCCCAAACAAAATGTGTTCTCTCCCCGGGCATAAGGAGTACTTAATGCAGAGCAAGGCAGGGCCATGCTTGCTGAGGAACCACAGGCCTGACGTAGAGAGGGAACCCCAAGATTAAGCCCCCCTACTCCAGTGTGCACCCACCTTCCCAAGAATGCCCACAGCTGGCTATCGAAACTCACACCAGCTTCTTGGCCACCTCCAGTGCAGAGTTCAAAAGTCCATCAGCCTCAGCTCCCTGGAGCTAAAGAGTGAGACCCCCAATGCTTTTGTTTGGCACTCGCAAGAGCAAAAGGAAGCTGGTGTGTTGGGTTAGGGTGTGGGACCATGACCTGGAAGGTCAGGGCTCAAATGCCTCAGTTGGCCAGGAAATTCACTGGACAACCTCAGGCCACTCTCGGACTACCCTCCCTCGCAGGGCTGTTGTAGATGTGGAGGGAGGAGAATGATGTATATGCCAACTGTGGTAAACTTTCGCCCCCAACCGCTCGCTCCACCTTTGCTCCACGGAGAAAAAAGTGGGTTGTGATTGCAATAAATAAGACAGTAGCCCTATCCTGACTGCTGGATCCCTACAAAGATACAGGTGAGGATGCGCCAGTAGGTTTTAAAACACCCACGTAGCTACTTGCCCCTGATGTGTTAAGAATCTCCTCTAAGTTTCCGTGACTAACTTTGGTCCGTTTGGGAGGACAGGCCAGTTATAGTCAGTGCGCTCTTTGCACAGGCTGATTGTGCGTGGAAATACGGTGTGCAGCCCCTTTCAAAGAAGATGACCCGGGAGTCTCCAGTTAATAAGAGCCAAAGTCCAAGGTGAAAAATAAACCGGTGGTTGCTTTATTGCAAAACAGAAAAGCTCCAGGTGCAATGTCTGGCCGTCAGACCCTGGGTACAATGCTTTTGCAAGGAGTCGGCTACTATCCCCAGCTGCCTGTGTGTACACACACACACACACACACAAACACACACTTCCAAGTCCCCAAGAGTAGCCAGAGGAACAGGAACAGCAAGATCTGGCTGCCCTTTTGTGCTGCTGGGCTCCCTCTCACTCTCATGCACACACACCACTTACCTCGCAGAACAGAACAGAACAGAACAGAACAGCCCCGCCCCCCCCAAACCATTTCACAGGCACTAACTAGAAAGGGCAGGGGGAGAGTTGCCCAGGGACAGCGGAGACATCACTTCTTAGCAAAGGAGATCTTCATGGCGTTGTTCTGCGTGATCTTGAATCCCTGGAGGGCGTCACGGGCAGCTCCAGCCTGAACCTCGTTGTCAAACTCCACAAAGGCGATGTCGTGGCGCCCGGGAACCAGACGCACTTCCTTGAAGCCTGGGAACCTGGAGAAGGGGGTGAGCGAGAGGAGCTGAAGGCTTTGCCCCAACACAGGAACCAGAGGGTGGAAAGTGGAGAGAAAGGGGGGCAACATGGAAATGGAAGACCAGGACGGACCCCGGTCCAAGGGCAAAGATGGAGGGGGAGGAAGGAATGCCGAGATGGAGATGGGAACTGGAAGTGTTGCTCAGGGGCCTGGGGGAAGGAGTTTTTTTTTGGGGGGGGGAATATGTGGGCATGGTGAGCAGGAAGGAATTCTGGGTCAGCAGCAGAGCTTTTGTGGGTCCCCCAGCGGCTGCTGCTTTAACCAACTAAAGCTGTCTTAACACAACTGGTGTGGTTAACTGAAGAAGACCCACAACACAACTGTCACAACCACCGAGCAAGCCTTCCCCGGTGGTCCCAGCTTTGCCTTCCCCAGAGAGCACCGCAGACCGGAAACTTCCATCTGCCCCTCCTAGTGGCGAGAAACACAGCCAGGTACTTACTGATTGAAAAGCATGGAGAGCATCAATTCGTTCGTCTCTTCCGGCAAGTTGGTGAGGAACAAGATGTGATTTGGAGGATTCTCTGACAGCTGCAAACAGGCAGAAACAGGCATATTGAAAACTCCAAGACACCCTGAGCCCTCAGGACAGGGGAGGCAGGTTGCCCCCCACCCAATGCAAGCGTGGCTAGGCCTCTCTTGCCAATGCCCCACCCTGCTCCCATCTCACCCACAACTTCACAGGCCCGCCGTCTTGCCTGATGGCAGATCAGTGCCAGACCCACCAAACCAAGTGGGTTCTGCATTGTGGTTCTACCCCACCCAGCCTTGGGCAGTCCTCTCACCATCCCCACTCACCGGCTGGGCTGGAGCCATCTGGCCAGGCAGCATCTGTTGCGGTGGCATCGCCCCCGGAGGGATGGAGCCAGGTGCCAGGCCTGGGGGAGGCATCATTCCTGGAGGGGGCATGTAGGGCGGCTGGCCTGGAATGTGGTGCATCATACGAGGGGCCTGGTTCATGGGCGGCATGCCCTACAGAGGCAGAGAGAGAAAACACGCGTGTGACAAACTGCAAGTGCTCTGGGCTTCCCAGGAGCCCCCTCTCTGCTCGGTTCAACCCACTAAAAGGACAGAGGGAGCAGAAGGGATTCAAAGTGTTGGTGCTGACCTTTCAAGCCCTAAATGGCCTTGGTCCAGTATACCTGAAGGAGCGTCTCCACCCCCATCGTTCTGCCAGAACACTAAGGTCCAGCTCTGAGGGCCTTCTGGCGCTTCCCTCATTGCGAGAAGCAAAGCTACGGGGAACCAGGCAGAGGGCCTTCTCGGTGGTGGCGCCCGCCCTGTGGAACACCCTCCCATCAGATATAACCTACATTGGCACCTCGGGTTAAGTACTTAATTCGCTCTGGAGCTCCGTTCTTAACCTGAAACTGTTCTTAACCTGAAGACCACTTTAGCTAATGGGGCCTCCTGCTGCTGCCGCGCCCCGGAGCACGATTTCTGTTCTCATCCTGAAGCAAAGTTCTTAATCCAAGGTACTATTTCTGGGAAGCGTATGTAACCCAAGGTACCACTGTACCAGACTTTTAGAAGACATCTGAGGGCAGCCCTGTTTAGGGAAGCTTTTAATGTTTAATAGGTTACTGTATTTTAATATTCTGTTGGAAGCTGCCCAGAGTGGCTGGGGAAACCCAGCCAGATGGGTGGGGGTATAAATATATTATTTTTTATTATTATTATTATTATTATTATTATTATTATTATTATTACAGCAGGAAGGAGGGCTAGCCCAGAGGCCCAAGGTCCAACTCAGAAAGCTGCAACCAGAATCTCTTTACATTTGCAAATTGTGCTTTCTCTGAAGGATCAATGTCCCAAACTCTGCTATCAGCCCCATCACCCTATGGTAGGAGAGCCCAACTGGGGAAAGGGTCTCCAAGGAGTAGACTGAAACGGGAAGAATCTAGAGAGATCATGCAAGATATTACTGCCCCGTCCCAGGCCCAGCAGATGGGAAGGAGGGAGAACGCCTTGTGGGCACCCGGGTCTGGATACTCACCGGCACAGCGCCTTGGACAGCAGGGGCCACCGGTGCCGCTCCCCCAGGGATCTGCTTCTTGGCGGCTGGCACCTCCTGGCCTTTGGGCTTCCGTTTCTCTCGCTTGCGGTCCCGCTCCACAAACGTGCCCTTCATCTTGGCGATGATGTCAGAGTCGGATTTGGCATACTGGATCCTCTGGGGGGTGGAAAGAGGAGCGCTTGGTTGGCCAGGGAGGAAAACACACAATGCAGACACCATACGGGACCGCCTCTCCTGGTAGGCCTGCAGAGGACCTTAAGGTCCATGAATAATCATAGTTTAGAGGTCCCGGGCCATAAGGAAGTCAGATTATCCTCCGCCAGGGGCAGGGCCTTCTCAGTGATAGCTCCGACCTGGTGGAATGCTCTGTCCCATGAGACCAGGGCCCTGCAGGATTTAACCTCCTTCCATCGGGCCTGGCTTTCAACCTGAACTTAGCCTGATCTTTTATTCCTCTTCCTTCCCTCCCCCTCCCCTTTTTATGAAGATTACCTGCTCTGGGATCCCACAGCTAATTCTCCCTTGGTCTCCACGCTGGCCCAAATAGGACTAATTTAGCCAGCTAGCCCTGGTGATCCTCTAATGTTTATTGGATGGATTTCCCCCCTAAATTGATTTTTGAATTCTGAATTTATCGTTATTCGTGTTTTATACTGCATTTTATGCTGTTTTTTGTTGCATCAATTAAGTGTTTTAAATTTGTTGTTAGCTGCCCTGAGCCCGGTTTTTGAAACGGGAAGGGTGGGGTATAAATAAAAAATTATTATTATTATTATAACCAGGACTGCCAGAACCCAAAACGCATGAGGACCTCCAAACGCTAAGGAGGCTGCAAGAAAACTTTTAAAGCCTCAACCTAGGTGGGCCTTTCCCTCTTCGCCAAGGAGCAAAGAAGGGGGCCTCACCCCACAGAAGCAGCCCCCACTTACCATGGGCTTGTCGTAAAAGGGGAAGCCCTGCATGGAGCGCAAGGCGTTGGTTGCGCTGCTGATCTCCTTGAAGATGACGAAGGCCTGTCCCCGCATTTTCAGGCTGCGGGAAACCAGGATGTCGAGGATCTGGCCAAACTGGGAGAAAATGGCATAGAGGGATTTCTTCAGCTCTAAAGGGGGGAAGCAGATTACCCACAGTTACACTTTGACCCCAGGAAACGTGTCTAAGCATCCTGGAGAATATAAAGGTCTTTCCTTGGTGCTGGAAGGATGGCAGTGTTGGTGCCAGGCAAGCCTCCCTGGGGAGTCTTCTGCTGGCAGGTGCACAGAAATTGCCCTCCCTGTGCCTCTTGGAAGGGGCACACAGAGGGCAGTCCTTCCTGGGCTTTGCGTCATGGCAGGAGGCCAACCGAATGCAGAGGCCAGCTACCTCTGTGTGCGGCTCATTCAAAGCGGCAGCTGCAGCTGCACCAACTTTGGCTGCTGACTGCCAAGTTCAAAGTGCTGATCTTGGTTTATATAACCCTGCACAGCACGGGACCAGCAGTGGGCATTCAGCAAATAAGTTCCATTATTTTGTTTTACAGCGGAACCTTGGGTTACGGTGGGGATCTGTTCTGGAGGCCCTGCCGCAACCCGAAAACGACGCAACCCAAAGCATCGCGTCTGCACACCCAGGATTTAGCACTTCTGCACATGTGCAAATGGCACAAACCCGGAAGTAACTTGTTCCGGTATTTCCGGGTTTGCGCAGGTTTCAAGCCAAGGGTGACGTAAGCCGGAGGCAACGTAACCCGAGGCTCCACTGTACATTCTCTCGCTTGCGGTCCCGCTCCACAAACGTGCCCTTCATCTTGGCGATGATGTCAGAGTCAGATTTGGCATACTGGATCCTCTGGGAGTGGAAAGAGGAGCGCTTGGTTGGCCAGGGAGGAAAACGCACAATGCAGACACCATACAGGACCGCCTTTCCTGGTAGGCCTGCAGAGGACCTTAAGGTCCATGAATAACCATAGTTTAGAGGTCCCAGGCTCTAAGGAAGTCAGATTATCTCCCCACCAGGGCCAGGGCCTTTTCAGTGATGGCTCCGACCTGGTGGAATGCTCTGTCCCATGAGACCAGGGCCCTGCAGGATTTAACCTCCTTCCGCAGGGCCTGTAAGACAGAGCTATTCCACCTAGCTTTCAACTTGAACTTAGCCTGATCTTTTATTCCCCTTCCTTCCCTACCCCTCCCCTTTTTATGAAGATTACTCGCTCTGGGATCCCACAGCTAATTCTTCTAAGATAGCACAACTGCACCCGAGGTGCTGCGGTTGTCAAAAGGTCCAAGCAGAATTGCAATTAAAAATGGCCAAAACAAACGACTGGAACCTGCACCCTGCCAATTTACATACCGTGATGGGCACTCACAACACTCAAAATACGCCCAGTACTACAGAGGGAAGTTGGGAGCCAAAGCACCCTAACCTTCTTTGTGAAAAATTCAGGAAATTGGGACAGTAGTGAGATGTGAGCCGGTAAGAAACAAAGGAGGAATAAACAGCCTCTCACCATCTTTCTTGATTTTCTCATTGAGATTGTTAATGTAGATGGTGTGATTGGGCCGCGTTTCGGGGACAGCCATCGCGACGACCACACCGTCAACAGCAGACTCTGGAGGGGCAAAACAAAACTTGTCAGAACAGGAAGAAATGGGACACATTTCTGAACAACAGAGACACTTCTGCAAAAGTAGACACAGCTGCTGCCAAGTCTGCCCCCACCCCCAAAAGCTGGAACTCTTTCTCAGAAAGCATTAATGCAGACCCTCCTGAACAACGCAAAACAGCTTTCTAGTCCAGATGATGAAGAGTTTGGATTTGATATCTCACTTTATCACTACCCAAAGGAGTCTCAAAGCAGCTCACAATCTCCTTTCTCTTCCTCCCCCACAACAAACACTCTGTGAGGTGAGTGGGGCTGAGACTTCAGAGAAGTGTGACTAGCCCAAGGTCACCCAGCAGCTGCATGTGGAGGAGCACGGACACGAACCCGGTTCACCAGATTACGAGTCCACCGCTCTTAAACACTACACCACACTGGCTCCCAGATGAGGCAGAAGTTATAGGGAAATTTGGCCCTTTTCCCTCCAACACTGTTCGCTGCGTGGCTCCAATAAACAGGAAAGAGGGAGATAAGAGCCTAAGAACAACATCATGTGGATCATGCCATGGGGGGCCATGTGGCCCAGGGAGGACTCCCCTGCTGAGTGTCCGAGGGCCCTGTTCCTGCCTCTCTCCACCTGGCCCAGGGTGAGGCCTCACAGGCCTCATAAGGATTGCTTCTGTGGCTGCTGCCCAGCAAGGATTGGGGTATTGTGGGAGAAGTTTCGTTGGAAGTTTTTGCCATTGTTACTGATATTAACTGATGTTACCGGTACAGTGGTGCCTCGCAAGACGAAAAGAATCCGTTCCGTGAGTCTCTTCGTCTTGCGGTTTTTCGTCTTGCGAAGCCCATTAGCGGCTTAGCGCTATTAGCGGCTTAGGGGCTTAGCGGCTCAGCTGTTAAGCGGCTCAGCTGATAAGCGGCTTAGAAAAAGGGGGGGGAGGAAAAAAACCCACAGGAACTCGCAAGACATTTTCGTCTTGCGAAGCAAGCCCATAGGAAATTTGTTTTGCGAAGCACCTCCAAAACGGAAAACCCTTTCGTCTAGCGGGTTTTCCGTCTTGCGGGGCACCACTGTATTAACTTTTTGTATCTTTATTTTTATGTGGAAATTGTTCAGTTTGGTTATGTAGCTTTTAGTGTATTTTATTTTTATGACTTTTATTGTTGTCATTTAGTCGTGTCCGCCTCTTTGTGACCCCCTGGACCAGATCACGCCAGGCACTTCTGTCTTCCACTGCCTCCCGCAGTTTGGTCAGACTCATGTTCACAGCTTCGAGAACACTGTCCCACCATCTTGTCCTCTGTTGTCCCCTTCTCCTTGTGCCCTCCATCTTTCCCAACATCAGGGTCTTTTCCAGGGAGTCTTCTCTTCTCATGAGGTGGCCGAAGTATTGGAGCCTCAGCTTCAAGATCTGTCCTTCCAGTGAGCACTCAGGGCTGATTTCCTTCAGAATGGAGAGGTTTGATCCTCTTGCAGTCCATGGGACTCTCCTCTAGCACCATAATTCAAAATTTTTATGACTATTTTGCTATATTTGTAATTATGTAAATCTTTTCATATTGTAAGCCGCCTTGAGCATTGTTTTAACTGTGGAAAGGCGGCATACAAATAAAATATTGATGGTGTAGCCCAGCCTCCACTTCTCCCAGGGGCCAAATGCTCCAAAGAACCTGGCAATCCAGATAGACTGCCGCTGGACCTGGAGGTTCCACATTGACCCAAGAAGAGCCTGGCTGCTGGATCAGGCACAGCCCGAAAGCCCCGGATGTTAAGGCAAGCGGAGCAACGGCGGATGCCCGGATGTCGAGTGCCGAGAAGCAGGGGGAATGCCCGGATGGTGCGGCGCCTCCGCCCGCTGCCGGAATCGAAAAATGGACCGCGGGACAAAATCCGCGCTGCTGCTAGGAAGGCCCGGCCCGCCATTCCCGGCTCCGCGTCGCCTCCCGCCCCGATGGCCCCCCCGACGCCCGATGCCTCACCGATTCGACGCAGGCCCAGCGAGGAGAAAGAAAGACGCCTCGTCCTTTCCCGGCGCGCGGAACCAAGCCACGCCTCCCAGTTCGGACTCCCCAATCAGCAAACCGCGTAACTGCGTTTCTTCTCTTGGGCGACGCGCTGCCCAATCAGAGGTTGCCTGAGGGCTCCGTCTTCTCCATCTTCCCCGCCCCCTAACGACGCGGCGGTTTCGCTTCTGCCCCCGCCCATTCCCAAACATAAGGTTCTGATTGGGCGCTCCTTCCGCGTCCGCCGATAGGGCCAGACCGCGTGCCAGTCACCCCGGTCCCGGAGTCCCTGTTCGCTGATTTGTTGAAGGAAAAAGCGGGCATTTGTGGGGCGGAGAGGCGGCTGCGGCTTCGTTGTCGCCTGTTGATGACGTAATAGCACGCGAGCCGGGCGAGAGAAGATGCGGCGGTGAGAATAAGCGTCACGCAGAGCGACCCTCCCATTGCCTCATGCCCAGATCTCAACTTCAGAGACCGGCGTGACCTTTGACCTGCGTTGACCTGTGACCCCTCTTTCACCCATGGACCCTCCTGATGCAAAAGGCCTCCCAGGCCCCTGCTAAGCAGAAGCATGTCCAGAGCACCCCAGGGGGCTGCGGCAGCACCCTTGCCCCCTCCCCCACCCCCGCCGCCCCCTCCTCCGCCTCCCCCCAGGCTATGTGGGGCTCAGCTCCTCAAGGCCGCGCTGGAGCAAGTGGACCCTGGGGACCAGGACGGTGTTCGGGAGCTCCTGAGGCGCCGCAGGGCCAGGTGGGGAGCGCCTGTGGGGGGTCGTGGGGGGGGGTCCCTGCCTCTCAATGGGGGTCAGGAGGGGCGCCAGAGTGCTCTTCTCCCTCCTTGTCTCGGAGAAAGGAGAGGGGCAGCTGCCACACAGAGGAGTGGGGTACAGTTGTGGGGGGTCGTGGGTGGGTGGGGGTCCCTGCCTCTCAGTGGGGGTCAGGAGGGGCGCTTTTCACGTCTCTGCGGTGCTGCCTAGAGTGCTGTTCTCCCTCCTTGTCTCAGAGGAAGGAGAGGGGCAGCTGCCACACAGTCAGGGGAGTGGGGTACAGTTGTGGGGGGTCGTGGGTGGGTGGGGGTCAGGAGGGGCACTTGTCACGTCTCTGCGGTGCTGCCTAGAGTGCTGTTCTCCCTCCTTGTCTCAGAGGAAGGAGAGGGGCAGCTGCCACACAGAGGAGTGGGGTACAGTTGTGGGGGGTCGTGGGTGGGTGGGGGTCCCTGCCTCTCAGTGGGGGTCAGGAGGGGCGCTTTTCACGTCTCTGCGGTGCTGCCTAGAGTGCTGTTCTCCCTCCTTGTCTCAGAGGAAGGAGAGGGGCAGCTGCCACACAGTCAGGGGAGTGGGGTACAGTTGTGGGGGGTCGTGGGTGGGTGGGGGTCAGGAGGGGCGCTTGTCACGTCTCTGCGGTGCTGCCTAGAGTGCTGTTCTCCCTCCTTGTCTCAGAGGAAGGAGAGGGGCAGCTGCCACACAGAGGAGTGGGGTACAGTTGTGGGGGGTCGTGGGTGGGTGGGGGTCCCTGCCTCTCAGTGGGGGTCAGGAGGGGCGCTTTTCACGTCTCTGCGGTGCTGCCTAGAGTGCTGTTCTCCCTCCTTGTCTCAGAGGAAGGAGAGGGGCAGCTGCCACACAGTCAGGGGAGTGGGGTACAGTTGTGGGGGGTCGTGGGTGGGTGGGGGTCAGGAGGGGCGCTTGTCACGTCTCTGCGGTGCTGCCTAGAGTGCTGTTCTCCCTCCTTGTCTCAGAGGAAGGAGAGGGGCAGCTGCCACACAGAGGAGTGGGGTACAGTTGTGGGGGGTCGTGGGTGGGTGGGGGTCAGGAGGGGCGCTTGTCACGTCTCTGCAGTGCTGCCTAGAGTGCTGTTCTCCCTCCTTGTCTCAGAGGAAGGAGAGGGGCAGCTGCCACACAGTCAGGGGAGTGGGGTACAGTTGTGGGGGGTCGTGGGTGGGTGGGGGTCAGGAGGGGCGCTTGTCACGTCTCTGCGGTGCTGCCTAGAGTGCTGTTCTCCCTCCTTGTCTCAGAGGAAGGAGAGGGGCAGCTGCCACACAGTCAGAGGAGTGGGGTACAGTGGACGCTCGGGTTTTGAACCGTGCAGGATGCACATTCGCAACCCGCATCTGCGCACACGCGGGTTGCGATTCGGTTGAAGGAGGAGGAGGGAGGAATAGTCTGTGGGTTGGTCGAGTTGTGTTGTGAGAGGAATTGTTAGGTGGAGTCAGTTGGGATATTCACTTTGAAGTTGTTAGGAACGAATAGGACGGTTAAGGAACTAAGATTAAGAAACTGCCAAGAAAAATTAACTGTAACCATAAGCTTGTTCATGCCTATAAAAATAAACTTGATTATTTGTTAATGTTAACAACTGACTGGACTCCCTGTGTACCCGTGAGAAACAGGTTGGTGGCAGCGAAGAAAGCAATTACAGTGGTGGCACAGGGTCAATAGACTGTCAAATGTTCGGGGGCCCTGCATGATTGCCACAAAAGTTGTGTTGCACTGCTGTGCATGCACAACGCGTGATTTAGCGCTTCTGCGCATGCACGACCGCCAAAACCCGGAAGTAACCTGTTCTGGTACTTCCAGGTTTCAGTGGTCCACAACCCAAAAAAACGCAACCTGAAGCGTCTAACCCGAGGTATGACTGTACTATTATCATTATCGTTATCACCATCAGAGTCTTGCTGCCCATGCAATAGTTCCTTGTGAAAATGTCTTGGATGCCAGTGGTTTCACGTGAGATAAAACACATGCGTGGAAGAGGAGAGGGCTGTCTGTGGATGGCTCTTTGGAGGCAGCAATGCTTCTGAAACTGCAGGGCTGGTGCACCAGCCCTGCTTGGGGGCTTCTACAAAGAGTCATCTGGTTGGCCACTGTCAGAACAGGATGCTGGCCTGATCCAGCAGCCAGGCTCTTCTTATGTTCATATGCAAGCACCCCCAAACTCAGCCCTCCAGATGCTTTGGGACAACAACTCCCGTCATCCCTAGCTAACAGGACGAGTGGTCAGGGATGATGGGAATTGTAGTCCCAAAACATCTGGAGGGCCAAGTTTGGGACCTCTGGGTCCAGAGGCAGTCTGTCTACATTCCTTGGTTTCATTTAAAATACGGAAACGCAAACTGCACCATATGCTTTCTTAAAAGCTTAGGATTGTGTGATTTCTAGAATCATGGAATTGTAGAATTTCGCGTAATCTAGTCAAGCTTCTTCATACTGAATCCACTTGGCAAAGATTGCCAGTAGACTTAATAACCCTGGCACTATTGAGATGCTGTGATGTCTACGATGTCTACAAGCTTCATTGCTCAGAGGGGCAGTTGGGGCTGTGTCGTGTTCACGGTATCCTCTTCCACTACCTGTGGTTTTTTTGCTTTAAAAATGGCAGATTGGCTTCGCAACCATCAGCCTGAACCTGTGGCATCTATATTTGGTGTGAGCAGCTTGGACAAAAGAGAAGCTCTGTGTCAATGCAAATACTGCTGAAAACATTCCGGGGGCGGGGCACCTTCCACCATTTCCCCAGTCAATTGCTCGTAATGCTTGATTAGGAGCTTTCATCCGTGATGGTTTCATTTGCAACGTGCCACTGAAATGTTCTACTTCCAAAATGTTCTCTCCGCTTGGAAAGAGGATGCTTGCCTTTTAACGTGGTCCATTTTGTCTCATTAGGGCTCCAGTTTCGCATTGCTGCCATTTCCATTTCCTGTAAGCCATGGAGCACCCCCCACCCCCAAGAGGCAGCTTCCCTAGATTGCTCCTATTAAGTGTTTGGGGAGAAGAGCCTTGTTAATTATGCAGGGGGCGAAAGTGCTGCTAATGTTGGGCTGGCCCCCTAAGTGGCTCTTAAGGGACTCTTTCTATTTCTCTCTCTCTCTCTCTCTCTTCCAGCTTCAGCATGCATTTGAAGTGGCTCCTTTTCAACCACCCTGTGTCTTCCTTAATCCAAGAAGGCCCCCAGTGAGTATGGGATTTATTCTTTACTGCAAAAGGAAATGGTGAAGTAGCAACCTGCTGAGGAGGTGGGAGTTTCAACTATGCTGCACAACCACTCCATACCTTTTCATGCACTCCGGAATTGTGTTAATAGTTTACCCCTCCTCCGAGGAGCACAAAACTGTGTTTTATCCCCATAATAGCCCTGTGAATTAGAGGGCTCTGTAGCTTCTCAAACTGGAGAAGGGGCTTGAACCTGGATCCCAGCCCTCTGCTTTTACATGGGATGTTTCAGGGTTGTGTATATTTCATCGCTGCACTGAAAGTACAGTTTTCTTTGTGTGAAAGCAAGCGTCCAAGTCCCGGGGGCAAAGGTCCTGCTGGTGGGTGATCTAAATGCAAGGCTAGGGCCAGGTGAAACCAGTTAGCAACCAAATACAGGTGCAAAATCGGGTTTCCCAAGACGTCTAGCTCAGAAACCCTCCAGACCCAAGGATACCTAAGGACCAATATTCAAACTACGCCAGTGCCTGTCTTTTCAAATTTTCGAAGCAGCTAAGTTTACACATTCTAAATGGCCGCACGAGAGGCGATATCCCTGGGGAATATACATTCCTGCCAGGGTCAAAAACTAGTACAAGCGTCCAAGTCCTTGCCTGGTCCACCCAGGGGGCAGTGCTAACTGAGCCAGTTCTTAGAACTGTAGAATTAATAGAGTTGTAAGGGACCCTGTGGGTTAAACCACAGGGCCTAGGACTTGCCGACCAGATGGTCGGCGGTTCGAAACCCCGCAACGGGGTGAGCTCCCATTGCTCGGTCCCTGCTCCTACCAACCTAGCAGTTTGAAAGCACATCAAAGTGCAAGTAGATAAATAGGTACCACTCTGGCGGGAAGGTAAACGGCCTTTCCATACGCTGCTCTAGTTCGCCAGAAGCAGCTTAGTCATGCTGGCCACATGACCTGGAAGCTCTATGCCGGCTCCCTCGGCCAGTAAAGTGAGATGAGCGCCGCAACCCTAGAGTCGGCCACGACTGGACCTAATGTGGTCAGGGGTCCCTTTACCTTTACCTTTAAGGGACCCTGAGGGTCACAGATGCCAAGAGGATGGGGCGTTCTGGCACTGCTTTGCTCCTTCCCCTTCTCACCTTCACGGGCAAGGCTAGGAAAACAAGAAGCAAGTGCAACAAACTTTTCAGTTTAGGAAAATGTCCAGCAGGAGGCAACACGAGAGAAGTTTATGAAATGCAGGCAAGCAGAAAGTGGATAGAGAAATGGTTTTTCTCCCTCTCTCATCACACTGGAATTCGTGGGCCTCCGATGAAGTTGAGTGTTGGAAGATTCAGGTCAGATGAAAGAAAGTATATCTTCATGCAACACACAGTTAAACTTTGGAACTGCCTCCCACAGGGAGCAGTGAGGGCCCCCAACTAGGATGGCTTTAAAAGAGAATTGGGGGAATTCATGGCTATCGATGGCTCCTAGCCAAGCTGGCTCTGCTCTGCCCTCCACTGTCGGAGGCAGCAGTTCTTCTGAATACTAGTTGCTGGAAATTGCAGGAAGAGAGGGGGCTGCTTTTGTGCTGAGCTCCTGCTTGTGGCCTCCCCACAAGGGGCATGTGGCTAACCAATGTGAGAAGAGGTTGCTGGACTAGATGGAGCCCCCTGGACCTGATCCAGCGGCCTCTTCATATGTTCTTAAGTACAATGGTGTCGGGCCTGCAGGTAAATTTTGCAAAGCCAGAGGCTATGTGCTTTATTTTTTTTTTTTTCTGCATACTTTTTATTGTTTTTTAAATCATAACAAACAAGAAAATAAAACAATTTACGCCTTGTTATCACAGATTTCTTTCTATAAGACTTCCTTCAGCTTCCCCTGAAATCATCCATACGCTAATTTAACAAATTCACACAAATCCTAGCTTATATTGACATTATTTTCTCTTTCCTTCTTTTTCTCTTTAGACAATATTCCAACCTTTTCACAGAGCTTTTTTAAACCCAACTAGCGTTATCTGACCTTCACTTATATTTTCCAGATATTCCACAAATTTCCCCCAATCCTCAATGAACCTTTGGTCTTTTAAATATCTAATTTTCCCCGTCAATCTGTCCATCTCCGCGTATTCTAGTAGTTTTGCTCTCCATTCCTCAAGCGTCGGTATGTTCTGTTGTTTCCAATTTTGGGCCAATAGGACCCTTGCGGCCGTTGTTGCATATTGGAAGAATTTACTATCATTGTTCTTTATATCACTTCCTGCTAGGCCTAGCAGAAAAGCCTCCGGCTTTTTCCCAAAGTTATATCTTAATATACTTTTCATTTCATTATATACACTTTCCCAAAAGCCTTTGACCTTTCTGCAGTCCCACCACATGTGGAAGAAGGATCCCTCTTTTTCCCTGCATTTCCAGCATTTATTACAAGTTTTATATATTTTTGCTAATTTTGCAGGTGTTATATACCAACGGTAAAACATCTTCATGAGGTTCTCTTTTAACGTTATGCAAGCTGTAAATTTAAGATTTTTTTTCCAGAGTTTCTCCCATTCTTCGTAGTATATATTATGGCCGATGTCCCTTGCCCAATGAATCATCACAGACTTCACTTCCTCATCTATCAAGTTATACTCTAATAGCATATTATACGTTTTAGAAAGAATTTTATAATCATTGTTTATTATTTCAGTCTGGAATTTAGATTCTTTATCCGCGAATCCTCTCTTTAACGTCTTGTCTAAACATTTCGTTTATTTGGAAATAGTGTAACCAATCATAGACTTTTTCTTTAACCTGGTCATATGGTTTCAGTTTCCATGTCCCCCCTACTTTTGTTAACAATTGTTCATAAGTTATCCAATCACCTCTCATGTTTACTTTTTTCACGCTCATAACTTCCAATGGGGATAGCCAGTGTGGTACTTTAGGTTCTAGTAAAAATCTATTCCTCTCCCAAACTTCCATTAGGGGGCCTTTAAAAATATGCGTTGCGAAACCCTTGTGCTTCCTCTTCCCCTGCCATAGGTACGCATGCCATCCTGCTCTGTTGTCGAACCCCTCCAGGTCTAATAGTTCCTTATTTTCCAATTTTATCCACGTTTTCACCCAGCAAAGGCACGATGCCTCATAATATAATTTCAGATCTGGCAGAGCGAATCCCCCTCTTTCTTTAGCTTCTGTTAACAATTTAAACTTAATCCTTGGTTTTTTGCCCTGCCAGACATATTTTGAGATTCCTCTTTGCCACTCTTTAAATATCTTAGTGCCCTTGATTATCGGTAAGTTCTGGAACAGAAATAACATTCTCGGAAGAACGTTCATCTTGATTAAAGCTATCCTACCCCAGAATGACAATCTCAGCTTCCCCCACCTCTCCAAGTCCTTTTTTATCTCTTTCCATACCTGCTCATAGTTATTCTTAAATAGGTCTATATTTTTCGGGGTTATCCATATTCCTAGATATTTTACCTTTTTGGCCACTTCTATTTCTGTTTGTTGTTGTAATTCCTCGATTGCCTTCGAATCTAAATTCTTCACCATTATTTTAGTCTTTCTTTTGTTTAACTTAAAACCAGCCACCTTACCAAATTGATCCAGTTCTTCCAATATCTCTTTTATTGAGTTCAGCGGGTCTTCTGTTGTTATTACTAAATCGTCTGCGAACGCCTTAACTTTATATTCATTTTGACCAATTCTAATCCCTTTTATTTTCTTATTTTGTCTTATTGAGTTCAGAAGTACTTCCAGTACTATTATAAATAGCAACGGGGAGAGTGGGCAACCCTGTCTTGTACCCTTCGCTACCATTATTTCTTCTGACACCACGTTGTTTATAATCAATTTGGCCTTTTGCTCCGTATAGATTGCCTTTATTCCGTTGAAGAAGTTCATACCGACCTCCATATATTCTAGCTGTTTTAGTAAAAAGTCCCAAACTATATTATCGAATGCTTTCTCTGCATCCACGAACATCATTATGGCTTGCTTATCATACCTGGCAGACAAGTATTCTATAGAATTTATTATATTTCTAATATTATCTTTCATTTGCCTGCCCGGCAGAAAGCCCGCCTGATCGCCATGGATATATTCTGACCATATGTTTTTAACTCTACTTGCCAATATTCCTGCGAAAATTTTATAATCAACATTTAACAGCGAGATCGGCCTGTAATTCTTAACTTGCGACAGATCTGAGTCTTGTTTTGGGATTAAAGTAATAAAAGCATCCTTCCAAGTATCTGGTATTTCTTTTTCTTTCAAGATATTATTCATTACTTCTCTCAGTGGTGCCAGTACAGTATTTTCCATTTCTTTATAGTAGCTTGCCGTGAAGCCATCTGGTCCCGGGGCTTTTCCTCTTTTTAAATCTTTAATTGCTAATTTTATTTCTTCTATCTCTATTGAGGTGTTTAATTGCTCTTTTTTCTCTATTGGGATCTTCTGAACCTGCTTATCTTTCAAAAATCTTTCTATTTTTCTCTGGTTAAATCTCTCTCTATTTTTATATAATCCTCTGTAATAATCCAGAAAAACTTTCCTTATTTCCTTGGGGTTAGTTATTTCTTCTCCGTTCACTACAATTTTATTTATTGTGCCAATTTTATTTATAGCCAGAGGCTATGTGCTTTAACACCCCTCCTCACACCCGAAAATAATTCACTAATGTCACCAAGATAAAACTTTGCCACACCAAGTTCAGATACCTAGGGGTACAAATAGCCAGAAGCCTCAATAAGTTATACTTCCACAACTACAAGACAGCAAATAAACAAAGACATAAAAAGATGGGACAACATGAATTTCACCCTCTCAGGCAAAATAGCCATGATCAAAATGATCACCCTCCCAAAACTAACCTACCTATTCCAAACCCTCCCAATCTGGATTCCCCAAACCCAACTCTGCAGATGGCAGAGAAAACTACACTCCTTTATCTTCTCACACAAAAAAACCCAAGAATAAGCCCCAAATGCCTGCACCTCCCCACCTCAGAAGGAGGATGGGGAATCCCCAACATAGAAGCATATTACAGTGCCAACCAAATACGCCATATAATCCCCTATATACAGTGGTGCCCTGCAAGACGAATGCCTCGCAAGACGGAAAACCCGCTAGACAAAAGGGTTTTCCGTTTTGGAGGTGCTTCGCAAAATGAATTTCCTATGGGCTTGCTTCGCAAGACAAAAATGTCTTGCGAGTTCCTGCGGGTTTTCCCCCCCCCCTTTTTCTAAGCCGCTAAGCCGCTTATCAGCTGATCCGCTAAGCCGCTTATCAGCTGATCCGCTAAGCCGCTTATCAGCTGATCCGCTAAGCCGCTTATCAGCTGATCCGCTAAGCCGCTTATCAGCTGATCCGCTAAGCCGCTTATCAGCTGATCCGCTAAGCCGCTTATCAGCTGATCCGCTAAGCCGCTAATGGGCTTGCTTCGCAAGACGAAGAGACTCGCGGAACGGATTCTTTTCGTCTTGCGAGGCACCACTGTACTAGAAGATGAGACAAAATAATGGGTAGGTTCTTAAGTAATAGTTTCAGCATGTATACATTTATCAGATTGCAAAAGGCTTAAAAAAAAAAAGTAGGGCTCAGATTTTAGTACAGCGGTCCAACCTCTCTGCTTTTCTTCCTTCTCCTCCTCCTCCAGGTGTGGCCTGGTGGCCTTGTGGATGGCTGGGGTGCTGCTTTCTCCCCCCAAGGCTGTTTCCCTGGAGACAATTGTTCAGGTGGCTTTGGAGAGAGGCTACACAGCCCAGGGGGAAATGTTCTCAGGTGGGTCGCCAAGAAGGGGAACGGCAGACACCGCTGCCCAAATTTTGGCTTGTGATCCGTGTCATCTCCCTGCATGATCCTGGCAGAGACTGAGTGGCAGGGTGGTGGTGGGGGGGCCTGCCTAGATGCAGCTCTGGAAGAACCCCAGCCCCCCAACTCTTCCCTTGCCGTTTTGGTCTTCTTGCTCCAGCTGCCAACATGTCCAAGCTAGCTGAGGAAGTGTTCCCCTGCCAGGCGGAGCTGCTCTCTGGAGGCCTGGGGGGAGAAAACTACCAAAGGATCCTTCGTCACCTTAGCCAAGGCTTCCCTGTGTTGATACCGTATCCTTCCTGGTGGGAAAGGGGAGGGATATGGGGAGCTGGGATGGGTGCTTCTCATGTTTGCTTTCTTCTGATAGGGTTTGAAGGGACCCCCAGGGTCATCTAGTCCAACCCTCTGGAATGCAGTACAATCATCCCTGACATTTGCCTATCTGATCGCCGCTTAATAACCACCTTCAAGTGAGACCGTTCCACTGTCAAATAATAATAATAATTTATTATTTGTACCCCACCCATCTGGCTTGGTTTCCCCAGCCACTCTGGGCTGCTTCCACAAAGACCAAAAATACACTAAGATGTCACACATTAAAAACTTCCCTGAGCCTTCAGATGTCTTCTGAATGTCAGGTAGTTGTTTATCTCTTTGACATCTGGTGGGAGGGTGTTCCACAGGGCGGGCGCCACTACCAAGAAGGCCCTCTGCCTGGTTCCCTGTAGCTTTGCTTCTCGCAATGAGGGAACCGCCAGAATGCCCTCGGAGTTGGACCTCAGTGTCCTGGCAGAACAATGGGGGTGGAGAAGCTCCTTCAGGTATACAGGACCGAAGCCGTTTAGGGCTTTAAATATCAATACCAACACTTTGAATTGTACTTGGAAACGTACTGGGAACCAATGTAGGTCTTTCAAGACAGGTGTTATGTGGTCTCAGCGGCCACTCCCAGTCACCAGTCTAGCTGCCGCGTTCTGGATTAGGTGTAGTTTCTGGGTCACCTTCAAAGGTAGCCCCACATAGAGTGCATTGCAATAGTCCAAGCGGGAGATAAGTAGAGCATGCACCACTCTGGCAAGACAGTCCGCGGGCAGGTAGGGTCTTAGCCTGCATACCAGATGGAGCTGGTAAACAGCTGCCCTGGACACAGAACTGACCTGCGCCTCCATGGACAGCTGTGAGTCCAGAATGACTCCCAGGCTGCACACCTGGTCCTTCAGGGGCACAGTTACCCCATTCAGGACCAGGGAGTCCTCCACACCTGCCTGCCCCCTGTCCTCCAAGAACAGTACTTCTGTCTTGTCAGGTTTCAACCTCAATCCATTAGCCGCCATCCATCCAAACAGCTCTTACTGTCAGAAAGCTCTTCCTGATGTTTAGTTGGAATCTCCTTTCTTGTAACTTGAAGCTATTGGTTCAAGTCCTAACTCCAGAGCAGGAGAAAACAAGCTTGCTCCCTCCTGCATGTGACAGCCCTTGAGATATCTGAAGATGGCTCTCATATCTCCTCTTCTCTAGGCCAAACATACCCAGCTCCTTCAAGCGCCCCTCATAGTGCTTGGCTTCCAGATCCTTAAATCATCTCAGTCGCCCTCCTCTCCCCACTTTCCAGCTTGTCAGTCAACTCCTTAAACTGGTGTCCAGAACTGGACACAGGACTCCAGGTGGGATCTGGACAAGGCAGAAGAGAGCAGCACTGTGACTTCCCTTGACTTGATCTGGACCATGGCCCAGGGGCCGGATCCGGTCCCATCACCTTCTAAATCCAGCCCATGGACGGTCCGGGAATCAGCGTATTTTTACATGAGTAGAATGTGTCCTTTTCTTTAAAATGCACCTCTGGGTTATTTGTGGGGCCTGCCTGGTGTTTTTACATGAGTAGAATGTGCGCTTTTATTTAAAATGCATCTCTGGGTTATTTGTGGGGCATAGGAATTCGTTCATTTCCCCCCCCAAAAAAAATATAGTCCGGCCCCCCACAAGGTCTGAGGGACAGTAGACCAGACCCCTGCTGAAAAAGTTTGCTGACCCCTGATCTGGACAGTAGAGTGTAGTAGCAAGAAAACAAGCTCAACTGAGCTGGTCCAAGGCTGGGTCTGCCTTGCCCCAGGGTCTGCCCTCCTGCCAGGCCCTCTTCCAGGCTTCTCTGGTGAGACGGGTGCCCCAAGCGGCCCTCCTTGCCCTCTGCTCTTCCCATGTGAGCAAGACTCTCTTCACCTGGACCTTAACACCCAGCACAGCTACGACGAAGACTCCAACCACGAGCCCTGCCTCCGGAACGGCTACAAGGCTCACTGGGCCATTGCCTCAGGTATGTTCCCCAGTTCACTGCTCCCTCTCCTTCGAGGCTCCAGAGGAGAGAGGTGGCTCTGCTGGCAAGGCAGGGCACTGCCCAGGAGGGGGCAGCAGTGCCAGGCTGGTGCTGTGGGCCTTGGGCTCTTCCCAGGCCACTGCTTCTTGCACTCAGTTGCTCAAAGCTCAGTTCCAGGGCATATCACTCCCCAATCTGCACCAACAACTTTCTCCTGCAACCTCTCAAACCATCCCCTGCTCGGGACACTTATTCTGCCCTAGCTTTGAAGCAAATGCTTAAAGCACAGGCTTCCTTTTTTGCACTTATAATTTTCAACAGTTTTTTCATATACAGTCAAAACACAAATACGTGTTTTCTCTTTTTGTTGTTGACTTCCCACCCCTTTTTCCATGGAGTTGTTGTTTCTCTCCTTCTGCTGTGCGCTGTCATCTATCTATCAAACCATAACCACAATATTATTACCTAATTTATTTGGTTTTTCAGATTGAAGCTTTACAGTCAATTATCCAACATACAACATAAAAACAAGATTCCAAAGAATCTCCTGGACTTTGTGGGTCTTTTATGATAATCCAGATCCTTTACATCTCAATTATGTCCAAAATTCAACATTAAACTACAAGTGCTAAACCAATCCTACTAACGATTTTAGCTGTTTATAATGGTTTTTAAGATAAATTATAAATCTCCTTATTAAAATTTTGGTCTTCCTGATTTCTGATTCTTCCGGTCATTTTTGCCATTTTGGCATAATCCATCAACTTAATCTGCCATTCTTTTCTGGTACGGACTTCTTTCCATCTCTGGGCCAGTAGCATCCAAGCAGCTGTGGTCACATACATAAATAGTCTTTTTTGCTCCCTTGGGATTTCGGCACCCCTTGGCCATACTTTGAGTTCGAAACAGACCCAAGTTGGTTCCCTGCGAGCCAAAGGCTGCCAGTTCAGGACCAGGGCTGTCCAGCAATCGCACCCAGGTCACCTTCATTGACCTCTCTCTTTCCCCTCCTTCTACCCAGGAGCTCTGCTGGGTCTGGAGGACAGTGTCCAGCTGGCCGCCTGCCAGGAGGACGAGGAGATCCAGGGCCTCTTCCATGCCAGCCCAGCCGTGGCCTCGACCCTCTCGCTGGACTCTCCCGCAGCAGAGACGTATTTGCTGTCCAAGCAGGGCAAGAGCGGCCGCTACCAGCTCTGGCACTACTCCCAGGTGGAGGCCAGCAACGGGCAGCTGACCGACTTCAGCCCCAAGCGGGCAGCCGACGGAAAGGTCTACATCGTGCCAGCTGGGGGGGTGCGCGAGGGACTTTGCGGGAAGGCTGTGCTTCTGCGGCCGGCTGGGCCAGAGGGCTACCGGCCACGCTGAGCTGGCCAGAAGGAGGAACTGCTTTCCAAAGCTCCGACCAGAACCAAACGGACCAGGAGCCAGAAGAAGTTGTGGATGCAGACGGGACCTTTAGCAACTGCTATTGGGCACGATAGCTGTGGAACCTCTTTGTGCAGGCGCAGTATACCCTCCGTGTCCCAACTGCAGGGGTCAGACTTGGGGAGGGCTCATGCCTTTGTGCCTTAGGAGCGTCACAGGGGCATCTGGCCTGCCTGGAAAGAGGATGCTGGGACAAATTCCTTCAGGGGGTTGGGCTAGATGACCCGTGGGACCCTTTCCGACTCGGAAATTCTGTGAAATGGACTTGTCTCAGGTGAGAGACCACTCCTACCAACGGGTAGCTCTCCTTGCCAGCTGAGCTGCCCAGGAAAGAAACAGGAACAGGCCATGTTTTTATTGCATTCATAGCCCAGCTTTTTTGGGACGCAGGTGGCGCTGTGGGTTAAACCACAGAGCCTAGGACTTGCCGATCAGAAGGTCGGCGGTTCGAATCCCCGCGACGGGGTGAGCTCCCATTGCTCGGTCCCTGCTCCTGCCAACCTAGCAGTTTGAAAGCACGCTAGTGCAAGTAGATAAATAGGTACCGCTCTGGCGGGAAGGTAAACAGCGTTTCCGTGTGCTGCTCTGGTTCACCAGAAGCGGCTTAGTCATGATGGCCACATGACCCGGAAGCTGTACGCCGGCTCCCTTGGCCAATAAAGCGAGATGAGCGCCACAACCCCAGAGTCGTCTGCGACTGGACCTAATGGTCAGGGGTCCCTTTACCTTTACCCCAGCTTTTTACTTTTTAGAAATTCAAGGTGGCCTGCATCGTTTGCTTCCTTCCCATTTTATCCTCACAACCACCCCTCATGGCTGAGGGGTTTTTTGTGAACACTGGCCTCCCAAGTCTGGGCTGACACTCAAACCACTACGCCCCACTGCCTGGACCCCTACCCAACTGCAAGCGCAGTGTTTATTTCTTCCTGCCCCAGCACATTAACACCCCAGCAACTCACTCCATCACCTAAAGCTGGCAAGCCCCTTGGCTTCTGGTGGAGGAGTTGAAAACCAGGAAGCCATCTCCTCATTCCCTGGCTGTGGGCCAGGCTGACCAGGTTGCTGTTGTGAGAGCCCACAAAAGAGGCAGCCTGTTGCACCTCTGCATGGGTCCCTGGGGCCGCCTGCACACAGAACAATGAGTTGGTCAGCTTGCATACATCCCAAGGTGTCGCATCTCAGGTTAAAGAGTGACCCAGCCCCCGGTTTTTTGGAATACCAAAAGGTCCTGTCTGGCGTTTGTGGGAGTATGGCAGACACTCTCCTGGAGAAAGGCACTCCAGCCAGCTCTTTTCTGCCCAGGAGGACTTGGCTTCTGCCACAGAACCAAGAACACCAAATCCCATTTCAGGTGCCGAGCCGTCCAGGTCGGCCCTCAGGGGAGGCTGGCTTGGCTGAGGCCTCTGGGGCAGGTAGGAAGAGCAAGAGGCCACCTCTTCACTCCTGCCTTCCCAGAATAGCGAGCTGTCAAGGACAAAAAGAAAAATGCCTGGAATTTCCTTTCCTTTTGGAGCCATGCCAGTCCAACGCCAATAATAAGCATGTGTGCATTTTTTAAAAAAGAACAGAATAAGCTAATCGGGAAACGGAGAGACAAATTTGCCCTCCAGGAGTGCCTTCTACATTGAGCTGCGTTGCCAAAGCTGTGATTTTGAGGGAATGTGCGTCCAACAGAGAAGGGGAGGAAATGTCGGGTCCAGTTCTGCCTCTGCTAGGGAGTGTGTGTCTGGCCTTGGGTGAGTTACCCCTCTCGGCCTCAGTTTCCCCACTGCAAATGGTTCCCTGCTCCCCACGGCTGCATGCCTGTTCCGAGTGCGGAAGATGGAGGTTGTTGGAAAGCACTTTCGAAAATTAAAAGAGATAAAACAGCAAAGGAGTGGTAGTTTTGTGCCTCGAGAGATCTCTGCGTGAAAGGATTTGCCCCAATGTGTGGAGTGGTTCCCGTTTTTGAGGGTGAAACCACTCCTAGAAGACTGCTGGCTTTGGGGGTGCTTTGGGGCCCGGAAGGAGCAGCGTTCAGGGTCCGTGGGGTCCCTTAATAATTATTATTTTATTATTATTATTTATACTCCACCCTCCCCAGCCAAGGCCGGGCTCAGGGTGGCTAACAAGCAATAATAAAAACAAGTTGAATGAATACAACTTAAAAACAAAATTAAAATACATTAAAATATTAAAATATAGCCTCATTGCAGGAGAAAGGAAACTAAAAAAGAGAGGGGGAGGGAATCAAATTGGCTCCAAGCCAAAGGCCAGGTGGAACGACTCTGTCTTACAGGCCCTGCGGAAAGAAATCAGATCTCACAGGGCCCTGGTCTCAGGAGACAGAGCCTTCCACCAGGCTGGAGCCAGTGTTGAAAAGGCCCTGGCTCTGGTTGAGGCTAATCTGACTTCCTTAGGGCCTGGGACTACTAGGGTGTTGCTATTTATGGACCTTGAGGCTCTCCGTGGAGCATACCGGGAGAGGCGGTCCCGTAGGTACAAGGGTCCTAGGCCGTGAAGGGCTCTAAAGGTCAAAACCAGCACCTTAAATCTGACCCTGTACTCCACCGGAAGCCAGTGCAGCTGGAGAAGCACTGGGTGAATATGCTCCCATGGCAGAGACCCTGTGAGGAGCCTCGCTGCAGAATTCTGCACCCGCTTTGACATAAACCACAGCTTGCCCCCCCCCCAATTCTATTTCCATCTCTCCCTCTCCTGCTCCACATCCCTTCCTAGGGAGGGTCTCTGGTTGTGGCAACGGGAAATGGAGCAGTCTTTGTGTCCTGCTCCCAAAATAGCTCCCCTTTCCTTGTTGCACGCAGGCTAGGATTTCCAGGGTGACAGTCGTCCTCCGGTCCCTCCCTGCTGGGACCTTTGAACCCTCACAAACAGATCTCAATCACGAAGGCTGTCTCGCTGTGCAGGATTTGGGGAAAGGCTTGTAGATTCTCATGCAAATTGGGCTGGGGGTCTTGCCTGTCATGCCTCTGCGTCTCTGCTGGGCAGTCTTCCAGCCCTCTTCTCTGTGGGTCACAGCCTGTAAAGTCCCACTCTCATCTGTGCATGTGCAGATGAAAAACTAGGGGGCCAGGGGCCAAAGCAAAGGGGGTTGGGCTGGATGACCTCTTTGGGTCCCTTCCAATTCTGTGGTTCTGAGAAGTACATGGGGACAGGTGGGCTTCTTTCACCATGGGCTGGGGAGGGAGGAATCTAGTCCCCCCTGTTGCAGGAAACCGCCCCCCCCCATCATTCAGTTTGTACAAACTTACACACAACATATGTGATGCTTCTGTTATAAATTTACAGAAAATCAACCATACATCGGATCTGCACCGTTCCACTTTTATTTTACTCCCATGAAGGAAGTACTACAAAATGGGGAAGGTTTGATACAGGGCAGCCATAATCTCTCGAGTGTACCAACCCAGTTGGCATGGCAACCTTGATGGTCCCAGACAGAAGACCATCACACTCAGTTTCCTGCATATGGGAGTGGATTCAGCACGGACTGGAACAAAGGACAGTGATCAGCTCTTCCCTCTGGGGACAGGAAACTGCAAACTCCCTTTTGGCCTCTGGAAAGTACTCATGGGGAGGGGGAAAGGTGGAACCGGCCAGGTGACAAGACACTCAGGTTACCACCACAACTCATCCCTCAACCCCTCCTCTTTGTGATGTAGTTATGATGTAGTCTTGGGGGTGTAGCATGGGGGATTAGCAGCTAATAAAAGTTGCCTTTTGTACTGGGCTTCCATCTTGTTCCACCTGGTGGCAGGTGGGAGTCCTGTGGCGACAGTCTTCAATAAAGACCAAGCCTACTGGCTGCTGTTTTGCTCTGGTATTCCTGGCTGGTGTCCTTGTTTTTTGTCCAAGAGAGCCCTCAGATTTCTCCATTAACACCCCTAAACAATCAACACTTTGGTAAAGGCTAAGCCACAATCAGGGACGCAGGTGGCGCTGTGGGTTAAAGCCTCAGCGCCTAGGGCTTGCCGATCGAAAGGTCGGCGGTTCGAATCCCTGCGGCGGGTTGCGCTCCCGCTGCTCGGTCCCAGCGCCTGCCAACCTAGCAGTTCGAAAGCACCTCCGGGTGCAAGTAGATAAATAAGGACTGCTTACCAGCGGGAAGGTAAACGGCGTTTCTGTGTGCGGCTCTGGCTCTGGCTCTGGCCAGAGCAGCGATGTCACGCTGGCCACGTGACCCGGAAGTGTCTCCGGACAGCGCTGGCCCCTGGCCTCTTAAGTGAGATGGGCGCACAACCCGAGTCTGTCAAGACTGGCCCGTACGGGCAGGGGTACCTTTACATTTACCTTTAAGCCACAATCTTCTGAAGATTCATTCATTCATTCTCTTTCATAATGCAACCTTGAAATAAAGCTAAGACGCAACAGCACATCACTTGTAGTTATTTATGTCCCTTAAAAAAAGAAAAACTTTTTTACATATAAAAATTTACAGAAATATACATTCAAATACAGAGGAGCGGCTCCCTTCGAAGGACAGCCACAACCCCCTCCCAACCACCAAAAAAAAAAAAAAAAACCCACACACAAACACACCCAGGGAGATCCTATCCACTGGTTTCTGCTTGTTAAAACTAACCCAAATTCAGCACCCAAAAAGTAGGCAGCCTGGCCCTGCCAAAGCAATTTGGAGGGCAGTCGAACTCCACTATTTATTTCTGCGGTGATTGGGGAAGGTGTTCTTCCCCAAGCCCTTTGGTGCATCAGGTTGGAAAAGCAGCAAACTGCTCCTGTTTGCCTTGGGCAGTTGGGTTATCTGGGTGCCAGGAAAGTTAACGGTCAAAGCAGAGGGAAGACACAAGTTTCTCTTTACTCCCCAAACCCTGAAGAGAAACGCAAGTATTTTGCTTGACCGAGGCCCGCAGGCTGTGGCTCAGGTGTGGTTGGGGCTTATTTGGGGGAGGAGCAAAGGCAAGCTCCGCCTCCAAACCCACCCCCCCGCATTCCAGTCTCTCCTGACATTTGGGAAATAGGCATGGCCAGCACTGTGGTTCAAAGTCTTGACCCTAAACAGGCACCCCAATAATCTCACGTCCCCAAACTCAGTCTCAACGCCCCTGATGAGCTCCACGGAAGTCTTTACTGTCCACCACGTGCAGGACAGCAGTCGGGAGGGGGTTTCCACCATATCCTTCACGCCAATAAATAAACTTAGCGGTGCAAAAACCAGCTGGCCCCTTCCAAAAGGCCCCTGGGGCTCTTCCAGTTCCGCCCCAGGCCCTGTATCCCCCTGGTTCCAGTAGCATATCTGGCTGAATAAATTAAATGGCAGAGTCCCGGGGGAGCCAAGGTGGCCCCCGTCTCGATGTGTCGGCTGCATCTTCCTGGCTCACTCCCCCAACATCCTCTCCAAGATGGCGATAAGGTTGTCCAGGCCCCAAAGGTATCCGTCCTCGCGGTTGCCTTCCTGCCAGGGCAGGCGGTGAGTCAGAGTCTGCTTCTCAGGCAGCGGCACTGTCTTGCCAAAGTCGATCATCCACACCCGCGCCAGACCCGTCTGGTCGTGGACGAAGAGAAGAGAGCTGCCCACTACCTGGGAGAGAGAAAGGAAGAGGAAAAAGAGAACATTAATGACTGTGCCTTTCGGCGCCTGCTAAAAGCACTTTTGCTTTGGCAAGCCTAACATCATAGCTGTCAGTTACAGATAGGTAGCCGTGTTGGTCTGCCATAGTCAAAACAAAATAAAAAAATTCCTTCCAGTAGCACCTTAAAGACCAACTAAGTTAGTTCTTGGTATGAGCTTTCGTGTGCATGCACACTTCTTCAGATACACTGAAACAGAAGTCACCAGACCCTTCTATATAGTGAGAAGGTGGGGAGGGGTATTACTCAGAAGGGTGGTGGGATTGGGTGATTGGCAGATAGCTGTGATGAGCCTGTTGATGACTCTTAACGACTGCAATAGGTCTTACAGGAAAAAGCAAGGGGTGAGAAGGTGAAAAATGGCTTTGTCATGTATAATGAGATAAGAATCCAATGTCTTTGTTCAGACCAGGTCTCTCCATGGTTTTAAGTTTGGTAATAAGTTGCAATTCAGCAGCTTCTCTTTCCAGTCTATTTCTGAAATTCCTTTGTAATAGAACAGCTACTTTGACATCTTGTAAAGAATGTCCTGGGAGATTGAAGTGTTCTCCTACTGGTTTCTCTGTCTTGTGGTTCCTGATGTCAGATTTATGTCCGTTTATTCTTTGGGGTAAGGTTTGGCCTGTTTGTCCAATATAGAGAACTGAAGGACACTGTTGGCATTTGATGGCATACACAATGTTAGACGATGAGCAATTAAATAGTCCCGAGATGGTATGTGTGATGTTGTTGGGGCCAGTAATGGTGTTGTCCGGGTGTATGTGGCAGCAAAGTTGGCATCTGGGTTTATTGCAGGCTCTGGTGCCAGTGTCCGTGTTAAGTCTGGTTGTAGTATTATTGTGGGTTAGGAGTTGTTTAAGATTGGGTGGCGGTCTGTAGGCAATGTCATAGCTGTCAACTTACAGATTTGAAAATAAGGGACCAGCAGCCAAAATAAGGGATTTTCAGGGCACAGGTATGTTCAACTTCTGAGCCCCTCCGAGCCAAAGGCAGAAAGCCCAGCCAGCAGCCAAACGAAGCCTCAAGCGGTGGTTCCCACAGCGCAGCAACCCGGCAAAGGGGATGCAGCAAGGAAAACCACCATCACCTCTCCGCTGGGAAGCGCTGAGCAAAGGCGAGTCACCAGGCAACGCGGCCAATTTGATCGCCACAAGGCATGCAAGCTCCACCCCCCAGTCGTTCTTAGACTCCTTATTGGGTGAGCAACACAGCCAAGCAACACAGTTGGAGCCTCCCTCCTCCCTGGCCAGCAGGGAAGGACGGAGAGGAGCTGCTTCCTTTGAAACCCGGGAAATTTAAGGGACATCATCAAGAAGGGACAGCAGCAGGACATGGCGCTGGGATAAGGGACTGTCCCGCCAAATGAGGGACGGTTGACAGCTATGCCTACCATCATTATTGTGACATACCGGTATATTGCAATGTTTCGCCGGTGAGATATTGCGACGATGAAAAGCAGATATTGGCCAACCCTTCTACCCAGACGCTTAGAAATTGCTGGTGTGAATCTTTTTATTGCAACTTTGGGGTTTTTTTTTTTTGAGAGTTGCAATTCTTTCTTGCTTTTAGTTTTTTTGCAAACCACTTTGAGGGGTACAATCAAGCGGTGAATAGATTTCATAAATTATGGGAATCAGTTACCCACTGGAGGAGAATGGTTATGTAAGCTTTCAGAATATTTATAATTAGCCAAACTGACAGATACAATAAGACGAAAACCAAAAAGTAAAGTGAAAAAGGAATGGGAGTGCCTAAATGAACACCTTAAAAGCCAAGGTTTGAGGACAGAAATCTGGCTGACTTTGGAATAACCTTATGAAGTGAAAGGATAAGAAAGAGGGATTTATATCTAGATGTTAGGATAGAGATGATAAGGAAAACAGGAAGACACAATGAGAGGTAAATGAGGTACTATGGGATTGGTGGTAGTCAATGTTTGTTTTCCTTTTTAGTGTTTATATTATTAATTTGTAAGATTTAGATTTGTTTTTTATATATGCTTGTTTTTGTGTTTTGTGTATTGTTATTTTTTGCTTTTTTTGTTGTTGTGTGGAAAATACCCCGCCCTCCCCAAAACCGGGCTCAGGGCGGCTAACACCAGATATAAAACAATTGCTTGAAATACAACTTAAAAAACAAGATTAAAATACAACATTAAAATGCAGCCTCATTTCAGCAGAAACTCAAAAACTTTTTTGGGGATGAAAACGTCAAGTCTTCACCAAGGCTAACTATCCAGATCCTGAAAGTTAAATTTATTGCGTACCGTCCTAATGGACTGGGATCCATTTAAGCCTTTGTTTTTAGATTAAGGCTTGTTGGCATTGGATCAGATTGACATGCCGTCTTCCTTGCACATCCTGCGCTTGCAAACCGCCTTTTACCTTAGAAAGGCGGCATGCAAATGGAAAGCGAAAACGAGATGAAAAACCACCCCTGGTTCCTGAATGGCGGGGGAATGAGAGGCAGGGCCCCCAAAGTCAAGCGCCCAAGACCCTGCAGGAACCCACCAGATGCCCTCAGAAGTTCCCCCTCGTTCCACGGAAAGAGACCCACCTCGTGCGTCTTGAAGAACTCGGACTGTTCGAGAGCCCGCCTGACTTCCTGCAGCCGCTCCAGGTAGCTTGTCTGGGGAAAGAAGAAGGAGAGACCTGAGAGGATATACGATGCTCCCTTCCCAAATTCTACGGCCTTCCCACAGCCATGACTGGGGCAGGTGCCAGGAATACCCTGGAGGAGATGGGCTGCCTTTTCCCAAAAGTACAGTGGTACCTCGCAAGACAAATGCCTCGTAAGACAAAAAAATCGCAAGACGAAAGAGTTTTTCGTTTTTTGAGTTGCTTCGCAAGATGGATTTCCCTATGGGCTTGCTTCGCAAGACGAAAACGTCTTGCAAGTTTGTTTCCTTTTTCTTAAAACCGTTAATACCCAGGGAATCCGTGCTTAGCAAGACGAAAAATTCGCAAGACGAAAAAACTTGCAGAACGAATAATTTCGTCTTGCGAGGCACCACTGTACACAAAACAGATACCGCAAAAATCCCTGAAACGAGAAGTAATCGACTGGAAATATTACCTTGTGGAAATCAACTAAATAATAAAAAATCAAAAAGCTTAAGGGAAAAAATTAGAAAACCCTAAAATAAAACAAAGCCTTAACGGGATGCCGGCTACAAACCTCGTTTCACTGAACTATTCAGTTTCCTCAGAAGGAAATAGAAAAATCCTTAACTTTAAAGGACCAAAATTGAAACAAGGGTAGAACCCCAAAAATTCTGACGTACTGTAATCCTAGCTCGGCCTAGGTAAAGCAAAGCGCAGTAATAAAAGGATTGAAGACTCAAAAGTTCGGTTTCTAATACTGAATTTACAAACCTAAATAAGAAAGTTTTAAAGAAAGCCAAACTTGAAGAAGGCAAAGCACAATAATAAGGGGCTGAAGACTCAACTGTGAAAATTCTAGCGCTGCTTTTACAAAAAGGTTTCAAAAACCTAAACCAAAAGTGGGCAGGGGGCTGCGGAAATCTAAAAAAAGCGGCATGTCAAGGAAAAGCGTGGGAAGTGTCAAATGGGCCCTCCCTCCCTGCAAAGGGCTTAGTGCCCAGGGGCAGAATCTGGACCCTCACCAGGACTCTCCTGTCTCCGTCCACAAAGTCCCAGAAGGCCTGCGTCACCTGCTCCGGTTGGCGAGTCTTCTTGAAGCTGGTGTTGCAGGTGCCGTCCGCTTTCTTGGAAAGAGAAAAAGAGAGAAAGAATGTCAGATTATCGGGAAACGAGGCAGCCTTAAAAGCCAGCACTGTGTCGCCAGGAACCAACGATGAGCAGAGCCAAAGGGACTAATAATAATAATAAATTTTATTTATACCCGGCCCTCCCCAGCCTAGACCGGGCTCAGGGCAGCTAACACCCGATATAAAAACAAATTGATTGAAATACAACTTAAAAACAAGATTAAAATACAACATTAACTTAGAGGCTCCACCTCTGTGCTTTCCCGGTGGCCATGGAGAAATAATTTTATAGAGGCTGTGAGGACAAAGCTGTGCCTGGTTTGTTTTTGGGACTGAATTTATTCAAATGCAAAGGTTGGTGCATTACTACAAATAGCCCTGGCAGCTTCAGAAACTGGACTCCCCCCCCATCACAGTCATAAGAGCATAAGAAGAGGCCGCGGGATCCTGTCCTCACAGTGGACAGATCCCCATAAGAACCTATGAATGGTGATAGACTGCTCCTGGAGCTGGAGGCTCTGTAAGACCATAAGAAGAGCCTGGCTGCTGGACTAGGCCAAAGGTGGCCCATCTAGTCTGGCCATTTCTTCTCACAGGGGCCAACTAGATGCCCCAGGAAGGCCCCCAGCCCCAGAGCAGCTCTCCCTAACTCAAGAATACTCGTAGCCAGAAGTGAAACAACACGAACAACAACAATAATAATAGATTGGCAAACACTCATGATCAAGTATTTTCAATTAGCAAAGCTGACTGGAAAAGTCACGGGAGCCCCGAATCAAAAAACATACAGAAAATGGAAATTATTCAAGGAGTATACAAGATTATATTGTAAAAATGATATTATCCTAGCAGAATTCAATGATTAAAGGTAAAGGTAAAGGGACCCCTGACCATTAGGTCCAGTCGCTGACGACTCTGGGGTTGCGGCGCTCATCTTGCTTTACTGGCCGAGAGAGCCGGCGTTTGTCCACAGACAGCTTCCAGGTCATGTGGCCAGCAGGACTAAGCCGCTTCTGGCGAACCAGAGCAGCGCATGGAAACGCCGTTTACCTTCCCGCCGGAGCGGTACCTATTTATCAACTTGCACCCATGGGTGCTTTCAAAATGCTAGGTTGGCAGGAGCAGGGACCGAGCAACGGGAGCATACCCCATCACGGGGATTCGGACCGCTGACCTTTTGATCAGCAAGTCCTAGGCTCTGTGGTTTAACCCACAGCGCCACCCGCGTCCCATAATTGAATGATACTTGTGTATAACAAACATCTTAGAAGAATATATAGAAAAAGGCATAAAATAAACTGTGCGATAAAACCAAGACAATATAAAAAGTACAATGAAAACGACTGGAAGTTTTTCTCAGAAGAGTTTATGATGCTGTGTAAATGATTGGCTTTTTAACTGATTTTTTCCGTTAATGATAATTCTTTGTTTGTTTGTTTTTCTTTCTTTTTTTCTTTTCTTTTTTTATCTCTTTTCTTTTTCATTCTCGTGTTTAATTCCATTGTAATGTATGATTGTATTTTAAATCAATAAAGGCTATATATATATATATATATATATATATGAGTGCCTCTCCCTGCGGCCGCTCACCTTGATGCCTTCGATGCGGAAGCCCAGCGTGGTGGTGGAGCTGAGGGTCTCCCTCCACTGCATGTAGCGGGGTTTCAGGACGGCGCTCTGCGCATGCTCTTCCGCCGTTGGAGCCGCTGGGTCCACGGCCACCATCTTGTCGTACATGTCTCTGCGCGGACAGGGCTGCTGCCTCGCCTTCTCCAGCTCCTCCTCGAGGTACGTCCTGCGCCGGGGAGAGAGAAGAGAAGCACAAGGTCAGGCGCCCATCTTGACGCTGCTCCTCTGGCTCGGGGTCAGGCTGGATGACCTCCTGGTATCCCCTCCCCCAGGTGGCTTGAAGGGCTAACCTGACTCCCATCTTGCAGTCCATGATGGAGGGTGCGTCAAAGCCGGACAGCAGGTCCTCCATCTGGATGTAGGTCTCCCCATCGCGCTCCACCACCCCATAATAGGCCGGGACGTAGGGCTGCAGCGCGTCACACACCAGGCGCTCCAGGCATTGCTGCTCGCTGGGACAGTACTTCTTCAGGATGCGGCCAAAATCACCGGCCCTGAAGTTGCCTGCGGGGGAAAAGACACAAGCTATCAAGAAGAGTTGGGGGAAAAACATTGTTCTGAATATGTGTATATGTATGTAATATGTGTATATGTATGTAATGATTTGGGACGCGGGTGGCGCTGTGGGTTAAACCACAGAGCCTAGGACTTGCTGATCAAAAGGTCAGCGGTCCGAATCCCCGCGACGGGGTGAGCTCCCGTTGCTCGGTCCCTGCTCCTGCCAACCTAGCAGTTCAGAAGCACATCAAAGTGCAAGTAGATAAATAGGTACCGCTCCGGCGGGAAGGTAAACAGCGTTTCCGTGCGCTGCTCTGGTTCGCCAGAAGCGGCTTAGTCCTGCTGGCCACATGACCCAGAAGCTGTACGTCGGCCCCCTTGGCCAAGAAAGCGAGATGAGGGCCGCAACCCCAGCGTCGGCCACAACTGGACCTAATGGTCTGGGGTCCCTTTACCTTTAACTTGTCGGGGGGGGGAGGCATCTCCAGAGGGGATACCCTACCTCTCTTCTTCCCCGCCCCCCCCCCCAGATTCCAAGGTCTGCCTGGAGACCTGGCCACAATTGCACACATGCTCCCCCCACAGGACCCCACCCCCCCAACCAGCCTCCTCCCCTCCAACCCCAGAGTTACCTGCATGGCCAGCCAGCTGGACCCAGGGGTAGCGCTTGCGGAAAGAAACCACACAGGGCGACCATTGCACCATGTTCCTCAGCTTCTTCCAGGGCTTGTTCTGCAGAGCAAAGGAAACTCACCGTGAGCCTTAGGAGAATTGGGGCCCTTTGGGGGCAATCCAAGGGGTGGGGGAGAGAACTGTGACCCTTTCCACTTGGTCAAGAGCAAGAATTTTGTATCTGAAACGTCAGGCAAAACGCTCTACTCCATCACACCCTGTGCTGCTTAAGCAGATGCCACGGCATAGTGGAGTGTGCAAAACTCAGGCAGGCTCTCACCCATTACAGAAACAGCTGCTCCAAGCCCCCGGGGTAGTCTCTCCTTCACTGGAGGTGTTTAAGCAGAGGTTGGGCTGGCCATCCGCCCAGGATTCTTTAGCTGCAATACATGCATTGCAGCGGGCTGGACTGGATGACCCCTGGGGTTCCCTTCTAACACTACAATTCTATAATTCTACACAAAGAGGAGAAAAATCTGCTGGATAGTGCAGATGTCCGGCTCATTTTGGACCTGGGGGGGGTCTACCTTTTTATTATTTATTTATTTATTCCTGAAGTAGTGTCTCCACCCCCATCGTTCTACCCGGACACTGAAGTCCTCCTCCAAAGGCCTTCTGGCAGTTCCCTCCCTGAGAGAAGCCATGTTACAGGGAACCAGGCAGAGGGCCTTCTTGGTGGTGGCACCCGCCCTGTGGAACACCCTCCCACCAGATGTCAAAGAGAAAAACATCTACCAGACTTTTAGAAGACATCTGAAGGCAGCCCTGTTTAGGGAAGCTTTTAATGTTTGACACACTATTGTATTTTAGTATTTTGTTGGAAGCCGCCCAAAGTGGCTGGGGAAACCCAGCCAGATGGGCGGAGTATAAATAATAAATTATTATTATTATTATTATTATTATTATTATTATTATTATTATTATTATTACTACTATTACTATTATTATTACCTCAGCCCCCAGAGTTTCTGTACGATGCCTCAGTTTAGTGGCAGGAAACAAATTCTGTCAAATCCACCTTAATCTTACAGGAAAGGAGGAATTTCACCCATTACACCCTTCTCCAAACAATCAAACAGGCATCCATATTACAGGTCTTTATAAGCCTCCGGGAGGAGAGTAGTTTTTCATAGAATCACAGAGCTGGAAGAGACCCCCAAGGATGCTCTAGTCCAATCCCCTTCAATACAGTGGTAGCTCAGGTTAATTTTGTTCCAGAGGTCCGTTCTTAACCTGAAACTGTTCTTAACCTGAAGCACCACTTTAGCTAATGGGGCCTCCTGCCAGTGGCGTAGCGTGGGGGTGCAGGGGGGGCCGGCCGCACCGGGCGCAACATCTGGGGGTTAGGGGGCGCAAATCCACGGGTTAGGGGTCGCAAATTACTTGCCTTGCCCCGGGTGCTGACAACCCACGCTATGCCACTGCCTCCTGCTGCAACCGCACCGCCAGAGCACAATTTCTGTTCTCATCCTGAAGCACTATTTCTTGGTTAGCGGAGTCTGTAACCTGAAGCGTATGTAACCTGAGGTACCACTGTATAGGGATCCCAACTAAAGCATCCAGAGGGCCACCCAACCTCTGCTTACAAACCTCCAAGGCAGTCCACCATCTTCCAAGAGAGCTCATATTTTAAAAATACATATATAATAAGAAGCGAAAAGAGAAAGACGGGGAACTTTGCGTCTTGGGTTCCATCTCCTCTTCCCCAAATCCAGCCCACCCCACTTTGAGGGAAGGCAGTGGGTCTGGCAGGTTGAGATGGACGCAGCTGGGGCAGCCAGATAAGCAGAGCCGCAAGCAGATAAGCGGCCACACCACCAAATCAACCGGCATTTATTTCTCCAGCGCCGTCTGTGTGCAATGTACAAAACAAAGTTGAGATGGAGGTCTCTGCCCTGAGGGGCCTACAATCATCAGAACTGAGACAGTGGTGGCCACAGAGGAAGCTGTCTGAAGAAAGGCCAGATCAGACCGCTATTAGCAAAAAATTGGAAATCTCAAGAAATACCGACGGTAGAAGAACGGCAGATGAAGATGTTGGAGTTTCTGCAGCTGGCTGACATGACTGGAGGAATCCGTGAGCAGAAAGAGGAGGAATACCAAGAAGACTGGATGAAATTTAAAGACTATTTAGCTAATTATTGTAATATAAGATAATTGAGAAGGTTCTTGAAAGTACTAAACAGGCCTAGGATAACAATAAGAATGTGGCATAGTAATATGGATTTAAGACAATAAGAAAAGAGTTGAATATGGTTAATTGAAGGAACTAATTATTTAGAAAGATGTTTGGGAGAACTGTTACAAGGTGATATAACGAAATTCAGTTGGGGGGGATTTGAGGAAGTCACTTAACAATGGAATTGAAAATTACTATAAGAAGGAATGTGTGTTTTTATTTTTTTATTATTGTGATGTGTTTTGTTTTGTGTGTTTTATATGTTATATTTGTTATAAATGTGGAAAATTACCGTATTTTTCACTCTATAACACGCACCCGACCATAACACGCATGTAGTTTTTAGAGGAGGAAAATCCATAGGCATGCCACCCGTAGGCATTCCCTTCATAACACGTACAGACATTTCCCCTTACTTTTTAGGAGGAAAAAAGTGAGTGTTGTGGTGCAAAAAATATGGTAATTTAAAAATTTGGAAGAAAGGCCAGATCAGACTGCTTCAGGGGCTGGATCCAGCCCACAGCCGGCCTACCCTGCCTACGTTCTCCATTTATTTGTGAAACCCAATTAGACACACACACACACACACACAGCCTGCAGAGGAGTCATTGCTAAATTAGTTGGGGAAATTGTCCGAAAGCTCAGTAGTGATATATGGAAGTGAGAGCTGGACCATTAAGAAGGCTGATCACTGAAGAATGGGTGCTTTTGAATTATGGTGCTGGAGGAGACTCTTGAGAGTCCCATGGACTGCAAGAAGATCCAACCTCTCCATTCTGAAGGAAATCAGCCCTGAGTGCTCACTGGAAGGACAGATCCTGAAGCTGAGCCACCTCATGAGAAGAGAAGACTCCCTGGAAAAGACCCTGATGTTGGGAAAGATGGAGGGCCCAAGGAGAAGGGGACGACAGAGGACGAGATGTTGGGACAGTGTTCTGGAAGCTACCAGCATGAGTTTGACCAAACTGCGGGAGGCAGTGGAAGACAGAAGTGCCTGGCGTGCTCTGGTCCAGGGGGTCACGAAGAGGCGGACATGACTAAACGACTAAACAACAACAACAGTATTGTCCATGCAGCCAGGCTGTGGCTCTCCAGCGGTCATAAAATCACAGGAATGTTGAGCTGGAAGGGATCCCAAGGATCATCTAGCCAACCCCTTGCAGTGCAGGAATCTCAGCTGCTCTTCTTCCCCAGCCTGGCTAAGAGACGCCAGCAGAGACTGAACCCCCCACCTTCAGTGGATCTCAAAGTGGGCGGCGGCAAACCCCACCCACCCTGGGGTGGAATGAGATTCCCTGGGGGTTCTCAGTTTTTTAAAAAAATTAAATTTGCATACATCCAAAGATCACAGGGCGGTTCACGTCATAAAGAACACAAAATACGTAACAACCCAAGTAATTGAGCCAAATAGTTTTAACTGGATTTTGAATACATGCGCAATGAATCATCACCGTTTTGTTTTGGATTTTATGGCGTTCTTATCTTCCTAAGAAGGCCATGCAAATCGCTGTTCTGAACAATGCTTTCCATAGGGTCAGGAAGGGCTCACAGGGGTTGAGTTTATGGAACCAAGGGGGGGTGCGCCCCCCCCAAAAAAACTTTCTGGGAACCACTGGCCTGATTGAAGCTGCAAAAAGCCGAAAGGGGCTGGTATAGGCATCCTGCACAAAGCCTGGAGGCCACCACTGAAGGGGCCCTGTTTCTTTTGCAGGGGGTGGACTAGATGACTCTAGGGGACCCTTCTTCACTCGCAGCCCCCACCCCAGGCAGGCCACGGCACTCCTACTTTCGTCCCCCCACCCCAGCTCACAAGCAGAGATCTGCTGTGATCTGGGTCCATCCAGTTGCACCTCAGCTCAGCGGAAAAACCTCCCTCTTCCTCCCACATCTCTAACCACAGCACGACAGAGTTTCCACTGTGAGCAGGAGGCAGCAAGGGGGGGTTGCTCAATTTGCCACAGCTGAAAAGCAAACAACTGCCTGGGGGGCGGGGAGTTGACACCTGCCAAAGGGCCACACCTTTTTTATTGCCCAGGTGAGACAAGGAAGACTTGCTCGGGATGGTAGTGAGTGGCACTCTGCATATGCTCAGAAGCACCCTTGGTTTTTCCTCACTTTGAAATTGGCAGGGCTGAGCCACTGCCAGGTTTATAAGAAGGGGCCAAGGGAGAGGGGGCCAGAGGTCTTGGCTCCAACTCCTGAGCTAGTCCCCACCACCACTTATTAATTTTAATTATTATTATTATTCAAATCTGTTTACTGCCCTTCTTCCGAGATACCAGGCTAGTTTCACAATAGAAAAATAAAAAATGAAAATACAAAACCAAGCCAATAACTCACATGCTCAGCCACAATTCCTCCTCTCTGCTGTGCCCTTCAGCCATCTTCTCCAATCCAGCACCCACCAGACGCTTTGGACTACAACTCCCATCCATGGGAACCGTAGTGCAAGTCGCCTAGAGCATACAGTTCAGCTATGGAACTCGCTCCTTCAGGAGGGCAGTGACGGCTACCAACCTGGATGGCGTCAAACCTCCAGGGGTATTGAAGCAGGGGGTTGGACTAGATGACCCCTAAGGGTCCCTTCCAGCTCTACCATCCTGTGTGAACTAGGACTGGGCAAATTCATGGAGGGCAAGGTGGCTGGAGACAGCTCCTAAGTCAGGATGGCTGTGCTCTGTAGCTGGTTTTCCTCTGGGATCCCATATCCCAAAAGAGAGAAAGAGGGAATCGCAAGAATATTAGAAGAGCCCGGCTGCTGAATGAGGCCAATGAGGGCCCATCTAGTCCAGCACCCTTTGTGGCTTAGGGCCCTCATATTTACAGGACCGCCTCTCCTGGTCTGCCTGCAGAGGACCCTAAGGTCCATGAATAACCGTAGTTTAGAGGTCCCGGGCCCTAAGGAAGTCAGGCTATCCTCCACCAGGGCCAGGGCCTTCTCAGTGATGGCTCCGACCTGGTGGAATGCTCTGTCCCAGGAGACCAGGGCCCTGCAGGATTTAACCTCCTTCCGCAGGGCCTGTAAGACAGAGCTATTCAGCCTAGCCTTTAATTTGAATTCAGCCTGATCTTTTATTTCCCTTCTCTTCCCTCCCCTTCTTATGAAGATCACCCGCTCTGAGACCCCACAGCTAATTCTCCCCTGGCCTCCTCGCTGGCCCAAGTAGGACTAATTCAGCCAGCTAGCCCTGGGGATTATCTAATTGATTTTTGAATTTCATTATCATTCATGTTTTTATGCTGTATTTTATGCTGTTTTGATAATTGTTTTAAATTTGTTGTTAGCCGCCCTGAGTCCAGTTTTTGAACCGGGAAGGGTGGGGTATAAATAAAAATTTATTATTATTATTATTATTGCCACAGGGGCCAAATACCCCCACATAAACTAGGAATCTAGATAGACTGCTTCTGGACCTGGAGTTTCCACAGGAGCCTAAGAGAAGCCTGGCTGCTGGATCAGGCCAAGGTCTCATCCAGTCCAGCCTCCTGTTCCCACAGTGGCCACCCAGATGTGAGAAGCAGGGCCTGAGCAAAACATTTCTGCTGTCCAGCAATTGCTGATCATTTACCGCCTCTGGCAGTGGGTGACACACACAGCCATTGTGGCTGGCAGCAACTGAGAGCTGTGTCCCATAATTATCCATGAATTTGTCCAATCCCCCGTCTCCTGTGGGAGGGAGTTCCACAGTTTACCTTTGCGCTGCCTAAGGTCCATCTAGTTCAAGCTATGGTTTTCCCAGTGTGATGTATGGAAGTGAGAGCTGGACCATGAAGAAGGCTGATCGCCGAAAAATGGACGCTTTTGAACTATGGTACTGGAGGAGTCTCTTGAGAGTCCCATGGACTGCAAGAAGATCAAACCTCTCCATTCTGAAGGAAATCAGCCCTGAGTGCTCACTGGAAGGACAGATCCTGAAGCTGAGGCTCCAGTACTTTGGCCACCTCATGAGAAGAGAAGACTCCCTGGAAAAGACCCTGATGTTGGGAAAGATGGAGGGCACAAGGAGAAGGGGACGACAGAGGACGAGATGGTGGGACAGTGTTCTCAAAGCTACTAACATGAATTTGACCCAACTGCGGGAGGCAGCGGAGGACAGAAGTGCCTGGCGTGCTCTGGTCCAGGGGGTCACGAAGAGTCAGACACCACCAAACGACTAAACAACCAACAACAAAGGAACGCCTTCCTTTGAGCTGTCCTGAATCTTCCAGCATTCACTGGGTACCCACAAGTCCCCTTGTTACAAAACACTCCTCTCGGTCCACTTTCTCTGGGCCATGAATAATTTTTCCACTTCTCTTTCCTCCTCTGACTTGCTCTTTCTCTCAGCTAAGCAGCCCCAAATGTTGCTGTATCCTCTCTACTTGAGCTGACCCTCTTCCAGCTCCGTAACTTCCTTTTACAGGTGGTGCCAGGCTCAAATTCCAACGTGTACAGACAAGGTGCTTCTGAGCGCATACAGAGTGCTTTCTCTTTTGTCACCAAGGATCTAGTCGGAACCCACGCAACTGGGACTTCGTGAAAAGTTTCCAGCTTCCAGGTTAATATGATGATGAGGATAGTAATTTTTTTATTTATACCAAGCCCATCTGGCTAGGGTTCAAAGCCTTTGTGCCTTCTTGCAAAGTGAGCTGCCACCCTCGCCACTCCCCCCCAAACCTGTTCCACGCCCAGGCTGCCCTTTTGCCCTCTCTCTCTGTCTTTCCAAGATCTGCTTCCAACTGCCCCCCAGGCAGGATGGGGGGAAAAGCACGGGAGAGATCTTCATGGGAAATGGCAACAGCAGAAACCTCAGCCGTTCCACCTGCCCTGACAGGTTGGGTTGGTTGGCACGGGCCTGCGGGCACAGCGCCCTGAGCGGCTGATGCCAAGTTTTCCACCTGCCTGTTGTAAACAGTCAGCAACGAGAGTAGAGCCTGTTCTCTCCCTCCCTCCCCACAGAATCCCACAACTGCAGAGTGGGAAGGGACCCCAAGGGACATCTAGTCCAACCCCCTACAGTGGAGGAAACGTCAGCAATGCATTTCTCACAGGGGAAACCGAGGCATGCCAGGAGGGTAGTAAGTAGTGCTGCTCAGGTTCAGAGGCCTGCTAGGTTCGTGCTCCAGTAGGAAGACCAGTCACCCCAGCCAACATTTTGGCTCACCCCAAAACATCCATGACTATTAAAGGATGGAGAACAGAGGCGGCAGAAATTCTGCGGACAGATTCACAGCGCTGAAATCTCCTTACATTTTTATTCCACCTTTTCTTCAAGGAGCTCAAAGGGGCACTCTCCATTTTTATTCTGTGAGCCGCCCTGAGATCTTACGATCTAACTAACAACAACAACACAAACTTTATCCTCACAACAACCCCATAAGGTAGGTTAGAGAGACTGACCCATATGAGAACCACTGAGAGTCGAGGGGATGAAGGGGACACACTACACATTTTTTACGCCCTCCCCGGCAAAACTCTTCGCTTGCACTTCACACTTCTTGGATGTTCCACCCCTCCCTGAAGACTTGCATCCAGCATCCTGCCTGGCCGGGGCCACGGCGCTGAGCCCTACTCCGAGTAGACTCCTCCAACTGCACCGGCACGACGGACTCCAACCAGATCCCTGGCACTTAAAGGAGCCCCAGTAAAATCCTGCGCGTTGCTCTGAGTTAAAACTTCGCTGGAACCGAGGGACCCCGCCAGCAGCACAGCTGAGCCTCTAAGCGCGGCTGCAACGTGGTTAAAGCCACGCTTGCAAACACGAAAATCCGCCTCCCTCCGAAGATCCCAAGGCGCTTTCCAACACGAAAACCCACGCGCATTTAAAAGGCTACCCCCTGGGCACGTGCAGAGCGCGCTCCACCGCACGCAGCTCCTTGCTTTCCAACCCCCACCGTCACTGAACCCCAAACCCCAAAATTGCAGAGCAAAAGCCTCACCCTGCAGGCGCTCCGGTCCAGCTTTCTCATAGCCCCCGCGAGGCCCGCAGCCGCATCCAGACGTGCGCGCAGCTCGTGCGCCAGAGGGAGCGTCCGCATAGTCCTCTGCGGCCGGGCTGCGCGCGGGGCCCTTTTATGCTCTCCGCTCCTGCTCAGCCCCGCCCCCGCCCCGCCCCCTCCCGCGCAGGGCGGGGCATTTGGTGCTGATGATGCTGATCCCATCGCGTTGCCTGGCAACGGGGGAATCTTGCGGCCCATTTTTCCATGACAGCAAAAGCAGAGAGAGAGCGCGCGCGAGAGAGACGTTGCGCGCGCGTCCTGTACGCAAGGAGGCAGCGGCTGCGCAAAGGAAGCTGCCCAGGAGAAGCTGGGGCAGAGCTGCACCCAAACACACACATCATAGCTGTCAACTTTTCCCTTTTCTTGTGAGGAATCCTATTCGGAATAAGGGAATTTCCCTTTATAAAAGGGAAACGTTGACAGCTATGCACACACTCCACTTAGCTTGCAATCCTTTGTGTGCCGCCTTTCCAGAGCTAAAGCCATGCTCAACGGCAACTTGCAACATAGAAAAAAATGACAATTTTTGGATGGCCAGGTTGAGATCCCTGCATTGTGCAGGTTGGACTAGATGACTCTCAGGGTCCTGGGTAAAGGTAAAGGTAAAGGGACCCCTGTCCATTAGGTCCAGTTGCAGATGACTATGGGGTTGTGGCGCTCATCTCCCTTTATTGGCCGAGGGAGCCGGCGTACAGCTTCCGGGTCATGTGGCCAGCATGACTAAGCCGCTTCTGGAGAACCAGAGCAGCGCTTGGAAACACCGTTTACCTTCCCGCTGGAGCAGTACCTAATTATCTACTTGCACTTTGACGTGCTTTCAAACTGCTAGGTTGGCAGGAGCAGGGACCGAGCAACGGGAGCTCACCCCATCGCAGGGATTGGAACCACCGACCTTCTGATCGGCAAGTCCTAGGCTCTGTGTTTTAACCCACAGCGCCACCCGCGTCCCTAGGATTCTAGGAGTCCCTTCCAACTCTAGGATTCTAGGAGACATCGTCACAAACATGACAAAAGCAGTTAGAAACAATATGAACATCCAAAAAGTACACAACCCAGTTGGGGGAAAATCCACATAAATCCTGAGAAGATTGAAAATAAAGAGACCAAACATGGATATCAATAACAGCAGCGGCAATATCCCGTCCCCTTCACTCAAACTCGCTAATCAAAAGACCAGCTCAATAGTCTGTTCAGCAAACTCAGCTTTTGCAACTGGAGTCAGTCAGGGCCTTCAGAGGCCAGGTGGAAAAAGGCTGGGAAGCAGGGAGCAGGTTTTCCCAGACGCCAAGCCAAAATGCAACTTGCTCAAATGGCACCTTAAACCGAGGTTATAGGCGCAAACCTAGACAGCATCTTAAAAAGTAGAGACATCACCTTGCCAGCAAAGGCCCGTATAGTTAAAGCCATGGTTTTCCCAGTAGTGATGTATGGAAGTGAGAGCTGGACCACACAGAAGCCTGATCGCCGAAGAATGGATGCTTTTGAATTCTGGTGCTGGAGGAGACTCTTGAGAGTCCCACGGACTGCAAGAAAATCAAACCTCTCCATTCTGAAGGAAATCAGCCCTGAGTGCTCACTGGAAGGACAGATCCTGAAGCTGAGGCTCCAAGACTTTGGCCACCTCAGGAGAAGAGAAGACTCCCTGGAAAAGACCCTGATGTTGGGAAAGATGGAGGGCACAAGGAGAAGGGGACGACAGAGGACGAGATGGTGGGACAGTGTTCTCAAAGCTACCAGCATGAGTCTGACCAACTGCGGGAGGCAGTGGAAGACAGGAGTGCCTGGCGTGCTCTGGTCCAGGGGGTCACAAAGAGTCGGACACGACTAAACGACTAAACAACAACATGGGCACAACAATGGACTGTCCAGGCGTGCTTTTTTATAAGAAGAATACAAAGCTGAAAATGAATGAACTGCAGCTAAAATCTTTTCATTTTTCACATGGCCTAATCCTTCCCCTGCCCACCCCCCTAATATTCTTAAGAGGGTCTCTTCTCCAGTCTTCAGAGAGTGGCTGGAAGTGGGAGGCAGAAAAAGGTCCTCCTTTCCTTCGTGGCAACTTTAATCTGAAATCTTAGGCTCAGTACTGCACCCAGAGCTCAGAAACTGCTTGCATTAAGGAAATTCCCTGCCGCAAAATGCGCCTGGAACAATGGGAATTTCGAATGCTGGTTGGTTGCAGTTGACTGGATCTCGCAGCTGGAAAAGGTTCAGAGAAGTGAAGCCGAAAGGATGGAGGGAAGGACGCAACTTCCCTATGAAAGGACGGTGGCAGCGTTTGGGACGCTTTGAAGAAAATGCAGGTAAAAGGCAGAATAATAGAAAGCAGATAGAGAAGAGTTTTCCTCCCTCTCTCATGAAGCTGAATGCGGGGAAGATTCGGGACAGATAAAAGGAAAGGACTTCTTCACGCAATGCAGAGTTAGACTGTGGAACTCCCTCCCACTGGAGGCAGTGAGGACCACCAGGCTGGATGGCTTTAAAAGAGGACAGGTTGCATTCGTGAGGAGAGGGCTACCCAAAGTCACTAGCTCCCCAGTTGGAGCAGAGAGGGCTCTTCTGCTCGGATCCTGCTTACAGCCTTCCCACAACTAGTCAGCCACAGTGGAAACAGGTTTCCAGGCTATACGGCGTCCTCTTTGGCCTGATCCAGCACAGGCCCTTCTTATAGTCACATGTTAGAAGTCGCAGAACACAAGAGTTGGGAATGGGGCAGAGAAACCGCCTGCACCAGGCATTTAAAGCATCCTCATAGCACTTTGTGTAGGGACGCGGGTGGCACTGTGGGTTAAACCACAGAGCCTAGGACTTGCCGATCAGAAGGTCGGCGGTTCGAATCCTCACGACGGGGTGAGCTCCCGTTGCTCAGTCCCTGCTCCTGCCAACCTAGCAGTTCGAAAGCACATCAAAGCGCAAGTAGATAAATAGGTACCGCTCCGGCAGGAAGGTAAACGGCGTTTCCGTGCACTGCTCTGGTTCACCAGAAGCGGCTTAGTCATGCAGGCCACATGACCCGGAAGCTGTATGCTGGCTCCCTTGGCCAATAAAGCGAGATGAGCGGCGCAACCCCAGAGTTGGCCACGACTGGACCTAATGGTCAGGGGTCCTTTTACCTTTACCTTTACATAGCACATTAAGCTGCCACAGCTTCTCCCAAATTGTCCTGCGATCTGTAGCTCCTGGTGGCCGCTAATCCTTTTCGCAAAGAGCCAGATTTTGTTGCAAACCAAGGCAGAGCCCCCCGGGGGGTGGGGGGGTTGGTAGAGAGAAACCAGGTTGTCAAACTGAATCACATTAATTCTCAAGCGTCACTGGCTGGAGGCAAGGACAGCTCACGCTGAAGTCACCCATTCTACACTCCTTTCTTTCATTTTCAAAGCAGGAGGCAGCCTGGGAGCTCTCAACCTGGCAGAAAGATCTATTTTTAGCTTCAGTAGCACACATCCACACCTGAGGGGGCAATCCCAGGATCTTGCAAGTCATCTCAGCATGGGTCTTAATTCATGCCAATGCTTAATCCGTCCACGCACCCTGCAATTTCCATGCCCATCCCAGTCCCCCTGAGGGCAGACACTGGAGAGAGACATCGAGCCCTCTGGGTATCTTCCACAAACCCTCCTCTTTCTCTCTCACAGGCCCCCAAACCAGATCATCCATTGGTGGCACTTTGGGAAGCAACACAGCTCAGTGGCAGAACATCTGTTTCCTGCAGGAAGCCCCAGGTGCAGTCAGGTAGACTAGGAAATGTCTCCCATCTGAAATCTGGGGAAGCCCGCCTGTGCGGGGAATACTGAGCTCAATGTCTGCGTAAGGCCTGGACAGGTTCATGAGTTTCCAACTCCTGCCCCACTGGTGACAGAGTGGCAGGGCGTGGACTTCTCCTTTGTTTCGAGCAGGGGTAGGCAATCTAAGGCCCATGGTCCAGATGCGGCCCAATCGCCTTCCCAATCCGACCCGCAAATGGTCCGGGAAGCCACTTGCTGGGGACCCCCTGAGAGGCCTGCGCCAGGGCGCAACGCACCACTAAGCCCTATGGGAAAGATGGCTCTGGCTGTTATAGCAAAATTTGGGGTTGGCTTTTGCAGCCCAACTCTCCATCAAGGGATCCAGTGTCCTCCTAAGTTCGTTATCAGAGAAAACTGAGTGGGGGCATGATTCAGTGAATGCGAGGAAGGTGTTTGTTTTCCTGTTGCAACCGACTTCCCCTAATCAGGAGGCAAGGACCCAGAGCAAAGGGGTGCAAGAACCTTTGAAGACTTTTGAACCTGCCCAACTCCTTAGCCAAAGACCACCAGAAAGCTTCCTGCATACAGACATCACAGAAAGAGGCCGTCTGCAACAGAAATTTGGGTGTGTTCCTTGACACCTGATAATGGTCACTGATTGCATTGCCTGGCCAGTTTGGCCATTCTTTTGAGACGGTAAATACTTTAGTTCTTGAAATCAGGGATTTCGCCCCCCCCCCTCCCGCCCGCCTTTGTAATGCACACTGTATTTTGAATTGGAGCAGGAACCAGCAAGCCACTCCAGTATCCCTGCCAAGAAAACTCCATGGACAAAGACAACAGGCATATAAAAGTTATGATGCTGGAAGATGAGCCCCTCAGGTCGGAAGGCGTCCAACATGCTACTGAGTAGGAGCAGAGGACAAGTACAAGTAGATTCAGAGCTGATGAAGCGGCTGGGCCAAAGCCGAAAGGACGCTCAGTTGCGGATATGGCTGGAAGCAAAAGGAAAGTCCAATGCTGTAAAGAAAAATATTGCATAGGAAAGATGGAGGGCACAAGGAGTAGGGGACAACAGAGGACGAGATGGTTGGACAGTGTTCTCGAAGCTACCAGCATGAGTTTGACCAAACTGCGGGAGGCAGTGGAAGACAGGAGTGCCTGGCGTGCTCTGGTCCAGGGGGTCCCGAAGAGTCGGACACGACTAAATGACTAAACAACAACAACAGTTTTGAATATCTGCTCCAGCCTTTGCCAAGCTGGTGCCCTCCAGACGTTTTGGACCACAACTCCCATCAGCCCCAGCCAGTTTAGAAAAACACGGCTGTCTAATCTGTGCCATGTCGATCTGAATATAAGCGGAGGCCGCAGGGATTCCCCCACCCGCCCCCGGCATCACAGTCTCTTTCTGACAGGGGAGGTGAATGGATCTCCCCAGATCACACACGGCCAGCTCATCCCCAGAATCACGTGCCCGTCCATTGACACAGACGTGCCGATATTTTCTCCGCCGCCGCGAGTGAGATCTCAGGTTGGGGGCAGATGGAACAGGAGATGTTTATTTCCAGTCCATGCTCAGAGAACACCAGATTCTCATAAGACAGTCAGCAGAGGGAAAACGAAAGCTTTCAGCCTGCCTCAGTTCTTCCCTTTGGGCCTTTGAAGTCTCATTTTCATGCATAGGAAACTCTGAACCCACAGGAATCTGCAAAAAGACAGCCCTCATTTTGTCAAATGCATTTTGTCAAATGCTTCTGGGTTGTTTTTTTTAAAGGGCTGCTGCCATCACTGCAGCCCTTTATAGCATCTAGATCAAAGGAAGTAATAGTGCCACTGTATTCTGCTCTGGTCAGACCTCACCTGGAGTACTGTGTCCAGTTCTGGGCACCACAGTTCAAGAAGGACACGGACAAACTGGAACGTGTCCAGAGGAGGGCAACCAAAATGGTCAAAGGCCTGGAAACGATGCCTTATGAGGAACGGCTAAGGGAGCTGGGCATGTTTAGCCTGGAGAAGAGGAGGTTAAGGGGGGATATGATAGCCATGTTCAAATATATAAAAGGATGTCACATAGAGGAGGGAGAAAGGTTGTTTTCTGCTGCTCCAGAGAAGCGGACACGGAGCAATGGTTCCAAACTACAAGAAAGAAGATTCCACCTAAACATTAGGAAGAACTTCCTGACAGCTTGACAACCATATGTCAGGAGTGCTCTGATGGTGTTTCCTGCTTGGCAGGGGGTTGGACTCGATGGCCCTTGTGGTCTCTTCCAACTCTATGATTCTATGATTCTATGATTTTGTGGTTGCAAATTCCAAAAGTTCACCTCGACCTGAACTCAGACCTCCATCCTTGAGCCTCCCTGCCAGCCAGCAGCCTCCATCCATGAACCATGAGGAAAGTTTTATTCCTACAGGCCTCCAGGAACTGGCAGCTTTTTGAGAAAAGGGCTTTTAACAAGCTGTGGTGCTTTATTTGCTATATTTTAATAGATTTGTTTTTTATATTGCTTTAACTTTATGAGTGTCTCCTTACCTTTTAATGATTGCCTTTTCTCTATTTTCTAATTTAATTTTCTGCACGTTTTAAAGCATCTTGATTTTACTGTTTTATCTTTTTGTAAACCACTTTGGGGTTTGCCTGTTTTGACAATCAAGCCCCCTGGAGGTTTCACAAAACAAATGAATGAAATCTGTCTTTATGCATTTAAAGGTAAAGGGACCCCTGACCATTAGGCCCCCGTCGTGGCCGACTCTGGGGTTGCGGCGCTCATCTCGCTTTATTGGCCGAGGGAGCCGGCGTACAGCTTCCGGGTCATGTGGCCAGCATGACTAAGCCACTTCTGGCGAACCAGAGCAGAACGCCGTTTACCTTCCCGCTTGAGTGGTATCTATTTATCTACTTGCACTTTGACGTGCTTTCGAACTGCTAGGTTGGCAGGAGCTGGGACAGAGCAATGGGAGCTCACCCCGTGGCGGGGATTCGAACCGCCGACCTTCTGATCGGCAAACCCTAGGCTCTGTGGTTTAGACCACAGTGCAACCAGTGTCCCTCTACAGAATTGTAGAGTTGGAAGGGACCCAAAGGATCGTCTAGTCCAACCGCCTGAAATGCAGGTAAAAAGGTAAAAGTAAAGGGCCCCCTGACCATTAGGTCCAGTCGTGGCTGACTCTGGGGTTGCGGCGCTCATCTCGCTTTATTGGCCGAGGGAGCCGGCGTACAGCTTCCGGGTCATGTGGCCAGCATGACTAAGCCGCTTCTGGCGAACCAGAGCAGCGCACGGAAACGCCGTTTACCTTCCCGTCGGAGTGGTACCTATTTATCTACCTGCACTTTGACGTGCTTTCGAACTGCTAGGTGGGCAGGAGCAGGGACCGAGCAATGGGAGCTCACCCAGTCGCGGGGGATTCGAACCTCTGACCTTTTGATCGACAAGTCCTAGGCTCTGTGGTTTAACCCACAGCGCCACCCGCATCCACTTTAAGCATTTAGCTTTATGCATTTTAACCGTGTTGTTTCTAGTTTTGCACAAGCTGCCTCGAGTCCCTGGTGCAGGAAAAGGGTTGAGATATAAATAGCTATAGTTGTAATAATAGTAGTATTCGTGCCCCAAGCAACATCACCATCACAGGAAGAAACAACGAAACAATGCGATCCTTTTCATGCTTAAATGTGCAATTGAAAGGAGCTCCTGGATTCGGTTGGCATCCGCCAGTCTCGGAAGACCCAGATCCACGCAATGCCCAGTCTGGGAATGAGCGTAAGCAAAAAATCCCCCTCAATTCCCCGCAGCTCCTGCCCTAACAAGCCACAAAAGGGCAGCATCAGAGCCAGGAAGAAGAAGGCAGCAACCTTCCTGGGAAAACAGGTATCTCCAGTCCCGGGTGAGCCATCTCCTGCAGGGTGAGTCAGCCCGCTGGCATCTCCGAGTTCCAGGCCGCATCCAGCCCTGCCAGGCCTGGTTTCGGTGCCTCTGAGAGAAGCGTGAGTGAATCACCGGCAGGTTGGTGCTGCCTTTGGAAATGGGAATTATTTGTGCAGCAGGAAGTGAACAATTCCACCCTTTGCAGAGCGAACAATTCCACCCGGATGCTGCTCACAGAAAGAGGCGCTGAGGCCACATTGTGACCCAGAAGCCCGGCCCGTTAACCCTGCTACCCACATGTGGCAGTTTCGCGGAAATGAACTCTGCACATTCTCAGAGGCACTGCCGGGAACGTTAACAGCGTTAACCCTAAGCCGGTCAAGCCTCTAGGATGATCAGTAACTTCATCTAAGGAGCTTCTGCCAGGGTTGCTGGCCGCCGCAAGAACTTCTTTGGCACAGAAATGGAAGACACTGCAGACCTTGAAATCTCTCATTGCAAGAGAGGAAGATGCAGGCTCTGGCTATTGTAGAGGAAAGAACCCACAAACTGTGTGTTTCTAAGAAGAACCAGGACATTTCCACACTGATCGGTGGAATTTCATTTATGATGTGTCAGATTCATATATACAATATCCTCTCTCTCTCCCCCCCCCCCCCATCACAAAATATTGGGATCTGTTTTGCTGCTTTTACTTTACTCTGCCTATTTGGGAAATATACCCTCTGTCATTTGTGACTTTGTTGATATTTCCGCTTTTGTTTGTCTATATCTTTTGACACAGGGACTGTGGGTTAAACCACAGAGCCTAGGACTTGCTGATCAGAAGGTCGGTGGTTCGAATCCCTGTGACGGGGTGAGCTCCCGTTGCTCGGTCCCTGCTCCTGCCCACCTAGCAGTTCGAAAGCACGTCAAAGTGCAAGTAGATCAATAGGTACCACTCCGGCGGGAAGGTAAACGGCGTTTCCATGCGCTGCTCTGGTTTGCCAGAAGCGGCTTAGTCCTGCTGGCCACATGACCCGGAAGCTGTACGCCAGCTCCCTCGGCCAATAAAGCGAGATGAGCGCCGCAACCCCAGAGTCGTCTATGACTGGACCTAATGGTCAGAGATCCCTTTGCCTTTACCTTTTGATTTTACGTTATGAAAAGAAGGAGAAACCAGAGATCTTTGGCCTGTGCAAGATAGCAACCTATAGAATTGCAGAAGTGCAGAGGTGGAAGGTACCCAAAGGTCATCTAGTCCAATGCAGGTCCCATTCTCCTATGGTAGCAGAGATCTGTGGTCAGATGAGCAGTTCTCAAAAATTTGCAGAATCCCAGCTAGGTTTTTGAACAATCCTTTGAGAAGCCATGCTCTCTGAGGCTAATCTCTCCCTCTCCCCTAAATGAGAAAAGCCCCAGTCTGTTGCTGCAAAAGATCACACACAAATGCACACTCATTCTGCAAGTGCCAAAGTTCAAAAAGCGTCATCAGGAAGGGAAACATTTTGCTTTGTACCCGGGCCAAGAGGTGCCAGCTAATGTGGAAATGTTTTGGTGAGAGAGAGAGAAAAGGTGCAAGACTTCACGGTTCAGTCTTTTTTTTAAAAAAAAAAAAAAGTTTCAGTGTTGTCAACTAGTTGTTGTTGTTGTTTTAAAAAAGACACCAATACTTTCCTTGAACTCCAGCGAGGGCCGGGGAAACCCTCTCGGTTTGGCTCACCCAAAAGCGCTTTCGCTTCACAGGAGGAAAAATATATAAGGTTAAGAGTCAAGTTTCTGCCTTTTCTCCCCAAGACCTTTGTTACGAAAAACGTATGTTAAAAAAACAGGAAAGTGTGACTGTAAATTGCCAAGAAGCAGCAAAAGGTCCAGGATTCAGAAAATAAAGGACTGGGGGTGTTGTTGTTGTTTTTTGCTTTGGCGTTCAGGTCTCAGGTTGACAAAAATCACTTTGCATGTCAGACGCTAACTGGGTCAAGGGAACAAATTATGAATTGGAGATAATACGAGATAAGGCCAAAGGGAAGGGCTTGCTCCTCATTTGGCTGCCTCCTGGGTTATAATTAGATTTGGTTAATTACATTTCCCCCAACTTTCCAGACCAAGAGCTTCACACTATCCATCACATGACTCTCTGTCAGCTCCAACTTACCTGCAAAGGACGGAGGACAAGGTGGTTTTTTGCTAGAAGGCCCTTTGTGATAACACACAAACACCAGCACAGCATCTTCTATGCTGGCTAGTTTTCAGGCAAGAATCTCCCTCAGTTCTTCCTGGAGAGGAAGCCAGTGAGGATTGAACCCTCAGGGTTACTGGGTTGTTTTTGTTTTGATTATGTTGTGTTTTGATTATTTTGTGGTTTTATATTGTGGTTTTATCCTGTGAACTGCCCTGTGACCTGTGGGAATAGGGTGGTATGCAAATTTATTATTATTATTATTACTGTTGTTGTTAATCATATGGCTCAGTCAGTAGAGCATGAGGCTCTTCATCTCTGGGTTGTGGGTTCGAGCCCCATATCGGGCAAAAGATTCCTGAGTTACACGGGGTTGGACTAGATGACCCTCGGGGTCCCTTCCAACTATAGGGGTCTGTGAAAATCGCCCCATTGCGTGCTAAAGAGATGCTCTCCCACCAAGCTACCCCACAGGATGTTGATGTAGCCACAAGGTTGCTTTTTTAGGATGAAACAGAGAGCTGGTGTAGTGGTTAGAGTGCTGGACTGTGACTTGAGAAAGGTCAGGGTTTGAATACACCCACTCAGCCCCCAACCTCACTGGTCGAGCGTGGGGGCCAGTCCCTGCCTCTCAGCCTAACCCACATCACAGGAAAGGATTAAATGGGGGGGGCGGAAGAATGGTGTATGCCACATTGAGCTCCTGGCAGAAACTGGTGGGATATAATAAATGCAAGAGATAAATATAATAAGCTTCAGGAATCCTTGCCACTGAGAAGCCAACCATTCATATTTCTATGAAGCAGGCAGGATCTGACCAGTGGGAAGGCTCCATGCTGCAAGTGGGTATGGGACGCGGGTAGCGCTGTGGGTTAAACCAGAGAGCCTAGGACTTGCCGATCAGAAGGTCAGCGGTTCAAATCCCCGCGACAGGGTGAGCTCCCCTTGCTCGGTCCCTGCTCTTGCCAACCTAGCAGTTCGAAAGCACGTCAAAGTGCAAGTAGATAAATAGGTACCGCTCCGGTGGGAAGGTAAATGGCGTTTCCATGTGCTGCTCTAGTTCGCCAGAAGTGGCTTAGTCATGCTGGCCACATCACCCGGAAGCTGTATGCCAGCTCCCTCGGCCAATAAAGCGAGATAGGCACCACAACCCCAGAGTCGGGCACGACTGGACCTGATGGTCAGGGGTCCCTTTACCTTTACTTTACAAGTGCGCATATGGGGGGGGGTGCCCCAGAGCACAGCTTCAGCTGGCAGGGCCCGCCCCCACCCCATACAAGGCCCAAGAGGCCAAGCAAAGGCCCTTGGCAGCACAGTGTGAGCCCTTGCGCCTGAGCGAGAGAAGCCCATAAGATGGGTGAGGACATTTTTCATGGGTTTCCGGGGGGGGGGGGAGCAGCAGCCCCCACTTCAGGCACCTCAAGCAACAGGCTGGCCAGGGCAGCAAGTAGAAAAAGGAGCCAGGTTCAATCCTTGTCAGCTCCTGTTAAGCCGGGCAAGAATCTCCCCAGTTGGAAACCCTGGCAAACTTTTGTTGCTGGCGGTCAGTGCTGACCATATTTAGCTGACCATATTTAGCTAGACAATCATGAAATTAAAAGATGCCTGCTTCTTGGGAGAAAAGCAATGACAAACCTAGACAGCATCTTAAAAAGCAGAGACATCACCTTGCCAACAAAGGCCCGTATAGTTCAAGCTCTGGTTTTCCCAGTAGTGATGTATGGATGTGAGAGCTGGACCATAAAGAAGGCTGATTGTGGATGAATGGATGCTTTTGAATTCTGGTGCCGGAGGAGACTCTTGAGAGTCCCATGGACTGCAAGAAGATCAAACCTCTCCATTCTGAAGGAAATCAGCCCTGAGTGCTCACTGGAAGGACAGATCCTGAAGCTGAGGCTCCAAGACTTTGGCCACCTCATGAGAAGAGAAGACTCCCTGGAAAAGACCCTGATGTTGGGAAAGATGGAGGGCACAAGGAGAAGGGGACGAGATGGTGGGACAGTGTTCTCGAAGCTACCAACATGAGTTTGACCAAACTGAGGGAGGCAGTGGAAGACAGGAGTGCCTGGCGTGCTCTGGTCCAGGGGTCACGAAGAGTCGGATACGACTAAACAACAACAACAACATTTAGCTAGACGCGCCAGCAGCCTGATTTGAGTATAATGCAGATTCGTCTCCTCTGCTCCACCTCCCACCATGCGCTGGGCCAATGGGAACATTTTTCAGGTGAGCCAGCGGCAATTGCAAACATTTGCCTACGGGTGTAATTTTCCCTTCCCTTATGCAGCATGCAAAGCAAACCGAAACTCCGGTTTGAATGCATGTGTCTGTGTGTAGACTATGTCAGAAGAGGCTGCAGCTGGATCAGGCCCAAGGGGGCCCATCTAGTCCTGCCTCCTGTCTCATGGGGGCCAACCAGATGCCCATTATGGGAAACCCGCAGGCAGGATCCAAGCCAAGAGCAACACTCTCCCCTCCTCCTGGGGCTTCTAGGAACTGGGATTTAGAAACATTTACTGCCTCCGACTGCGCAGGAAGGGCAGAGCCACCCTGGCTAGGGGCCATTGAGAGACCTCTCCTCCATGTGGATTCATAGCACCATAGAGTTGGAAGGGACCCCACGAGTCATCTAGTCCACCCCCTGCAATGCAGGGTTAGCAAAAGGGCTGCCGGGTCTCATCCTGTCCTCCTGGCACACTTTGTAGAGCAGGGGTTGGCAAAAAAATTAGCAGCAGGCCGGTCCACAATCCCTCAGACCTTGTGGAGGGCTGGAAAAGCGGCAATGGGGGGGGCTGGAAGAAGAGGCGAAGGGGGGCTGGAAAAAGAGGCCTCCTCCTCACTCCCCAGCCCCAGCGCTTGCCTACCCAGGTGGGCCTGATCCAGCCCAGGGGCCTTAGTTTACCGACCCCTGTTGTAGATGGTGGTTTTCCAGGACACTCAATCGCTAACCAAACCATACAGTTGGCCGGGGTATAAATAATAAATTCTTATTATTACTATAGGGCTATAAGACGCAGATGGTGCTGTGGTTTAAACCACAGAGCTTAGGACTTGCCAATCAGAAGGTCAACGGTTCGATTCCCCGCCATGGGGTGAGCTCCCGTTGCTCAGTCCCTGCTCCTGCCCACCTAGCAGTTCGAAAGCACGTCAAAGTGCAAGTAGATAAATAGGTACCGCTCCAGCGGGAAGGTAAACGGCATTTCCGTGCGCTGCTCTGGTTCGCCAGAAGTGGCTTAGTCATGCTGGCCACATGACCCGGAAGCTGTCTGCAGACAAACACCGGCTCCCTTAGCCTATAGAGCGAGATGAGCGCCGCAACTCCAGAGTCGTCCGCAATTGGACCTAATGGTCAGGGGTCCCTTTACCTTTACCTTATACTACCACCAGAGCTAGCCCCTTTGGAATCAGTGGACTTGCCACCATGTAGACACGAATCTATCTATCATGTACAGCCAGCGTGTACCTGATTCTCAACACTCATTCTGTTTCAACCTTATGACAACCCTCTGAGGTAGGTCAGGCTTGCAGAGAGAGGCCCTGGCCAAAGACGAGCGTCCCAGCTGAAGGAGCATTTGCATGTGGGTCTCTCTGGGCCTTGTCCAGCATCCTGGATCCCCATACAGGATTGCGGGGGGGCGGGCAAATGGGACAACGCTGAAGGCGTGCGGCTTGTTGCAAGAGTTCAAAGTGCTTTGCATTATCTCGGTAACCCACAAGAGTCCTATAAGCCAGAGCAGCCCAATCCGCACCTTCCATATCTCAAAAATACAACTACAGCAAGGGCAAGTGTTCACTTAACGCATCCCTATAACGTCATTACTCGAAAGTAATCCCAACCGATTTCAAGGGGATGCAAGTTCGCCACGGCAATTTAAGAAACAAAGCCCAAGAGACCAGCTTCTGGATTGATGCCCATGCGGATCTCTCCCATTTTTAGATATTCAGCCTTTTTCCCCGCCTGAAAAACGTGCAGAAATGGAGGGGAGGGGAGGGGAGGGGAGGGGAGGGGAAGGAAGGAAGGAAGGAAGGAAGGAAGGAAGGAAGGAAGGAAAGAAAGCAAGCTCCGCTGGGTCTTTCAAGCGCACGCGGAGTCCCCTCTGTAATAAGCGGAGAATCACAGACCTGTGGAGTTGTTCGGGACCCCGAGAGTCCATCTAGCCCTACCCGCTGCCACGCAGGTAATCCCAACTCAAAACCACAATTCTGGAAATCGGACCGGAGCCCTCCGGACCAAGCCAGGCGCATTGGCTTAGGACCGGACCGCCCTTTCGGGGCTGGCTCCCCAGAAAGCCCGCAAGAGGATGGGGACCCTTGCCCGGCAGGATGACCTCACCTGGACATCTCCGGACCCGCCGGTTCCTCCGCTGCTGCTGGGACCGGGACAGGGGGGCGCCGAGGGCGTCGGGGGTGCCGTGGCAGCGGCGGTTCCCACGTCGAGGCGCATCGCGCGCTCCGTCCCTCCGGCCGCGGGGCTGCTGCGCCCGAGCTGCCCGGCTGCGCTCCGCCCCGGGAGGTGGAGCCGCCGCCCTGGGCGCGCCCCGCGGGAGGAGCCCCGACGGCGGCCTCGCTCGCTCTCGCCGCCCGCCCCAGGTCTACCCTCGCAACAACAACCCTGCGAGGATGGCCGGGAGCCCCAGTGGCGGGGGGGACGAGGGACAGGCGGCTGGCCCAAGCGCCCTCCCCGGCGGCGGAGGGGCTGCATCGGAGGACAAGGATCAGGGCCAGCCTTCCGGTCACGCAGTAGCCAAATGCCCCCAAGAACCCAGGGAGGCAGATAGACTGCGCCTGGCTTATCATCAGGACGTAAGGAGAGCCTGTCAAAAAAACTAAGATCATGGCCACTGGTCCCATCACCTCCTGGCAAATAGAAGGGGAAGAAATGGAGGCAGTGAGAGATTTGACTTTCTTGGGCTCCATGATCACTGCAGATGGTGACAGCAGCCACGAAATTAAAAGACGCCTGCTTCTTGGGAGAAAAGCAATGACAAACCTAGACAGCATCTTAAAAAGCAGAGACATCACCTTGCCAACAAAGGTCTCTATAGTTAAAGCTCTGGTTTTCCCAGTAGTGATGTATGGAAGTGAGAGCTGGACCACACAGAAGCCTGATCGCCGAAGAATGGATGCTTTTGAATTCTGGTGCTGGAGGAGACTCTTGAGAGTCCCATGGACTGCAAGAAGATCAAACCTCTCCATTCTGAAGGAAATCAGCCCTGAGTGCTCACTGGAAGGACAGATCCTGAAGCTGAGGCTCCAAGACTTTGGCCACCTCATGAGAAGAGAAGACTCCCTGGAAAAGACCCTGATGTTGGGAAAGATGGAGGGCACAAGGAGAAGGGGACGACGGAGGACGAGATGGTGGGACAGTGTCCTCGAAGCTACCAGCATGAGTTTGACCAAACTGCGGGAGGCAGTGGAAGACAGGAGTGCCTGGCGTGCTCTGGTCCAGGGAGTCACAAAGAGGCAGACACGACTAAACAACAACAATATACATATCCAGCATCTTGTTCTCGCCATGGCCTAATGCCTAAAAACATAGGAAGCGAGATAGAGTGCCTCTGGACCTGGAGGTTCCATAAGATCCTGGCTGGTGGATCAGGCCAGTGGTCCATCCAGTGCAGCATCCTATACTCACAGTGGCCAGCCAGACATCCCGGGGGGGGGGAGCCCACAAGCAGGATCTGACCACAAGGAACTCTCCCCAATTGGGATTCTCAGAAACTTAGGAAAGCTGCTTTGGTCACGGCAATCGCCTCTCCAATCTGTGCAGGCAAATGTGAAATGAAAGCAGCCATTTGCTGTCCTTATATTGTTCTGTTATGCGCCATTCGATTTATTGGGAATTTTTAAGAGAAATAACACAGCATGGTACCCAAAACACGAATCACCCACAAAGACAACCCTGTCACATTTTAAAATAATTATTTTAAGTTGCTTTGTGTCTCATCGGAACCACTTGCCGCCGCAGCCATCTTTGTGGGCCAGAGCCCAGCACATCAAGAGATATCTGGTGCCACAAGATCTCATGGGCTTCTACAGTTTGAAGGGACCAAGAGGGTCATCTAGTCCAACCCCCTGCATTGCAGGAATCATAGCTCAGTCTGAGCCACAAAAGGTCATGGCCCCCTTGCGAGCATCGTGAGGCTCTTAACTTTGCAGCCTGAACTCAACAGCGCTTAGCTTATTTTTTCACTTGCTGTTTTGTTAATGTTGTCACAGTTGTTTTATAGATCATAAATGCCGTATTGATTTGTTGATCAAATAATAATTAGACTTTCTGTCATTTTGATTTTCAGCTTACTTTTTAATTGCTGTTTTGTTAATAGCATTTTATAGACTGTTGTTGTTAATTCAATTTACCGGTATATACAGTACTGTCCTTTATCAGAAGATCCCAGGGTGGTGTGCAACATTAATTGTTTCATTGATGGTTTGCTAATTGATTTATGCTGTATTTGTGATGTCCTATTCTATTTTACTAGGTTATTGTTATTTATTGTCTGTCAGCCGCTTTGAGATTCATGTGAGTGAAAAGCAACCTAGGAATCAAATCAAACTCTGAAATGACCAAAATACGGCATGAAAGAGACGGTGGTGACCTAATTATTGCTATTTATTTATTTTTTAAATGTATGCATCATTTGATGACTCGATGTGTCTTGTGGGGAGAAAAGGCAAATTTGGTAGCTGGTTGTTCTCTAAAAGTTCATAGTTCAAATCTCTGAACTTTAAAAAGAACTTCATGGGAGGAAACTGGCTGGCATGTGTGGGTTACTCAACTCCCCGCTGGGGCGATTCGTCTTGCAATGATAAAAGAGAGCCTTTTTCTCAGCCGTTGTGGCATTTGCTGACACATTCAAGAGTATGACGGAGGCAGGAGACATCCATCCGGCACACGACTCCAGAGGATGAGTGACATAACCCCCCCAGGGCAGAGTGAGTCACTCTGGGGCAGAATGCGGCCCTCGCCATTTATGGCTTCCGGAAAGCTTAGGAGTGACTAGCTCCCTGGTCATCAGGATGAGTACTGTCCACCTTTGAACCCAAGTCTTCCCGGTCCAGGTCAAATGCTTTGTGTGCTGCACCATGTACTCAAGCATTCTGTACATGCTCAGGGGCACTCTTTCTTTAAATAAATAGTTTTTGATAAAGTATACAAATTCCATAAAGAAGGCTGGTCGCCGAAGAATGGATGCTTTTGAATTATGGTGCTGGAAGAGATTCTTGAGAGACCCATGGACTGCAAAAAGATCATACCTCTCCATTCTTAAGGAAATCAGCCCTGAGTGCTCACTGGAAGGACAGATCCTGAAGCTGAGGCTCCAAGACTTTGGCCACCTCATGAGAAGAGAAGACTCCCTGGAAAAGACCCTGATGTTGGGAAAGATGGAGGGCACAAAGAGAAGGGGATGACGGAGGACGAGATGGTGGGACAGTGTTCTCGAAGCTACCAGCATGAGTCTGACCAAACTGCAGGAGGCAGTGGAAGAGAGGAGTGCCTGGTGTGCTCTGGTCCATGGGGTCACAAAGAGTCGGGCACGACTAAACGACTAAACAACAACAACAAATTCCAGTAAATGCCCCTTCCCTCATTCCCACCCCCTCCCTCCAGGGGAGAAAATCAAGGAAATACACCATGCCATTGTGGCAGATGTGACTTTGGTGTGTGCCAGCAGGCAGAGTGCCCAGTTGTGGACTAAACTTCCTTTGAGGTTTTTAAGCAGGGGTCGGGTGGTCGTCTGTCCTGGATGCTTTAGCTGAGATTCCTTTATTGCCGGGGGTTGGACTAGATTGCTCTTAGGGGTCCCTTCCAACTCTACAATTCTATGAGTCATTCTGTTGCAGGAATTTATGTATAGGTTGGGGGGGGGGTTGCCCCTCCAGCAGATACCATGCACATGCAGCCCACTACCAAAACCAGCACAATCACTTTTGTGACTTTTGTGATTTGTCCCCACAAAACACTTCATCACAGTTTCTTCCTATCTATTCAAAGGGCCTCTGCTGCACGATACCAAATGTAATAATTCACTGATAAATGTTCCTATGTACTGGCTCACTGGGAAAACTTCAGAAATTCATCTAGACCTGTGAGCTCAGCTCCTCAGCAGCCCCTCTGCCTGAGTGATAATCCCTGGCATCCTGATACCTGAGTGCCAGACAGGTAGCCATTCCAGAAATAACAAATCCAGATGAAGACAAAAGTGTGTGGTTAACTTGGCTGGGAAACAGGGAAATGTAAGTATCTCTTTTGCTTCACTTGATGGGTGTTTGGTGGAGGGCAAGGGGAACCATGGGGCAGGGTCCAGGATGCTCAGATTACTGCCACCAGACCTCCCCTTTCATGATGTAACTGTGATGTATGAGTGATGTAGTTTGGAGAGTGTAACATGGGGATTAAAAAGGTAAAGGTACCCCTGCCCGTACGGGCCAGTCTTGACAGACTCTGGGGTTGTGCGCCCATCTCACTTAAGAGGCCAGGGGCCAGCGCTGTCCGGAGACACTTCCGGGTCACGTGGCCAGCGTGACATTGCTGCTCTGGCCAGAGCCAGAGCCGCACACGGAAACGCCGTTTACCTTCCCGCTGGTAAGCGGTCCCTATTTATCTACTTGCACCCGGAGGTGCTTTCGAACTGCTAGGTTGGCAGGCGCTGGGACCGAGCAGCGGGAGCGCACCCCGCCGCAGGGATTCGAACCGCCGACCTTTCGATCGGCAAGCCCTAGGCGCTGAGGCTTTTACCCACAGCGCCACCTGCGTCCCTTAACATGGGGATTAGCAGCTAATAAAAGTTTGGGTTCTCTCTTGGTCAGGGCTTCCATCTTGTTTCACCTGGTGGCAGGTGGGAGTCCTGTCGCGACAGTCTTCAATAAAGACCAAGCCTACTGGCTGCTGTTTTGCTCTGGTATTCCTGGCTGGGGTCCTTGTTTTTTTGTCCAAGGGAGCCCTCAGATTTCTCTGTTAACAATTCTATGATTGAAAATGCAATGAAAGGGCACCAGATTTCGAGAAAGTCGTCATTGTCCCCGATACTGGCTAATGTATGCTTTGAGGCTTCTTGTCGGCCACTGCTATACCAGATGGGACCCCTTAGGCCTGATCCTGCAGATGCTCTTCTTAGGTTTGCGTCCTTGCTCTGAATTTATTTCTGGGTGTTTGATACTGTAATAGGAATTTTATGGTCTTAGATATACGGTAATGTTCATAAGTGTACCAACCAAGCACATACATAGATCAGCACAGGAAGACCAACCTGGAACCATTTTGATTCCTAAACTGAGCAAATGTTTTCTCTACAAGGTCAAAATGGGAAACCTCCCCATTGTCTCTTTCCTCACAAATCCTGTCTTAAGGGCACATTTAAGATATGAATAGGGTGTGAGCCTGTGACCTGGCCCAGGAACTAAGTATTTATCATTACAAAAGACTGGCCAGGCTACCCAGGAAATCCAATCAAGTAACCTGCCAGACACGAGATAAACAAGGACAAGAGATAAACAACATTTAAATTTCTGTTTAGACCACCTTTTTTGTGATGTAGGTATGATGTATCTGGGGGGTGGTCTTAGGTTACACCCCTTCTGTGATATATGTATGATGTTTGTGGGGGTGGTCTTGATCTACAGTGTAATGGTTCTAGGGGTTGCTCGTGCGTAAGTCGTCGCCACACCTGGCTCAGTTACCTGGATGAACCCTATTCTGTCCGGACAGCCACTCACTTGTGGCTGTCTCAGTCGCTGGCAGAATCTGTCAGTGGGCGTTTCTTGAACTTCTTCCAGCAAAGAACTCTTTGACGCCTAGTCTCCGCCTACTCTGCCTGCGCGGAAGCCTTCTGCGCAGGGAGGGTGTGGGCAGCAGAGGACCCATGCTCTCCCCACTGGTCTCCGGCAAGGAGTCATGGAGCCACCTCGCCGATTCCCCCATCTGCCCCCCTTCTCCACTGGTGCTACGCTGATTTCCTTCCCCAAAAGATGGGCTGCTTCTCTCCCTCCTGGGACGCTCTCCGTAATCCCTCTGGAGCCCTCCCTCTCCCTCTGGCTCCGATGGCAGTTCCCTGACATACAGGGTGGCAATTTCAGAAGTCTTTATAGGGCCTTGCACACCATTTTTCTGGGTCCTCCTCCTTTCCTGCATGTGAAGGGGGCACCCTGTTGCAACAGATCAATAAAGATCAAGCTTACTAGCTGCTTTGCTTCTCAGTATTCTCTGGTTGGCCTCTGTTATTTTCTCCTACCAATAGGGAACCTATGTAAGGACTCTATATGGGCTCTTAGATACCCCATAAGGGGAAAGGGCAATTTTTGTTTACAACAATACCACAGAGGTTTCCGGCAGGCTTGGGGCTATTTCAGGCACAGCCTGTTGGAAATCAAAGTCATAAGGGTCTTTAAAAAAGTAAAAGCAAATAAAACAGGGAGCCAGTTTGACCAAGATAGCTCTTGCAAGCTGCTGTAAGGGGAGGGGAAGCAGCAGAGCTGCTCTCCGCACCGCTCCCTGATTTTGTTCCTTGCCCCAGTGACGCTCGGCCAAGTGCAACATAAACCGCACACAGGAAGAGGCTTGAGAAACAGGCTCTTGCACACTTGCTTGGTGGAGAAAACATCTTCCTCTGCGCAGCAATTCCGTCTTTGTCCTGGCGCTCTCTCGAGCACACCCCTTGAGCATCTCTTCCTCTTATAAGATCCCTGCAAAAGGGAGAAGTAGCAGAAGAAACTGGGTGTCCTTCTCACCCACAAATTCCGACAGGAGCAGAACCCAGGAGTCAGGGCTCGCTCCCAGCCTCATCCAAGGCTCTGCGCCAAAAGCAGAAAAGCAGACCTCGAGCAAGGCTGCTCTTCGCTCTTTCCCTGGAGCCATGAGCAATTTCATTACATCTTAACCCACCTATTAGGGGTCATGGGGAAGCAGAGAATGAAAAAATCCTTCATGCGTTGACACAATGGCATTCCTGAAATTGCACTCCTCTCTGGGAAGGTAAAAAAGTAAATAACTTCTGGGAAATGATATATAATGATATGACAAAGATGTTGAAATATACATTTTTTTAAAAAACCAGAAGCATTTTTACTTGGTATATTAGGTCAGGGTTAGGCGCCTCAAATATCATAACAGCATTGCCTAAAATACAGTATGCCCGAAACAACAGAAAGGTGTTTTGTAAAGCAAAGGCTTAAATCAGCTGGGTGGAGTTGGTGGCAGTTTTAAGTCCAAAACCACAGAAAGCAGCCAGGCTGTCAAAGGCTGATTTCGAAGCTTTTCTGCCGCTGTCAAACCCCTTGGCTGCCTTCTGTCAAATCTTGCCTCCCTTCCCTTATTCTGTTTGTGCATTTCTGATGTTTTCTGGATACATCAGAGTGGCCAGCCGGCAGCCTTGCAGAAGAACATCGGAAGTTGTCTTCTACTGAACCCATTATTTCATCTAGTTCATGATATAAGGTGCAATAAACATAAATCTGCCCTTATTCCCTTATGGGGGACGCGGGTGGCGCTGTGGGTTAAACCACAGAGTCTAGGACTTGCTGATCAGAAGGTCGGCAGTTCAAATACCTGCAACAGGGTGAGCTCCCATTGCTTGGTCCCTACTCCTGCCAACCTAGCAGTTTGAAAGCACATCAAAAAGTGCAAGTAAATAGATACCGCTCCGGCAGGAAGGTAAACGGCGTTTCTGTGTGCTGCTCTGGTTCGCCAGAAGCGGCTTAGTCATGCTGGCCACATGACCCGGAAGCTGTACGCCGGCTCCCTCGGCCAATAAAGCGAGATGAGCGCTGCAACCCCAGAGTCGGCCATGACTGGACCTAATGGTCAGGGGTCCCTTTACCTGTTCCCTTATGGGGGACACAGGAGCCCTTACAGAGTCCTTTGTAGTGATACAGAAAGGGGGGGCATGTCTTCTTCACCCCTTCCGCCGGTCACCAGAGGGTCCGAGGCAATGGCCTCAAGGCCACCCGGCCCCACATGGACCCCTCAGCCCCCACACCGTTGCACAAGCACTGATTTTCTTGCTTTTGGTGCCAATCTGCTCAATTTCTCTAGGACTCCATGACACCTCCCCTGTCCTCCATAATCCCTCAAGTGAGGTGTCACGTACTCAGGAAGACCCTAATCCCGTCAAATCACTCTGCCAAGCCTTTCCTCCAGGCAATGCCATGTGGCAGACTGCATACATGGACCATTGTCTTCTCATCACCGGTACTCAGGATGTGCTTATCTGTGCATATCTCTAGCTCTGCATATTCCCCCCTCCCTCCTCCATATGTTAATCTGGTGTAACCCAACCTCTCCTTAATGTATTCATGATGTAACTGTGATGTATTTTGCACTGTATTCTGGGACATGGAGGGAAGTTTTAAAAGTTCATGTCACCCCTTTCTCGCGGTTCAATCTCGCCTTGAACCTGTTGCGCAACAAACTTGGATCTTCTGCAGCTTGCTCCTGTCTCCGGCTGAGCTCATTTTCCTCCGCAAGGACCCGCGGACTTAGTCCGGCGAGCTGGGTGGCAGAGCAGCCTCGCACCCAGATTTTACCATAACAGTAGGTTCTCCATTGGTCGGAGAAAATAACAGAGGCCAACCAGAGAATATTGAGAAGCAAAGCAGCTCATAAGCTTGATCTTTATTGAACTGTTGCAACAGGGTGCTCCCCTCACATGCAGGAAAGGAGGAGGACCCAGAACCCAGGTGTGTCCACCCTTATATAGACATTTTAAATTGACGGCCCTGCAGTCCAAGACCACCCCCAGAAACATCATACCTACATCACAGGAGAGGCGGTCTACAACAAAAATCTGAGTGCGTTGTTTACCTCCTGTCTGGCAGGTTACCTGTTAATGCATGCTTGATTGGATACCCTGGGGAGCCTGGCCAGTCTTTTGTAATGACAAATACTTAGTTCCTGAGCCAGGTCACAGGCTCACCCTACTCATACACAGACATACCCCTAAGACAGGATTTGTGAATGAAAAGACAATGGGGAGGCTCCCCCACCTCGTCACTCCTTGCAGAGAAAACATCCTATGCTGCTCCAGACATGTGGTCCACACATCTATGTATGTGCTTGGTTGGTACATTTATGAACAATGGGTTGACACAATGACATTCCTGAAATTGCACTCCTCTCTTGCGGAGAATTAAAAAAGATCTATCTAAATGAAAGAAACTACATCTCTCGACTTGGGACGCATTGGGGTCTAGCCAAATGATGATAATTCCTACATTTTTAGATCCCTTTGTTCTGTTCAACTTCCACCCCATTTGCTTAGAAAGTGGCAAACAAAAGCAGACCTTGTGAGCACAGAAAGCTGGCAGACCCTGCCACCCTTTCAGCCTGGCTTTGACTGCCCTTTCTGGCTAGCAACTCTGAGGCAGAGAGAGAAAAGATAAACCCCAGCCCTGTTTCACTGGAGATCCTTCTGCATGAGCAGGGAGAGCACTGACCCTGAAGCTTTTTGCATGCAAAACACTTACTCTACTATCACACTACGCCCGACCCCAAGTCTCCGTTGTAATAATAATAATAATAATAATAATAATAATAATAATAATAATAATAATATATTTATACCCCGCCCATCTGGCTGGGTTTCCCCAGCCACTCTGGGCGGCTTCCAACAGAATGTTAAAATACAATAATCTATTAAACATTAAAAGCTCCCCTAAACAGGGCTGCCTTGAGATGTCTTCTAAAAGGCTGGTAGTTGTTGTTCTCTTTGACATCTGGTAGGAGGGTGTTCCATAGGGCAGGTGCCACTACCGGGAAGGCCCTGTGCCTGGTTCCCTGTAGCTTTGCTTCTCACAATGAGGGAACCGCCAGAAGGCCCTCGGCACTGGACCTCAGTGTCTGGGCAAAACGATGGGGGTGGAGACGCTACTTCAGGTACACAGAACCGAGGCCATTTAGGGCTTTCAAGATCAGCACCAACACTTTGAATTGTGCTCTGAAACGTACTGGGAGCCAGTGTAGGTCATTCATGACCGATGTTATATGGTCTTGGCGGCCGCTCCCAGTCACCAGTCTAGCTGCTGCATTCTGGATTAGTTGTAGTTTCTGGGTCACCTTCAAAGGTAGCACCACGTAGAGCTCATTGCAGTAGTCCAAGCGGGAGATAACCAGAGAATGCACCACTCTGGAGAGACAGTCCGCGGGCAGGGAGGGTCTCAGTCTGCGTAACAGGTGGAGCTGGTAAACAGCTGCCCTGGACACAGAATGGACCTGCGCCTCCATAGACAGCTGTGAGTCCAGAATGACTCCCAGGCTGCGCACCTGGTCCTTCAGGGGAACAGTTACCCCATTCAGGACCAGGGAGTCCTCCACACCCGCCGGTTCTCTTCTCTCTCCCACTGTCCACCTAGACCTGTGTCTGCATTTTGAGCATCCCCCCAGCTCTGACCTCTTGCATGATCCTGCCCCTCTCCCCACCAGGGGAGCCTACAATTCTACTGCCCCCCCCCATTATTACTCCTATCCGTTGGCACCTCAAATATCATAACAGCATTGCCTAAAATACAGTATGCCCGAAACAACAGAAAGGTGTTTTGTAAAGCAAAGGCTTAAATCAGCTGGCTGGGGTTGGTGGCAGTTTTAAGTCCAAAACCCACAGGAAGCGGCTGATTTCGAAGCTTCTCTGCTGCTGCCAAACCCCTCGGCTGCCTTCTGTCAAATCTCACCTCCCTTCCCTTGTTCTGTTTGTGTATTGCTGATGCTGTCTGGATACATCAGAGTGGCCAGCCGGCAGCCCTGCAGAAGAACACCAGAAGTTGTCTTCTACTGAACCCAATATTCCATCTAGTTCATGATACAAGGTGTAATAAACTAAAATCTGCCCGTATTCCCTTATGGGGGACACAAGAGCCCTTATAGAGTCCTTTGAAGGTTCTCCATCGGTCAGAGAAAAGAACAGAGGCCAACCAGAGAATATTGAGAAGCAAAGCAGCTCGTACGTCTGATCTTTATTGAACTGTTGCAACAGGGTGCCCCCTTCACACTTAGGAGGAGGAGGAGGACACAGAACCCAGGTGTGTCCACCCTTATATAGACATTTTAAATTGCCCGCCCTGGAGTCCAAGACCACCCCCAGAAACATCATACCTACATCACAGAAAAGGCGGTCTACAACAGAAATCTGAGTGCATTGTTTACCTCCTGTCTGGCAGGTTACCTGTTAATGCTTACTTGATTGGATACCCTGGGGAGCCTGGCCAGTCTTTTGTAATGACAAATACATTATTCTCTGACAAACGTAGGGGGCACGGGGTCCCTTGATGGGGAGTTGGGCTGTAATATTTCCTTTGAAATAAAAAAAATTAAGGATATATATATATATATATAAATATATATATATATGTGTTCATAAATGTACCAACCAAGCACATACATGGATGTGTGGACCACATGTCTGGAGCAGCACAGGAAGACCACCCTGAAACCATTTTCACTTCCAAACTGACCAAATGTTTTCTCTGCAAGGAGCGAGGAGGTGGGGGAGCCTCCCCATTGTCTTTTTGCTCACAAATCCTGTCATAAGGGTATGTCTGTGTATGAATAGGGTGAGCCTGTGACCTGGCTCAGGAACTAAGTATTTGTCAGAGAAGAATGATTCCAAGCAAGGCAGGCTTTTATTTTCTGTTGCAACAGAGCCCCCTGCCCTGTGCCCTTGCAAGAAAAGACCCAGAACAAAGGAGTGTGACAACTTTTAAAGACTTAAGAATTTGCCCAACCCTTTAGCCAAAGGCCACCCAAAAGCATCATATCAGCATCACAGAAAGAGGAAGAAATGCAACAGAAATTGGAGTGTTGGCTTGTCTCCTGTTTGTCAGGATATCTGATAATGGTGGCTGATTGCATTTTCCTGACCAGTCTGGACATTGTTTGAAATGGTAAATACATCAGTTCTGGAATTCATTGTTACTAGCCCATTCATGTGAGAAGTTTATCTATTTATAGGATTTTGAAGGATTTGCAAGTGACAAGAATTTAGCCAGTCTATCTGAAAGGTTTTTCCGTAGTAAATCCTTCTACCGCAAAGGAAATATTTGGGGTCATTAATGCCCTTTTAAATGTGTTGTGGAAGGGGGAAATTATTGGGTTGCCTTTGTTTTGTAGCAGGAACCCCCCCCCCCAATCATTCAGTTTGTACAAACTTCACACACACTCACACTCATACACTACATACGCTACGCTTCTATTATAAATTCATAGAAAATCAACCATGCATCGGATTTGCACTGTTCTACTTTTATTTTACTCCATGAAGGAAGGACTGCAAAATGGGGAAGGTTTGATTCAGGGCAGCTATAATCCCTTCACCATCCCAGCACATCCACAGGAGCCCTGCCCAGTTGCTATGCCAACCCTGATGGTCCTAGACAGAAGACAATCAAGATCACAAAGAACTTGCATATGGGAGTGGATTCAGCATGGACTGGAACAAAGGACAATGATTAGATCTTCCCTCAGGGGGCAGGAAACTGCCAACTCCCCTTTGTCTTCTGGAAGTGACTCATGGGGAGGGGGAGAGAAGGGAACCAGCCAGGTGACAGGACACTCAGGTTACCCCCACAACTCCTCCCTCAACCCCTCCTTTCTGCAATGTATGCATGATGTTTCTGGGGGTGGGCTTGACCTAGAGGAGGGGAATTTCAAAAGTTTTTATAAGGTCTTGCACACCATTTTTCTGTGTCTTTCCTCTCACCTGCAAGTGAGGGGAGCACCCTGTTGCAACAGTTCAATAAAGGCCAAGCCTACAGGCTGCTGTTTTGCTCCAAGTAATCCTGGTTGGTGTCTTTGTTTTTTCCGTTAACAGCGGTATACAAGTGTAATTATTTGTTCAATAATATTATTAATAAACATAAGAGTCAAGATAGCTCTGGGACTGCTCTGTGAACTCAAATAAAGTGTCTATCTCTCTTCCCCCCCCCCCCCCGGGAATATGTCAATATTTTGAAAAGTGAAGGATTGGTTTTCTCTGGAGCCTGTGTCCGCTAGGTGTTCACCTTAAAATCCGTGTAACATTCTCAGCAGTGCATACTCTGACTGGCAGCTGGCTGCACTGTCAAATTTTTCAGCACTCCCTGAATTGCTTGGTGATTGACCTTGAACCTGAAAACTTCTGCATGCAAGGAAGAGTCTTTGCCACTCAGCCACGGCCCTTGCCAGACATTTTACAGATGCTGTAGCGCCCCTAAGTCTCACCAGCCCTGGCCAGCAGGGCCAATGGTCAGGGATTGTAATAAACGAAAATCTGCCCTTATTCCCTTATGGGGAACACAAAAGTCCTTTGCAGGTTCTCCATCGGCCGGAGAAAATAACAGAGGCCAACCAGAGAATATTGAGAAGCAAAGCAGCTAGTAAGCCTGATCTTTATTGAACAGTTGCAACAGGGTGCTCCCCTCTCACGCAGGAAAGGAGGAGGACCCAGAACAAAGGTGTGCCTGCCCTCTATAGACATTTTAAATTGCCAGCCCTGGAGTCCAAGACCACCCCCAGAAACATCATACCTACATCACAGAAGGGGTGTAGCTCAAGACCACCCCCCAGACACATCATACCTACATTACAGAAAGGGTGCGTTGTTTACCTCCTGTCTGGCAGGTTACCTGTTAACGCTTACTTGATTGGATACCCTGGGGAGCCTGGCCAGTCTTTTGTAATGACAAATACGTAGTTCCTGAGCCAGCTAACAGGCTCACCCTATTCATACACAGACATACCCTTAAGACAGGATTTGTGAAGGAAAAGACAATGGGGAGGAGGCCTTTCCATTTTCCATGACCTTGCAGAGAAAACATTTGGTCAGTTTGGGAGTCAAAATGGCTTCATGGCTGTTTTCCTGTGCTGCTTCAGACACGTGGTTTATATATTTATGTATGTGTTTGTTTGCTTGGTACATTTAGGAACATTATACACACACACACACACACACACACACAAACACACACACACACACACACACATATTATCTTATTTTTTTTATTTCAGGATGCAGCCCAGGGAACCAGGTTAGCCATCCCAGAAACACACAGATCATCACATCCCTTCTGGGGGCCTGTATCCTTATAGCACCACACCTTCTGGAATAAATGTTTAGGAATGAATGTCTTATAATATAACCCCAGGAGGTTTTCGTTTGGTTTTGGAATTTTGGGACCTGACTCATCCAAGGCTGATGTTCACAAACTTGACCCAAATGTTTTATCCACAATATGTGCAGTCAGGAATTGTGAGCTGGGAAAATCCGAGGTCTTGTTAAATGCCTGGTGCTTTTCCCGATTCCCTGCGACTTGCTTCCTCCTGAGTCACTGATGGCAGCCTTGCGATTCCGCCCTTTCCAAATCTCCATCTGATACTTTCCATCTGCTTTGCATTCACGATCCCAGCTTTTTCCAGGATGCTTCTGAGGACATCTTACTCCCAAGCTGCTCAAGCGCTGGACCAAAATATCGGTTCCACTTCCAGCTCCTTTGTGCGCAGACGGGAAGTCCCTCGCGAGAGCGATGTCTTTCCGGATAAGCTTGAGAATGGCAGGAAATGTAGCTGTACCAGCACCTGGGTGGCAGAGGAGAAGGCAGCCAAAGCAGGCAGGCAGTGATACAGTGAACCATAGAATTGGAAGGGACCCCCAAGGGTCGTCTAGTCCAACTCTCTGCAATGCAGGAAATCTGCCTGGAATCTGTCGCTGGATGGGCTCAAACCACCAACCTTCTGGTTAACATAAGTCAAAGCAGTGGTGATCCACTGGGCTAGAGATTTTGGATATAATATCCAACTTTCATCTTGGGAAAAGTTATGGAAAGAGGAAATACAGCGGTGCTTCGCAAGATGAAATTAATTCGTTCCGCGAGTCTCTTCGTCTAGCAGTTTTTTCATCTTGCAAAGCACGGCCATTAGCGGCTTAGCGGCTTAGAAAAAGGGGGGGAAAGGGGGAAAACTCGCAAGAACTCGCAAGACGTTTTCGTCTTGCAAAGCAAGACCATAGGGAAATTCGTCTTGCGAAGCACCTCAAAAACGGAAAACTCTTTCGTCTAGCGAGTTTTTCGTCTTGCGAGGCATTCGTCTTGCGGGGCACCACTGTAAAGTTTACTGCATGCTGTTCGTTGAAGGAAAACTATATGAAAATGATGTATTGCTGGTATCTAACACAGAGTAAAATTGTGAAAATGTACAAAACTAGTTCAAATCTGTGCTGGAAATGTAAAGGGAAGGACGGTGCTTTTTACCATATGTGGTGGACGTGTACGCTGGTAAAAGCTTTCTGGGATGAAGATGATGGATTTTTCGGAGCTAGCCGACCTGACCGGAAGAGTCCACGACCAGAAGGAGGAGGAGTATCAAGAGGAATGGATGAAACTTAAAGAATATTTAGCTAAATATGCTAAGATAACTTAAGTAGAATTATTTGCGAGTACCAAATAGGCCTAGGATTTAAATATGTGAGGTTGTAGAACATTATGGATAAAAGTCAATATGAAAAGAAAGAAAGATGTTACTAGGACTATGCAAATTTTATGTGAAATTAGTTTTGGAAAAGTGCTACAATGATTTATATGGAAACTCAGCAAGGGGGACTCAAGGAAGTCACTCAGCAATGTCAACAAAAATGGAATTTCTACAGTTAGGATATATGTTTGTTTGTTTGCTTGCTTTTTTCACTTTTTTGATTTTTTCTTTCTTTTATGGCTGTTGATGTGTTTGTTTTAAACTTGGAAAATCAATAAAAAATTTTGAAAAATAAATAAAAGCTTTCTGGGAAATGATATATAATGAATTAAAGAAAAATTTTAAGAATACATTTGTTAAAAAACCAGAAGCTTTCCCGTTAGGTATAATAGGTGGTGAGATACCAAAAGAGGATAAAAGACTTTTTATGTATGCAAGGACGGCAGCGAGAATACTTCTAGCCCAGAAATGGAAGGAAGAAGTACCAACAAAAGAATGGCAGACATATGCGGAGTATGCGGAGATGGCAAAACTGACGGGGAAGATCAGAAACCAGGAAGATCAAGTATTTTTAAATGACTGGAGTAAATTCTTAATTTATTTAAAAAACCACTGTAAACAGTTAAAATCACTGGCAGGGATGTAATGACACTTGTAATGTGGAATTATTTATGGTAACTACAGATGGATAAGGAAAAGATGCAGAAAACTTTATCTTAAATAGGGAACCCATGGAGGAAGGGAAGGAGGTCCGAAGGTTCAAAAGAACCTTTTATTTTAATGTTTGAAATAGTTAAAGTTAAAATGTATAAAATTATGTACAACCAATAAAAACTTTTTCTATCTACCGGTATCTATCTATCTGCAAGAAGATCCAACCTCTCCATTCGGAAGGAAATCAGCCCTGAGTGCTCACTGGAAGGACAGATCCTGAAGCTGAGGCTCCAAGACTTTGGCCACCTCATGAGAAGAGAAGACTCCCTGGAAAAGACCCTGATGTTGGGAAAGATGGAGGGCCCAAGGAGAAGGGGACGACGTTTTGTACGGATTTGCTGAACAATTTTTTAAATGGAATACAAAAAAGGGAGGTGTGAGGAAGTCATGAAAATAAGTAAATGAGTGGTAAGATATCAGAAAGAGGGATTTTCTTTTTTTTCTTCTTTTCTTTTTATGTCTACTTTTGGTTTTTTGTACTTTTTGTGTTTGTTTTCTATTGTCTTGTAACCTTTTTCTTGCTGAAAACTTAATAAATATTATTTTAAAAAATAAAAAATAAACCACAGAGCCTAGGACGTGCCGATCCAAAGGTCAGCGGTTCGAATCCCCACGACGGGGTGAGCTCCCGTTGCTCGGTCCCGGCTCCTGCCAACCTAGCAGTTCAAAAGCACGTCAAAGTGCAAGTAGATAAATAGGTACCACTCCGGCGGGAAGGTAAACGGCGTTTCCATGCACTGCTCTGGTTCACCAGAAGCGGCTTAGTCATGCTGGCCACATGACCCGGAAGCTGTACGCCGGCTCCCTCGGCCAATAAAGTGAGATGAGCCTGCAACCCCAGAGTCGGCCACAACTGGACCTCATGGTCAGGGGTCCCTTTAAAACCACAAAGGAGGCAGCAGTTGTAAGTTTCCAGCTTCTGCATCCTCAGGGGGGAGCGCTGTCTTTCTCCAGGCAGTGGCATTCAACCTGTGGGTCCCCAGATGTTGTTGGACTACAACTCCCATCATCCCTGAGCTCTGGCCCTGCTAGCTAGGGGTGATGGGAGTTGTAGTTCAACAACATCTGGGGACCCACAGGTTGAGAAACGCTGTTTCATGGACACATCCCCACTTTTGAAGTTTAAAAAGGAAGGGAAGGGGGCAGCGACAAACAATTCCTTCCTTGCACGTCCCCTTTGCCTCCTCCAGACCCACCCACACCCAGCTCCGCCCCATGTTGAGCCGCTGGGCCTGCCTAATCCTGCAAGGGTGCGGCATCCAGAAAAGGGGATTTGAACACAACACAGGAGATCCCTGGGGCCAAGCCCTCCTTCCTGGCCGATTCGAGGTAGGGCAGCGCCCCCTAGTGAAACCCAGTGCCTCTATCTCAGTGGTTCTCAAGCTGTGGGTTCCCAGATGCTGTTGGACTACAACTTCCATCATCCTTGAGCTCTGGCCTTGCTAGCTAGGGGTGATGGGAGTTGTAGTTCAACAACATCTGGGAACCCTGTTTGACTTCAAACACCCCCCCCACCGTGCTCGCCCCTGTCTCTTGAGATCGACGGATGCCGACAGCAATACAAAGTCCTTCTTCCCACAGCGCCTAGTTAAACGGTGGAACTCCCTGCCCCATGAGCCAGCCTGGGTGGCTTTAAGAGCGGATTCGAAAGATTCACGGAGGAGGAGAGGGCCAGGGAGAGTGTTGCCCCTGTGCCCGGATTTTCACGCGGGTTTCCCCGGAGAGATGTTTTGCAAGGCCACCTGGAGATCAGGAGGCTTCACCCGACAGGCTCCATCTCTTTCTAATATTGCCAACCCGCCCGATGATCTTCGGGCGGGCGATAAATTAAAAAGCTAAGAATAGCAGCGCGGCCTCCCTCCTCCCGTGGCAGTGAGTTCCACCGGCGAAAGGATTCCTCCTGAATGGGCGCGGGAACGAGGGCGGGGCGAGCGGGAGACAAATGAATGAATCAAAGCGGGCGGGGGGCGGATCCTCGCGCCCTGATTGGCCGACGGCTATCTGCGCCCGGGAAAAGCAGGCGGGGCCGCTGATTGGACGTCCTCCGCGCTCGTCCGGAAGGGAGGCGGGACTAGCCGGATCCGGAAGCAGATGCCGGTGGCCAGAGGAAGGGAGAAGCGAGCGGCCAGGGTCGGACCGCGGTGGGAACAGCCTCCTCCCCATACCCGGACCTGGTGACCTTTGACCCCGCTCTTTTTTGGGGGGGGCTCTCTCATTCACCCGAACCCCTCTCTCTTGGCGCCCTTTGACCTTTGCCCCCCTCAGGACCCTTGGATTTGGGGCCCCTCCTCTCTCTCCCTCCCCCCTGGCCGAGATGCCTTGGAAGCGGGGGCTCCGGTTCCTGGGGAGCTGCTCTGCGGGGAGGGTGGCCCCTGAGGGGGCCAGGCTGGCACGACCCTCCTCCGGGACCCACAGCTCCGAGGGGAGACCTGACAGCTGCAGGAAGAGGAGGGTGAGTCAGTGGGGGGGGGGTGGAATTGTGTGTGGGGGGGAAGAGTCCTTGGGCTGGGCTCTGGGCACCAACCCACACGTCAGAAGGACCCTGCTGGGTCAGGGTCAAGGGTCCAGCACCCGGTGCTAATTTCTAAGTGTGCAACAAGTCTCGCAAGTGTGCAATGTGCTTGTGAGCGCGAAACTGCGCACCGGCCTCGATGGTTGCGCTGATCCCTGCAGGGCAGTGGCCTCTGTGCGGCTGCTTTTATTTAACGTGTTGCATCTGTAGCCCTCCTTCTTTCCTCCAAGGAGCTCCGCGTGGTGCTCATTCATAAGTGTGCAATAAGGCTCGCAAGTGTGCGTGCCCTTGTGAGCGTGAAACTGCGCACCGGCCTCTATGATCCCTGCAGGGCAGAGGCCTCTGTGCGGCTGCTTTTATATAATACGTTGCATCTGCAGCCGTCCTTCTTTCCTCCAGGGTTCTTCTCCCTACCCTTTCGTTTAATCCCCACAACAACCACAACCCTGCGATGTGGGTTAGGCTCAGAAAAGGCAGTGGCTGTTCCCCAAGATCACACGCCCCCCAATAGCCAAAGTGGGAATTCGAACCCCGGCCTCTCCCAGTCTGACACTTTAACCACTATGCCATCGCTGCCTCCCTGCTGGAAGAGGGCCATGGAGGCTGACTCTGTCCAAAGGTGGCTGGAGAGCAGGGCTGAAACTCAAGCACCTGCCCTTAACTCCTGGCTTCAGGGATGAAAATCAGCTCCAAGAGACAAACCCAACCGGTTAAGCATGTTGACGCCTGCAGCCAAAATAGAAATCACTTGCTACTTAAACAGCATGTGTGTGCGTGCTCTTCTCTACACAACCTGGGGAGGTCACTGCTACTGGGAAGTGAGGGGTTCGGAGGAGGATGCTCTTATTGTGTATTAAATTTGTATACCATCCTTCATCCATAGATGTGTCCACATGGCACAAGTCCAATCCGCCTTCTGTAAAGGTAAAAGGACCCCTGACCATTAGGTCCAGTCGTGGCCGACTCTGGGGTTGCGGCGCTCATCTCGCTTTATTGGCCGAGGGAGCCGGCGTACAGCTTGCAGGTCATGTGGCCAGCATGACTAAGCCGCTTCTGGTGAAATGCCGTTTACCTTCCTGCCAGAGCAGTACCTATTTATCTACTTGCACTTTGACGTGCTTTCGAACTGCTAGGTTGGCAGGAGCAGGGACCGAGCAATGGGAGTTCACCCCGTCGCAGGGATTCGAACCACCGACCTTCTGATCGGCAAGTCCTAGGCTCTGTGGTTTAACTCATGGCGCCACCCGCGTCCCAATCTGCCTCCTGGTGAACACACAAAAGCCACTGTGCCTTGTGGAGCCCAGGATGTCCACCTCCACTGGGAACTACTGTCCCAATATTATATATTTTTATAGATAGATAGATACATGTCTAGCACACAGGCAGGCTCAGTTTTCGCTGCTGGGTAATGGCCTTGAAAGCCCAAGAAGCAGAAAATGAGGTCACCTTTTCCCTGGATGCTGAATTGCTCCATTACTTGACCTCTGCAATTTCCATTCTTGGGGGGGGGGGGTGGCGGCGTGTGTTACATGTGGGACTCTCTGCCCCATGCAGGCTGGTTTAGCCTTCCATTGATAATAATAATAATTTATTATTTGTACCCCGCCCATCTGGCTGGGTTTCCTCAGCCACTCTGAGTGGCTTCCAACAAAGATTAAAAATACATAAAAATGTCACACATTAAAAACTTCCCTGAACAGGGCTGCCTTCAGCTGTTTTCTAAATGTCAGGTAGTTGTTTATCTCTTTGACATCTACTGGGAGGGCGTTCCACAGGTCGGGCGCCACCACCAAGAAGGCCCTCTGCCTGGTTCCCTGTAACTTGGCTTCTCGCAGGGAGGGAACCGCCAGAAGGCCCTCGGCTCTGGACCTCAGTGTCCGGGCTGGACGATGGGGGTGGAGACACTCCTTCAGGTATACTGGGCCGAGGCCGTTTAGGGCTTTAAAGGTCAACACCAACACTTTGAATTGTGCTCGGAAACGTACTGGGAGCCAATGTAGGTCTTTCAAGACCGGTGTTATGTGGTCTCGGCGGCAATGATGCTTTGCCCTCTGCCCCCTCAATATTAGGGGGGGCAGGGGCTGAGCACCCTGCTAAGGAATATTGAGGGGGCTAGTGATAGCTCTGCCCCTGAGAGTTGGGGCACCTGATCCCAGCGCTTTAGAAGAAATTGGGTTTTGGGGGCTGAGAGCTCTGTGTCCCGGACCCGGCAGGAAACAGCAATCTGCTTTCTGCTTTTAGCAGGAAACCGTGGCGCTCCCAGCATCTCTTTGGGAGGAGCAGGAAAACCTGCCTTGCCCGGGAAGGTGGTTCCTGCAGGGGGCAAACTCTTGTCACACCGCAAGCGCCACAGGATGGACTGCCGATCGTTCCGGTGACCAGCCGCTTCCCATGCCCACAGGGGCACCCGCGCTTTGGGGAGACTCCAGCTTTGGTTGCCCCCGTCTGATTCATCAGAGTGCGCCGCTTCGAGGTCTCACGGTGGAGGACATCCAGAAAGCGAGGGAATCTCGGCCGAGGAAAGACCAGGAGAGTCTGGGCAAAATGAGGCAGAAGGTAAGGCCTGGGTTTCTTGGGGGGGGGGGAGTGTGTGGCTTGAACCCTGAGCCCACCAGGATCCAGCAGGGATGCAACATTTGGCACAACGCTTAAGGTAGAAGTTTCCAAATGTTCCCTGTTTGTGGCACACTTTATCGTTTTGCAACACACCCACACGCTGCAGCCGACAAGCAAGTGTGTTGCGGCACACAGTTTGGAAAGCTCTGGCTTAAGGTGTATGCACAGGTAATGCTGCTAATTGCCTCTATCGGCTGGGGAAATAGTTCAGATTGCAACTGTAGAAACTTTATGCTTAAGAGCATAAAAATAAGCTGGTTGGACGTGCCAAGGTGGACCCATCTTGCCTTAACGTTCTGTTCCCAGATGTTTCTGGAGCGCTCACAAGAGGGGGTGAGCCTTCCTTGTCCCCCCAACATCTGGCTGGCTTACCTTTTCTGCTGTCTGCTTTGTTCCTCAGCTCAGCGAGAGAGCCCGCGAGCGGAAAGTACCAGTGACCCGCGTTGGACGCCTTGCGAATTTTGGAGGTGAGATCCTCCAGGCGGCATTCTCAGTTGAGGATTTGTTGCATCACAGAGAGGGAGGGAGAATGCCAGGGTGATGCGACTGGATTTTGCCTTTCGTTTGCCTGCTTTGCTGCCATTGGTTTGGCTGCTGTGATGTCACGGAATGTTTAGACAGACGCCAGTTGCTCAGAAGAAAGGACCAGTCGTGGAACAATGTAAACGGCTGCAGGAGCGTGGAAGTTGAATGCACATCTACAAAAACTAACGCAGACAGGTCCTCGAATTGTAGCAAGTTCCCCCCTGAGAAAGAAGTATTAAACCATGACAATAAATCTTGTCATTTGGGAATTGTAGAGGGCTCAGAATGAATGGCTTGAAATGAATATTCCACTCACAAAATTACAATCCTAAGCATTTCTTGAGGACGATCCGAATGTAATTTAAGTTTGCAGAGTAGACCTTCCTATGGGTTCCACATTGGTGGGGTGGGGAGGGGCAGTTGGAGGTGGTGGTGGGAGAGACTGGGCTGAGGGGGGAGACTGAACTCATTCTATTCCACACACAAACAACCTGTCTGCGATTCATACAGTCCTTTCTCCCTTCCAGGTCTGGCTGTGGGCCTGGGCTTTGGAGCCTTGGTGGAAGTGGCGAGGAACTCCCTTAACGGGGAGCAAAAAATCAAGGGTAAGGAAGATGCGAGAGAAGGGCCTGCCCCTGTGTACTCGTGCTCTCTTGCACATGTGTGTGCGAGGCCACAAGGGGCTGCTTTACAAGATTTTGAGGGCTGGGGTGTGTGGCTGGGGCTGGCCTTGCCTCAAAAAGTGACTGGACTCTTCTTCTGCTCTCAAGGGAAGCGGATACCAGACTAGCTGGGCCCCCTTTGGCCTGACCCAGAATAATAATAATAATAATAATAATAATAATAATAATAATAATAATAATAATTTATTATTTATACCCCACCCATCTGGCTGAGTTTCCCCAGCCACTCTGGGCGGCTCCCAGTCGAGTGTTAAAAACAATACAGCATTAAATATTAAAAACTTCCCTAAACAGGGCTGCCTTCAGATGTCTTTTAAAGATAAGATAGCTGCTTATTTCCTTCACATCTGGTGGGAGGACGTTCCACAGGGCGGGAGCCACCACCGAGAAGGCCCTCTGCTTGGTTCCCTGTAACTTGGCTTCTCGCAATGAGGGAACCACCAGAAGGCCCTTGGCGCTGGATCTCAGTGTCCGGGCTGAACGATGGTGGTGGAGACGCACATATTCTGCTCTCATGAGAGACCTGCTACCCCAGGCACAAGCGAATATTTCTTCCCTCCCCCTCTGCAGACGCAAGCTTCCTGCTGGACTCAAACCCCTTCCTGTCGGAAGCAAACGCCGAGCGGATCGTGGACACCCTCTGCAAAATGCGTGGGGCTGCCCTCAAGATTGGCCAGATGTTGAGCATTCAAGGTATCGGGGGGGGGGGAGAAGGGGGTGTTCCCATTTCCTGCCAGCATCTTCCCGTGGGGGGCTGCTCAGAATAGATGGGAGGGTTGATGGGGCTGCTGGCTGGTTGGCATTGGGAAAATTCCAAAGAGATCCATCCGTCGTCCCCCACCCCCCAAGCCTGGAAGGTTATGCAACAATAATAATAATAGTTTATGATTTATACCCCACCCATCTGGCTGGGTTTCCCCAGCCACTCTGGGCTGCTCCCAGCAGAATACTAAAAACAGAATAAAACTTCCCTAATAGGACTGCCTTCAGATGTCTTCTAAAAGTCAGATAGTTGTTTATTTCCTTGACATCTGGTGGGAGGGTGTTCCACAGGGTGGGTGCCACCACCAAGAAGGCCCTCTGCCTGGTTCCCTGTAACCTCACTTCTCACAGTGAGGGAGCCACCAGATGGCACTCGGAGCTGGACCTCAGTGTCTGGGCAGAACGATGGGGGTGGAGACGCTCCTTCAGATATACTGGTCCAAGGCTGTTTAGGGCTTTAAAGGTCAGCACCAACACTTTGAATTGTGCTCGGAAACGTACTGGGAGCCAATGTAGGTCTTTCAAGACCGGTGTTATGTGGTCTCGGCGGTCGCTCCCAGTCACCAGTCTAGCTGCCGCATTCTGGATTAGTTGTAGTTTCTGGGTCACCTTCAAAGGTAGCCCCACATAGAGCGCATTGCAGTAGTCCAAGTGGGAGATAACCAGAGCATGCACCACTCTGGCGAGACAGTCTGCGGGCAGGGAGGGTCTCATCCTGTGTACCAGATGGAGCTGGCAGACAGCTGCCCTGGACACAGAATGGACCTGCGCCTCCATGGACAGCTGTGAGTCCAGAATGACTCCCAGGCTGCGCACCTGGTCCTTCAGGGGCACAGTCACCCCATTCAGGACAAGGGAGTCCCCCACACCTGCCCGCCCCCTGTCCCCCAAGAACAGTACTTCTGTCTTGTCACGATTCAGCCTCAATCTGTTAGCCACCATCCATCCTCCAACCGCCTCCAGACACTCACACAGGACCTTCACCACCTTCACTGGTTCTGATTTGAAAGAAGTCTGTCGCAAACCTTCCCACGTTCCGCTTCCTTGCATGCCCAGTGTTATGAGAGAGGAGGGGAAGCTTTTCTCTATCCGCTGTCTCCAGGATGTGCCCCATTCAGGACCAGGGAATCCTCCACACCCGTCAAAGGACCGCCCTCCCGAGCCAAAACCAAAGAGCCTCTCCAGGCCAGCCGGGTGGGTTGCAGCACTGCAAACGATATTTAAAAAACAGTTTCTTTGGGACGCCCACTTCTCCCCGCAGACAACAGCTTCATCAGCCCCCAGCTGCAGCAGATTTTCCAGCGCGTCCGACAAAGCGCCGACTTCATGCCGCCCTCTCAGATGATGGTGCGTTGCTGTGGGGTGGGGCAGGGGGCCGCGAGGGAAGCCGCCTTTGCCCTCCGCCTGTGGTTGGGTGGGAGGGTTGGCATGGGTCCTCTGAGCCGGGAAGTCTGGCTCAGCTGCCACACTGAGACGCTGCCAGCGCAGGGAGATGCCCGCGGGGTTTGCCTCAGTCCAGGTGGCAGCCACTGATGTTCTGACTCAGCTCTCCAGCGTGTGGCTTCAGGGACTCTCTGCTCTTCCCCTTCCAGGGCGTCCTGGTGGAAGAACTGGGTGCCGACTGGCGGAACAGAGTCGCCTCCTTTGAGGAAACGCCCTTTGCGGCCGCCTCCATCGGCCAAGTGCACCTTGGGGTGCTGAAGGACGGGACCGAAGTGGCCATGAAGATCCAGGTAAACGTTGGCTCAGACGTGGAGACGTTGCCGGGATTTGAACCCAGGACTGTGCATGCAAGGAAGATGCTCTGGCCACGGGGTGAGGGCAGAGCCTGTAGGGAGAGACTTTGACTGCGAGGCAAGTCTCTGGTCTGCTGGGGTTGGAAGCCCTTGGCAGCACAGCCGGTCTTGACGTTCCATCTCTCTCCTCTTCTCCTACAGTATCCAGGCATTGCTCAGAGCATCCGCAGTGACGTGGATAACCTGTTGGTGGTGCTCAAGATGAGCATGATGCTCCCAGAAGGTAAGGAAAATGCAAGGTGAGCCAAAGGGGGTCCATCTAGTCCCATCTTCTCTCTTCCTCTTCATCATCATCATGTTGTTGTTGTTGTTGTTGTTGTTGTTGTTGTTTAGTCGTTTATTCGTGTCCGACTCTTCGTGACCCCCTGGACCAGAGCACGCCAGGCACTCCTGTCTTCCACTGCCTCCCGTAGTTTGGTCAGACTCATGCTGGTAGCTTCGAGAACACTGTCCCACCATCTCGTCCTCTGCCATCCCCTTCTCCTTGTGCCCTCCATCTTTCCCAACATCAGGGTCTTTTCTAGGGAGTCTTCTCTTCTCATGAGGTGGCCAAAGTCTTGGAGCCTCAGCTTCAGGATCTGTCCTTCCTGTGAGCACTCAGGGCTGGTTTCCTTCAGAATGGAGAGGTTTGATCTTCTTGCAGTCCATGGGACTCTCAAGAGTCTCCTCCAGCATCAGAATTCAAAAGCATCCATTCTTCAACGATCAGCCTTCTTTATGGTCCAGCTCTCACTTCCATACATCACTACTGGGAAAACCATGGCTTTAAATAAACAGACCTTTGTTGGCAAGGTCATCATCATAAATTTTATTTATACCCTGCCCTCCCCAGCCAAGACCGGGTTCATGGCTGCTAACACCAAATATAAAACAATTGATTGAAATACAGCTTAAAAACAAGATTAAAACACAACATTAAAATGCAGCCTCATTTCAGCGGAAACTCAGTTTTTGGGGGATAAAAACGTCAAGTCTTCACCAAGGCTAACTACCCAGGCTGGTCCTACATGGGTCAGAAAAAAGCCAGGGGAGTCCCCAAATACAATTTCCCCCCATTCTTTCTTGGAAGTTTTTGTCTTCTTGGTCCCTGAGCTTTCCGGTCAGTTTTGCAATTTCAGCGTAGGCTAATAGCTTGGTTTGCTATTCCTCCCTGGTAGGGACTCAATTTCTTCTTTCCATCTCTGAGCTAGTAGCATCCGTGGTGCTGTTGTCGTGTACGTGAAGAGTTCCTTTGGGATGTCGGTACCTACAATTCCTAATAAGAAGGCTTCTGGATTCCCCCCCCCCAAAAAAAAAGTTATTTAAAACATGTTTTTCAGTTCATTGTATATCATTTCCCAGAAAGCCTTTCTTTCCTTATACCACCACCACATATGATAAAAATTACCTTCTTTTCCTTTACATTTCCAGCAGGTATTTGTACTTGTTTTATACATTTTTGCTAGCTTACTAGGATTGCTAGGAGTCAAATACCACCGACACATCATTTTCATATAACTTTCTTTCAGCCTACAACATGGTGTGAATTTCAAATCTGTTTTCTATAACCTTTCCCAGTCTGCAATCTGAATGTTATGCCTCAAATCCCTTGCCCGGTGTACCATTACAGATTTTAACTGTTCACCTTTTATATGACATTCCAAGAGCAATCTATACCTTTTCACATCTAGTCCGTCTTCTCACAAGGGCCTACCAGGTAGCAACCTGCAGGCAGGACCTGAGCGCCAGAGCCCTTTCCTCCTCCCTGAATCTGTCCAGTCCTCCTTGAGAGCCGTCCAGGTGGGTGGCTGGTCTTTCCCTCTTGCACCAGGGAGTTCCCCAGTTTTGTGCTCTCCTGGGTGAGCAGCCTCTGCCCGTCTCTGCTTCCTTGCAGGTCTCTTTGCTGACAACACCCTGCAGGTGCTTCAGAAGGAGCTGGAGTGGGAATGTGACTACCTGCGGGAGGCTCAGTGCGCCCGGAAGTTCAGGTACGAATGAATTTATTAAATCAAATCAAATTTTATTAAACGGTCACAGACCAGATTAACTCATACAGCTAGTCAGCGAAGCATAACACCGGAAAAAACAAAATGAATTTATTATTTCAGTCACAGCCCAGTTCCAGCCCACATACAATATCAAGGAAGTCATAAAACACAATAGGGATACATTTGAATTTGCAATTAGGTATAACAGGGACAATACAGTGGTGCCCCGCAAGACGAACGCCTCGCAAGATGGAAAACCCGCTAGACGAAAGGGTTTTCCGTTTTGCAGACGCTTCGCAAAACAAATTTCCCTATGGGCTTGCTTCGCAAGACGAAAATGTCTTGCGAGTTCCTGCGGGTTTCCCCCCCTTTTTTCCCCCTTTTCCTAAGCCGCTAAGCCACTTATCAGCTGATCCGCTGATAAGCTGCTTAACAGCTGATCGCTAAAAGCCGCTAAACCGCTAATAGCGCTAATCCGCTAAGCTGTCAATGGTCTTGCTTTGCAAGACGAGAAAACCGCTATACGAAGAGCCTCATGGAACGGATTAATTTCGTCTTGCGAGGCACCACTGTACAGATGTAGCAACAGTTAAATATATATATATATAATTTAATTTATATATATAAATTAAAACTTAGTCACTAACATGTAACCTAAAATTATCATTTAAGGCTTTAATCATTATGATAGCACAGCTTGTTCCCTACGTTTTACGGCAGTTGCACAGAATTTGGCTACCCTAAACGTGATCTCAGGATCCTTGTCCTCTACAAGGGATTTTAGACATTGAAGTTCGGATTCATTTGGAGATTTTTGCATAGCAGGGGTAATAAATACCGAGTGTATATTCCCGTAGAAAAGGCATGAGAGACAGTTTCTACCTCCATCAAGCCGCAGGAGCAGACTCGTTCCACATATGGTTTGCCCTCGAATCTGCCCTGCAATAAGGCAGATGGCAGCACGTTGAATCTAGCGAGAGTAAATGACCGTCTGTATTTGGGCATTTGTAGGAAGTTCAGGTAGCTGAGAGCAAACCCCTGGCCTGGCCTTGCTCCTCCTGGGAGGAAACCCCCCCCCCGGCCTTTCAAGAGCCTTCCCTGCAAACCCTTCCCCTAACAAGGGAATGCCAGCATGGCTGCCCCAGTGGTCCTGCCCAGTGCTGCCAGCTCTTGGAATTGACTCAGGAAAGTGGGGAGCTGCCTTGCCCTGCGAGTCAACCCTGGCTGGCAGCAACAGCACGACCTGGTGGTTTCAAGAGTTCTTGCCAGGGACTGAACCCAGGGACTTCTGTCTCCATAGCGGGCGCTGTGCCACACTGAGCCACGGGAGTGGGCAGGAGCTAGGGCAGAGCCCACTATTACTATTTATTTATTTAATTTATGTACCACCCTATACCCGAGGGACGCGGGTGGTGCTGTGGGTTAAACCACAGAGCCTAGGACTTGCCGATCAGAAGGTCGGCAGTTTGAATCCCCGCGACGGGGTGAGCTCCAGTTGCTCGGTCCCTGCTCCTGCCAACCTAGCAGTTTGAAAGCATGTCAAAGTGCAAGTAGATAAATAGGTACCACTCCGGCGGGAAGGTAAATGGCATTTCCGTGCGCTGCTCTGGTTCGCCAGAAGCCGCTTAGTCATGCTGGCCACATGACCCGGAAGCTGTCTGCGGACAAAACGCCGGCTCCCTCGGCCAATAAAGCGAGATGAGCGCTGCAACCCCAGAGTCAGCCACGACTGGACCTAATGGTCAGGGGTCCCTTTACCTTTAACTTTACCCTATACCCGGAGGTCTGAGGGCAGTTCACGTAGAAACATCACAGTATATAAAATAAAATAAAAGTAGTAACCCAATAACACCTCCCCCAAAGGGAGGTGTCTTTTGGGACCCGGCTGTAGGACCCCTGTAGCCTCAGGACCAGCCACCCTTTTTTGGGGGGGGCTTGGTGTCTTGCGGCCCTCCCATCTGGAAAGCGCCTCCTTGCTGAAGCATCTCTCCCCCCAGGCACCTCCTGGAAGGAGACCCATTCTTCGAGGTGCCCAAGGTGGTTGAGGAGCTGTCCACCCACAGGGTCCTGTCGATGGAGCTGGCGGGGGGCGTCCCGCTGGACTGCTGCCAGGATCTCAGCCAGGAGCTGCGGAACGAGGTGAGGCGGGGGCCAGGAACGCAGGGCTCTCCTTACAGAGAAAGCTTGGGTGGAGGAGAGGTCTCTGTGTCTGTGGATGGCGTTACCTCCCAAAAAGGAGCGTCTCTATAGGAGACCTTCGTAGCATTTGCACACACACCCGGCGGCTGCAGCCCCCTTTCCTGCCTGCCCAGGGAAGGCTACATAGCTGCATAGCTGTCAACCGTCCCTTATTTGGCGGGGAACTCCCTTATCCCAGTGCCGTGTCCCGCTGCAATCCCGGATTGATGATGTCCCTTAAATTTTCCAGGTTTCAAAGGAAGCAGCTCCTCTCCCTCCCTCCCTGACGGCCAACTGTGTTGCTTGGCTACATTGCTCACCCAATAAGGAGTCTAAGAGCGACTGGGGGGTGGCGCTTGCATGCCTTGTGCCGATCAAATTGGCCGTGTTGCCTGGGGACTCGCCTTTGCTCAGCGCTTCCCAGCGGAGAGGTGACGGTGGTTTTCCTTGCTGCATCCCCTTTGCCGGGTTGCTGCGCTGTGGGAACCACCGCTTGAGGCTTCGTTTGGGTGCTGACTGGGCTTTCTGCCTTTGGCTGGGAGGGGCTCAGAAGGTGAACATACCTGTGCTCTGAAAATCCCTTATTTTGGCTGCTGATCCCTTATTTTCGAGGCTGCTGGTCCCTTATTTTCAAATCTGTAAGTTGACAGCTATGCATAAATGCTGCCAAATGGCAAGCACCGTGCAATCGGATGATCTCAAGGCTGCAGATTTCTGGGCCAAGGCATTAAAGGAAACATCTCCAATCCCCGATCGAACCGTTGTTCCTTCTCTGTATTTGGCGCTTTGAAATTGATTTTCTGAAGCCAATAAAGAGATGGAAAAAAACAAGGAGCTCATCTCTCGCAGTGAGAATGTCTCTAGTGAGGTTCTGGGAAACGCTTTAGCTAGTCATTCTCTGGACTAGTGGCACTCAAGAGTCTGGCAGGTAGCCTGGCCGGAAAATAATAATAATCAGTCTCTAGTAGGATCTAGTGAAAGAGGAAGGGTTTTTGCAGTATGGTTTGATTTCACATCATTTATGAATGAGGAGGCAAACGGACGGATGGCCATTCCAGGTTACGCTAATGGGTTACATGAAAATAAGTCACAGTTCGCCCATTCTCTTCCATTTTATTCTTGCCGTCTCTCCATTCACCTGGTGCACACATGATAAGAAAGCAAGGGAATTAATATTAACGTTTTTGTTCAGTCCACCATGTGTTCAACATATTGGTAATATTTTTAAAGTATTTATTAATCCACAGTATTTGTGTTCCGTGTCTGCCCTGATACCGCCTAATGCTTCTCTTCTGGTACCTTCTTTCTTTTCTTACTTTCTTCCTTTAAATTTTGCCTTTCCTTCCACTAAAAGTATCTAAAAAATAAAGGAGGGCTCCCTCTCTTCCTTCTCTCCGCAGATCTGTTCCCACATCCTTCGCCTGTGCCTCCGAGAGGTCTTTGAGTTCCGCTTCATGCAGACTGATCCAAACTGGTCCAATTTTTTCTACGATGCCGAGAGGCACAAGGTGGGAGTTTGGGCTGGATTCTTTGGGTGGGGGGAGATGTTTGCCGGGTGCGAAAGACTGCAGACGCATCTAACCCCTCGTCCTCTTTCCTCGCAGGTGACCCTGCTGGACTTTGGGGCCAGCCGAGACTTCAGCAAAGAGTTCACTGACAATTACATTGAGGTGAGTGCCAGTTATCTTTTCCTCCTCCTTTTACAGCATCTCACATCCCTCCTGGGGTAGATGCCTGCTTTCTAGATGTCCAGGCATCACACAGGTGGGCGTCCCCTCAGCCATTGGAAAGGGCAGGGTCTCCATACTAACCCTACTTTAATCCATCAGCCTGCATGTGTCCATTTTAACTTTCTAGCCTTTTCCATCACCTCTGTAATGTGTTATCTCTGTCGTTTAATAATAATAATATACTTCAGAGCATAATAATAATAATAATTGTTTATATGCCAGCCATCTGACTGGGTTTCCCCAGACACTCTGAGCAGCTCCAAACAAAATATTTACAACAAAATAAAACATTAGATATCAAAGAGATAAAGAACTATATAACTTTTAGAAGACATCTGAAGTCAGCCTTGAACAGTGGTACCTCGGGTTAAGTACTTAATTCGTTCTGGAGGTCCGTTCTTAATCTGAAACTGTTCTTAACCTGAAGCACCACTTTAGCTAATGGGGCTTCCTGCTGCCGCCGCGTCGCTGGAGCACGATTTCTGTTCTCATCCTGAAGCAAAGTTCTTAACCTGAAGCACTATTTCTGGGATAGCAGAGTCTGTAACCTGAAGTGTATGTAACCTGAAGGGTATGTAACCCGAGGTACCACTGTATCGGGAAGTTTTCAATGGTTGATGTTTTACTATGTTTTATATATGCCATTGGGACGCGGGTGGCGCTGTGGGTTAAACCACAGAGCCTAGGACTTGCCAATCGTATGGTCGGCGGTTCGAATTCCCGCAGCGGGGTGAGCTCCGGTCTTTCGGTCCCAGCTCCTACCCACCTAGCAGTTCGAAAACACGCCTAAGTGCAAGTAGATAAATAGGTACCGCTTTATAGCGGGAAGGTAAACGGCGTTTCCGTGTGCTGCGCTGGCTCGCCAGAGCAGCTTCGTCACGCTGGCCACGTGACCCGGAAGTGTCTCCGGACAGCGCTGGCTCTCTTAAGTGAGATGGGCGCACAACCCTAGAGTCGGACACGACTGGCCCGTACGGGCAGGGGTACCTTTACCTTTTATATATGCCATAAGCTGTTCAGAGTGGGTTTCCCCAGCCAGATGGGCAGGGTTTAAATATTATTATTATTATTACAGGGCTGCCTTCAGATGTCGTCTAAAAGTCAAATAGTTGTTTGACATATTATGGTGTTCCACAGGGCAGGCTACCCAGAAGACCCTCTGCCTGGTTCCCTGTAACCTCATTCCTCACATAATACACAAAATAATAATGAAATAATAATCCTAATAGCAGCACACACATTTAGCAGGTTGGGGAAGCGGGGCTCCAGTGGTGGCTATATAATGCCAGCCGCTGGCTAGAGCAGGGCTGAGCCCCTCAATATCCACCCCCTCAGCCCCTCTCTTCCCTCTCTGCGAAGGTGGTGAGGGCCGCGGCAGATGGAGACCGGGCCAAAGTGCTGCAGAAGTCCAGAGACCTCAAGTTCATGACGGGGTTCGAGACCAAGGTGAGTGTGTCCATCGGGAGATATTAATCTCACCAGCTGCCCCAGGCTGAGCAGGAACCAGAGTTTTGGGTTGGCACTGAGGGGCCCTGGGCAGAGCGGGTGGATTTCAAGAGGCTGTGAGCCAGGAAGGGGGGGGGCAGGAAGAGGAGGGGAGGTTTAAATCTCTCCCCCACCCTGCCGCCGATCTGCTGCCAATGTCTTTGTCCCTGCCTGTCCACCTTAGGCTAGTTTAACAGTCGCAAAGATTCTCAAGGAGCACCAGAGCTCTTGCTGCTTACAGAGAGGAGATTATAAAATGATCTGTGATGTATGGAAGTGAGAGCTGGACCATAAAGAAGGCTATTCGCCAAAGAATGGATGCTTTTGAATTCTGGTGCTGGAGGAGACTCTTGAGAGTCCCATGGACTGCAAGAAGATCAAACCTCTCCATTCTGAAGGAAATCAGCCCTGAGTGCTCACTGGAAGGACAGATCCTGAAGCTGAGGCTCCAAGACTTTGGCCACCTCATGAGAAGAGAAGACTCCCTGGAAAAGACCCTGATGTTGGGAAAGATGGAGGGCGCAAGGAGAAGGGGACGACAGAGGACGAGATGGTGGGACAGTGTTCTTGAAGCTACCAACATGAGTTTGACCAAACTGCCGGAGGCAGTGGAAGACAGGAGTGCCTGGCGTGCTCTGGTCCAGGGGGTCACGAGGAGGTGGACACGACTAAATGACTAAACAACAACAATCGTGGGAAGAGAGGAAAATCTCTCCCTCTCTCTCTCTCTCTCTCTCTCTCTCTCATAACTCTAGAACTCATGGTCATTGCAATGAAGCTGAATGCAGATAAAAGAAAGACTTTCTTCATGAAGCGCATAAACTGTGGAACTCCCTGCCACAAGAGGCAGTGAAGGCCACCCATCTGGATGGCTTGCACAGATTCATGGAGGAGGAGAGTGCTATTGGCGTCTACTAGCCAGGATGGCGTGTCTCTGCCTCCACAGTCAGAGGCAGCGACGCTTCTGGGCACCATTTGCCCTGAACCGCAGAAGAGGAGAGCCCCCTTATCCTTGTGGGTTTCCCCAAAGAGGCATCGTCTCCTTGGCCACTGTGGGAACAGGACTGGATGGGGCCCCCTTTGGCCTGATCCGGCAGACTCTTCTCACGCTCTTGTGGAGCCTCCAGATCCAGCAGCAGTCTATCCGGAGTCCTCGGTTCTTTTGGGTAGAATAGGAGGCTGGACTAGATGGGCCTGATCCCACAGCCAGGCTCTTCTTAGGAGGGCACCATTCTCTGCCCCCCCTTCCTCTGGGCAGTTGCTCTGCCACGCCTACCATTTTGTGGTTTAGCTGGGGGTGGGGGGCTGGCTTGTTTGTTTTAGATTCTTTGAAGGTTTTATGGCAGCGGTTCTCAACCTGTGGGTCCCCAGATGTTGTTGGACTACAACTCCCATCATCCCTGAGCTCTGGCCTTGCTAGCTAGGGGTGATGGGAGTTGTAGTTCACCAATATATGGGGACCCACAGGTTGAGAAAGGCTGGTTTATGGACACATCCCCACTTTTGAAGTTTAAAAAGGAAGAGAAGGGGGCAGCGACAAACAATTCCTTCCTTGCACGTCCCCTTCGCCTCCTCCAGCACCCACCCACACCCAGCTCCGCCCCATGTTGTGCTGCTGAGCCTGCCTAATCCTGCAAGGGTGCTGCACCCAGAAAAGGGGATTCGAACGCAAGACAGGAGATCCCTGGGGCCAAGCCCTCCTTCCTGGCTGATTCGAGGTAGGGCAGCGCCCCCTAGTGAAACCCAGTGCCTCTATTTGAGTGGTTCTCAAGCTGTGGGTCCCCAGATGTTGTTGGACTACAACTCCCATCATCCCTGAGCTCTGGCCTTGCTCGCTAGGCGTGATGGGAGTTGTAGTTCAGCAACATCTGGGGACCCACAGGTTGAGAAAGGCTGCTTGTGGCCTGCAAGTAGATTCATTTTTTTATATCTCATTCCCCTTACTTATCAAAGCATTCAGTCTCTGCTTTCCCAGGCTAAACATTCCCAGCTCCTTCAACCGTTCCTCATCAGGGTTGGTTTCCAGACCCTCAATCATCTCTGTCTCCCTCCTCTGCCTGCCTTCCTTGTCAACACCCTTCTAAAACTGTGTCATCCAGAATTGGACACAGGTGGGGTCTGACCAAGGCTGAAAGAATTGGTAAAGGCAGTCTGCCCATGCCCAGGAACCCCTCTTCCCCTTCCTGTCAGCCCCTGTGGCCCCTACCTGTGCAGCCAGTCCCAGAAACACTTGCCCTTGGACTGACCTCCCTCCTTCTCCCGGCAGGTGTTTGAGGACGCCCACGTGGACGCCGTGATGATCCTGGGAGAGGCCTTCTCCACGCCGGGCCCCTTCGACTTCAGCACCCAGCGTACCACTCGCTGCATCCAGGACCTCATCCCCGTGATGCTGAAGCACCGACTCAGCCCCCCTCCGGAGGAGAGCTACTCGCTGCACCGCAAGATCGCCGGGTCCTTCCTCATCTGCGCACGACTCGGGGCCGCCATCCCCTGCCGGGAGATGTTCGAGGAGGCCTATGCCCGGTACTTGGCCAGGGAGCGGCCAGCTCCCATGGCCGGCAGGGTCTAGCGGGATCCTCCGCTGTTTCCATGAGTGGATCCTGCAGCTCGCCAGTGGCTGGAACTCTCCGCGAGAGAGCCCTGACCATTCTGCTGCCGGGACAGCTTGTGTGGGGCAGGGGCCCTCTGTGGGGCAGCATCTCGGCCAAGCGGGGGTCTTTCTTCGGACCAGCTGCTGGCCGGTATTAGAGCTGCCCTCTAACACAGCCGCCTGGCCTGGCATCTTCATCCTCGACCCCTCTGGCGGTCTCCTCTGAGCAAGGGAAGGGGTAGCGCCAGCTGGCTCTGCCCCACACCCTCGCTTGGCCTCCTGCCCGCTCTCCTGCCCCCTACAGGCCCCGTGTCCCTAGGGCAGCAATAGCTGAGGTGCCGCCGCCGCCCAAAGGGTACGGTCAAATCAGTGAGGTTTGGCACTCCCTGCAATCGACTCCCTTGGAGGAACCGACGGTTCTCATTGCCAAGCAAAGAGGCTTGAAGAAGCTCAAGTGATTTGGGGGCTGTAAGTCGCCCGGGAATGATAAAAGAGCTTCGCTGCTGCTCCCAAGGAGATCCATCCGTCCCAATGTCCCTTTCCGGTTCCTAACTCCAGCCAGGAGAGTCCTGGTTTCCTTCGTTTTGTGGCCTTTGGAGCAGGAGGACATGAATGCTCTTAAACTGCCCTTGAGCTTGGGCGCATCCCACCCGTGAAAGGGACCCCTCCCCTCCTTCTGCTTTTAATATATAAACTTGGGTGTGACTTTAAACTGGGGCAGATAGACGAAGGCTTAAGTGTTGTATAAGAGAGAAAGGCAGCGAGAGATCTGTGGGGAGAGGGATCTGGCAGAAGTAACTGGGTCTCAGGCCTCACTTGGGTGGCCAAAGTGTGTTTGTGTCTGTATGTGTCTCTGCCCATTACAGCTACCGGGTGTTTTTTAAAATGAAAAAACGGTGTCCGTGTGTTTTCTCTGCCATCCAAATGGGGAGGTACTGAAGACCAGAAAAGCAAGCGGCTGTTCCTTGTGGCCCAAAAGCGGGCAGGGAAGCCACGAGTTGCAGTTTGGGGGCATTTTTTGCGCAGGGAGGGCCTCCCAGCCCCACCCCAGAGCGTCCAAAACAGCCAACACCTAGTCTGGGAAATGAAAGAAGCATCTGATCCATCAGAACGACCTGTCACACTTCTGCAAATTTAGCGAGGCTTTTCACTGCTTGGTATCTGTTTTTATTGGAGAAGGGGCTCCTCCCTCCCTCTCTCTCTCTCTCTCTCTATATATATATATATATATATATTTAATCTTTTTTAAAGCTCAGATAAAAGCTTTGATATTGTCCTGTGGCTCTGAAGTCTTAGCTCCTCATCCTTGCTTAATTTTTTTTATTTTTTAGGGCAGAGGGAGTGACTGAAGAATGGAAAAGTTGAAAGCAAATAGGGAGAAACATAGCACATCTCATTAGACAACGATCACATACTTGATGACCCCATCTGTGGGGAAATTATATTAGGATAATCAAATCCGAAAGACACAAGGAAATGAGAGAAAGGCATATATAGAAATAAAACTAGGGTTAGGAATAATTAAGAGAGAGGGAAGTGCGGAAGGGAGAAAAGAGGGGGAGAGAAAGGAGAAAGAAAACATAGAAAGAGAGCGGGATAAAAAGAGGCAACTGATTTCTTTCTTTTTTAAAAAATAATATTTATTACTTTTAAAGCTTACAAAAAAGAAAAGGAAGGAAGAAGACAAAAGAAAAAAAATGAACAAAAAATAGAAAAAACAATATAATACATAAACAATACAAAACACAACCTTAACACATTAAACTAACACAATAAACTAAACCCAACAAAACAAAAACAATTTAAAAACATACATCATACCTTTTCCATATTCTATCTTTCATTCCCTTGTATCATTGACCTCCTCTCACCTCCCTCTTTTTATTCCACTTCCATTAATTGTTTCAGCAATTCCTTTCCATCTTTCTCTATTTTCTATCATATAAATGTCTTAACATATCTTTAATCTTATTTCCATTAAAATTAATATACTTATTTAAGCTTAACTCCTTATAGCATTTCAGCTAAAGCCATAAAATTTCATTCCAACATTTTTCTATCACTCATTAATTTTACAATATTTCTATATATAGACTTTAAATTTCCAATCTTCTTCCACCATCTCCTCTCCCCAGTCTCGGACTCTACCAGCCACTTCTGTCAACTCCATACAGTCCATCAACCTGGAGATCTTATGTCCAAGGCTCTTAACTCTTTTCCACATCCCTTCTGCCAGTCTTCTTCATATTCTTTGATGCTGAAGAGCAGGTCTCGGGGAAACTCCAATCCAACAATACTTTTATTCTTTCTCGACAGGTCAGCCAGATTTCCATAATTAAAACTAGGGTCCATAAAGTATTTCCGGGCATGTTTCAAAATTCCTCCAAATCCAAAGGCCCCCAGAACTCCAATCTCCTCCTGACCCAAGTCCATGTTCCAAATGTCAGTTAATCCCTGCATAGAGGGATCTTTCCAACTTTCCTTTTCTAGTCCAGGCCAGGCTCCGATCTTCAAAATCTGACTTTTTCTAGTCTCAATCATAAAGGGCCTCAATTTGTAGTCCTCAATTTGCCTCTGTAGGACTAAGGCTCCCCCTTGTATTACTTTAGGTTCGACAACAGCAACTTTCTCCTTCTCCTTTTCAGCAATTTGTCCTGTTGAAATAGATTCCTGTGCCAAATCCTGAATAATTTCTGTATTGGTGCTCACTTTTGGTTCCAAAATGTCAATTTTAGTAGTCATAGCATCCATCTTTTTATGAAGCTGTTCCAACAAGTGGCTTATCTTAGAAAATGCAGTCCATAAGGCTTCTCCTGTCGACATTCTTGAATATCCAAGGTCAATCTCTAGTTCTCACAGTTCTTATCAAGCAGCTGGAGATTTCCCAGCTCCACTCTTGTAACAGTTTCAAAAGCTCCCTCTAGAGGGGAACAGTCTCCACTTGTATCAATCTTTTCCAACACAGATCAAAAAGTAAAGATAGTTTCAATTTTCAGATACTTTCCCTCCCTTTTAAACGCAGAAGCGGACAATGGAAACAATATATTTCTCTTATTTAACCGACTGTCAACATCCGTTCTCTTCGCTGTCAATGAACTCTCCCGAAACGTCAATCACTGGGAGCCCGTTCCCAGGTTCAGAGCAGTGGTAATTTAATTTTAATCACTATCTCCTGCAGCATACACAGTCCAAAATTTCCCCCCTCTTTTCCTGCTTCCAAGGGGGGTCTAATAATTTCAGTCGATGGAAGTTTAATCCTTTATGTCAGGGAACTGACATCAAAGGGAGAAACGGAGGCAGGGCACCAGAGCGATGCCGGGGAGGGAACCAGCAGAGGGGAAGGATTTCAGCGTGACACCAATGGAGAGGAGAGTGAGATGGAGGAGGCGGTGTCAGGGCTCCAAGACCCTTCAAGCGAAACTAGCGGAGAGAGTGCTGGCACGCCCCTGCCTTCCCCTTACTTGCGCAGACGCGTTCCTTGCAGAGAACATAGGAGGAGACTTGGGGTCAAACAGCTTTTATGCTGGAAGAGATTCAAGAAACGCCCATTGACGGATTCTGCAAGTGACTAACAGGTCACGGAGGGTGAGCTCTAACCCTAAACCAAGTTGAGCTAACGATCTAATTGAACTGAAGGCAATTTACGCACAAGTAACCCCTTACAACCATTACACTTTACATAAGGCTTTCCAAGATCTTAACTTGTAAGCTCTTTGCTTCAGTCTATTTACAAAAGGGGAAGGCGGACTTCCTGTTTTGAATCTTCCCCGTTCGATGCCAAATTAAGATATTTAAAGATCCAATTTTCCGTTTTACTCACGGGTTGTTGTTTAAAATCCAATTGTCCACAAGAAAAAGTCAGCGCTCTCCGGCAACAGCAATGCGGCTTCACTCCGTGAAAGAAGCGGTCGATTCAAAGCACTGCGCCGCTCACCCCACATCGCTCCGGATCCCCAAACCAGGGTTTCCCCGCAAGCACGGGAGGCGCAAAAGGTGCAAGCCGAATCCCAGGTTCACAAGCTTCTTCCGCTTGTGATTTCAATGGGTCTCCGCCTTCGCCGTGGCGGTTCAGACCCAACTTTCCACGGAGCAAGTTCCTCCCGATCGGAGGAGCTCCGCCATTGCCGGGGGCGCCATCCCGGAAGCCCAGAGGCAACTGGTTTCTGGGACTAAAATGTGTTAGAAATGTGATTTACCATATTTTTCGCTTCATAAGACACACTTTTTTCTTCCTAAGAAGTAAGGGAAAATGTCTGTGCGTCTTATGGAACAAATGTGTGGTCCCTGGAGCCAAATTGCCCAGGCGCAAAAAGCAGATCATGCTCTTTCTTTTTTTGAAAGACGGAAGGGGGTGTTGAAACAAAGCCGCTAATGGGCATGCGATCGGGGAGGGAGATAAGGGATGCTAGCAATAAAGGAGGCTGCCTGGGGGGGAGGGTAAAGACAGCGAACTTGCAAGGAGAGGAGACAGGAAGATTAAAGCAATGAGGAGAGAAATTAGAAGAAAAGGAGGAGCAAAAAACTGCCCTAGCTAAGGAAAAGACACTAAGGCAAACAAGAGGGAAGGGAGTGTTGAAAGGAAACAGCTGATCAGTAAGCGATCAGGAGGGAGATAAGGGTCACTAGAGATAAAGGAGACTGCCTGGGGGGGGGGAGGTAAAAGCCCATGGATCCTCAGGATTTTTGCATTGGGTCACCCTAAATTCACCATCAGATCATGTAGCATGTCCATGGCTACAGCCTGTACCAAAAAAATCACACACCCACTGTTGAGTGGGGCCACAGTGGCGCAAAAACGTGGTTACAAAGCACAGATCCACATGGATTCTCAGGATTTTTGCACTGGGCTACCCCAAACTCACCGTCAAATCACATGTCTCTGGCCACAGCATGAACCACAAAAATCATACATCCACTGTTTCGTTCAGAATATTTTTTTCTTGTTTTCCTCCTCTAAAAACTAGGTGCATCTTATAGAGCGAAAAATATGATACCTCCCTGGGAAAGTTCTTTCACCCAGCATGCAGTGGAATTCCCCCATGTTGAAAGACACACTAAAAACAGATTAAAAAATATAAGGGGAGTCCCTTTATGCAGTGCATAGTTAAACTACAGAACTCCCATCCCCAGGTTGCGGGGTTCCCATAATGAGCATCTGGTTGGCTCCTGTGAGAACAGGATCCCAGACTCAATGGGAGGCCCCCTTTGGCCTGATCTAGCCTGCTCAACTTACGTTCTGACTTCCCATTGATCACTAGCTTCTCCACTCTGGCTGCACACCCCTTTTTAATCCAGCAGAGGGCAGAGCAGGTGGTTCCAGGCGGCTCAAGGAAGTGAGCTGGGCTGCACAGCAGAGCAAAGGAAGCTACTATTCGGATTTTACCCAGGAATCGCTCCCCTTGTGTTTTCATGGGATTACCTGCCAGCTGAACGGGCCATGGGGGTCTGATCCAAGCACACACAAGACCCATAGCTGTCAACTATCCCTTATTTGGCGGGAAAGTCCCTTATCCCAGGGCCGTGTCCTGCTGCTGTCCCTTCTTGATGATGTCCCTTAAATTTCCCGGGTTTCAAAGGAAGCAGCTCCTCTCCCTCCCTCTCTGCCGGCCAGGGAGGAGGGAGGCTCCAACTGTGTTGCTTGGCTGCGCTGCTCACCCAATAAGGAGTCTAAGAACGACTGGGGGGGTGGAGCTTGCATTCCTTGCGCCAATCAAATTGGCCATGTTGCCTGGGTACTCACCTTTGCTCAGCGCTTCCCAGCGGTGGTTTTCCTTGCTGCATCCCCTTTGCCGGGTTGCTGCGCTGTGGGAACCACCGCTTGAGGCTTCATTTGGCTGCTGGCTGGGCTTTCTGCCTATGGCTCGGAGGGGCTCAGAAGTTGAACATACCTGTGCCTGGAAAATCCCTTATTTTGGCTACTGATCCCTTATTTTCGAGGCTGCTGCTCCCTTATTTTCAAGTCTGTAAGTTGACAGCTATGACGAGACCAGCTCCTGCCCATCCTTGATCTCAGGACCGCAGAGGGTGCATAGAGATGGAAAATCCTTGGGCTTTCTCTCTCCTAGGAAAACAGGGAGGTGGGTTTCATAAAGCCAGGAATGGCAAAACGAAAAAGGACATTTTGCTTGCCTTTCTGCTGGAGCTAATGGCAGGCTCGTGCCAATCAATACCTCTAAAGTTCAATTATTTATACCTCCATTTCCCTACGATGGGAGCTGTTGCTGCTGCTGGGCTCTGGTTTGGCTGGGCATGCAAGTTTGCCTGGGGGTGGGGGGTTTGCCTCCTTTTTAATAAAGACCCACTTGGCATCCTCCTCCTGTTCCAGGAAAGGAGTCAGCCAAAGGGTTAACCGCTTTTGCATCTCAGCAGATGTTTTCCCAGCTAACAGCTGGTGATATTGGAATTGATCCATACAGTTAATTTGTATGAACTGCTCTGGGGGGTTTAAAGCAAGCAGCTTCACAAAGATGTGGGCAGTTAAAAATGTGTGTGCTTTTTTTGGGGGGGGGGATATTGGGAAATCAATTTTAAAAGTGCAGAAACACAGAAAATCCCAGGCATGCCCATTCATAGTGCTGATTCCACTATGAAATAGATTTTCACTGTTTCGTGGGATAACCAGCCTGATCTGATCTCCGCTGAATCATCTCTTCCTAGTTATTTGTACCATTGTGACATTTACCCAGGGGTGCCAGGTGGTCTGCAGACTTCTCCCCCCGCCCCGCCTACATGTTATCTTCACAACGACCCTTTGAGGTAGGTCAAGCCAAGAGATAATTACTGGCCCGCAAGCGTCATGGCTGAGTGGCAGGATTTGAACCCCTAACCCAGGACATCCAACCACTACACCACAATGACATCTGCAAGATCTAGGGTCATTAGGATGCCCTCTTTGCTCCCAGGAAGAGAGGCCTGTTCCACTCATGAGGCAATAATAATAATATTAATAATAATAATAATAATAATAATAATAATAATAATAATAAGAAGAAGAAGAAGAAGAAGAAGAAGAAGAATTCCCTCCCATCTGGCTGAGTTTTCCCAGCGACTCTGGGCAACTATAATATTAGCAGCAATGAGATTTGCTATTAAAGAATTAGAATCCCAGAGACCCTTTCCTGTAAGCTTTAAATTATTATTATTATTAAACCTCTGTAGGTTTAAATGTCTGCTTGGGTCCACTTGGGTCTACAGGCTCAAAATGTGAAGGGCACAGCACAACCATCCTGGTTAGTAGCCATTGATAGCCCTCCTCCTCTATGAATTTGTCTAAGGATAGCTCTACACACAGGGGAAACCCCCGCTATAAATAAGTCAGAAATTAAATCGTAACAAAAGAAGAAAACTATGTAAAAATTGCATATAATTTTTTTGCTCTCTGGCGCCATCTGGTGTTGCATGTTTATAATGTTTATTGACTAATGTAAAGGTAAAGGGTAAAGGGACCCCTGACCATTAGGTCCAGTCATGGCTGACTCTGGGGTTGCGGCGCTCATCTCGCTTTACTGGCCGAGTTAGCCGGCATACAGCTTCCGGGTCACGCGGCCAGCATGACTAAGCCGCTTCTGGAGAACCAGAGCAGCGCACGGAAACGCCGTTCACCTTCCCACCTGGAATTGTACCTATTTATCTACTTGCACTTTGACGTGCTTTCGAACTGCTAGGTTGGCAGGAGCAGGGACCGTGCAACGGGAGCTCACCCTGTCGCAGGGATTCGAACCGCCGACCTTCTGATCGGCAAGTCCTAGGCTCTGTGGTTTAACCCACAGCGCTACCCGTGTCCCTTATTGACTAATGTATCTGAGTCCTAATCATCTTTTAAGACCATCTAGGTTGGTGGCCTCCTGTGGCAGAGAGTTCCGCAGTTTAACTCCATCTGTCCTGAATCTTTCCGCTATTCAGCTGCATTGGATGTCTGCGAGTTCTTGCATTAGGAGAGAGGGAGATAAGCTTTCCCCTCTTTTCTGCATGCCTTGCCTCCTTTTAGAAAATTCTGTCCTGCTGCCTCTTCCTCGCCTTCTCTCTAGGCGAAAAAGCTACGGTCTTTCTTTGCGGGAGAGTCTCTCTATCGCCTGGCTCCCTGTGGCTGCCCTTTCCTGAACTCAGCAACACAATATCTTCTGCAGAACGATGTTTGCAAACGCCTGCGAGCGCTTTTGCTATTGTGCCGGGTTCAGGAGCTGCCCACTAACCAAACAATAACTTTCCCCAACCTGCTCCAGCAAGTGGCTTTACCCTGAGCCCCAGGCCACAGGCCTATCTGGCTCCATACTGCCCACCCTGGCTGGCAGCAGCAACCACCGCAGCCCTCCAGGATTCCAGCTGGTGAATTTCTCCAGCTCTGGCAGGAGACGCCAAGACGACGGAAGCCGAGCCTGTCAGCGTGTAAAGGAGATGCTCTTATCACGTCTGCGTGAGTGTTTTGGAGCTGCTCCAGAGAACCGGATACTGCGGCTGAAGGGAGATGGGTTTTCAGGATCGCTTCCACTTTGCACCTCGCGCTTGGCTCCCTCGGCAGCATCGCAAAGGCAAACGGCATCCAGGCTGCCCCACAGGTGTGGGGGGCTGCTTCCTGGCATGTTTGGCCACAGAAGCAGTGTGGTGTAGTGGTTAGAGTGTTGCACTAGGGCCTGGGAGAGAGCAGGGTTCGAATTCTGCCACTCAGCAAGGAAGCTCACTGGGTGTGGCCTTGGGGGGCCAAGCACTAGCCTCTGTGGATGTCTAGTGTTGCCCCCTTGGTCACTCCCTGGGTGGGGGGGGTGTGCGTGTATGTGCTCTCACGCTTGGGGAATTATGGCAGGATGCCCTGTTCCTGCTGCCTGCTTCTTGGTCCATGGAGGGAGGTGGAGCCCAAATTCACCTTTCTTTAAGGGTTAAAATGGCGCTGGAATGAGGAGAGACGGTTAAAGTATGGATTTTCTATGAATTTATAAAGCTAGGTATCTTCCCTGAGCTGTCAAATCAAAAGGCTACATTTAGGCATAATATTTGTGTAGCTATGGCTGATTTTCGCTAATGGGAAAACCATAGCTTTAACTATACGGGCCTTTCTCAGCAAGGGGATGTCTGTGCTAGGAAAATAGGAACACCCTATTCCGTCCCCTCCATTTCTCCAGTGAATAGAGGGACGTCCGGTTCCAGAAGATGTCCCAGGCCTGCTCAAGGAAACCGCCCCCCCCGCCCCAGCTCTGGACCAAGCGAAAGGTGCAAAGGGAGCTGAGCTCACTTCCAGGCTGAATCTGAAGGGGATTCACACCACAACCTGGCTGCCCGCTTCAGGTGCCGCTGCAGAATGGCTCAGAGACATTAGTCTGGAAAGAGGAGCAGCTGTAGACGGAACGGGGGGCCTGTTTCTGGGGGAGCCCTGTGGATGTGGCGGGGACTACGCCACAGGGTTCCTAGTGCAAATTGGAGCTCTTGGCCTGGGCTTAGGATTTGAAGCCAAGGCTGCTGTGCCAGGGGAACCACTCCTTCTGGTATGGTCTAGGGGAGCGATGGGCAGAGGCTGGTGGCCAACGAATTGGCTGGCTCTCCTTCCTTCCTTAGCCGAGTATGTGTGGAATCAGAATCATAGAGCTGGAAAAGGACCCCCAAAGGTCATCCATCTAACCCTCTGCCATGCAGGAATGTAACACCTTGAACTTGGCCCCCAACCAGCTCCGATCTCCGAGCACAGGTGTTGCACACTGACAAGGTCTCGCTCCTGTCAGCAATTGCGCTGCAGCATCCTGCACTAACCATAGCTTCCAGATCAAACAGGGGGGAAGTCCCACATTGAGTGCACTGCAGCAATCTCTTCTTCGGGGCAGGGACCTGCCATGCTTCTTATGCGCTCCTCAAAGCCCCCCCCCCTGCCTTCTGCAGCCTGGAGTCGGCCAGATGTTCAGCACCGCTGCTCCCAGGCAGCACAGCCGTGTTGCCCCAGGGGCTGATGGGAGTCGTAGTCCAAAACATCCCCAGAGGGTGCACATCAGTGACAGGCCATAAATAATATCCTAAAGGGTTGGCAGCCCTGCAAAACAGCTCGCAGCCTCCCCTCCGAACAGCTGGACGCTTAAAATCCTAAATCCGGGAGCAACACTGGCCCAGATGGGATTAGTTTGTGAATGGAGGATCCGGCGAGGATTAAGGTCCGAAAGCACTCAAAGGGAAAAGCCCCGGGAGATCAAACACAGCGAGGGAAAGCCCCAGGAATGGAGTGAAGGCGTGGGGCAGAATTTGTCCAGGGGTCTGGTTCCTCCCTCCAAGGCAGCATGGGGGCAAAGAAGGGCAAGGTCAGGCAGAGTTTCCAGAGGAAGCAGAGCTGTGGAGGAGACCCTGTGAGAGGCAGCGTGGAGTAGTGGTTAGAGTGCCGGACTAGGACTTGTGGGACCAGGGTTCGAATCCCCACTCAGCCACGAAGCTCCATGGGGTGTGACCTTGGGGGGCCGGCCACTGCCTCTCAGCCAAATTACCTCGCAGGGTGGTTGTGGGGATTAAATGAGGAGGGGGAGGGAGGCTCTGCTCGCCTTGAGCCCCTTGGAGGAAAAGGGGGGGGGGGGAGAAGAAATGGAAAGCGCTTCCAGAGGACACTTTCTCTGGCCCCGCCTTAAGAGATCTCCCGGAAGAAGGGAAAAGGGTCAGGGTAGAAATCCCAGCAGAGAACTGCAAGTATGTGTGGCATAGCTGTCAACCGTCCCTTATTTGGCGGGAAACTCCCTTATCCCAGTGCCGTGTCCCGCTGCTATCCCTTATTGATGATGTCCCTTAAATTTCCCGGGTTTCAAAGGAAGCAGCTCCTCTCCCTCCCTCCCTCCTTGCCGGCCAGGGAGGAGGGAGGCTCCAGCTGTGTTGCTTGGCTGTGTTGCTCACCCAATAAGGAGTCTAAGAATGACTGGGGGGTGGAGCTTGCATGCCTTGTGCCGATCAAATTGGCCGTGTTGCCTGGGGACTCGCCTTTGCTCAGCGCTTCCCAGTGGAGAGGTGAGGGTGGTTTTCCTTGCTGCATCCCCTTTGCCGGGTTGCTGCGCTGTGGGAACCACCGCTTGAGGCTTCGTTTGGCTGCTGGCTGGGCTTTCTGCCTTTGGCTCGGAGGGGCTCAGAAGTTGAACATACCTGTGCCTGGAAAATCCCTTATTTTGGCTGCTGATCCCTTATTTTTGAGGCTGCTGGTCCCTTATTTTCAAATCTGTAAGTTGACAGCTATGGTGTGTGGACCAGGGCAGCCACGGCACTTTTTAAAGAGCTTTATGGTATCTTAATAAGGACTGCTTCTCAAAGCACTTTAAAGCCTTTAAAACAGCTCTGAAAAGATGATTTGGAATACATAAAGTCAGAAAAATCTAGAGTTGCAAGGGATTCCAGGGACCAGTTCAACCATCACAGTGCATCTAAAAAAACCACTGGAAGGGCCATCCGACCTCTGCTTAAAACGAAGAAGAGTCACCACCTTCTGAGGTAGTCCTAGCTGTTGTCTCCTTCCTGCTCGTTTGCCAAGACCTGAACCTGATGGCTGGTGCTTTTGACGCTGAAATAAAAAATTTAAGGTTATATATATAATGTTCATAAATGCATATATAAACCACATGTCTGAAACCCCACAGAAAAAGTCCTGAAACCATTTTGCCCCTCCCAAATTGACCTCAAATATTTCTCTGCAAGGTCAAAGGAAAATGGAAAAGCCTCCCCATTGTCTTTTCCTTCACAAATCCTGTCTTAAGGGTATGTCTGTGTATGAATAGGGTGAGCCTGTGACCTGGCTCAGGAACAAAAGACAGGCCAGGCTCCCCAGGATATCCAATCAAGTGAGCATTAACAGGTAACCTGCCAAACAGGAGGTAAAACAACGCACTCAGATTTCTGTTGTAGACCGCCCTTTCTGTTATGTAGGTATGATGAGTCTGGGGGTGGTATTGAGCTACACCCATTTCTGTGATGTATGTATGATGTTTCTGGGGGTGGTCTTGAGCTCCAGGGCAGGGAATTTAAAATGTCTATATAAGGGTGGGCACACCTTTGTTCTGGGTCCTCCTCCTTTCCTGCATGTGAGGGGAGCACCCTGTTGCAACAGCTTTAATAAAGATCAGGCTTACAAGCTGCTTTGCTTCTCAATATTCTCTGGTTGGCCTCTGTTATTTTCTCCGACCGATGGAGAACCTACGAAGGACTCTATAAGGGCTTTTGTGTCCCCCATAAGGAAATAAGGGCAGATTTTTGTTTATTACAACACCCTTTCTTCCTTTTTAAAATAATTCTCTTTTTGGGTCCCTGGCGCTGTGGGTTAAACCACAGAGCCTAGGACTTGCCAATCAGAAGATTGGCGGTTCAAATCCCCGCGACAGGGTGAGCTCCCGTTGCTCGGTCCCAGCTCCTGCCAACCTAGCAGTTCAAAAGCACCTCAAAGTGCAAGTAGATAAATAGGTACTGCTCCGGCAGGAAGGCAAACGGCGTTTCCGTGCGCTGCTCTGGTTCGCCAGGAGCGGCTTAGTCATGCTGGCCACATGACCCGGAAGCTGGACGCCGGCTCCCTCGGCCAGTAAAGCGAGATGAGCGCCACAACCCCAGAGTCGGTCACAACTGGACCTAATGGTCAGGGCTCCCCTTTACCTTTACCTTTACAGCAGCAGTGCCACCTTCCAACAGTCTAACTTCTCCCACAAAGGCGCACTCCTCCTCCGTTGACTCCCAAGACGGACGGACGGATGCCAACAACGACAGATTACTCCAGCCCAGGCAGAGCTGGGACTCTCCCAACCAAGCTGACTCAGATTTGATATGGCTGTGGCAGACGTCTGCATCCACGCTTGGGCTGGGCGGATGAGAGCCTGCGCCCACAATCCAAGGCATGTCCGAGGGTTTGTGGGCGAGGGATGTGGAAGAGATGGCCATGACCTGGGAAAAGGCAGGACCCAAAGCCCCAAAAGGAGCAAGGGTGGAGGACGGCAGAGGAAAGGGTCTCCGACGGAGCTTCTAGACCAAACAAAGGCTGGAAGGCTATCTGTCCGGGATTCTTTAGGTTCGATTCCTGCGTTGTGGGAGTTGGACTAGATGACAACATAACAGGCTGCTGGATAAGTCCAGGGACCATCTCACTGAGCATCCTTTTCTCACAGTTGCCTGCAAGCAGAATTCCAAGCATTGCTGCCACCACTCTGGGAGAGAGTTCTATACTTCAACTACGGGCTGCATGAATAAGGACCTTCTTTTTATCTTCCAGCAGACTCTTGGGCATCCCTTCCAACTCTACAATTCTGTAATTCATTAGATGTTTTCAAACACATGTTGGATGGCCATACCTGAAGGAGCGCCTCCACCCCCATCGTTCTGCCCGGACACTGAGGTCCAGCTCTGAGGGCCTTCTGGCGGTTCCCTCACTGCGAGAAGCGAAGTTACAAGGAACCAGGCAGAGGGCCTTCTCGGTGGTGGCGCCTGCCCTGTGGAATGCCCTCCCATCAGATGTCAAGGAAATAAACAACTACAGTGGTACCTCGGGTTACATACGCTTCAGGTTACAGATGCTTCAGGTTATAGACTCTGCTAACCCAGAAATAATACCTCGGGTTAAGAACTTTGCTTCAGGATGAGAACAGAAATCGTGCTCCAGTGGCGCGGTGACAGCAGGAGGCCCCATTTGCTAAAGTGGTGCTTCAGGTTAAGAACCGTTTCAGGTTAAGAACGGCCCTCCAGAACGAATTAAGTTCTTAACCAGAGGTACCACTGTACATGACTTTTAGAAGACATCTGAAGGCAGCCCTGTACAGGGAAGTTTTTAATGTTTGATGTTTTATTGTTTTTTTAATATTCTGCTGGGAGCTTCCCAGAGTGGCTGGGGAAACCAAACCAGATGGGCGGGGTATAAATTATTATTATTATTATTATTATTATTATTATTATTATTATTATTATTATTATTTTCTGCCAGGGATTCTTTAGCTGCCCCCCACTTTCTGCCCACCCACAGCAGAGGGTGACTGCAAGGCGCAAAGGAAGCTCCTTTCCCCTCTTGTGGGCTGAGCGTCCTTGCCAGCGTGTGCCAACTCACCAGCCCCTGCCCCTCTCTTGTCCTCCTTCTACCCAACAACTGGAAGAGAAGCGGGTGTTCATCATTGCTTTATTGATCATCTGGCATTAAATGCTCTTGCCTTAAATGTATTCCCAATTGATCTGAGCTCAGGCTCTGCACAGCTCCTGCCAAGCCTCCTATATTGTTCTGTGGCTGGTTTGCCGGGGAGAGAGAACAGGGCGTGTGTCCCAGTTCCGTGCCAAGCCAGGGCCCATGAGCCCCTTTTTAACTCTTCCTCCTCCTAGCACATGGACTGGATGACCCCGGTGTGCCCTTTGCGGGGCTTCCCTCCCACTTGACCCAGAAGCTGCGGTCAGGGCAGAATGATTGCTGGCAGGAGAAAGGCCTTATCTCCAAATCTGCCCTGGTTCCCCATTTACTTACTGGGCCAGGTTCAAGGTGTTACAATTAGCATATAAAGCCGTTGACAAGCTTCGGACCACTTTACCTATGAGATTGCTTGACTCCTGACTGCTTGTAAGAACCTGGCCACTTAGTGCGGCACTTTGGAACTCCCTGCCTATTGATATCGAACAGCCGTCTTCGCTGCACTCTTTTCCACCGCCTGCTAAAAACACTCTTGTTTGGGCAAGATGCTGAGAAATACTGGTGCGACTTTTAACCTGTTTGAGTATTTTTAGTCTTTTGTATGTTCTAAACGTATTCTTGCATTCCACACACCCCTTGATTTTCTTGTTTTATTCTTTTTTCATAAAATGCTTTGAGCCATGGGTAGGCAAACTAAGGCCAGATGGCTGGATCCGGCCCAATCGCCTTCTAAATCCGGCCCGCAGACAGTCCGGGAATCAGCATGTTTTTACATGAGTAGAATGTGTGCGTTTAATTAAAATGCATCTCTGGGTTATTTTGGGGGCATAGCTGGACCATCAAGAAGGCTGATCGCTGAAGAATGGATGCTTTTGAATTATGGTGCTGGAGGAGACTCTTGAGAGTCCTATGGACTGCAAGAAGATCAGACCTCTCCATTTTGAAGGAAATCAGCCCTGAGTGCTCACTGGAAGGACAGATCCTGAAGCTGAGAAGAGAAGACTCCCTGGAAAAGACCCTGATGTTGGGAAAGATGGAGGGCACAAGGAGAAGGGGACGACAGAGGACGAGATGGTGGGACAGTGTTCTTGAAGCTGCCAGCATGAGTTTGACCAAACTGCGGGAGGCAGTGGAAGACAGGAGTGCCTGGCGTGCTCTGGTCCAGGGGGTCACGAAGAGGCGGACAAGACTAAACAACTAAACAACAGGAATTCGTTCATTCCCCCCCCCAAATATAGTTGGGCCCCCAATAAGGTCTGAGGGACAGTGGACCAGCCCCCTGCTTAAAAAGTTTGTTGAGCCCTGCTTTGAGCTTTTTCGGCTTCTTTTTGCAATCAATTATTTCATGAAATAAGGTAAAGGTAAAGGTACCCCTGCCCGTACGGGCCAGTCTTGACAGACTCTGGGGTTGTGCGCCCATCTCACTTAAGAGGCCAGGGGCCAGCGCTGTCCGGAGACACTTCCGGGCCACGTGGCCAGCGTGACAAAGCTGCATCTGGCGAGCCAGAGCCGCACACGGAAACGCCGTTTACCTTCCCACCAGTAAGCGGTCCCTATTTATCTACTTGCACCCGGAGGTGCTTTCGAACTGCTAGGTTGGCAGGCGCTGGGACCGAGCAGCGGGAGCGCACCCTGCCGCGGGGATTCGAACCGCCAACCTTTCGATCGGCAAGCCCTAGGCGCTGAGGCTTTTACCCACAGCGCCACCCGCGTCATGAAATACTGGTAACTAAATTGTGGCTGGTGTGGAGTGGAGCCCTTATTCCTCACGAGGGCTTAGCAGGGAGGAAGCAGTGTGGGTCCCTTGGTTAGAGCAGCAAGAGTTTTGCTTTTTATTATTATTCCTGAGCAGTGTTGACTCAAAGGAGCATCTCTGGGGGGGCTTTATGGGCTGCTTCCAGGGTTAAATGCCACCAAATACCAGTTGCTGGGAAACAGAGATGGAGAGGGGCTTGGGGGTTGTTTTTTTGGGGGGGGGGTTGTCTATTGTCATCCTGCCCTGCTTGTGGTCTTCCAAAGGCATCTGGTTGGCAGAGCAAAGGAGAGGGGCCTTTAGCCTGATCCAGCTGCAGAACTTTTTCTGACTATCTTGGCTGTGGGTTCTGCCAGACAAAGCTTCTCACAAGGGCTGCAGATTCTTGGGCCTGGGTATCGTTTATGTGCTTTCATCGGGGTCAATATTCAATTGCGGTCGAGCTCTCACCTCCATACATCACTACTGGGAAAACCATAGCTACACAAATATTATGCCTAAATGTAGCCTTTTGATTTGAAAGCTCAGGGAAGATACCTAGCTTTATAAATTCATAGAAAATCCATACTTTAACCGACTCTCCTCATTCCAGCGCCATTTTAACCCTTAAAGAAAGGTGAATTTGGGCTCCACCTCCCTCCATGGACCAAGAAGCAGGCAGCAGGAACAGGGCATCCTGTCATAATTCCCCAAGCGTGAGAGCACATACACAGCCCCCCACCCAGGGAGTGACCAAGGGGGCAACACTAGACATCCGCAGAGGCAGTTGAGCAAGTCAGGTGTTCTGAAAGCCCATCGCCAGACCAGTCCCGAGGGCAAGGAGATGTCAAGAGTTTTATTGTTCTTTCGGTGATGGGTACTTAAGAGGTCCGTGTTGTTAAAGCTCTGGTTTTCCCAGTAGTGATGTATGGAAGTGAGAACTGGACCATAAAGAAGGCTGATCGCCGAAGAATGGATGCTTTTGAATTCTGGTGCTGGAGGAGACTCTTGAGAGTCCCAGGGACTGCAAGAAGATCAGACCTCTCCATTCTGAAGGAAATCAGCCCTGAGTGCTCACTGGAAGGACAGATCCTGAAGCTGAGGCTCCAAGACTTTGGCCACCTCAGGAGAAGAGAAGACTCCCTGGAAAAGACCCTGATGTTGGGAAAGATGGAGGGCACAAGGAGAAGGGGACGACAGAGGACGAGATGGTGGGACAGTGTTCTCGAAGCTACCAGCATGAGTCTGACCAACTGTGGGAGGCAGTGGAAGACAGGAGTGCCTGGCATGCTCTGGTCCAGGGGGTCACGAAGAGGCGGACATGACTAAACAACAACAACAATTTTCCTAGGAGGGGCTGGAATAGGAGAAACGTTGGAGGGGATGGATTAGGATGTCCCTCTTCTCAAGGGGAACACCGATCTCGCCCAAGCTTTCTCTTTCTTTGCAATTTTGGCTCCCCAGGTGCACCCAGCTCCCCCCCCCCGCCTCGCCAGCACACAGCTGGATCCAATCTAAGCATCGTCTTCCGGAATAAGGAACCACAGCTCCCAAAAAGAGAGGCGCATTTTTCCACTGCAGAAACGCCTGAAAACATCAAGGCTGCCAACGGCTCCCTTTCTCCTCTTTCCCTCTCAGAACACGGGCTTTTGGGACACTGGAAGAATTCCTTTTGCACTTTTTCAATTTCATTTCACTTTTCATTCGTATGCAGTTCTTCCATATTGCTACACATGAGGCGGTTTGCAAGCTGGGGAAATGACGGGATGCGCGTAAAAGATGGCACACCAGTGTTGGGGCTGGCAGGAGAGGCCGATGGACGGGCCCCAGGTTTGCAGAATCTGCCCTAATAATAATAATAAATAATTTTTTATTTATACCCCGCCCTTCCCGGTTCAGAAAACTGGGCTCAGGGCGGCTAACAACAGATTTAAAACACTTAATTGATACAACAAAAAACAGCATAAAATACAGTACAAAACGTGAATAACAATAAATTCAGAATTCAAAAATCAATTTAGGGGGGAAATCCATCCAATAAACATTAGATGATGCCCTAGTGGCAGCGGGAGAGGGGCAGGCCCTTCCTAGCCTTTGCCCCCCCCCCCTTGGCCTGGCACGGATGGGGCTGGCGCAGGCTGTTTGTTTTGAGAGCAAACAATTCCTTCCTTTCCACCCTTTGTGGGACCCGCCCTGGCCGGCGACAGCAGCCAACACCCGGGGGGGGGGGTGCCCAGGCAGAACGAGGGAGACTGCACATCTGGGGACAAGGGCAGGGGAGGGTTTACCCCCATCCCCCCTCCTTGGGGTGTCTTGTCGCCGTTTTTTAACCCTCTCCCCAGCCCCCAGTTGCCAATTTTATGTATTTTTATCTCATGAAATTTATACATCGCGAGGTTATACACAAAGCGGTTTACAAAAGAAGGATACAAGAATAAAGTTATCAATAAGAAGCATTTAAGGCCTTCGGGATGTCAGAACAGCGATAGACGAAAAACAGACCCAAACTCACATCTGCTTTCTAAGCTGCTCAGCCAAGCGAGAATGTTTCAAGTAGGCCCTGCTTGTATCAAGAGGCAGGGAGTTCCAAAGGCTCAGGTTCCGGCAAACACTAAAAAAAAAGGGTTCGGAAAAAGGGTGATCTGCCCTTGGGGGGGTCTTGGCCAGTGGTCCACAAGGCAGGTACAGAGTTTGTCTCTAGGGAAGCCCATCCAGGCAAAAATCAGGAAAAAGCGGCGGGGCAGAGAGGAGACAGGCGCCGCCCGCTGCGTTTTGCTGTGAAAGGGCTTCTGCGAGCATGTGCAGAGTGCCTCCCTTGGACCAGCCTTGAGAAAGAAGCCAGCGGGACTTGCAAACGGGGTGAGAGAGCCTTGAACCCCGGACACCTCTCCGCTTTCCCTTTCATGGTGTGGGGGCGGGGCTTAAGACAGGCATAGGATTTGCATAGTCGCATCCCGACGAGGTGGGCGGGCTGAGAGGACGGGCTAATTTGCATGCGGGGACGCGCGCGGGCCAATAGCCAGCCTCGGTGGGCGGGGTCGGCAGAACTTTGTAAATAACACCGGGAGGGGAGGGAAGGAAGGAGAGCGAGAGAGAGCGCGGCGGTGACCTTTTTTTTACTTTTGCATATTCAGGAGCGCGAAGCCAATAAAAACCAGCGGAGGCGCGGGAGGCGGGGTTTTGCGGCGAGAAGAGCGCGCCGGCGGGGGAGGGGGCGTGTCTGTATTTGCATATCGCAGAGCGGCGGGGGCGGGGCCGAGTCCAGCTGGACTCAAGGCGCGTGCGCGGAGGAGCCGAGGCAGCGGCGAGACGAGACGGGGCGTCCGCAGCGGAGAGAAGAGGCGGATCGGGAGGGGGGCCGGCGGAGGAGCAGCAGCAGCAGCAGCAGCAGCCGGGGAGGGGCGGCCCAGGGCGGCAGCAGCGGAGGAGGAGGAGGAGGAGGAGGAGGACCCGCGCCGGGCTCACCGTGGATGCGGAGCCGGGAAGAGGCGGCGGAGGAGGCGTCGGAGCTCCGCCGCACCCGGGTAAGGCGAAGCGGGCAGGGATGGGATGCAGGGATGGATGGGGTTGGGGGGGGGGGCTGGCAGGGGAGTCTCCCCTCCTCTCGCCTTCTCTCTCCCTCCTCTTTTTCCGCGCACCGACGACGCCCCCCCTCCTCCCGCGACGCCTCTTTCCGGGGATCCCCGCCGCCCCCGCCTTTCCGCATCCCTCTCCCGCGCCCCCTCCCCTCCAACAGATCCCTCCCTCCCTCCGCCTCCCACCCCGCCTCGAGTGACAGCTGCGAAGGGCACAGGCCCCCACCTCTTGCTCCCCCCCTCAAAAAAAAAAGCAGCCTTGCTCGGAGATCAAAGCGGACGGAGGGGGGGAGGGATCGCATCTTTCTGTGTGGTGTCCCCCCCCCCCCCCAAGCGCGCCGCCTCCGCCTCCTCCTCCTCCGGGGTTCGCAGCTTCCGTCGGCAGGCAGCGGCGCCCCCGGCTGGATAGGGCTGCGCCCCTTCTGCCTCGCCGGCCCCCCCGATGGGGCCTCGCGGGATCGTGGTCGGGGAGGGGGTGGGGAGCAGTTGCCCCACCCAGTCCTGGGCCCGGGGACGGGAGAATGGGGCTCCCCCCTCGCCAGTACTTCAGGATCGACGTAACTGGGTGGGTGGGGTTAAGAGGGATTGCGCAGGGCCAGGCGTTTGGGGAGGGGGCCTTCTGGAAACCTGGCCAGCGCCGAGCGTCCCCTCCCCGTTGTTCCGGAGAGATTCGGGATGGAATTCCCCCGCGGATGCCAGGAAAAGGCCCGTGGGGACATTTGGGGGGGGGCTCCCCCCCACTTGAGAAGTGCACAGGTTGGGTAACGCAATAGGTGGTTTGTTTGGGTGTCAAGGGGGAGAGTCGTGGGGAGTTGGTTTCCCCGTGGCAAAAAACGACATGATGCGTCCTGCAAATAAGTTGGGGAGCATTCATGACCTCCATCACCCCAAATGGCTGGTAGCATTGGGTGGAGCCCCTCAATTTCTCTGTTCTTGGCTGTCGGGGAACAGATTGTTTTAATTCTGAATCATACACATGCCTGGGAGCCTGTTTGCACCCTTGGTAGGCGTGTATTTAAAGGTGTCCCCCCCCCAAGGGCTCCTTGGGGGCCTGTTGATGACTGCAGGTGAGACCCTGTGGGTGAGTCCTGGCTTCCTGCCTGGCAGAATGAGCATCTGGGTCTGATCTTCACCCCAACTGCTGGATTCGGACGAGGCATGTGATTTGGGGTGGGGAGCTCCCTCTGCCCTCGGAGGCTGACTTTTGAAAGGATGTGCGATGTAGAGCAGGTGGCCCCCAGCAAGCCACACCCGGCCCTTGCAGTGGGCAAAAGGGGCTGGGTGCTAATGACGCTTCAGCAATCCCTGGGCAGAGCCCCAATGCAGAGCCTGCCCTCTTCCCCTGGGTGCTGGGTGCCCAGGGCTTGGGGAGATTCTGCCTCGGCTATTTTGAGGCCAGTCTAGAGCCCCAGCCCTGGTTTTATTTCCCAGCTTCTCAACTTGCTTCTTTCAAGATAAGCTTGGAGGTCATCTTGTCCCAGGCCCCTCTGTGCCCAGGAACTGCTTTGTTTAAAATGTTGTGCCTCGGGTTAGATGGCAAGTTAAGAGCATGGCCGCCTCTGAACATGTGCAAAGTGAATTTCTAATGCCCACCGACCCTGGTGCATCTGGGACTTGCGAGTATCTTGCTTCCAGGTGTTCCTGTTTGAGTCTCAGCGCTCCCCACCCCAGAGACAATCTCTCCTTAAAGGCCAGCCCAAGTTTGGATGTTCAGGTCAGAGTTGGGGGTCAAAGGAAAAGCCGTTGCTGCGAGTCGGTGTAGACACCACTGCTTTGTATGCAACAGGGTCCTGGCTAGGTTTAAGGTATCTTCCAGCCTTCCTCTCATTTTTCTGCAAAATCTTAGCCAGAGGGAAGAGAGACTTGGAGTGGATTTGGAGAGCTCAGTAGCTCCTCAAGCAGAGCCTTGCGAAATGACAAGCACTCGTCAAGAGTGCCTCTGAGCACATTCAGCGCTCTTTTCCTTTCTCCGCTAAACATCTCCTTGGGCTCTGCTTGGAGGACGTTCTTCCTGTGGCACTTCCAACTCAACATGCTGCTTTTTAGAAGAAGAAGAAAAAAACTTGAGAATCGGCCTCTCCATTCCACCCCAACCAGTGATTTTAGACTCTCGGGCTTCGCTCACTTCCAGATGCAGCCAGACAGCTGTGCTGCATTGTGGGGCGGGTGCTCCCCACATTAGAATATATATACCAGAGCCTGGGGATGCAGGTGGCGCTGTGGGTTAAACCACAGAGCCTAGGACTTGCCAATCAGAAGGTCGGCGGTTCGAATCCCCGCAACGGGGTGAGCTCCCGTTGCTCGATCCCTGCTCCTGCCAACCTAGCACTTCGAAAGCACATCAAAGTGCAAGTAGATAAATAGGTACTGCTCCGGCGGGAAGGTAAACAGCGTTTCTGTGTGCTGCTCTGGTTTGCCAGAAGTGGCTTAGTCATGCTGTACGCTGGCTCCCTCGGCCAATAAAGCGAGATGAACGCCGCAACCCCAGAGTTGGCCACGACTGGACCTAACGGTCAGGGGTCCCTTTACCTTTAACAGAGCCTGTTGGAGCCTTGTGGGAGGGAGTTCCACAGTTTGTCCTGCGTTGAAGGAGGACTTCTTTTAATCCGCCCTGAATCTTCCAGCACTTCTGCTTTGCTGGCTGTCCACAATTCCTGGCCCTACGAGGGATAAAAAAGCTTTCTTCTTTCTCTGAGCCATGATAGCTCTAGATTGCGGGAGGAATCTACTCATAATCCAGGAGATCCCTGCCTTCTTGGGGTTGGCAGGATATCCCTAAGGTGGTGTTGGTGTGTGTTTTGGGGGTGTTCCAGTGGAGGCCACCATCTGTCCCCCGCCCCCAGGATCCCTCTGCCCCACAGAGAGCGCAAAACATCACTGCCAGAGCAAGTTGCTTGAATCCTGCCCTCCTTGGGCATGTCATGCCTGGGCAATGCCAAAGGTGGACCACATTGGGGATGTGATGTACCTGGGACCATCGAGTGCCTGTTTCTTAAATTAGGCATGGCCTACCTGTGGGTGAATGTCCCCATAGACCAGAAGGACGTTCCCCTAAGGTCAGGTGTTTGTGGGTCATTACCATAGGATGCAGGACGAGGGCGGCGCTGTGGGTTAAACCACTGAGCCTCTTGGGCTTGCTGATCAGAAGGTCAGCGGTTCGAATCCCCGCGATGGGGTGAGCTCCCGTTGCACGGTCCCTGCTCCTGCCAACCTAGCAGTTCAAAAGCACGTCAAAGTGCAAGTAGATCAATAGGTACCTCTCTGGCGGGAAGGTAAACGGTGTTTCCGTCTTGCTCTGGTTCGCCAGAAGCGGCTTAGTCTTGCTGGCCACATGACCCGGAAGCTGTACGCTGGCTCCCTCGGCCAGTAAAGCAAGATGAGCGCCGCAACCCCAGAGTCGGCCACGACTGGACCTAATGGTCAGGGGTCTCTACACCTTACCATAAGATGCTGCCTATGATCCACCCAGCTCAAAATTGTCTGCAGGAGCAATGGGGTTCCTTTGCTTCTCCAGAGGTCAATGGGCTCCCACCCCCACCAGCCCGGTGTGGCCATGGGTGTGGCATCCAGGAATTTCTGGAGTGGTCTCCACAAGTACCCCAGCCCTGGCCGGCAGCAGCCCCCTCGAGAATCCTGGGCAGGGAGATTCTTATCCCGACTTGGTTGTGATGTTGTCCATTGAGTCTGGGTCCTGTGCTCAGGTGCTCGGTCGCTTCGCTATGGCCTCTTCCCAAATGGAGAGGCATTTTGCACATGCCCAGAGGTACCCCGCTGAACATGAGCTGCTTTGGAGCACCCAGAAAAGACACTTTTCCCTCCTTGCAAAGATGCTCTTGCTGTTTGGGGAAGGAAAAGGGAATGAGCAGACGGCGATGGATCCAGCCAGGGCTGGTCTAAGGGAGGTTCCAGCTGTGTCCTTTGGGGTGTAGAGGCCCCCCGACCTTTATCACCGTGGCTCTGACCCTGACCCTACTCTGAGTAGGCGGGAGCAGCCCAAGGCCCCATGGCAAGAGCTTCCAGGGACCCTTTTTCCAGAGGGCCAAATGGTGTGACTCTGCTGCTTATGGGGCAGTTTTGAAAGGAACCCCTCTGCCTTGGTTAGCAGCTGATGGGGTTTGGGGGGCCGGCATCTGAGACAGGGGATTGTTTCCCTGCCCCTCCCATGTCTGGACGCAGAAGGGCAGCCGAGTTCATGGCTTCCCAGACCAGGGGCAGCAAGCAGGAAACTGGGAAATAATCTGCAATTATTGCTGCCCATTAAGGCGGCCCAATTAGCTCCGGAGAGGCGCAGCTGCTGTTTCTTTGCCGCTTTCCTCCACAGGGGTAGCGGAAGGACTCCTGGGGTCTCCCCTGGTGACGCAAGGGGAGATGGGAGCTAGGATTCCTGGGTTCTCTGCTGGGGGGGGGGGGCGTGTTTGGACAGGCCAGGCTGCAGCACAAGGGCGGAGAATCCGGCTCCTGAGATTTTCTGGTCTGTTTGGAGCAGACACAGTGGGCGGGAGGGAAAGAGGAGTCTGTTGCAGTTTGGCAGACAGTGCATGTGAGTCATTGGGCATCTGTTTCTCAATTATTATTATTTTGAAGCGGGGGGGGGGGGGATTGTCCTCTCCCTAACCCTATGGGGCTGGTCACTCTTGTTCCCATTTTGCAGACGGGGTGATGAGGTCTGTTGTAGCTTCTCCCTTCGGGTGCACGGCCCTTTAGAAGCCTGTTGGATCAGGCCGTACAGAACAGTCCAGCGTCCTGTTCTCACGGGGGGGGGAGGGGGGCGCCCAGCCAGGTGCCCCTTTTGGGAAACCCGCAAGCGGGAATTGAGCACGGAAGCGCTCAGCCTTCCTGTGCATTCCAGCAACTCATATTCAGAAGTATTGCTTCCTCTGCATGTGGGAGGCAAAGCACAGCCGTGGTGGGTAATAGCCGTTCAATCGCCATCTCCCCATCCATGAATTGGTCTAATCCTCTTTTAAAGCCATATACCTGTAGTTTGTTTGTGGCCATTGCTTCCTCTTGTGGGAAAGGAGTTCCACAGTTTAACCCTGCCCTGCATAGAGAAGGACTTTCTAAATGTCTATTCATAATAATAAGAATAATAAATTTTATTTATATCCCACCCTCCCCGGCCAGATCCGGGCTCAGGGCAGCTAACACCAATAAAATCACAGCAAAATCATAATAGGGAGAAAAAAACCCCAATTTAAAATACAGGTTAAAATGCAGCCTCGTTTTAAAAGTAGCCCATAGATCAAGACCATAAGGGGAGGGCAGCATAAGGGTCAGACTGAGTCCAAACCAAAGGCCAGGCGGAACAGCTCTGTCTTGCAGGCCCTGCGGAAAGATGTCAAGTCCCGCAGGGCCCTAGTCTCTTGTGACAGAGCGTTCCACCAAGTCGGGGCCACTACTGAAAAGGCCCTGGCCCTAGTTGAGACCAATCTAACCACCTTGCAACTTGGGACCTCCAAAACGTTGTCATTTGTGGACCTTAAGGTCCTCTGTGGGACATACCAGGAGAGGCGGTCCCGTAGGTACGTGGGTCCTAGGCCGCCTAGGGCTTTAAAGGTTAAAACCAGCACCTTAAACCTGACCCTATACTCCACCGGGAGCCAGTGCAGCTGGTAAAGCGCTGGATGAATGTGATCCCGTGGCCAGGACCCCGTATTGCTTCTTCCCCAAATGCTGCAACCTTTTTTCCTTGGGGAATCCTTCTGTCGTTCCTGTCCCCCCCCCCCCGCCTTGTTCCAATTGGCTGCTCCTTCCTTTATTTGCAGCCCCCACCCACCCACTTCCATGCTGGCGGAGGGGAAGCTTCCTGTAATGGGCAGCCTTTTGTGGGGTGGGGGTCCCACAGATCTTGCACGCAGAGGGGTCATGTCTGGGGCTGACGCCCCACGTCATCCTCCTGAAAAAGGAGTAGGGGCGAAGGCAAACTGAGACTCTCCCCCACCTTGTACCCACTGGGGGTCCCGTATGGGAGAGAATCTCCCAGCCATGGGGCCTACGTCTTGCCTGGATGGGGGCTCTGCCACCCCCTCCCAGCTGACTCAGCTTGGCTCCATGAGCTCCAAGATTCCCTGGGGTTTTTATGGCTCTAAGTCAGGGGTCAGCAAACTTTTTCAGCAGGGGGCCGGTCCACTGTCCCTCAGACCTTGTTGGGGGGGGCGGACTATATTCTGGGGGGGGGGAATGAACAGATTCCTATGCCCCACAAATAACCCAGAGATGCCCCACAAATAACCCAGATAAATGTCTTCCGATGAAGAATATCGGTGCTATGGGGTCATTCCGTCTAGTTCCCAGTTTGCCAGGCTTTTGAGAAGGATTGGCTTGGAAATGGTGCTTCCTTTGTATGTGTATAATAAGGGAAATGCAAATAATATAAAAAGCACCTTGAGGTTCTAGTGCTTGTCAAAATCTCAAAGAATGCGTAATTTTCTCTGTTCCAGAGCAAGTGGCCCTAAATGTCCAGCGTTTTCCATAGAGCTGCAATGACTATTTGAGCTGCCTGTGTCACACATAAGACCAGCAAACTTTTTCAGCAGGGGGCCGGTCCACTGTCCCTCAGACCTTGTGGGGGTCTGGACTATATTTTGAAAAAAATAATAATGAACGAATTCCTATGCCCCACAAATCACCCAGAGATGCATTTTAAATAAAAGCACACATTCTACTCATGTAAAAACACACTGATTCCTGGACCGTCCGTGGGCCGGATTTAGAAGGCGATTGGGCTGGATCCGACCCCCGGGCCTTAGTTTGCCTACCCATGCTGTAAGTGGCTCAGAGGCAATGACTCTTCAGGTTTCCGTGGGTCACAAGGAGCCTTCTGCTTTCCTTTTGCTCCCCAGCAATCGGCTTTAAAATGGGTGGGTGGGACGAGAGACTGTTTCTGGGGCAGGCTGGGGCAAGGCGCGACGACCCTAGTGAGTGGGGAGGTGCCCAGGTTGTGGGGTGAGGATCCTGGTCTGTGGCAGCCCAGAGTCACTGCCGAGCTGGGGGTCTGCGATTGCTCTGATCCACAGTGGGGCTCAGTCGGCAGAGCGCGAGGCTCTCAATCTCACAGTTGTGGGTTCAAGCATTGGACAAAAGATTCCTGCAGTGCAGCGGGTTGGACTAGATGACTCTCGTGGTCCCATCCAGGATTGTGTCCTTCCCTGGCGCTGCTGTGGATGGCAGCCGGACTCTATCCCTGACCGAGGGAGCTGTGGCCTTTTTGTCCAAGGCAGTGTCTCTGGTTTGGCTGCCAAACGGCGAAGGCTGGGAATCCCAGGCATGGATCTAGAGGGTGGGGGGTCGATGCCCCCACAAGAAGGTGATGATGCTGAGATGGGAAGTAGCTCAGACACAGAACAGCTGTTCTGCTTGCAGAAGGTCTCAGGTTCAGTACTGAGCAGCTTTGCCTTGTCTGAAACTCTGTTGCTGGAGGTCAGGGTAGGCAATACTGAGCTACCCGGACCAATGGCCTGGCTCTGTAGAAGTAATAATAATAATAATAATAATAATAATAATAATAATAATAAAGTAGTAGTAATAATAATAATAAGTAGAGACATCACCTTGCCAACAAAGGTCCATATAGTTAAAGCTATGGTTTTCCCAGTATTGATGTATGGAAGTGAGAGCTGGACCATAAAGAAGGCTGATTGCTGAAGAATGGATGCTTTTGAATTCTGGTGCTGGAGGAGACTCTTGAGAGTCCCATGGACTGCAAGAAGATCAAACCTCTCCATTCTGAAGGAAATCAGCCCTGAGTGCTCACTGGAAGGACAGATCTTGAAGCTGAGGCTCCAAGACTTTGGCCACCTCATGAGAAGAGAAGACTCCCTGGAAAAGCCCCTGATGTTGGGAAAGATGGAGGGCACAAGGAGAAGGGGACAACAGAGAACAAGATGGTGGGACAGTGTTCTCGAAGCTACCAGCATGAGTTTGACCCAACTGCGGGAGGCAGTGGAAGAGAGGAGTGCCTGGCGTGCTCTGGTCTAGAGGGTCACGAAGAGGCGGACACGACTAAACATCAACACCCCGCCCATCTGGGAAGCTTCATGAGTTGATCTCCACTCCAAGGAGCGCAAAAGGGAAACAGTTGACCTCAGAGGTTCTAAGAAGTTTTTTTTGAGGCTTGCCAGGGAACTGGGCAAGTTGCTTTCATATTGGACTGGGATAAGAAAGCCACTTTCCCCCCAGAAATATGGTTGGACCAAGGCGGTGCTGAGTGCACTGGCTGTGGAGCCTTTTATAAAATAATAGCTTTGCTTCAGCCCAGGTCCCCTCCCTCCTGGGCTGCAGGAATCATAAAGTCACAAAACCTTAGAGCTGGAAGGGACCCTGGAGTCATCTAGTCTAGCCCCCTCCAACGCAGGAATCTCAGCTAAAGCATCCATCACAGGTGCCCCCCCAACCTCTGCTTAAAAACATCCAAGGAAGGAGAGTCCACCACCTCTCGTGGGAATCTGTTCCACAGCTCGTACTGTCAGAAAGTTTTTCCAAATGTTTAGTTGGAATCTCCTTTCTTGTAACTTGAAGCCCTGGGTTCGAGTCCTACCCTCCAGAGCAGGAGAAAACAAGCTTGTTCCCTCTTCCATGTGACAACCCTGAAGATATTTAAAGGGTGCTCTCCTATCTCCTCTCAGTCTCCTCTTTTCCAGGCTAAACATACCCAGCTCCTTCAACCGTTCCTCATCAGGTTTTCAGACCTTTGACCATCTCAGTTGCCCTCCTCTGCACACCTTCCAGCTCGTCAAAATCCTTCTTAAATTGTGGTGCCCAAAACTGGACACAGTATTCCAGGTGTGGTCTGACCAAGGCAGAAGGGAGCAGGACCATGACTAATAATAATAATAATAATAATAATTTATTTATACCCCACCCATCTGGCTGAGTTTCCCCAGCCACTCTGGGCGGCTCCCAATCGAGTGTTAAAAACAATACAGGATTAAATATTAAAAACTTCCCTAAACAGGGCTGCCTTCAGATGTCTTTATAAGATAGCTGCTTATTTCCTTGACGTCTGATGGGAGGGCGTTCCACAGGGCGGGCGCCACAACCGAAAAGTCCCTCTGCTTGGTTCCCTGTAACCTCACTTTGAATAGGGAGGGAGCCACCAGAAGGCCCTCGGCACTGGACCTCAGTGTCCGGACAGAACGATGGGGGTGGAGACGCTCCTTCAGGTATACTGGGCCGAGGCTGTTTAGGGCTTTAAAGGTCAACACCAGCACTTTGAATTGTGCTCGGAAACGTACTGGGAGCCAATGTAGGTCTTTCAGGACTGGTGTTATATGGTCTCGGCGGCCGCCCCCAGTCCCCAGTCTAGCTGCCACATTCTGGATTAGTCGTAGTTTCCAAGTCACCTTCAAAGGTAGCCCCACATAGAGCGCATTGCAGTAGTCCAAGCGGGAGATAACCAGAGCATGCACCACTCTGGCAACACCCACTGTCAGCCCTGCAGGGTTGTTGTGTTGCAATGGGGCCTTTCTTGGGTGTCTCCCTCCCCTTGGCAGCTTGGGCTGGGCTGAAGGGGGAGAGCAGGAGACAGCCTAGCTGATCTCCGTGTCTCCGGGAAAAACTCTCCAGCGGAGACATGGATAATGGTGGTGCTTCTCTCCCTTTCCACCCCCCACCCCCCTGCTTTCTCCTAGAAGGCTGAGTGATGCGCAGAGAGGATGAAAGCCATGAAAGCCGATAAAAGCTGTTCCGCTAATGGGCCAGGGCGGAGGAGGCAGGCAGGAAGCCAGGAGGGAGGCGCTGGCGCAGGTACCAAATGCAGGAAGTGGGGTGGGGAGGCGTCCCTTTGGAACCAGCTTGGAAGAGCATCTGCTTCCACGATCTTAGGAGAGTAGAATCGCAAGGGCCCCCCAAAGGTCCTCTAGTCCAACCCCCCGCAGCGGAAGAATTCCTGACAGGTGGCCGTCCAACCTCTGCTTGAAAGCCTTCCAGGAAGCTCTTCCTAATGTTTAGTGGGAATCTCCTTCCTTGCAATTCGAACCCATCGCTTCGTCTCCTCCCCACTGGAGCCACAGAAAGCGAGTTTTGTTCCATGTTCTTCCCCGTGAGGGTCCTTCAGGTATGTCATGCCTCCTTCCTGAACCTGCGAGGATCTGCATGGACCATCCGTCCCGGGGCTCTTGCAGCACCAGATGCCAGGATTTGGCCCCAGGAGATACTGGCTAAATCTCAAAGAAGCGTAACAGCAAGCATGCACAGAGTGCTGGGCAGGTGTGGGGGACTCCCTGGTCCTGAATGGGGTAACTGTGCCCCTGAAGGACCAGGTGCGCAGCCTGGGAGTCATTTTGGACTCACAGCTGTCCATGGAAGCGCAGGTCAATTCTGTGTCCAGGGCAGCTGTCTACCAGATCCATCTGGTACGCAGGATGAGACCCTACCTTCCCGCAGACTGTCTCGCCAGAGTGGTGCATGCTCTGGTTATCTCCCGCTTGGACTACTGCAATGCACTCTACATGGGGCTACCTTTGAAGGTGACACGGAAACAGCAATTAATCCAGAATGTGGCAGCTAGACTGGTGACTGGGAGTGGCCGCCGGGACCCCATAACACCGGTCTTGAAAGACCTACACTGGCTCCCAGTACGTTTCTGAGTACAATTCAAAGTGTTGATGTTGACCTTTAAAGCCCTAAACAGCCTCAAAGGCCCAGTACACCTGAAGGAGCATCTCTACCCCCATCATCTGGCTCAGACACTGAGGTCCAGCTCCGAGGGCCTTCTGGCAGTTCCCTCACTGCGAGAAGTGAGGTTGCAGGGAACCAGGCAGAGGGCCTTCTCAGTGGTGGCACCCACCCTGTGGAACACCCTCCCACCAGATATCAAGGAAATAAACAACTACAGTGGTATCTCGGGTTACATACGCTTCAGGTTACATACGCTTCAGGTTACAGACTCCACTAACCCAGAAATATTACCTCGGGTTAAGAACTTTGCTTCAGGATGAGATCAGAAATCGTGCTCCGGCGGCAGCGGGAGGCCCCATTAGCTAAAGTGGTGCTTCAGGTTAAGAACAGTTTCAGGTTCAGAACGGGCCTCCGGAACGAATTAAATACGTAACCAAAGGTACCACTGTATTTGACCTTTAGAAGGCAGCTGAAGGCAGCACTGTTCAGGGAAGTTTTTCATGTTTGAAGTTTTATTCTTTTTTTAGTATTCTGCTGGGAGCTGCCCAGAGTGGCTGGGGAAACCCAGCCAGGTAAGTGGGGTATAAATATTATTTTTTAAAAATATATTATTATTATTATTATTATTATTACTACTACTACTTAGTGAGTGTGTGTGTGGGGGGGGTGAGGTTTGTGCATGACCCACTGCGGAGACTTCTGAGTCTTGCTGTTGACTCCTGAAAAGACGCAATTCTTTTTTTTTTTTTAAATAATATTTATTGAAATTTCCAAAAAAAAGAAAAAAAGAAAAAAGAAATTACATATTCCAAGAAAAAAAAAAATACAAAATACAGGGGGGAAAAATGAAAATAAAAACAAGTTAAAAACAAATCCCTCTTTCTCTATCTTATGATTCATTTACCGTATTTTTCGCTCTATAAGACGCACCAGACCACAAGACGCACCTAGTTTTTGGAGGAGGAAAACAAGAAAAATAAATATTCTGCATCTCAGAAGCCAGAACAGGGATCGCTGCACAGTGAAAGCAGCAATCCCTTTTGCTGTTCTGGCTTCTGTGATAGCTGTGCAGCCTGCATTTGCTCCATAAGACGCACACACTTTTTAGGAGGGAAAAAGTGAGTCTTATAGAGCAAAAAATACGGTACTTATTTCCGTGACTTCCTCACACCTCCCTCCTTTATATTCCAATTCAAATAATTAATTCAGCAAATTCTTCCCTCTTTGTTTTATCTTAATTTTTTATCTTAAACATATTATATCATTCTATTTTCTATCTAATTATCAAACCATTTTTTGCATATTCCTTTTTAACCTTATTGTTAGAAATCACTTCGTTTCCTCTGCTTCATTTTAACATCCATTAATTTTACACTATTTCTGCAAGTAGTCCTTAAATTTCTTCCCATAAAATTTCATTGAGAAGACGCAATTCTTGAGCCCCAGCACCTATTACAACTCACTCTAGCCTCTGCCCAGGCTCCTAGCTCTGAGACTCACCCCACCACTGTCTCTTGGTTTTGTCCTGGGCTTGAGGGTCCCCGGAGGAGGAGACCTCCCTCCCCCCCCTTTAGAGGGGGCACATCCGAGGACACCCCCCTCTCCCGCCCCCCCCCTTTGCTTGTCTGGGACTGGCTCCCATCTGCTGAGCCAGCGGCTGGTGGCAGCTGAGGAAACAATCCCACCGTCCGTCGCGCCCCCCCTTTCTGCCTTTTGGCCAAATGTTTGCCCAGCCCCGGTACAGCTGGTGTGCTTGGACCAGGCACTGGGATGGGGGCATAGAAACAAGGGAGGGGGCTTGTCAGGACACACACACAGCTGTTGGCTCCCCAAACCCATTCAGGGGCAGCTGTCTTGCCCGGCAACGGGTTCGGGGGGGTGGGGGGGGCTCTGCAGGATGCTCTTTTGTTTCAAACAGGTCTGGTGCAGCTGTTGCAAGGGAAAGTTTGACTTTGCAAAGAAGAAAGGGGGGGACTGCCTTTAAACCGCCCCCCCTCCCCATTCCCTGTAGAATCTTTTTTTTAAAAACTTTTTAAAATTCAAAATTAAAACATATTATCCAGAAACATATCACCCTTATTCCCCCTCCCCATTTTTCCTCCCTCCCCCCACCCTCCCACACAAAACCCACCTACCCCCACCCCGGCTTCCCTCAGTTCCAGTCTCTGATTTCTCTAAGAATGTTGTTTTCTGCATGTTATAGATCCTCAAACTATTTAGCTGATTATCATCAATTAAAAGTTTGTGAATGTTTATTCAGAGCCAGCCAAGGAGTCCAGTTTGCTTTGTTGCGTCTTCAAATACTTTGTAAAGGGTTCCCATTCATCTTTCAAGTCACAGTTATCCTTGTCCCGTAGCTTATATGTCAGTTTTGCCAGTTCTGCATAGTCCGTCAATTTTTCTTGCCGTGATTCTTTAGTTGGCGGTTCTTCAGTCTTCCATCCTACCAGAACTCTTGCGGCCGTTGTCGCATACATGAAGATGTTTTTCAGCTTTTTTGGCAGATCTTTCCCTACAATCCCGAACAAAAATCAGGTTTTTTAACAAATATTAAATGGAATTCCCTGTAGAATCTGCTTGGGGGGTCTCCATTCATTTTCTCTGCTCCTCGGCGCACCCCCCCCCATCTTCACAAGAGGGGTCAGAGTTACGGGGAGGGGGGCTGTACCAGCCCAGTGTTTGTACCCTTTTTGTGTCTCTCCGCAGCCGGCCGTCTGGTGGGGGTTGGGGGGGAAAGATTGGCTTTGTGGCCATTGTGTGGGGCACACGCGTCACACAAAAGAGAACACTCCATCTCTCCCCCCCACTCCTGCTTGTCCTTTTCTGTTGTCCTCGTCTGGCTATTTTGGTGGGGGGGGGGTGCCTTTAACAGCTGGCCGGGGCCATCTGTGAGATGAGAGGAGCCGTGGGGTGGCGGCCGCCGTGGGGAGGGAGCGAGGTATCTGCAAGCTCCAGAGAGGCTGGTGCAGCAGGCAAAGGGGTCTCTGTGAACTTTCTCTGCAGCTCAAGAGTAAGAATGAGGATCCGCGGTTTCCCTCTGTTGTTGGGGTTGGGCTGGATGACCCCACGGGGTCCTTTCCACTCTGCAATTCTGTGACTTGCAGGGATTCCTGCTAGAGGGGGAGACGACAGCTCCTGACCACAATTCAATGACCTGGGAAGGAGCCTCGGCAGTTAGCGGAGTTGGTGAGGGCATGGTGATAACGCGCAGGCCATGGGTTTGATCCCCGTGCGGGTGCATTTTCCTTTATTGCAGGAGGTTAGACTAGATGACCCATGGCGCCCCAAGTCTCCTTCTTCATGCAGTGCAAACGGTGGAACTCCCTGCCACAGGAGGCAGAGATGGCCACCAATATGGGTCGCTTTAAAATATTCCATTTTTCACTCCATAAGACACACCTGACCGTAAGACGCACCTGGTTTTTAGAGGAGGAAAAGAAGAAAAAAAATATTCTGAACGAAACAGTGGATGTATGATTTTTGTGGCTCATGCTGTGGTCACAGACATGTGATTTGACAGTGAGTTTGGGGTACCCAGTGCAAAAATCCTGAGGATTCATGTGGATCTGTGCTTTGTAACCACATTTTTGCGCCATTGCGGCCCCAGGCAACAGTGAGTGTGTGATTTTTTTGGTGCAGGCTGTAGCCATGGACATGCTATGTGATCTGATGGTGAATTTGGGGTGACTCAATGCAAAAATCCTGAGGATCCATGGGCTTTTACCTCCCCCCTCCCAGGCAGCCTCCACTAGCATCCTTCATCTCTCTTCCGATCCCACCGATCAGCTGTTACCTTTCAACACTCCCTTCCCTCTTGTTTGCCTTAGTGTCTTTTCCTTAGCTGGAGCAGTTTTTTGCTCCTCCTTTTCTTCTAATTTCTCTCCTCATTGCTTTAGTCTTCCTGTCTCCTCTCCTTGCAAGTTCCCTGTCTTTACCTCCCCCCTCCCAGGCAGCCTCCTTTATTGCTAGCGTCCCTTATCTCTCTCCCCGATCGCTTGCCAATCAGCAGCTTTGTTTCAACACCCCCTTCCCTCTTTCAAAAAAAGAAGAAGCATGATCTGCTTTCCGCCCCTGGGCAATTCAGCTCCAGGGACCACGCATTTGCTCCATAAGACGCACAGACATTTCCCCTTACTTTTTAGGAAGAAAAAAGTGTGTCTTATGGAGCGAAAAATACGGTAGGACTAGACAAATGCATGGAACGATGCTTCTGAATCCCAGTTGCTGGTAACCGCAGGAGGGGAGAGAACTATTGTTTACGGATCCTGCATGTGGGTTTCTCTTTGAGGCCCCTGGGAGAAGAGGTTGCTGGGCCAGAGGAGCCTCCTTGGGCCTGATCCAGCTGTCCTTCTGTCCAAGGCCTCTTGCTCAGCTCCTGAGCATAGCTGTCAATGTTTTCCTTTTTTTAAAGAGAAATTCCCTTATTCTGAATAGGATTCCTCGCAAGAAAAGGGAAAAGTTGACAGCTATGCTCCTGAGTGATGGCTCTTTTCGGCTTCATGGCCTCTCTACCCCCACCCCAAGAAATCCTACGCTCGACCCACCCCAGGGGATGCAGGCTGTGGCTTGAAGCCCTTTTGTGGAGAATGTGGGGCAGGAGCTGACCCTTCCCCAGGCGATGGCTAAGTAGCTTTGACCTCCTGGCCTTGGGCCGGGTCAGGGGGGAGCAGCTGGCGGCACACAGCCCCTTTCTCTGCAAAGATGGCCACTTCCCTTCTTTGGTGGGGCTCCTGTGTGCTTAGCAGCCTTGCTTCAGGAAGAAATGTGCTGTCAGGGGAGCAGAGCCCCCTCCAGGAGGAAAAGGGGGCAACCCCTTTTTCCCTCCCCCTGCAAAGTGGGTGGGGGCCCTGCTGTGTCGTACCATCTGCAGGTTTAATGCTCAACTGTGGCAGGGGGCTTATTTAAGCATGTCAGGAGTTCAGTGCTAGCACTTTGCCTTGCGAGACTGCTCCTGAGCACGTGGGAAGTGCCCTTCTGCCCATGTCCAAAATTTGTCGGGCACATTTTGCGCTTGGCTACCAGCCACTTGGGACGGGGGTGGCGGTGTGGGTTAAACCACAGAGCCTAGGGCTTCCCAACATCAGGGTCTTTTCCAGGGAGTCTTCTCTTCTCCTGAGGTGGCCAAAGTCTTGGAGCCTCAGCTTCAGGATCTGTCCTTCCAGTGAGCACTCAGGGCTGATTTCCTTCAGAATGGAGAGGTTTGATCTTCTTGCAGTCCATGGGACTCTCAAGAGTCTCCTCCAGCACCAGAATTCAAAAGCATCCATTCTTCGGCGATCAGTTAGACTACAGCTCCCATATTGGCCATGCTGGCTGGGACTGATGGGAATTGGAGTCTCAGCATCATTTGGGTGGCGCCCGGGTCTCCATTACTGTCCCCGTGAGTGATGGGCAAGGCTTCTGGCTGATGTTGCAGTGGACGCTCAGTTCTGCCTCAAGCAACATATCCATTTAGGCTTGGGCACTGTGGGTTAAACCACAGAACCTAGGACTTGCCGATCAGAAGGTCGGTGGTTCGAATCCCCGAGACGGGGTGAGCTCCCATTGCTCGGCCCCTGCTTCTGCCAACCTAGCAGTTCAAAAGCACGTCAAAGTGCAAGTAGATAAATAGGTACCACTCCGGCGGGAAGGTAAAAGGCGTTTCCGTGCGCTGCTCTGGTTCACCAGAAGCGGATTAGTCATGCTGGCCACATGACCCGGAAGCTGTATGCCGGCTCCCTCGGCCAATAAAGTGAGATGAGCGCTGCAACCCCAGAGTCGGCCACGACGGGGGCCTAATGGTCAGGGGTCCCTTTACCTTTACCTTTACCTTTAGGCACTTGCTGCCACCAAGTGAAGATGCCCAGGTGCCAGGATGCCTGTCAACTGACATTTCCACCCTCTGGAGGTGCCTGCCTGGTTCAAAATTCTACAATCTGGACCGTTTTCTCACACCAGCGACACGTCCTGTCGAATTCTGTCTGTGATACTTTGTCTGCACCTGCAGAACGAATTTCAGGAAACCAAAAAGTCATATTGAAAACTTCCAGCTTTTGAGCCAAATGGCAACCAGCCGTTCCGTTTTGGCAACTGGAAACCCTGATTTAAGAAGCCACCTGGCTTATATACCTGAGTTTCTAACCGTCTCCTGGCCTCTTGTCTGTGCATCTCTGGGTCTTCCAGGGACCCAGGTCTCCCCTTAGCAGCTCCCATCTGGGTTGCAAGGACTGTGTGTTGTTTGTGTGTTTTCTTTTTCTTTCCTCTGCCTGCGATTGAGGCGTCCCAGTTAAATCAGCCAAGGCAAGATCAAGGGTGTTTGTGTGCATGCTCAGAGATGGTTATAAAAGCCCCGGCTCCCTGATGCTCCTTTGATCTTGGGAATGTGAAATTTGCTGGAGATTCGCCTCCCAGAAAATCCTTGCCAAAAGGGCGGGGGGAGGCAAAAAAACCCCCACCACCTTGCTGTGTTTCTTTTTTAAAAAAATATCTTCTTTATTAATTTAAAATACCATCTTACAAATACATTACAGCAAAGTTTAACGCGAAAATGAAAAAAAAAGATAAAGAAAATAAAAATAAGGAACATAAAAGAATTAACAATAACAAATGAATATCCGTTAAAAAGCCAGTTATTTATAGTGATATTATCCTAGCGGAATTGAATGATACTTGTGTACAGTGGTACCTCGGGTTACATACGCTTCAGGTTACATACGCTTCAGGTTACAGACTCCGCTAACCCAGAAATAGTGCTTCAGGTTAAGTACTTTGCTTCAGGATGAGAACAGAAATCGTTCTCCGGCGGCACGGCAGCAACAGGAGGCCCCATGAGCTAAAGTGGTGCTTCAGCTTAAGAACAATTTCAGGTTAAGTACGGACCTCCGGAACGAATTAAGTACTTAACCCGAGGTACCACTGTATAACAAACAAGTGGAATAAATACCATACCTTAGGGGAATATACAGAAAAAGCAATGAAACAAACTGTGCGATAAAATGAAGACAATATAAAAAAGTACAACGAGAAGGATGGGAAGTTTCTTCCAGGAGACCTTATTGGATAAGATATGATGTTATATAAACATCTTGCTGTGTTTCACTCCCAGTGAGATGGGGGCGGGGGAACAGGACGGGACCCCCAGGGTTATTAACCCTTGCTCTGCCAGAGGCTTCCGGGTCTCCTGAGATTTTGGTGAGCTGCATCCTGGGGTCATCATGGCAGCAGCCCTCCCTGCTGTGAGTCCTCCCTCCCTCCCTCCCTCCTTTGGGGTCCTCAGGGATGCTGAGCGCGGCCTTTTCCCCTCTCTGCCCCCTTTGCAGGCCCGGGGGGGTCAGCGATGAACAAGCTGCGGCAGAGCCTGAGACGGAAGAAGTCAGCCTACGTCCCGGAGGCTAGTCGTCCCCACCAGTGGCAGGCCGATGAGGAAGCCGTCAGAAAGGGCCGCTGTAGTTTCCCGGTGCGGGTGAGTCTGGTGAGGGGCGCCGGTGGGGGGGGGGCAGAGTTGGAGGGAGCAGAAGGAGGGGGGTGCCTTTATTTTACCTTATTTCGTGAGATCTATACGCCGCTTGTTTTAAAGGCGCGACAGCTCCAAAGCCGCTTACAGGAAGAATGAAACACGATCCGTATAAATACCGTATTTTTTCGCTCTATAAGACGCACCAGACCACAAGACGCACCTAGTTTTTGGAGGAGGAAAACAAGAAAAAGAATATTCTGAATCTCAGAAGCCAGAACAGCAAGAGGGATCGCTGTGCAGTGAAAGCAGCAATCCCTCTTGCTGTTCTGGCTTCTGGGATAGCTGCGCAGCCTGCATTCGCTCCATAAGATGCACACACATTTCCCCTTACTTTTTAGGAGGGAAAAAGTGAGTCTTATAGAGCAAAAAATACAGTAACTCCTTGAAATATTTGGAAGCTAAAATTGGGCAATGGATGGAAAACGGATCAAAACTCACACAAGTCTCGGGAAGGCTTTTCCCAAACGGAAATGGTTATTTGGTGGTACCCCCCCTTTTTTATTGATTTTCCATATTTATAAACAAACAAAAATCTTATATGTAATAATTCCACTTTTGTTTACATTGTTGGATAACTTCCTTGACTCCCCCAAGCTGAGTTTCAATGTATATCATTGCAACAGTTTTCCAAAACTATTTTCCCATAAAATTTACTTAGGCAATTAACATCTTTCTTTCTTTTCATTTTCACTTTAGACATACTATTCTATAACATCACTTATTTAAATCCTAGGCCAGTCTGGTGCTCGCAAATATTTCTATTTAGATTATCTTAGCATATTTGGTTAAATAGTCTTTAAATTTCTTCCATTCCTCCTGGTACTCCAGGTTTTGTTTTGTTTTTTTGCCAAGCACTGCAAATTGTATGGTATATCAAGAGGCATGGAGTTCCACAGGGCTGCGCTGCCACACTCAGGATCAAATACTAATAGTTACCCTTTGAATTTGGCCCTGTGGCAAATCGGGAACCAGCGTGGATCTCTGGCAGCAATGCTTTGACGTTGGTGACAGGGACTTGCTCCCGTCAGCAATTGTGCTGCAGTATTCTGCCTGCAGCTTCCAGATCAAGCGCAAGGGAAGCCCCACAGACAGGGCGCTGTGGCAGTCAGTCTTGAAGAAACCCGTGCATTCTGTGGCCAAGCTTTCCTGGTCCTGGAATGGTTTCAGGTCCTTTGGGGATCTTTCATCGCTTTGCCGGGTCCAGATCCCAGCTCAGCCCAGGATTTCCCGAGAGCAGCTGCCCAGGCTCTCTGCCATACCCAGCGCCTTTCCTGTCTGTGAAATGGGAATATCAGTGGCGACCCTGAGTGATGGCCAGGGAGGTGAGTCCAGCTGTCTGGACTCTGCTCTAGGAACATGTGTGTATGTGTGTGCTTGGGGAGGAGAATATAAAGAGTGCAGAGTGCCCGTTCCTCCACTGTGAATTGCCAGGGCTTGGTTTTCAAAGCAGGTGGGAGCTCCGTTATCCAAACATTTATCATGGATATTATTTGGGGTGGGGGGTGATGCTCAAGTCCGTCTTTTGACTAGAGTGTGTGGGGGGGGTTCGGAGCAGGAGGCAGAAGCCTGGCTTCATTATTTATTTCATAAATTTTTACACTGTTTGATTGTTTTGAAAAAATGGAGCGGTTTGCGAAAAGAAAAGAGAAGGATAAAGCGAATTATCAGTAGAATTATCAGTAAGAAGGATGAATAAGAATTTAAGACTTTTGAAAAGTTTTAAATGCCCTTAGACTAAAAGCAAGTTGAAGCTTAAAATGGGTTTAAGCAGGTGCTGAAAGGAGTACAGTAAAGGCACCACTGCTGCTATTATTATTATTATTATTATTATTATTAGTTAGTTAGTTTGTTTGTTTGTTAGCACCCCACTCATCTGACTGGGTTGCCCCGGCCACTCTAGGCAGCTTGCTATCAAGTGGCAGGGAGTTCCAAAGTATAGGTTCCACCAGACGAAAAGATGGATTTCTGAGAAACATGGAGCAGGTTTCACATGACCCCTGCAACAGGGCCAGCTCTGCTGATTTGAGGGGGGTCGCATGTGGGGGGAGGCGATTTCGCAGGCAAACTGTTCCCAAGTTTAAAGGGCTTTATACCTTGACCCCTGTCCTTGTCCCCGTAGTACCTGGGTCATGCTGAAGTCGCGGAGTCTCGGGGAATGCACGTTTGCGAAGAAGCCGTGAAGAAGCTGAAAGCGGTGAGTTGCTGGGGGGTCTCGCAGGGAGTGTGGGGCAGGGTCTGGTTTCTCTCCCGGAAACGCATGGGGGGGGGCAGAGAAGAGGCTAGAGGGCAACCTGTGTGTGGAGCAAGGCACTGGCTGCTTCGGTAGGGCCTCTCTGCCCTGGGATGCAGAATCGTGGAGTTGGGACCTCCAAAGGTCCTCTAGTCCAACCCCCTCCAATGTGGGGAATGGCTTATGTGTGTTTCGTGGGGGTGAGTGGGTGGGGGGTCGCTGGCTTGGGAAACAGGACCCGGACCATTTGCGCTGAAAGGGTCACAGCAGATCTGTGCAGTTACCTAACAGCGTTGCCAAATGACTCAGCGTCATAAAGCAGATGGTCAAAAGGGAAATAAAAAAACCAGGGAGACAGGGGGAATCATTAAAAATTAGCTTGGTGCATGTTTTAAATTTTTGCGATTTGAAGGCTTCTAACTAGAAAGCGGGACGCAGGTGGCGCTGTGGGTTAAACCACAGAGCCTAGGACTTGCCGATCAGAAGGTCGGCGGTTCGAATCCCCGCGACGGGGTGAGCTCCCGTTGCTCGGTCCCTGCTCCTGCCAACTTAGCAGTTCGAAAGCACATCAAGTACGTGTAGATAAATAGGTACCGCTCCGGGGGAAGGTAAACGGTGTTTCCGTGCGCTGATCTGGTTCGCCAGAAGCGGCTTAGTCATGCTGGCCATGTGACCCGGAAGCTGTACGCCGGCTCCCTCGGCCAAGAAAGCGAGATGAGCGCCGCAACCCCATAGTCATCTGCAACTGGACCTAATGGACAGGGGTCCCTTTACCTTTACCTTTAACTAGAAAGCAGAGTTTGCCCTCCTTGTCATTTTGGACGGAGAGTTGGGCAGGGATGGGGAGACTTCTATGCCCTCATTAATTAGAAGGTTGAAGTTTGCTCTGATTTTATATTTCTAGCCTACCTTTCCAGCAACAAATGTTGCGCTCAGTGTGGCTCCCAATGATCACAAAAGCATTGAAAAAACAGCCAATGTTGCAATCACTGTGCCATCAAACACAATAACATATAAATGCAGAAAACAGCAACCAATTCATTGAAATGATTTTTGCATTTCAATACAGTCTTAGTCATCCAGAAAACCTCAAAAATCATTCATCGAAACGATTAATACAGAGCTGAAGAAACCAGTGAGTTGAGCAGATGAGCTTTAACCATTTGTGCTAGTTAAATCTTCCAAAATGTAGAGGCAGCGATGCGTAGTGGTTAGTGTCGGACAAGGACCGGGGAGACCAGGGTTCGAATTCCCCACTCGGAAGCTCACCTTGGGAGCCCAGTCCTTGCCTCTCAGACTAACCTACCTTGCGTGGTTGTGGGAATTAGATGAGGATGAGAAGGACCATGTTTGCTGCCTTGAGCTCCTTTGAGAAAAAGGGATGTAAACACAGTAAATTGATAAAATCCTACAGGACGAAATCCATAGTATTCTTGAGGAAGGGAGAGAGAGGTTGGGGGTTATGGAGGCAGCCTGAGAGTGATGGTGGTGCAAGGCCTCTGCTGCCCCCTGCAGCTTTTAAAAAGTAACAACAAAGCAACAAGCATTTTAAAAAGGTAAAGGTAAAGGACCCCTGACAGTTAAGTCCAGTCGCAGACGACTCTGGGGTTGCGGCGCTCATCTCACTTTACTGGCTGATGGAGCCGGCATTTGTCCGCAGACAGTTTTTCCAGGTCATGTGGACAGCATGACTAGCCGCTTCCGGTGAAACCAGAGCATCACACGGAAACGCCGTTTACCTTCCCACCAGAGCAGTACCTATTTATCTACTTGCACAGGTGTGCTTTCGAACTGCTAGGTGGGCAGGAGCAGGGACTGAGCAACGGGAGCTCACCCTGTCACGGGGATTCGAATTGCTGACCTTCCGATCGGCAAGCCCTAGGCTCGGTGGTTTAGACCATGGCGCTACCTGCGCCCCATTAATAAGCATTTTACTGTATTTTAAATTTTAAAAGTTGAGCAATTTTTAAATTGGGAGATGCCTTCTAAGCAGAGTCAAGCCAAGCGACTTCTTTTTAAACCCAATGCTTTGTGTTTTATTGCCTCCATTCTGTTTCAAACCCTTTTCCTCTCCCTCTCTCACTCCCCCCCATAAATGTACAGTGGTACCTCGGGTTACATACACTTCAGGTTACATACGCTTCAGGTTACAGACTCCGCTAACCCAGAAATAGTGCTTCAGGTTAAGAACTTTGCTTCAGGTTGAGAACAGAAATCGTGCTCCGGCGGCACGGCAGCAGCAGGAGGCCCCATTAGCTAAAGTGGTGCTTCAGCTTAAGAACAATTTCAGGTTAAGTACGGACCTCCGGAATGAATTAAGTACTTAACCCGAGGTACCTTGATTCCCAAACTTTAAGTACTTAACCCGAGGTACCTTGATTCCCAAACTGTACCTTGATTCCCAAACTTAATCCATTTCGGAAGTCCGTTCCAAAACCAAAGCGTTCCAAAACCAAGACCCATAGAAAGTAATGCAAAACGGATTAATCCATTCCAGACTTTTAAAAACAACCCCTAAAACAGCAATTTAACATTCTAACGAGACCATTGATCCATAAAATGAAAGCAATAAACAATGTAAAGGTAAAGGTAAAGGTACCCCTGCCCGTACGGGCCAGTCTTGACAGACTCTGGGGTTGTGCGCCCATCTCACTTAAGAGGCCAGGGGCCAGCGCTGTCCGGAGACACTTCCGGGTCACGTGGCCAGCGTGACATCGCTGCTCTGGCGAGCCAGAGCCGCACATGGAAACGCCGTTTACCTTCCCGCTGGTAAGCGGTCCCTATTTATCTACTTGCACCCGGAGGTGCTTTCGAACTGCTAGGTTGGCAGGCGCTGGGACCGAGCAGCGGGAGCGCACCCCGCCGCAGGGATTCGAACCGCCGACCTTTCGATCGGCAAGCCCTAGGCGCTGAGGCTTTAACCCACAGCGCCACCTGCGTCCCAATAATAAACAATGTACTGTATTATAAAATAAATAAGACCGTATTGTAGATGATAAAAATTAAAATTAATTTTTTTTCTTACCTGCACTGATTTCTGCAGTCACGCAATCAATCAATCAATCAATCAATCAGGAACTGAACTGGGTTCCACACAGTCACAAAAACAAATTCAAAAAAGCTTCAAAAACAAAAACACAAAATAAATAGCAAAAACAAAAGCCCCAAACTTCATCAGTTCTGGAAGTCCATTTGACTTCTGAAATGTCCAGAAACCGAGGCACAGTTTCTGATTGGTGCAGGTGCCTCAGAAACAATAGCCAACAATTGCATCGGATGTTCGGCTTCTGCAAAATGTTTGAAAACCAGAATATTTACTGGGTTTTCAGAGTTTGAGAACCAAGGCATTTGAGAACCAAGGTACCAGTGTATACCCAAATGGGCCTTTTCACACATTCTCTGAGGCACAAACTAGTTTTGCCCTTGAATGTGTGCTCAGCCAGGGGGGAAGGAGCTGTTTGCTGCCCTGGGATCAGAAGGACAGACATGTTGATGTGCATTGCCCGTTCCCCAACATCTGGTGCCCTCCAGATGTTGCCAACCACTCCTCCCTTTGGCCCTGACCTTCTGCCCGCTGGCTGAGGCTGCTGGGAATTGTCATCTAGAACAACTTTGTGGGTGGGGGGAGATTGTGAGCCCCGCTTGGGCGCAGCGGCCTGGTTGCAACAACCGGTGCCATCTCCAAAATCCAGGAGGGCAGAAGCAAAGAAATTCATTCTGTCCTCCCTTCTCCCTGAAAGAAAACCAGAGAGCCTATGGGGCTGTAGCAAGGCTGGCGAGGTGGAATTCTGTTAACTTTGCTGCCCTCCCTCTCATTGCCCCCCTCCCAATAGAGCGGCCGCAAATCGGTGAAGTCCGTGCTTTGGGTCTCGGCGGATGGCTTGAGAGTTGTGGACGACAAAACCAAGGTACAAAGTTGCTGTGGCTCAGAGCGCCTGCTCTGGGTACGGAAGGTTCTGGGTTCGAGTGATGCTTTTGTGGCTTGCTGGGAGAGCCGTGGCGGAGCTGCCTTCCGCTGGCCTGAGGGCTCCTTGCGCTCCAGCGTCAAAGCGGCGACATGGAGGAGCTTTAGCCTCGGGGAACAGCAGCCTCTGGGCGTGCGCAGAGAGCAGCTTCCGCTCGCACGATGCAAACTCTCCCTTCCGCAGTGTCACGCCTGCCCTTTCCCTTCCCCCCCGCCAGGATCTGATCGTGGACCAGACGATTGAGAAGGTCTCCTTCTGCGCCCCAGACCGCAACTTCGACAAGGCCTTTTCCTACATCTGCCGGGACGGAACCACACGGCGATGGATCTGCCACTGCTTCCTGGCGCTGAAGGATTCGGTGGGTGGTGCCAGGGGGGCACACCGACTTTGCAAACCCGTGCATATGGAGCTCTTAACCATAGCTGTCAACCGTCCCTTATTTGGTGGGAAAGTCCCTTATCCCAGCGCCAGGTCCCGCTGCTGTCCCTTATTGATGATGTCCCTTAAATTTCCCGGGTTTCAAAGGAAGCAGCTCCCCTCCCTCCCTCCTTGCCGGCTAGGAAGGAGGGAGGCTCCAGCTGTGTTGCTTGGCTGCGTTGCTCACCCAATAAGGAGTCGAAGAATGACTGGGGGGTGGAGCTTGCATGCCTTGTGCCGATCAAATCGGCCGCATTGCCTGGGGACTCGCCTTTGCTCAGCGCTTCCCAGCGGAGAGGTAACGGTGGTTTTCCTTGCTGCATCCCCTTTGCCGGGTTGCTGCACTGTGGGAACCACCGCTTGAGGCTTCGTTTGGCTGCTGGCTGGGCTTTCTGCCTTTGGCTCGAAGGGGCTCAGAAGTTGAACATACCTGTGCCCCTTGGAAAATCCCTTATTTTGGCTGCTGATCCCTTATTTTTGAGGCTGCTGGTCCCTTATTTTCAAATCTGTAAGTTGACAGCTATACTCTTAACGGTTTCTGATTTTATTGCATTGGTACCCTACCTTTTCCTCCACGGGGCTCACGGTGTGGTTTGCTTTTGTTCTCGCTTCATTATGCATTTTGTGATCTCACTTTGCATTTTTAGGTTGTGGTCCTTGGATGAAGGGCGAAATATAAACGTAATAAATGGTAACAATAATAATCACGGAATCATAGATTTGGAGATTTGGAAGGAACCTCAAGGGTTCTAATGCAGCTCCCAGCAGCAGCAGCAGCAGCAGCAGCAGCAGCAATAATAATAATAATAATAATAATAATAATAATAATAATGTACATGGTTCTCTCCCTTCCTCATTTAATCCCCACAACAACCCCGTGAGGTAGGTCAGCCCAAGAGGCAGGGACTGGCCCCCAACGTCATTCCCTGAGCTTCATGGTTGGGTGCGGGGATTCGAACCCTGGTCCCAGTCTGGCACTCTAACCACTGCACCACCGCTGCCACTCTCCCCCCAGCCGGCACCATCAGAACCATAGATGCTGCTCTGGATGTCCTCCTGCAACGCTTCTCGGCCTTTTGGCTAAGATCAAGTGTGGATGTCCTCCTGCAACGAGCGAAGCCTCAAAAATCACTTCGCTGCCCCTTGGCACCCCCAAAGTACCTGCTGGCAACCCTAGAGCTGTGTGGATGCCGTGGGGTCCCTTTCCCCTGTGAGACCCCTCTTGTCATTGGGTGGAAAGGATCAGGTTTAAAGCCTTTAACGCAGAAAGTCGCCATCTCTCTCATCCCAACCTACCTCACAGGGTTGTTGTAAGGAGGGGGACAAGTGTTCTTCAGCAAACGTCCCATAAATCTGCCTAGCTCTTTCTCAAAGCCGTCTAAGTGAGCGGCTGCTGCTGCACCTTGTGGCAGGGAGTTCCGCAGGTTATCCACCGACCGGCGCAGGGGCCCGTCTTCCTCCTCAGCCGGTGTGAGGCCCGCCCCTGCCCCCCGGCCTTCCCTCTGGGCTGCTCTTGACAGCCTCGTCCGCCTCTTCCCCTCGCAGGGAGAGCGCCTGAGCCACGCCGTGGGATGTGCCTTTGCCGCTTGCCTGGAGCGCAAGCAGAAGCGGGAGAAGGAGTGTGGCGTCACGGCCTCCTTCGACGCCACCCGCACCAGCTTCGCCCGCGAGGGATCCTTCCGCCTGCCGGGACCCCCTGCCTCGGCCAGCCGACCCTCGGGAGCCAGGCCGCCGCAGGACAGGAAGAAAGGTAAAACCCCCAGCCTTTGGGTGCTAAGAGCAGACGACCAGGATCAGGACCATCTGGTCCAGCATCATCTTCTCACACTGGCCAAAATACCCCAAAGAACCGAGGAATCGAAATAGACTGCCTCTCCAGCTGGAGGTTCCATAAGAGTATCAGAAGAGCCTGGTTTGCTGGATCAGGCCCATGTCCCATCGAATCCAGCCTCCTGCTCCCACAGTGCCCAACCAAATGCCCATTATGAGAAACCTTGCAGGCAGGATTCGAACCCAAGAGCCCTCCTTTGGTTTCCAGCAATTGGCATTCAGAAGCATTTTCTGCCTCCAACTGCAGAAGCAAGTCAGAGCCTTCGATAGGCCTCTCCTCCTCCCTGACTTTGTCCAATCCTCTTTCAAAGCCATTCCTGTGGGAGGGAGTTCCGCAGTTTAACTCTGGGCGAAAAAGCCTTCTCTTTTATCTGCCCAACCTTCAGGCTCATAGCACAAGTTCCAGTCTTAGGAGATGTAGCGTTTCCAAAGCAAGGAAGGATTGGACCCTGATTAATAAAATACACATGAGACTTGACCAGCAAGACTCTGGGAGGGGTGCCAATAACAATTCCTGTCCACCCCTCGGCCCAGGTCGTTTTATTCACAAAAGAATTTTTTACACAGTGTTCGTAAGAACCAATCAGATTTCCTCTGAGCATTTCGAAAACCCCGACGTGGGGACAAAGCTAAAATTAAAACTACAAAGAGCTAATTTGAGCATGCATAGTAAAAAGGTAAAGGGAATCCTGACCATTACGTCTAGTTGTGACCAACTCTGGGGTTGCGGCGCTCATCTCGCTTTATTGGCCGAGGGAGCCTGCGTACAGCTTCCAGGTCATGTGGTCAGCATGACTAAGCTGCTTCTGGCAAACCAGAGCAGTTCACGGAAACGCCGTTTACTTTCCCGCCGGAGTGGTACCTATTTATCTACAAAATAAAAAAATTCCTTCCAGTAGCACCTTAAAGACCAACTAGGTTAGTACTTGGTATGAGCTTTCGTGTGCATGCACACTTCAGATACACTGAAACAGAAGTCACCAGACCCTTCTATATAGTGAGAAGGTGGGGAGGGGTATTACTCAGAAGGGTGGTGGGATTGGGTGATTGGCAGATAGCTGTGATTGGCAGATAGCTGTGATAGTCGTCAACAGGCTCATCACAGCTATCTGCCAATCACCCAATCCCACCACCCTTCTGCACACGAAAGCTCATACCAAGTACTAACCTAGTTGGTCTTTAAGGTGCTACTGGAAGGAATTTTTTTATTTTGTTTTGACTATGGCAGACCAACACGGCTACCTATCTGTAACTGGAACTATTTATCTACATGCACGTTGACGTGCTTTCAAACTGCTAGGTTGGCAGGAGCAGGGACCGAGCAACGGGAGCTCACCCCGTCGCGGGGATTCGAACCGCCGACCTTCCGATCGGCAAGCCCTAGGCTCTGTTGTTTAACCCACAGCGCCACCTGCATGCATAGTAGTTCAAAGTAAATAAAAAAGTCTTAAACAGCAGTAAACGGGAGAGGAAGGATGGCAGTGTTTACCATCTTGTGAACTCTCTTCCTGGCCCTTAAGATCTGTCTAAAGATTAAACTACATCAAAGCAACCTTCTATCTTTATGACCCAGGATGCCTGGTGAAGCAACTGGCCTGTGTTTTTAGAATGCTTATACAGTGGTGCCCCGCAAGACGAACGCCTCGCAAGACGGAAAACCCGCTAGACGAAAGGGTTTTCCGTTTCGGAGGCGCTTCGCAGAACGAATTTCCCTATGGGCTTGCTTCGCAAGACGAAATATCTTGCGAGTTCCTGCGGGTTCCCCCCCTTTCCCCCCTTTTCCTAAGCCGCTAAGCCGCTTATCAGCTGATCCACTAAAAGCCGCTAAACCGCTAATAGCGCTAATCCGCTAAGCTGTCAGTGGGCTTGCTTCACAAGACGCTATACGAAGAGCCTCACGGAACGGATTAATTTCGTCTTGCGAGGCACCATTGTACATGCCTGTCAGGCGTAGAGAAAGCAAATGGCAGAGGTGCAGAGGCTCGTGGGATTCGATCAGAAATTATTGTCAACGAATCAAGCCCAATGGCTTGCTCCGTGTTTCATAATTCCTGACCCCCACACTCTGGATATTTGCACCCCTACAAAGAGGAGAATAAAAAACTGTCTGCTTTCTCCTTTCCATACATAAATCGTATAAAGGCGACCCCTTCCCCAAGACCCCAGAATGTGGGCACTTCAGAGGGGCGGGGGAAGGCGGTGGCAACCACGGAAAGCGGAGCCAAAACTCCTTTGCAAGAGAAGCGCGAGGTCCTGGGTTCAAGGACTCCTCTATATCTTTGCTTTCTCCCCCTTCAGCCGAAGCGGCGACGGTGCCTGCGCCCCCCTCCCCAGCTCCCGCCCAGCCAGGCAGCGCCTCCCCTCCGCAGGGGGCCACGTCTCCGGAGGAGAAGGCCGAGGTGGGGGGCGCCCACGCCATCCCACGCCGCCATGCGCCCCTGGAGCAGCTGGTGCGCCAGGGCTCCTTCCGGGGCTTCCCCACCCTCAGCCAGAAGAACTCTCCATTCAAGAGGCAACTCTCCTTGCGGCTAAACGAGCTGCCCTCCACCTTGCAGCGCAGGGGGGACGCAGGTGAGGAACGGGGGCGCAGCAGAGGGAGGTGAAGCGTGGAGGGGGGGGCCTCGAGAGACCCTTTGGGTGCATGGGTGTCATTCCATAGAGGTTTTCAAATGTGCTTCCTAAATGGAGCTTCCACATGCCATGGCAGTCTACGTTCTGATTACGCTGGTGGGACAAACCATGCCGGGGCGGGTATAAAACACTTGTTATTATAATCATAATCATAATCATAATTAATAATACAGTGGTACCTCGGGTTATGTACTTAATTCGTTCTGGAGGACCGTTCTTTTTTATATATATAATATATAAGTTTTTATTAGATTTTCCCTTTACAAATTCCCTTTACACACAACCATGTTTTCAAATTTCCAGTTTTTGTACTTCCACCAGCTCCTCCATCAATCATCCATTTTTCCTATCTTCACGCATTTTCTATATATAATATTACCGATTAATATTATCCTTTCATCTGTTTCTTTTTTACAATACACCTTAAACTATCACAAAACCTCTTTAAAACCCACTAGCGTTGTCTGTTCATCACATATGTTTTTCAGATAATCCGTAAACATTCCCCAGTCCTCGATGAACTTGTGATCCCTCTGATACCTAATTTTCCCAGTCATTTTGTCCAATTCTACATAGTCCATAAGTTTCATTCTCCACTCTTCAAGAGTCGGTAGTTCCTCTTGTTTCCATTTTTGGGCCATTAAAATTCTTGCCGCAGTTACTGCATATTGAAAAAGTTTGTAATCACTTCTATTAATCTCTCTTCCTGTTATTCCTAACAAAAAGGCTTCTGGTTTCTTTGCAAATGTATATTTAAGCATCTTTTTCAACTCATTGTATATCATTTCCCAGAAACCCTTTACCTTCTTATATTCCCACCACATATGACAGAATGATCCTTCTTTTTCTTTACATTTCCAGCACTTATTACATGTTTTAAACATTTTTGCTAACTTAACTGGAGTAATATACCATCTATACACCGTTCTTATCCTGAAACTGTTCTTAACCTGAAGCACCACTTTAGCTCATGGGGCCTCCTGCTGCCGCCACACGATTTCTGTTCTCATCCTGAAGCAAAGTTCTTAACCCGAGGTACTATTTCTGGGTTAGCGGAGTTTGTAACCTGAAGCGTATGTAACCCGAGGTACCACTGTAGTAATAATAATAATAATAATAAATAATAATAAATAATAATAAATAATAATAATTAATAATAATTAATAATAATTAATAATAATTAAAAATAAATAGATAGATAGATAGATAGATAGATAGATAGATAGATAGATAGATAGATAGAATGTATTATTTGTACCCCACCCCTCTGGCTCGATTTCCCCAGCCACTCTGGGCGGCTTCCAACAAAGATTAAAAATACATTAAAATGTCACACATTAAAAACTTCCCTGAACAGGGCTGCCTTCAGATGTCTTCTAAATGTCAGGTAGTTGTTTTATCTCTTTGACATCTGGTGGGAGGGCGTTCCACAGGGCGGGTGCCACCACCGAGAAGGCCCTCTGCCTGGTTCCCTGTAGCTTTGCTTCTCGCAAGGAGGAAACCACCAGAAGGCCCTCAGCTCTGGACCTCAGTGTCAGGGTAGAATGATGGGGGGGGAGACGCTCCTTCAGGTATCCAGGGCCGAGGCCGTTTAGGTCTTTTTGTTTCATTCTTGGAAATCTTTTCTGTTTCATTTCACACCGTATATAAAGCAAGAGGGAACTGTTATAACGACAGGTGAAATTTAGCCGTACCCCTTTGTGATTCGGGGTAGATTACTTGCAAGATTCACGACAGATAAACATATATATATTTTTTTTGTATAAAAAAGAGAGATAAAATTAAAAGATGGGGAAAAACCAAACTATAAAATAGGCACGTAAACTGAGTACATCCGCTCAGAGGTTAAAATAATAGTCCAGTTCGTGAAAGAAAAAAGCAAGAATAAATGTCTTCCGATGAAGAATATCGGTGCTATGGGGTCATTCAGTTTAGTTCTCAATTTGCCAGGCTTTTGAGAAGGATTGGCTTGGAAATGGTGCTTCCTTTGTATGTGTATATTAAGGGAAATGCAAATAATATAAAAAGAACCTTGAGGTTCTAGTGCCTGTCAAAATCTCAAAGAATGCGTAATTTTCTCTGTTCCAGAGCAAGTGGCCCTAAATGTCCAGCATTTTCCATAGAGCTGCAATGACTATTTGAGCTGCCTGTGTCACACATGACCAGGGGTCAGCAAACTTTTTCAGCAGGGGGCCGGTCCACTGTCCCTCAGACCTTGTGGGGGCCTGGACTATATTTTGAAAAAAATAATAATGAACGAATTCCTATGCCCCACAAATCACCCAGAGATGCGTTTTAAATAAAAGGACACATTCTACTCATGTAAAAACACGCTGATTCCCAGACCGCCCCCGGGCCGGACTGAGAAGGTGACTGGGCCGCATCTGGCCCCCGGGCCTTAGTTTGCCTACTATGCATAAGACCAATTCTTTTGACATTAGGTAAAGGTAAAGGGACCCCTGACCATTAGGTCCAGTCGTGGCCAACTCTGGGGTTGCGGCGCTCATCTCGCTTTATTGGCCAAGGGAGCCGGCGTACAGCTTGCGGGTCATGTGGCCAGCATGACTAAGCCGCTTCTGATGAACCAGAGCAGCGCACGGAAATGCCGTTTACCTTTCCGCAGGAGCGATACCTATTTATCTACTTGAATGTGACGTGCTTTTGAACTGCTAGGTTGGCAGGAGCAGGGACCGAGCAGCGGGAGCTCACCCCGTCGTGAGGATTCGAACCGCCGACCTTCTGATCGGCAAGTCCTAAGCTCAGTGGTTTAGACCACAGCACCACCCGCGTCCCATATTTTGACAATACATCTCCATTAATTAATGCAACAGCAAAAAATAAAATAAAATACTTAGCAGCATTTCTCATTTATTCTTGCTGTCTTTCTGGTGACAGATGAAGTCCTTTTTATTCTGACACGGATTTAGGAACTGCCTTTTTTTTTAAGCAAAGGGTGCTGAGATGTTTTTATCGCTCTCATAATCTGCATTTTTAACAGATATTTAAAATTTATATTGTTTTAATTCTGTTAGTTTTCAATTACTTTTTAATGGTGATCTATGTTTTTAGCTTTTCTGTCTTTCTATCCTGTAAGCTGTCTTGCCCAAAAAAAAGCGGGTATGAATTTGCTTTTTTTATTGCGTAAAAGGTATGCACTGCTTGATGGTAGAAAAACAACCGTAGCACGGTTTAGAAAAAGCGATACAATCATCAATTTGAATTTTTTTTCTGACAGCCGTAATTAAAAACATACAAAAAGTTAAGACTTAAAACATGCATCAAACATCTAGGTAAGGCTCGCGGGGAGACTGAGGTCTGGGGGTTGTGTGTATTGTTGGGGGGGGGCTCTTGATGGGGATGCTAGTTGGAAAATGTGGGGCGCAAGCTGCTTTGGGGGGCGGCAGGCCCTTCTGAAATCCTCCCCTCCCTTCCTCCAGTCATTGAGCTCGACTCGACTCCCAACGGCGACTCCGACAGCATCACTGCCCTCTGCAGCCAGATCGACTCCTCGCTCACCCAGCCGGCCGGGGACGCCCCCAATGGCACCCCACTTAACGGCACCCCTGGACCCACGGCAGCCGCAATGCCCATGGAAGGGGGCAGCACAGGTATGTTGCCACCGCCCCTCCCCAGAAAGGCCTATGCCCCACAGATGATGATGATAATAATAATAATAATAAAATTTATTATTTATATCCCGCCCATCGGGCTGGGCTTCCCCAGCCACTCTGGGCGGCTTCCAACAAAATATTAAAATACAGACATACCTCGAGTTGAATGTGCTTCGGGTTGAGCGCGTTCGAGTTGCACTCCGTGGCAACCCGGAAGTAACAGAGCGCTTTACTTCTGGGTTTCGCTGCATGTGCAGATGCTCAAAATGACATCACGCGCATGCGCGGTAACAGTGAAACGCGACACGCGCTGACGCATCTTGCGTTCCATTCGGGATGCGAACGGGGCTCCGGAACGGATCCCGTTCGCATCCCGAGGTACCACTGTACCGTAATACATCAAACATTAAAAGCTTCCCTAAACAGGGCTGCCTGTCAGATGTCTTCTAAAAGTCTGGTGCTTGTTGTTCTCTTTGACATCTAGTGGGAGGGCGTTCCACAGGGCAGGCGCCACCACTGAGAAGGCCCTCTGCCTGGTTCCCTGTAACTTTGCTTCTCGCAGTGAGGGAACCGCCAGAAGGCCCTCGGAGCTGGACCTCAGTGTCCTGGTAGAACGACTGGGAGGTGCAAAACCAGACTGGGAGGTGCAAAACCTGGCTTGACTAGCAGCGCAGGGCGAAAGGATCTTAGGGGTTTTAATATAGACCACAAGCCAACCATGAGATGCAGCTGCAAAAAAGGCGAATGCTATTCCAGGCTGCATCCGCAGAAGTCGAGTGTCCTGATCGAGGGAAGTCATAGTCCCACTCTTCTGCCTTGGTTCAGGCCATACCTGGAATACTGTGTCCATTTCTGGGCACCACAATTTAAGGATATTGAGAAGCTGGAAGGTGTGCAGAGGAGGGCAACCAAGATGATCAAGGGCCTGGAAACTAAGCCTGATGAGGAACGGTTGAAGGAGCTGAGAATCTTTAGCCTGGAACAGAGAAGATATGAAAGCCATCTTCAAATATCTCAAGGGCTGTCAAACGGAAGAGGGAACAAACTTGTTTTCTCCCACTTTGGGGAAGAGAAGGATGCTATCCTCTGGCTTCAAGTTGCAAGAAAGTATTGCAGATATTAATAGTTTGCAGCACAGATGCATAAAAACTGACTCCTTTCAGGATGTAACATTGCCCAGACCCAGGCATAGGCAAACTCCGGCCTTCCAGGTGTTTGGGACTACAATTCCCATCATCCCTAGGTAACAGGACCAGTGGTCAGGGATGATGGGAATTATAGTCCCAAACATCTAGAGGGCCAGAGTTTGCCTATGCCTGGCCCAGACCCATACAGATTGACTACTGTAATTCACTCTACGCGGGGCTGACCCAGAAACTCTAGCGAGTGCAGAATGCTGCAGCGAGGCTCCTTACGGGGTCCCTGGCATGGGAGCATATTCACCCAGTGCTTTTCAAGCTGCACTGGCTCCCAGTGGAGTACAGGGTCAGGTTTAAGGTGCTGGTTTTGACCTTTAAAGCCCTTCATGGCCCAGGACCCTCGTACCTACAAGACCGCTTCTGCCGGTATGCCCCACGGGGGACCTTAAGGTGCATAAATAGCAACACCCTAGTGGTCCCAGGCCCTAAAGAAGTTAGATTGGCTTCAACCAGAGGCAGGGCCTTTTCAACACTGGCCCCAACCTGGTGGAAGGCTCTGTCTCATGAGACCAGGGTTCTGCGGGATCTGATTTCTTTCCGCAGAGCCTGTAAGACAGAGTTGTTCCACCTGGCCTTTGCCTTGGAGCCAATTTGATTCCTTCCCCCTCTTTCTTTTTTCCTTTCTCCTCCTGTGATGAGGCTGCATTTTAATGTTTTAATGTAGGTACGAGGGTCCTAGACCGTGAAGGGCTTTAAAGGTCAAGACCTTGCCTGGCAGCGGGTTGGGCTAGATGACCCGTAGGAGCACCCCCAGCCCTACGACTCCTCCTCTCCCGTCCTCCGGGACTGAGCTGCTTTTCTCTTCTCCCTCTTGCCCTCTGCAGGTCCCTCGGCCGGAGCCCCCGTCACCCCCCCGTTCCAGCCAGGCCACAAGCGGACGCCCTCAGAAGCAGAGCGCTGGCTGCAGGAAGTGGCCAAGGCCGCGAAGGCCCAACAACAGCAGCAGCAGCAGCAGCAGGTGCCCATGGCACTGCCCGCCTTCCCCCTGAGCTACGACGTGGGCCCCCCGCCCCTGGGCATGTTTGTGCCGCCCCCTCCTCAAATGCCACCGGCTTTCCTCTCCATGGGCATGCAATACCCCCCGGGGATGCCCTACGCTGCTGCTGCCGCCGCGCCCAGCTTGCCCGTGGTGGGCATCACCCCCTCCCAGATGGTGGCCAACGCCTTCTGCTCTGCCACGCAGGTGCCCACCGCAAACTTGGGGGCCAAGGCCAGCCCCTTCCCGCAGAACCTGCTGGGCCCGGCCCGGCCCAGGCCCAACGGCGGCTCCTGGCCCCCCGAGCAGAGCCTGCCGCCGCCGCCCCCCGCCCCCCGCCAGGACCCCCCCACAGACCCCTTTGAAGCACAGTGGGCGGCGCTGGAGTCCCGGGCTCCTTCCGCCACCCCCAACCCCTTCTCCGGCGACCAGCAGAAAACCTTCGAGATCGAGCTGTGACCGCCACGTTTCCGCAACTTGGACTGCCGGGGGCCGCCCTGCTCTCCTTCCCGGCCCCCTCCCCACCACAGAGTCCCGCCTGCGGGCTGTCAACGTTCTCGGACTCCATTTCCCATCAGCCCCTGTAGGCTGGCATCCGCCAACGGCCTGGGGGTTTTGGGAGCTTTTTGTTGCTTCTGGTGGGGTTTCCCTCCTTGTCTGGTTGGGGGGCTCAGTTTATTTCTCTCTTCCTCCCCAGAGGAAACGAAAGAGGGGGCCGAGGTGCGGGTGCCGGGGGAGCCCTTCTCTTGCCATAACGTCCAGAGTTTCTGCCCCTGGGCATTTGGGGCGACGGTGAATCCAGCTGGCCTGGCGCTGCCTCGTTTTGTGCTTCCTTTACTCCCCTGTGTTTGGTTGAGCAGCCCAAAGACTCTCTTCCCTAGCTTGTCCCAACCCGGCTGCCTTCTGCAGAGCCCCCCCCTTGCCCCCCTACATAATCCATTCCTCAGGCAGCACCTTGCAAGCCACAGAGTCATTCTTTGGAGGGCTCAAATCCCTGCAGCAGGGAGTTCCCCAGCTCCCTGAGCACATGAAACCTCTCTCCTCGCAGCCCTGTGTTAGCAAATGCCCTGAAGCAGAAGCCTGAGACACCGTGCGAGTGGCAGAGTCGTGCCCCATTTTGGGCCGTGCTCAGGTGGGAGTCAAGGCCCCTTAAGTCCCTCCAGTGGCTTGAGTGGGGAGGGTGAACCATTAGTGCTTAGTAGGCTTATGTGCATTGCGGGGGGGGGGCGATCTCACCTGCACAACATTTAGATCGGATCGTGCCCAAGCAAACAGTTTTAACTCACTTTCGTCTGGTGGAAACATCCGTTGTTTTTAAACGACATTCCCAGCTATGAATGGCACTCGGATTACAGGGAATCTGTGGGGTGTGGCGACTGACACCCCCACTTCGAAGCTGCTGGTTTTAGAAATCTGCCCAATCGCCAACAGCGTGGATAAAATTGGTGGAGTGGGCTTGTGGGTTTCCTACCTTCCTTCCGCCCCCCCCCTTAATAATTTGATCTCCGCTGTATTTTATTTTTTGGAACGGGGGAAAGGATAAAAGCCCCTAGGATGTAAAATTATATTGAATTCGGCAAGGGAACCGTCTTAATTTTTTATTTTGTTTTTAACCGTGCCTCAAAGTCAAATTCCAGTAATGGAACTGAACAATTTCAAAACGTGGTTCAGCAAAAAAACACGTGGTTGTGCTGCAGAAAAAGTGTGAATGTTAGGAGAGGGAGGGGGGATTTTGGTTCTGCAGCTGCAGGGAGCGCCGGACATGGGGGGGGGAGGAAGTACAATGGAGCTGGACTGACCCCCCCCCCCAGGAAAACAAGATGTTGGACTGCAGGTTCAGTTTAAGAAGAATCCAGCCGCGCTTCTGCCGTTTGGGGTCTGTGGCAAACGCCCCCGCCCCGGCTGTGATGGAGCTGGTGAGCCTGGTACCATTTGCACCGGGGGGGGGGACACACATCACGCTTGATGCCCCCCCCAACTGAGTAGCCATTCCTTCCTCTGCCCCCTCCCACCTAGAGAGCACCTGGGTCACATACAAGGGGGGTGGGGCTGGGGGTGGAAAGGGGCTCTGGTTCTCCTGCCCCCCCAAAAAACTGCCTGGACACAGAAAATCCCTCTCCCCCCCCCCACTTTCTATTTTCTATCTTATTTCCAAATGTTTTGTATCTAAGAATTCCACATATTTGTATTATATAATAAATGACAAAATAAAGCCAGTAATATAATAGCCCAATTTTGAGCCTTGTATGTTTATGTGGCATTAAAAAAAAAGCAGAGACATAAAAAGCAGAGATATCACCTTGCCAACAAAGGTCCGTATAGTTAAAGCTATGGTTTTCCCAGTAGTGATGTATGGAAGTGAGAGCTGAACCATAAAGAAGGCTGATCGCCGAAGAATTGATGCTTTTGAATTCTGGTGCTGGAGGAGACTCTTGAGAGTCCCATGGACTGCAAGAAGATCAAACCTCTCCATTCTGAAGGAAATCAGCCCTGAGTGCTCACTGGAAGGACAGATCCTGAAGCTGAGGCTCCAAGACTTTGGCCAGCTCATGAGAAGAGAAGACTCCCTGGAAAAGACCCTGATGTTGGGAAAGATGGAGGGCACAAGAAGAAGGGGACGACAGAGGATGAGATGGTGGGACAGTGTTCTCGAAGCTACCAGCATGAGGTTGACCAAACTGTGGGAGGCAGTGGAAGACAGGAGTGCCTGGCGTGCTCTGGTCCAGGGGGTCATGAAGAGTCGGACACGACTAAACGACTAAACAACAACAGCAACAATATTTATGTCTAGGTTTTTTGTCGTCATTCCCCCCTCCCTCCCCCCCCGGAGCAGCAGGAGGAACTTGGGGAGAGGGGCTGGCTGAGCGTTTTGTAGTATTAATGCATTTCCAAAATAAGGCACTTTTAGGTGAGCTTGTAATTTTTTACTTTTCAAAAAGCTTCCGGGCATTTTGGAGGAGCATCTGGACACAGACACACAGACACACACTTGCACAAACACATCTCTGCCAGCGGGCAGCCTGCTTTCTGTTTTTATCTTGCAGCATGCAATGGGTAATGAATCACACAAAAAATCATGAGAGCCGTTTAAAAGCCACGACGGAAGGGGCAGATGAGTTTCTCGTCTCCTGCATTTGGGATCCTCTGTGCATTTCTGGTCGCTTCTCTGCCCAAAAAAAGGATGTTGCAGGAGTTGGGAAAAGTTCAGAAAACGGCAAACGTTCCGGCTTGACTCCCCGTGAGGAAATGTTGCAGCGTTTGGGACTTTTTGGAGATAAGGCAAGTATGGCGACGGGGCAGAAGTATATAAAATTATGCCTGGAATGGGAAAAGTAGAGAAAAGTTTTTTCCCCCTCTCTCTCAAAGCATCCATACCTCCTGAGCAAGCAATGGAACTGAAGGCTGGAAGATTTGGGAAAGATGGAAGAAAATTTTTCACGAAACCGATAGTTAAACGGTGGAACTCCCTCCCACAAGATTCCCAATAACTAGGGTGGCTTTGAAAGAGGATTGGGCAAATTCATGGAGGGCCTGGGGTGGCTACTGGCCGGGATGTTTGGGGGCAGCCATGCTTCTGAATCCCAGTTGAAGGGGACCTCAGGAAGGCCCAATGTTTTCCTGCTCTCACCCTCCTCTCGGGTTTCCAATAACGGACATTGGGCTGGACACTGGGAGAAGAGGATGTGGGCCTGATCCTGCAGACATTTCTTAGGTTCTTAAGCACAAAGTTCCTTGGAAGGAAGAAGGCCGCTTATTGGTTTATTTTACAAAATGTTTATACTACATGATTGTAAGGGAAACCTCAAAGCGGTTTGCAAAAAGATAAAACATTAAAATCAATTTTTAAAAATTCAGAACATACAAAAGCAAAAATACTAAAACGAGTTAAAGTGGCCTCAACCTTCCTAGGGGTCTAGGGGTCAGCAAACTTTTTCAGCAGGAGGCCGGTCCACTGGGGGTCGGTCAGACCTTATGGGGGGGAGGACTATATTTTGAAAAAAGAAATGAACGAATTCCTATGCCCCACAAATGCATTTGTGCACAAATGCATAAAATGCACCCAGTGATAAAAGGACACATTCTGCTCATGTAAAAACATGCTGATTCTCGGACCGTCTGCGGGTGGATTTAGAAGGCAATTGGGCCGGCTCCGGCTCCTGGGCCTTAGGTTGTCTACCCACTAGGGGGACGGAAAGCTAGCTCTAGAACTCCTTTTCCCTTTTTTTTTTTTTTGTTAAATCTTTTTATTTATTGAGTTTTACATTGCAATTTTTAGATTTAAACATCAACATCATCATTTAGGAATTCCTGAATCCTTTGACTCCCCTCCGCTCTTCCATGGTTACCATTTTCAATCTTTTTTCAACTGCTTCACTTATTTTCTCTATTTTTCTTAAACAATCCATTTTTACCTTAATTTTTTACCTACATTACAAGCGTCACTCAAATCCTGCCAAAGTTTTTAGTTGTTTACAAGTGTTCTCTTAAATACATTGTAAATTTTCCCTGTTCCTTCTTAAAGTTCTTCTCTTCCTGCTTTCTGATTTTCCCGATCATTTTTGCCATTTCGGTGTAGTCCATCACCTTCATCAACCATTCGTCTCCGGTCAGGACTTTATCTTCTTTCCATCTCTGGGCCAGTAGTATCCAGGCTGCTGTCGTTGAATAAAATAAATAGTATTTTCTGCTCCTTAGGTATCTCCGCACCTAAAATTCCTAATAAAACAGCCTCTGGTCTAGAACTCCTTTTCCATGCCAGCTTGCCTCTGAGGATATGCAGAGTGCCCATAGGCAGAGCCAGGCAACCCTGGCCGTCTCTCTTCAAGGCTTTTAGGTTTCCTCTTCTTCAGTGGTGACAATGACCCTGCCACACACACTGGTGGGCCAGGGTCTTCTTGCCCCTAGTCCCCACATTGGCAGTCTGCAGCCCCCTACCCCATAATAATGTGGGGCTCCCCACCTAGCAGGGGCCTGTAGGCAGAGGGAGAGGCTCAGCTGGCCCTGAAACAGGAGTGGAAGGATGCTGACAAGGACTCTGAGCATGTACAGAGAGCTGGACCCTGAGCAGCTCTCAAATTTGCATTTGGGGCACACAGGTGGGCTTGAGCTACAGGAAATTTGACGTTAGCGGGATGGGATGTGCCCTCACCTTCAGAGTGACCCCAAAATAATATATGTATCAGCTGCACACACACAAATATGACCCCCCCGCCCCAAATAAATTCCTTCTCCCCACCCAGCAGAATCTAGGCTGGAGAAGGCAGGTGTGTGTGGTTTTTTCTGGGTTTTTTCTCCTGATGTTGCTGCTGCTCCCAAAATCACCCCTGACCTTTGACCCTGCTGGCTGATGGGGGTCCAACCACCTACCTAGGGCAGGAATCCCCGAACTCGGCCCTCCAGATGTTTTGGGACTACAACTCCCATCATCCCTAGCTAACAGGACCAGTGGTCAGGGACGATGGGAGTTGTAGTCCCAAAACATCTGGAGGGCTGAGTTTGGGGATGTCTGATCTAGGGCCACAGGATTCTGTAGGGAAATGCCCTGATCACCTTGGGGGGGGGTGAGTGCTAAGGAATTCTCCACGCACAGGCACGCGCCCCCCCCCTCCAAGCTCCTGCTGCTTCTGTGCCTGGGCTCTGAACTGGGGAGGGGAAATGCACTCTGCACTCGTTTAGGAGCACCCTCGTCTTCAGCACACCTTCCCCATTAACTGGGTTGGTGGGGCGGGGGGAGGGGGTGGGCGCGCGCTAAGCCTGGGCATGGAATTAAGGCGAGATTCCAGAATCCCCTTCTTAGTACACAATCGAGATACCAACACACACCCACACACCCAAAAAATAATAATAACCCCACACAGAAAGGGCTTCCAGCTTGGAGATCAAAGAAAGCCAGGATTTAGGATTCCTTCCATCCCTCCTACACCCCAATAATTGATGATGACCCCTGCACCTGCAGATGCTTCTGCAACCGCCTCCCTTGAAATGCAATCGCACAAAAGTGCGTGCTGACCAGATGCAAACTGCATTTTTATTTATTTATTTCAGCGCGATTTATACGGGGAGCTGCCACCCCTCCTCTCCCCTTCCCCCTCTTTTTTTTTCCTTTCCATCCCGCACCCAACCTCCCTCTCAGCTGTCAAACGCAAGGCCCTCTGGGAGGTGTAGTCCCCTGGTGGCAGCCGCCTGGCACTCTTCCCCACCCCCACCCTCACCCCCTGCCGCGGCTTGCAAAGGAAGGAGAGAGAAAATAATAATGCAAAACAGAAAAAAGGAAAAGAATTGGGGTGGAGGCGGAGAGGAAGGTTTCTGTGCAACCCTGGGACTACATTCCCCATGGTGCACCGGGGCTCAAAGGAGCTGGGCTGTGATTGGGCCCCCCCTTCCTGCAGGCTGCTGGAGAATGAATAAAATTGTACAGTATATTCTGATGTGAGAGGTTTAAAAAAAAAAAAAGCAAAAGAAAGAAAGAAAGAAAAGGAGAAAAAAAAAATCCTCTCTGCTCCTCCAACCCGCCAGCCCTGGGAGGCAGAGGCACCTCCACATCTTCCCAAAATGGCTACAGCTGTGCACAAGCCTATCAAATGGTGAGTGGGTGCCCCACATCTGGGGGGTGGCAGGTCCCCCCTCCCTCAGGCATGGGGGGCAGGCGAGCGCAAGGAGGAGAGGGATGGACGGCTCGCCTTCTACCCTCGCCGTGGATGGCTTTGCAGGGCGCGCGAGGGAGAGCGGCGGACAGCCGAGGGGCTCCGGCGTCGCGGCTCCTGGTCCTTGCGAGGGAGGGAGGGAGGGAGGGGAGGGCGAAGGGGGGCGGAGTGGGGGTGGGTGAGGGGCTCGGGATGGGAGAGGCCGGCCGGGCTTCCATTGCAGCCGCACGGTGCAGCTGGGGGGCGGCTGCTGCTGCTGCTGCTGCTGCCAGAGGGGCACGCCGGAGATGGGCGCACCGGGAGAGGGTGCCAGCTTGCGCGCGCCCCTGTACAAAGCGCCCGGCAGTTGTGGTGGTGGTGGTGGTTGGCGGGGGGGGGGCGCGCCTTGGGGAGAGACTCCCCCGGGGGCAGCGCGAGCGCGCGCGCGGATCCTGAGCGTGGGCAGGGTGCCCGCCGGTGTTGTGTCTGGGTGCCCTCCGTGCGTATTTGCGCGTGCAAAAAAGGGTCTTGCACGACCGGCAACCGGGCATGCACCAGCTCCAAGGGAACAGGTGTGCGGAGGTTGGGTTGGGGGGGTCACCTCGGCCGCCCCCCAACCTCTGCGCCCCTTCCCGACTGCCCCTGTTGTCAGAGGGTCTGTGTGCAAAAGGATTACTCTGCGGTGGGTCGCTTCCCAGCACCAAGGGGTTTGGGCATCTGGGGTGGGGTTTGTTTTTCTCCCCTCCCTCCGTCCCCCCCCCAAAAAAACCCCCCCCAGGATGTAGGAGCTAAAGGCCAGAGCCGCTTGGCCTCCCAGCCCCGGTGTGTGTTTAACAATTGCTATAACATTTTAACGTGAAGGTTTGGTTTCCAAAAAAAACGGGACAGACTTGGGTGCCAAGGCTGGATTGGAAAGCCAGTCTGCCCCTCTGAGGCGCTTGTGGGATGGCAGGGATTGGTCATTGGCGAGGGGAAGGCCCTCTGTGCATGGGCAGAGACACTCTTATCCTTACTGTGACGCTGTCCTGAAGCCTTGTCTTTGAAAGCAGGGGGGAGCTGTCACACAAATCCACCCCTTGGGGTACCAACCGTTCTGCCCTTCCTGGACCCCTTGTTTTGCGTTTTATCATAAGGGACCCACAAGGGACATCTAGTCCAACCCTCTGCAGTGCAGGAATCTTGGCTGAAGAACCCCTGGCCTCTGTTTAAAAGCCTCGAATGAAGGAGGCTCCACCACATTCCTAGGGAGTCAAATAGCTCTTACCACCGGAAAGTTCTTCCTAATGTTTCATCGGAATCTCCTTTCTTGTAACTTGAATCTATTGGTTCAGGAGAAAACAAACTGGCCCCCTATTCCGTGGGACAGCCCTTCAGATATTTGAAGACGCCTGCCCTACCCTGCCTGCTCTCAGTCTTCTCTTTTCCAGGCTACACACCCCCAGCTCCCTCAACCACTCCTCATAAGGCCTGACACCTTCCCTGCCTTCATTCTGGAGCCCTGTCCTCACTTTGTGGCAAGTGGTTCCACAGGTGAAACCGCCTCTTCCCCCTCAGCTGCCTTGCCCCTCTGCAGTACAGAGAGGGATACTCCTCAGACATCATCACCCCCATACACCGCAGGCCTGCTATTTCCTGATGGCTCCATCAAGGCACTTCTTCTGGCGCAGTGCAGAGTTCACCTGTGGAACTCCCTCCCACAAGGCAGGGATGGCCACAGGGATGGCTTTAGAAGAGGAGTGGCCAGGATGGCTCTGCTCTGCCTCCAGTGAACGATTCTGCAAACAGCAGGAGGGAAGAGTGGGGCTCTTGCAGGCAAATCCTACAGGAATCTGGTTGGCCACTGCGAGAATAGGATGCTGGAATCAGTGGGCCACTGGCCGCATCCTGCAGGCTCTTCTTAAGGGTGCATATGAGGCTTAGCTGCATGGGCCCGGGGCACACTTTTGCATGATGTTTGCATGATGCAATTTCCAGCTGACTTTCGGGGGGACACATGACAAATTCTGGATGTGCAATGGGATGGTGTCAGCAGGTTTTCTGAGCCTGGGACGCTGAATGTGGTGGATTGGGCCCTCCTCTGCTCCACCCATAATCTGTGGCTTATGTTCCCTGGAAAACTAAGAGGCCTCTGGAGGGATTAAGATGGCTTTGTTGGGGAGAGGGGAGCTGCCTCTCTGGCCCTGGGCTTTAATAAAAAAAAGTTACTTATAGGTCATTTTATTTTGAAAAAAAGAGGGAAATGAGCAGGATATCTGGGCCCCTTGCAAAAGGCCAGAGTTTCAGGTCTCCTGAGCTACCCCCTCCACAACACCCCTAGGCTCCACATGTTCTTTGTTACTGCCCTAGAACCAAAAAGGGATGTGGGTCACCTCCGCTCGTATCTATGTTTGCAGTTGTTTCTTTGGAGAGAGTCTGCTTTGGGATTGAGCATCTCGCTGCAGTGGTGCAGCCAGCCAGGCACTTTGGGCTTTTCAGTGTTTTGCAACCAGATTCTTGCTGGTTTGCGCTTGGTCTTCCCTGAGGCTTCTTTTGGTAGAGTTCCAGGTCAGAGACCTCTCCAGGTTTTGCTGCTTTGACTTTTTGTCAGCAAACGTGTGAGGGATTCGGGGTTGAGTTTCTGTTGCTTCATATGTTTGGCCTTCAAGTAGGACAAGAGAAAAGCGTTCAGGAACGGAGCAGCTGGTTCAGCCCAGAACTTCTTAGCAGAGCTGAGCTGCAGTTTAATCAGCATGAGCTTTGCAAGAGCTCAGCTGCAGTTTAATCAGCATGAGCTTTGCAAGAGCTCAGCTGCAGTTTAATCAGCATGAGCTTTGCAAGAGCTCAGCTGCAGTTTGGGTTAAGAAGCATGAGCTTTGCAAGAGCTCAGCTGCAGCTTGCCAAGCAGAAAACACTTATGCCTTGTAAGGTGTAAATATGACAACTGTCTGAGTGATCTCGGCTCTTAAGAGAGGTGCAGAAACGTGGGCCTTTCTCCTTACAGTTTAGGCGAAGATTTCTACCGGGAAGCCATTGAGCACTGCCGCAGCTACAATGCCCGGCTATGCGCGGAGCGGAGCATGCGCCTGCCCTTCCTCGACTCGCAGACGGGGGTCGCCCAGAACAATTGCTACATCTGGATGGAAAAGACTCACCGGGGACCAGGTATGGGGTCTAGGGGCTGTGGGTGCTCTCTGAGGAGGGCACCCTGTGCTGGGCACTGTATATAGAGTGGACCCTTCTCTGGAGGCCTTGGGGGTCCGCATGTGTGTCCGGAAGAGGGTGGGGGGAGAGAGGAGAAGGAATGTGCAGCAGCCACGAAAAGGGCAAATTCCATGCAAGGGATCCTTAGGCAAGCAATTGAAAATAAAACTGCAGGTATCGTAATGCCCTTAAACAAATCTATTGTGTGGAATAATGCATTTGGAATAAGCGGATCCAGTTCTGGTCTCCTTGACTCAAAAAGGAGTTGGAAAAGGTTCAGGAAAGGGCCACCGAAATGATCAAGTGGGTGGAATGTTTGGGACTCCAAGAAAGGTGGCAACGTTTGGGACTTTAGTTGGGATGAAAGTAAACAAGTCGTGCTATGGAAGGGAGGACAGAGGAAAGTTTTCCTTCCCTCTCTCCGTACGCTGGAACTCTTGGACATTCCAGCGGAGGTGAATGCTGGAAGATTCAGGGTGAATAAAAGAAAGTCTTTCTTCAGGACAAAGTTAATCTGTGGAACTCCCTCCCACAAGATGGCCGCCAAGATAGATGGCTTTAAAAGAGGCTTGGAGAAACTCATGGAGGAGGAGAGGGCCAGTCAGCTTCTGAATCCTAGTTATTGGAAACCACAGGAAGGGAGAGCATTTCTCTTGAGTTCGAATCCTGCTCTCAGGTTTCCCACGCGCAGCTGTTCAGCCTGGGCTGGATGGGCCCTTGGCCAGATCCAGTAACCCATTCTCATGTTCTTGAGGAACTGCGTGAAGGGGAGGCAAAACGCAGCCAGGAAGCTGAGAGACAGAGAACTTTGACCTCATATGGACTAGAGCCTTGAAGGTGGCATTGGAGGGATGCAGGCTGGGAGATGCAGGCGGCCCCCACTGTCTTGACTCTCCCCTCTCACAAAGTATCTGGACAAAAACGAAAATCTAAGTTTTGCCTCAGTGGCGGAAAAATGACGAGGGATTTTTCAAGGGGATAAATGGACAGCAGGTAGCCATAGCTGTTCAGCCCAGGCCAAATCCCAATTCCTTCCTCCACCCCCCCTGTCCTGGGGGTATTTTTTACTGCTCACCTTCCCCTCCTTTAGGGCTGGCTCCGGGCCAGATCTACACTTACCCGGCTCGCTGTTGGCGGAAGAAGCGGCGGCTCAACATCTTGGAGGATCCTCGCCTGCGGCCTTGTGAGTTCAAGATTGGTAAGGAGTGGGTGGGCAAACAGGGTGGGGAGGGGGCTGCCAGGGCAAGTGTAGAGCCCGAAGGCTCCCAAAGGTCATCCAGCCCAACCCCGGCAGGGCAGGAATCGCAGGGGATGGGCTGTGTGTGTTTGTGTGTGTGTTTGTAAAATAGTTTTTATTGAAAATTTCAACATGACAAATTATCAAAACATACATCTTCTTTTCATCCCCTCCCCATTCTTTTCCCCTCCCCAAAAATAAACCCTCCCTCGCACCCCCACCCCCGAGACTTCCATCAGTTCCTCTCTCTGATTTTTCAACACATATTATTCTCTGCATATTATCAAACTGTCAAGATCCTTGAATCGTCTGTCTATTATGTTAACAGCTGATAAGTTTGTGTATGTTTATTTGAAACCTGCCAAGGAGTCCAATTCATTTTGTTGGTTCTTTAAGTACTTTGTAAAGGGGTCCCATAATTCTTTAAAGTCACAGTTGTCCTTGTCCCGTTGTTTGTGTGTCAGTTTTGCCAGTTCCGCATAGTGCATCAATTCTTCTTGCCAGGGTGTGTGTGTGTCCGGTGTCCCCCCAGGAAATTAATCTCAGTCTGGTAAGGTTGCAGATCAGAAGCAGAGCGGGGCAGGGAAAATACTTAAAGATTGTAGCTAAAATACGGGGCCAGAAGGCTCTCATCGTTACTTTGGCCTTTTAATAAATAATAATAACAAAATTTTATTTATACCCCGCCCTTCCCAGTTTAAAAACTGGGTTCAGGGTGACTAACAGCAGGTATAAAACACTGATTAAAACGCGACTTAAAAACAGCTTTAAAAAGTACAACATAAAATGCAGCATCAATATAAATAAAATTCAAAAATTCAGGGGTCATTGGCGGTGGGGGGGGGGGGACCCAGTCAGTAGACATCAAATGATCACCAAGGCTAACTGGCCAAGTTGGTCCTACTAGGGCCAGCAAGGAGACCAGGGAAGAATTTAAATGTGGGGTTCCAGAAAGAGTTTCTTCATAGAGGAGGAAGGGGAAAAGGGAAATAAAAGATCAGGCTGAATTCAAATTAAAGGCCAGGCGGAATAGCTCTGTCTTACAGGCCCGGCGGAAGGAGGTTAAATCCTGAAGGGCCCTGGTCTCCTGGGACAGAGCATTCCACCAGGTCGGAGCCATCACTGAGAAGGCCCTGCCACCTGGTGGAGGATAATCTGACTTCCTTAGGGCCCAGGACCTTTAAGCTATTATTATTCATGGACCTTAAGGTCATCTGTGGGACATACCCACAGAAGATTTGGGCCTGTGGCTTCTCTCCATTCTCCAGACACTCAGTTAGTTCCGCAGTGTCTCTTGAGCATGCAAACAGTCCCAGGTGTGGCATCTGGAAAAAAGGCCCCTCTCTGAGACCCTGGATAGCCTGTCATGGCCGTGTTGAGCAGGGGGGACCTTGGGGCTCTCAGCCCCAGAAGGAAGTGCAAGAACAGCCCTTTGACCCCTCCCCTAGGCTGCACACTCCCTGGCCCCAGTGCCTTCCCAGGGGGCTTCAGCCTGGCTGGGATGTGTCCTTCACCTGAGACTTTGGAACTCCCGGCCTCTTGAAATCAGGCAGGCGCATTTGCTCTATTCTCTTTGGCTCCTGATTTTTTTTTTTTTAAACTGTTTAGCCTATCCAGATATCTAGAAGTTACCTGAGTTTTATTTCTTTTTAGCTACATGTTTTCCTGCTTTTTATTTATGATCTCAGTGTTTCATTTTATACTTTGGTAAACCATTCAGAGGTTTTCTTGCAAGCAAGCGGCAAATCTAGCTATTGTTAAATGAAACTAATAAATGATGCATTTTGCTTGCCTAGATGGATGCTGGAAATGCAATTTTTTTTTTGGGGGGGGGGGAAGGCTTGTAGAAAACCTTGACTTTGACTGTACCTGGGAAAGAGCTCCTCCCACTTTTGCCTCTGGCTCCGCCCACCAGGAATACGTGCCTCCCTGGAAGATTTCCCAGAGGAAATGCATCCATTGCCTGTTTTGCTCAAATGGGCTCCTCACCCCTGGTGTAGGCAATGGGTCTCCCCTGGTGGATCGGGGCCCACGACTTGGCTGCAGGCTGGCCTGCAAAGGCCGGCTTGGTCCAAGGCAGCTCCCATCAATGCAGATGTTCCCTGCAGCCTCAGGGAGGATTTTTACCGAAAGTCAATTTGGACCTTTGGTTTCTAAACTTTTCTGGGCCTGCTTGGTTCCATGAACTCATCTCCAGTGCCCCCCACCCTAGGGGAAAAAAACACACTATTGGGAATAGTGGTTCGCGTGACCTACTAAGGAAGATCACATCACAGTAGGATTCAAAAGAGCCACGATTAATTGCACACTTATTAATTGCACACTTATTCAAAATGCGCTTGCAATCGGTCCGTTAAAGCTGGCGAAATTGAGACAGCGATACTCACTTTTAAAAGTTTGCATTGCAGGGGGTTGGAATAGATGGACTTTGGGGTCCCTTCCAACTTTACAATTATATGGCTGATGTTTTCTAATGTTTTTATATCTGCTGGAAGAGTGGCCAGGGCAACTCAGTCAGATAGCCGGAGTACAAATAATAAAACGATGATGGAGAAAATGATTATCTTTTACTCCTCCAGCCCCTGTTTGCCTCCCCCTTGCCTCTAAGCGTCCCTCTAGGTAATAATAGGGATGCAGGTGGTGCTGTGGGTTAAACCACAGAGCCTAGGACTTGCCGATCAGAAGGTCGGTGGTTCGAATCCCCGCGACGGGGTGAGCTCCCGTTGCTTGGTCCCTGCTCCTGCCAACCTAGCAGTTCAAAAGCATGTCAAAGTGCAAGTAGATAAATAGGTACCGCTCTGGCGGGAAGGTAAATGGCGTTTCCGTGCACTGCTCTGGTTCGCCTGAAGCGGCTTAGTCATGCTGGCCACATGACCCGGAAGCTGTACGTCGGCTCCCTCGGCCAATAAAGCGAGAAGAGCACTGCAACTCCAGAGTCGGTCACAACTGGACCTAATGATCAGGGGTCCCCTTTACCCATTAGGTAATAATAGAATTGTAGGATTGCAGAATGGGAAGGGACCCCCTGAGTCATTTAGTCTAACCCCCTGCAGTGCAGAAATCAGCTCCACCCCAGGGGAGGTCTATACCCTTCCCCAAACTGATGGCCTGCAGGAGATTAGGATGGCCGCTCCCCCCAGCGAGCCCCCAGGTGGTTAGTGGGGGCTGGTGGGAGTTGTAGTTTCCCCCCTGGGGGGTGCCCAGGTTGGCCAGAAGCTGGCCTGGAGAGTTGGGGGTCTGTATCTGCATGACTGTGTGCAGAGGGTCTCTGTGTTGACCAGATTCAGGCAGAAAGGATGAATTGGGGGCTTCTCCTCCTCTGACTTGGTTTCTTTCCTCCCCCAGACTGTGAACCCCCCTTGAAGAAGGAGGGGGGGCTGCCCGAAGGTCCCGTCCTGGAAGCCTTGCTGTGCGCCGAGACGGGAGACAAGAAGCCAGAGATGAAGGAGGAAGAGCTCATCCTGGACTGTCCGGTGAGAGAAGCCAGAACTGCCAGGCTCACCCCTAAGCAGGCCTAGTTGAACTGTGGGACTCCCTGCCACAAGAGGCAGAGGGTGGCTTTGAAAGAGGATCGGGCAAATTCATGGAGGAGAGGAGGGCCCAGATGGTTAGATGCCACCACAGATGGCGGCAGCGATGCTTCCGAATGTCTGTCGCTGGGAACCACAGGAGGAGGTGGTGGCGCTCTTGTGTTCGAATCCTGATTCCAGGGTTTCCCATATAACAGTCATCTGGTTGGCCACTGTGAGGAACAGGATGCTAGACTAGATGGTCCAGTCAGCAGGATCATATTACGTTGTTGTGGAACCTCCAGCTCCAGTCGCAGTCTACCTGCATTCCTAGGTTCTATGGGGCATTTGGTCCCTGGGAGGACAGGAGGGGCCCCCTTTGGCCTGATCTTGAAAGCCCTCCTTGGGTGCTCAGGAATAATCCAATCAGGGCAGCGATCGTTGGGCGGCCTGGGGCTGTTGACTGCGAGAGGAGGGGTCCCTGCCCCTCTCACTTCTCTCTCTCTCTCTTTTTCTTTTATATAAATTTTTATTAGTGTTTTTTTTTTAACATACCATTATCAACAGTAATTAAACATATTTTTACATCTTATTCAATTTTTTTTGACTTCCATCAGTCCAGATGGGCGGGGTATAAATAAATAAATTATTATTATTATTATTATTAGTCTGGAAAATTTCCAATCTAATCCCTTAGTATACATTTATTTATGCTAGGGACGCAGGTGGCGCTGTGGGTTAAAGCCTCAGTGCCTAGGACTTGCCGATCGAAAGGTCGGCGGTTCGAATCCCTGCGGCGGGGTGCGCTCCCGCTGCTCGGTCCCAGCGCCTGCCAACCTAGCAGTTCGAAAGCACCTCCGGGTGCAAGTAGATAAATAGGGACCGCTTACCAGCGGGAAGGTAAACGGCGTTTCCGTGTGCGGCTCTGGCTCGCCAGATGCAGCTTTGTCACGCTGGCCACGTGACCCGGAAGTGTCTTCGGACAGCGCTGGCCCCTGGCCTCTTGAGTGAGATGGGCGCACAACCCCAGAGTCTGTCAAGACTGGCCCGTACGGGCAGGGGTACCTTTACCTTTACCTTTATACATTTATTATTTTCCCTGTTACATTTAAAACACATAACCAATATCTATCTTCTTTATCTACTTTGTAGCACTACATATATTCCTCCGTACAAAACTTCTTGTAGTCCTGCTAGCGTAATTTGTAGGTTACAATTGCTCTTCAAACGGTTCATATACTTCTTCCAATCTTCTGCAAATCTGGTGAAAGAGAGAATGTAAAATTATAGTATATTAAGACAAATTATTAAGATAAAAATAAGGTTGGAAGGATTTGCTGAAACAACAAATTGAATTAGAATACAAAAATGGGAGGTGTGAGGAGGTCAAGGAAATAAGTGAATGTAAGCAAGTGATGTACAGGTTTGACTTGTTTTTTTAAAATCTTTTTTCTTCTGTTTTCTGGTTTTTGATGATTTTTTTATTATTATTGATTGTTATTCTTTTCTTTTCTTTTCTGTATTCTTTAAAACCTTAATAAAAATTTATTATATATATAAAAAAACAATCTTCTGCAAATCTCTGGTCAGCGATCATTGGGCGGCCTGCCTCCTGAGCTGTTGACTGCGAGAGGAGGGGTCCCTGCCCCTCTCACTTCTCTCTCTCTCACACTTTGCAGAAGGCACCGATTGGGGAATTTCTCCACGACTTGGACACCGACGACCTGGAGGATGATGTTCCTCGCCGGAAGAACAAGGCCAAGAGCAAGGTGGGGCAAGGAAAGGGGGCAGGCAGGGGGACAAAGGCTTCTCAACCTTCTCAAGTCCCAGCCTGAAGAGCCAGCAGACCCTTCACTGTTAAAGCAATGGCGGCTCAACAGAGCCTCCAGAGACAGGGGCAGTCTAGCTGCAAGTGCCCAAGGCGGGGCCCCGGCAGCAGGGAAAGGCCAAGGTTTGCTTGGGGGGCTTCTCAGAAGCGACTAGCCAGCCCCTGTCGGGGAAAGGAAGCTGAAGCTTCCGTCCAACCCTGCAAGGCTGGTTTTCTTGGGCTCGGAGCATGGGAGCGGGGCAGTTGGAGGTTTGGAGAGTGGGTAGTCCTCTTCAAGGGCAAGTTTAGCCCTCCAAGCTCCCCACCCCAGTCCTGCCTTACGGCGATGGGGCTCATTGCCAATTGGATCATGTGAGACGCAAGTGCCCCTGAGCACATGCAGAGTGCTGCCGCTCCCCTCCTTGGAGCAGAGGACAGGGCAGATGGTCCCGGGATCAAACCCTGCCGGCCTCTCCTGGACTGGGAAAGGATCCCTCTCTGAAGCCCCTGGGAGCCTGCAGCTGCCGGTCAGAGTAGACGGCCCCGAGCTGGAGGCACCAGCGTCGTGGCTCAGTGTAGGGCACTTTGGGTGAGAATCATAGATTCGTAGAACTGCAAGAGGCCCCATGGGGTCATCTAGTCCAACCCCTGCAATGCACGTTGGGCTTGGGGGCCCCCACTTTGGGTGGGCACCTGAGGATTTCCGCCCCCCCCCCCCAAAGACAGCTGGCAGCTGTGCTGGGACAACAGGTGCAAAACTCCTACCAGGAGGCATCCCCTTCTCCTTTCTCCTCTCGGCTCCAGAAATTTGGGGCCCTCAGGCACAGTGCATGCTGTGGGGCCCCCTGACAAAGGCAGCCCCTTGTAAAATGAGGGTCCTCTTCTGCTGCAACTCTGGCCCCTTTTTTGTGCAAAGTGGGCCTGGGAGGCACCCTAATCTCTCCCCCCCCCTCCTCCTCTTGCAAAATCATCCAAAGTAGGTCAGCCTCTTTTAGGATTGGCTTCTGCTCAAATCACATTCCTTAATCTGCAAACCACAGAGGCATGTTTTTGGATTTCGACAAGATCCGGCTGAATTTGCCTTTTGTTCTGCCCACCCCGCCCTGGCCTTGTTATTTTGCTCGACGTCTGCATTTCGACCTTAACCGACTTGCAGTTCAGCTCTTGCAAAGCTCAGGCTGCTTATCTCGGCTCAGGGAATTTGGGGTCTGCTTCTGCTCGGCTCTTTCCGAGTTCCCCCGGTTGGTTGGGATAATTGCCGGGAAAATTCGCAATGAAAGCAACATTGAAGCTGGCAGCTGAACCAGTTGACAGACCCTTCTTAGGTTCTTATGGAGCCTCCAAGCTCAGGCACAGTCTATCTGGATTCTGAGGTTCTATGGGATATTTGGCCACTGTGCATAGCTGTCAACTTACAGATTTGAAAATAAGGGACCAGCAGCCTCGAAAATAAGGGATCAGCAGCCAAAATAAGGGATTTTGCTTAGCTTATACAGAAATCCGCCACTGATGGAGCCAGGCTGCTTTGGCTGCCACTGTGTTTTGCAGGGGGTTGGACTAGATGATCCTAAGGGTCTACAACTCTGACTAATGAAGAGGGGCAGACAAAACTGATGAACGACGTCGAGATGGCAAAGCTTACAGGCAGAATTAGAAACCAGGAAGAGGACCTCTTTCATAAAGAATGGGGAAAGTTTATAAATTAGTTGAAAAGCTATTGTCAAGAGTTACATACATTGGTAGGATTGACAGGAAACTTGTAGTAAAAATTTGAACTGTGGATGGACAAATGATTTATAAAAATAGAGTTATGAAAGGGATACAGAGGGGGAAATCACTATATTAAGATGCTGCATTGGTTGGAGGGGATGCTAAGCAGAACATCATGGCGGAAGTCTCGCAGGAGAGGGGCTACCTGCCCGCCCGTTGCCACCCATCTCCTCACGACGCGCCCCTGAGGGGGAAAAGAGAGAGACGGAGACGCGGCAGCTCGTGCACGCTCTCTCTCTCGCGGCGGAGGACCTTGAGCCACTGCTTCCCTCCCGAGCTGGGCGAGCATGAAACCTGGGAAATTTAAGGGACATCATCAATAAGGGACAGCAGCGGGACACGGCGCTGGGATAAGGGAGTTTCCCGCCAAATAAGGGGCGGTTGACAGCTATGCCACTGTAAGAACAGGAGGCTGGACTAGATGGGCCCCCTTTGGACCTGAACCAGCTGGCTAGTTTCATCTTCTCATGAGCTCAAGCCAATCTCTCCCTCTCCCCATCCGCCATGCCCATGAGGTCTAGGAGCTTGCTTTTTATTTAAAAACAGAATGTATCAGCACTGAGAGCAGCCTGTCTCTCTTCCCCAGGCCTACGGCATCGGGGGTCTGCGGAAGAGGCAGGACGCGGCGCTGCTGGAAGACCGAGACAAGCCTTATGTCTGCGACAGTGAGTGCCCCTTTGATGGCGGTTTGGGGCAAAGGGTGGAGGTGGGTTGCAGTGGGGCCAGGGGAGTGTTCCTGCTGCCACTTCCTGGCTCAGGAGAAGCAGCCCCCAGGGGTGTCTCCAAACGCTTAGAGGAGGGGTCAGAGCACAGGGCGCTGAATGGGCAGCTCTGTGGGTCTGGGGGACTTCGGGGTGGGAGCAGGGGGCGGGGAGCTGTGGCCAAGAGCCAGGGATGGTGTGGAAGATGTGAGGAAGCTGTTGGGAGTGCAGAAGGCTGCAGTGCGAGTGCTGAGCGGAGACAGGTCTTGTCCGCATGTAACTCGGATGCTCAGATTGCCAATTTGCTCCTGGGCCGAGTTCCAGGAGTTACTCTTAGCGTATTGGTTGCTTTGGGCTAGCAAATTTAATAAATATAACCATGAATAAATAAGACCCCTTAAACACTTGGGACCAATTTGCCTGTGAGATTGAATTGGCCCTACCACAAAATCCCCCTTCTGCATTTGGAAAAAATCCATCATTTAGTGTGGCAGCACCTACACTTTGGAACTCCCTGCCTCTTGATAGTAACCAGGCGCCTTCACCACAATCTTTGCAAACCTGTCTGGATTTTACAGTTTTATCCTTTAGTAAAGCGCTTAGAGGTGTTCTTTTTGCAACTGAGTGGTACATGAATTTTATGAAATAAAGAGATAAATAAGTTGTCGTCCAGGAACGCTTGGAGTAGATCCCTTACTGGGAGATGGGAGTGGGGTGGGGAGGGGAATTAGGGACAGGGGGTAGGGTTGATGGGTGACCCTCTTCCAGGGGGTTAAGGGCAGGGGTTGCCTCTTCCAGGGGATGGGACCCCCCACCCCCAGTTTACCCATTTTGAGAAAGTCCCCTGGGTGCCAGCTCAGTGGCAGAGCACATGTTTTGGATGCAGAGGGTTCTGGGTTCAATTCCTGCCGGCATCTCCAGTTACAGATGGGAGAGAGCCCAAGGTTCTATAGAGTTGCTGCCAACCAGTGTAGGCAGCACTGAACTAGATGGACCAGTGGCATAAGGGAGATTCCTATGTTCCTGTGCCCTGTGGGTTCTTTTCACCTGCCAGGGATTCTTGAGCATGGCAGGCCAGGGGGTTGGGCTGGATGACCCTCTGGGGTCCCATTCCATCTCCACAATTCTACGCTGCTTCTTCCTTTTCAGTCTGTGGGAAGCGCTACAAGAACCGCCCGGGACTCAGCTACCACTACACTCACACGCATCTGGCAGAGGAGGAGGGCGAGGAGGGCCCTGAACGCCACACCCTCCCCTTCCATCGCAAGAACAACCACAAACGTGAGTGACCCTCCCTGGCCACCTCTCCTTTGGCTGCAGGGAATGCTTAACCCCACCACCCGAAAGAGGGATCAGGGTTCGAATCCCCACTCATTGACCATGAAACTCCCCGGGTGACTAGAGCCTAACCTACCTCGCAGGGTTGTTGCTGCTGCAGGGATTAAATGAGAACTAGGACTTGGGAAAGACCTGGGTTCGAGTCCCCCCCTCACTGGCCACAAAGCTCCCCAGGTGACCTTGGGCTAGTCACGGTCCTGCTCAGCCTAACCTACTTTGCAAGGTTGTTGTGAAGACGAAACGGGGAGGAGAAGGACCTTGGGGGGAAAAGTGGCATATAAATGCAATTTTCCTTGGGGGGAAAAGTGGCATATAAATATGCAATGAAGGAACGAATGAGAGCGTAGTTTGCAGGCCTCCAGCATCTCCAGCTAAGGAAAGGGCTTTGGTCTGAAACCAGGAAAGCCGCCGCAAGGACTACATCTCCCATCAGTCTCCGCTGCGGTGGCTGGGAAGGGTGGGAATTGTGGTCCACAGCATCCCAAGGGCACCAGGTGGGCAGTGGCTGCTGAGAATGCCCAGCCAGATGAGCCAAAACGCAAGAGTCTGTCCAAGAAGCGAGCGAGGAGCCACTGCTGCCTCTAAAATAGTGCCCAAAGGGGAATATTTTATTCCTATGGGCTATGCCGTGGAGGACGTGTGGTTTTGATGCCAGCCTCAGGGGCAGTGGGTGTTCCTGAGGCTGTTCCCTGGGTGGGAGGCCTTTGCCCCTCTTGCTGGACTGATCCAAAGGCCTCTTCCTCTCAGCCTGTGCTGCTCAGGGGCGCCCCAGTTCGATGCCAAACCCCCTCAGGCCCAGGAAAGGTCTGTTTTGGCAAGGTGTTGCTAGCTGGTCTGAATCAGCAGCAGAAGCCCGAAGCTAAGTGGGTACCTGCTACAGATAGGTAGCCGTGTTGGTCTGCCACAGTCAAAACAAAATAAAAAAAATCCTTCCGGTAGCACCTTAAAGACCAACTAAGTTAGTTCTTGGTATGAGCTTTCGTGTGCATGCACACTTCTTCAGAAGTGTGTATCTGAAGAAGTGTGTATCTGAAGAAGTGTGCATGCACACGAAAGCTCATACCAAGAACTAACTTAGTTGGTCTTTAAGGAGCTGCTGGAAGGAATTTTTAAATTTTGTTTTGGGTACCTGCTGACAGCTTCCGATCTTTCTTCCGTGCCAGAGATCCTTAGGAAAAGGAGCTGAAAACTGAACAGTTTGGGCAGGTGGCAGGTTTTAAATTGAACAAAAAGAAAACTCAGATAATTGTCAAAAATATGAAACAGGACCTGGTAGAAGTATTGCAGCAACAAATAGGTATAGAAGTTGTTAAAAGAGTTAAGTTTGGGGGAATTTGGTTAACCTCTAAAAATATCGATCTATTTCAAAACAATTATACGCCAATGTGGAATAGTGTTAAAAGAGATCTAGAAATATGGGGAAGGTTGAAGTTATCATTTTGGGGTAGGATTTCAGCTATTAAGATGAATGTGCTACCAAAGATGTTATTTTTGTTTCAGACAATTCCAATAATCAAAGGGGCAGCAATTTTTAAAGATTGGCAAAAAACAATTTCAAGGTATATCTGGCAGGGAAAGAAGCCGAGAATACAGTTTAAGCTGTTAGAGATGCAAAAGAAAGAGGAGGCTTCGCCCTGCCAGATTTGAAATTGTATTATGAAGCATCATGTCTCTGTTGGTTGAAGGAATGGATGAAATTAGAAAATATGGAATTGCTGGATTTGGAAGGTTATGATAATAGATTTGGGTGGCACGCATATTTATGGTATAATAAGTCAAAATAAACAAAGCAGCCCATTTCACAGTGCTCTGGCTTGAACATGTTTGGGGTGTCCCGTGTTCAGTCCCGGTTGCTTTACCTCAAAAGCAGAACTGGGAAAGATTTGGGAAAGGGCAGCTAAAAGAGGGAAAGGGTGCCACATTTTGCGTCTTTCTGGTTTCAGAAAACTGTGAGAAGTTTATTATTTTTACTATGAGTTTTAAAAAATTATGCACGTCCTGGAGACAGCGGATAGAGAAAAGCTCCCCTCCCTTTCTCATAACACTGGGCATGCAAGGAAGCGGAACGTGGGAAGGTTTGCAACAGACTTCTTTCAAATCAGAACCAGTGAAGGTGGTGAAGGTCCTGTGTGAGTGTCTGGAGGCGGTTGGAGGATGGATGGCGGCTAACAGATTGAGGCTGAATCCTGACAAGACAGAAGTACTTGGGGAAAAGACAGAAGTACTTGTTCTTGGGGGACAGGGGGCAGGCAGGTGTGGGGGACTCCCGGGTCCTAAATGGGGTAACTGTGCCCCTGAAGGACCAGGTGCGCAGCCTGGGAGTCATTTTGGACTCACAGCTGTCCATGGAGGCGCAGGTCAATTCTGTGTCCAGGGCAGCTGTCTGCCAGCTCCATCTGGTACACAGGATGAGACCCTCTCTGCCCGCAGACTGTCTCGCCAGAGTGGTGCATGCTCTGGTTATCTCTCACTTGGACTACTGCAATGCGCTCTATGTGGGGCTACCTTTGAAGGTGACCCAGAAACTACAACTAATCCAGAATGCGGCAGCTAGACTGGTGACTGGGAGCGGCCGCCGAGACCACATAACACCGGTCTAGAAAGACCTACACTGGCTCCCAGTACGTTTCCAAAAACAACTTGAAGTGTTGGTGCTGTCCTTTAAAAGCCCTAAAGGCCTCGGGCCAGTATACCTGAAGGAGCGTCTCCACCCCCATCGTTCAGCCCAGACACTGAGATCCAGCGCCGAGGGCCTTCTGGCGGTTCCCTCCCTGCGAGAAGCCAAGTTACAGGGAATCAGACAGAGGGCCTTCTCGGTAGTGGCACCTGCCCTGTGGAACGCCCTCCCACCAGATGTCAAAGAGAACAACAACTACCAGACTTTTAGAATTAATCTGAAGGCAGCCCTGTTCAGGGAAGCTTTTAATGTTTGATGTATTACAGTATTTTAATTTTTTTGGGAAGCCGCCCAGAGTGGCTGAGGAAACCCAGTCAGATGGGCAGGGTGTAAATAAATTATTATTATTATTATTAATGCAGCACAGAGTGAAGCTGCGGAATTCCCTCCCACTGGAGGCAGGAATGACCACCAACTTCTGCCCTCCAGTCGGAGGAAGCAATGTCCCCGGATGCCAGTTTCTGGAAACCCCAGGAGGGGGAGAGTTGCACTTTTGCTCGGATCCTGTTTGCGGGTTTCCCATAATGGGCGTTTGTTTGTCTGCTGTAAGAACAGGATCCCGGAGTGGCTGAGCCTTTGCAAGGCTCTTCTGACATTCCAACACAGCTGCATCCCAATCGGCAACAGTCTTTTAGAAACACAACCTGCCACCTCACCTCCTTGGCTCCCTGCTTCTTGCAGAAGCTCCACCTCTGCCAGGCTGGTTTGGTTGAATTAGCATATGCAAAGTGCAATTACTGGGTGTCTTCACACGCACGCCGCAGCCTTGAGATGGTGGCTGCACTGTTCCTTTCCATTCCTCTTCCTTGCTCCCCCCCCCCTGCACTGAGTGAGGGTCTTCATTTTTAACACCCCCACCCACCTGCCGGATGAGGTTGCCACGGCAACCTGGTGGGTGGAGTTGGCAGGTATAATATTTCCCCCGTTTGGTCTGATTTATCATTTCAATTAAGTTGGAGACGCTTGGAGGAGCCTTGCTGTTGGTGGGGGTTGTTGTGAGGAGGGGGCCTGGGGTGGGGGTGGGGGAGACAGCCCTGAGGGAGGGAGCAGCTGATCTGCAAACAAGGGAGAGGCAGAGGTGGTTGTGTCTTGTTCTGGTACTTCTGATGGGGTTGTGTGTTGGGGGGCACAAATATGCCCCCAAAGGTGGACTGAATGCATATCCTGGAGCCAGCTCCAGGGGGCTGTGGGTGTTTGTTGTTGTAGTTTAGTCGTTTAGTGGTGTCCGCCTCTTCGTGACCCCCTGGACCAGAGCACACCAGGCACTCCTGTCTTCCACTGCCTCCCGCAGTTTGGTCAAAGTCATGCTGGTAGCTCCGAGAACACTGTCCCACCATCTCGTCCTCTGTCGTCCCCTTCTCCTTGTGCCCTCCATCTTTCCCAACCTCAGGGTCTTTTCCAGGGAGTCTTCTCTTCTCCTGAGGTGGCTAAAGTCTTGGAGCCTCAGCTTCAGGATCTGTCCTTCCACTGAGCACTCAGGGCTGATTTCCTTCAGAATGGAGAGGTTTGATCTTCTTGCAGTCCATGGGACTCTCAAGAGTCTCCTCCAGCACCATAATTCAAAAGCATCAATTCTTCGGCGATCAGCCTTCTTTATGGTCCAGCTCTCACTTCCATACATCACTACTGGGAAAACCATAGCTTTGACTATACGGACCTTTGTTGGCAAGATGATGTCTCTGCTTTTTAAGATGCTGTCTAGGTTTGTCGTTGCTTTTCTCTTCATGGCTGCTGTCACCATCTGCAGTGATCATGGAGCCCAAGAAATATATATTATTATGGGTGTTTTGCCACCCATAATAATATATTCGTGGGGACTGCCCCTCCCAAGTCAATGGGCAAAGCTGAAGCCCTTCCTTGCGAGCACCCACGATCTTCTGCATGAGAGGGCACCTATTCCAGGGTGGGTGCCTCCAAAGGCTCAGTTTGTGTGAAGGCACACGAAGGCCTCTTGATTCTGAAAGTCTTGTGTGTGAGAGAGAGCGAAAACCCTTCCTTGGAGGTCAGAAACGAAAAACAAGTGGCACGGATGTTTATAGACGCAGAGAAGGCCTTTGACAATGTTTCGTGGACTTTTTATGAAGAAGACAATAGAAATGATGAACTTTGGGGAGGTATTTGGCAGAGGTATTGAGGTAATCTGTTCAGAACAACAGGCCGTGCTGATTGTGAGCAATGTGATACAGTAACTGAAAAGTGTAAAATAATCAAGGGGACAACAGAAGGATGTCCCTTGAAACCGTTATTATTTATTTTGCCCACCTGTCAGTGGTCCTTCAGCTGCGATCCCTGCATTTCAGGGGGTTGGTGTGGATTACCCTTGGGGGCATCTTCCAACTGTACAATTCTACGATGCCATGAAAACTCTCTGAATATCTTTCTGAATATCCCATGCTCTCTGTGTTGTGTTGTTGTTGTGTTGCGTTGTTGTGTGTGAGAATCTTTGTCCCATTGGCTGAGTCCCATCTCTGTGAATCATGAGACTGAAGCAGTGTGTTCTCTGTGTTCTGTGTTATACATGTGATGGAAGGGAAGTTTGGTTTTGGGGAGGGGGCAGACAGGTGCATTAACACCCCCCCCAGCAACGATCTAGGAATCTGCTGTCTATTAGGCTATTTAAAATTGCTGTGTTTGAGAGAGCACTGAGGCAGTTGTGGGGGGAGTGTGTGTGTGTTTGGGGGGTGCATTGCAAAGGGAGACTGAATTGATGTGATTTTTCCCCTCCCCCCTTTTTTTGAGGAGGGGGGAACATCATGGTGGGGGGCATGAACTGCATAAGGAAACGGGGTGTGGTTGGCGGAAGTCTAGCTTTCAAGGCTTGGGGGGGGGAGACAGAGAGAGAGAGAGAGAGAGAGAGAGAGAGAGAGGAGAGTTCTCTCCTGCCCCCCCCAACTAACATGCATCCCATCCTTTTTTTCTAGACAGTTGCCATGGCGACCACCAGTGCATACTGATGTAGTTGGATCTGCACAAAGAGCAGGAGATTGGGGGAAGGGACTTGGTTAGCACCACAATCTCTGGAGAACGAGGGCCAGGACGCCTGGGTCCCCCTCCCCACCTCAGATGGGTTGGAGGGTGGGCAAGAAAATTTGCCCCATTCTGACCCAGAGGGCTGTGCCTGCTTCTCTCTGGGCTGCCCCCATTGGGAACTTGGAGGCTCAATCCTAGAACTGGATTTTGCCTGTTTCCTAGCTGCCAGCGCCTCTTTTGCTGTTGTCCCACCCCCTTGCGCACACCCCCACCCCCAATTACGGTGCCAAAGACTCACTTCCGTGCGCCTCCACCCCACAAACCCCTCCATCCTTTCACAAAGCTCCCCCTCCCTCTTTTTACATATTCATTTCTTTGCTTGTTGATTCCAAAGATGCAGATATATATATATATATATATATATATATATATATATATATATATATGTATATATAAAACGATTCCTTTCATGGAAACCCGACTGGCTTCTTCTCACACGGCTGATTTTGATGTGCTCCATTTTTATTTTTATTCCACCCCTCCTGCTTATTTCCATTTTTTTATATATATATCTTTTTGCATGTCTGGCTTCCTCCAGAGTTTTACAAAGAGCTGAACTGGGTCCCTGAGAACCAGCGCAGGCACACAGGTAAAACCATTCCTGTGAGGCGGGGAGGCAGGAGGAGGTGGCCTTGGCAAGTGTGCCTGGTTCTCCCCTCTGCCCACCATCTCCGGGGGGGGGGGCGGCGCAGGTTCGAGTCCTGGGGGGCCACCCTTTTCTTGCCTTGGTTCCCCCTTCCTCACCCTGCCGGCCGCTTCTCCAGAGTTGTGGTGATCCACCTGCGGGGGCTCTTGTTTGAGAGAGGCCCCCGCTGAACCAAAACCCAAATGCTTCCTCCTTCTGCAACCAGGAGAGATGAAATTCCTCTATCTGGGGGGTGGGGGTGGGGGCCACTCCCTGCTCTGCTGATTTCACCCCCCTCCTGCGATTCTGATGCATTTCAAATGAATTTGGGCCAAAGATGGGCTGCAGGGCAAGGGGGAAGGAGGTCTTGGGGAAGGAGGCCTTGAGGACCAGAAACTTAGGGCACAGAGGACGAAACTGCATGGGCTGTATAATCCTTTATGATGGATGCATGTGTTTATGGGCTGCCAAGCCTCCTGCATGAGGTGATGATGGCGCAGTGGGGCAATTGTCATGTGTGAAAGGAAGCGCCAGCCCCTTCCCCAGCTGCATGTGGACCAGGGGCCAACAAAAGTCCTGCACCGCAGCGGGTTGGGCTAGATGACCGTTGGGACCCTTCCCAGCTGTCCTATTCGGTGATGCTGCAAAAACTCTCCATGCACTGGGAGGAGGCGGCGAATGTGTGGCCAGGCAGGCAGGAAGGAGTGGGACTCCCCCCCTCCTGCCTTGGGGTGGCTGGGGGAGGGAGGGGGATTCTGGGGTACACAGGGAGGCCTGTGTGGCTTCCCCCCTTGATTTCGGCCTCTCCTTGCTGTTGTCTTACAGCTAAGAAAGCACCGGACGGCACAGTCATACCAAACGGTTATTGTGATTTCTGTCTAGGCGGCTCCAAGAAGACCGGGTGCCCCGAGGATCTCATCTCCTGCGCGGATTGTGGCCGTTCAGGTGAGGCCGGGGCTGGCGGGGCGAAGTAGGGGGAAGGGCTCGGCCCATGCGGGGCAGAGCGGTGGGGGAACCTGCCTCCAGGGTATAAACGTGGAGCAGCATCAGAGAATCTCTGAGTTGGAAGGGACACTCTAGAGCCATCTAGTCCAGCCCGCCGCAGTGCAGGAATCGCAGCTAAAGAATCCCTCACACTCTTAACCTCTGCTCTGAAACCTCCCAGGAAGAATGGTCCACCAGGACGCAGAGCGTTTCTGAAACCGCACGTCTCAGGTGCACAGCAGCAGGAGGCAGAAGATCTCTGAGCACGTGCAGAGTTGCCATGGTGGGTGGCTGTGTTCTTTGAGGTGTACAGCTTTGCTAGAGGCAAGCAATGTGGCCCAACACAGCTGTGCCACAAAGGGCTTTTGTCAGCTTGGAAAGATACGACCCAATTCTGGTTATCTGTGCTCAGCCAAAGTGGACTGGCTACTGCTGTGTTTTATACATTGAGCTTCCCTTGAAGAGTGTCTGGAAACTTTTGAGTGGTGGAGCTGAGGGCAGCGAGGTTAACTGGGACGTGCCGTCAGCAAGCATCTCCCTCCAGCGTTCAGGAGCCATTGCTTGACACCCGCCCCCTCTCGTTGCCACATGATAATTTGGAGGGGTAAAATCACTCTCTGGATCAGGCCAAAGGAGGCCCATTCAGTCCAGTCTCCTGTTCTCCCAGTGGCCAACAAGGTGCCCCGTATGGGAAATCTGCAAGCAGGACCTGAGTGCAAGAATCTGGTCCTTCATGAAGGAGCCTAGTCCTCTTTTAGAGCCCTCCGAGCTGTGGCAGGGAGTTCCATAGCTGAATTTTGAAGGCTTTCTTTTACAGTCATGCTACGTACGCTTCATGTTACGTTCTTTCAGGTTACGTCCCGCGGTGACCCGGAAGTACCGGAAAGGGTTACTTCTGGGTTCTGCTGCTTGCGCATACGCAGAAGCACAAAATGACATCATGCGCATGCGCAGAAGCGGCGAATTGCAACCTGCGTGTGTGCAGACGTGCCGCTGCGGGTTGCATTCTTTTCATGTTGCGAACGGCCCCCCGGAACGGATCCCGTTCACAACCAGAGATACCACTGTACAGTAATACCTCGGGTTGAAGTTGCTTCAGGTTGAGCGTTTTCGGGTTGTGCTCCACAGCAACCCGGAAGTAACGGAATACTTCCAGGTTTCGCTGCTCATGCATACGCAGACACTCAAAATGATGTCACACGGATGCACATAAGCGGCGAATTGCAACCCGTGCACACGCAGACGGGGGTTGCATTCGCTTCAGGTTGCGAACGGGGATCCAGAACGGATCCGGTTCGCAACCGGAGGTACCACTGTATCGGAATCATGCAGAAAAACTCTCTTATCCAAGTCATGCCTGATTTTATCCGCTTCCACCATGTCGCCTCATACTTTCCTCTAAAAAGCCCAAGACGCTGCAGGTTTTCTTCCTGGAGAAGTTGCTCCCTCCCTTTTCTGAACCTTACCCACCTCTGCAATGTCCTTCTTGAGTGCGACCAGAACTTCACACTTTCGGACAATAGGCATCTGACCCCGGAGTGGACTCCCTCTGAAAACTCTCCTTCACGGGAAGTTTTGAAGCAGAGGTTTTGTGTCAGGGATGGAAGTCTTAAAGAGCTTTTCCTGCAATGGACAGCTGGCCCATTCAGTCATTCATTCATTCCATTTGTATTCCACCTTTACCCCCAGAAGCTCCTCCCCCTCCTCATTTACTCATTTGACCCCCACAACAACCCCCCCCCAGCAAGGGAGGTGAGGCCGAGAGGGTCAGTGACCAGTGCAAGGTCACCCCCAGCGAGCCTCACTCAGAGCAGAGTAGCGAGATTTGAACCCAGGTCTCTCCCACGTCCTAGTCTGACGCTCTAACCGCTGCACCCGCTGGCTGGCTGCTCCTGCGTGGACTCATGTGCTGCTCTGTGTCTCCCTCCCTCCCTCTCTCGTGCGCAGGGCACCCATCCTGCCTGCAGTTCACCGTCAACATGACAGCTGCTGTGCGGACTTACCGGTGGCAGTGCATCGAGTGCAAGAGCTGCAGTCTTTGCGGCACCTCCGAGAACGACGTACGTACGTGAGCCACCGGCCGGGCCAGGATCTGACCGCCTCCCCCCATCCCACCAGGAGCTCAGGAAATGCTGGGACCTGGGACCCCCCTCTCCAGACTCTGCCTTCCCATCCTTAGAACGCCTTATTGCTCTATCTGTTCGTGGGATTGATAACCTGCCCTTAAGGAGAGCCTGTGGCATCAGGCCAAGGGCTCCTCTAAGCCAGCATCCTGTGACCCCCCCCCCAGGTGACCCTTATGGGAAGCTTGCAAGGAAGTTTTGGGTGCAAGAACAGCTCTCCCCTCTTGCAGTTTCCCACAACTGGGATGCAGCAGTAGTGCTTGCCTCATGTGGCAGAGAGTTCCGCAGTCTTAACTCTGCACTGTGCAAAGGACTTTTTATTTCCTCTGTCCTGAATCTTTTCTCTTGTTCCTTTGGCGAAGAAGTACAGTTCAGGGGATGAAGACTCCCTTTGCCTGCAGAAGCCTTTCTCCCACCCCCACCCCCACCCCCCACTGAAATCATGGAATTGTAGAGTTAGAAGGGATCATGTGGGTCATCTAGCCCAACCCCTTGCAAGGAAGGAATCTCCTGCCAAAGGTGGGACTTGAACCCGCAACCCTGAAGATGAAGAATCTGACCCTCTACTAGCTGAGCTCTCCCAGGAGATTTGTGTTTGTGGAAGACCCGTTTCTGCCTGAAATGAGCCCTCGTGGGCGCCAGGCTTCCCTGTCTTCCAAAGAGTTCCTGCTCAGTACACCTGAATCGTCCAGCCCGGACACTGAGGCCCAGCACCAAGGGCATTCTGGTGATTCCCTCACTGCGAGAAGCCAAGTTGCAGGGAACCAGGCAGAGGGCCTTCTTGGTGGTGGCTCCTGCCCTGTGGAATGCCATCCCACCAGATGTCAAGGAGAAAAACAACTACCAGACTTTTAGAAGACATCTGAAGGCAGCCCTGTTCAGGGAAGCTTTTAATGTTTAATAGGTTATTGTATTTTAATATTGTTGGAAGCTGCCCAGAGAGGCTGGGGAAACCCAGCCAGATTGGTGGGGTATAAATTATTATTATTAATAGTTATTACAAGTATACCCTTGCAGAGGGACGCGGGTGGCGCTGTGGGTTAAACCTCAGAGCCTAGGGCTTGGCAATCGGAAGGTCAGTGGTTCGAATCCCCGCGACAGGGTGAGCTCCCGTTGCTCGGTCCCTGCTCCTGCCAACCTAGCAGTTTGAAAGCACATCAACGTGCAAGTAGATAAATAGGTACCACTCCGGCGGGAAGGTAAATGGCGTTTCCGTGTGCTGCTCTGGTTCGCCAGAAGGGGCTTAGTCATGCTGGCCACATGACCTGGAAGCTGCACGCCGGCTCCCTCGGCTAATAAAGCGAAATGAGCGCCGCAACCCCAGAGTCGTCCGCAACTGGAACTAATGGTCAGGGGTCCCTTTACCTTTACTACACCCGTGCAGAGCAGCGATTCCATGCCCTTCTCTCTTTTTCTACTGCAGGACCAGCTGCTGTTCTGCGACGACTGTGACCGGGGCTACCACATGTATTGCCTGAGCCCACCCATGGCTGAGCCCCCCGAAGGTGAGGAGGGACCCCACCCTAGGCAAGGGGCCTTGGGGAGGGGCAGTGGGGAAAGGCGCCCCCATCTGATGCTTCTCTGCCTTTCTCCACTCTCTGTTTCCAGGAACCTGGAGCTGCCACCTGTGCCTGCGGCAGCTGAAGGAGAAGGCGTCTGCCTACATCACCCTGACCTAGGCTGGGAGCCCGTCGGCCCCCCCTTTTTCCATCCTTGCCCCCCTTCCTCCTCCTCCGTGCCCTTAGCCGTGATGGTGCTGAGCCCTGCCAGGCCTTGGGGCGTTTGTTGCCCTCTCGCCTGCCACAAGAACCTGTTCTCCTCCATCCCCATCTCTCTCCGCGCCCCCCCACCAGCTGCAGCAAGGGGGGGGCCCCAACCCTGCCTGCGTCTCCTGCTGGCTGTCACCAAAACTCAAGACTCAAAAGCCATAAAAGCCAGGGGTAGGCAGCTGACAGCACAGCAGCCGCTCCTGGCCCTTTGCCCCCCCCTCTAGATGCATGTGAAAGTGGGCAGGTCCTGCCCCCCCCTGCAAGACAAGCCCCTGGGAGGATGCAGCCGCCCCCCCCTCACTTGGGCTGCGACCCAGTTCTCTGCTCCTGTCTCTTTCGGACCTGGCACAACCTCCGAAAAGGCGGCCAGACGAAGGAGGAGTTAAGCTTCTCAAAGACCAGTTGGAGTGGGGGGGCAGGATGAAAAGCAATGTTTTTTTGGGGTGGTGGTGGGGGTGACTGGCTGCAGCAATGGGAGGACAGAGGGTCAGAGCTGGAGCTGGCAGGGCAAGGGGAGGGGGTCGGAAGGGGTGGGTGGGTGATGCTCAGCTGCCACAAGGCAGGATTTTTTTCAGTGTTGCTGGATTTTACAATGGGGGGAGGAATGAAAACTTGAAGGGAAAAAATACATCCCCCTGGAAAAGGGGGTTAGGGTGGGGAAACTACAGCCCCCCCAAAAAAATAAAAAAAATGTGTCGGGGGCTAGCAGGGGCTGTTCCCACTAAGCCCCCCTCCCCTTGTGTACATGGTGTTTGTTCTGTTGCCTGCATCTGCTAATGTGCTTGGATTGTTCTGTGCATTAAATGTGGTCTGAATTACACCTCCTACAGCCGCTGCTCCTTCTTTTGCCTCCTCCTCCCCCCCCCCCCCAGTCATGGTGTCATGTTCCAGGTGTGTCTAGACTGATGTTATATTGGGGGGGGGGAGAGAAAAAGATGGGAGGGGCAGTTTTTCCCTCCCACATGGCGCTGCCATCATCCTCATCCTTGCACCTGGCAAGGCAAGGCTGGTGTCTTCTAGCAAGAGCTGTTGCCATGACGACAGGAAGAAGAGGATGTTTGGGTACCAGGCTGAAGATACTGCCCCCCCCCCCCCCTCATTTTGCCTCGATGCTCAGGCAAAATCTGGGGTCTCTGTGCAAGAGAGAGAGAGAAGGAATAAAGGAAGGAAGGAAAAGAGAGAGGAAGGGGTGCGCTCAAGGAAACAGACAAAGTTTTCTATGAAATGTTTATTTTATTTCTCTCCTTACCCACCCCAACACCCAAGAGGTGTGTCGCCCCAAAGAAACTATCATTGAGGATTCCAGAGAATTATACTGGGGGAATTTATTCTTTTTTTCCCCCTCCTCCTTTTTTTCTTTTTACAAAAGGCTGGTTGTTGTTCTTTCCTATCAGCAATTTTTAAGACAAAAAATAATAATTAAATAAGACAAGATCTGATCCCAAAAGATTCTTATAAAATTAACACAAGAAACAACTCACACAACACGACTGACAAAAAAAAATGAAGGCGAGGCCCCCCCCCACTGCTCCCACCCTGGTGGAGGGGGGGGGGGCTTCCATGTCACAGAGAGGAACGCTAAAGGATAGATTTATTCTTATTTTTAAAGTGGAAATAGGGGGGAAGACAATAATCCGTACAAATTGCAGTGAGATACTGGTACAAAATTGAGGGGGAGTTTTGGGGAAGTGGGTGCTGGCAGGGGTGGGGGGGCTGGGCTTTGCCACTTCTGGCTGAGACACTGCCTGGCATTTGCACCCCTAAGTTGGCTCTGGAGAAGGTGGAGAAGGCTTCTCTCTCCGCCAGGCTCTATGGCTCTATTGGGGGGGCAGGCTCCTTAAAGGTTGAGCTGGGGGTGCAAAAGGGGGTTAGCACCCCAGGGAGTTAAGACGATCATGGTGTAAGTTCCTGGGATGCTGTCAGAGCTTGGAGATTCTTCCCCACTTCCCTGGCTACCTGCCCCCTGCAAAAAAACCACATTTTTTCTTGCAGCAATTCCAATGGCCCTTGCCCCCCCCCTTCCCTGGGGAAGGGCAGGTAGTGGAAGGCCTTGTCGTTGTCGGGGGGGGGGGAGGAAGGGCCAGGAAGCCCCCCACCGCTGGGTGGGTCTGGGGTTTGCATAGTTCAAGACGCTGGCTTGGCAATTTGGCGAGGGGTGCACAACATCACAATTTGGGGCGTCCTGGGAGGACCCTGCGCCCTATGCTAGCAGCCAGAAGTGCCCCCCAGGCTTCCCTTTCTCAACCCTGCTGGCCCCCACCAGGCCTCCAGGACACACACACCCCCGAGCCCAGCCGGAAAAGGGGTCTTGTTCTTCCTGCAAAGGACCCCCTCCTGATCAAAAGCACCCCCAAAATGGCTCTGCTGGTCCAGACCATGTGCTTTTATCACACAACAACAACAACCTGCGAACAAGGAGAAGCCGCAACAGGGTATGCATTTCACAACCACGACGTACCAACTGCCCGCAGGCAATTCCTTATTGCCGAATAGTTGCTCAGGCACAGGGGTGCCCGGGGTGTGTTTGTGTGTGTGTGTGTCGGTACCAGAGGTCGGGAAATGTGGGAGGCCCCTATTCCTAGGAGGAGCTGGAGGGAAGGGTGGCCCCCCAATAATGGCAGGACCGCCCGTTGCCACACACAAGAGGCAAGCGCCCGCCCCCCCAGGCCAGTGGGGCAGGGGCACCACTCCTGCCCCGATGCCCAGGACTGTCCAGGTCCCACGGCTCCCAACTTCTGCTGCCACTGTGCAACCGTTTGTGTGTGTGTGTGTGTGTGTGTGTGTGTGTGTGTGTGTGCTGAGTTCTGAAGCATGCACAGAGTTCTCCAGAGGGGCGGGTGGGTGGAGTTACAAACAGTACCATTTATACAAATATAGTGTTTTATAAAGAACATATACATTTAAACTTCTTTTTTTTTTTTTACTTCCTGAGCCACTCCCATCCTTGCGTTCTCTAGAAAATAATTTAGTCGTGAGAAAGTGCTCTTTTGAGATTCTCGGTGGTCACGCTCAAAGGCCCCCCCCCAAACACCCCGAGTCTGTCAAGCGCCAAGGCGCCCCCTGGTGGCGAGCCAGGATAGGCAGAGGCGGCAAGGGCAGCGGCAGCCCCCTACCCTGCTTGGGGTGGGTGAGCCCAGGTGCCCATATCATAGTTCTCTTGGCAAATGCCCAAGGAAGCACCTGAGAGTACACTTGTGGCAAGAGGTGCCCTGGGCCCCGAGTGCCACGCCTGGCGCCAGGCTGGGAAGCGGGCACGCAGGAGGGCGGGAGGAGAGGGGGCCCTGCTCCCCAAGGAAGAAGGAGGGAGGCTGGCCAGGGCGTTGTTGGGGTCCCGCACCAGAGGAGCCACCACCAGCAAGCCCCTCATCTCTCGCTTCCAAGCAGCCCCGCTCTCCGGCAAGCTCACAGCTCCTTCTTCTCCACGGCGCTGGAGAAGATCTCAGCAAACTTCCGCAGCTGCTCATTGGCCGTCTGGGACTCCTCCTGTAGGCGCTGGTTGTTGTGGCGCAAGTTGGCCACCTCTGCCTGCAGAACCACCTTGTCCTGCTTCTCCTGGGAAAAGAGAGAGGGAGGTGGGAATCGGGGCCGTTGGAGGGGTGTGTGTGCAGTGGTCCGCCTCGTCCAGTATCCTCTTCTCAACAGGGGCCAAATACCCCTGAGAACTTAGGAATGCAGATAGACTGCCTCTGCAGCTGGAGGCCCCATAACAGCTGAAGAAGAGCCTGGCTACCGGATCGGGCCAAAGGGGGCCCATTGAGCCAGCATCCTGTTCTCACAGTGGCCAAAGAGATGCCCATGATGGGAAACCCGCAAGTGTACCTGAAGGAGCGTCTCCACTCCCATCGTTCAGCCCGGACACTGAGGTCCAGCGCCGAGGGCCTTTTGGCGGTTCCCTCACTGCGAGAAGTGAGGTTACAGGGAATCAGACAGAGGGCCTTTTTGGTGGTGGCACCCGCCCTGTGGAACGCCCTCCCACCAGATGTCAAGGAAATAATCAACTATCTGACTTTTAGAAGACATCTGAAGGCAGCCCTGTTTAGGGAAGTTTTTAATATTTAATGCTGTATTGTTTTTAACACTCGATTGGGAGCCGCCCAGAGTGGCTGGGGAAACTCAGCCAGTTGTGCGGGGTTTAAATAAATTATTATTATTATTATTATTATTATTATTATTATTATTATTATTAAGCACAAGAGAAACTCTGCCCTCCCAGGGTTTCTAGCCCCTGGGATTCAGAAGCATGGTTGCCTCTGGCCGTGAAGGCAGCTGAGCAGAGCCATCGTGGCTAGGAGCCACCCAAAGCCCTCTCCTCCTCTGTGAATTTGCCCAATCCTCTTTTAAAGCACCCCTGCCTCCTGCAGCAGGGAGTTCCACAGTGTAACTAAACACAGGGCGAATAAGTCTTTCGTTTCGTCCTGAATCTTCTGTGAGTTCTAGGGAGAAGCCCCCTTCCTCTGCACAGAGATCAGAAGCCGCAAGAGGCTCCCTCAGACGGTGGGGGCCTCTCCATTGCTGGAGGTTGGACGGCCGTCTGTCGTGGACGCTTTGGCTGCGATGCCTGCGTTCCAGGGGGTCAGACTAGATGACCCCTGGGTGCCTCCCAACTCTATTCAGTGAAGCAGGAGGCAGGCACAGCGGCTCAGTCAAGCCGCACCACCAGATGAGAAGAGAACCCAGGAGTCCGGGCTGCCTTCTTGCCCCTTGAGTGTCAACCTTCTGGGGGTTCTTCTGTCGTCCCTCCCCACTCCCAAGTAAACATCCCTTTAACATCACTCTACGTGGGGCTGCCCTTGAGACTGACCCAGAAACTCCAGGGGGGTGCAGAATGCTGCAGCGATACTCCTTACGGGGTCCTCGCCGTGGGATCACATTCATCCTGTACTTTACCAGCTGCACTGGCTCCCGGTGGAGTACAGGATCAGGTTTAAGGTGCTGGTTTTAACCTTTAAAGCCCTATACAGCCTAGGGCCCTCGTACCTACAGGACTGCCTCTTCAGGTATGTCCCACAGAGGACCGTACGGTCTTCAAACAAAAACATCTTGGAGGTTAGGCTGGCCTCAACCAGAGCCAGGGCTTTTTTTGCTGTGGCCCCGATCTGGTGAAACGCTCTGTCACAAGAGACCAGGGCCCTGCGGGACTTGACATCTTTCCGCAGGGCCTGCAAGACAGAGCTGTTCCACCAGGCCTTTGGCCAAGGCGCAGTCTGACCCCCCTCCTTTGGTCATCCTCACAGAAGTCTACCCCAATGGTTGCCATTAATTTGATTCTGAATGATTTTAGAATGAATTGATTTTAGAACGCCGTGTTACTTTTATTGCTGTTAGCCGCTCTGAGCCCGGCTTCGGCCGGGGAGGGCGGGATATAAATAAAATTTTATTATTATTAAATGAAGAGGGCATTTCAGGGGCGGCGGCTTCGCCTTAGGCGGTACCAGGGCATGATGGGAAAAGAGCCCCCCCCCTTTGAGCCATCCCCTGGGGAGGGAACGACAATCTTACTTTCTGCAGGTCGCTATGGAGCTGCTTCAACATGGCCTCCAGCTGGTAGACTTTGCCCGTCAGGTCCACAGAGGGCTCCTCACTGCGAAGGGAGGGGACAGCAGAGCGTCAAGAGGCAGCATGGCCCAGTGGTTAGAGCATCGTACCAGGGGCCTGGGAGAAACCAGGGTCCAAATCTCGCCTACTCGGCCATCGCCAAGCTCACGGCGTGGTTCTTTGGGCCCAGTCCAAACCTTTTCTCAGCCTAGCCTACCTCGCAGAGTGGTTGTTGTTGTTTGGGGGGGGGGTTAAATGAGGTAAAGGTAAAGGTAAAGGTACCCCTGCCCATACGGGCCAGTCTTGACAGACTCTGGGGTTGTGCGCCCATCTCACTTAAGAGGCCAGGGGCCAGCGCTGTCCGGAGACACTTCCGGGTCATGTGGCCAGCGTGACATCGCTGCTCTGGCGAGCCAGAGCCGCACACGGAAACGCCGTTTACCTTCCCGCTGGTAAGCGGTCCCTATTTATCTACTTGCACCCGGAGGTGCTTTCGAACTGCTAGGTTGGCAGGCGCTGGGACCGAGCAGCGGGAGCGCACCCCGCCGCAGGGATTCGAACCGCCGACCTTTCGATCGGCAAGTCCTAGGCGCTGAGGCTTTAACCCACAGCGCCACCTGCGTCCCTTAGGTTAAATGAGAAGGGGGGGTTAAATGAGAAGGGGGGGAGCCGTGTTGGAGGTCACCTTGGAGGAGAAGGCAGGATATAAACAGAGCAAATGAATGGATGAGATACCGAATTTTTCGCTCTATAAGACGCACCAGACCACAAGGCGCACCTAGTTTTTGGAGGAGGAAAACAAGAAAAAATACCGTATTTTTTGCTCTATAAGACTCACTTTTTCCCTCCTAAAAAGTAAGGGGAAATGTGTGTGCGTCTTATGGAGCGAATGCAGGCTGCGCAGCTATCCCAGAAGCCAGAACAGCAAGAGGGATAGCTGCTTTCACTGCGTAGCGATCCCTCTTGCTGTTCTGGCTTCTGGGATTCAGAATATTTTTTTTCTTATTTTCCTCCTCCAAAAACTAGGTGCGTCTTGTGGTCTGGAGCGAAAAATATGGGTATATTCTGAATCTCAGAAGCCAGGACAGCAATAGGGATCACTGTGCAATGAAAGCAGCAATCCCTCTTGCTGTTCTGGCTTCTGGGATAGCCGCGCAGCCTGCATTCGCTCCATAAGACGCACACACATTTCCCCTTACTTTTTAGGAGGGAAAAAGTGAGTCTTATAGAGCAAAAATATGGTAATTAGAGAAAACGAAGACCTAGATCCCTCCTTGGAAAAGATGGAAGATGGCGAGTGAAGGCAGATTAGCGAATGCATTTCAGCCCCCCCCCTTATGAGAACACAGCCCCCCTGCCAAGACCCCCAGCCGGTGCCCTGACCCCAAAATGTCCAGAAGCAGGTTGAGATGGAAGCACACCCCCACCCAAAAAAACCCCAGAGCTGTGCAAAAAGGGCAGCCCATGATTTTAGGTTGATTCTCCTCCACCCTGGCCATCCAGGGCAAGTGTACCTGCAGCTCCCCCCCCCGCATTTTTTTGCCCCCTCCCCACCAGAGACCTTGCTCCCCTAGGGAGAAGCAGGAGAGGAAGCCCAGTGTGTCCCCCTGCCCCCCCCCAGACCTCCAAAGGGGGTCAGAAACACGCTTCCGGCTGGGCAGTTGGAGGCCAGGGCCTGCCTTCCCCAAATATAAAAGCGAGGGGGTGGAGGAAGGGGCTTCTGATGGGAGAAGGGGGGTCTCTCTCTCACCTCATGGTGGGTGTCGTGCGGGACGTCAGCTGCCTCTCCAGGCTCAGGTGCCCCAGGACGGGGCTGTGGGCAGAGGGAACGTCCGGGCTCAGCGTGGCGTCATGGAGGGAGAAGAGGGAGACGGCTCTTTGGACTGAAAGGGGAGCAGGAAGAGGAGGGTTTTGCGGTGCGGTCACCCCCCACCAGGCAAAATAACAGGCCCCCACCCCTTCCTGGCAGAGGCCATCGCCCCTTTTTTCTGCACGTTTCCGAGCACAATTCCAAGTGTTGGTGCTGACCTTTAAAGCCCTAAACAGCCTCGGTCCAGTATATCTGAAGGAGCGTCTCCACCCCCATCATTCTGCCCGGACACTGAGATCCAGCACCGAGGGCCTTCTGGCAGTTCCCTCACTGCGAAAAGCCAAGTTGCAGGGAACCAGACAGAGGGCCTTCTCGGTGGTGGCACCCGCCCTGTGGAATGCCCTCCCACCAGATGTCAAAGAGAACAACAACTACCAGACTTTTAGAAGACATCTGAAGGCAGCCCTGTTGAGGGAAGCTTTTAATGTTTAATAGGTTATTGTATTTTAATATTCCGTTGGAAGCCACCCAGAGTGGCTGGAGAAACCCAGCCAGATGGGCGGGGTATAAATAATAAATTATTATTATTATTATTATTATTATTATTATTATTATTATTATTATTATTACAATTACACCCTTGCAAAGGGACGTGGGTGGCGCTGTGGGTTAAACCACAGAGCCTAGACCTTGCCGATCAGAAGGTCAGCAGTTCGAATCCCTGCGACGGGGTGAGTTCCCGTTGCTCAGATGAGCGGGGTATAAATATATTATTATTATTATTATTATTATTATTATTATTATTATTATTATGATGCAGGAAATGGGGCTGTCAGGGCCGTGGGGCAGGGAGTCATCCCCCTCGGCCCCTGCCTGCCTGAGGGGGGCAAAGGGTGTGTGCCCTTCTTTGTGCGCCACAAACAGCAGAACTCCCTCCCACAAGAGGCAGCGGAATGGGCAAACTCATGGGGCGGAATGCTGTCGACAGCGAGGAGCCCCAGGGGCCGTGCTCTGGCCTCCTGGAAACGGCAGGAGGGGAGGGGGCTCTTGCACTCAAATCCTGCTTGCAAGTTCCCCACAGGCACTGGGAGAACATGATGGAGGATGAAACCGACCATTGGCCTGGCTAATCTTATGGACCGATGGAACCTCCATGTCCAGGGACAGTCTATCTAGAATAACATTTGAAGCTTTCTTATGTTTTTTATGTGTGTTGGAAGCTGCCCAGAGTGCCCAGATGGGTGGGGTATAAAATATTAATATTAATATTAATGGTGGTGGTAATAACAACAACAAAACAACAACAACAACAACAACAACAACAACAACAACAACAACAACAACAACAATAACAATGCACTATATGGCCTAGGAACCTTGTACCATACGGTCTTCAAATAAAAACGTCTTGGAGGTCCCGGGCCACAGGGAGGTTAGGCTGGCCTCAACCAGAGCCAGGGCTTTTTCGGCTGTGGCCCCAATCTGGTGGAACGCTCTGTCACAAGAGACTAGGGCCCTGCGGGACGTGACATCTTTCCACAGGGCCTGCAAGACAGAGCTGTTCCACCAGGCCTTTGGCCAGGGCACAGTCTGACCCCCTCTCTCCTTTGGTGATCCTCGTAGAACTCTAGCCCAATGGTTGCCATTGATTTGATTTTGAATTGATTTTAGAATGAATTGATTTTAGAATGCATTTCAATCAATTGATTGTGATTTTATGTAAAATGTGTTATTTTTATTGTTGTTAGCCGCTCTGAGCCTGGCTTCAGGTGGGGAGGGTGGGGTATAAATAAAAAATAATAATAATAATTATTATTATTATTATTATTAATTCACAGGTTCTTAGGGCCAGGTGATAACCCACCTGGTGCTGCCGCCAGAGCCTTTGGAGTGCAGAAGGGAGTCCCAGCCCATTTTCCAAGGCTGCAGCGCTGGGGCTGCAAGTGCAGCTGGCCCAGCGCTGTGGGGCTCAAACCGGCCGGGCAACACACTGGGCCCAGCCCTTCCCTGGCAGGCAGCCACTGAGATTTGCTGCTGCCGCTTTGACGGGCGACTTGGGATTCGGGTTCTGCAACAGCTCTGGGCCTGCAGGAGTCAGGGCGTTTGCTCCCTCTGAGCTCAGGGCAAAGGCCGAGGCTCCCGTGCCCTGGTGATCTCAGCGCTGTCTGCTTGACACCTGCTGCCACCACCACTGAGCATCAAAGAGGCTTGTGGCGGGGGGGTCCACCCCCCAGCGCTTTCCCTCCCCTCTCACCCAATTAGCTGCTTCTCCAGCAAAGCCTTTCACCTCCCCATTTAACACGCCCCCCGCCCAGCAACTGCTGAGCTCTTCCACTCCCCCCAGCGCTGTGATCAACCCCTCCCATCTGCCTTTCCCTCAATTAAAACAGCCAAGTGCTAATTAAGGCAGGAACGCTGAACTTCCAAGGCACAGGAGCCTAAATATAGAGCTCCTGAAATGTCAAGAGGCAGGGAGTTGCCGGGGTGCGTGGTTTGGGGGCCGTCGGCCAGAGAAGCCTCAGCTGAGATTCCTGGGTTGGACTAGATGGACCTTGGGGTCCCTTCGAACTCTGGTTCCAGGGGGAAAGAGGGGGGGAATGCTGCACGGAGGCAGGAGGGGGTCCCTGCTCCCCAAAGCACCAGAAGATGCTGGGCAGAACAATCTTTGGTGGCACTTGGACAGCTTTAAAATCCCTCCCCCCATGGCCTTTGTATGACCCACACCCATGGGTACTGTGCGTTGCCAGGCCAGGGACTCTGCCCTGCCGTGGAACAGGGGCAGATGCCACCAGCTCTGTGCCCGCAGAGTCCTGGGCTTTTGCCCCAAAACGCTTTCAGCTCCCGTCTCCTGCTAGCCCCTGGATAGGTGGGTCATCTGCCTCTCCATCTTCCAAGCCACAGGGCAGAAGGGCAAGGGGCTGCTGCAAAGGGCAACAAGAGGAAGGGCCCCTCTCTCCCCCTCCATGGCCACAGGGCACCCGAGGGAGACCCGGGTGCTTCCTGCAGGGTGTTTGCCTGCTCCTACCTTTCCCCGCTGGGCTCCCGGGTACCAGAGCAGAGCAGGAGGCACAGGTGAGCTGAGTAGCGTGCGGCCGACGATGGGAGCCAATGGCCCGTCTCCTTCCTCTGTGCTTGGCTGAGTGGCTGCTCTGCTCTGGAGTCGGGAGGCAGGCAGGGAGGGTGGCGCCGGCGTCGTGACGCAGATGGCAGGCCTGAGCAGATTGCCGAACCTCCTCCCCGTCCCCTTCCCCCCTGCCGGCAGGGAGGCGGCTGCTCCTCCTTGCTGCCAAGGGAGATCCCTGCCGGAGCCGGAGCCGGGCCTTGCCTGGACACGCAACCACCGCTCTCCACCCCCCTGCCCTACTTTCGGCTCAGTGACAAGAGCCGAGCCGCTGCTCCTCCTCCAGCCCAAAGGAAAGCAGGTCACGGAGGCAGGCGGCTCCCCCAGGGGCAGAAACTGCAGCCAGGTCCTCATTAGCTTGCCTGCCTGGAAATGAAAGCAGCCGTGCAGGGGGGGCCAGAGAGGGAGTGGGGAGGGGGCTCAGGGCGCCCCAAGCTGCTCAGGGGCTCACCCGGGTCACTCGCAACCCACGGTGGTATTTTAACGTTTTGTGACACGGCTGTTGCTCCTCTACCGATTATCAAATTTCTGATATCTGGGTTTCCGAAAGGGTTGTGGAATCTTGCTCCGTTTGATGTCGTTCATTCGAAAATCATTTAAAAATAAATTGTGACTTTATGTGCACCGGATCGGATGCTACAAGGCGTGCAATCCTCAATGTTTTATTGCGTTTTCCAGCTTGTGCATTATGGAGTGGCAATTTAAAACTGAAATGGAAGCGCTGGGGCAGAAGGAGGCTGGGGCTTTGCAGACAAGAGGCTCAGCTGAGAGGCCAGCAGGGGTGGGGGCTAATCCAGGGGTGGGGGCTGATCCAGGATGCTGGAGACCAGGAAGAAGGGGGGGGGAGGTGTCTGGGGAGACTAAGCCCAGAGCAGACGGCAAGCGGAGCGCCTGGGATTTTTCTTTCATTTTTTCAAGGGGGGAACTCACTCTCCTACCCCAAATCCAAATTCAGTGCCTCTTTCACATTTATTCATTCGGTTTGTTTTTTTTTCATTTAAGGAAATTTACACACGGCTTGATTGCAAAACAAAAACCCTCAAAGAAAAGATAAAAGCATAAAATTTTATGTTTCTGTTTAATATTTCTGTTTAAAACAGAAAGATGAAATAGACTAAAAACAGGTCCAAACTCACGCCAGGTTTCTAAGCATCTGGGTGAGGCTTGTCTAAACAAGGATGTGTTTTAAATGGGCACCCAAAAGGAAGGGCAGATATCAAAAGGCAGAGAGTTCCAAAGTGCAGGTGTGGCCAGACTAGGAACGGCCGAGCTCTTACACAGGTGGAGCAGCCATTACCTGGTACCTGCAGCAGCGCCCGTTCTGCTGATCCAAGTGGTTGAGTGGGCATGGATGGGTGAAGGGCCACCTCGCAGGTAAACTGGTCCCAATTTGTTGAGGGGTTTTTCTATACGGACAGTAACACCTTGAAGTTGACCCAGGAGCAAATGGACCTCCAGTGCAGATATCCCTGCAAAAAGGGTTTCACACCTCGCTCTCATCAGCAACCGCGCTGCAGCATTCTGCACTGACGGTTCCGGGAATCCAGCCTTGAACTCAGCAACGCATGACTTAAGACAGGGGTGTCCAACTTCCAAGAGACTGCGATCTACTCCCGCTATAAATAAACTGGCGGTGATCTACTCATTGGATTGACCAGAGTTGTCAAGCATTCTTTGGGGGGCGGGAATTGCGGTCACGCCCCTTGATTGACCGGTAGATCGCAATCAACCTGTTGGACACCCCTGACTTAAGAGATCCCTAGAGGTGCCCTGGCAGGCCCTGAGGGGTCTGGAGATCTCAGTCTCCACCTTGGTCTTCCGCCTGACTTTGCAAGCAATGGCTTCAGGTCTGCACTGCCAAGAAGGCAGCTAGGGCACCAGGAGAGGCGGGAGGAAACTCCCCATAAGGTCCATAAGTAGAAACACCCTAGAGGTCCCGGGCCCTAAGGAAGTCAGATTAGCCTCAACCAGAGCCAGGGCCTTCTCAACACTGGCCCCGGCCTGGTGGAACGCTCTGTCTCATGAGACCAGGGCCCTGCAGGATCTGATTTCTTTCCGCAGGGCCTGTAAGACAGAGTTGTTCCGCCTGGCCTTTGGCTTGGAATCAACTTGATCCCCTCCCCCTCTTCCTTTTTCCTTTCATCTTCTGTGATGGAACTCCTATTTGGGGACTTCCCTGGCTTTTTTCTGGCCCACATGGGACCAGTCTGGATAGTTGGCCTTGGAGAAGATTGGACGTTTTCATCTCCAAAAAGTTTTTGATTTGAGTTTCTACTGAAATGAGGCTGCATTTTAATGTTGTATTTTAATCTTGTTTTTTAAGTTGTATTTTAATCAATTGTTTTTATACCTGGTGTTAGCCGCCCTGAGCCCAGTCTTGGCTGGGGAGGGCGGGGTATAAATAAAATTTATTATTATTATTATTATTATTATTATTATTATTATTATTATTATTATTTCCTGGGACTCGGGGACGCCCCTTCTTCCCCTCCCAGGCTCTCAAAATGATGTGAGAGAGGCGCCTAGAAAGAGCCACAAGTCTCCTAGTTCAACTGATGGAATCACAGAAGTGAAGACTTGGAAGGGACACGAAAGGCCATCTAGCAGGCCAGAAAGCAGGCAGCTGTTCACAATTAACAACATGGGTCCAGTTGAGCTGCGAGATCTTCCTCGCCCCCTGTGTGCCCACTCGACCGCTTCCAAGGGTACAACTGGGCCTGTGACAGGGGCCACATAATTCACCCCCAACCCTCACTGGTAAGAAATCAACCTTACAGAGTGGTGGTGCCCAAACTTCAGAACTCCCTGCCTTTTGATGTCACTGCACTGCTTTCAGCTAAAACCGTATTCCTGCTTAGCCGAGTCTGCTTGGGAAGTTCTCGTGCGTCTTTTAGTCTGTTGTCATTCAAACTTTTTGAAAGTCTTAAATCATTGCTCTTAGCTTTTCTCAAGTGACAATCTTACACTTTCATCTTTTCTGTAAACGGCTCTGATAACAACCAAGCGGCGCGTAAATTTGAGGAGATAAAAGTAATTCACGAAAGAAAGTGCCCAGGTGAACCCAGGAGCCTGGCAAGGCCACAAGCCGCTCCCAGAAGTGAACCCAGGAGCCGGCCTCTTTGAGGACTAGTAACCCTGCGCCAGCCAAACACAGGCCCCGGGGAGCCTCTGCCCCAGCGCAAGGAAGGTCAAGCCCCCCGGAAACCCCCTGGCAAACACTTCTACATGCTGGCATCTGGCCATGCTCCCTAGGGAGGCAGAGGGGGCAGTGGGCAGGAGGGAGGGGCTCCAGCGCTTTCGCCACCGGCCTTCCCTACCTTCGTAGGCCTTGGCTGCGTTGACCAAGCTGGACCACTCCAGGCCGGCGGCCGTGTCCGGAAGGGGCATCAGGCCCGGGTCAATGCGCCGCAGAGGCTTTTCCCGCACGTCCGTCAAGGAGAGCTCAGAGGCTGAAATGGCGCCTGCAGGGAGAGCAAGGCATAGCTGTCAACTTACAGATTTGAAAATAAGGGACCAGCAGCCTCGAAAATAAGGGACCAGCAGCCTCGAAAATAAGGGATCAGCAGCCAAAATAAGGGATTTTGCTTAGTTTATACAGAAATCCGCCACTGATGGAGCCAGGCTGCTTTGGCTGCGACTGACCGTGTTTTGCAGGGGGTTGGACTAGATGATCCTAAGGGTCTACAACTCCCACCAAAGAAGAGGGGCAGAAAAAACCAGATAAACGACGTCGAGATGGCAAAGCTTACAGGCAGAATTAGAAACTAGGAAGAGGACCTAATAAAGAATGGGGAAAGTTTATAATTTAGTTGAAAAGCTATTGTCAAGAGTTACATACATTAGTAGGATTGGCAGAAAACTTGTAGTAAAAATTTGAACTATGGATGGACAAGTGATTTATAAAAATAGAGTTATGAAAGGAATGAAGAGGGGGAAATCACTACATTAAGATGCTGCACTGGTTGGAGGGGATGCTAGAAGCAGTCGGGGCTGACGTCGTCCTGGCGCGAGGAGTTCCATCGGCCCTTCCCCACCCGAGGAGGAGGGGGGAGGGAGGGAGACTCTCGCCCACGACGCCCATGAGGTGGTTGCGGCGCTGTGGCCGCCGCTGAAGCACTGCCCTTCTGCATCCCTCCCCATCCCCTCCTCTTTCTCCTCCCTCAGGCCGCCTCCTCAGCCGCCGCCGCTGCCACTTCCGGCTTCCCCTGGCAGTGCGGTGGAAGTCTCGCAAGAGAGGGGCTGCCTGCCCGCCTGCTGCCACCCATCTCCTCACTACGCGCCCCTGAGGGGGGAAAGGGAGATGGAGATGCGGCAGCTCATACGCACTCTCTCTCTCGTGGCAGAGGACCCCGAGCCGCTGCTTCCCTCTCACGCCGGGCGAGCATGAAACCCGGGAAATTTAAGGGACATCATCAATAAGGGACAGCAGCGGGAAACGGCGCTGGGATAAGGGTGTCAGCATCGCCCTTGAGCCAGTGTCACCAACTGGACTCATGCACTTCAACCCCGACTGGGCTAGGCGAGCTGGGTAGCACTTCCAGAGACCACCAGGTCAAAGTGCTGTGGACTCACAGCTTAGAGTTGTGAGCACCGGATTCACTTCCACAATACAGTCGTCGCACAGCAGAGTATAGCAGAGTCTGGCAGTGTATAAACGACTCGGAGAGCAGCTCTGTAGAATATCTTCTTTTATTCTATAACTACAACTATAATACAAAACTATATACAGAGCTAAATAGGTCTAAGCATAAATGAATGCTGCACTGAGTGTCTGCAGCTGCTCTTAGCAGCAACCTTATCTCTACACACGATCTCTAACCCTCAGTCTCTCTCTCTCTCCGACACACTGGCTGACTGACTGACTTGGTGCTGGAGCTGAATAAGTAGAAAGCAAAACACTGCTCCTCCTCTCTGGAGAATCAGCAGACTCGTCAGGAGATTCTTGGATATGGGAGGGGTGAAATCTCCTCAAAGGGAGTTTCCCGCCAAATAAGGGACAGTTGACAGCTATGGAGCAATGGCCTCGTCAGGCGGCTGCCAACGTCTCCCCAGACAAGACCACCCTCCATGCCAAGCGCGCCTGGTTTGGAGGCCCCCCCACCAGGTGGAACCAGAGCCAAGACACAGCCTCTCCAGTCAGCAGAAGATTCTGGGGCTCTGGGGAGCCAGTGTCAAGTAGGCCCCAGGAGAGACCAGGGTTCAAATCCAGCCACATGGCCACAAACCTCATGGGGGGGGGCCTTTGGGGGCAGTCACTGCCTCTCCGAGCTCAGGCTATCTCCCAGGGTTGTTGTTGTTATTATGGGGGTGAGAGGAGGGGTGAACCACGTTGCCGGGGGGGGGGTGTCCCCTCTTTGGCTCACAATAGACGGGGGAGGCTTAAAAGGATGCTTGGCTGGGAGAAAGCTTTTCTCCCTCTCACAGTGCTCGAACTCGTGACATCCAAAGGAAGGCGGATGTTGGAAGATTCTTTTTTTTAAAAAAAAAAATATTTATTGGTACTACAAAAAGTTGCAAGAATAAAAAAGGAAGAAAAAGACAAACAGAAAATACAAAATACAAAAAAATAATATATAAATAAAAAACAATTAAGAACAAATCCAACTTTCCATATCTTATCAATCATTTGCTTGTTTCCTTGACCTCCTCACACCTCCCTTTTTTCTATTCTAGTTCATTAGTTGTTTCAGCAAATCCTTTCCTTCGGATGTTGGAAGATTCAGGAGGATAAAAGGAAACCCTCCTTTATACAGCAGTATACAAATTTAATATAATAATAATAAGAAGAAGAAGAAGAAGAAGAAGAAGTCCTCCTTCACGTAGCACAGAGTTGAACTGTGGAACTCCCTGCCACAGGAGGCAATGAAGACACCTGGATGTCTTTAAAAAAGAGGGTTGGGCAAGTTCACAGAGAAGGAGAGGCCTTTGGAGGGCTCCCAGTCAGGCTCTGCTCTGCCCTCCACGGTCAATGGCAGTGAATGCTCCCGAAACCCTGGGAGGGAAGAATTGCTAATTCTCCCCTGGCCTCCTCGCTGGCCCAAGTAGGACTAATTCAGCCAGCTAGCCCTGGTGACTATCTAATGCTTATTAGATGTAAAAGGTAAAGGGACCCCTGACCATTAGGTGCAGTCGTGGCCGACTCTGGGGTTGCGGCGCTCATCTCGCTTTACTGGCCAAGGGAGCCGGTGTACAGCTTCTGGGTCATGTGGACGAGAGCAACACACGGAAACGCCGTTTACCTTCCCGCCGGAGCGGTACCTATTTATCTACTTGCACTTTGACGTGCTTTCGAACTGCTAGGTTGGCAGGAGCTGGGACTGAGCAATGGGAGCTCACCCCGTCGCAGGGATTCGAACCGCCGACCTTCTGAACGGCGAGCCCTAGGCTCTGTGGCTTCCCCAAATTGATTTCTGAACTTTGAATTTTATTGTTATTCATGTTTTTATACTGCCTTTTATGCTGCTTCTACAATTGTTTTAAATTTGTTGTTAGCTGCCCTGAGCCTGGTTTTCTGAACCGGGAAGGGCGGGGTATAAATAAAAAGTTGTTGTTGTTATTATTATGGTCCCCCCCCAAAGCAGAACTCACCCTTCCTCTCCGAGAGGCCCCCGTTGCTGGGGGTGGGGTGCTGCTTCCGCACGGGGAGGGTGCTGAAGGTGCTTGTGAAGAGCACATCCCCCGGCAGGGGCTGCTCAAAGCCGTAGGCGCTGGCATAGCTGGGGTCTCGCCTCCCGCTGCACAGGCTCTCGTCCGACAGCGTCCTCTGCAGGGTCTTCTGGGGAGACTGAGGCAGGAAGAGAGACACGGTCAGAGGAGACTCGGGAGAGGAAAGACCCGCTGAGACCGGGGACACTCTTTCTTTTTTTTAAGAATATTTATTAAGATTTTACAAGATCATACATACAAAAATACATAATAAAACAGAAAAAAATACAAAAATACAAAATACAAAAAATAAACAAATAAACAAAAAAAGTTAAAACAAATCCACTTTTTTTTGTAACCTTAAACTCATTAGCTTGTTTCTTTGACCTCCCGTTTTTGTATTCCCATTAATATAATCAAATCAGCAAATCCTTACCCTCTTTCAATTATCTTAACTCTATATCTTAACATGTTAAAACTCTTATGTTTTCACCCATTATCAATTCACTTTTGCATACTCTTTTTAACTTTGTTGCTAATACCACTTATTTTCAATCCAACATCATTTTAACATTCATTAATTTTACAGTGTTTCTGCAGACAGTCTTTGAATTTCTTCCAGTCTTCTTCCACCAACTCTTCTCCCAGGTCTCGGATTCTGCCGAGACCGGGGACGCTCTTTCTCCCACAGGGGCCAGAGAGACGCTCCTGGGAGGCCCACGAGCAAAGAGGATGGAGAGCACATCACCTGGAATCATAGAGCGGAAAGGGAACCCTGGGGGCCATCTAGTCCGCCCCCCTGAAATAATGCAGGAATTACAGTGGACAGAGGGCTTAAGAAGGAGAGTCCAGCACAATTGCAGAGGAGTCTAAACGGCTCAGAAAAGTCTTCCCAAAGTTTAGGCAAAGAATTCCCTTTGCTGTCATTGGAGCCCCTTGGTTCAGATCCCAACCTCTGGAGCCATGCAAAGCAAGCTTGTTCCCTCTTCTATGGAACAGCCCTTCAGGTACAGTCGTACCTCGGGTTCACAGACGCTTCAGCTTGCATTAGAATCATAGAATCATAGAATCATAGAGTTGGAAGAGACCACAAGGGCCATCGAGTCCAACCCCCTGCCAAGCAGGAAACACCATCAGAGCACTCCTGACATATGGTTGTCAAGCCTCTGCTTAAAGACCTCCAAAGAAGGAGACTCCACCACACTCCTTGGCAGCAAATTCCACTGTCAAACAGCTCTTACTGTCAGGAAGTTCTTCCTAATGTTTAGGTGGAATCTTCTTCCTTGTAGTTTGGAGCCATTGCTCCGTGTCCGCTTCTCTGGAGCAGCAGAAAACAACCTTTCTCCCTCCTCTATGTGACATCCTTTTATATATTTGAACATGGCTATCATATCCCCCCTTAACCTCCTCTTCTCCAGGCTAAACATGCCCAGCTCCCTTAGACGTTCCTCATAAGGCATCGTTTCCAGGCCTTTGACCATTTTGGTTGCCCTCCTCTGGACACGTTCCAGTTTGTCAGTGTCCTTCTTGAACTGTGGTGCCCAGAACTGGACACAGTACTCCAGGTGAGGTCTGACCAGAGCAGAATACAGTGGCACTATTACTTCCCTTGATCCAAAACACCCAGCCACCCCACTCACAGATGACGACCCAACCTCTGCTTAGAAACCTCCCAAGTAGAGGCCACAACCTCTCGAGGGAGTCTTTAAGACAGCGGTCATAGAATCATAGAATCCTAGAGTTGGAAGAGACCACAAGGGCCATCGAGTCCAACCCCCTGCCAAGCAGGAAACACCATCAGAGCACTCCTGACATATGGTTGTCAAGCCTCTGCTTAAAGACCTCCAAAGAAGGAGACTCCACCACACTCCTTGGCAGCAAATTCCACTGTCGAACAGCTCTTACTGTCAGGAAGTTCTTCCTAATGTTTAGGTGGAATCTTCTTTCTTGTAGTTTGGAGCCATTGCTCCGTGTCCGCTTCTCTGGAGCAGCAGAAAACAACCTTTCTCCCTCCTCTATGTGACATCCTTTTATATATTTGAACATGGCTATCATATCACCCCTTAACCTCCTCTTCTCCAGGCTAAACATGCCCAGCTCCCTTAGCCCTTCCTCATAAGGCATCGTTTCCAGGCCTTTGACCATTTTGGTTGCCCTCCTCTGGAGGGTTGCGGACTGCCGAAACCTGGAAGTACCGGAACGGGTTACTTCCGAGTTTCGGTGGTCTCGCATGTGCAGAAGTGCTAAATTGCGCATGTGCAGATGCGCCGAATCACAACCCGCACATGCGCAGACGTGCCACTGCGGGTTGCGGACCATGTGGGTTGTGAACGTGCATCACGCATGGATCATGCAACCCAAGCGTCCACTGTATTTGAAGAGGGCTGTCACCTCTCTGTAATCTCTTTTCCGGGCCAAACAGCCCCAACTCCAGCAACCATTCACAGAAGCGTAGAATCAGGGATTTGAAGTGACCTCTTGGGTCATTTAATCCAATCCCCTGCAAACGCAGGAATGTCAGCTAAAGCACTTGTGCCAGGTGGCCATTCCTCATGAGGCTTACGTTTCCATCTGGTACGCGGGATGAGACCCTACCTGCCTGCGGACTGTCTCACCAGAGTGGTGCATGCTCTGGTTATCTCCCGCTTGGACTACTGCAATGCACTCTACATGGGGCTACCTTTGATGGTGACTCGGAAACTACAACTAATCCAGAATGCGGCAGCTAGACTGGTGACTGGGAGCGGCCACTGAGACCACATAACACCGGTCTTGAAAGACCTACATTGGTTCCCAGTACGTTTCCGAGCACAATTCAAAGTGTTGGTGTTGACCTTTAAAGCCCTAAACGGCCTTGGTCCAGTATACCTGAAGGAGCGTCTCCACCTCCATCATTCTGCCCGGTCGCTGAGGTCCACCGCCGAGGGCCTTCTGGCGGTTCCCTCATTGCGAGAAGCAAAGCTACAGGGAACCAGGCAGAGGGCCTTCTCGGTAGTGGCGCCCGCCCTGTGGAACGCCCTCCCATCAGATGTCAAAGCGATAAACAACTACCTGACATTCAGAAGACATCTTAAGGCAGCCCTGTTCAGGGAAGTTTTTAATGTGTGATATTTTATTGTATTTTTGGTTTCTATGGAGGCTGCCCAGAGTGGCTGGGGAGGCCCAGTCAGATGGGCGGGGTATAAATAGTAAATTATTATTATTATTATTGTCAGGGACTCAGCGGGAGCGCAGGGAGGAGAGGAGATGGAAAGCGAGGGGGAGCAATCCGAGGGCAGCGTAGGAGAATATGACAGCAGCCCGATAGATTCCATGAGCCTCTCCAGCGAATCGGAAGATTCACAGAAGGGGGCACCGATGGGCAGGGCAAGGGGGGACCCAAGGGGGACACCCCAGAAGCAAGGGGCCAGCGGGGACTCCCAGAGCAGCAGTTGGAAGTCAGGACCAGCTTCCCCACCAGAGCGTAGTGGGGGGGAGGAGTCCCAGGTGTCAGAGCCCACATATGCACCACCAGCGAGAGAAGATGAGTCAGGGTTGACCACGCCTCCATCGGAGAGCGAGTTAACGGTTAAGAGGAAAGTTGCAGGCTGGGCGCGCGCGCCAAGTTCAAAGGTACAGGCGAGCGGCACAGAAGGTAGCCCGGATAGGGAACCAGGTCCTAAAGCCCGCCGGAAGGAGGGGCAAGAATCGTCAGGGTCAGCGTCAGAGGAGTCCAGGAAGGATGAGACCCTAGCGGGCAGGAGGGCCCAGAGGAGAAAGGAACTTAGGAAGAGGTGGAGCAAAGCGAGCGTCTTAAACTGGTGTGGAGGGGGAGGAGACTCAGACGGGACTTCGCCGGTCTAAGGTCGGGACGTAGAGCTGCACGCTGCGGCTTTAAAATGGAGACTGAATCTCAATAAAGACTTTTGTACATAACTACAGCCTAGCGTTGGTCCTCTGTGAGCTGGGACCTGGAGGCAGCTCTGACAATTATTATTATTATTATTATTATTATTATTATTATTATTATTATTCCAATCCCTGGGTCACCCTCCTCTGCACACCTTCCAGTTACCAACATCCTCCTTAAACTGTGGTGCCCAGAACTGGACACAACATTCCAAGTGTGGTCTGACCAAGGCCAAATAGAGAGGGACTATGACTTCCCGTTGATCTGGACACTAGACTTCTGTGGGTGCAGCCTGGAATAGCATTCGCTTGTTTTGCTGCTGCATCACGCAGGTGACTCACACCAAGAGTTTCCTAATCGCTCCACCTTGCTTCCTGGGCTCTGGGAAGGTGGCACAAAATAGCGGCTGGGCCCTCCCGCTTCCTGCCCCCCCAGCTCACCATTTACAGTGGTGCACCGCAAGACGAATGCCTCGCAAGACGGAAAACCCGCTAGACGAAAGGGTTTTCTGTTTTGGAGGCGCTTCACAAAACGAATTTCCCTATGGGCTTGCTTCGCAAGACGAAATGTCTTGCGAGTTTTTCCGACTTTTTCCCCCTCCCCCCCTTTTTCTAAGCCGCTAAGCCACTTATCCGCTAAGCGGATAAGCCGCTAAAAGCCGCTAATAGCGCTAAGCCGCTAAGCCGTCAATGGGCTTGCTTCGCAAGACAAAAAAACCGCTAGACGAAGAGAATCGCGGAACGGATTCTTTTCGTCTTGCGAGGCACCACTGTATTCAATTCCCTGCTACCTCCGTGCAATTCTGCAAGCGCGCTAAGTACAGTCGTACCTCGGGATGAATACGGTTCAGGTTGAGTGTTTGCGGGTTGCGCTCCACGGCGACCCGAAAGTAACAGAACACATTACTTCTGGGTTTCGCTGCTCGCGCAGATGCTCAAAATGCTGTCACGCGCATGCGCGGAAGCAGCAAAACGCAACCTGCACACGCACAGTCGCATGTTACGTTCGCTTCAGGATGCGAACGGGACTCCCGTTCACATCCAGAAGTCCCACTGTACAGTCATACCTCAAGCTGAATGTGCTTCAGATTGAGCGCTTTTGGGTTGCGCTCCGCGGCAACCCGGAAGTAACGGAGAGCGTTACTTCCGGGTTTCACAGCTCGCGCATGCGCTGACGCTCACAATGACGTCACACGCATGCATGGAAGTGGCAAAACACAACCCGCGCACACACAGACACGTCGTCGCATCTTACGTTCCATTCAGGATGCGAACGGGGCTCTGGAAGGGATCCCGTTCGCAACCCAAGGTACCACTGCACTGTATTTTTCGCTCCATACGACGCACATTTTCCTCCTAAAAAGTAAGGGGAAATGTCTGTGCGTCTTATGGAGCGAATGTGTGTTTGATTGCTGCCTCCCTTTCTGGCCCCGCCCCCTTGCCCTGGCCTCCGTTGTTGAATGTTCTGCAGACGGAGGCCGTTTGTTTCCCCAGCAATGTGTGACTGGCTGATTAGATTACAGTGGTACCTCGGGTTAAGTACTTAATTTGTTCCGGAGGTCTGTTCTTAACCTGAAACTGTTCTTAACCTGAAGCACCACTTTAGCTAATGGCGCCTCCTGCTGCCACCGCAGCACAATTTCTGTTCTCATCCTGAAGAAAAGTTCTTAACCTGAAGCACTATTACTGGGTTAGCGGAGTCTGTAACCTGAAGCGTATGTAACCCGAGGTACCACTGTATCTGTCTGGAAACTGTAGAAACAGCTCCCTTTCCTTTCCTAAAGAAGCTGCAGAACTGTGAGTTGAACCCCATAAAAACAGGATTTTTTCCCTTTGCAAAGTAAGCTCAACAACTTTGAGCTGATCCTCAAAAAAGGGGGCTTTCCCCCTTTCCTCCTCTAAGAACTAGGTGCGTCTTATAGTCGGGTGCGTCTTATGGGGCGAAAAATACGGCAAATCACGCAGTGAGTTGCATGTCTGCTGGACTCTGCGTGCTGCCAGTCCCCTCTTCCTCCCAAACTCACCAAATCCCTCTCCTGCTCGGCGGAGCCGCCGTCCATGATGATCAGCTTCTTCAGGTCGTCCTCAATGGTGGACTTGTAGGTCTTGCGTGGGGAGCGGAGGTCACGCAGGGAGGCCCTTAGGCGTGGCTGCCCGAAGACATTCTTGGTGTTCAGGTCCACTTGCCTGGGGGGAGAGAAAAGGGGGTGATGGAGAGGAGAGGCTACAAAATTCAGGGCTTTTTCACTTAGGGGAAAGGCAGTGTTATCGGAGAACTCTGAGGGCTCCCTTGGACAAAAAACAAGGACACCAGCCAGGAATACGAGAGCAAAACAGCAGCCAGTAGGCTTGGTCTTTATTGAAGACTGTCGCGACAGGACTCCCACAAGATGGAAGCCCGGAACAAAAGAGAACCCAAACTTTTATTAGCTGCTGATCCCCATGTTACACCCCCCCAAACTACATCACTTGTACATCATGAAAGGGGAGGTCTGGTGGCAGTAATCTGAGCATCCTGGACCCTGCCCCATGGTTCCCCTTGCCCTCCACCAAACACCCATCAAGTGTAACAAAAGAGATCTTTACATTTCCCTGTTTCCCAGCCAAGTTAATCACACCCTTTTCGCTTCATCTGGGTTTGTTATTTCCAATATGGCTACATGTCTGGCACTCAGGTATCAGGATGCCGGGGATTATCACTCAGGCAGAGGGGCTGCTGAGTAGCTGAGCTCACATGTTGTCAGGGAACTGACATCGGAGCCAGAGGTGGAGACAAGGCTCTCAAGCGATGCTGGAGAGGAGCCCAGCAGAGAGAGAGGGAGCTCATCGGCTGGGGAAGGAAATCAGTGTAACACCAGGGATAAAGGAGGGCTGATGGGAGAATCGGCGAGGGGGCTCCAGGACACTTTGCTGGAGACCAGCGGGGAGAGCACGGGTCCTCCGCTACCCACACCCACCCTGCGCAGAAGACTTCCGCGCAGGGAAAGTAGGCGTAGACTTGGCGTCAAAGAACTTCTTTGCTGGAAGAAGTTCAAGAAACGCCCACTGACGGATACTGCTAGCGACTGAACAGCCACGAAGTGAAGGGCTGTCCAGCCAGGAAAGGTTTAACCAGGCTACCTAGCCAGGAGTGGCGGCAACTTACGCACGAGCAACCCCTTATAACCATTACACATGTCTATATGAATTTCTGAAGTTTTCCAGTGAGCCAGTACATAGACACATTTATCAGTGAATTCTTACATTTGGTGTCGTGCAGCAGAGGCCCTTTGAATAGATAGGAAGAAACTGTGATGAAGTGTTTTGTGGGGACAAATCACAAAAGTCACAAAAGTGATTGTGCTGGTTTTGGTAGTGGGCTGCATGTGCATGATATCGGCTGGAGGGGAACCCCCCCCCAACCTATACATAAATTCCTGCAACAGTAGTACAGCTTGTTCCCTAAGTTGCACAGACTTCATTGGCCTTCCAGAAGCACACCTCAAGAGCCACCTGGTTGGCCATGGCGGGGTGCGCTCCTTGCTCCCCCCCCCCAGCAGCCCACCCCCCCATGCCCCAGATGCAGGCCAAGCCGCAGAGCAGCAGGACCGCCTTCATCCATCCAACGGGAGCTGATGCGTTCAAGGGCTGCTGTGGCTGATCTGTCTCTCTGCCCCCCAGCCCCCAACCCCAGGCAGGAGTGCTGGCAAGGGGTCTGCACATGCTCAGAGGCCCTCTCATCTTCGCTTCTGCCTTGCACGCTCCAGGGGGCAAGTCCTAAACAAAAATCAAGCCCAGCCAAAATGGCTTCGAATGCGCCTCCCTCTTTCCCCGCCCCCCAGCAGAAGGAGAAGGCCAGGCCCCCTACTCACTTTTTGGGGTCTGCAAAGGCCGTGGGCCTGGCGGGGGTCTCCTCGCCCCTCTTCCACCCAGCTGGGAGGTGCTTGTTCCTGCCGCTCTGCTTGGAGAAGAAGGACTTGGGAACAGAGGCCGAGAGCTGGAAGGAGCTGGACTGTGGCATGTGGGGGCCCCGTGTGGTGTCAGCTGGGGGCGCCTTGTACGCCTGGGCGGGGTACGTGGCCCTGCCGCTGCTGAAAAACAGAGAGGAGGCTCAATTCACCATGGGGAGGGTGTTGGGGACACAGGAAGAGATCGCTAGTGTGATAGGGATTTTGAGGTCTTAGATATATGTTAAATGTTCATAAGTGTACCAACCAAGCACATACATAGATCAGCACAGGAAGACCAACCTGGAACCATTTTGATTCCCAAACTGTCCCAAACTGAGCAAATGTTTTCTCTGCAAGGTCAAAGTGGAAAAGCCTCCCCATTGTCTTTTCCTTCACAAATCCTGTCTTAAGGGTATGTCTGTTTTTTGAATAGGGTGTGAGCCTGTGACCTGGCCCAGGAACTAAGTATTTATCACTACAAAAGAATGGCCAGGCTACCCAGGAAATCCAATCAAGTAACCTGCCAGACAAGAGATAAACAACAACAGGAGAAAAACAATATTCAAATTTCTGTTTTAGACCGCCTTTTCTGTGATGTAGGTGTGATGTATCTAAGGGGTGGTCTTAGGTTACACCCCTTCTGTGCTGTATGTATGATGTTTCTGGGGGTGGTCTTGATCTACAGGGTGGCAATTTCAAAAGTCTTTATAAGGCCTTGCACGCCATTTTTCTGGGTCCCTCGTCTCTCTTGAGGGTGAGGGGAGCACCCTGTTGCAACAGATCAATAAAGATCAAGCTTACTAGCTGCTTTGCTTCTCAATATTCTCTGGTTGGCCTCTGTTATTCTCTCCTACCAATAGGGAACCTATGCAAGGACTCTGTATGGGTTCTTGGATACCCCATAAGGGAAAAGGGCAATTTTTGTTGACAACACAGACATGCAGCTCCCCTGCAAGGGGGCAGGAGTTCTGTGGGGAGAGGCCACCTGACCAAAGGGGTCTTGCTCGTTCAGCTGCTACCTGGGACCTGTGAAAAAAAGACAGCTACGGAACCCAGAAATTACACAAAACAAAACAAAAGAATTGCCGTGAAAATCCCTGAAACGAGAGGTAATCGACTATGGAATTGAATAAAAAAAATTAAGGAAAAATTAACCAAAGACTTAACGAGATGCCGGCTACAAAACTCGTTTCACGGAACTAATCAGTTTCCTCAGAAGGAAATAAAGAATTTTAAACCGTAAATAATTTTAAGTGATATCAAGCAAACTCAAGAGCAGGGCTGAGACGCTTCCTTGAGTTTACAAAAAAGGTATAAAAACCTCAATGACAAGTTTTAAACATAGCCCTATTTAAGAGAACATTGTAAACCTTAAATGGTTTTCAATGATTCCCAGCAAACTCAAGAGCAGGGCTAAAACGCTTCCCTGAGTTTACAAAAAGAAAAACTTACAAAGGAATATGAGATAAGCTGTTTTAAGTTTCAAACAAACTCAAAAACAGGGCTAAGCGCTCCTGACTGCTGATGTTAAAGACTGCTACCTGGGACATGGCGTGCTTGTGGGGAATGGCCACCAGGGGGCAGGAGGGGCTGCTGTTTTAGGGCGCCCATTAGGGGGTGATTTGGGGGAGGAGGTTGGGTGGCATAGGGTTAAAAACATGTTTTTCCACTGTGCATGTTTTACGCATCACCATTATATTTGTTCATATCCCACTTTTCTCCCCATACGGGGACTTTAAGGAGGCTTACAGCTAAAGTAAGAACAGCCACAAACAGAAGGGGGAAAGCAATACAGTGGTAGCCCGCAAGACGAACGCCTCGCAAGACGACAAACCCGCTAGACGAAAGGGTTTTCCGTTTTGGAGGCGCTTCGCAAAACGAATTTCCCTATGGGCTTGCTTCGCAAGATGAAATGTCTTGCGAGTTTTTCCGACTTTTTCCCCCTTCCCCCCCCCTTTTTCTAAGCCGCTTATCTGCTTATCTGCTTATCCGCTAAGCTGATAAGCCGCTAAAAGCCGCTAAAAGCCGCTAATAGCGCTAATCCGCTAAGCCGTCAATGGGCTTGCTTCGCAAGACGAAAAAACCGCTAGACGAAGAGCCTCGCGGAACGGATTCTTTTCGTCTTGCAAGGCACCACTGTAGTTGAAAACAATTAAACGTTAACAGAATAGCAGTATCTATATAAAAACATGCAGAATCGTGACAATGAAAACATCACCACGCTGATTAATGCCCTCCCCTCAGACGTCAAGGGAATAAACAACTATTTGACTTTTGGAAGACACCTGCAAGGCACTCCTGTAACTTCTTAATGATTGGTTCTTTCTTCTGCTTTTAATATTTTGTTGGGAGCCGCCCAGAGCGGCTGGGGCAACCCAGTCGGATCAGAGATATAAATAATAATAATAATTAGTTAAAGGAAAGGAGGGAAGTCCAGGAGATTCTTTGGAATCTTGTTTCTGTGTTGTATGTTGCATATTTGACTGTAAAAGTTTGATCTAAAAAACCAAATAAATAAATACAGTGGTACCTCGGGTTTAGAACTTAATTTGTTCTGGAGGTCCATTCTTAACCTGAAACGGTTCTTAACCTGAGGTACCACTTTAGCTAATGGGGCCTCCCACTGCCGCTGTGCGATTTCTGTTCTCATCCTGAGGTAAAGTTCTTAATCCGAGGTATTATTTCTGGGTTAGCAGAGTCTGTAACCTGAAGCATTTGTAAACTGAAGCATCTGTAACCCGAGGTACCACTGTATTATTATTATTATTATTATTATTATTATTATTATTAATAATAATAATGTCATCAGGATTGTATAAATAATAGTAATATTATGATTATCATTATCATTATCATCATCATCATCATCAAAGCACCAGCCTTTCCGTTATCCAAGAGGGACAGGGAGGAGCAAGAAGGCCTTGCAGAGGGTTGGACTAGATGAGCCCTGGGTTCCTTTCCCACCCTACAATTCTATGGTTCTAGCAGGGGCACCCGGGAGAGAGGGGGCCAGCCCCAGAGAGGCCCCGCTCACCTTGGCTGCTTGAAGTGGTGGTTCCCGCTGCCGCCCCGGGCAGCCCCTCCGGAGCCCACCCCAAAGGCCTTGGGGCCGTGGTAGCCCCAGCTCTGCCCGCCGGAACCGACGGCCGGGGACGTGTCCCTGCGCTTGCCGCTGGCCGCAGCCTCGTGCAGGGCGCCGCCGAAGGGTGGCGGGGCCTTGGTGGCAGGCTTGTCCCTGCGCGAGGAGGACTTGGCGCTGGTGGCGTCGATGCCGCTGTCACTGGAGCCCCCCTTGGCCAGGGGGTCCGGGTCGGCCTCGGCTGGGTCGGGCGTGTCGAACCAGCGCTCGTCGCTGTGGCTGCTGGAGGCGTTGCTGGAGAGCGTGTTGCTGCTGGAATGGCTGCTGGAGTACTGCCCTTCACCCTGGAAGCGGGGAGAGCAAGGGCGTCAGGCCTGCGGAGGGGGAGGCCTCTGCGGGAAGGGGGTCCCCCCGCCAGCTCCCACCCCAGCTCACCTTGGAGTGCCGGTTGGGAGAGTCCTTGCCCGCCAGCTCCTGCCTGCTCGGCCGCTTGCTGCCAGATGGTGCCGACGCCCTGGGCTGTGCGGGCACATGCCAAAGAGGCTCTGCCAAGGTCAAAGGAAGCCGGGAGTCACACCTTCAGAAAGAGCCCCTTGTTCTCTCTCTCTCTCTCTCTCTCTCTCTCTCTCTCTCTCTCTCTCTCTCTCACACACACACACACACACACACACACCAGCCTGCCACATGCTCCAGCGACTTCCAATAACGGACTTCTGGCTGCTAGATCAGGCCCAGGGGAAGCCTAAGGGGAAGTCCGCAAGCAGCATTCAAACACAAAACCTTCGCCCCTCCTGCGGCTTCCAGAAGCACAGCTGGGTCCCGTGAGAGGGGCCCCCTTCAGCCTGGTCCAAGGCGTGAGAGATGGGGCTGAGGCTCGCTGGCAAGGGGCGGGCACGACAGGCCTGCGCTTCTCTCATGAAGCCTCCTTTCCTTGCCCAGAGCCCAGGGCAAGCGCTTCCGCTTTGGCCTCATGGGATGCGCTGCTCCTAGGCCAGCACAGAGCTAGGATGATTATTTATAATAATAATAATAATAATAATAATATTTTTTTATTTATACCCTGCCCTTCCCGGTTCAGAAAACCGAGCTCAGGGCAGCTAACAACAAATTTTAAACACTTAATTGATGCAACAAAAAACAGTATAAAACATGAATAACAATAAATTCTGAATTAAAAAATCAATTTAGGGGGGGAAATCCATCCAACAAACATGAGATGATCACCAGGGCTAGCTCGCTGAATTAGTCCTACTTGGGCCAGTGAGGAGGCCAGGGGAGAATTAGCTGTGGGATCCCAGAGCGGGTAATCTTCATAAAAAGGGGAGGGGGGAAGGAAGGGGAATAAAGGCTACGTTCAGATTGAAAGCCACGCGGAACAGCTCTGCCTTACAGGCCCTGTGGAAGGAGGTTAAATCCTGAAGGGCCCTGGTCTCATGGGGCAGAGCATTCCACCAGGTCGGAGCCATCACTGAGAAGGCCCTGGCCCTGGTGGAGGATATTTATCACATTTAGATTTATTACCTTTCCCTCCAAGGAGATCAATGGGCTGTACATGGTTCTCCTCCCCTCCCCTTTATCCCCACAACAACCCTGTGAGGTTGGTTGTATCCCCAAATCACCCACATGGGAGCATAGTCTCAGCCTGCAGGTGACCGGGGGGGGGCATGCAAGTGAACACGCCCTTCCTCCCAGCATCCTTAGATGAACAACCAGAAGCCTGACCCAAATACCTCCTGCCCGCCTGCCCCACGGCTGCGTCCTCAGAAGCCCCATGGAACAGTCTCTCTGGGTGCCCCAAAGACAGCTATAAGACACCTGTCAGGGTTTCTTGAGTTGCGATTCCCGCATTGCAGGGGTTGGGCTGGATGACTCCTGGGGAGTCCAATCCCCCAATTTTATGATTCTATAAAGGGCTGAGTCCAGGCCCAGACAGAGGGGGGCGGGTCCATATGGGCCACTTGGCCCGGGCCTCCGATTCCAAAAGGGGGCCTTGGTCAGCATATTCATCTATATTTTCCATTTTGTCTTTACAGTGGTGCCCCGCAAGACGAATGCCTCGCAAGACGAAAAACCCGCTAGACAAAAGGGTTTTCCGTTTTTCGATGCACTTTGCAACACGAATTTCCCTATGGGCTTGCTTCGCAAGACGAAAACGTCTTGCGAGCCTTGCGATTTTTTCCGCCCCCCCCCCCTTTTCTAAGCCGCTAAGCCGCTAATAGTCACTAAGCCGCTAATTGCGCTAATCCGCTAATCCGCTAATAGGGTTGCTTCGCAAGACGAAAAAACCGCTAGATGAAGAAACTCGCAGAACGGATTATTTTCGTCTTGCGAGGCACCACTGTATATGCAGATACGGTTCAAGCCTTGAAATAAAATTATTTGTCAGCATAACTTTTGTGAAAATTATTTATATACTTACTTTAGTTATAAGGCTTCAGTTATCCCGGGGGTAAAAAAAAGGGGGGGCAGTATACCTGAAGAAGCGTCTCCACCCCCATCGTTCTGCCCGGACACTGAGGTCCAGCGCTGAGGGCCTTCTGTCGGTTCCCTCACTGCAAGAAGCAAAGCTACAGGGAACCAGGCAGAGGGTCTTCTTGGTAGTGGTGCCTGCCCTGTGGAACGCCCTCCCACCAGATGTCAAGGAAATAAACAACTACCTGACATTTAGAATAAATCTGAAGGCAGCCCTGTTCAGGGAATTTTTGACATCTTAGTGTATTTTTGGTCTTTGTGGAAGCCGCCCAGAGTGGCTGAGGAAACCCAGCCAGATGGGCGGGGTACAAATAATAAATCATCATCATCATCATCTACCTGGCCCGGGCCTCTGCCTGGCTCTGCAAGGCCCTGGCTGACCCCAACTCAGTCCCACAACCCGCCGCCCCCCCTGGAAACCCCACACCCCCTTACCAGGCTTGGGCCTCTCCATGGTGCTCTCCTGGCTGGCCACCCCCCCGGAGGAAGAGCAAGAGTCGCCGTTGGAGGCTGCCTCGTGGGCATAGAGGGGGTCGAAGGGCATCAGGGGCCGCTGCGCCTGTGGGGCTGCATACCTGTGTGTGGAACTGGGAGAGAGAGAGAGAAAGGAGAGATGGAATGAGGCAGGTGGCAGCTCAAGAAGGCAAACTGAGGCTGGGAGGGGGGGCGAATAACACCACCCAGGCTGCCTCCCCGTTCATTAGCAGGTTTTAAAAATACCAAATTTGTGGCAGGGGGGAGGAGAGGGAAGGAGGGGGATGAAGATGCGCAGCGCTCCTCAGTTCGGTGGCCCAGGCAACGGAGGAACAGCCCAGAAAGAGATGAGTAGAAGGGAAATGGGGAGGCTCAGCACACAGCCCCCCGACCACCATTCTCCAGGCCCCCCCCCCCAGAGCAGCAACGCTTCACGACCTCTCGGGGCAGGAGCTGCAGCGGAAGACTCAAGTCAAGTCCCAGGCCAGAGGAAGAAGATGCCCTCTTCCCCAGTCAGGTGGGCAGGGGGCAGCAAGGGCACCCCACCCCAGACCCTCCTCCACTCTCCAGCTTCAGAGGGCGAGAGAGCAAGGAGAGGCTGCAGCAGGACCCAGTTTCTGAGGCCCTGACTGGTGCCCTGCGAGGGTCCCCATTCACTAGGCATGCCAGCCGATGGCTAATGCCAACCAGGCTGGATGGAGTGGCAGCAACGGCCCCCTAGAGAAAGGGAGAGGATGCTTCTCTCAGGCACCATGCCATGATGCCAGCCAGCACCTCAAGCTCAGCCTGCTGCCCCTTCCTGGCTCAACCCCTTCACTGCCCTCTCTGAAGTGGCCCAGCGCATGCCAGGCCGACCCGTCGCTCCCCCACACGCCAAGCGCTGCCCGTCTGGCTAATGCCCCCCCACCTCAGCAGGACTGGCGCCCCTTGTGCTCAGGGTGGGGCCTGGCACTGAAGCGTCCAAGCATTTTGCAGCGGGCACCGTTTGCGCGGGGTCGCCGTGAAGGGGAACGAAGAGGAAAAAAGGAGATGGAGGGTGCAAAATGCCCTTTCCCAACCCAAACACCTCCACCCGCCCACTTCGCAGGGTATCACAAGGTGCCAGCCAAACCTTCTCTGCCACTTGGCACCTTTTTGTCACACGTTGCAGCGCCAAGGACATCGCAGGAAACAGGTAGGCGCCTCTGCAGCTTTGCTACTTCTTGTCCCTATTTCTTTCACAACTGCTTGCCATGCAGAGTGATGGGTGAAGCCCCCTGCCCTGCTGTCCCCCAACCAACCTGGCAAGACGCCCCTGCTGGGGTGGGGTGGGGAATATTCAGCAGCCTGGGAACGAAGGCCAGAGCTCCCAGGGCTGGGGTCCCAAACTCTCTCTGTGCTGAGAATCGAACCCTTTGCCCTTCTTCCCCCCTCGCTGCAGGGCCTTGCCCGGTTTCCACCTGAGAAACCGATGTGCAGAGACCCCCTTGGGGTTGCCCCCCCCCCGGTGCCTACCTTTCTGGAGATGGCTTGTAGCGGGCATAGGTCGCCCCCGCCGCTGCCCCAGAAGAGCCTGGCATGGAGAAGCTGCCCGAGGGCTGGCGATAGGACAGGATCCTCTCTGCCCCAGGCTGCGAGGAAGAGAGCGCTGGGGGCGTTTCTGGGAAGCTCACTGGCCTGGCGGGAGGGAGAGAGAGAGAGAGAGAGAGAGAGAGAGAGAGAGAGAGATGTATCAGGAAGAGGAACTTCAGCGCTCTCCCTGGTGCCCAGCAGCGCCTCGGCAGGCAGCTCCGCACATGTGTCTGACGCCAGAGCCTCTTCTGAACATCCTCAGCAGAGAGAGATAATGGAGCAATTAGTCAAGGGGGGGGGGGGGAGGCAATGGGAGAAGGAAAGAGCTTGAGTCATGACCCACAGGGCACATGCGCTCTGCGGCAGGACCGTCCAAAGGGCACTGGCAGGCAGGGAGAGCCGCCGGGAAGCTCCCAAGATGTTGGATGCAGCAGCAGCAACAGGAGGGCGAGGCTGCCAGGGGGGAGAAATTGAGCATGCCAAGCGCCCCCCGCCCCACGCCCGACCACCCTCCTCCTCCTCACCTCTTGCCATGCAGGGACTGGGGCTCTCGGTAAGGGGCCACGGCGCTCTGCTTCGGGGTCCTGGTCAGGGACTGGGACTGGCCGTGGCTCGGCTGCGAGGAGCCGTGGGTGGCAGAGCTGCTCCACTGCCAGGCGGAGTTGCTGCGGTAGGGGGGCCGGTAGCCCACCGGCAGGCTCTCCTGCTCCCCCTTGGCCTCCAGGGTGCTCATCTTGAAGGACTCGGCCCAGCCCCTGCAGAGGGAGAGAGCAGAGCAGAGGCGCACTGAGCAAAGCTCTCCACCGTCCGCACGGCACGGGGTTGGGCTGGATGACCCTCCACACCCCTTCCGACTCTTCCTTTAGAGCAGCGGTTCTCGACCTGTGGGTCCCCCTGAGCTCTGGCCTTGCTAGCTAGGGGTGATGGGAGTTGTAGTTCAACAACATCTGGGGACCCACAGGTTGAGAAAGGCTGCTAGCGCCATCGAAGTTGCCCTCATGGCCTCCACCAGGCCAGAGGCAACGTAAGCAGATCCTAACCCTAACCCTAAGAACCCAGGAATCGTGATAGACTGCCTCTGGAGCTGGAGGCTCCACAATAACAAGTAAGAAGAGCTTGGCTGCTGGATCAGGCCCAGACTATGCCAAGGTAAACCCGCAAGCGGGATATGAGCACAAAAGTCCTCTCCCCATCTCCTGTGACTTCCAGCAATTAGCAGTCAGGAGCGCCGCTGCCTCCAACTGTGAAGGCACAGCATAGTCATCCTGGCTAAGAGCCATCGACAGCCCTCCCCTCCTCCTCCATGTATTTCTCACACCCTCTTTTAAAGCCATCCCTTGCTCCTGTGGGAGGGAGTTCCACAGTCCAACACTGAGCTGCATGAGGAAGGACTTTTCAGTTACCTGAGTCATGCACACGGCAGGGGCTGCCAAGATGTGCGGCTTATGAAACAAGGAGAGAGACATGTGCTCAGAGAGGTGGTGGGGAGCTGTGCTCATTGACCCCCCCCCCAAACACACTTTGCAGCTCCAATCCTCCAATGGCCTGATGTAAGAACTTCCATGCAATTCTCGGAAGCAAAGAATCACGCTGAGTCAACCTTTGCAAAGATCTCTCGCCATGACTCACGCTCCACTCTCCCCATCCAGCACGTGTCTCTGGGCTGCCCCCCAATTCCAAAAGGAGCCCCTCTTTTCTGGCTCTCTCTTGGGAGACCCCAGGAGGGTTCAAGGCCAGCGGCCACCTCTGCACCAAACCAGAACTTCCGGCGCAGCGGGAAGGCTGGCTTTCAGAATGGGAGGAACAGCCTCCAGGCTCCGTGGGATTGATGGAGACACCCTCCCGCTTCGTGATGGGCCCCCCCTGGCCAGGTGGGTCTGTACCCATTCCTCTGGGGTGCTACTGTTTGCTGGGGGGGGGCACAGCACACGGAGCTGCAGATTTCACTCACCCAGGCAAGTCTCTAGCAAAAGCGAGCATCTGATTCCTCCCTCCGCCAGCTGGATCTCCAAAAAGCAGTGCTGGGAAGGATGAAGTCATTGGCAACAAGCCTTGGCAAGGGGAGGCCCCCCCCCGGCAACACCTAGCGCCGGAGCCGGCTTTCAGGGCCCAACAGCACCATCCCACTCAAATTTCAAGGCCTCCAATAACTGCCTCTGCTGTGGGAGCCCCACTGCCCACCCCCTTGGCTCTGTGGTGAGTAAGGCCAAGCAGCCGCCTCAGTGCCAGTTCAGCCATTGGGCTCGTGCGCTCCATTCGGCACCGGCAATTTGGTTGGGGGGGGGCGGAAGGAGGGCGGACTTGCCGGCAAGCCGAGGGGTGCCTCAACTTGCTCTCCCAACCACACCTGGCGAATCAGGCAGGAAGCTGGAGAGGCCAAGGGCACAGCTGGGGCTCGCGAGGATGCTACTTAACTCTTTGCAGGCTCTATGCACCCGCCTCCTCTAGAGGAGATGAGTAAGAGCAGCCCACTCGCAGGCGGGAGCGGAAAGGGGCCACGCAGGGTGGAGAACTTCCCAAAAAGGGGAGTCTGGGAAAAGCCAGCATGAAACGCTCGCCGTCCTCACCTCGCTTGCTGCAAACGCAGCTTTTCACATCCAAAGCGCTTAAAAAACAGGAACCGCAAAGCTCGCCTTCCCCCCTTGCTGAGGAATTCCCTCCCCGCAGCTTCCGGCCGGATGCTGAAGTCACACCTGAAATGCGTGTCTGCAGGACGCACCCTCTTCCCATGGCCATTATTTGTTCTGGCTTGCTTTTAATTCTGGGTTTTAAAGTGCCGTGAGCTGCCCTGGGGACGTGTCGGTGAAGGGCAGGTAATAAACCTCTGAACAACCACAACAACGACAACACTAATGTTTACAGATGGGAGGCTGAGTCGGCAACCTGCCTGTGGTCAGCTGTGGCATGCAAACCCAGAAGGCCCCCCCCCCACCTCACCCCCACAAAGGGTCCATGTGTAAAACTCTTGCCCACCACTTGGCCATGCTGTCTTCTGGCAAGAAGCGTTCGGATGCTGTTTAGATCAGGATCAATGTCAAGAGGACAATGGCTAAAGAACCAGGAGTACCGTATTTTTCGCTCCATAAGACACACTTTTTTCTTCCTAGAAAGTAAGGGGAAATGTCTATGCTTCTTATGGAGCAAATGCGTGGTCCCTGGAGCCGAATTGCCCGGGGCGAAAAGCAGATCATGCAATGGTGCAAAAACGTAGTTACAAAGCATGGATCCACATGGATTCTCAGGATTTTTGCATTGGGCTACTCCAAACTCACCATCAAATCACATGTTTGTGGCCACAGCATGAACCACAAAAATCATACATCCACAGTTTCATTCAGAATATTTTTTTTCTTGTTTTCCTCCTCTAAAAACTACTAGCGTCTTATGGTCAGGTGCATCTTATGGAGCGAAAAATACGGTAACTCCATCTCTACCCCCCGCTGATGTCTCGCTCACCAGAATAAGAGTTTGCTCAGTAACAGGACATCTACCACCGGTCTTGCAACGATTGCTCCCAAGCATCCACTGACTACAACCTGGGAGAGATGATGCGCAGGGGCCGGGCTCTGTGCTGCCCTCCCCGCTAGACTCTGGACTTGAGCCAGGGACTGTTCCCTCCTGCTCTGGCGACTGGGAGGCCTGGAGCGGATCTGAATCCTGAACCGACATCTGAAACGGCTCCTCGCTCTCCTCCCCCAGACTCCTCAGGCGCAAAACAGCTGTACGCCGGCATGGTTACGTTCCAGCAATGCAGGGTGTGGCCCAGATTCCCCCCCAGGGAGCCCTCATTCCTGAGCAATGCAGTCAGTCCTGAGTAGGGTGTCAGCACACCCGTCCTCGCTCTCTGTTAGCCTCTGCTCCTGGGAAACGGGCGGAAAGCATCGTCCCAAGACAGAATGGCCAGGCCTTTGGAAGAACAACTTTTGCTGGAGGAGGGCCAGCAAGGCTTCTTCAGGGTCAAGTCACAGAATTCTAGAACTGTAGAGTTGGAAGGGAACCCCAAAGTCATCTAGTCCAACCCCCTGCAGTGTCTAACCTGAAGGAGCGTCTCTACCCCCATCGTTTGGCCCGGACACTGAGGTCCAGCTCCGAGGGCCTTCTGGTGGTTCCCTCTCTGCGAGAAGTGAAGCTACAGGGAACCAGGCACAGGGCCTTCTCAGTGGTGGCTCCCGCCCCGTGGAACGTCCTCCCATCAGATGTCAAGGAAATGAACAACTAGCTGACTTTGAGAAGACATCTGATGGCAACCCTGTACAGAAGTTTTTAATATTTGATATTTTATTCTGTTTTTAATCTGTTGGGAGTTGCCCAGAGTGGCTGGGGAAACTCAGCCAGATGGGCGGGGTATAAATAAATAAGTTATTATTATTATGCTATAAGCATAGGGACACGGGTGGTCTAAACCACAGAGTCTAGGGCTTGTCAACCGGAAGGTCGGCGGTTCGAATCCCCACGACAGGGTGAGTTCCCGTTGCTCAGTCCCAGCTCCTGCCAACCTAGCAGTACAATAGCAGTACGATAGCATGTCAAAGTGCAAGTGGATAAATAGGCACCGCTCCGGCGGGAAGGTCAACGGTGTTTTTGTGCGCTGCTCTGGTTCGCCAGAAACGGCTTGGTCATGCTGGCCACATGACCCAGAAGCTGGACGCTGGCTCCCTCAGCCAATAAAGCGAAATGAGCGCCGCAACCCCAGAGTCGTCCGCGACTGGAAAGGGGTGATACAGGAACTTCTGTGTACTTAAGACTCTCCAAAAGCCACTGATCACGTCCCTCACCAAAGACTCTTGAGTAAGCGTAGCAGACACAGATTAACAGGAGAGGGCCTGTCACGGGATTCAGCTCTACAGCTGCAAATAAAATGTTGTGAGTGTGTTGTAAAGTGCAATAAACAAATGTAACACTAGATGGCTATTGTTAGCCTTATGGCGAATTCAATACATTTTTCAATATGGGGGAAAAAAGCATTTCCACAGTGTTTTTTTTATATGTGTCTAGATTCCACCATGGACTGGTAACTGGTTAAGGAACAGGAGAACCAGAGAACAGGTATGTGGAAAGTCCCTCAAGCATCGCTTGGGCCTCTGCTTGCTAACTTGTTCACAAATGACCTGGAGTTGGAGGAGAGCAGAAAGGGGCCAAATTTACAGATCACATACAGGAGCAAAAAGGGATCGTGAGGAATTGAAACTAGAGTAATGTGAAGCCCATTGGCTCAAAATATTTCCTCACTTGGCATGTGTTTAGGGGGAGCTGGAACTGGCAGTGACTGCCCAGGAACGAGATCATGGGGTTGTACGGAATTAGCAAAATCCAAACGTTGGACCAGCCATCCTGATTTCCGTGCACAAAGCTTATTGCAGAGATTAGATGGTAGTCAGTCTTTATTGAGTCTTTATCTTTACTGAGCCATCTGCTCTGATTGGTTTATGGGGCGCTTAGACAACACTGGGGGGACGCGGGTGGCGCTGTGGGTTAAACCACAGAGCCTAGGGCTTGCCGATCGGAAGGTCAGCGGTTCGAATCCCCGCGACGGGGTGAGCTCCCGTTGCTCAGTCCCTGCTCCTGCCAACCTAGCAGTTCGAAAGCACGTCAAAATGCAAGTAGATAAATAGGTACCACTCCGGTGGGAAGGTAAACGGCATTTGCGTGCACTGCTCTGGTTCCCCAGAAGTGGCTTAGTCATGCTGGCCACATGACCCGGAAGCTGTACGCCGGCTCCCTCGGCCAATAAAGCGAGATGAGCGCCGCAACCCCAGAGTTGTCCGCGACTGGACCTTACGGTCAGGGGTACCTTTAGACAACACTGAGCCTCCATCCTGCCTCTTTCCTGATTTCTAGGCTTCCCCTCATCACTCATCCACCCACCCCACATTTCTCAAGGCATTTCTCTGTCACTTTCCAAACTGCAAGAAGTCTCTTTTGAAACATGGATATGTTGCGCTAGGGAGACAAAGGCCACAAGACACCCAAACTCCCCTCTCCCCACTGCTCCAGCACTTGGGGCAAGAAGAAAGGTTGAGCGACCACCTCGCCACACACCCTGAAACCTCCTGGGACCTTAGGTTGACAGCTGGGCAATTAATAAAAACCGTAACAGCAAACAGTACACCATAAGTGACACGATAGCACGGTTTCAGAAAATGAGGAGAGGATTTCAGGTGATAAATCCAATGGGATGGGATGCATTTCGATTACCTGCAGAGAAGGCGGATATTGATCATGGCTTGCATCCAGCAGACTGGACACAAAGAAATATTCGGAACATGCGAAAGCAGCTTGAAGCATTAGGCTTGTATTTTAGTTGGGATCGGGAAATAACCACTTGTTTGCCAGAGTACTATAAGTGGACACAGTACAGTGGTGCCCCGCAAGACGAATGCCTCGCAAGACGGAAAACTCGCTAGACGAAAGAGTTTTCCGTTTTGGAGGTGCTTCGCAAAACGAATTTCCTATGGGCTTGCTTCGCAAGACGAAAATGTCTTGCGAGTTCCTGCGTTTTTTTTTCCTTCCCCCCCTTTTTCTAAGCCGCTTATCTGCTAAGCCGCTAAAAGCCGCTAAACCGCTAATAGCGCTAATCCGCTAAGTCGTCGATGGGCTTGCTTCGCAAGACGAAAAAAACCGCTAGACGAAGAGACTCGCGGAACAGATTCTTTTCGTCTTGCGAGGCACCACTGTATCTTTTTATTAAGCTTTATGAAGTGGGGTTAGCCTATGAAAATGAAGCAATGGTTAATTAGGACCCTGTGGATTAGACTGTTCTTGCTAATGAACAGGTGGATGAAAATGGCTGTTCGTGGCGTTCAGGAGCAAAAGTGGAAAAGAAATACCTCAAACAGTGGTTCATTAAAACATCTGTCTATGCAAAGGCTTTGCTCAATGGTTTGTCAGATCTCCCCAAGTGGTATGGAATAGAGAAAATACAAGCTCATTGGTTAGGAGACTGTGTTGCATGCTATTTTGAGTTCATGCTAAAGACTAAGAAACCAGATGTCAAAGAGAAAAATAACTACCAAACTTTTAGAAGACATCTAAAGGCAGCCCTGTTTAGAGAAGCTTTTAATGTTTAATAGGTTATTGTATTTTAGTGTTTTGTTGGAAGCCACCCAGAGTGGCTGGGGAGACCCAGCCAGATGGGCGGGGTATAAATAAATTATTATTATTATTAGTAGTAGTAGTAGTAGTAGTAGTAGTATTAAAGGTAAAGGTGAAGGGACCCCTGACCAGTAGGTCCAGTCGTGACCGACTCTGGGGTTGTGGCGCTCATCTCGCTTTAGTGGCCGAGGGAACCGGTGTACAGCTTCCGGGTCATGTGGCCAGCATGACTAAGCCGCTTCTGGCGAACCAGAGCAGTGCACGGAAACGGCGTTTCCCGCCGAAGCGGTATCTACTTGCACTTTGAGGTGCTTTCGAATTGCTAGGTTGGCAGAAGCAGGGACCAAGCAATGGGAGCTCACCCCGCCCCAGAGATTCGAACCACCGACCTTCTGATCGGCAAGTCCTAGGTTCTGTGGTTTAACCCACAGTGCCCAAGCCTAAATGGATATGTTGCTTGAGGCAGAACTGAGCGTCTACTGCAACATCAGCCACAAGCCTTGCCCATCACTCACGGGGACAGTAATGGAGACCCGGGCGCCACCCAAATGATGCTGAGACTCCAATTCCCATCAGTCCCAGCCAGCATGGCCAATATGGGAGCTGTAGTCTAACTGATCGCCGAAGAATGGATGCTTTTGAATTCTGGTGCTGGAGGAGACTCTTGAGAGTCCCATGGACTGCAAGATCAAACCTCTCCATTCTGAAGGAAATAAGCCCTGAGTGCTCACTGGAAGGACAGATCGTGAAGCTGAGGCTCCAAGACTTTGGCCACCTCAGGAGAAGAGAAGACTCCCTGGAAAAGACCCTGGTGTTGGGAAAGATGGAGGGCACAAGGAGAAGGGGACGACAGAGGACAAGATGGTGGGACAGTGTTCTCGAAGCTACCAGCATGAGTTTGACCAAACTGCGGGAGGCAGTGGAAGACAGAAGTGCCCTGGTCCATGGGGTCATGAAGAGTCAGACATGACTAAACAACAGTCTAACTGAACTTCAGGACGGCCCTTCCTCAGGAGCAGGCGGGATCTCCTCCACCAGAGGCTGCACAAGCTGTTTGCCAACGACCCCGAACCAGCCTCCTGCCTTGCACATCAGACACTGGCAACGCTGCTTCCACAGCCCTTGCCAGCTCTGCAATGTGCAGCGGGAGCAAAAGCGTGCAAAAGGGGTCCATGCGAGGCCACCCGATGGGCACGGCTGCATCCTCTTGGCACAGCACAACGGTTTGGTGCAGAAAAAGACAGCTGTGTGGCGCCACAGGGGTCCTTTTGCTGCAGCCAGCCTGCCAGGTGTTGGACGCAAAGCAAGGCCGACGTTACCTGCGAGGGACGCCGTCCTCATGCGGCGGGACGATGACCACCTTCACCGTCACAGAGGTGCGCAGCCAGTCGATCATCTGGTCATGGCTGAGTGTGACCACGGCCACCTTGCAGATCTCCACCAGCCGGCTGCCCTGGCGCAGCCCTGCCTGCCAGGCAAAGCCGTAGTCCTCCACCTCGGCCACCGTCCCGTCAAACTTCACGTGGAAGCCCAGCTGCCCCAGCCCGTTCCTCCGCAGTGTCATCTCCACCGTCTCGCAGCCAGAGGTCATGACCTAGGGAAAGGGTCGGAAGGGGCAAAGAAGAATGGAACCGTAAGTGATCCCGAGGGTCATCTGAGGGATCACCGCTCAACCTCTGCTTAAGAAACTTAAATGAAGGATTGCACCCCATCTTCCAGTGGCAGGCGGTGAAATTTTTCGTAGGGGAACAGTTACGGCCAGAGGCGCTGGTTTACCAGGACATGTGTGGGGTGTTGTGACTAAGCCGGGCAGCAGCTTTCCAGGCTCTGGGAAGGAGGCGCTGGGCTTTAACACTTTATTAATTTACTGGGAGGGATGTGGGTGGCGCTGTGGGTTAAACCCCAGAGCCTAGGGCTTGCCAATCAGAAGGTCGGCGGTTCGAATCCCCTCGACGGGGTGAGCTCCCGTTGCTCGGTCCCTGCTCCTGCCAACCTAGCAGTTCGAAAGCACATCAAAGTGCAAGTAGATAAATAGGTACCTCTCTGGTGGGAAGGTAAACGGCATTTCTGTGCGCTGCTCCGGTTCGCCAGAAGCGGCTTAGTCATGCTGGCCACATGACCCGGAAGCTGTATATGCCAGCTCCCTCGGCTAATAAAGCGAAATGAGTGCCGCAACCCCAGTTGGCCACGACTGGACCTAATGGTCAGGGGTCCCTTTACCTTTACTTTAATTTACTGGGAACATTTAGGGGACCAGTCTAGCCCCCCCAGTCCACCAACCACATGCCACTGCCACCTTCCGAAGGAGACCGTTCCGCTCTGCAGCGGCTCTGACCATCACAACGTTATTCCTAAGCTTTAGTTGCAATCTGCTTCCCCCCCCATAATTTTATTTATTTATTTATACTTATCAGGTTTATACATTTCATTAATTTTACAATCATTTTAGCATTTCAAAGCTTCCCCCTCTTTCTGCGGTTCCTTGAATTTATTTTTTAATATCTTCTCCATATCCGAATTCATTTAATTTGCTCATTTAAGTAACTACTTTAAATATATACCCTTATGAAACTACAGGTTATTACAATAACCCTGCCAATGTTTTTACCTGTCTGCAATTTATCTGTAAATATTCAGTAGACCAGTCCCGTTCTTTTATGAAACGTTTATTATCTTGATTTCTCTGTAACGGCTCTGATCATCAGGAAGTTATTCCTAAGCTTTAGTCGCAATCTCCTTGCCTGTCATTTGAAAACACTGGCTCATTGGAAAACTCCCACTTCCATGGGACAGCCTTTCAGATACAGTGGTACCTAGGGTTAAAAACTTAATTCATTCTGGAGGTCTGTTCTTAACCTGAAGCACCACTTTAGCTAATGGGGCCTCCCGCTGCCGCTGCCGCCGCACGATTTCTGTTCTCATCCTGAAGCAAAGTTCCGAGGTATTATTTCCGGGTTAGCGGAGTCTGTAACCTGAAGCGTCTGTAACCTGAAGCTACCGAGGTACTGAGGTACCACTGTATTCTTTTACATCAACCCCCACTTCTCTTTCCCCCAACTCCCTCTACCACTCCTCCTAAATAAGGCTTGGTTTCCCAACTTGGTTTCAAACTCCCATCTGCTCCTCGCAGGCATGCAAAGGGCCCAAGGATCTAAGGGTGTTATCCTGACTTAATGTCACTGACCTTCAGCCGCTGCACAATCTCCTTGATGTCCTCCGGGTTGCTCTCCAGGGCCCGGATGAAAATGTGGTCCCCGCGCCCGTAGAAGATCTTGATGCTGAACGCGTCCGGCGTCCACCCGATCACGTCCGCGCAAAAGCAGTTGAAGACCACCTCCTTGGTGCCCAGGTCCAAGAGAACGACAAACTCGTTGGAGATGCCCAAGATGCACTCGATCTCCAGCCCCTGGGTGTAATCCTGCGCCTGCACGTGCCACGCAATGGCCCCAGCGCTGTGCTGCTCGGCCCCCGGCCGGGCTTTCGTCTTCTCCTTCTTCTTGGAGGCCAGCGAGATCAGGTTGAACTTCCCCGTGGAGTCAATGGGCGTGCTGGTGACGCAGTTCTCCGCCAGGTCCTTCAGGTACTCCTGCCGTGTCCGCGTGGCCATCGTGTGGAACTTGTCCGACTTGTGGGCCGCGTTCTCAGCGTTGATCACCTTGGCCAGCAGGAAGTCCCGGAAGACGTCGGATTTGTGGAAGGCAGCTCGGCTGGGGATGGCTGGCCCAAAGGGAGGGACGTCTTTGGAGCGGGTCACCGCCACGCTGGGGACACGGAAGGAGAGAGGGGAAGCACAGCTTGGACCAAGCAGAAAGCAGGAGCCAGCCGGCAGTAAATCACACCATGGGAGTTAATTCGTTATTAGCCAAAACACACGCAGGCTTGTGATTTCTGGGCTGGACGAGCCTTGGGGTCCCTTCCAATGCTATGACTTGGCTGAGGGTCAGGCCTCATGAGTCCAGCAGTTCATCCCTGGTAGGTCTTGCTCCACAGATCAGTTGCCCAGACTGAAAGTTCCCACCTCCCTTCCGCCATCTCAGTCTCCACCTCTCCAGGGTTTCCCCCAAGCAATCAGAGCCTTAGCCTGCGTGAAGCCAACCTTCTCTCCACTCTTTTCATGCCTCTCCTGGTTCTGGGAGACCAGGGAGGAGGGGAGCTGGTCACAGCAGGAGGGGCAGACACCTGGGCCACTTAACCAGCCGAACTCATCTCTGCATCTTGGCTTGCCTCTTCTCCTGCCTCCTGTTTCAGCTGAATGAGGTCGTGATGACCTCATGTGATGGGCGGAATAAAGGGTGGCCCCGCCCACTCGTCAAATTTGCCCCTGGTCACCTCAAAAGCTCACTTGGCCCAGAGGATAAGCATTCCTCCTGACTAGCGTCAGCTCTGCCTGAGGGGCTTCCTCCCTCCTACCAGACCCTTCTAGAATGACTATTGCAGGGGGTTGGACTAGATGACCCTGGAGCCCATTCCAACTGCACCATTTGATGATTCTGCCAGAGAGTCTGTGGGATGAGCTTGGGGCCCCTTTCAGGGAGGGGGTGTTACCTGTAGCAAACGTTCTCTGTGCAGGGATTCTGGGCCCGGACGATGACGAAGACATGCTGGAAATGGGAGCGGATGTTCTGGGGGGTAAAGGGCAGAGCCCCCGGCTCCTGGAAGATGATGGTGACAATGTCGTTCCCAATGTGCCTCTTCCTGAGCAGCTGGAGGAGGAAGGAGGAGACAGACAGAGGGGGTCTCAGTTATTCATCTGAAGTGTTCCTCAAATGCATTTTCATCCAGACCCAGGGCCACGTGTGCAAACGATACAGTTCAGAACATGTCCAGCATTCCTTGCTCTCTGGGGTCAGGGAGACCCAACATTTTAATTTCATTTTCCGTTTTAATTTGCACACGGCTTTTCTTCTTCATTGCTAGAACACAAGGCGGTTCTGCAAGCTGCAGAACCAACAAAATAAACAGCGAAGATCCCACATCTTATAATCTGATCAGATAAATCTTTTTCTTAAAAAAATATGCAACCCCACTCTCGTACCTGCTGCCTATTGTTGGGGGTGTAAGGAAGCATCGTGGAGACGTGGAACATGATCTCGTACCCCTGGTAGGTGGTGTAGAGAGAGTGGGTGCCTGTGGAGTCGGCTGGAAGGCAAAAGCAAGCAGGAGAGAGGCTCAGGAGGGACTGGCAGCGGGGACTAGTGGGTGGAGAGGAGGGATGGACTGGGTGGCTCCTTCACAGCCTCCCCCCGAGCAGCCAGAGAGAGTTGGGGAACGGGAGGTTTCGGGGGGACAGAGAGCAGCCGGCCTTCTGCCTGCCCCCAGCAAATGGCCGGAGGGACCTACTTTTGGTGTCCAGCTGGGCGGCATACTTGTCGAAACCCCTGAGGCACACCTTCTCCCCCAGCAGCGCCAGGAACTCCTCAAAGGCCGGGCCGGCCTCTTCGTTGTTGTACATCTCCTCCTCAGAGCTCTGGTCGGCTTTGCAGTACAGGACGCCCACCTTGTGCTTGCGGCAGAGCTGAGGGAGCAGAAGAGAGAGGGAGACACACAGCCGGGTGAGAAGCGCCAAGCAGGGGGAGCCCACTGGGCAGAGGCCTCGCGAGAGACACTTCCCCTGCCACGCGTCGCAGGATCCGGCCACGACGGGGCCAGCCTCCTTCTTCCCAGACTGGCAGAAGGGCACGAGCAGGAAAGGGAGGCAAGGGCGTCCTCAGTGGAACGCCGCTAGGTGTCCTGAATCTACCTGTGCATGTTCACAGCGTTGAGACCGTAGCTGGAACAGGCCACAAAGGGGAGTCCAGCACCCCGCTTCTCTCTTTTTTAAAAATAACTTTTATTGATTTTAACATATAAATTATAAAATGTACCACAAAACTTATCACTTTTACAATCTTTTTAGACTTTCATCAGCACCTCTGATGATCCACTGTTTTAACCACTTCTTATGCATTTCTTAGGGACACAGGTGGCGCTGTGGGTTAAACCACAGAGCCTAGGACTTGCCAATCGGAAGGTCGGCGGTTCGAATCCCCGTGACGGGATGAGCTCCCGTTGCTCGGTCCCTGCTCCTGCCAACCTAGCAGTTCAAAAGCACGTCAAAGTGCAAGTAGATAAATAGGTACCACTCCGGTGAGAAGGTAAACAGCGTTTTAGTGCACTGCTCTGGTTTGCCAGAAGCGGCTTAGCCATGCTGGCCACATGACCCGGAAGCTGTATGCCGGCTCCCTCGGCCAATAAAGCGAGATGAGCGCCGCAACCCTAGAGTCGGTCACAACTGGACCTAATGGTCAGGGGTCCCTTTACCTTTTATGCATTTCTTAACTTTAAATTGCCTTTACATCTCTTAACAAATCATCCTTCCCCTTCTCCATTTTAGCAATACTTCCAATACTCCTCCTCACAAAACTTGTTGCAAACCTACAAACGTTGTCTGATCTACGGCACCCCGCTTCTCAAAGATGCCAGCCAGCGGCCCGAATGCGCATCTTGCAAGCAGAACCTGAGCAGAACAGCAGCGGAGGGAGAACAAGGCCCCTGTGGCTCGCAGCCCTCGACAGTCATCTCCTCTGCCATCGATTTGTCTATCTTTGCCACCCAAGTTGAGGCCACCCCCTGCCTCCCAGGGAAATGAGTTTCAGAGTTTATGTCTGCCGTCTGAAGAATGACTTTCTTTCGGATCTTCCCACACTCAGCTTTTCCCATGGGGTTCAAGCATGACCATCATCTCTCCTCTTTCTCCACAACAAAGGTCACCATCGTCTGCATCTCGGCCAGGTCTTCTCTTGCTCAACTTTTTCCGAAACCGCAAAGTCCCAAATGCGGCAACCTTCTCTCGCCCCGCGGGGATCCCCTGATCTCTCTGGCTGCCCTTTCATCTCAAACTTTCCCAGATCTACTGCAGTTGTACCTTGGTTCTCAAACAGAGTCCGTTCAACTCCCGGAACTGTTCGAAAACCAAGGTGCGGCCTCCGATTGGCTGTGGGAGCATCCTGCAGCCAATCAGAAGCCGCGTCAGATGTTCGACTTCCAAAAACCACTCCAAAACCGGAACACTCGCTTCCGGGTTTCGATCGTTCAAGAGCCAATTTGTTCGGGAGCCAAGGCATTTGAGATCCAAGTTACGACTGTACATCCTTTTGGAGCCGAGGCAACCGGAGAGGCAGGCAGTAGGATGTCTGCCCCAGAATCTGGTGGATCTCTCCTGCTCCTGGAATCTGCCTCATCCCCTTTCAGAACCCTCAGTGCCCATCACATTTTGCATAGCTCTCCCGATATGCCCCACGGAGGACCTTAAGGTCCATAAATAGCAACACCCTAGAAGTCCCGGGCCCTAAAGAAGTCAGATTAGCCTCAACCAGAGCCAGGGCCTTTTCAACACTGGCCCCGGCCTGGTGGAACGCTCTGTCTCATGAGACCAGGGCCCTGCAGGATCTGATTTCTTTCCGCAGGGCCTGTAAGACAGAGTTGTTCTGCCTGGCCTTTGGCTTGGAATCAGTTTGATTCCCTCCCCCTCTTTCTTTTTTCCTTTCTCCTCCTGTGAAGAGGCTGCATCTTAATGTTTTAATGTTGTATTTTAATCTTGTTTTTTAAATTGTATTTTAATCAACTTGTTTTTATCATTGGTTGTTAGCCGCCCTGAGCCGGTCTTGGCTGGGGAGGGCGGGGTATAAATAAAATTTATTATTATTATTATTATTATTATTATTATTATTATTAAATAATATTTATTAAAGTTTTAAATGTTACAAAAAGAAAAAGACATAATTCCAAGTTGAACAAAAACATAACAACACATCACAGTAAAAAAAGAAGAGGATAGAAAAATAATAATAATAATAATAATAATAATAATAATAATAAACAGAAAAACAGAAAAATAGAAACAATTAAAAAAATACAACGAACCTTCCCATAACTTATCTTTCATTAACTTGTTTCCTTGACCTCCTCGCAACTCCCTTTTTTTGTATTCTAGTTCAGTTAGCTATTTCAGCAAATCCTTTACATCTTTCCCAATTTTTATCCTATAATTTATCTTAATATAATGTAACTTTACCTTTCCTCCTTTCATCCATTAACAATCTATTTTTACTTAATCCTTTATAATATTTCCGCTAAAGCCACATAACTTCATTCCAGCCTCCTTCTAACATTCCTTAATTTTACAATGTTTCTGTAAATAAACTTTAAATTTCTTCCCATCTTCTTCCACCGACTCTTCTCCCTGGTCTCGGATTCTGCCAGTCATTTCCACCAATTTCATATAGTCCATCACCTATTATTATTATTATTAAATCCCACAAATTGCTGACATGTCTTTTCTTCTGTCTGATACCCCCCAAGCTCTAGTATTATTTGGCACATGTGTGTTTCTCTCCACCCCGTCTCCTGCCCTTCACCCCACTGACCAGGGACGGAAGAGGGGCCAATGCCCACCACCCCCCGGCCATCCCACCCCCCACCTCCCCCCGCCTCGCTCACCCCCTGCTCGTCCAGCTTCCGCAGCTGCTCCGTGACTTTGGGGACGCTGAGGGCCAGGCGGAGGCAGTGGATGTTCAGCTCGGGGACCACGTTCTCCAGCACGTCCTTGAGGGGCAGCCCGCGGACAGTGCCATGCTTGGTGGAGGTGGGCGTGGCATCCTCCAGGATGGAGCCGCGGAGGGTGGTCAGCTGCAAGGAGAGAGAGTGTCTGGTCAGAGGAGCCTTCCCGGCATTTCCTGTCCGGACCTGCCATGTGGGTGGAGCTAACTGACACGGACCGCTTTGTGGTGGTTCCCGCCCCCAGCAGAGCGGAAAGCCAGTGGGTGAAACCGGCCCAACAGGGCAGGCTGCCTGCCAGACACCCGGGAAGAGAGGCTGCCCACATGGCTCGGGAACAGGGGCCCCTGGAGACGATGCTTTCCTCCATTTTGGTCTCAGAGTGTTGGAAGAGAGGGATAATAAACTGTTTTTATATGCAGTAACGACAGCAAGAATATTACTGGCACAGAAATGGAAGTGAGAACTACCGACCAAAGAAGAATGGCAGACGAAATTAATGGATCCTGCAGAATTAGATAAGATGACAGGAAGGATCCGAAACCTGCGGGACCAGAGATTCTCAGAGGACTGGAGTAAATATCTGAACTATTTGAAAAGCAATTGTACTAAACAGATTACGCTAGCAGGACTTCAAGAAGTTTTGTAAGGAGGGCTATGCAAAGTAGTGCAGAGAAGATTATAAAGAGAGTTATTAGTTAAAGGTAATTGAAAGTAATAGAGAAATTAAGAAATGTAGATTAAATGATAAAGATTGAAAAATCTTCAGATGTGGTTGATGGAAGTCCAAAACATTGTATAAGATAAGAAAGTATGTGATATGATTTTTGGAAATTATTTGGAAAAATCTATATATCTATAATCTATATCTGTATCTATAAAGGTAAAGGGACCCCTGACCATTAGGTCCAGTCATGGCAGACTCTGGGGTTGCGACGCTCATCTCACTTTCCTAGCCGAGGGAGCCGGCGTACAGCTTCTAGGTCATGTGGCCAGCATGACTAAGCCACTTCTGGCGAACCAGAGCAGCGCACGGAAATGCCATTTAATTTACCTTCCTGCCGGAGTGGTACCTATTTATCTACTTGCACTTTGACGTGCTTTCGGACTGCTAGGTTGGCAGGAGCAGGGACTGAGCAACGGGAGCTCACCCCGTCGCGGGGATTCGAACCGCCAACCTTCTGATTGGCAAGTCCTAGGCTCTGTGGTTTAACCCACAGCGCCACCCGCGTCCCATATCTATATCTATATCTATATCTATATCTATATCTATATCTATATCTATATCTATATCTATATCTATATCTATATCTAGTTACAGATAGGTAGCCGTGTTGGTCTGCCATAGTCAAAACAGTAGCACCTTAAAGACCAACTAAGTTAGTTCTTGGTATGAGCTTTCGTGTGCATGCACACGCACACGAAAGCTCATACCAAGAACTAACTTAGTTGGTCTTTAAGGTGCTACTGGAAGGATTTTTTTTATTTTGTTATATCTATATCTATTTAATGTATGTATGTATGTATGTATGTATGTATGTATGTATCTATCTATCTATCTATCTATCTATCTATCTATCTATCATCTATCTATCTATCTATCTATCTATCTATCTATCTATCTATCATCTATCTATCTATCTATCTGAGTGTTGGAAGAGAGAGGCAACCTCGAGACACACCTCAGGACCCAATTCTGAACATTTAAAGGTTTGTCTCCAATTCACTTTGCAAATTTCAAAGCTTTGCGAACAGAGATTGAGAAACAGGAAAGCTCCAGTTTTCAAATAGCAAGGTGGCTTCTTGTAGGGAAGACCGTTCACTTTCCCTAGATAATGGAAATATGTATCTTGAAAAGGGCAGTCAATTCAAATGGAGGGTTGGAAGCTCTCGCAGATAAACGATCTGGAGAGCTGCAGAACGGATTCCGAAGAGCATCTTGGAATCCACGCTTTTGCTCTGAGGTTGCAAAACAATCCAGAGCAAAGGACCCCTGGGAAGGTGGAGGGCCAGCCCAGGAGCCCCACGGAGACCCCAGCCTCAGAGCAGTCAAGGCCTGCTCTCTCTCCCCCCTGCCCTTTTATTCATGAGACCCGCTGCGCTGAGTTGCAATGCCCTCTGCTGGGCTCTGGGGGGCTCCTCACAGCTCAGAGAGAGGAGGCGAGAGCAATGGCTGCTTAGGACCCCAGGCCACGCTTGTGACCCCTCTTTTCAGAGCACAGTAACATGGGGGGGGGCAACTGCTTTCCACAGGAAGCTGCCTTATATCAATTCTCCCTTGGAAGGTGGGGGACTTGCCTTCGAAGGAGGTTTTTAAGCAGAGGTCGGATGGCCCTCTTTCAGGGATGCTTTGGCTGTGATGCCTGCAGTGCAGGGGGTGGACTAGATGACTCTGTGGGTCCCCTTCCAACTCTCCAATTCTGAGGTTCTACGATCCACCTATCTGCTGACATCATGGGGGTGAAATCAGCCGGTGAGCAGGGCTCCAGGCTCCAGGGTGCTGGGATCGTGCTGGTGGGACTGACCTTTGCAAGCCAAAGGACCGAACCCTCTGAAATCCGCTTGTGAGCAGAGAGGAGATAAGGATCTGGCCTGCCCACCAGAAAAGTATCCAGTCCCAATTGTTGCAGGAATTTAAGGAATTATGTATAGGTTGGGGGGGGTTGCCCCTCCAGCAGATATCATGCACATGCAGCCCACTACCAAAACCAGCACAATCACTTTTGTGACTTTTGTGATTTGTCCCCACAAAACACTTCATCACAGTTTCTTCCTATCTATTCAAAGGGCCTCTGCTGCACGATACCAAATGTAACAATTCACTGATAAATGTGTCTATGTACTGGCTCACTGGGAAAACTTCAGAAATTCATCTAGACCTGTGAGCTCAGCTCCTCAGCAGCCCCTCTGCCTGAGGGATAATCCCTGGCATCCTGATACCTGAGTGCCAGACAGGTAGCCATTCCAGAAAGAACAAACCCAGATGAAGACAAAAGGGTGGGGTTAACTTGGCTGGGAAACAGGGAAATGTAAATATCTCTTTTGCTTCACTTGATGGGTGTTTGGTGGAGGGCAAGGGGAACCATGGGGCAGGGTCCAGGATGCTCAGATCACTGCCACCAGACCTCCCATTTCATAATGTAACCATGATGTATGAGTGATGTAGTTTGGGGGGCTGTAACATGGGGATTAGCAGCTAATAAAAGTTTGGGTTCTCTTTTGTTCGGGGCTTCCATCTTGTTCCACGTGGTGGCAGGTGGGAGTCCTGTCGCGACAGTCTTCTATAAAGACCAAGCCTACTGGCTGCTGTTTTGCTCTGGTATTCCTGGCTGGTGTCCTTGTTTTTTGTCCAAGGGAGCCCTCAGATTTCTCCATTAACACAATGCAAACAAGCAAGATGCCAAAGGGCAGCTTCTCCGGGTCCTGCAGCTCATGAGGCAGCAGCGCCCACTTTGCAGAGAAGGCAGCCTGGCAGACAAGCTCCCCAATGCCGCTCAGTCGCTAAAAGGGACCGCAGAGGAGCCGGAGAGGCAGAGTTACTGCCGCTTCTCAACAGAAGCATCCTAAAAGAGACAGTCCTCCCTGTTCTGGCCACAGCAGCTGGCATAGCAAAGGCTCATTGGGGCGGTGTGTGCCCTGGATTAGACCAGGAGCACCCGAGAACTTGCTCGCACCACCCAAAACTTTCCCCAAGTCAAGCAAAGCACTGCTTTTGAGCAGAAGACAGTAAGAAAGGATTCAGTTACGCAAGATCCAGGTTTCAAATGGAAGTGATTGAAGGGAAAGTGAAACTACATACCAGGGAGAAGAGTCGGTAAAAGAAGATTGGAAGAAATTTGAAGTCTATTTACAGAAACACTGTAAAATTAAGGAATGTTAGAGGGAGGTTGGAATGATGCTAAGTGGTTTTAGCAATAAGGTGGTTAAGGGGTACGTAAAAATGGTTTGTTAACATGTAAAAATGTAAAGTTATAATATATTACGATAAAGTATCAAGATAAATGCAAAAAGGGTAAGGATTTGCTGATACAACAATTGAACTAGAATACAAAAGAGGGAGGTGTGAGGAGGTCAGGGAAATAAGTAAAAGAATGATAAGATATGGAAAGATTGAAATGTTTTTAATTGCTTTTTTACTTTTTCTGCATTTTGTATTTTTTGTATTTTTTTCTTTTTTCATTTTTGTAATTCTTTTGAAACTTTAATAAATATTATTATTAAAAAAGAAAGAAAGAAAGTGAAACTACTGAAGGCTGCAAATAGCATACTGCTAGAATGGGAGACGAAAGATGAAGAGGTAAAATCAGCCATGATTAAATGGGCACAAGATATAGGTCATAACATTATGTTGGAAGATTGGGAAAGGTTCTGGAAAATGGGCTTAAAATTTATAGATTTTTCTCTGTTGAAAGAAAATTATATGAAGAAGATGTATAGATGGTATATGACTCCAGTGCAGTTTGGAAAAATGTATAAAACCAGTTCAAATATGTGTTGGAAGTGTAAGGAGAAGGAGGGAACATCTTATCATATGTGGTGGGATTGTAATGAAATTAAAAAGTTTTGGGAAATGATATACAATGAATTGAACAAAATGTTCCATTTAGCATTTGTTAAGAAACCTGAAGCATTTTTGTTAGGGATTGTAGGAAAAGACCTGCCAAGGAAACTGAAAAATATCTTCCATGTATGCGACAACGGCGGTGAGAGTCTTAACAGCACCAGGATGGAAGAATGAGGAAACCCTGACTAAAGAACTATGGCAAGAGAAGCTGGTGTACTATGCAGAATTGGCAAAATTGACTTATAAACTACGGGACAAGGATAACCGTGACTTCAAAGATGAATGGGAACCTTTTACAAAGTACTTAAAGAAACAACAAAGTGAACTGGACTCCTTGGCAGGTTTTGAATAAACAATAAACAATATTGACAATAACCAGTCAGATTTATACAATTTTGTAAAATGCAGAGAACAGCATCTGTAGAGAAACCAGAGATTGGAGCTGAGGGAAGTCAAGGGGGGAGGGGAGGGTGGGTTATTTTATGGGGGGGAATCAAGGATGATATGTATTAAGACAATATCTTTTGTTTAAATTCTTAATAAAAATATTTTTTTAAAAAAGCACTGCTTTTGAGCAGGAGGTGCCGTTATCCAACACAATTCCGAGGACCAGGCACACAGCTCAGAGAGATGTTTGGGGGGCCATAGATTTGGGAGGCGGGGAGAAAGCAGCAAGGTGTTCTGCGGCCCAGCAGTGAGGGGTCTGTTACCAGCAAATGAGGGGCAAACTGCCCACCCACTTCGGCACACAACTTCTGTGGGACAGGGAGCCATACGTTTCCCTCCCTTGGTGGATTCTGTGGCTTCTTCCAACCCCCCCCCCCCAAAGCTCAGCATCCCCCCCCCCCCACTGTCAGCCTCCAAGGGGCTTAAGTTAGACTCTCACTCTGCAGACATTTATGGAGGAAGCAGATGCACTGCATGAACCCTGGGAACTCGGTGGGACAGGACAAAGGCCAGCGGGGATGCAGCTAAAAAGCCTGGGAAGGAAGTGGACCCAAGAAGAGGCCAGCTGATAGGTCAGACCAGAGAGCCCTCAAGCCCAGAGTCCTCCTCTCACAGCAGCCACCCAGAGGAAAAATCAAGACGATTAAGAAAATAAAGAGGAGGGTGCTAGGGAAACTGAGAACACAACACCTCCAACAAGAATCAGCAGCAGTCCCTCTAGCAGAAGCTCTGGGGAAGTCAATGCCAGGCAGGAACACAAGAACCGCAGAACTGTCGAGGTGTAAGGGGCACCCAAAGGTCATTCAGTCCAACCCCCTGGAACGCAGGAGTCACAGCTAAAGAATCTCTGACAGAAGACCAACTTCTGCTTAGAAACCTCCAGGCGGTTGGAGGATGGATGGCGGCTAATGGATTGAGCTTGAATCCTGACAAGACAGAAGTACTGTTCTTGGGGGACAGAGGGCAGGCTGGTGTGGAGGACTCCCGGGTCCTGAATGGGGTAACAGTGCCCCTGAAGGACCAGGTGCACAGCCTAGGAGTCATTTTGGACTCACAGCTGTCCATGGAGGCGCAGGTCAATTCTGTATCCAGGGCAGCGGTCTACCACCTCCACCTGATATGCAGGATGGGACCCTACCTGCCTGTGCACTGTCTTGCCAGAGTGGTGCGCACTCTGGTTATCTCCCGCTTGGACTACTGCAATGCGCTCTACGTTGGGCTACCTTTGAAGGTGACCCGGAAACTACAACTAATCCAGAATGCGGCAGCTAGACTGGTGACTGGGAGCGGCCGCCGAGACCACATAACACCGGTCCTGAAAGACCTACACTGGCTCCCAGTATGTTTCCGAGCACAATTCAAAGTGTTGGTGCTGACCTTGAAAGCCCTAAACGGCCTCAGCCCAGTATACCTGAAGGAGCTTCTCCACCCCCCATCATTCTGCCCGGACACTGAGGTCCAGCTACGAGGGCCTTCTGGCAGTTCCCTCCCTGCGAGAAGCAAAGCTACAGGGAACCAGGCAGAGGGCCTTTCTGGTAGTGGCACCCGCCCTCGGCGATGTACCTAAAGTGTCCGGGTAGAACAGAGGTCCGTTTGTAAACCAAAACAGGTTGTAACCCAAGGCGCGCTATCACCAATGGGGCCTCCCAAAAAAAATTTGTTTGTAATTCCCCCTCAAAATGGGTTGTAATCCAAAGAAAGGTTGCAAACCGGGACACACGTATTTGTAATCCAAAACGTATGCAAACCAAGGTACCACTGCATACTTGCCTCTACAAGCTTTTCCAGTTGGATGAAAAGGCCTCGGCCGCAGGTTTCATAACAATGCTGGTTTTTTTAAAGCCCTTATCGTTAGATGTTTTTGTTTTCAAAACTATCTTTAAGCCGCTTTTCTGTGAACTGAGTTGAGACGCACGTGGAAGGCGATCCGTAGAGGAACAAAGCAGCAGCCATAGCACCAACCTACCTCGCTGGTTCGGAAGATGATCCTGTACTGGTACTGAGGACCGTGCTCTCGGTGGTCCTCCAGCTTCTCTCGCCGGATGCTGACGGCCACCGGGCCCAGCTTCTCGTCCACCCCAAAGTAGTTGGCATGCTCTGCAGAGAGAAAGAGAGGGAGGGGGGTATTCATCCAGAACAGTAGCAGAGGCTCCCTGTCTCAAGACACACACACACATATACACACAGCATGCTGGAAACATGGGAGGCCAACTTTGGCTGAGCCCAGCAGCGCCCAAATTAGGGAGTACCACCCCCTGGGGTGCTTTGGGATTACCTAGTGGGGTGCTAAGAGGCAAGAAGGTGATCGAGGGCGAGCACGGGAGGCTGAACCCTCCATGTGCATGGATCACTTGCCCCTGCCTTGCAGCGGGCTGGACTAGAAGACCTCTGGGGTCCCCTCCAACTCTGCAATTCTAGGACGAAACACCTTCCTCGCTTCATATTTGAAGTTCTCCTGCTCTCGTTGCTTTCAAACCCGATTTCTTTTGTACTTGCGAGTTCTCACAAGAGAGCCAGTCACTGGTAATAGCAGTTGATTAACTTATTAATTAGTTATTGTACATCTGTGGTTTGTTTATGTTTGGCAAGTAGCTATATATCAAGATTTCACGCTATGAATTTTCCCCCACCCTTGTGCTTTTCGTAGGAATGCCTAACAATATTTTTCATGCAAATACTCTTTGCTGAACGTTCTTTTCATTTTTAGCTAAGAATATCAGATCAGACCACAGTTTAAAAACGTCTGCCATAGTCCAAAGTTAATTCCATTTTCACTCTGTGTGTTTCTCCTTCTTGAATACTGGGCCAAGTGAATTGTTGCGAGAGCAAGCTACAGTCCAGCGATGTACAGTGGTGCCTCGCAAGACGAAAATAATTCGTTCCGCGAGTCTCTTCGTCTTGCAGTTTTTTTGTCTTGCGAAGCATCCCTATTAGCGGCTAAGCGCTATTGGCGGCTTAGAAAAAGGGGGGGGGGAGCGAAAAAACTCGCAAGACTCGCAAGACGTTTTCGTCTTGCGAAGCACGCCCTAGGGAAATTCATCTTGCGAAGCGCCTCGAAAAACGGAAAACCCTTTTGTCTAGCGGGTTTTTCGTCTTGCGAGGCATTCATCTTGCGGGACACCACTGTAGTTGAGGTCATAGAACTGGCACCCCAGGGGTCATCTAGTCCAACGCCTTGGCAAAGAGACATTCCGTTGTTGAAATCGTAATCTAGATTGAAGGTGCCGGTTGCCACCTAGCTTATATATCTAAATTTCTAACACTGCTGTCAGGGATTCTTAAAGAGAGCTATCCAAATTTTGCTTAGAAACCTCCAAGAAAGGAGAGCCCTCTCCTTTCCAAGGTCACAGATCTCTAGAGCTGTCGAGGAAAGAAACAACTATCTGACTTTTAGAAGACATCTGAAGGCAGCCTTGTGTTGGGAGGTTTTTCCATGTTTGACTGTGCTTATAGTTTTTAATCTGTTGGAAGCTGCTCAGAGGCTGGGATAACCCACCCAGAAGGGCAGCATATCAATAAACAATTATTATTATTATTATTATTATTATTATTATTATTAACCCCAAGGGTCATCAACCCCCTGGAGAAGAGACATTCCGTTGTACCCGGCTTCTATATCTGCCTTTCCAACACTGCAGATAAATACATCATAAATCCACTTTTAGAAGACATTTTTCTTTTTTCCTTTCTCCTCCTGTGATGAGGCTGCATTTTAATTTTAATGTTTCAATGTTGTATTTTAATCTTGTTTTTAAGTAGTATACATTCAACTTGTTTTTATTATTGCTTGTTAGTCGCCCTGAGCCCGGCCTTAGCTGGGGAGGGCAGGGTATAAATAAAATTTATTATTATTATTATTATTATTATGAAGGCCACCCTGTATAGGGAAATCTTTAATGTCTAATGTTTTACAATTTTTAATGTGCTGGAAGCCACCCAGAGTGGCTGGGGAAACCCAGCAGGATGGACAGGGTATAAATAATAAAATTATTATTATTATTATTATTATTATTATTATTATTATTCCAACTAAGCCCAAGGAAGAACTTCCTTGCGGCAAGAGCTGTTTGAGAGTGGGACTGACTCCCTCGGAAGGTGGTGGTCTACCTCCACTGGAGGTTTCCCAAGCAGAGGTTGACTGGCCATCCATCAGGGATTCTTTCGCTGAGATTCTTGCATTGCAGGGGGTTGGTCTAGATGGCCCTTGGGTGCCCCTTCCAGCCCTACAATTCTGTGCTCCACCTACTGAGCAATTGGTTGCCTTTTGCCAGGAGTTATTATCATCAAATAAAGAAGCTCATCAACATCATCATCATCATCATCTAAAGAAGCTAAGCAAATTCCTGAGCAATGTCCGGTTGCCACAGGGGCAGCGCAAGACCCTCCCTCCTGCTCCTGGCCCACCCTGCCAGGGCAACCCCGGAGCGGTGCCCACCTTTGCCGCAGAAGTGCTCCTGGTAGTAGCGGGCGCCCAGGTCGACATGCTCAATGCTGTAGTGTTTCAGCCGCGCTACGTTGCGCTGCAGCTCCTTGGGCACCTCCAGGACGGAGACGCTGGCGTTGGTGCAGCACGGGGCGGGGGACGCCTCCGCCAGGCCGCCCCCTCCTGCCCCTGCGGCCTCCCCGCCAGGAGAGCCAAGAGAGGCGGGCGAGGCCCGTGAGAAGCTGACGTCGCGCTCGCGCTCCCCGCCCACCTCGTTGCGGAAGTGCGGGCAGCTGAGCAGCAGCCCATTGCTGCGGCTGTTCCCGGGGTCGTGCCCCAGGTGCTCCTTGAAGTTCGGGTCCTCGGAGCCGAGGAAGGGGGCCGCCGCAGGCTCCGGGGGGCCGCAGGCCCGCGAGGCGGAGGAGACAGCTGAAGCGGCCGAGGCCCCCGTGGCGGTGTTCCTCCTTTGCGCCACGTAGGCCCGCCGCGCCACCACCTCGTTGAGGTCAAAGAGCATGCTCTGGACGTCGTAGTGCGCAAATCTCTTCTGGCACAGCCAGGGCCGCCCGCCTGCGTCCTCGGGGTCCGGAGGGCCACCCTTGCCGCCTTCGGGGTCTCCCCGGCCGCTCCGCAGCTTCCGGAAGATGGAGTCCCCGCCACTCGCATCACCCCGAGGTCCCTTCTTGCGGGACTTCTCCTTGGGTTGCAGGGGGAATTCGTCCGCGCCCAGGAGGGAGAGCGCCTGCTGCTCGCTCCGGGCCTCAGCTTTGCTGCTGCCCCGTGCCGTGCGGAAAGACCCCGCCTGCTCCTTCCGCTGCGCCGCCTTCCCACTGCGAAACTCATCCAGCATTTCGTAGAAGCTTTGCTCCGAGACGCCCTGAACGTCGATGGAGGAGGTGCTCCCGTACTCCCGGAAAATGGGCAGCTTGGTGCCAGCCCCCCGGGGCTCAAACGCCTCCTGCGGGTCGCACTCACTGAGCGTGACCTCGCTGCTGCTCCGGTTCCGCAGAGGCAGGAAGCCCCGGGCCGGGGACCGTGGCCAGCCATCAGGGAACTCCGCGTCCTTAGAGCGCCGCCGGGCCAGGCGCTGGAAGCCCCGGGACGTGCCAGCAAAGGCGGCCCCATTCTGGAAGCCGCGGCAGCCCGTGGTTGGCGTCTCCAGGTCTCTCGAAGTGCTGCTGGCGGCAGTGGCAGGATCTTTCAGCCCTTCTCTCTTTGGGGGCCAGTCGGCGATCCTGGCCCGCACACCCATTTTGGGCATGGCTGGGGTGGCCGTTGCCGGCCGTGAGGAAACGGGCGCCTCCGCTTGCGCGGCACAGCCATTCTGGGCCCAGAACCCCGGGGAGTAATAGTCGCCGCCTTTCAATCCGGGGCCCCCCACGTCACCGCTCTCATGAACAGGCCGGTACGATGTCATAGTCCAAGGGAAGAGAGGACTGCGACTCCCTGTTCGAAGGGGCCACTCATCCCCATCGGGGAACGCAGACGTCAGCCGTGACTGGGGGGCACGGCGCCACGGGACGCCAGCCCGCGAGAGCCCCCCTCGGGGCTCCCTGCTGGGGGACCGGCCCCTGCGGCCATCGCACTGGCGAGCAATCCTCAAGGCGCCCCGGCATTTGCAGGAGGAGGCAGCTGGAGAGGAGGGCCGTCAGAGCTTCTTCTGGCAAACCCCAGGCTAATCCGGTGACGTTAACCGTGGGAACGTTTCACTCTGGGCCATCCCTGCGGGAGAGGAGGGCAGAAAAGAAAGAGATGTTAGCGAGGGAGCCCCTGCTCATGTCACCGGTAGCTTCAGATTCACAGAAAGATAGAACTGTGGGGTTGGAAGGGAGCCCTAAAAGCCATCTAGCCCAACCCCCTACAATGCAGGAAACACAGGTCAAGAATCCCTGACAGGTAGCCATCCAGCCTCTGGTGAAGGAGAGTCTGCCACCTAATAATAATAATATTAATATTAATAATAATATTAATAATAATATTAATATTAATAATAATAATAATAATAATAATAATAATAATAATTTATTTATTTATACCCCGCCCATCTGGCTGGGCTTCCCCAGCCATTCTGGGCGGCTTCCAACAAAATATTAAAATACCGTAATACATCAAACATTACAAGCTTCCCTAAACAGGGCTGCCTTCAGATGTCTTCTAAAAGTCTGGTAGTTGTTCTTCTCTTTGACATCTGGTGGGAGGGTGTTCCACAGGGCGGGCGCCACAACCGAGAAGGCCCTCTGCCTGGTTCCCTGTAACTTGGCTTCTCACAGGGAGGGAACTGCCAGAAGGCCCTCGGCGCTGGACCTCAGTGTCCAGGCGGAACGATGGGGTGGAGACGCTCCTTCAGGTCTACTGGACCGAGGCCATTCAGGGCTTTAAAGGCCAGCACCAACACTTTGAATTGTGCTCGGAAACACAAGGATGTCTGCCCTTCCGTCAAACATCTCCTATCCTCAGAAAGTTCCTCCTCATGTTTAGTTGGAGTCACACGCTGGCAAGCTCAAACTCCACAACCACGAGGGACTCGCACTCCACCCCACCCCTACGCTGTTCCCGGCAACACAGACTCAGGAGAAGTCCGGACAGAGTGTGGGCGGCTCCAAAGGACATTTGAGCTCTTTCCTGCTCTTCACAGTGAGTCAGTAGATGCCGTTGTCCACAGATGCCGGATGAGTCCAGCAGCATCACGCCATCTCGGAAACTCTATGGGACATCTGAAATACGTCCCAACCATTTCACGCACTCTCCTAAGAACATAAGGCAAGGATCTGCTGGATCAGGCCCAAGGGGGCCCATTGAGTCCAGCACGCTGTTTTCATAGCAGCAAACAAGATGCCCCACTATCCCCATGGAAAGATAGATAAAACTTTACAGTGGTACCTCAGGTTACATACGCTTCAGGTTACAGACTCCACTAACCCAGAAATAGTGCTTCAGGTTAAGAACTTTGCTTCAGGATGAGAACAGAAATCGGGCTCCAGCGGCATGGCAGCAGCAGGAGGTCCCATTAGCTAAAGTGGTGCTTCAGGTTAAGAACAGTTCCAGGTTAAGTACGGACCTCCGGAACGAATTAAGTACTTAACCCGAGGTACCACTGTATTCACATTAGCCAATGGCCATAGCAACAGTAAAACACTACAGTATACGGAGAAAAGGAAGTCTGATATGAGAGCACAATTTACAGTCCTGAATCAGCCGTCAGTTAGTGGCCCTTATTCCGATTGCCCCTGCTACGAACCTAGCAACCTTTGCTGTTATCTGCTCCTTTTGATCTGATAGAAGAAAGGACATTGTGGCAGTGGTTGAGCGCCCTGGGGTGGTTAGTACGAGTGGGGTGAGGATCTCGTTCCTCAGGTCTTTGTAGAGAGTACAAGACAGGAGGATGTGTGCCGCTGTTTTGGTGCTGCCATCTCCACAGGGGCAAAAGACGTTTCTCAGGCAGGATCTTTTGGAATCGACCTTCGAGTACCGCAGATGGCAAAACATCCAGTCTTGCAAGTGTAAAAGCACGTCTGCATTTTGGGATAGGTTTGTGCAGATATGGGGCCAGAGAATCAAAACGGAGAGGTGGAAAATGAACATACCAAGGGCAGAATTTCCTTATAGTGGCCAGGTTCTGATGCTCGATACCTTTTAGACGGTGACGGATTAGACTGTTTGCTTTAGTAGGGCCCATAGTGAGTAGGTGTGGTGGGGCCTATCCCCATGGATCTAGGGGCGGTGCACAACATAAAAAGCCCTCTCCTCTGTGAATGTGCCTGGGAGAGTCTGTGGGGCTGGCAGCATCAGGGGTTGGATTCCCCTTTGCAAAGCCTTGGACTGAAACCACAAGCCCAGAATGCACAGGAAAGCAGTAAGTTGGCACTTCACACAGAGTCAGGCTTTTGGTCCTCTAAGCTCAGGGCAGCCGACATCGACAGTCCTCCTGGGTCTCACACAGGGAATCTTCCCCCCACCTAGAGACGCTGTCACCAAACATCGCCCCTTCCCCATGAGCAAGAAGATAAAGGAAAGGATACATTCACGCAGTGCCTAGTTAAACAGTGGAACTCCCTCCCACAGGAACCTGGATGGCTTTGAAAAAGGACTAGGCAAATTCACGGGGGAGGAGAGGGCTGCTGCTACTACTACTACTACTAATAAATTTTTATTTATACCCCGCCCTTCCCAGTTCAGAAAACCAGGCTCTGGGTGGCTAACAACGAATTTAAAACACTTAATTGATGCAACAAAAAACAGAATAAAATACAGTATAAAACGTGAATAACAATAAATTCGGAATTCAAAAATCAATTTAGGGGGGAAATCCATCCAATAAACATTAGATGATCACCAGGGATAGCTGGCTAAATTATTTGGGCCGGCGAGGAGACCAGGGGAGAATTAGCTGTGGGATCCCAGAGCGGGTAATAAAAAGGGGAAGGGGAGGGAAGGAAGGGGAATAAAAGATCAGGCTAAGTTCAAATTGAAAGCCAGGCGGAATAGCTCTAACTTACAGACCCTGCGGAGGGAGGTTAAATCCTGCAGGGCCCTGGTCTCCTGGGACAGAGCATTCCACCAGGTCGGAGCCATCACTGAGAAGGCCCTGGTCTGTGAGAACAGGAGCCTGTGCTAGATGGACCACTGGGCTGATGCAGCAAGATCTTCTTAGGATCTTTAAGGGGTGTGTGGAACTACATCCTTTGCCCGTGTCCTGCCTGCAACCCTCTGGGCCATCTTTCCCACAAAGCAAAGCCTCAACTGCGCCCCTTCTGCACCCCTGCCTCCCTTTCCCATACAGAGACAAGTTGCTCTTTAGAAATGTCACGCTGGGGGTGTGCGGCCCACGTTCCTCATCCCAGCAGGTGGTGAAAGAGGCTCCTACCCAGAGGATGGCAGCGTTTTCTCACCCGGGAGGCACAGATCTGTACTTTCACAGCCTGCCACCAACCTGCTGGGGAGGTGTGTGTGCTCCTCTTAATTCTATTCCCCCAGCCCCCCCTCAAATGCCCCCCACCCAGGTGGTGTCTCCGGTGATGGCAGCAGCCTCCTCTTAGAGGCTCCCTCCTCCCCATAAAAACCCCTTTGTCTGGCTCTGGGAACAGGGCACCTTGGCATGGCCACCGCTACCCTCCTTTGCAGCCTCACCGTGTCTCCCTTGGCTCGGGTGTCCAGGGCCCTGCGAAGCAGAGGCAGCTTGGGTGATGTCACCCTTGCAGGTGGGGAGTTTCCTTCCGTGGCACAGGGATGCCCTGAGGCCATGTAGAGGCGGCCTTCAACCAGCTTCCCTCTCGGCCTGCTGGGGCTTGCTAGGTTCAACGAGGGCAAAGGAAGCTCTTCTGCCACGTTGGCCCAGGCAAGTAGCATCATAAGTAGAGCCTGCAGGATGAGGCCACATCTAATCCAGCGGCTCTCTCAGAGGCCAAACAGTTGCCTGTGATCAGAAACATTGTTCTGCCTTTGCAGCTGTAGGCAGCAGAGTTATGACCATGGCTAGCAGACATTGATAGCCTTGTCTTCCATAAATTTGTCTAGTCCTATTTTATAGCAACCTATGCTGGTGGCGGGATGCGGGTGGTGCTGTGGGTTAAACCACAGAGCCTAGGACTTGCCGATCAGAAAGTCAGCGGTTCGAATCCCCACGACAGGGTGAGCTCCTGTTGCTCTGTCCCTGCTCCTGCCCACCTAGCAGTTCGAAAGCACGTCAAAGTGCAAGTAGATAAATAGGTACCACTCTGGCAGGAAGGTAAACGGTGTTTCCATGCGCTACTCTGGTTCGCCAGAAGCGGCTTAGTCATGCTGGCCACATGACCCAGAAGCTGTACGCCAGCTCCCTCAGCCAATAATGCGAGATGAGCGCTGCAACCCCAGAGTCGGCCACGACTGGACCTAATGGTCAGGGGTCCCTTTACCTCTTATGTTGGTGGCCTTATCATGGCTGGCAGCCATCAGCAGCCCTTTCCTCCGTGAACTTGTCTGATCTTCTTTTCAAGTTATCCAAGTTAGTGGCCATTGCTGCCTCCTGTGGCAGGGAGTTCCAGAGTCTGCACTGCATACACATACTCTTTATTTAATCCGTCCTGACTCTCCCAACATTCAGCTTTGTGGGATGCCCATGGGTTATGAGAGACGGAAAACGCCTTTCCCCTCTCTGCACCGTTTTATAATGTCACCTCTTCCTCGCCTCTTTTCCGAAGGCCAGAGAGGGTCAAATATCCACAAGGAAGGGGAAGTTCACTGCCTAAGCAGGAAGCGCACTTGCACTGCTGGAGAGGCTGCCTCTACTCCACAACGGCCCCGCCTGCCTCTTTGGAGAAAACCTGACCAGCTTCCAAGCTGCATATTTGTCAAGGGCGCAGTGCTCTGAGCGAACAACCCTGGGCTGCCGGAAGTTCAGGTCCCACAAGCCACTTCAGTCCAACTCAATAGCTTTATTGTTCTAGCCCAAGGCCATGACAACTTCGTAGCAATAGTATTGATGAAATAATGCAGAACAGACATCCACGAGACAAACCAACATCCGGGCACGAGAGAAAGAAGATACCAGAAGCAGCAGCGAGTTTAAATTACAAATTAGACCTCCAGAGCACCAAAAAACAGCTTACAGAGATTTTATCTAACTCATTTTTCCTGGGCTTTTTCTTGTGGTCAATGCATGCACCACAAAGCTATTATCATCCCTCAGAAGGAAGTGAACTGTTTCAGCAGGGTAAGCCGGCTTTCCTTTGCGAGCAAATGTTCCCGAAAGCAATCTCTTGGGTGTCCGTATAAGGGGCAGGCGTATAAGAGGTGTCTTCCACCTGAGGCTGACCACAAACTCAAAAGCCTGCCTGCGTGCGGGACTGTGTTGCAGGGGCCAACACAAGCTGCGTGCGAACGCTCTGCACAAAGCTGGGAGCCACGAGGTCTTGGAGCTCCGTTCAAAGGAGAGCCTCCCTGCTTGAGAGACACAGCAGGAGCCTATAGGCTAGGGGTTCCCAGCATGGTGCGCTGCAGAGGTGCTCGGGCAACAAGTCCCATCAGCCCCTGCCCGCAGGACAAGATGCTCGGGGGTGATGGAAGCTGAAGCACAGTGACATCTGCAGGGCAATCAATGCCTTCATGATAAAGTTCTAATTCTGGTAGGGTAAAGCCCCCCCCCCCCAGCTCTATAATTATTTGATGTTTGATTCTTGGTTTTTTGGGTTGCGGACCACCGAAACCTGGAAGTACCGGAACGGCTTACTTCCGGGTTTCAGCGGTTGTGTATGCACAGAAGCACTAAAAACATGTTAAGGGGTGATATGATAGCCATGTTTAAATATATAAAAGGATGTCACATAGAGGAGGGAGAAAGGTTGTTTTCTGCTGCTCCAGAGAAGCGGACACGGAGCAATGGCTCCAAACTACAAGGAAGAAGATTCCACCTAAACATTAGGAAGAACTTCCTGACAGTAAGAGCTGTTTGACAGTGGAATTTGCTGCCAAGGAGTGTGGTGGAGTCTCCTTCTTTGGAGGTCTTTAAGCAGAGGCTTGGCAACCATATGTCAGGAGTGCTCTGATGGTGTTTCCTGCTTGGCAGGGGGTTGGACTAGATGACCCATGAGGTCCCTTCCAACGATTTTAAGATTGTATGTTGTGCCACAGGTGCCCATCAGGGGAACCTCCGGTGCAAGCAGCCACTCAAGACACCCACGCTCACCCTATGAAGCCTTCGCAGGACCCTCTTCTGGGCACAAGGGAAACGGCTTGCTAGGAGGCCAGCAGCACCCTGGGAAACAACTTTAACTGAAGCAACCCTGGCGGGAGGGAGAGAGGGAGGCGGGCAGCCGAGATAATTCAAGACGACAACCTTCATGCAGAATCATCCCCGGCTGCTGATCCGTTTGCGGCCGCCCCACAAAGAAAATTGCAGTGTCTGATTTCATTTGGGGGAATCGCGGGAGTTGTCAACCCCAAAGCCTCCTCAGGCACGGCAGGACTCGGCAGGAAAGCACATCTGCTCTCTCTCCCCCCCCCAAAAAAAATACAGCAACGGGAGGATTCCTCAGCCTGCCTCTGCCGGGAGGGAGCAAGCAGCCCAGCTCCAGGCCTCACTCTGTGGCCTGCATGCCTCATTTTGCACCTGGCCATCTGCCACCTGCGACCAGGTGAAGATGCTCAGCTCCCAGGTTGTCGCCTGAAGTCTGCACCATCTGGAGGTGCATCCTGGGAATCCTTGGACATGGACTGTTTTCTCACACTCAGGAATTCTATCTGTTGGATTTTATCTGAATTTCAGGGAACAAAAGTCGTATTGAAAAATACAACTTTCAAGCCGTCTGTCCCAAAAATGGCAACTAGGTGCTCCATTTTGGCGAAGGTAACCCTGGTACGACAAGGCTGTATATTGTCTCCCTGCTTATTTAACTTATATGCAGAATTCATCATGCGAAAGGCTGGGCTGGATGAATCCCTAGCCAGAATTAAGATTACCGGAAGAAATATCAACAACCTCAGATATGCAGATGACACAACAATGATGGCAGAAAGTTAGGAGGAATTAAAGAACCTTTTAATGAGGGTGAAAGAGGAGAGCGCAAAATATGGTCTGAAGCTCAACATCAAAAAAACGAAGATCATGGCCACTGGGCCCATCACCTCCTGGCAAATAGAAGGGGAAGAAATGGAGGCAGTGAGAGATTTTACTTTCTGGGGCTCCATGATCACTGCAGATGGTGACAGCAGTCACAAAATTAAAACACGCCTGCTTCTTGGGAGAAAAGCAATGACAAACCTAGACAGCATCTTAAAAAGCAGAGACATCACCTTGCCAACAAAGGCCCATATAGTTAAAGCTATCGTTTTCCCAGTAGTGATATATGGAAGTGAGAGCTGGACCATGAAGAAGGCTGATTGCCAAAGAATTGATGCTTTTGAATTATGGTGCTGGAGGAGACTCTTGAGAGTCTCATGGACTGCAAGAAGATCAAACCTCTCCATTCTGAAGGAAAACAGCCCTGAGTGCTCACTGGAAGGACAGATCCTGAAGCTGAGGCTCCAATACTTTGGCCACCTCATGAGAAGAGAAGACTCCCTGGAGAAGACCCTGATGTTGGGAAAGATGGAGGACACAAGGAGAAGGGGACGACAGAGGATGAGATGGTTGGACAGTGTTCTCGAAGCTACCAGCATGAGTTTGACCAAACTGCGGGAGGCAGTGAAAGACGGACACGACTAAACGACTAAACAACAACAACCCCGGTTTGGTGGACAGTAACCATTTGGTGTCGTACATCCAAGCTTCTAGCACTGCTTTCCCCCCATCCCTGAAATCCATCTGCCTTGGACAGCTTCTGCTGCATGCTGAAGACATGCCTCCAGACCCCTCTGACCACGGACAGCGAAGGCTTTTCCTTTTTTTGGGTTAGTCGATTACGTGCTGCTTCTGTCTGCCCAGAAGCACTTTACCTGCTTTTACAGTTGCATGCAAACGGTTCTGCTTCTTTAATTTGCTTATAATTGCACGGCCACAATGCCGTCACCCGCGCTGGGACCTTCCTGAGAAGGGCGGGTAAAAAACCCTGCCAATAATAAACCATTCAGCAAGAGTCATGCCGGGACGAAATGGTTGTTGTGGAGACGTTCTTAGCTTTGCATAGCAATGCCGCAGGCCACTCCCCTCACATTCCAGATTTTGGGCCAGGGCTTGCATTTCCCCCTACAGTTATGTGCACCCAAATGTGCAATGGGGGTGGGGGTGGAGAGAAGAGACATGAGATGACAAAGTGTTGTGCCCCCGCGGCAAATCTGCCAGTCTTCTCAAGGTGCCACAACAAGACGGTTAGATGATCTCAAAAAGGCACCTGCTTCACGGGCCCAGGCCTAACTCCTTTGGCCGGCCAGTCGCTGGGAGCTCAGCCAGCTTTGGAAAAATTCAATCACAGTCGCTTCTGGTCTCTGACATGCGTTAAGGAGCGCAAGAGCGCATGTCAGCGCACCAACAAGGTGGCAGCAGCAAGTCAAAAGCTGGCAACCATCACGTAGCTTAGGGCTGACTCATAGAACTGCCCGAACTCTGCTTAAAAACCTTCAGCTAGCCAAGCCACCTGTGCTAGTTGCCCTCCTCAGATTAAAGGCAAGCCGCAAGAAAAATGGGGCTCTTGGGATCACCTTTCTCTTTTGGCATGGTTGGGAGAACACACACAACAAGGTCCATTTGAAGCACACCTCAGGAGGAAATAACAGTAACAAATAATAATAATAATTTATTATTTATACCCTGCCCATCTGGCTGGGTTTCCCCAGCCACTCTGGGTGGCTTCCAACTAAATATTAAAAATACAATATACAATGCAAAAATACAAATACACAATGCAAATCTGCCCATGGAGGACTCGGGCAAGGATGGATCGCCTATTGAAAATGCTCGCCAGGGTCGATTTTTCTGGCAGAACGAAAGGAGGGAGGGAGCATCCATTTAAGCAATTCTTCAAACAATGACCCTTGCAGGGGAAGGCAGAGAACAGGTGCCCCCCTCCCTCCCCAGCCATGGAGTCAGATGGCCAAGCAGCAGAAGCAGCAGCAGCAGAAGCAATGCCTGGAACAAGAACACGGAAATATGCAAGATTTCTCCACAGGCAATTAAAACAGGCTGAATTAATCAGGAAAGTGTAGGAAATGGCCCTGTCTTTCAGAGAGGGACTCACAGGCAGGCCAGGCCCCAGAGGGGAAGGGGGTGGGACTCAAGGAATGGACAAATATACAATGGCCTCTCCAAGTCAAAAGTTCACAGCCCAGAAGCCAAAGGCCCTGAACTAAGGGCTGGGTGAGCATTTTGGCTTCATTAGCCCAAAGGCAGTGGCTGCCCCCTTGCAAGCAGCTGCAGACACCCCCAGGCAGAGCAGGACAACCTGGGGACTTGAAGGTATACAGTGGTACCTCGGGTTATAGATGCTTTAGGTTACAGACTCCGCTAACCCAGAAATAGTACCTTGGGTTAAGAACTTTGCCCCAGGATGAGAACAGAAATCGTGCAGCAGCAGCGGGAGGCCCCATTAGCTAAAGTGGTGCTTCAAGTTAAGAACAGTCTCAGGTTAAGAATGGACCTCCGGAACAAATTAAATTCTTAACCCAAGGTACCACTGTATCTGGAATTTTCTGAAATATAGTGGATGCTCGTGATCTGTGCAGGAGGCACATTCGCAACCCGCAGCACCACGTCTGCACACGCGCGGGTTGCGATTTGGCACTTCTGCGCATGTGCAAAGTGTGATTTAGCGTTTCTGCGCATGTGGGAGCCCCAAAACCCGGAAGTAACCCGTTCTGGTACTTCCAGGTTGGCACGGTGCACAATCCGAAAACGCGCAACCTGTATCTGTAACCTGAGGTATGACTGTACAGGCATGCATTGCAATACGTTGGACTTGCTGTTTTTTGACAAGCACCATGAGACGAGGGCTTTCAAAGGCTTCCCCTGCAGCAAGGAGAGTTCCCCGGATTTCTTAAAGAAATCAGTGAAATGGCAGGTCTCCTGGCTTGCTGGAACGGTTTGCAAAACAACAACACCCCGATTCCACAGCCACTGCAGTTTCCTTGCACCCCACTATACTGAGATGAAGATGATTTATTACTTGCCCTTCACCCAAGGGTCCCCAGACGGGGTCGCAAAGATTTAAAATAAAGCATTAACTGCTTTTTAAAAAAACAACTTTGCAGTTGCAAAAAAACCCAAACCACAGTAACACCTAATAAGAAGCGACAAGAGCTCATACCATTGCTTATATTAGATTTAGATTTCCAATCTTTCTGTGATAGAAGCCTTCGAGTTTGTTTTCTCAAGGGAGATTACTTTCCCCCGCCACCCACACAAGTATGCTGCATTTAGGCTCACAAATGCAACCTGCAATTTATTCCTCATTGCAGGGGGTCAGGCTAGATGGCCCCTGGGGTCCCTTCCGACACTGTGTGATTCTACCTTCTAGGTAAGAAGCAACGAATAAAGCAGCGATGGCCACCGACCTGGCTGGCTATAAAAGAAGATGAGAAGACGGCTGTCAATGTCTACTAGCTAGGAAGGCTGAGCCACAGCCTCCCAGTTGAATCCCAGTTGTGGGAATCCAGAGGAAGGGAGAGCGTTGTTCTCGCACTCGGACCCCGCTTGCAGATTTCCCATAATGGGCATCTGGTCTGCCACTGTGAGAACAGGATGCTGGACTCGATGGGGACCTGGCTGGATCAAGAAGGCTCTTCTTTTGCTCTTAATAAATCCTCCTGCCCTCTTACGGACCTTTTTCACGAAAGGGGAAATGAACTTGGTAAATCTGGATTTGAAAATTGAGGGGGGGGGGAATTAGCTTATAGAATGTTGTTGTTTAGTCGTTTAATCGTGTCCGACTCTTCATGACCCCATGGACCAGAGCACGCCAGGCACTCCTGTCTTCCACTGCCTCCCGCAGTTTGGTCAAACTCAGGCTGGTAGCTTTGAGAACACTATCCAACCATCTCGTCCTCTGTCATCCCCTTCTCCTTCTGCCCTCCATCTTTCCCAACATCAGGGTCTTCTCCAGGGAGTCTTCTCTTCTCATGAGATGGCCAAAGTATTGGAGCCTCAGCTTCAGGATCTGTCCTTCCAGTGAGCACTCAGGGCTGATTTCCTTCAGAATGGAGAGGTTTGATCTTCTTGCAGTCCATGGGACTCTCAAGAGTCTCCTCCAGCACCATAACTCAAAAGCATCAATTCTGCGGCGATCAGCCTTCTTTATGGTCCAGCTCTCACTTCCATACATCACTACTGGGCTTATAGAATAGCTGGGTGTTAATGAGTGAATACTATATTTAGCTAACAGAGAACCGGAAGTCTTCTTATCTCTCTCCCCCCCCCCTTTTATTTTCATCCTCTCTCTTCCCCCCCCTCCCTTTCCCTTCTGTTCCTTTTCAGATTAGATTTTAAGAACATTTTTATTATTATTATTATTCTGGTGCATTATAAAAAATAAACTTTGCATTGGGTGTGGACTTTTGCATATCCTTGGGCAAGTATCAATAAAAACAGGTATGAAAAATAAAATGAAAATAAATTCTCCTCCCTCCAAGGGGTGCAGGACCACAGCAAACCTGCTCTGGCCACCATGTTCCTTGGCAGAAATGCCTCTCAAAGCCGTTTCTTTGCCTTCTGATTCTAGGAGTCCCCAGTCCCAGGAGACTCATCTTTGCCCATCTGATTCTAGGAGTCCCCAGTCCCAGGAGACTGTTAGCCAGAACTATGTTAATAATAATAATAATAATAATAATAATAATAATAATAATAATATATTATTTATACCCCACCCATCTGACTGAGCTTCCCCAGCCACTCTGGGCGGCTTCCAATCAAGTGTTAAAAACGATACAGCATTAAATATTAAAAACTTCCCTGAACAGGGCTGCCTTCAGATGTCTTCTAAAAGTCTGGTAGTTATTTTTCTCTTTGACATCTGGTGGGAGGGCGTTCCACAGGGCGGGCGCCACCACCGACAAGGCCCTCTGCCTGGTTCCCTGTAACTTGGCTTCTCGCAATGAGGGAACCGCCAGAAGGCCCTCAGCGCTGGACCTCAGTGTCCGGGTAGAATGATGGAGATGGAGACGCTCCTTCAAGTATACTGGACCGAGGCCGTTTAGGGCTTTAAAGGTCAGCACCAACACTTTGAATTGTACTTGGAAATGTACTGGGAGCCAGTGTAGGTCTTTCAAGACCGGTGTTATATGGTCTCAGCGGCCCTCCCAGTCACCAGTTTAGTTGTCACATTCTGGATTAGTTGTAGTTTCCAGGTCACCTTCAAAGGTAGCCCCACATAGAGCGCATTGCAGTAGTCCAAGCGAGAGATAACTAGAGCATGCATCACTCTGGCCCTCAGCGCTGAATCTCAGTGTCTTGGCCATGTTGCCTTGACCAACACGTATTCCTGTACGGCATGAGGTTCGACTAGATGGCAGTCAAGGTCCCTTCCAGCTCTATGATTCATGGTTCATGCTTTGGGTCATTTTACATTCAGTGGGCTATTTAATTTTTTTAAATAAAGTTGTTGCTTTTTTAAGAGTGATCTGACGTTGGAAATGAAAATATATTCCATGTTACAGGCTGGAAGAAGGCAGTGGCAGAGAGAGGGAGCACAGAATACAACAACCCTCCAGTGTAGCCTGGCGATCATTTATCTGCACACAAGCACACACTAGTTGCAAGGGTGGGTGTGCGAAGTTTCTCAGAGGGGCAGCATTTGGGAGAGCATGCTTAACCCTTTCCTGCCAGGCACACCCTCTGCTTCCTCACTCAAGGGAAACTTTCCTGTGGGCAAGAAAGCAGATGGGGGACAATTCTGATCTCAAGCAGCCTGCAGGAAAATGGTTAATTGCTCCTTCCCAAGAGTTGGGGGTGGGGTGAGTAATTAACTGTTTAATTGCCAGCCACTTAAGACCCAAACTGTCCCCCATCTGCTTTCTTGCCCACAGGGGAGACTTCCATTTCCCGGAGTTCATCTGCTACTCACAATGACAGATGCAGTCCCTCTTTGGCTGTGGCTTTAAAACGCTGCAAAGGAAATTACGGTTTGGATTTCTGGCTCCAAACCCCCAACACACACACACAGCTCCCACCCTCAAATGGGGATCAAACACAGCTCCCACCCCCAGATGGGGATCAAACTCGCAACCTTGGCATTCTCAGCACCACGCTCTAACCAACTTAGTGATGCCGCCACCGCAGTTTAAAATCCTCCGAGGGGGAAGAACCCACCAATATCTGAGGGAGTCCCTTGACTTGTCAGAACACGCTGCCCTACTCCTGGCACTCGTAAGGCGCCAAACTAGCATTCCCAGCCCAGCTGGAAGGGGAAGGAGCTTCGCACCCAGGACAGAAATCCAGGCACCTGCAACAGCTGCTGCCTCTCTGGTCCAGGTGGGGGCAGCTGTGGCCACACCTGAGCACAGCCAGGTGATCCTCAGTCCTGCTTCAACCCTAACGGGGCTTCAGAACCACCACCAAAGGAACACAAGTGAACCGCAAAAAGAACCTGCACAAACGACGCTGACACAAAAACCCACACATACATTAAGCAAAGTAGAAATATCGCCTTCCTGACCCCACCCCCACCCACCATGGCCTCCTCCACCTCTCCCCCCTTTTTTCTTCATAATAATAATAATAATTTATTATTTGTACATCGCCCACCTGGCTGTGTTTCCCCAGCCACTCTGGGTGGCTTCCAACAAAGACAAAAAAAATACACTAAAATGTAACACATTAGAAACTACCCTGAACAGGGCTGCCTTCAGATGTCTTCTGAATGTCAGGTAGTTGTTTATCTCTTTGACATCTGCTGGAAGGGCGTTCCACAGGATGGGTGCCACCACCGAGAAGGCCCTCTGCCTGGTTCCCTGTAACTTGGCTTCTCGCAGCGAGGGAACCGCCAGAAGGCCCTCGGAGCTGGACCTCAGCGTCTGGGCAGAACGATGGGGGTGGAGATGCTCCTTCAGGTATAATGTAACCCTAAGCAGCCTTTCTCAACCTGTGGGTCCCCAGATGTTGTTGAACAACAACTCCCATCACCCCTAGCTAGCAAGGCCAGAGCTCAGGTATGATGGGAGTTGTAGTCCAACAACATCGGGGGACCCACAGGTTGAGAACCGCTGCTGGGCCTAACGTCTCAACACATGAAACTGACCTATGGAAAACGTAACGGGGGGAAAGAGACATTGCGCATACCTTTGTAAACCAAGAAAACTTTAATAAAATATTTTTAAAAGGAAAAAAGAAAGGACTCAACACCCAGGGCTTGCAAGCCAGGGCCAGTCCTGACCTCAGCCATGGAAAAGGGAAAGGCCAAACCCCTAGCGTACCTCTGCTGCCCTGCAACCACGGAAGTCCTCTGTTACCATAGAAACCTGGAGCGGCCCAGCCAGACGGTTCAAAGTCCCGGCCTCCGAGGCTCTGACCCGATCGATTCCTCTTGCAACCTGCCTGCAACTGAGCGGTGATTTATGGCTGGGCTCTGGAGGGCTGTGCAGGCCAGAGCTCAGCCGTGGCTCGTGCCACGAGAACGCCGCCCCTGCGGCGGCCAAACACCTTGAGGCTTCTTTCCCACCTGCCTTCGAGGTCGCTTAACTCCCACCCATAGCTGTCAACTTTTCCCTTTTCTTGCAAGGAATCCTATTTGGAATAAGGGAATTTCCCTTAAAAAGAGGGAGAAGTTGACAGCGATCCTCCCACCGTCAGCTTTATAAATGACGCAGCCTGGTAACTCCAGGCAAAAAGCAACCAATTGCTCAGTAGGTGGAGCACAGAATTGTAGGGCTGGAAGGGGCACCCAGGGGCCATCTAGACCAACCCCCTGCAATGCAAGAATCTCAGCGAAAGCATCCCTGACGGATGGCCAGCCAACCTCTGCTTGGGAAACCTCCAGTGGAGGTAGACCACCACCTTCTGAGGGAGTCCGTCCCACTCTCAAACAGCTCTTGCCGCAAGGAAGTTCTTCCTTGGGCTTAGTTGGAATTATTATTATTATTATTATTATTATTATTATTATTATTATTATTATTATTTGTACCCCACCCACTCTGGGCGGCTTCCAACAAAGATTAAAAATAGATTAAAATGCCACACATTAAAAACTTCCCTGGCCAGGGCTGCCTTCAGACGTCTTCTAAAAGTCAGATACAGTGGTACCTCTGGTTGTGAACAGGATCCGTTTCGGAGCCCCATTCACAACCTGAAAGGAACGCAACCTGTGTCTGTGAATGCCGCGGTTTGCTGCTTCTGTGCATGCACATGACGACATTTTGCGCATTTGCACATGCGAGTCGCAAAACCTGGAAGTAACGCTTTCTGGTACTTTCGGGTCGCCACAGGATGCAACCTGAAAAAACGTATCAAGAAGCAAACGTAACAAGTGGTATGACTGTAGTTGTCTATTTCTTTGACATCTGGTGGGAGGGCGTTCCACAGGGCGGGTGCCACTACCGAGAAGGCCCTCTGCCTGGTTCCCTGTAGCTTGGCTTCTCACAGGGAGGGAACAGCCAGAAGGCCCTCGGAGCTGGACCTCAGGGTCCGGGCAGAACGATGGGGGTGGAGACGCTCCTTCAGGTATCCAGGGCTGAGGCCGTTTAGGGCTTTAAAGGTCAGCACTAATACTTGAATTGTGCTCGGAAACATACTGGGAGTCAATGTAGCTCTTTCAAGACTGGTGTTATGTGGTCTCGGCGGCCGCCCCCAGTCACCAGTCTAGCTGCCGCATTCTGGATTAGTTGCAGTTTCCAGGTCACCTTCAAAGGTAGCCCCACGTAGAGTGCATTGTAGTAGTCCAAGCAGAAGATACCTAGAGCATGCACCCCAGAAATCACCCCAGAATTGGCCCAACTAAACATCTTCCAAGACAATAATGCCCACTTACACCACAAAGAACTCATAACCCACCTACTTTCAGCAGCCAGAAACACCATAACCAGACACTGGAGAGTAAGCATGGACCAATGGTACCAAGTAGTATGGGAAACAGCCCTACTAGAAAAAATAACCAATAAACTGAAACTGACACGAGGACAAATAGAAGAAGACGCCTTCACCCCAGTATGACTCCCCTTTATCACATACACAGCCCAACAAGACAATGACAAAAATCCACCAATAGCATACAAATCAATATGGCTAACCTGATTCAAAACACCCACCCACCCCACTCACACATGAAAACAAAGACCACCACAGCCAACCACAAATGAACAACCACACCCTAGGCCAACCCCAACCTCTCTCACCACCAAAGGAACACAAGTAAACAGCAAAGAACCTGCCCAAGCAACGCTGACACCAAACCCTACATACATTAAGCAAAATAGAAACATCGGCGCCCGGCCCCACCCCATCCATCTTCCCCCCCCTCTCCCCCTTTTCTTCCGAATGTCTCAACAAATGAAACTGATTTGTAAAAAAGTTATGTGGAAAAAATACGAGAGACATTACACATACTTCTCTAAAGCAAGAAAATCTTTAATTAAAAATACAAAAAAAAAAAAGGCACATTCTACTCATGTAAGAACACACTGGTTCCCAGGCTGTCCACGGGCTGGATGTAGAAGGCGATTGGGCCGGATCCGGCCCCCGGGCCTTAGTTTGCCTACCCATGGACCAGAGGGAGGTGCACAGCAGCCACAGGTGCTGCTCCGTGCTTGCAGAGGGGCAGAGGGAGGGGGTCAAGAGCCTTGCAGGCCAGGAAGCGCAGCAGCAGCAGCTGAGCCCCGGCTGAGCTCCCTCAGCCAAGCCAACCTCCCTTGCAGGATGCATCCCCTGCGGCAGCGACAGCAGCAGCTTAGGGGAGAGCAGACAGAGAAACCCGTCTGCCGACAGCCCAAATCCCCTCTTCCTCCAAGTCAATCCCCAAGCCAGACTCCTTAAGCAGAAGCCCCCCAACCCTTGAAAAAAAATAGCCATTTTTTGCAAAGCACACAAGCTGAACAGGCTCTCCCGACTGCCGGGGGTGTGGGCGTCATTCTCATGCCCAGGAACATCTGCCCTGGCCCATCCATGCTCTCACAGTGGAGGTGGCCCAGTAAAGGAGGACCTTGATATTATTTGTGTTGTTGTTGTTTAGTCGTGTCCAACTCTTCGTGCCCCCTGGACCAGAGCACGCCAGGCACTCCTCTCTTCCACTGCCTCCCGCAGTTGGGTCAAACTCATGCTGGTAGCTTCGAGAACACTGTCCCACCATCTCATCCTCTGTCGTCCCCTTCTCCATGTGCCCTCCATCTTTCCCAACATCAGGGTCTTTTCCAGGGAGTCTTCTCTTCTCATGAGGTGGCCAAAGTACTGGAGCCTCAGCTTCAGGATCTGTCCTTCCAGTGAGCACTCAGGGCTGATTTCCTTCAGAATGGAGAGGTTGGATCTTCTTGCAGTCCATGGGACTCTCAAGAGTCTCCTCCAGCACCATAACTCAAAAGCATCCATTCTTCGGCGATCAGCCTTCTTTATGGTCCAGCTCTCATTTCCATATTTTTGATATTATTTGTAGTATTATTAATATTATTATTATTACAGTCATACCTCGGGTTGAAGTAGCTTCAGGATGAATATTTTCGGGTTACGCTCCACGGCGACCCAGAAGTAACGGAGCACGTTCCATCCGGGTTTCGCCGCTTACGCATGCACAGGCGCGTCTTACGTTTACTTCAGGATGCGAACAGGGCTCCGGAACAGATCCCGTTCGTATCCAGAGGTACCACTGTATAGCTCTGGAAGAAGCAGTCTGGGCCATGGAGGTTTTTCAAGGAGCAGGTTGACACTAGCCTGTCTCAGGGCACAGGACCAGGTCTCCAGTGTTAGCAACACAGATATATAAGCTAGTCGCCAAATGGCACCTTAAATATAGGTTGCGGTGGCCACAACGGAATGCCTGTTCACCAGGGGGCTGGACTGGATGACCCTCGGGGTCCCTTCCAGCATTACAATCCTATGATGTCAACTGCTTGGCTGCCGCCTGCTCTTACAGCAATTCCCTTGTGCCAGTGTTCAAGAAGAAAAAACACACACCCTGGAAATGGAATTAACTATGGACTAGGGGAAAATTAGCCGAATATTGGGAATGTATAAGTGATAATGGAATAATGCTAGTGGCTTTCAGAGAAGCTCTGTAACAGTTTAAGAAATATTGTAAAAAGGCAAAATAGAAGTGGCGGGTAGGTATAAAGGTAATAGCAAAATTTGGAAATGTGAATTAAAGAAATTAGAATTTGGATGATTGTCAGAGAAGCCGAAGGAAGTCAAAAATGGAAAATTTAATAGAAATTGTAATGTGGTATGAATGTATGGAAAATTAATAAAATATCATTTAAAATAAAAGGAATTAACTATGGACTAAGGCGGAGGTTTTCAAAGTGTGGTCGCCAACATGGATCCTAGAAATCTCCGCGTAGTCGCAGCTGGACCAAAATGCACCTGGGGGGATTTCAAACACTACTGGGCTCCAGATCCCCCAGGTCTGCTACTGGTAACCTTACAAGCCTTCCTTCCGAAAGCTTGCACCGAGTCCCAGAATTCCTCAGAGTTTCTCCCCAAGGGCCAATGTAGTCTTGACACTGCGAGATGACTGTGTGTGCAAGACGCCAGCCCTTTGGAGCAGCCCTGCTGGCGAAAACCTTGCTTGGGAGCCTGGTAAAAAGCAGCAGCTGAATGAGCCACATGGCAGCCCTCTTGCCTTTGAAAGGGAAATAACAACAACTTATTATTTATACTCCGCTCATCTGGCTGGGTTTCCCCAGCCACTCTGGGCGGGTTCCAACAGAATATTAAAATACAATAATCTATCAAATATTAAAAGCTTCCAAAAAACAGGGCTGCCTTCAGATGTCTTCTAAAAGTCTGGTAGTTGTTTTTCTCTTTGACATCTGGTGGGAGGGCGTTCCGCAGGGCAGGTGCCACCACCAAGAAGGGCCTCTGCCTGGTTCCCTGTAACTTGGCTTCTTGCAGCGAGGGAACCCCCAGAGGGCCCTCGGAGCTGGACCTCAGTGTCCGGGCAGAACGATGGGGGTGGAGACGCTCCTTCAGGTATACTGGGCCGAGGCCGTTTAGGGCTTTAAAGGTCAGCACCAACACTTTGAATTGTGCTCGGAAACATACTGGGAGCCAATGTAGGTCTTTCAAGATGGGTGTTATGTGGTCTCAGCGGCCGCTCCCAGTCACTAGTCTAGCTGCCGCATTCTGGATTAGTTGTAGTTTCCGGGTCACTTTCAAAGGTAGCCCCACATACAGTGCATTGCAGTAGTCCAAGTGAGAGATGACCAGAGCATGCACCACTCTGGCAAGACAGTCTGCGGGCAGATAGGGTCTCATCCTGCGTACCAGATGGAGCTGGTAGACAGCTGCCCTGGACAGAGAATTAACCTGCGCCTCCATGGACAGCTGTGAGTCCAGAATGACTCTCAAGCTGTGCTCCTGGTCCTTCAGGGGCACAGATATCCCATTCAGGGAGTCTTCCACACCTGCCCACCTCCTGTCCCCCCAAAACAGTACTTCTGTCTTGTTTGGCCAGGTCTCAGAGGCCAGGTGCTCCGTTTCAGGCTCCAGCTGAATCTACAAGGGCAGCCCCGTGGTCCCTGAGGAAAGCGTTCCCGGATTGTGGAGCTTGGCTGCCACAGAGAGAACAGCTTGTTTGCTTTGTGACTCAGTGAGCAAGGGAGGAGAGCAGGCGGGCGAAGGCACACAGCCCTTTGCCAAAGCATCACTGTATGCTTGCTAAGCTGCAAAGCCACAGTTGCACACCTATGGCTCTGCCCGCCTTGACTCTGGCCGAAAAAGCCTTTCTGTGCTGTTACCTTTCTTTGCTCTGCCTGTTCCCCAGCAGGGTGTGAGAAAATGCAACCTTCACAAAGGCCATTCCTCTCTCCAGGAGGGTGGAAGAAGCAAGGCTCATCATGGGATCCTCTCCACGAACACCCCCCAGAAACAAGCCCTATGCTTGGATACCCTGCTGCGTCCAACCACTGAATGGTAAAGGACCCCTGACAGTTAAGTCCAGTCGCGGACGACTCTGGGGTTGCGGCACTCATCTTGCTTTACTGGCCGAGGGAGCCGATGTTTGTCCGCAGACAGTTTTTCCAGGTCATGTGGCCAGCATGACTAAGCCGCTTCTGGCAAAACCAGAGCAGCGCACAGAAACGCCGTTTACCTTCCCGCTGGAGCGGTACCTATTTATCTACTTGAACGTGATATGCTTTCGAAGTGCTAGGTTGGCAGGAGCAGGGACCGAGCAACGGGAGCTCACCCCGTCACGGGGATTCGAACCGCCGACCTTCTGATCGGCAAGCCCTAGGCTCAGTGGTTTAGACCACAGCGCCACCCTTGTCCCCCCCCCCCGTCAATCCACCGAGGCACCCCCTAAAACGGCACTGGCCCTTGTCACAAGCAGACAATGACAAGGGGGCGAGAGAGGAGCTTGTCCAGCAAATGCCAAGGACGCTGCCTCCATTTGCACAAGTGCGAGTTGGACACAGACCAAAGCCGCCTCCTGGATCCGGCCCGGGATTGCAAAGCCAAGAGAAAACAACAAAGAGCCTGCTCTGCAAAGCAAAGTCTCGGAGGCATCTGACCCCGACGCTGGCAATGCCAGGCAGAAAAGATGTTTACACCAGAATAATCACACTGTGCAGATCCCATTGAACCAGTCAATCAAAAAGGACGACAGATGGCCCGGCCGAGTCGTAGCATGAATTAGGTACTGCACGAACCTAGGTGAGAGCCCTTGTGCGGGCGAAAGAGGACGGCAGTCCCCATAAATGGGCCCAGAATGGCAGTAGCAGCTCATGGGCATCCTCTCGCCAGTGTTTGAAATTCCCCAGGTGCCAGGCGCATTTTGCAACTGCCCTGAGTCCAATTGCAACCCTGTGGAGATCTCTGTATGCCAGGTTGGCACATGGTAGTAATAATAATAATAATAATAATAATAATAATAATAATAATAATAATTTATTTATGCCCCGCCCATCTGGCTGAGTTTCCCCAGCCACTCTGGGCAGCTCCCAATCAAACGTTAAAAACAGTACAGCATGAAATATGGTTCACTCCCCTCCTCAGTTAATTCCTACAACGACCCTGCAAGGGAGGTTAAGAGGCTGCAAATGACTCCAAGGTGACCCAGTGGGGATTTGAACCCTGATCTCCCAGGTCCGACACTTGAACCACTACACCGCAATAGCTTCCTAAGGCAGCTCAGGAAATTAAGTAGGTGAATAAATGTGGAGAAAGGCAAACGTCACTTAGAGAAGGATCTGAAATATTTTCCTTGAAGCTTGAATTTGGTTTATTCTGGATTGTTTTATTTGATGTGTTGATGTGTTAATGTATTGTAACCCGCTTTGAGGTTTTCCCCCCTTTAAAATATGAATCAGCATAGAAATGAAAAGAATACTACTACTACTAATAAGTCTCATGGCAAAAAAAGGCACCTAGACATTCTGTTGTGGCGACCGTAACCTAGGTTTAAGGTGCCATTTGATGATTAGCTGATATATCTGAGTTTCTAGCACTGCCTCTCTCTCTCTCTCTCTTTTTCTCTTCCCCAGAGGAGAGTTTGCCTTCAAACAGAGCATGCCTTTTTGGTTAGGCTGTGGGACTCTCTGGGGCGCAGGCTCCGAACAACAGCCCCAGGCAGAAAGATGCAAGCTGTTTCAGAGCAGCAGCTCCTGCGCAAGCCTAATCGAAACGAACAGAAGCTCCTCCGATGCAGGCAGGCCAGAGAAAAAGGCACCCTCATTTTCATCAGAGCCCAGACTGGAAAGGCAGATGCACCCGGGTTCGAATCACCCGGTCCCAGGGTGCTTCCAACACCACGACGTTCTCCTGGCAAAACGAACTCTGCGGCTAATTGCTTTCCCAGGGCTTGTAGGAGGGAACAGGCACTTGATTCATTCACAAACATCTTAGAAATCCATGTGAAATCCATTCCATGCATTCCCCCTAGATACACAGCGCTGCATCCGAAATGTTCCAACATGATCAGAATACCAGCTTTTCTAGACTCATCGGCCAGGGGGGGAAAACTGGCAAGCCGAGAGGAAAAAGCTCGCCCCCGTCAAATCCTCTCGCACTGAACTACCACACAGAAACTGATGCAAGCAAAACAACATGTGGGAAAGGGGGCTTCAGAGGGACCGCCTCAGGGGACCAGGCCAAACCCAGACCCTGCAATTGCCACCTGAGCTCCTTCTTTGTGTGAGAGTTCCTTACGTATATTTAGGTGCCAGGCAGAAACATTCCTCTTTAACCAGGTATTTTGGCTTCTAATCAATCTATGGCCGTTTAAAGCAGGAGTTTCTTCTTCTTTTTTCTTTCCCCCCGGAAAGAAAACATTTAACGAATGTACAGTCATACCTCAGGTTGAAGTAAATTCAGGATGAGTATTTTCGGGTTGCGCTCCGCAGCAACTCAGAAGTAACGGAGAGTGTTACTTCCGGGTTTCGCCACTCGTGCATACGCTCAAAATGACGTTACACGCATGGGCGGACGTGGCGAATCGCGACCCGCGCACGCGCAGACACGAGTTACGTTCGCTTCAGGATGCGAACGGGGCTCCGGAACAGATCCCGTTCACATCCAGAGGTACCACTGTATGGGTTTGGGGTTTTTGTTGCTATTGTTTTGCTTTGGTTCTGTAAAGACGCACGGAGTTGCCTGCAGCGAGAGAAGGAATCTAATAAATTTAATAAATAAAGCAAACCCGGGCCAAACTGGGTTCAGAACAAGGATAAGGGGAGCAAGGCATGGGTTCCACAGGGGACAGGAAATCACACCACCCCCTGAGGTAAGCAGTGTTAGAAACTCAGATATAGAAGCTAGGTGCCAAATGCCACCTTAAACCTAGGTTGTGGTCTGTTCACCAGGGGGTTGGACTAGATGACCTGGGGTCCTTTCCAACACTACGATTCTACAGTCTCAGCTACACTGCTTGACTCTAGCTTGCTCTTACAACAATTCACTTATCCCAGAAGGAGAAACACACACAGCAGAAAGGGAAAAGGCAAAGCTTTTTAAACTGGCACCCGGAAATCTCCAGGTATTCACAATTCGGCATGTGCTCATATCAAAATGTACCTGGCGCCTGGGCAACTTCAAACCCTGGAGGTGAGCTATTGGTAGCTAGCTCCTGCAAGCCAAAGTCCACCTGAAGAACACGGACGCCCAAGTTGGGCACAGATAGTGACTGAGTCAGCAGCACACAGAGCCACAAATCCCCCTGGACACAAACCTGTCTCTCCCTTGTGGTCCCTCATGACACCGGGACGAACGGAAACCTCCTTGCCTCCTTAGAACGCCCAAGCCCAACATGTGGTTTCTTGCAACGAGCAGAAAAGCAGGCTACACAAAGTGATCGCTCTCAAGCACTCAAGGACCATTCTCCTATCAAGAAGGTCAGCAAGAAGTTGAAAGTGTTTGCACATGCAAAAGGAGACACAAGTACAAGCTCCCGCCCTGAATTCCTGGCTTTCCCCTTCACACTTGGCCTCCGAACTGCTTATCTGGAGACCCTGTTCCTTGTGACCGACATCATCAGCTTTCTCATCCTCCTCTCTGGGCTCCTTCCAAACCTGTCATCCCCGCACGGCTCTTGCAAGGAGAAGGAAGCTCACGGTATGTCATCCCCATTACTCATGTCTTGCTGCTGTGACATTTCCTCCAGGAAATGAGACACGGTTGGAAGGCGGGAGAAGGAAAAAAAGGGAGACGGGGCAGATGGCCGGTGTGGTCAAGTCACAGGCATCCGTTTGCGCCGGGGACAAAGCACCCTTGGTTGGGGAGGGTGGCTGGCTTCCTCCTGAACCCAAATCTCTCCCAGGCCCTATTTCCAACGCCCGAGCCACTATACCACATAGAGCTGCTCCATGAACTCTGGGAAAGCTGGGATTCCAGTGCCAAAATAATTGCTTGGGGAGAAATATATACAGTGGTACCTAGGGTTAAGAACTTAATTTGTTCTCGAGGTCCGTTCTTAACCTGAAACTGTTCTAAACCTGAGGTACCGCTTTAGCTAATGGGGCCTCCTTTCTGTTCTCATCCTGAAGCAAAGTTCTTAACACAAGGGTTTTCTGGGTTAGTGGAGCCTGTAACCTCAAGCGTCTATAACTCGAGGTACCACTGTATATATTTCTGATCCTGAAATGTCAATATACAGTGGTGCCTTGGGTTAAGAACTTAATTCGTTCTGGAGGTCCGTTCTTAACCTGAAACTGTTCTTAACCTGAGGTACCACTTTAGCTAACGGGGCCTCCCACTGCTGCCGCGCCACCACTGCATGATTTCTGTTCTCATCCTGAAGCAAAGTATTTAACCCGAGGTACTATTTCTGGGTTAGCGGAGTCTGTAACCTGAAGCGTCTGTAACCCAAAATACCACTGTATAAGTATTAGGAAACTAGTGGCTAAAGGAAGGGACCATGTGTTAGTTCTTGAGCCTCTCAGTTTGCTCCTCCTCCGAAGGGGCACCCACAGATTCCCTCTGGGACCCCCCCCCCCCAGTCTGCACGCTGCGGCTTCCTTCCCACGGGCGAACTCCCGGGGCCACCGATCCATCGCTACTGGGCTCCAGGGGCAGCGTCTCCATGCTCAGGAAGCACAAATCCCCACTCCAAGCAGAGCTCATGGAAACTGGCTGGTGGGGGGGGGGGCTCTCCTTGGCTTGGCAGCCACTCGAAGCCAAAGGAAATTCCACAGAGCCAGAACATAACACTCTGGGGCTGGGCAGCTATGGGAGAGGAGAGAGCTCGAGGGAGGGGAAGGGCAGCGGCAAAAGGAAGGAGCAAAAGCTTTTTCGAGGAGGGGAGAGAAGACGCAGCTGGCTTTTGAGGCAGCTGTTGAAGGTAGCAGATTAACGTCCCTGGCCAAGGAGTGGATTGCAATAAGCGAAGGATTAAAGGAAAGGAAAGAAGAGGGGCCAGGGAGCTCAGGAGGAAAGGCTCAACAGCCGCAAACCAGGAAGGCATGCAAAACTGGCCCCACAGCCTGCAGAAGGGGAACAAGGCTGCCTTGGCGGGGTATGAATACAGATATAGCAATAGTAACCACCAGCAGAACAGGGGCACCAGACCGACAGCCCCTTCAAGGACTGCTGCTGCCTCCCTTCTAAGCTGCCAGGAATTTGCACCTGCGATGAGGAAGGACCGGCCTCGGTTCAGTCCGTTTCCCTACCCGATCCTTTACAAAATGTCAAAGATTGATTCAGCACCTGCAAGGCTTCTTCTCCGTGGAAGCAGGTGGAGGAGAGCGTGGTTGTTGCAGGGGCCGCAGAGGTCATGGCGACTGGCCTTGCCAGGTGCCCAGGAAGGGGCTTTGTCCTGCTGCCGCTGCCTCCTGGCCGGCCTCACCAGCCAGAGACAGTCCCAACGGCCAGGAAAGGCTCGGCTCTGCGATTCCCACGCTGCCAGCCAGGAGCTGGGCTGCGGTTGGGGAGAGGCAGACAAAAGGCCAGCGCTGGCTGGCTGCTGACCAGTGAAAGTGCCAGGACTCTGAGCGCTCCCAAGTTGGAGGCCGGTCAAGCCCAGAGGGCGGCTGACGCAGCACCAGAAAGGAGCAGCCCAGAAACCGACAGCAAGGCCCAAGGTCTTGCCAAAGCAGACAGAGCTCGCACCTCCAGCTTCACCTCTGCATATCTGCCTGCGCTGGGATCCTGAAGGCCCTACACCACCAGCCCCTTCCAGCCTCCCTCTCCTTCACTACTGGCTGGGCCAAGATCCACCCCACAACTCAGTCCCTGGCCCACAGCCGACCCCATGAAAGGTGGGTTTGCACCAGCACACAGAACGTGCTGAAATAAATAAATCAAGGTCTTATGTATAGAATAAAGGTTCATAAATATACCAGGCAAACACGTACATAGATATATAGGCCACATGTCTGAAGCTGCACAGGGGAGCAACCATGGAGCCATTTTGACTCCCAGGCTGACCAGGTGTTTTTTCTGCAAGGTCAAATGGAAGAGCCTCCCCATTGTCTTTTCCTTCACAAATCCTGTCTTAAGGGTATGTCTGTGTATGAATAGGGTGAGCCTGTGAGCTGGCTCAGGAACTACGTATTTATCATTACAAAAGACTGGCCAGGCTCCCCAGGGTATCCAATCAAGTGACCATTAACAGGTAACCTGCCAGACAGGAGGTAAACAACCCACTCAGATTTCTGCTGTAGACCGCCCTTTCTGTATGAAGTTTCTGGGGGTGGTCTTTGACTCCAAGGTGGGCAATTTAAAATGTCTATATAAAGGCGGGCACATCTTGGTTCTGGGTCCCCCTCCTTTTCCTGTGTGTGAAGGGGGCACCCTGTTGCAACAGTTCAATAAAGATCAGGCTTACAAGCTGCTTTGCTTCTCAATATTCTCTGGTTGGCCTCTGTTCTTTTCTCCGACTGATGGAGAACCTACAAAGGACTCTGTAAGGGCTCTTGTTGGAATAAGGGCAGGTTTTCGTTTATTACAGTGCCTTGCAGGGTGAAGGAATCACACCAAGGGAGGCACTCGGACCCTCAAAAGCGGCATAGAAATGGGATGGAAAATAATTTGAGGATCCTGAGGAGGCAGCTGTTCCCTTGACTGTGCCTGGAAAGCAGGCAGGGCCCAGGGTGTGTATGTGTGTGTGTGTCTGCCTCAGCACATTCCACCTTTGGCTGCCAAGACAAAGTCCCTGGCACGTGCGGCGCCGTGTCCCCGTACCTAGGTGGCTCAGGTGCCACTTTGCCCTTGGAAGTCCCTGAACGTGGCCCCTTCCTGCTGCCAGCAAGGGGGAAGTATGCCCTGCCAACGGCAGCATCGTTGCATGCTGACTTTTTAGGTCCATTAGTGTTTCTACGTGTTTGGTTTCACTTGCTTTCATTTCTGCTCCGAGGCAAAATGACTGACTCCAACGGGTATTTACAGGCTGGAAGGTGGGCAGAGGAGGGCGGCCAGGATGGAGGAGGACCTGGAAGCCAAGCCTGATGAGGAGCAGACGGAGGGAGGACATGACGGCCATCTTCAAATATCTCAAGGGCTGTCCCCTGGAAGACGGAGAAAGCTTGCTTTCTGCTGCTCCAAAGGGGAGGACTCAACATTAGGAAGACCTGGGAGCCACCCTTCCATCCAGTGTTAGAAACTGAGATATGAAAGCTAGGAGCTAAACAGCACCCAAAACCTAGGTTATAGGTGTCACCGCCAGGGAGCGTCTAGGAACACTTTTTTAAATAGCAAGAAAACAAAGCTGAAGATGAATGAACTGTAGCTAAAATCTTACGTTCATTTTTCACATGGTCTAGTCGTCATCTGAAGACTGCAAAAAACAAAGCCATATCACCCCCCCCCCCTAATATTATTACGAGGGTCCCTTCTCCAGTCTTCAGAGAGTGGCTGGAAGTCGATAGGCAGAAAAAGGTCATTTTTACAGTGGTACCTCTGGATGCGAACGGGATCCGTTCCGGAGCCCTGTTCGCATCCTGAGTAGAACGTAAAACACGACTGCGCATGCACGGGTCGTGTTTTGCCGCTTCCGCACATGATGTCATTTTGAGAGTCTGTGCCTGCGCGAGCAGCGAAACCCGGAAGTAACGTGTTCCATTACTTCTGGGTCGCTATGGAGCATAACCTCAAAAGGCTCAACCTGAAGCACATTTAACCCAATATATGACTGTAATCTGAAATCTTAGGCTCAGTACTGCACCCAGAGCTCAGAAACTGCTCGCGCGAATGAAATTCCCCGTCACAAAATGCGCCTAGAACAATGGGAGTTTTGAATGACTGCTTCCTTCGCCGGTGCTTCCCAGCTCCTCCCAGGAGTTGTGCCAGTATTTTTGTCTGCCTGAGATTTTCTGCATTCAGAGGCTTATCCCCTTGCCGGACTTTCGCCCCCTCCTTCCGCGGCCCCCACCCTGGGCCCGCAAGCCAGGCCCCGGCCTCCTCGGAAAAGCCTTCCTCTGCTCCAAGACCACCTCCTACCAGTAGCTGCCTGGCTGTCGGCTGGAAGTGGCAGCAAAGGGAGGCAATTTAACAAATCTATGACTGGAGGGGAAGAGGCGTTGAGGGGAGCAGTTAATGAAGAGCGGTGGGAAACTGCAGGCAGGGCGGCCTGCCAGAGACATCTCCGACGCAAACTGGAGCAGGCATCAAAGATTTATGGGGGGCATTAATTTTTTATTACGAGGGAACGAGCGGCTCTTCGTGTACATGCGGCACACAAACCGGGAGTGGGGGGTGTTCCAGGATTTGAAAAGGCAAAGAATTACGCCGCTGCATCAAAAGGGGGGAGAGATTTGCTGGAGATAGAAAAATCCCGCAGCCACCTCACAGGCAAAGCTTAATGTCTGCAAAAGGCAGCAAGGGAGGAAGGATGGGAGGAAGGAAGGAGAGGAGGAAGAAGAAACAGGGAGGGAGAGGAAGAAGGAAGAGGGACAGATTCCCAAAGACAATTCCATCACTGGCTGGAAGCTTCCATTCATTGCATTGCCCCCTTACGATACGATATGATAATCTTTATTGTCATTGTCCCATACAGAACAACGAAATTGGGAGGTGGGGGATGGAAATCTACATAAGACATTCAAAACCAACAAGCCTGCTATCCCAGCTATCCCAACCTGGTTAGCTCCCTATAAACTCTTGATACCCCATTTTTAAAATACAATATACCCCCATAGAGACTCCTTTTACTGCGTTTAAAACCAAAATCGCATTTGGGTAGAAACTGTTTCTCAGGCGGCTAGTCCTAGTCTTTATAACCCTGTACCTTTTTCCAGAAGGCAGAAGCTGAAAGAGATCATTTCCGGGGTGCGCACTATCCTGCGCTATCTCTGCAGCTTTCTCATGACACCTGGAAGCGTAGATTTGATCCAAGGTGGGAAGAGTGCACCCAATTATTCTCTCCGCAGTCTTTACAACCCTGGACAGAGTTGTTTTTTCCCTGGCCGTGCAGCTCCCAAACCACACACACAGACCATAAGTTAAATACACTCTCCACAGTACAATGGTAAAATGCCATCAACAGGTCCTTTGAGAGATTGTTTTCCCAGAGGATTCTCAGAAAATATAACCTCTGCTGTGCTCTCTTCATCAGGTCTTTGCTGTTTTCTCCCCAGGTTGAGCTCCTTGCGGGAGAGGGCACCTTCTCAAAAAGCGATCTGCTTCTTTTCCGCTGGCCCAGCATGCAGCACGGGAGGGAGATGATCCTGCAAACAGGCTGCAGGGCATTTTACCTCGGCTCTTATGAACGCCACACTCCCTCCCTACAGGGCATGGCTGAATTTCCCAGTGCGGGGGAGTCTTGCCATCTATGGACAACCTTGTAGGGTTCTCAGCCGGCCTCCATCTCTGAGTCCCAGGTGGGGCTTTCAAGCGCAACACAGCCACTGTCGGGTTGAGGGCCTCCCAGTAGCCCCAGGCTGTCCTGGCATGGCAGTTTGAGGATAATAAATAATAATAAAAAATTTATTTATATCCCGCCCTCCCCAGCCGAAGCCGGGCTCAGAGCAGCTAACAACAATAAAAGTAACACAGCATTCTAAAATCAGTTCAGAATCAAATTAATGGCAACCATTGGGCTAGAGTTCTATGAGGGTTACCAGAGGAGGGGGTCAGACTGTGCCTTGGCCAAAGGCCTGGTAGAACAGCTCTGTTTTGCAGGATACCAAGGAACCAACCAAGTGCCCTCTAGCTGTTGCTGGACTACAACTCCCATCACCTGCAGTCAGCACGGGGCCAGGGATTATGTGAGCTGGAGTTTTACAGCAACCGGAAGACAGCAGTGTTCGAAACTGGCCAGGCACCATTTTACACCTGGTTATTGGCCACTTGCAACCAAGTGAAGCTGCTTGGGCACCAGGGTGGAGCCAGACATCTCCCCCATGTGGGGATCCTTGAATCGGGACTGTTTTCACACACTCAGACCCCTTCCTGTAGAATGCTATCAGTTATATTTCATCCGCACAATCGGAAGGATTTGCTTCTTCTGCGCAGCCTGAGCAAGAGAAGTCACCATTAAGAAAAAGAGGTTGGGGTAGGCAAAATATGTATGTGGACTGTCCCCGGATCAAGTGATTTTCCTCTTTCAGTTCTTAAAGCTCTTAACTTAGCTCAAGGTTATAATCTGAACTAGCCAGATGTTTAATGGAGAATCAATCACAGTCAGCCCATCAGGCAACTAGACAGTTCGTTTTGGCAACTGCAACCTTGGTTTAAGGGAGCTGTTTGGAACCTAGCTTATATATCTAAGTTTCTAACACTGCCCCCCCCCCCCCGGCAAATCTTCAATAATGGCCAAACAAGCAAGTGTTTGGCAGACAAGTGATACAGCGGATGGAGAGGAGAAAATGAGCTTCTCTGTCCTGAAAAGCTGGCCTTGAAGACTCCATCTCACAGATTCCTACTAAGCCCCAAGTAAACGATAAACTTTAAAGCTGAGTAGCTAGGTGGCCATTCAGCCCAAACCTAACGCAATTATCAGTTCTGTTCAGTGGAACTGTTGCCTTGCTCTGAGACACTGCCAAAGACAAAGGACTTTCAAGCTCAGAAGCCGTTCTTGTGGGCACAGCACACAAACGTCCTTTCCAAAGAAGGCTATTTATTAAACCTGAGTTCTTTATCCAATTGCTCACTCACTCAAGGAATTATTGGTCGAGTTATTCCCTCCCTTGAGCACGCACCACAGAGAATCAAGTCTGGCTCTGATTCAGGGGGATTAGAGAAAGAAAGAAAAAGGATTGTGGAGAGCTCCAGAAGGGCCTCTCCAAATTGGGAGAGCAAGCTGCAGAAAGGCAAATGCAATTCAATATAAACAAGGGCAAAAAGATCTGAATTTCGCATATACACTCATGGGATCTGAGCTGGCTGTGACTGACGAGGAATGAGGCCTTGGGGTAGGAGTGGAGAGCTTGAGGAAGACGTCAACCCCACGTGCAGAAGCCATGAAAAAGGCCAATTCCATGATGGGGATCATTAGGAGACGGAACGAAGGTGAAGCTGTCCATTATACATAGCTATGGCCCAAACACCACTGCATAGAGTTCTGGCTGCCTCATCTGAAAAAGGGCATTGCAGAGCTTGGAAGAAGCTCAGAAAAGAGGCTACCAGAATGACCAAGGGGCTGGAGCAACTTCGCTCTGGGAAGAGGGCATGATGTTTGGAGCTTTCTTGTTGAGAAAAAAGGTGAAGAAGAGGGGACATGACAAGAACCTGGAAGTCTGGGACAGCGGAAAGAGAAAAAAAGATCCTAAGAAGAGGGTGTTAATATGTTTACCTGCTTGTTCACCTGAAGTTGCAGTGATTTCAAGCCGTAGAAAAAAAGAGTGAGCCCAGAAAGCCACTGATCAAAGCGAGCCAGGACAGCGAAGAACAGCTTTCAGCAAATGTGCACTTGGGAAAAAGGCATTGGGGTCCCCGACAAAGCCTCAGTCCTGCAGAAAACTTCCTCTTGCCACAACAGGCCAGCCCCTGCCCACAGTAAGCTCAGACCCTTCTTCCAGACAGACAGGAGAGCCATTGAGAAGCAGAAGCGTCCCATGGGGGCAGATTCCTCCAACTGTCACAACCCTCAGGGGGTGCCTTCCGACAAGGCAGGCATTGTATGAAGATAAGGGCCCATTGTGCCCACCCTGGCATCCCTGGGTAAAGGCTTCCTGCAGGCTTATTTTCATATCCGGCATAAAAATAAACTGCGCTCTTCGAGAAACAGAAAAGTTTCCTATTAAAATATTTCGGGAGTGCCATGAAACATTTAAAGGGAGAGCTTCCAGGCCAAGAAGTTTAAAATTGGACCCCAGTAACTTTGGACGCTGTGTCACGCGCTCCCAATTCCAGGGAGAGCAGCTTGCCGGCCACTGAATCACCGTTGCAGGATGCCAGGTCTGTGGCATGGTGAAGGCACTGCCATGGCCACCATCTCGAGGGACACCCTTGTCTTGGGCTGGCAGGTGCAACCTCAGTCATCTAGACCAGTGTTTCCCAACCTTGGGCCTCCAGCTGTTTTTGAACTACAATTCCCATCATCCCTGACCACTGGTCTTGCTAGCTAGGGATGATGGGAGTTGTAGTCCAAAAACAGCTGGAGGCCCAAGGTTGGGAAACACTGGTCTAGACCACCCAGAGTGGCTGGGGCAAACCGGTCAGATGGGCAGCATATTATATTATTATTATTATTATTATTATTATTATTATTATTATTATTATTACTATTACTACAGTGGACGCTCGAGTTGCGAACATGATCTGTGCGGGATGCACATTCGCAACCCGCAGCGGCATGTCTGCACACATGCGGGTTGCGATTTGGCACCTCTATGCATGCGTAAAGCACAAATTAGCACTTCTGCGCATGCGCGACCTCTGATACCCAGAAGTAACCCGGTCCAGTACTTCCAGGTTTCAGAGAGTCTGTAACCTGAAAAAACACAACCAGAAGCATCTGTAACCGGGGGTATGAGTGTATTATTATTATTATTATTATTATTAGCACAAACGTGCAGAACCAGGCCTCTGGAGCTCCAGCAGATTCAAGTGACACAGATACGAAACGACACAAAAAGGGCACACGGTGAGATGGAAAAAAAAGGATGTCCACTTGTCAGGGATGCTTCAGCTGTCATTCATGTACTGTGGGGGGTTGGGCTAGATGACCCTATGGGGTCCCTTCCAACTTCACAATTCCAGGAAAGATACTCAAAAAGAGAGGTTTCGCAGACTGGAAGTACAATCCAACAACCTCTCTCCGTGGAATGGAGTTTAATACTATTTGAGTGCAAAATATTTGACAAGTTAAACGTGCATTTTCTGCAAAGCAGCGCTACAAGGATGGTGAGCAGCAGGAATCCAGCGACAAGCCGTGTGGAGGCTGCAGGGACCCAATTCTGCTTTATTGAGGGGGGACGGGACCCAACGCAGCACAAGCTGCACAGATCACCCAGACATTTTTAACCATCTTTCGTCCTTAATGCAAAGCCCCGAGCGGCTGGACTGAGCCCAGAAAATGTCCCGGCAACCCAGCAGGCAGTTCCACATGCCAAGTTAGAGCTTGAGGGGGACCTCTGAAAGTGCATACCCCCCCCCTCCCGATCTGAAGAGCAAATGTAATCCCAGCAGAGCAGCCCTGCAGAAGAGAAAAGCTTTTCTCTCACCCCCTACTCAGCTTCAAGCATCTGCACGGCTGGCTGGGCTGCGCAAGAGAATGAGCAAGGCGGGCACACAGGCCCTCTCCTCCTGCCGCGGGAGTCCAAAGTCTCCGCAAAACAAACAGTCACACACCAAGCCTGAGAAGCACAACCCACACACCTTCTGCCCTCCCAGCTAAGGACACCTTCACATCACAAGCAAAATCCTCGGGGGGAGACCCACTAGTTTCCCCAACACAACCACCAAACTGGCTATTCAGACACAGCCCTGAAAAGGCACCTGCTGCCTGGGGGTTGCCCACTGCCGCAGGCAACTGTCACCTGGCGCCATTTCCCTGTGTTACCTGAGTCAGGTGAGTCTGGGCAGGTGCTGGGCCTTTCTGCCTGGCTGCTGCAATGAGCTGGATGAGAGCCAAAGCACCGAAACTGAGCCCCAACCAAATGGTGGCTTTAGAGGCTGACAGGCAGGCAGGCAGGGCTCCGGTTCAGGAATTCAGCGATCAACTTCCTCTAGGTGGGACTGCGCTGCCCCCTCCCCAAGGAGCACAAACATCGCCTGGGAGTGCTCCTCAGCTCAAGAGCTTCTGGCCAGCTATGGCCACTCCTGGGCAGAGATAGCCTGGCCATGGTAGTCATAGGAGCCAACTCCTAGGGGCAGAGGGAGCTTCCCTCCTCCAATAAAAGATGTGAGGGGGCTGCCTCCCCCGGTAGATGGGTAAAAAAAAAGGTAAAGGGACCCCTGACCATTAGGTCCAGTCGTGGCCGACTCTGGGGTTGCGGCGCTCATCTCGCTTTACTGGCCGAGGGAGCCGGCGTACAGCTTCCGTGTCATGTGGCCAGCATGTCTAAGCCGCTTCTGGTGAACCAGAGCAGCGCATGGAAACGCCGTTTACCTTCCCGCCGGAGTGGTACCTACCGTATTTTTTGCTCTATAAGACTCACTTTTTCCTTCCTAAAAAGTAAGGGGAAATGTGTGTGCGTCTTATGGAGCGAATGCAGGCTGTGCAGCTATCCCAGAAGCCAGAACAGCAACAGGGATCGCTGCTTTCGCTGTGCAGCGATCCCTTTTGCTGTTCTGGCTTCTGGGATTCAGAATATTTTTCTTCTTGTTTTCCTCCTCCAAAAACTAGGTGCGTCTTGTGGTCTGGTGCATCTTATAGAGCGAAAAATACGGTATTTATCTACTTGTACTTTGACGTGCTTTCGAACTGCTAGGTTGGCAGGAGCCGAGACCGAGCAACGGGAGCTTACCCTGTTGTGCGGATTCGAACCGCCGACCTTCTGATTGGCAAGTCCTAGGCTCTGTGGTTTAACCCACAGCGCCACCCAGTTAATTACCCGGTTAATGGGTATTGCCATTCAAATGGTGTGCATGCATTGCGTCATGTGACCAATTATGTGTGGCATGGCTCACCTGAGTACACCCCCAAAAATTTATTCGCTGGCACCCCATGCTCTGGTAACCTCCCAACCAGATGATGATAATAATAATAATAATAATAATTATTTTATATCCTGCCCTCCCCAGCCGAAGCTGGGCTCAGAGAGGCTAACAACAATAAAAGTAACACAGCATTCTAAAATCAATTCATTCTAAAATCAATTCAAAATCAAAGTAAATTAATGGCAACCATTGGGCTAGAGTTCTGTGAGGATTACCAAAGAAGGGGGTCAGGCTGCACCTTGGCCAAAGGCCTGGTGGAACAGCTCCGTCTTGCAGGCCCTGCAAAAAGATGTCAAGTCCTGCAGGGCCCTGGTCTCTTGTGACAGAGCGTTTCACCAGATCGGGGCCACGGCCGAAAAAGCCCTGGCTCTGGTTGAGGCCAGCCTAAACTCCCTGTGGCCCGGGACCTCCAAGATATTTTTGTTTGAAGACCGTAAGGTCCTCCATGGAGCATACCAGGAGAGGCAGTCCTGTAGGTACGAGGGTCCTAGGCCGTATAGGGCTTTAAAGGTTAAAACCAACACCTTGAACCTGATCCTGTACTCCCACCAGGAGCCAGTGCAGCTGGTATAGCACCGGGTGAATGTGATCCTGCGGCGAGGACCCCATAAGGAGTCTCGCCGCGGCATTCTGCACCCGCTGGAGTTTCTGGGTCAAACTCAAGGGCAGCCCCACGTAGAATGAGTTACAATAATCAAGTCTGGAGGTGACCGTCGCGTGGATCACACTGCAATGTGCCCTTGGTGGGGCCCCCGATTGGTGCAGAAAGGGTATGACAAAGGAGAGAGGCATGTGTAGGGTTGGAAGGGACCCCACAGGGTCATCTAGTCCAACCCCCAGAAAGGCAGGAATCGCAGCTACGTGTCATTGTCGCTCATCGAGTCTTTCACACTTAGGCAACACGCCAAGCCTCATGAAGTCACCGTTCGTTGCTGTTAATGCTACAAAGGCAAAATAGGAGAGACAGCTTCCTATGGGATCCACGCAATCCCAAAGTAACAGTGCTAGCCACCCTGCCAGGCTGCAGTTCCACATCCCATTTGCCCCTGCAATGCGCAGCACAGGAACCCCACCAGTCACAGTAAGTCAGCTGGCCTGTAAATCCCTGGAAGAGCCACATCCGCGCAGATGAGCTGCAGGGAAGCAAGCACTCATCGGATAAAACAAGAGGTAGCAGCAACTACAGCGGGAGCCTTGCGGCCTGCTCTGAGAAGCTGCCGCAAAACCTGAGCCAACCCCCTGGATCAACCCCCACCCCACAGCAGGACTACTCAGGAGCCAGCTGCAGGAAGGAGAGACTGGGCCTTCCAAAGGAAAAATCCTTGCAGCTTTCCTTTGTTGCGTTACACGGTTTTAAGCTTATTTTAACATAACCTGCTCAGCAAGGTAGAAAAGCAATAGACAAAAATAGCTTAAATAAATAATCACAGCACTGTGTGGGTCTGCGATGAAGGGAGTCCTCAGGCTGCTAATCCAGATGTTTCGGCCCCTGATAGGAAGAGGGCGATTCATCCCAGCCACAATCCTTTCCCCACTGCCCTGGCAAAAACCATGAATGGGTCCTTTGGGCCAGCTGCCAAGGCCAGGGCAAGGGCATTCCTATGTTTACAGTCACCACCTTCTGCTTGCAGAAGCAGAGAGCAGGGGTGGACTTTGGCTCAAGAGCAGCTCCCAAGGAAAGCACGGATCCTGACTCACCTCCCTGAGGGAGGAGGACTTCATTGCAAACAATGCCTCTTGCTCGGGGAAAGAGGGCAAAAGATCGCGAGACCGAGCCCAGACCTCTTGAGCGCAAAGGTCGGCAACTATATCGCTGCATCATAGAAAGGAGCCGGCTGGGTTTTGGCCCCGGCAGCAAGGGATCCACCTCCGCAAGTGGGTCGCAGGAAAACAGCAAGCAAGTGGGTCTCTCGAAGCTGGCTAAACGCCAAGATGTCTGGGTGATCCCAAACAGGAGTTTTATGAATGGCCAACGGCCAACAACTTAATTCTATCACAGCCTGTGCTATCTGCCTTTCAGTCCCTCCTTCCGCCTGCCTCTCCAAACACCCACAGCTATAAAAACTCAGGATAAGATAAGACCCCTTGCAGCTGGCCGCCTGACAAAGTGGGACTCCCAAGAGCTGATATCATGGCAAAGGCGTTAGTTATGTCTTTAAGATGCCCCACAAAATTGGTTGTCTTTGGAGACACGCCACAAGTCGCCATCTACTGAACAACTCTTCCCCCCCCCCTTCCAACCTGGAAGACACCTTTACAAGCTGGCAAACTTGCTTCCGCTCAATCATTATTTGGGTTTTCTGAATGCAGGCAGCTGGAGGGGGGGGGGACATAATGAAGACCTTCATTTATCTCAGCCAACACAAGGAAGTCCCAAGATGCTGAGACGCAGCAGCAACTGGGCTCCTTCATGCGGCCGCTTGGTTTGCTGCCAAAAGGTTCCACAAGGCAACCTGAGCGTCTGCTGATACTGGATGTATTTTTTTGGGAAACACAGCAATATAATAATAATAATTTATTATTTATACCCCGCCAATCTGGCTGAGTTTTACACACCACCAACCCAGCACCGACACTCCTTTAAATCAGAACAGGAAGTAGACATTTTTGAAAGTTTGATAACCATTTATTGAACACGGAAGCGAAGGAACTCCCGGGAAAAACATTCTTGGATAACGTACTTAGGAAAGACACCTGTCTGGAACTAGAGTGCTGTTTTTGCAATGCTACTTTCTCCTCATATCCTTCCTTGATTTGACTCTCTTCTCTTTATTGCTGTTGTTATTGCTTGTTGCGTATTAGAAACACAAATAAAAGCAATTACAAAAAAAGGATAATGATAATGATAACAACTTATTACAGTATTTATACCCTGCCCATCTGGCTGGGTTTCCCCAGCCACTCTGGGCGGCTTCCAACAAAGTACAGTGGTACCTCGGGTTAAGTACTTAATTCGTTCTGGAGGTCCGTTAGCCGAGTCTGTAACCTGAAGCGTATGTAAGCCGAGGTACCACTGTATTAAAATACAGTGGTCTGTTAAAGATTAAAAGCTTCCCTAAACAGGGCTGCCTTCAGATGTCTTCTAAAAGTCTGGTAGTTGTTCTCTTTGACATCTGGTGGGAGGGCATTCCACAGGGCGGGTGCCACTACCGAGAAGGCCCTCTGCTGGTTCCCTGTAACTTGGCTTCTTGCAGTGAGGGAACCGCCAGAAGGCCCTCGGCGCTGGACCTCAGTGTCCGGGCAGAATGATGGGGGTGGAAATGCTCTTTCAGATATACTGGACCGAGGCCGTTTAGGGCTTTAAACAAATGCTGCTCCTCTGCTGCACAGACCGAAGTGCTGCTAAAAAGACTCTGGAAGGACGCAGAACCACTGATGTGCAGGGGAACCAAAAGGATCTAAGAGGAGCCTGCAGGATCAGGCCAGTAGCCCACCTAGTCCAGCATCCAGTTATCGCAGTGGCCAACCAGATAGAAGCATAGAACTGGAAGGGACCCCAGGGGCCATCTAGCCCAACCCCTTGCAATGCAGGAATCACAACTAAAGCCGAGGGCCATTTTCAGAGATGCCTGTGGGAAACCTGCAAACAGAACCAGAGTGCCAAGAACGCTCTCCTCTCCCGATGGGGCAATCTGACAGTTGCCCTAAAGGAACCAGACCTTCAGAGCCTTGGGGACTTTGGACCAACTCCTCTTGCACGTCGCCTCTGCTGGGGAAGGATCTGGCCTGCCCGCCCCAATGCAAACAAGCTAGAGGCAAAAGGGCAACTTCTCTGCGTCTTGAAGCATACGAGGCAGCAGCGTTCCCTTTGCAGAGAAGGCGGCCTGGCAGACAAGCCCCCAAATGTTGCGCCCTTACCAAAAGAGACCCCAGAGGAGCAAGAGGGTCCTCTGCCGTGGCAAAGAATGTCGCCTGTGAAATGGTCCCCAGCAAGCGTCCTAAGGGCGATGCGAGCCAGGAACTGACCAGCAAGCTTTGCCCTCTCCTGAGCAGTCCACAAGGAATTGGGTGGTAGGTAGTCTCAGCAGCCAGGGCAGGCCCATTGGACACAAAGGAATGACCCCCAGCACACGACCCACTTCTTAGAGGAGGCGGAGGGGCCCACCAGCAGCCAGCCAGGAAGATATCCTTGCTGGTGCCTTCACTCACGGCCACTTCAAACGCTATCAGTTTCCCACATAGAAGCACGGGGGGGGGGTGGGGGTGGGCCTTTGTATCCATCTGAGTTCTTTCCATTAAAATTAATGGACCTAAACTAGCCACATCCATTCATTTCCATGGGTCTAGTCCGAGAATGTTATTAGTGCTGGACGCAAGCCACCGTCTCTGGAGGGCTTGGAAAAAGAACAATTGCCTTGGAGGACTGGACGTGTGTGTAATTGGAGAGTCCTCAGGACAACCTTTTTACAAGCAGAAAATTATTTTCATTTCTGCCAATTGAGAGGCCATTCTGACATGGTCCAGTGCGTGGGACTCTGACCTGCCTCCCTTTGTATTTCCTCCAGAAACACGGGCCGCTTCACGTGCTCTCTCACTCGCACAGTATTTTTGCGATGGAAGAGCCTTCCTGATAGAGCTGCAGGTCACCTGGTCCTCAGCATTATAATAATAATAATAATAATAATTTATTATTTATACCCAGACCCTCTGGGGGGCTTCCAACAAAATATTAAAATTCTTTCAGCACCGGGGGGGGGGGACATTTTCTGTCACTACAAGGAAGCACAAAACTATTTTGCCACCTGGTTCTCTCAGCCCATCTATCTCCCAATGCCTCAGACACCGTTCCACCCACATTCAAAAAACACAAAAAAACCCAGATATAGTTCTTATTGAGAAAAACAAAAAAACCACAAGCATAGCAATTCACCAGTTACAAGCTGCATGTCTAGTGACACAACAGCATACAAAACGATCTTTATTTCACCCTCTCTAAAGGCAAAGTGACGCAAGCTCTGCCGTCAAGTGCAACACCTGTCAGATATATCAGCTGGGCCCCAGGTGACACCTTAAACCTAGGTTGCAGTCGCCATAGCAGAATGTCGATTCACCAGGGGTTGGACACTAGATGACTCTCAGGGTCCCTTCCAACACTACAATTCTGTGATCTCAACTACACTGCTTGACTGTAGCTTGGAGTCCCAGAGTGCAAGAAGAAGAATACACACAGTTGAAATGGAAATGGTGTTAACTATGGACTACTGGATTCAATGGGGCTTAATCCCAGGAAAGTAGAAGTGAGTTTAGTTGAACTGAGTGGGGCTTACTCATGCATAGAATTGCAGTTGGCTCTCTGAGTGGGGAAGGAGATACAACATGACTAGTAAATTACATGAATTACTCTTAAACTTGTAGAAAACAGATTATATTGTTAATCGTATGCAAGTTTAATTAGTACTTTTACTACATCTTCTCTTGTAAATTTTAAATTTGCCCCTAAAACTACATAGTACATTAATATATTCTCCAGAAATCTTTAATGGTTTAGTTGAAGCATGCTATTGAGTTAATTTTCACATAATGACATGCATCAAATTTAGATTTTTTTGTTGCTGTTCAGTATGTTCCCAGATTGTTTGCATTCACTATGACTCATCACTGTATTTTATATTGTCCTGGACCTGAATACCACCATTTGGTATTCAAGCCCCAAACCAAAGTCCTGATTGGATGCATTTTGGCTTGCCTGCTGATGAAAGTGATTATTTCATCAGTACGTGGTGGTTTAGACAGCTAACTTAGTAGCAGTTGCCAGGACATTACAACGTTCGCCTCTACGTAGCTCCATCTTATTTTAGAAATCAGTATATCGTGGTGTTTAGCTGGCGATATATCACGAAGTTGAAAACCAGATATCGCCCAGCGCTAGCCAGGAGGCTAAGAAGTTGACAAAGTTGGGCCTCCTTAGTGGTGGCAAAAGTCAAGTAATCCTCATTGGCATGGAATGATTCTGCCATTTGCTTTCTTGTTCTGCTGGGCAAAAGCGCAGAGCAGGTGCAAATGCCCAGACGACAACATGGAGCCAGAGAGCAGCCCCCAGCCAACAGAGTCACCCGGGAGAGGCGGCAGGAGGGCCTCCCAGGCTGTAGGTTTACAGTCTGTTCCCATGCAACACCTGATGGGATGCAAGATAGATAGAGAAGTGGGTTTTACCTGCCAGCCTCAAAAAGAAGCTGGCTTCCCTCATCTCCCCCTCTCCAACCTCTGCTTAAAAACCTCCAAGGAGTCCACCAAAGGGGTCCCTTCCACTGTTGAACAGCTCTCACTGTCAGAAGATAATTCCTGATGTTTAGTCAGAATTTCCGAGAATTTCTTGAAGCCATTGTTTTGGTCCTCGCCTCCCGAGAAGGAGTAAACAAGCTTGCTTCATCTTCCGTGGGACAGTCCTTGAGATATCTGAAGGTGGCTCATAATAATAATAATAATAATAATAATAATAATTTATTATTTGTACCCCGCCCACTCTGGGCGGCTTCCATAAAAACCAAAAATACACTAAAATATCACAGATTAAAAACTTCCCTGAACAGGGCTGCCTTAAGATGTCTTCTGAATGTCAGGTAGCTATTTATCGCTTTGACATCTGATGGGAGGGCGTTCCACAGGGCAGGCGCCACTACCGAGAAGGCCCTCTGCCTGGTTCCCTGTAGCTTTGCTTCTCGCAATGAGGGAACCGCCAGAAGGCCCTCAGCGCTGGACCTCAGTGTCCGGGCAGAACGATGGCTCATATCTCCTCTCAGTCTCCTCTTCTGCAGACGAAACATACCCAACTCCTTCAACCGTTCCTCATAAGGCTTCGTCTCCAGACCTTTGATCATCTTAGTCGCCCTTCTCTGCACACATTCCAGCTTGTCAACATCCTTCTTAAAGTGTGGAGCCCAGAGCTGGATACAGTATTCCAGGTGTGGTCTGACCACGGCAGAAGAGTTGCACTATGATTTCCCTTGATCTGAAACTAGACTTCTGTTGATGTTTCTTAGAATAGCAAGTGGTTTTCCCCCTGCTGCATCACATAGTTGACTCATGTTAAGTTTGTGGTCTCCTAAGAACCCTTGATCCTTTTCACACGTACAGTACTACTCGAAAACCAGGTGTCCCCCATCTTATATTGGTGCAGCAATTCTGTCTTACATTTGTCCCTATTGCAATTCATTTTGTTAGTTTGGGCCCTTTGTTCAAGTTGTTTTAAGGACGTTGAACAACAACGGGCCCAGGACAGAACCCTGCGGCACCCCACTTGCCACTTTTTAATGACGAGGAACCATTAATGAGTAGGGTACTCTTTGGGTTCAATCAGTCCTCCAGCTACTAATCCACCTAACAGTTACCTTGTCTAGCCCACATTTTACTAGCTTCTTTGCAAGAATATCATGGGGGAATTTGTCAAAAGCCTTACTGAAATCAAGATACACTATGTTCACAGCGTTCCCCTGATCCACCAAGCTTGCAACTCGATCGGGAAAAGAATTTAGATTCAGCAGGTGGCGCTGTGGGTTAAAGCCTCAGCGCCTAGGACTTGCCGATTGAAAGGTCGGCGGTTCGAATCCCTGTGGCGGGGTGCGCTCCCGCTGCTCGGTCCCAGCGCCTGCCAACCTAGCAGTTCGAAAGCACCTCCGGGTGCAAGTAGATAAATAGGGACCGCTTACCAGCGGGAAGGTAAACGGCGTTTCCGTGTGCGGCTCTGGCTCGCCAGAGCAGCGATGTCACGCTGGCCACGTGACCCGGAAGTGTCTCCGGACAGCGCTGGCCCCTGGCCTCTTAAGTGAGATGGGTGCACAACCCCAGAGTCTGTCAAGACTGGCCCGTACGGGCAGGGGTACCTTTACCTTTACCTTTTATGCTGGATCTCAATCATAGCATCATTTTCTAAAGGCTCAAACCGATCTGGTATCAATGTTGAGCTGACTGGTTGGTTGTTATCTGGGACTCCCCCCCCCCCTTTTCTCCATTTGCCCACCTTCAATCTGTAGGGACCTCACCTATCTTCCAAGAATTCTCAAAGAATGATAGACAGAGGCTCTGAGATTAGATCTGCAAGCTCCTTTAGTATCCTTGGGTGCAGCTCATCAAACTCTGGAGATCTGAATTAATTTATAATAGCTAGGTGTTTCCTTACTACCTCTTTTCCTATCTTGGGCTGCAGCTCCCTCCTTACATCACTGATTCTGTTATCACCAGGTTGGGCATCTCGTTCCTTTTGGGTGAAGACAGAGGCAAAGTAGGAGATGAGCAGTTCCGCTTTCTCTCTGTCACCTGGTAGCATTTCTTTGTCTTCTCCGTGCAGAGGAACTGCTACTTGCTTGTTCTTCCTCTTGCTTCAAACATAGCTGAATCAATCTTTGGTTATTATTTTTAACCTCTCTTGCAAGCCCGAGCTCATTCTGAGCTTTGACCTGCTTGTTGTTCTCCCTGCAACTATTGTCTGCTTGTTTATACTCTTTATTTGTGATTTCCCTTTTCTTCCCTTTCTTATACATGCCCTTTTTAAATCTCAGCTCATCTGTAAGCTCCTTATGCTGCCATACTGGTTTCTTTTAGATCCTCTATGTTTGTGTCTTCAATATTTCACCTTCAAGAAACTCCCATCCAACTTGGACCCCCTTCTCTCTAAGTATTTCTGACCATGGGAGCTCACCCAGTAGTTCCTTAAGCTTTTTGAAATTGGCTTTCTTAAAGTCCGCAGTATGTGTCCAACTACACGCAGCTTTCCCTTGCCAAAACCAAAGAGGTCATGATCACTTCCTCCCAAGATTTCCAGTTCCAACCTGTTTCAATAATTTGGGGACAGCAGCTCTAGCACTAGGTGAGTCTTGGGGGCTCGAAAAGTTGGAAGCTTAACTCAGAAGCCCAGTCCTGCGCCAGGCTAATTTTCAGGGATCGAAAGAGACCCACTTTGCTAAAGGTCACATGGGAAAGCTCCCAGGAGAGATTTGCCTTCTTCACAGGAATGGAGGTCCTGGGAGAAGGAATTGGCAGAAGCTCTCTCTCTGCTATTAAACAACCTTGTTCCTGCAGCCTGCCATTTAATTAAGATCTACTTATCTTCAGCACGAGAGAGACTGCTTGCTACATTCCTGGAACTCACCATCGCAGGCTGCCTGCTAATGTGGACGTTGGCGGACGCCTTCCCACTGGCAGAATACCAATGAAAGACAAGCAAGCTAAACCTCAGTCCCTCCTGCATCCGACAACAATTGATTGTCGGATGCAGGAAGGCCTTGGAATGGAGGGAAATTGCCACGGCCCTCGGAATGAAACCCAACTGCTGAAGCCAAAATCCAGTCTGCAGAAGGGGACACCTTTTGCCACTCACTGCCACCAGGCAGATCTGGATACTGCCAGGCAAACTGGAAAGGAGAACCTGCAACAAAGTCCTCACAGCCTAGAAGGGTCAGGAAGGAGGAAATGGGACTGGGTATAAACTCCGGTTTCCAGGCCCCAAACCAGGGCATCACCCACCAAGGAAGACTCCCCAAGATACACTGAGCTCTGTGGCTTTAAGAGCTGCCCTTGGAGACCAACATGTCCTTGTGCAACAGAAACACAGGAAGCAAAGTACCGTATTTTTTGCTCTATAAGACTCACTTTTTCCGTCCTAAAAAGTAAGGGGAAATGTGTGTGCGTCTTATGGAGTGAATGCAGGCTGCGCAGCTATCCCAGAAGCCAGAACAGCAAGAGGGATTGCTGCTTTCACTGCGCAGCGATCCCTCTTGCTGTTCTGGCTTCTGAGATTCAGAATATTTTTTTCTTGTTTTCCTCCTCGAAAAACTAGGTGCGTCTTGTGGTCTGGTGCGTCTTCTAGAGCAAAAAATACGGTAAAACTAATGGTCCATTTGCCTCAGTACTGTCTACTCTGACTGGCAGCAGTGGCTTGCCAGGGTTCCAGGCGCAGGAGTCTCTCCCAGCCCCAGCTGGAGATGCCATTGGGGATGGAGCCCAGGACCTTCTGAGTGCAAGGCAAGTGGCCCCACCACTGAGCTACGGTGGTCCTTCCCCAACAGAGAGGCACAGCACCAACAGTTGTGATCGACGGGAGTCAATCAAAGGGCTGGGATTCGAAGCTCAAGCGCCTGCTTTTGGGAAAGCTAGCACCAAACCCCCATGAGCTGACAGCAAAAAGAGAAAGCTTTGCTAAGGGGGGGGTTGACGCCAGATCTTTTGTGGGTGGCTTACAGATTGATGGGCCACAGCTGAGTGGCAGAGCTCTCAAACGCAGAGGAAAGTGGGGGAAGGAACACTCTGTAAGGCATCAATCGCAGGGGGCAGGAATGAAACAAATCTGATGGGGGGGGGAAGAGAGAAAATTTAACAGGACACGAGTTGTAAAGTCTCTCTTCTCCAGCTCAAATCCCCCCAGATCCCCACACAGAAAAACTAACCACGCATCCTGTGAGCTCAACTGCAGCATGCCTCCAGAGAAGATTTCCGCCGCGAACAGAAGGTGGAATTTGCAAGAACCAAGAGTCCAAGTTGAAAACAGCTTGTGAGGCTCTTGGAAACAGAGGTAGCCGTGCCAGAGCGCCGGCACCCTGAAGCTCACGTCTCCACTGGAAGCCCCCTGCAATCCTCTACAGGGCAGCCGGAGCTTCGGTTTGACAGGGAAAAGCATCCCACAAGCGATCTTAAAGACTTTATTATTATTATTAATTTTTTTTTATACCCTGCCCTCCCTAGCCGAGACCGGGCTCAGGGCTGCTAACACCAGTATAAAACAATTGATTGAAATAAAACTTAAAAACAAGATTAAAATACAACATTAAAATAAAGCCTCATTTCAGTAGGAACTCAAATCAAAAACTTGGGGGGCGGGGATGAAAACGTAAAGTCTTCACCAAGGCCAACTGTCCAGACTGGTCCTACGTGGGCCGGAAAAGCCAGGGAAGTCCCCAAATAGGAGTTCCATCACAGAAGAAGAAAGAAAAAAGGAAGAGGGGGAGGGGATCAATTTGATTCCAAGCCAAAGGCCAGGCGGAACAACTCTGTCTTACAGGCCCTGCGGAAAGAAATCAGATCCTGCAGGGCCCTGGTCTCATGAGACAGAGTGTCCCACCAGGTTGGGGCCATCACTGAAAAGGCCCTGGCTCTGGTTGAGGCTAATCTGACTTCCTTAGGGCCCGGGACACCTAGGGTGTTGTTATTTATGGACATTAAGGTCCTCCGTGGGGCATACCGAGAGAGGCGGTCCCGTAGGTACGAGGGTCCTAGGCCATGAAGACTTGCAGATTTATGGGGTGGTCAGACTTAGAATGAAGCAGTGGCACGGAGGCAAGAAGGACTTGACTGGCGAGCCCTGCTCACGTCTGCTCAAGAAGCAGACTGCAAAACTGACGGCAGACTCTATCTCCACCATTCTACCTTAAACAGGTTAAAGTGGGGCGGGGGGGGGGGGACACAGAGGCAAGAGGGTGTTATTTTTTTCCCAGTAAATCCAGACTTTCATCCAGGTAAGGATGCTGTCTTGAAAGCTACCCTCAAAGGTGCCTTTTGACAGGTGAGTTCAGCAGCAGGGAGTCAATACGTTCAGCCTGCAGCAGCTCCCACCCGATCTGGGAACTGCTGAGATGTAACCTCTGCACAGGTTCCCCTTCTTCCCTACAGAAGTAAACACTGGTACTTACTGTAAGTTCCTTCTCTGTCGGGAGAAAGGCGGATTTCCAGCTTTTGGAATTAGCCGGGTGCCAGTCGCATTTTGAGTGTGTCAACTGGCCTTTTGTGACAGGATGGAGATGTCCAGGCGCCAGCTACCCTTGGCACCTGGGGCTTAGCACCTCCACCTGCCTGTACTGCCAAGGCACAGTGGCAGCAAAAGGCTTGTCATTTTTTTGCTGCCATGCAAATCAGGTCTTTGCAGGGTAGCGCGCTAGCAAAAGACAGATCTTTTGCTGCCATGCTACCCTCCAGACACCGATTCACCCACAGCAATTGTTGTTGTTGTTGTTGTTTTGGTGTGGGGCTGCCTGGTCTGGTAGCGGGGCAGCAACCAAGAAAATTTGGCGCCTAGCCATTTTGTTTTGGCACGCACAACCTAGGTCCCAGCAGCCACATGGCTCCTAGCGTTCCATTCCCATTTTCTAACCCTGGGAGTCTCACCCATCCTGACAGGCCTTGCATAGCAGACCCTCAGTACAGGGAGCGTGAAGCCCACAAGAGACCCTCAAGGTAAGGCATGCACAGGGATTCTCACTGAATTGCCCCCGTATTTCTCTACACATCAATATCCTTTCTTCCCTTTCTGGCCTCTCTTTGCTGCCTTTTCTTCTATACCTCTTTTAACTCTTAAGTTCAAGCCTCTCCCGTGCTTTACTTGCACATGAAGCGAACTGGGAGGCTGCCGTCCAGCCCACTCTCGCATTTCATCTTCCTGGCAGTAGAGTGAAGTGGGTGGTGGTGGCCCACATGCTCAGGCTGTTCCTGGCAGCGGTGTCTGCACAAGAGAACGGCCCAATGGATGGTTGCCCCAAGGGTTGTGTGTGCCTCCTCTTTCTGTCTCACTCAGTGGGGCAAGGGCAGCCCAGGCGATCCATGCACGACAAAGGTTTCGCTTTATTAAGGCTCCTGTCGCAAGCGCAGCCCCCTGCCTTGCTCCCGATCTGGAAGGGATCCAGAAGAGCCCCAGAACCCTGAGGGTCCAATCCCATTTCACTAGGTCCCCATTCTACAACCCCTCCTCTGAATAATGAAGGCACCTCACCAGGGGCAGCAGCCCTTATGGGTGGGTCTCAAACCCCGCAACTTCTAGGAGAGTTTATTGCAGTCACTGGGGGGGGTCACAGCAGGAGCACACGACAACCATGCAAACATACGGCAAAAGATTACGAAATGCACTCCCAAATGCAAGCTTCCTGGGTCTGAGAAAGTTGAAGGTACCTGGACCACTGTATGCACTGTTTTTGGGAATTGCAAGTGGGCTTCCCAGGAAAGGCATCTGTGAGAACAGGATGCTGCACTAGTTGGGCCTCTTGGGCCTGATCTGGCAAAGGCTCTTCTTATGTTCTTAATAGGACGGAAGCTAGAGATCTCCCAATGCATCCCATGGAAAAGGGAAAGCATGGAGGCGATGTCTCTCACACTGGAGAAGGGGAAGTGTGACCACCCCACACTGATTTCTAACCCTGTCTCCCGTGAACAATTTTGGCTATAAAATTGGGAATTTGATCCCAGGCAGCCAAGGGGCAGCCGTGTGCAGATCAGAGGCAGGATTCAGGCAACGTATTAAGACTTCCGAGCTACAGACAATCCCTCACAGCCCATAACTGCCGCCCTGCACCTTCCGCCCATTTCACTTTCAGGTGCCTGCAGCAGGAATGTTTGGGAGGCAAACACTGCAGGGGAGTGGCTGTTTGCTTAAGGACAGCTACCCCTGCCTGGAGAGTCATTTGTGTACCTTTAGAACAAACAGAAACTCTCCCATTTGGACTCTCTGGCTTTGTTCCTCTTAAAGGCAGGCTGATGCTGACCCAAGCCTGGGAGCACACCTCACTCTCAACAAGTGCTAACTTTAGGCCTTGGGGACAGGAAGGTATCCAAATTCTCCCCAAGCTTCTGAGCCGAGCTGGACAACCGTTTCCGACACCTGGGCACACCTGGGCGTTTGTCCTGCTGGACTTACACCTATTTCACACGCGGGAAACCGTATTTTAAGTCTATGGAAGCGGACACTGCAGGCGACACAGCAAACATTTCAGCAGCCAGTTTTGCACCGGTCCCCATTCATGCCAACCCTCTGGCCTTTTCCCCACTGCACCTGAAAGTCTAACTTGTAGGGGTGATATGCAACTGACCTTGCCAGGTGAAAGGGGTGCAGATAAGGAGGGTTTTTTGGTTGCTTTCAGCCCAGTGATTCTGGAAGTTCCCTAACAAAGGCAGCAGCAGAGGAAACTGGCACCTGCCCTGGTCTGCCACTGCTAAGGTCCAGGTCTGGGCAACAGACATGGTCCCAGGCCTCACTGTGAGAGCAGGGTGCTGGCTAGATGGGCCCTCTTTGGCCTGACCCAAGGACCCTCTCTGGGTCTTCTTAAGGACTTAGGACACCTGCTTGCTCCAGCTGCATGCAACACACACCTGCAAGACTCAAATGCCAAACACCGAGTTGTTCACATGCCCATCACCACAGCATGTACAGGCCACCACCACAGACCAAGCACACAGCCAACCCCCAGTTTCCTCTCCCACATAAACTCAGAAGCTGCCATCCCAGGATTTCAAAGACTAAAACTATCCCCACACAGGCTCTCTTCTGGTGCACAATTTCCAGGCCCTTATCAGACCCCTGTTTATTTGCCTCCCTTCCCTGGTAAACAATCCCAATCTTCCCAGACACTCCCAGGATTTTCTGCAGCCCCTTCTAAGAGCCACTTTCCTCCCCGGCATCTAGACAAACAATAGGGGGGTTATTAAGTCGGTGTCTGACAGTACCCTGCCCCTAATGCTGCAAATCCCCCTGCTCTGGCTGCTGCCTCCGCCTCCTGGTGCAGCTGTTCCTTGCAGAGAGTATAATGGAGCCAATACCTTCAGGCAAAGCGAGCAAGTTTAAACCCCCCCCCCTTAAATGTCATTTTTGTCTGTTTGGATTCCATTTTTCCGATTCAGCTTCTCTGGCGACACATTGACCCTTTGATCCACCCCACAGAGAAAACCCAGAGCTGTTTGTAAAGAGGGGGGTGGGAATCACCTAGGCAGTCCGAACAGCCTCAGCCCCAAAGTTCACACGGCTAATGCCATCTGGAAATCAGTGTCATGTTTTGGCAGGTCAGCACAAGCGAGATTAGGAAGAGGGCCCGCTGCATTCCTCACTAAATCTCTCTCACAGCGCATCAAACTCTGTCCCCTTTGTAGTCACCAGTCTACCGACATTATGATAAAGCCCGGCCAAAGTCACCATGGAGGGAGACTTCATGCCAAGTTCGGGGCTGGAGCAGAACTGCTGTTCCTCTGGCAGCCAGAGAGCCACCCAACTTCCTGGTAGGAAAGTGTGCACCTTGGCCAGTCGGATGCTAGACAGGAGACCTGGCAGGCTTCACCCATGCCTCCAGTGCAACACAAACCAGACTGCACCCCTTTGCCAGGAGGGGAGACAAAAAATGTCAGCATGAGAAGAGAGCATTACACAACTTAGCCCTCTTCTTCAAAGATGGCTGTTGGGCAAAGGCAAGCATCTCCCTATGCCAGCTCCTACCCCACGGTACAGATTGGAGAGACGGCAAACAAAACCCAAACTGGAAATTGAGGCTCCCCCCCCCTCCACCAATCATGTTTTCTCAGGCAGCACCAGAGCCGGCCTGAATAGGCGATTGTCTGCAAAATTAGGTCAGGAAAGCCCTGCAGAGGCTCCCACTGGGGAGAAGCTCGAGCTGCTGCACCAGATCCCACATTTCGCAGTTGCTGGGGGCGGGGCGGGGGGGGGAGGAGAGCTCACGGAGCCAGGCACTCAGCCCACGAGGACAAAGCTGCCCGGAGTTGGCGTGTGCGGAGTCGGGGTCTTCGGGTGGGAGAAGCGGGGCAGATGCAAAGTCAGCAAGGCAGATGGACAAACAGCTTGCGGGGCTGAGCAATTGATGGGAAGGGCGCAGGCATGGGGGGGGGGACCGGGGGGCGCAACTCCGAAGCTCTCCTGGGGGTGGCTTCGCTTTCGCTCCGGGACACGAGGAAAGCCATTCCCTTGAAAGAAATAGGCGCTCAGGGAAGACCTGCCACAGTTGCGATTCTTGCATTGTAGGGGGCTGGACTAGATGGCCCTTGGAGGTCCCTTCCCAACCCGGAGCCCCCGAAGCGGGCCCGGGCGTGTTTCCTGCCCGCTGCAGGAGCCGCCCGGCGCCCCGCCCCCTCCCTCCAGGGACCGCCCCTTCCGTCCCCCCCGGAGCCACGCGCGCGCCCGCCTCGCTCCCCCCCCCTCGCAGCCCCGGTGGAAACGGGGAGCGAGGAGAAGCCCTCTCGCGCGGGGGCCGCCGGGAAACGTAGTCCCGCCCGCGCCGCCGTCCCTGAGGGGCAGAAGCGAGCGGACTACGGCTCCCAGGAGGCCCCGCGCGGGCCCCCCCCCCCCACTGTGTTCGTGCGGCGAGGCGGGAGCGGGGACCGGAGCGGCGGGAATGGGGGGCGACGAAGAGGAGGAAGCGGCGGCTGTGAGGGAAAGAAGGCGCCGGGGCTGAGGGGAGACGAGTCCGGGAAGGAGCGGAGGGCAGTCGCGGCAGGTTCCTTCGCCTTTCCCCGCGTGTGGGTCCCCCCCGTCCCCAGGGGGCGAATGGCGGCGCCCAACGGTCGCTCCGGGACGAGGCTGACGAGGCGCGCGCGGAGGGAGGGGGGGGTCGAGCGGAGGCGCGGACTCACCTGGCGGACTAGAGGGGGGGGAGCGCGAGGCGGCGCCGCGAAGGAGCCGAGAGAGGATTCAGCTGCTCTGGCCGGGCTCGGCCGCGCTCACTCGCTCGCTCGCTCAGGGGAGGGCGGGGCCACGGGAGGAAGCTCCGCCCCCTCGCCTCGCCTCTTCGCGCCGCTCACGGGGGCGGGGGGCGGAGCCAGAGCGGAGCCCCGCCTTTTCCTCGCCTCTAGTGAGTGTCGAAGGAGGAAGCGCGAGCGGAAGAGGGGGCGGAGCCGTAAAATAGAAGCCCCGCCCTCTCGTCTCCGGAGCTCGGGCCGGGTTTGCTCGCTCAGGGAGAGGGTGGCGCCGCCGCGGGAAGCTCCGCCCCTCGGCTTGAGGGGCCGCCGCGCGTCTTAAAGGCGCAGGGCTCCTCTGAAGGCGAGAAGGCGAGCCTCGTGGGGCGGCAGGGGCGACCCTGGCCCGCCTTCTCCTCTGTGTTGCGGGGGATCCGAGGGAGAGGCTGCCCCTGACCATGTGCAGAGTTCCTTCTGCGGCCGCAGCCCTCTGCTAGGCTTCCCCGGGAAAGACTCGCATCCCCGGGCGACCCGGAAGCCACAGGAAGAAAGTGGGTCTTAAACACGCGGAAACGGGCGGAGTGAATGTGCACGCGCGAATCCTGTGCACTGGCCCACTCAAGGCCATGGCAAGAAGGTTTCCTTAATAATAACAATAACAACAACAACAATAATAAATTTTATTTATACCCTGCCCTCCCCAAACAAGACCAGGCTCAGGGCAGCTAACACCATTTATAAAAACAATTGGTTAAAATACAACTTAAAAACAAGATTAAAATACAACATTAAAATGCAGCCTCATTTCAGTAGAAACTCAAATCAAAAACTTTTGGGGGATGAAAACGTCAAGTCTTCACCAAGGCCAACTATCCAGACTGGTCCTACGTGGGCCAGAAAAAAGTCAGAGGAAAAAATCCTACCCCCAAACCCCCCCCCCAGCACCCCCCCTTTTCTGCCATACTCTGCCTGCAGCTATTGCTCCATACCAACCACAACTGGACACACACACACCCCACAAGCATCAGTATCGGAGACCTGCACTTTTGGCAAGCTGTGAGGTGGCCGAGGGCCCACTTAGGGCTGCCTGGAGAAACGAGGTCATGGGGTCACAACTGGACAAACGTGGGTTCCCTCAGCCTGAAGCGATATGGGCACCGTACCCCATAGTCTCCTTTGACTGGACTCAACCGCCCAGGGGTCCTTTATCTTTACCTTTACCTGCTGCTATCACCACACAATTCAAATGTATTTGCATAAGGCATAAGGCAGCGGTTCCCAAAGTGTGCAGCAGGTGGGCACTGAGAGGCAAGTGGGGCACACGCTGCAGGTGCAAATAATTTTCCAGACTTTGAAAAGCTGGTCTCAATGGATCAAATCCAATTTTGTTGAATAGATTAAACTAAATACTTTTAATTGGATTCACAATAAACATGCAATTGATTTGTTTCTGTGTGGATAGTGGGCAATACAAACCACTATTCCAAATACAATGGTGCCTTGCAAGACGAAATTAATCCGTTCCGTGAGGCTCTTCGTATAGCGGTTTTTTCGTCTTGCGAAGCAAGCCCATTGACAGCTTAGCGGATTAGCGCTATTAGCTGTTTAGCGGCTTTTAGCGGATCAGCTGATAAGCGGCTTATCAGCGGATCAGCTGATAAGCGGCTTAGCGGCTTAGGAAAAGGGGGAAAAAAGGGGGGAAACCCGCAGGAACTCGCAAGACATTTCGTCTTGCGAAGCAAGCCCATAGGGAAATTTGCTTTGCGAAGCGCCTCCAAAACGGAAAACCCTTTCGTCTAGCGGGTTTTCCGTCTTGCGAGGCGTTCGTCTTGCGGGGCACCACTGTAATCCTTTTTATAGGGTAAGGTTGGGGGCACTGGCAAGGAACTTGGGAAACCAGGTAAGGTAAAGGGACCCCTGACCATTAGGTCCAGTCGTGACCGACTCTGGGGTTGCGGCGCTTATCTAGCTTTATTGACCGAGGGAGCCGGTGTACAGCTTCCAGGTCATGTGGCCAGCATGACTAAACCGCTTCTGGTGAACCAGAGCAGCACATGGAAATGCCGTTTCCCGCCGGAGCGGTACCTATTTATCTACAATAATGCCTCGCAAGACGAAAAGAATCCGTTCCGCGAGTCTCTTCGTCTTGCAGTTTTTTTGTCTTGCGAAGCAAGCCCATTGACGGCTTAGCGGATTAGCACTATTAGCAGTTTAGCGGCTTTTAGCGGCTTATCAGCTTAGCAGATAAGCGGCTTAGCGGCTTAGAAAAAGGGGGGGGGAAGGGGAAAAAACCCGCAGGAACTCGCAAGACATTTTCGTCTTGCAAAGCAAGCCCATAGGAAATTCGTTTTGCGGAGCACCTCCAAAACGGAAAACTCTTTCGTCTAGCGAGTTTTCCGTCTTGCGAGGCATTCGTCTTGCGGGGCACCACTGTACTTGCACTTTGATGTGCTTTTGAACTGCTAGGTTGGCAGGAGCAGGGACCGAGCAACAGGAGCTCACCCTGTTGCGGGGATTTGAACCGCCAGCCTTCTGATCGGCAAGCCCCAGGCTCTGTGATTTAACCCACAGCGCCCCTCGTGTCCCTTTAGGGAACCAAGCAGGCCCAAACATTTTTGGAAACGGCTGGCACAAGGTGTCCCCATGGGGCATGTGAACCGCGTGTGTGTTTCTGATTGGCTGTACATTTGTCAGGCAGCTAGGCATGCCTCTTTTAAAGAGTTGTTTTCACTGATATTTATATTGTTTTATTCTCTGTAAACCAACTATAAATGTCATGAAATAAATTACACATCCTGTGTCATGAAGCACCTGTGGCTTCCGCTCTAAGCTCCCTAACAACATCCTCTCCCAATTCAGAGGAATTTCCTACCTCAATAACAGCCTGCGCCACCATGCCTGTTGGACTGATCCTGGCATGCAACCCTGGGAGGGGGTGAATCCAGTTCTGCAGGTTCCGTGATGGGCTGGCTTCCTCTTATCGGGAGCCGATTCCACAGGCTGCAAGGCCTGTTACAATATGTGTGTCTGAACCCAGGTCTAGCACACACTCCCAAGAGCTTTAAGACGTTTTGCTAGAGTTCTAATGTGTGTTTGTTAGGAATAATATGTGTTTATCCTTAACCAGCGCACATATATTCAGTCACCTTCATTTCAGGTAATAAAACAACCTGCTTTTATTCCTCTTGCGCAATAACTTCCTGGGGCATCAGGTTACAGTAAACACATATTCATAACAAACACATGTTACAACTCTAGTAAAAGGTCCTAAACTTCTGTTTAGCCTGGAAAAGAGGAGACTGAGAGGTGAAATGAAAGCCATCTTCCAGTATCTGAAGGGCTGCCCCATAGAAGATGGAGCAAGCTTGAGACCCAAACAAGCAGATTCAAATTGCAGGGAAGAAGAACCAGGTGCGCAGCCTGAGAGTCATTTTGGACTCACAGCTGTCCATTGAGGTGCAGGTTAATTCTGTGTCCAGGGCAGCTGTTTATCAGCTCTATCTGGTACGCAGGATGAGACCCTCCCTGCCCACAAACTGTCTCGGCAGAGTGGTGCATGTTCTAGTTATCTCCCGCTTGGACTACTGCAATGCACTCTACGTGGGGCTACCTTTGAAGGTGACCCGGAAACTGCAGTTAATCCAGAATGCGGCAGCGAGACTGGTGACTGGGAGCGGCCGCTGGGACCACATAACACCGGTCTTGAAAGGTCTACATTGGCTCCCAGTACGTTTCCAAGCACAATTCAAAGTGTTGGTGCTGACCTTTAAAGCCCTAAATGGCCTCGGTCCAGTATAGCTGAAGGAGCGTCTCCACTCCCATCGTTCTGCCCGAACACTGAGGTCCAGCGCCGAGGGCCTTCTGGCGGTTCCCTCACTACGAGAAGTGAGGTTACAGGGAACCAGGCAGAGGGCCCTCTCGGTAGTGGCGCCCGCCCTGTGGAACGCCCTCCCTTCAGTGTGAAGGAAATAAGCATCTATCCTATCTTTAAAAGACATCTGAAGGCAGCCCTGTTTAGGGAAGTTTTTAATATTTAATACTGTATTGTTTTTAAAACTTGATTGGGAGCCGCCCATAGTGGCTGGGTAAACTCAGCCCGATGGGCGGGGTATAAATAAATTATTATTACAGTGGTGCCCCGCAAGACGAATGCCTCGCAAGACGAAAAACTCGCTAGACGAAAGAGTTTTCCGTTTTTGAGGTGCTTCGCAAGACGAATTTCCCTATGGGCTTGCTTCGCAAGACGAAAACGTCTTGCGAGCTCTTGCGAGTTTTTTCCCTTTCTTTTTCCTTTTTCTAAGCCGCTAAGCCGCTAATAGCTGCTAAGCCTCTAATAGCGCTAAGCCGCTAATGGCCGTGCTTCGCAAGACGAAAAAGCCGCAAGACGAAGAGATTCGCGGAACGAATTAATTTCGTCTTGCGAGGCACCACTGTATTATTATTATTATTATTATTATTATTATTATTATTATTATTAACCTTAGGGGGGGACTGACATTAAGAGCCATGCAACAGTGGAACGGACTCCCTTGGAAGGTGGCGGACTCCTTCATTTTAGTTTTGTAAGTCTTGTAACAGGTGGAGGAAAGAAAACACTGGGTGAGCAGGGATGGCTTGGAATGGAGAAGAAAGGGAGAAAGTGATGGCTCTTGCCTGGCAAATTTTACCCAATGCAAAGCTGTACGAAGACTGAAAGCCAGCAAACTTTTACTTCTAAGCATCGCTGGTGAAATAGCTGATATCGCCTTACCTCATTTGTTTCTTATGGGCTTGTCAGCCTGCAGGGCCCTGGAATGCAATACTGCTTACAAGGGAGGGAAGTCCCAGCAGGTTTGTTGTTGTGTTGTCTGCTCAAACAGGCCAGCCTATGGGGTCTTGTGGATCTGCTGCGTTCATTCTCTGCCCACCCCTGGTGAAGCAGCCAAGTTTTCTGCCGTGCCTTCAGGACACTCGGGTTTCTACCTGCTACAAGGAAATTGTGGAAGCCATCTGGCAAAACGTGACCAATCACTTTCCTCACTTTAGCTGCAGGGGAATAAAAAGCAGACTTTCCACCCTGATTAAAGGAATCTTGTTTTGGATCCTCCTGCTTACCAGACTCCACCAAAAACCACCCAGAAGCCTCCACGACACTAGAGTTCATTGAGCAGCCCTTGACTGCACTGAAGTACATAGTGTGAATTTGTTAATTTAACCTTCAGTTGGTGCCACTATTTATTTCTTATAAGTGGCTAATAATAATCATCCATGACCACCTTGGCTCTTAGTAGAGTAAAAGAAAATATAGATTGCTTTTGAAACCAGGTCTTATGAGGAATGGTTGGTGGACCTGGGTGTGTTTAGTCTGGAAAAGAGGAGACTGAGAGGAGATATGAAAGCCATCTTCAGATATCTCAAAGGCTGTCCCGTGGAAGATGGAGCAAGCTTGTTTTCTCCTGTTCTGGAAGATAGGACCAAACCAATGGCTTCAAGTTATAAGAAAGGATATTCCGACTACACATCAGGAAGAACTTTCTGACAGTAAGAGCAGTTCAACAGTGGAACAGTCTCCCTCGGGAGGTTGTGAACTCTCTGTGGGAGGTTTTGAACCAGATGTTGGATGGCCATCTGTCATGGATGCTTTATCTGAGATTCCTGCATTGCAAGGGATTGAACTAGATGACACTTGGGGTTCTATGACTCTATGGAACGTCTGCAGAAAACTCTCTACTCACCCCAGGAGAGTAGCTCTATATGAGCCTGGTAACAAGGAAAGAGAACAGTCCTGCGTGCCCTGGGAATCAAACCATGAAGACATTATTTTTTTTTAATAGATTTTATTAAAGTTTTAAAGGTTACAAAAGGAAAAATAGAAAAAGTTAAACAAACAGAACACAAAAACAAAAAAGAAAAAAAAAACACAAATCCAACCTTTACATAACTTTCTTTCCTTTGCTTATTTCCTTGACCTCCTCACACCTCCCTTTTTTGTATTCTAGTTCAATTAGATATTTCAGCAAATCCTTTCCATCCTTGTTATTATCGTTAAAAAATTATCTTAATATACTATATTTTTACATTCTCCTCTTTCACTAATTACCAATCCATTTTTACTTAATCCTTTATAACATTTCTGCTGAAACCACATAGCTTCATTCCAACATCCTTCTAACATTCCTTAATTTTACAGTGTTTCTGTAGATAAACTTTAAATTTCTTCCAATCTTCTTCCACCAACTCTTCTCCTTGGTCTCGGATTCTGCCAGTCATTTCCGCCAGCTCCATATAGTCCATCACCTTCATCTGCCATTCTTCCCGGGTGGGTAAATCTTGTGTCTTCCAGTACTTTGCAATAAGTATTCTTGCTGCTGTTGTGGCATACAAAAAGAAAGTTCTGTCCTTCTTTGACACCAATTGGCCGACCATGCCCAGGAGAAAGGCCTCTGGTTTCTTCTGAAAGGTATATTTAAATACCTTTTTCATTTCATTATAAATCATCTCCCAGAAAGTCTTAATCCTTGGGCATGTCCACCAAAGGTGAAAGAATGTACCTTCAATCTCTTTACACTTCCAACATTTATTATCGGGCAAATGATAAATTTTTGCAAGCTTGACCGGCGTCATGTACCACCTGTAGATCATTTTCATTATATTCTCTCTTAAGGCATTACATGCCGTAAACTTGATACCTGTGGTCCATAACTGTTCCCAGTCAGCCATCATAATGTTATGTCCAACATCTTGTGCCCATTTAATCATAGCAGATTTCACCGTTTCATTCTGAGTATTTCATTTCAACAGCAAGTTAAAACAAAAAAATTCCTTCCAGTAGCACCTTAAAGACCAACTAAGTCAGTTCTTGGTATGAGCTTTCGTGTGCATGCACACGAAAGCTCATACCAAGAACTGACTTAGTTGGTCTTTAAGGTGCTACTGGAAGGAATTTTTTTGTTTTGACTATGGCAGACCAACACGGCTACCTATCTGTAACAGCAAGTTATACATTCTTGACAAATTCTTAGTTTTATTTTTTTTTTTTTATAATAATTTTTATTACATTTTCCACAAAAAAGAACAAAAAAGCATATTTTCACAAACATTACAGAAAGAAAAATTTTCACAAACATTATCCAAAAAAGAAAAAAAAAAAGAAAAACAAAACATAGACCAAAAATAATAATAAAAAAAGAAAAAAAGAAAAAGGAAATTTTGACATAAAAATAAGCTCACTTTCCAATTATACCCTTCAAAACCTTATTTTCCTTACTTCCACCCGCCTCCCGATCTTGTATTCTATGTAATAATTAGTTCAGCAAGCTCAATTTTGTTCATTTTGATTATTGGTCCCTCCCTTTGTGCTCTTAATTAACTCAGTCACTAGAACCCCTTCTTTTCCTTTTCAATGTCCTCAAGATTCAAAGATTTTACAGTGTTTTTGTAAATAAACTTTAAACTTCTTCCAGTCCTCTTCCACCTGCTCTTCTCCTTGATCTCGAATCCTGCCGGTCATTTCAGCCAGTTCCATATAGTCTATTACTTGCATCTGCCATTCTTCCAGAGTGGGTAGATCTTGTGTCTTCCAATACTTTGCGATGAGTATTCTTGCTGCTGCTGTAGCGTACATAAAGAAAGTTCTGTCCTTCTTTGGCACCAGTTGGCCGACCATGCCCAGAAGAAAGGCCTCTGGTTTCTTCAAGAAGGTATACTTAAATACCTTTTTCAGTTCATTATATATCATCTCCCAGAAAGCCTTGATCCTAGGGCACGTCCACCAAAGGTGAAAGAATGTCCCTTCAGTTTCTTTGCATTTCCAACATTTATTATCGGGCAAATGGTAGATTTTTGCAAGTTTGACTGGGGTCATGTACCACCTATATATCATTTTCATAATATTCTCTCTTAAGGCATTACATGCCGTGAATTTCATACCGGTGGTCCACAACTGTTCCCAGTCAACAAACATAATGTTATGACCAACGTCTTGTGCCCATTTTATCATAGCAGATTTTACCGTTTCATCCTCAGTATTCCACTTCAACAGCAGGTTATACATTCTCGACAATATCTTAGCATTGGGTTCTAACAATTCTGTTTCCAGCTTTGATTTTTCCACCTGGAAGCCAATTTTCCTGTCCAAGTGATAGGCTTCTCTTATTTGAAAATAATGTAGCCAGTCTCGCACCTTATCCTTGAGTTTCTCATAGCTTTGCAATTTCACTTTATCTCCCTCCTGCTCCAGAATTTCCCAATATTTTGGCCAGTTAGATTCCATATTAAGCTTTTTTAAGGCCTTTGCTTCCATAGGTGAGAGCCACCTAGGGGTTTTATTTTCCAATAAATCTTTGTATTTCATCCAGACATTAAACAATGCTTTCCTGACAATATGGTTTTTAAATGTCTTGTACACTTTAGCCTTACCGTACCACAAGTATGCATGCCACCCAAAAACATTATCATATCCTTCCAAATCTAAAATATCCGTGTTTTCGAGAAGTAGCCAATCCTTCAACCAGCAAAAAGCTGCTGCTTCATAATATAACTTAAAGTCCGGCAGGGCAAACCCCCCTCTTTCCTTTGCATCAGTAAGAGACAAATTCTTAGTTTTAGGATCTAACAGTTCCATTTCCAATTTTGATTTTTCCACCTGAAAGCCAATTTTCTTATCCAAATTGTAAGCCTCCATTATTTGGTAATAATGAAGCCAATCTCGCACTTTGTTTTTTAGTTTTTCAAAGCTCTGCAGTTTTAACCTGTCTCCTTCTTGTTCCAAAATTTCCCAATATTTCGGCCCATGAAGACATTAATTGCAGGTGTGGAACAGGACCCAAGGGATGGCTTGCAGAACCCGGGAGCAAAATCCCCATCTCTTCCTGTGCCTGCCCTGTAGTCAAGAAAGCTTGAAGACCTATAACAAGTCCACCAGCACTTTCACACGGACACAGGACACAGGACACCTGCTCGGAAACAATGCTCAGCTCTTGAATGCCTGCTTAGCAGCTGAAGTTGGAGCCACCGTCCTCATGCCGGCTTGCCTAACAAGCCCAGTGCACTCCAGGGCAATGTGTCCAACAGAGAGCAAGAGAGACATAAACCAGCTTCTTCTGCATTATAATAATAATAATTTATTATTTCTACCCCGCCCATCTGGCTGGGTTTCCCCAGCCACTCTGGGCGGCTTCCAACAAAACACTAAAATACAATAACCTATTAAACATTAAAAGATTCCCTGAACAGGGCTGCCTTCAGATGTCTTCTAAATGTTTGGTAGTTATTTTTCTCTTTGACATCTGGTGGGAGGGCGTTCCACGGGACGGGTGCCACCACCGAGAAGGCCCTCTGCCTGGTTCCCTGTAACTTGGCTTCTCGCAATGAGGGAACCGCCAGAAGGCCCTCAGCGCTGGACCTCAGCGTCCGGGCAGAACGATGGAGGTGGAGACGCTCCTTCAGATATACTGGACCGAGGCTATTTAGGGCTTTAAAGGTCAGCACCAACACTTTGAATTGTGCTCGGAAACGTACTGGGAGCCAGTGTAGGTCTTTGAAGACCAGTGTTATATCGTCTCGGCGGCCGCCCCCAGTCTCCAGTCTAGCTGCCGCATTCTGGATTAGGTGTAGTTTCCGGGTCCTTCAAAGGTAGCCCCATGTAGAGCACATTGCAGTAGTCCAAGTGAGAGATAACTAGAGCATGCACCACTCTGGCGAGACAGTCTGCGGGCAAGTAGGGTCTCATCCTGCGTACCAGATGTAGCTGACAGACAGCTGCCCTGGACACAGAATTGACCTGTGCCTCCATGGACAGCTGTGAGTCCAAAATGACTCCCAGGCTGCGCACCTGGTCCTTCAGGGGCACAGTTACCCCATTCAGGACCAGGGAATCCTCCACACCAGCCCGCCTCCTGTCCCCCAAAAACAGTCCTTCTGTCTTGTCAGGATTCAACCTCAATCTGTTAGCCGCCATCCATCCTCCAACCGCCTCCAGACACTCACACAGGACCTTCACCACCTTCACTGGTTCTGATTTGAAAGAGAGGTAGAGCTGGGTATCATCCGCATACTGATGAACACCCAGGGATTGGAAAGCAGGGGTGGAGTAGGGATCCTGTTAATCTGAAGTGAGCTGGTCTATCTGGGGCAGTTGGCAGGAGCCCAGCATGGCCGAGGAACCTCCCAGCGGGCTACAGGCTGGTGGCAGAAGGGAAAGGATCCATTTCCTCAGATGTGTCAACACCATCTCTCTATAGTGGGATTCTGGGAAAATATCTATAACGAACTGAAAAAGATCTTTAGATTTTCATCTAGGTATCATGTCAGAGAAAATAAAAAGAACGGTCAGACCAATATTTATGTATTTAACTATGGCAGCTAGGTTATTGATTGCCAAAAATTGGAAAAGCAGCAGCGTCCCAACTAAAAGAGACAGGTTATCTAAAATGATGGCATACTTCCATATTGTGAATAAGTGAATAAGGGAGACCAGGGAGAAGAGTCGGTGGAGGAAGATTGGAAGAAATCTACAGAAGATTGGAAGATTGGAAGAAATCTACAGAAACGTTGTAAAATTAATGAATGTTAGAAGGATGTTGGAATGAAGTTATGTGGTTTTAGCAGAAATGTTATAAGGGTTTAGGAAAAAATAGACTGTTAATTGGTGAAAGGAGAAAGGAGGGAAAGTAAAGTTACATTATATTAAGATAAATTACAGAACAAAAAGTGGAAAAGATGGAAAGGATTTGCTGAAATAGTTAACTGAACTAGAATACAAAAAAGGGAGGTGTGAGGAGGTCAAGGAAACAAGCAAATGAAAGACAAGTTATGGGAAGATTAGCTGTGGTTTTTTCTTCTTCTTCGTCTTCTTTCTTATTGTGATGCGTTGTTTTGTTCTTGTTTGATATGGTGTTTTTACTCTTTCTTTTTGTAACCTTTAAAATTTTAATAAATATTATTTATAAAAATAAAAAAAACAAAAAGTGAATAAGGAGCGGGCTATCTTTAAGGAATACATCAAAATGTATGTGGAAAAAGTAGAATTTCTGACAGATATTGAGTGAATCCAGAAAATGATTAGAGTGAAAGGAGAGTAAAGTCAAGACAGAAGAAGAGATTAAAGAAATAATGAAATGTGTTTAAGCTTGCTGGAAAAATAAAGTAGCGTAACAAGAACGGCTGGAAGTCAAGTCACTCGGTGCATGTCCGTGTGGGGTAGGTATGTTGATATGTACAGTACAGGTAGGTATTATATAGAGTAATGTAGGTATGTTTTATGTTATGAAAATAAGGTAGTGTGTTGTTTACATGTATTGTGTAAATGTATATGTATGTGTTTTATGTGTTAATAAAATTAAAAAACAACCACACCATCTCTCTGCTCCCTCTCCTCAGCCAGACCATGTCCTCCTCCTCCTCTCGGGAATTTAATCTAAGCTTTGACCATTAATTAGACTAACGAAGAAACCATCTGGACCTCAACCTGCACCCACAAGTAATCCACCCATTAAAACCAAAGATCCCTAATTAAGGGCAAATTCTGGAAATGAGTCCAGGAGCAGCAAACGGGCTTGCCAGGAACAAGAGCTAGCGACCTTCCCTGCCTTCTCTGTCTCCCACAGGAAGGAGCTCAGGCAGAACCGGCCCTGCCATTAGACAAGAGGAGGCAGCCGCCTCAGGCAGCAGATTCTGATAGCCAGGGAGGGAACACAACTGTGCGCTCCCTGAGCTAGTCTGCTGCCCTGTCTATTTGCCAGTGATGGAGTCAGATTCAGCTACTGTTACATGGATTTGGGGTAGGCGCCATTTCTGTAGTGCGTAGCTAGAGAGGTGTATTCAAGAACTGCCATTTCCCAAATGTGTCCCGGTGGTGCAGGAATTGTACCCAGCAGCCAAATCGATGAAATTTGCCAATTCTAAGATACAAACTCAGTATACACCATTTAGTGAAAAGTTAAATCAGAAGGCTCTGGTGTTAATTCATTACATCTCGCCACCCCCACAGACACTTCCCAGACCCAAAACGTACCTCTGTCCCCGTCCCACCTCCCAATTTGGGAAAGGATGACAAAAGTCCTGCAACCATCCTTTCCCCTTCCTTAGGAAAAGACCTGCTCCCTTACAGAATTCCTGCCCGAAATATGCTACATGATTAATTACAACTTCCCACTAAACACACAAACACACACACACATTGCAAAGCCCCCTTGCAATGCGGCAACCATCTCCTGGTGCGTTTCCATGTGGATACCTACTTAGTAACGCTGAAGCTGTGAGAAGCAGCTGTGATTTTGACCTCTTTTCTTTTTTCATTGAGTAAAAATTCCCAAGGAAATCTGAGATCTCCCTCCCCTGCCAGAGTGTCAGCCATGAGAGGAGAGTCCCTACTGCCCCCTTGTGTTCGATCGCTGCCACGCATCCTGCTCCCTTTGCATCCATGGATGCAGAAGGAGTGATCCCTTCCTTTGAGATTGCCATGGCAACCCCAGGGAGCAGCTCAGCCAGCTTGGCCTGTGGGTCGGAAGGGCCTCCTCTGTGATCCCTCACAGGAGCCCGGGAAAGAGTTCAAGGAACAGCTTACTGGGATTTCATTTCCATTCTGGGATATAATAATAACAACAACAACAACAACAACAACAACAACAATAATGTCCTACTATCATGGACTCATTGGACCTTGCCAACAAAGATCCGTATAGTTAAAGCTCTGGTTTTCCCAGTAGTGATGTGTGGAAGTGAGAGCTGGACCATACAGAAGGCCGATCTGTATGGATGCTTTTGAATTCTGGTGCTGGAGGAGACTCCTGAGAGTCCCATGGACTGCAAGAAGATCAAACCTCTCCATTCTTAAGGAAATCAGCCCTGAGTGCTCACTGGAAGGACAAATCCTGAAGCTGAGGCTCCAAGACTTTGGCTACCTCAGGAGAAGAGAAGACGCCCTGGAAAAGACCCTGATGTTGGGAAAGATGGAGAGCACAAGGAGAAGGGGACGACAGATGACGAGATGGTGGGACAGTGTTCTCAAAGCTACCAGCATGAGTTTGACCAAACTGCGTGAGGCAGTGGAAGACAGGAGTGCCTGGCGTGCTCTGGTCCAGGGGGTCATGAAGAGGCGGACACGACTAAATGACTAAACAACAACAATCATGGACTCATTAGGGTTGGCTCCAGGTAAATGGCTGCGCCATCTCACAGCTCCACAGGGTAGCTCCTCATGTGGACTCTGGGCTCCCAGGCTTGTTTCCCTCTTAAAATTGCATTGCTCTAATCATGGAATCCCATCTAGAAGAAGGAAAACTCGGATCCTAAACATCCGCTGCCTCGTGGGATATCTTCAGGAGAAGAAAAGGCTCAGGAGTAAACCCTACACAAATCCAGAATGGAGTCCCTAAGGGGGTTGGATGGTGTCTTGTACGCCTCCTTCCAGCAATTCCTGCAGCCAAGCTGGTGCCAAATGCATTGCTCTGCTTTTCTTTGGACCATGTCAGCGAGACTGAGGGGAGGAGTCTCATGGTCTGGGCAGCCCAAGACCCCCGGACACACTGCCCAGTCTTGCGCCCTGGGGAGGTCACTTCGGTGCTGCTAACACAGCAGTTTGGCTTCACCCCTGTAGGTGAACTCCATTGTTTCTCAAAACAGACAGGTGCCAACAACAGCAATAATCATGAACAGCCCTGCCCCCTTAAACCCCTGCCCTGGCTGCCTGTCCACCCTCAGATTCAACAGCTGTGAGTTTTGAAATAAGAAATGGTCTTACAGTGGTACCTCGGGTTACATACACTTCGAGTTACATACGCTTCAGGTTACACACTCCGCTAACCCAGAAATAGTGCTTCAGGTTAAGAACTTCGCTTCAGGATAAGAACAGAAATCGGGCTCCGGCAGCGTGGCAGCTGCAGGAGTCCCCATTAGCTAAAGTGGTGCTTCAGGTTAAGAACAGTTTCAGGTTAAGAATGGACCTCCGGAACGAATTAAGTACTTAACCTGAGGTACCACTGTATTTATATGTATTTTATTCAATTATTCTTGGTGTGTGTTTTATCGTTGTTACCTGCTCCAAGGATGCACATATGTTAATAAATAAACACACGTCATCCTTACCTTCAGAACCCTTCATGACGTTGCTTCCCCTCTCTCTCCTCACTTTAGATTCCCATACGACTTCCCTGCTGGGGACCTTCACATCTCCAGCTCTGCCACCCTTGCCTGTTGATAGACACCTTGTCCTTCCTGCCTCACTGCCCCTTAGGCCTGGAACCCCCTCACAGCACATCTGCTGCAGCTGTAGAGACCAGCACAGAAGAGACATGTTTTGGTGCTGCTAAAAGGACAGATCCTGAAGCTGAGGCTCCAAGACTTTGGCCACCTCATGAGAAGAGAAGACTCCCTGGAAAGGACCCTGATGTTGGGAAAGATGGAGGGCACAAGGAGAAGGGGACGACAGAGGACGAGATGGTTGGACAGTGTTCACGAAGCTACCAGCATGAGTTTGACCAAACTGCGGGAGGCAGTGGAAGACAGGAGTGCCTGGCGTGCTCTGGTCCATGGGGTCCCGAAGAGTCGGACACGACTAAATGACTAAACAACAAGTTAGTTATTGGTATGAGCTTTCGTGCGCATGCACACTTCTTCAGATACTTCAGTTTTCTGTGGATTGATGTTTGCTCTGATTCAGCAGTAAAGAACAGGTTTCCCGAGGGAAAGCGGCAGGAAATCCACTCCTACTCCTGCTTTCTAGGCATGAGATAAGCAAAGTGTGGATGAGCTCAAAATCTCCAAGTGCTGCAACTTTTCTTCCTAGGAGAGCTGCTCCTACCATTGGCTGTTTTGGTTGCCCTGTTCCAACTCTGCAATATCCTTTTTGAGGCAAGGTGGCCAGAGCTGTACACAGCCTTCCAGGCACAGTTGCTGTATGAAACCCTCAGAGGAGAAAGCAATATTGGGCTCCCTGCCCTCCATGACTGAAGTTTGCACAACGCAGACTTGACCCTGCAGGTCAGCTTCCGGGGATGGCAAGGATTATACTGGGTTTTAATACTGAAGAGGCACAGAGGGCAACAGCTTAATGAGACGAATAGGGATTAATAATCAACTCCCGACGTTGGTTACATAACGATGCATTAATAATGTAAACCTCTTACATCATTAATACCTGATTATATGCCACAACCCTATAGACACTCGGGCCTGTTTGTAGAGAAAGGCGGAAGTCAGGGGAAATGGGGAGTATAAATAAATATAAGGGGTAGGTGGGGCTCGTCCACCTGGGAAGGGAGCCCATCTAGGAGAAGGAAAACTCTGATCCTAAACCTCCGCTGCCTTGCAGGATATCATTAAAAAAACAAAATAAAACAAAATCTTCCAGACCCAGGGCTGCCTTCAGATGTCTTCTAAAGGATGCAAAGTTACATATCTCCTTGGCTCAGGCGTTGCATAACTGCAGACCCTCCAATGAAAATAGGGACATCCAAACCACAGAGCCTAGGACTTGCCGATCAGAAGGTCGGCGGTTCGAATCCCCGCGACAGGGTGAGCTCCCGTTGCTCGGTCCCTGCTCCTGCCAACCTAGCAGTTCGAAAGCACGTCAAAGTGCAAGTAGATAAATAGGTACTTTTCTGGTGGGAAGGTAAACGGCGTTTCCGTGCGCTGCTCTGGTTAGCCAGAAGCGGCTTAGACATGCTGACCACATGACCCAGAAGCTGTATGCTGGCTCCCTCGGCCAATAAAGCGAGATGAGCGCCGCAACCCCAGAGTTGCCCACGACTGGACCTAATGGTCAGGGGTCCCTCTACCTTTGTTGTTGTTTAGTCGTTTAGTCGTGTCCGACTCTTCATGACCCCATGGACCAGAGCACGCCAGGCACTTCTGTCTTCCACTGCCTCCTGCAGTTTGGTCAAACTCATGTTTGTAGCTTCAAGAACACTGTCCCACCATCTCGTCCTCTGTCGTCCCCTTCAGGGTCTTTTCCAGGGAGTCTTCTCTTCTCATGAGGTGGCCAAAGTCTTGGAGCCTCAGCTTCAGGATCTGTCCTTACCTTTACCTAAGGAAAAGCGGGACATTCCAGGATCAAATCAGAAACCAGCACAGCTTCTGTAAACCCAGGACTGTCCCTAGAAAATAGGGACACTTGGATGATCTGCCATAGGCCTGATCCACAAGGCTCTTCTTAGATTCTTATGTCTTTTGCCCACTGGTTAGAATGTCATGATGTCACACTCCTGTCTTCCCTTTGGGATTCCAAGGATCTAAACAGGTAATCCCTTTTCCTGCTTTGTGGGTTGGTCGCCATCCTCGTCTTAAGCGGCTCTGGTCAAGAATGGTGGCTTATCTGGGCCGCGCACCTTCTGAGCTTCCTTGTGGCCCTGTGGCCCCACCCTGCCCCTAGGGCCTGTCTAGGGCTACTAGTCACTGCCTGTGGCCGCCTGCGGCAAAAGTGGCTGACCCCAGCTGCACCCACAATGCTGTGGGGCCTGGAAAATGAAGCCACACAAGTTTGGTTGGCTAGGCTGGATCCAAGCTAGGAACCCCAGAAGAAAGGCAGAGGTGGAAAGGAAACATGGCTCTGTCCCATGGAAGTCCAAGGAGGAAGCACGGATACTAATAGGGCTTGCAGCCCCACAAACATATGGGAATTAGAATAGTCCAGAATGGTCTGGACCAGCCTCCCGTGGGACCCTCAGCCTTCTCTGGATGCACTTTAAGTGGTCAGCTGCTCACTGGCAGGGAATGCAGGTCCTGAGTTGAACCCCTGGTGTGTGTTCTTCATTTTTTAAGTTCTAGGGGTAGCAGGGCTGCCAAATAACTCTCCATCCCTTAAGTTTTCGGAGAGCTGCCTGCCAGTGAGAGAATACCTTTCTGGGCTAGATGACAGACTGGCCTGACCTGAGCAAGGGCTTACATATCCTATAACAGGGGTAGGCAACCTAAGGCCCGGGGGCCAGATCCGGCCCAATCTCCTTCTCAGTCCGGCCCACAGACGGTCCGGGAATCAGCGTGTTTTTACATGAGTAGAATGTGTCTTTTTATTTAAAAAGCATCTCTGGGTTATTTGTGGGGCATAGGAATTCGTTCATTTTTTCTCTCTCTTCAAAATATAATCCTGCCCACCACATGGTCTGAGGGACGGTGGACTGGCCCACGGCTGAAAAAGGTTGCTGACCCCTGTCCTATAACTTCTTTGGCAGCAGTTATTTGTGTCTAGTCAGGGTTAAGCTTCTACGACGCCGTTTTGATTTTATTTATTTAGTTAAGCTATTTCTATCTATACCGCTTAACTGCCAAAGTTTCTAAGCAGTAAATATATAGATTAATTTTTAAGAAGAACATACAGTACAATGGATAAGAGCCATTAAAATTAATCATAAAAACAGAAAGTTGATTCAGCACTATATATTCGGTGCATTTAAAATGCATCTCAATCATCATCATCATCATTCATTAAATTTAAATACTGACTTTCATTGAAGGATCACAGGGTGGTTTACAGTATAGAAACCACAAAAATATAACATGAGGCAAATTAAGCAATACCCCTCCAGTTTAAAAGGCCATTGATTGTTTAACAGCATGGTGACTACAGGTGAGTCTCCCTGGGGAGAACATCCCACAAATGAGAAGCTACTACAGAAAAGCCCCATTCTCATGTTGCCATCCTTGGAACCTCCCCTTTATGTTGCTTTCATCACTTTAAAAATGTGGTGGTCTCTCCATCATCCCTGACACCTTAGGATGGAGCATACTCGGAGTCTGAATGGCTGAGCGGCAGGAGCTGGTTCCCTCTTGCCTTCCCAAGCAGTGGCGTAGTGTGGGGGGTGCAGGGGGGGCCAGCCGCACCGGGCGCAACATCTGGGGGGGGCGCGCTCGCCGCCTCCGGAGTCGCCGAAGAGCCTCGGGCGCAGGCTGTAGCAGAGCCCCATGTCTCGCGGAACCGACGAGCTGTGCGCGCATCCGGGCTGAAGGCGTCCGGCAGGCAGCGGCTCTCAGCGGTCCCCGCGCGTCAGGGCCGCAGAGGGCGCGCCAGGCAGCCCCTCCTCACAGCCCCGCCGCCGCCGCTGCTGCTGCAGCTGCTGGGCCATGTTGCATTTACTCGCCTCTCTGCCCTCCTCCTCCTCCGGGCAAGCGGTGTCGTTTGGGCGGCAGCGCCAGTGGCAACTCGCCTCAGAACACCTGACACGGACCCGCCACCACCACCGCCGTGGCTACCTTACCGTAAATACCCCAGCCCAGGCAGCAGCAAGAAGAAGCTGGCAGCGGCGGCAGGTTAGGGGTTAGGGGCGCAAATTACTTGCCTTGCCCTGGGTTAGGGGGCGCAAATTACTTGCCTTGCCCCGGGTTAGGGGGCGCAAATTACTTGCCTTGCCCCGGGTGCTGACAACCCACGCTACGCCACTGTTCCCAAGGCTAATGGGGGCTGGACCTTGTGGGGCTGCCCCCGCCAAGAAACCCTAAACCATTCCCTTCCTCTCCAGATCAACGGTTGCCCAGGACTGTGGGGATTGATTCCTCCCTATTTCCAGGGATATTTTCTGCAGCAGCTGTGCTCCCGCAGCACCATCATGGTGAAAGAACCGGTCCGCATCGTACCCTTGTGGAGGGAACTCCAAGGCCAGCTTTATCACAAGCTTCAGATGGTAATGCAGAACCACTGTCCTCTGATGAGAACAGGATTTTCTCCCAGTGATTTGGGGGCTGGAAGGGAGGGTGTGTGCATGCATGAAAGACAGGCACAGAGATGGTCCCAGAGAGTAACTGGCTCAATCCTTGCTGTCCTTCTGTGTCAACTGGCTCAATCCTTGCTGTGTCAATTCTGTGTCCAGGGCAGCTGTTTACCAGCTCCATCTGGTACGCAGGCTGAGACCCTTCCTGCCTGCGGACTGTCTCGCCAGAGTGGTGCATGCTCTGGTTATCTCCCGCTTGGACTACTGCAATGCGCTCTATGTGGGGCTACCTTTGAAGGTGACCCGGAAACTACAATTAATCCAGAATGCAGCAGCTAGAGTGGTGACTGGGAGCGGCCGTCGAGACCACATATCACCAGTCTTGAAAGACCTACACTGGCTCCCAGTATGTTTCCGAGCACAATTCAAAGTGTTGGTGCTGACCTTTAAAGCCCTAAAGCCTCGGTCCAGTATACCTGAAGGAGAGTCTCCACCCCCATCGTTCTGCCCGGATGCTGAGTTCCAGCTCCAAGGGCCTTCTGGCGGTTCCCTCACTGCGAGAAGCCAAGTTACAGGGAACCAGGCAGATGGCCTTCTTGGTAGTGGCACCTGCCCTGTAGAACGCCCTCCCACCAGATGTCAAAGAGAAAAACAACTACCAGACTTTTATAAGACATCTGAAGGCAGCCCTGTTTAAGGAAGCTTTTAATGTTTAATAGGTTATTGTATTTTAGTGTTTTGTTGGAAGCTGCCCAGAGTGTCTGGGGGGACCCAGCCAGATGGGCGGGGTATAAATAAATTATTATTATTATTATTATTACGCCAGCCAGATGAAGGCTGTTTTATTCCAGCTGTCCTTTGGGAACCGACTACTTTTTAATAGAAAGGCTTTTATCGTAATAATACTGTGGGGGATATAGATAAGAAAACAGCAGCAGCAGCAGCAGCCAGTTCCTTCCTTCTGGCCTTCAGTCCACTGTCACTGAGCAGCAGCCTTGGCTGTGCCTGGCACCCCAACGCCGAGGTGGCATGAATGCGGACCGTGTGCTGTGAGTGGCGCAGGCACATTCCGGTTCTGCTCTCCCCCTGCCAACCCCGCTGTCTTTTCCCTCCTCTGGGCAGGGCGCGCAAGAGGTGACAGAAGGATCCAACATCATGCTGAGTGATAGGCCCACCATCATATTCCGGAAGAGCAGCTCCCCCAACTTCATGCCGGTCATCTGCTACTATTCGGGTGAAGCAGGACACTACTTTGCATCCTTCAGCCGGAAGTCCTCCAAGAAGGGCAAGGTGAGCTGGGCCCTGATTGGCCAGGGAGATGGGGAGAGAAATGGCTGAGAGGTGTGGCTGCCCTCAGCCTCCAACCCCCAAACATGGTCAGGATTTTATCCATTATCTTCAAGGAACCCCCACCCTCAAATCTAGCAGCTCAAAAGAATGCAGAAGCTTCGTGTTGTTGTTGTTTAGTCGTTTAGTCGTGTCCGACTCTTTGTGACCCCCTGGACCGGAGCACGCCAGGCACTCCTGTCTTCCACTGCCTCCTGCAGTTTGGTCAAACTCATGCTGGTAGCTTTGAGAACACCGTCCAGCCATCTCGTCCTCTGTCGTCCCCTTCTCCTTGTGCCCTTCATCTTTCCCAACATCAGGGTCTTTTCCAGGGAGTCTTCTCTTCTCCTGAGGTGGCCAAAGTATTGGAGCCTCAGCTTCAGGATCTGTCCTTCCAGAGAGCACTCAGGGCTGATTTCCTTCAGAATGGGGAGGTTTGATCTTCTTGCAGTCCATGGGACTCTCAAGAGTCTCCTTCAGCACCGTAATTCAAAAGTATCAATTCTTCGGCGATCAGCCTTCTTTATGGTCCAGCTCTCACTTCCATACATCACTACTGGGAAAACCATAGCTTTAACTATACGGACCTTTGTTGGCAAGGTGATGTTTCTGCTTTTTAAGATGCTGTCTAGGTTTGTCCGTGCTCTCCCTTATATCATAGAATCGCAGAGTTGGAAGGGACCTCGAGGGTAATCTAGTTCAACCCCCTGCGGTGTGCAGGAATCTCAACTAAAGAACCCTGACAGGTGGCCAGCCAACCTCTGCTTAAATACCTCTGATGAAGGAGAGTCCACCACCTTCTGAGGAAGTCCATTCCATAAGGGGAGTCCTACAGGATCGGACCAAAGCTCTCCTTAGTCCTGTTTCCCATTTGTGTACAGTAGTCCCCTTCCGTGCTGTTGTTTCCCAGCAACTGGTGTTCAGAGTCAGGCCACCCCTAATCCTGGAGGGAACCTGGATGGCCGCCATGACTTCTTCATGACTTTCCTCCCCTGCCGTGCAGGAGACAAGAAGCAGCCTTAGGAAATGATATTTCCTTACTGCCATGTTTGATCTAGATCCCGGTCTCTTCTTCCACAGCTGGGGCAATGTCTCAGGCCCCTTGAGCTCCCACCACCCTTGCTTCAAGCCAGAGAGCTCACCGTCCCCTCCTCTAAAAAGGAGGAGTCCCGATTCCCAGGCCTCCCCCCTGACTGGCATCTCAACTCCTGAAAGGGGGTTATTGCCCTATGGCCCAGAGAGGGCAGGAGCAGAAACACCAGGCAGATGGGGAGAACTGTGAACACCATGTCCCTCGTCTAGAACCACAGCTTTGTATTGGATTGTATGATCTATCATAAGCTAATTTGTTTTTTTGTTTTTTTTATTGATATTTTATTAGATTTCCACAATAAAAAGATTATAAAACAAGAAATGGGAAAAAACACAAGAAAAAAAACAAAACCTCAAAAATACAAAAATACAGACACTTAACATAAAAAAAGAAAAAGAAAACAGAGAAGACACTTTTCAAATTCATGTCCTTCATAGCTTTATTTTCTTGACTTCCACCCGCCCTCCTTTCTTGTATTCCACTTCAAATTTAATTTAGCAAATTCATTTATATTAGTTTTATCCTTTAAAAGTTCCTTCAAATATTATATTATTCAAATTTTCCTTCAATATCTATCCCTTCTTTCATATTCTTATTGGTCTTATTCACTTGAACTTCTTCGTTTCATTTCAATGTCCTCAACATTCAAAGATTTTACAATGTTTTTGTAAGTAGTCTTTAAACTTCTTCCAATCTTCTTCCACCTGCTCTTCTCCTTGATCTCGTATTCTGCCAATCATTTCTGCCATTTCCATATAGTCCATTACTTGCATCTGCCATTCTTCCAAGGTGGGTAGATCTTGTGTCTTCCAATGCTTTGCAACAAGAATTCTCGCTGCTGCTGTGGCATACAAAAAGAAAGTTCTATCCTTCTTTGGCACCAGTTGGCCGACCATAAGCTAATTTGGAGATTGTTTGGAGTGTCTATGTCTTTAAATCGGTGAACCAATATACTAACCCTACCCGCAGGGCACGGGACAGAGTCCATTTCCTCTGACTCTCAGACTTCTCCTGCAGGTTCGAGTCTGGGTGTACAACCCAGAGGACGAGGCCCCCATAACAGAGAGAGAGTACGCCATAGAGGAAGACCCAAAGGTCCTGTACATCTCCTATGCTTCCCACCTGCACCTCTTTGTGGCCTACTGCGATGACATCCACCTGCGGCTTTTTGGTGACCACACTCAGGAATGCAAGATGCTCTCCGAGGTGAAGTCGCCCTATTCGGTCACCAGCATGTGCTACAATCCTGAGACAGGTGAAGTGGTGACAGGTGCCATTGGCATTGTGGCCTTTTGGGGCTTTACCCCAGGGAAGGTTCCCTACCTTGCTGTCATGCGGGAGGTGCAGATCTCAAGTGGCGAATTTGTGCACTACCTCAGCTTGGAGCAGGAGCGGAAAGTGCTGGTGGCCTTGTGCGAGAACATCATCCGTGTGTACGACTACCATACCAAGACCCAGACCCGGACCTTCCAGGTGAGCCAAGGTGTGTCGCTCACTTGCTGCTCCTCCTATTGGCCTCAGAGCTTCCTCTTCACTGGGGACCTCGCTGGGGACATCAAAGTGTGGAACTTTGACAAAGGGACCCAGACCACCCAGTTCAAGGCCCACCAGAGCGCCATCACCACCATCACCACCCGGCACTCGTTCCACACCATCATGACCACAGCGCTGGACGGGTTGCTAAAGGAATGGAACCTGACCACCTGTGAGCTCCTTCGGCGCCTGGACATTGGGGAGCAGCTCTTCCAGATGCAGTTCCTCAACGAGCAGACCTTCTTCCTCTGCACCCTCTACACCTTCTCCATCCGCACCGTCAACAACTTCTGCCAGCTCTTCAACAGAACCAAGTCCATGCTCACAAAGCTGCTGCGGGTGCAGTGTGGACCAAACAAGGCTCGCATCTTGGCAGCCACGGAAGACGGGGTCATCCGATTCCTATCCCCTGTCACGGGGGAAATGCTGTTTGTCACCTGGCCCTTCCAGGTACTGGAAAAGGCCCTGGACTATGTTTATGACCCGGACAGAGAGGAGCTTCTGGTGACGATGGGCACAAACGACATCTACGTGCTGGACACCACCAAGAACCCTTGTCCAGTCAAGCACATCTTGCGTGTCACGGAGGGCCTGGATGACAGGGTGCTGTGCCTGGCCTACAGCCGGCTGGACCTGGAAGGCCGCACCTGCAGCTTCATCTTCAGCGGGTACAAGAGCGGGAAGGTGCGCACCATCACCCAGAACTTGTATCGGATGGGGAACCGCAAATTGCACGACGGCAAAGTGGTGGCCCTCAGCAGCATCTCAGCCTCAGGGAACCTGTCCTACCACTCACGGGAATCTTCCTACCTGTGCTCCTATGGCCAGGACCAGTACATCATCCTCTCCGATGTTCTCTTGAAGAAGGACAACTTCCTAGAGGTGTTACCTTTGGTGGTCATCCCAAGCTTCAACTGCCGCATCAACAACCTCCTGCTCATCCCCGGCTACATCTGTGCCCTGACAGAGCACAACCGGGTCCGGCTGTGGCGCCAGGCGTCCCTGGTCCCTGGCCAGAAGAACCGCTTCTGGAAGGAGACTGGCGCCCTGCACTCCACCACCATCACTTCCTTTGACTACTGCCACACCCTCAGCATGCTGGTGACCAGCGGCTCTGATGGCACCGTGCGCGTCTGGGACATCCTGGGGCAGATGCTGGTGGAGTTTGACACGAGCCTCAAATTCAGCCGAGTCTGCTTTGCCAACCAGCGGGGAGACCTGGTGGTGGGCTGCAACATGAATATCTACTTCATCCCATGCGTCTTGTACTTGCCCAGAGACCACCTCTACATGCTGATGTCCCGGTGTGTGAAGGACGACATGATTGAGCGCCCCTTGGCCTTTCTGCCTCACTTCCTCCTCACCTTCGACATAGTCTTTGTGCCTAAGTAAGTATGGGGAGAGGGACGTGGGTGGTGCTGTGGGTTAAACCACAGAGCCTAGGACTTGCTGATCAGAAGGTCGGCGGTTCGAATCCTGTTGCTCTGTCCCTGCTCCTGCCAACCTAGCAGTTTGAAAGCACGTCAAAGTGCAAGTAGATAAATAGGTACTGCTCCGGCGGGAAGGTAAACGGCGTTTCCGTACGCTGCTCTGGTTCGCCAGAAGCGGCTTAGTCATGCTGGCCACATGACCCGGAAGCTGTACGCCGGCTCCCTCGGCCAATAAAGCGAGATGAGCGCTGCAACCCCAGAGTTGGTCACGACTGGACCTAATGGTCAGGGGTCCCTTTACCTTTAGGTATGGGGAGGGGAAGGGAGGCAGGCAGGCAGGGCGGGATCTGAATGTTGGAGAGGTGGGCAGAGAAGACACAGCTGCAAAAGGGTGAACCCCACCCCCCAGTTTCCAATTCAGGTGATACAGGAAACTTGTTTCCCACCAATGGCCACTGACCTTTGCAATTGTCATGGGGGAAAAGGGGGAACATACCTTGTCCAAATGGTTCTAGCACTCAGAGCCAGTAGCCAGTCTCCAGGTCCATGGACTATGAAGCCAAGGCTGCGGAGCAAGAACGGTTAAAATTTTGGGCCCAAGAACTGCATGCAAGGGTACCCAATCCTCTGCATGAGGTCTGCATGGCATATGTGTGTGTGTGTGTGTGTGTGTGTGCGCACACACACACACACACACACGGGCTGGCCAACATATCAATATATTGTCCAAAGTCAGTTTGAAGTCAGTATTGTAATATCAGTTTCATAGTTTTTGACCTGGCAATATATTGAAAATCATGATGTGTGTTAGGGACAGGTGATATATTGTCCCAAACCAATTTCAAGTCCGTATCATGATATTGGTTTCATAATTTTTGACCTGGCAATATACAAAGGACCCTCGGGTAACGTAACTTTTGGGTTGCAAATGCGGCAAACCCAGAAGTGTATATTTCCGGGTTTAGCAGTGCGCGCATGCGCAAAACTGCTCTGCGCACCGCATGTGTGCACAGAAGTGCTCTATCGCGCCACGCGTGTGCGCAGAAGCGGTGCCTCTAGATGTGGACTTTTTGGGGTACATATGGACCCCTGGAATGAGTTCAGATTGTATCCGGAGGGTCCACTGTATTGTGAATCATGGGTGTGTGTGTCATGTTCAAAAATGTGGGGAAAACCGTGAAGCCAGCCAATGCCTCCATCCTTTTTTCAGACATTGTAATATACAGTGCTATTTTTCTCTAGAAAAAGGGGTGTTAGAACTCACCATGAACGCCTCGCTCATTCTCTCAGAATGGCAATGGCAGCCCACCTAAGAGGTGCCGGAACTGAGTTCCAGTGGGTTCCAGTTAGGGGAAAAACCCTGGTGATAAATCAGTATATCACAATGTTTAGCTGGTTATATATCACAAAGTTGAAAACCAGATACCGCCCAGCTCTAATGCAGACCACCAGTTCATTACATTCTGCTGCCTGAGGCAAAAGATAAGAAGGCGCCCTTCCCCAAGGCACATACAGAAGCCAGTAGGACCGGCAGTGGAATCTTACTCCAATACTGGGCAAAGGACAATGAAGGCAGCAGGCTAGGGTAAGGGGCACAGGACAGGATGAAGGGCACTCACATCTCAGGCCATTCCCCCCATCCCACATCAACTGCTGCCACATTATGGGCTGACCCTGCAGACCACACTCTGCAGACCCACCCCAACAGCGCACCCGCCACCCACTGACCCCCTTGAGAGCCTTCCTGCCTGCCATCTTTATTTTAACCAAGCGTCTCCCTACCTGCCCGTGAACTGTCTCGCCAGAGTGGTGCATGCTCTGGTTATCTCCTGCTTGGACTACTGCAATGCACTCTACATGGGGCTACCTTTGAAGGTGACCCAGAAACTACAACTAATCCAGAATGCAGCAGCTAGACTGGTGACTGGGAGCGGCTGCCGAGACCACATAACACTGGTCTTGAAAGATCTACATTGGCTCCCAGTACGTTTCCGAGCACAATTCAAAGTGTTGGTGCTGACCTTTAAAGCCCTAAATGGCCTTGGCCCAGTATACCTGAAGGAGCGTCTTGACCCCCATCGTTCTGCCCGGACGCTGAGGTCCAGTGCCGAGGGCCTTCTGGCAGTTCCATCACTGCAAGAAGCAAAGCTACAGGGAACCAGGCAGAGGGCCTTCTTAGTAGTGGTGCCCACCCTGTGGAACGCCCTCCCATGAGATGTCAAAGAGATAAACAACTACCTGACATTGAGAAAACATCTGAAGACAGCTCTGTTTAGGGAAGTTTTTAATGTGTGACATCTTAGTGTATTTTGGTCTTTGTGGAAGCCGCCCAGAGTGGCTGGGGAATCCCTGCACAGAACTACAGTTCCCAGCCCCCTTAACAAACTAGACTTTGGGTGCTTTCCCTCCCCAGGTATCGCCAGGTAGGGAGGCTGGCCAAGAAGTATGAGCGGCTGGAGCCCATCTCCAACCCCAAAGAGGTGGTGATGGAGAACAACGTGGCCACCGTCTCGCATTTCATCGGCAAGGAGGCGAGTGCCCTCCCCGGGCCAGATTTCTACGGGGCAGCGCCGTACATCAAGGAGCTGCAGCCGGAGTTCTTCGTGAAGTACCAGCTCCTCCCGCAGCAGGGTGCCAAGGCAACCCCGGAGAAGAAGACGCTTCCTGCCGAGCTTCCGCCAGCGCCACCACCGTCCCGTGTGCTTCCACCACTGGTCGAGCCCATCCCCGTCCTCAGCAGGATACCCTTCCAAGCCGGGCGCACGTGGCCTATTGCCCCCGACGGATACGTCCCCAATTCAGTTATCCGAGCCCAGCTGTTTCCAAAGGGGACACCCAAGGCCCTGCAGTGCAGCTTGGACCTGAGCAGGCAGCCCTTACCCAGGCGCAAGATGGTCAAGATCCTGCTGCCGGAGACGGATGAGCCCGAAGCCGTAGACAAAATCCGGAGGAAAAAGCCACAGAGGCGGCGGACCTCCGTGGCCTTCTCAGGGTTTATGCGCTCCCGGGACCTGCTGTCCGAGATCGTGTCGAAGCCCTGGCTGCGGCACAAGCCCATCGACAACAGCTTGCCCTCCGTCACGAAGGCCATCCTGGACCTCATGGATGATGTGCCCTACTCCACGTACTTGATGTGCACGGCTGCCCTCGTCCAGCTGGCCGAGTCCTACCCGCTGCCAGAAAAGGTCCAAGAAGACGCCTTCGAGCGACTCATCCAGGACACCACCCACAAGGAGGTCAGTGCAGTCTTTCAAAAGGCTTGGGGGAGGGGGCAGCACAGGGACATTGGCAAGCCGTCTTTTACTAGCTTCATTTGTTGTTGTTTAGTCGTTTAGTCATGTCCGACTCTTCGTGACCCCATGGACCAGAGCACGCCAGGCACTCCTGTCTTCCACTGCCTCCCGCAGTTTGGTCAAACTCATGCTGGTAGCTTCGAGAACACTGTCCCACCATCTCGTCCTCAGTCGTCCCCTTCTCCTTGTGCCCTCCATCTTTTCCAGCATCAGGGTCTTTCCCAGGGAGTCTTCTCTTCTCATGAGGTGGCCAAAGTATTGGAGCCTCAGCTTCAGGATCTGTCCTTCCACTGAGCACTCAGGGCTGATTTCCTTCAGAATGGAGAGGTTTGATCTTCTTGCAGTCCATGGGACGCTCAAGAGTCTCTTCCAGCACCAGAATTCAAAAGCATCCATTCTTCGGCGATCAGCCTTCTTGATGGTCCAGCTCTTGGGCTTGGGGACGGGCCCATACCCCACCTCAGCGTGAAGGACTCCAAGGAGGCCCGGGACACTGCTGCTGCCGCTTTGCCGGTGAGTCTTGGGGAGGACCGCTCCCCCTGCAAGCCCATTCTCCACCTTGGGCCTGGGGGCGGGCCCCAGACTCCACCTCAGCATATAAGGCTCCACGGAGGCCTCGGAACATCGCTGCTGCCACTCTGCTGTGTGTTTGTGGGGAGGGCTCTTCCCCCTGCAAGCCCATTCTCCATCTTGGGCTTGGGGACGGGCCCATACCCCACCTCAGCGTGAAGGACTCCAAGGAGGCCTGGGACACTGCTGCTGCCGCTTTGCCGTGCGTTGTGGGGAGGGCTCTTCCCCCTGCTAGCCCATTCTCCATCTTGGGCTTGGGGACGGGCCCATACTCCACCTCAGCGTGAAGGACTCCAAGGAGGCCCGGGACACTGCTGCTGCCGCTTTGCCGTGCGTTGTGGGGAGGGCTCTTCCCCCTGCAGGCCCACTCTCCACCAGGCCAGGGGGCGGGGCCCACGCTCACCACCGCCGCAGCCTCGGGGACACTGGTGCTGCTGCAGCAGTTGTTGGAAGTGTTTTTATATGTTTTAAACTGTTTTTATTTTTTTTGCTTTGTTGTACCACCATAAGCGGTGGTTTTTATCCATGTACTTTTATTTTGTTTTGATTTATTGTGGGTTGGGGTGGGGTGGTTGGGGAGTGGGGTGGGGATTGGTTTTGTTTTTTGTAATTGTTTTTGTTTGTTTGTTTTTATATTCTGTAAATGGAGGCAAGTATGAGGCCTGGGATTCCTACTGTGGAGGGGCGAGGGAGGTATGGCGGTGGGGGCAGATGTCATAGGCGAAGGGGATCGAGATACGGATATGCTCGTACCCCTTCCAATCTGCGCCCCATCCCGAGAGACGAGGGTAGGGTGAGCAAGGATTACTCACCTCCGTCACTAGTGTTGTGCAATGCCAGGTCTATAGTCAACAAAACCGCCACCCTGCGAGATTTCTTCACCTCGCAGGGGGTTGACCTGGCATGTGTGACTGAGACCTGGGTGCGCGAAGGGGATACTGTTACCCTACGAGAGATGGCGCCCCCGGGTTTCTCCGTCCTTCACCAGTCGCGGACTGTGGGCCGGGGGGGAGGGGTGGCGTTATTAATCCGGGAAGATTGTTCTTTCAGGGCTCTACCATCGCCATCGATCCCCGGCATTGAATGTGTTGGCCTAGTGTGGGGCTCCGAGGTGAGCTTGGCTGTCTGGCTGGTGTACCGGCCACCTAGCGCACCAGCAGCCACCCTGTCAGGCCTGCTGGAGGCGGTGGCCGGCTGGGCCTTGGAGTTCCCTAACCTATTGGTATTGGGGGACTTCAACATCCATGCTGATGCCACTCCCTCCTCACAGGCTCTGGACCTGGTGTCTTCCATGGCGACACTAGGGCTCTCCCAGTTTGTTTCGGGCCCCACACATCAAGCAGGCCACACGCTGGATTTGATCTTTGGCGTCGGTATAGATGTGATCATGTTTCCTTCGATGAAGGTGCCATGGTCTGATCACTATGCTCTGAAAGCCAGGATTGACGTTCCACCCCCACCCTGCTTGGGTGGCGAGCCAATTTGGGCTCGCCCGCAGAGGCTGATGGACCCTGATAGATTCCGTCAAGCCTTGCGGGACCTTTCTCCCCCTGGCGACTCATTGACTGAGCTTGTTGAGGCCTGGAATACCCAGCTCCTGGCAGCCATCAATGAGATCGCACCTAAGCGCCCTCTGCGACCCCGCAGAAACCGGGCTCCCTGGTTTACCGAGGAGCTCCGGAAAATGAAGCGGGACCTCAGACGGCTAGAGCGAGTATGGCGGGGTGCCCGTGACGGAGCCTCAAGAACATCTTATAGGGCTTTTATGAAAACCTATGAGATGGCAGTGAAGGCCGCTAAAAAGTCCTACTTCTCGGCCTCCATTGCATCCGCTAGCTCTCGCCCGGCACAATTATTTAGTATAATTCGGTCTTTAACGTCCCTCGAAGGACAGCCAAATTTAAATAACAATTTGACACACAGCTGTGAGGCATTTGCGAGCTTTTTTGCGGAGAAGGTCTTGTTGCTCCGCCATGACCTCCCTGCCAATTTGGATACAATAAAGGAACTGGAGGCCCCTCGACTGTCCTCGGGTTCAGTATTGGACCACTTTGACTGGATATCCCCAGCTGATGTAGACAGATTCCTCCGAGCTGGAAAGCCCACCACCTGTCCTCTCGACCCGTGCCCGTCCTGGCTGATTAGAGCGTGTCCAGAAGAGGTGCGGGCCCCCCTGGGGGATATCATCAATCTGTCCCTTGGCACCGGGACATTCCCAGGGGAACTGAAGGAGGCAGTGGTGCGCCCGCTCTTAAAGAAAACATCATTAGATCCCTCAGACCTATCCAATTACCGCCCGGTTTCGAATCTTCCATTCCTGGGTAAGGTGATTGAGAGAGCGGTTGCTGAACAGCTTGGTAGGTTTCTGGATGAAACATCAGCTCTGGATCCATTCCAGTCCGGCTTCCGCGCTGGTCATGGGACCGAGACGGCTCTGGTCGCCCTAACAGATGATCTCCGCAGGCAGCTGGATCGAGGCGGGTCGGGGCTGCTGATTCTTCTAGACCTGTCAGCAGCCTTTGACATGGTCGATCACGAACTCCTGGACCACCGCCTTGCCGACGTGGGGATCCAGGGCACAGTCCTTCAATGGCTGCGCTCGTTTCTCTCTGGTCGGGGACAGAGGGTGGCGCTTGGGGGGGAATTGTCATCCCGCCACTCCTTGGTGTGTGGTGTGCCTCAGGGTGCAATACTCTCCCCGATGCTTTTTAACATCTTTATGCGCCCCCTCGCCCAGCTTGTCCGGAGTTTTGGGCTGGGCTGCCATCAGTATGCTGATGACACCCAACTCTATTTGTTGATGGACGGCCACCCGGACTCGGCCCCAGACACACTGATCAGATGCTTGGAGGCTGTGGCTGGATGGTTACGTGGGAGCCGGCTGAAGTTAAATCCTTCGAAGACAGAGGTCCTCTGGCTGGGACGGGACGACATGGGACTGAGGGGGCAACTCCCATCTCTTGCGGGGGTGCAATTAGTGCCAGCACCGTCCGTTAAGAGTTTGGGTGTAATCTTCGATACCTCCCTCTCCATGGAGGCGCAGATTGCAGCTACAACAAAGGCGGCATTTTTTCATCTCCGCCAAGCTAAGCAGTTGGCTCCTTACCTCTCTCGCCCTGACCTAGCCACTGTGATCCACGCGACGGTCACCTCCAGACTGGATTATTGTAACTCGCTCTACGTGGGGCTGCCCTTGAGACTGACCCAGAAACTCCAGCGGGTGCAGAATGCCGCAGCGAGACTCCTTACGGGGTCCTCGCTTAGAGATCACATTCATCCGGTGCTATACCAGCTGCACTGGCTCCCGGTGGAGTACAGGATCAGGTTTAAGGTGCTGGTTTTAACCTTCAAAGCCCTATACGGCCTAGGGCCCTCGTACCTACGGGACCGCCTCTCCTGGTATGCCCCACAGAGGAACTTACGATCTTCAAATAAAAACACCTTGAGGGTCCCAGGCCTCAGAGAGGTTAGGCTGGCCTCAACTAGAGCCAGGGCTTTTTCGGCTGCGGCTCCAACCTGGTGGAACGCTCTGTCGCAAGAGACAAGGGCCCTGCAGGACTTGACATCTTTCCGCAGGGCCTGCAAGACAGAGCTGTTCCACCTGGCATTTGGTCAGGGCGCAGCCTGACCCCCTCCTCTGGCAATCTTTACAAAGTTTTAGTTTATGGTTGCCATCAATTTTGATTTTAATTCATTTTTATAATGTTTTATAATGTCACACTGTTTTAATGTTGTTAGCCGCCCTGAGCCCGGCTTCGGCTGGGGAGGGCGGGATATAAATAAAAATTATTATTATTATTATTATTATTCACTTTCATACATCACTACTGGGAAAACCAGAGCTTTAACTATACGGGCCTTTGTTGGCAAGGTGATGTGTTGGAAGGTATCCCACGGGCCATCTAGTCTGACCCCCTGCAATGCGGGAATCATAGCTGCAGAACCCCTGGCAGAGGACCACCCAACCTCTGCTTACAAACCTCCAAGGAAGGAGTCCGCCATCTTCCGTTGTCACAGAATCATCAAATTATAGAGTTGGGGGGGACCCCACAGTCATCTAGTCTGGCCCCGTGCAATGCAGGAATCACAGATAAAGATTGGAAGGGGATTTCCGTGGGATTTCTCCCCTTACTCAGGCCAGGTACTCTCCATGCAGAATGGCAGCTGTGAGGGGCGGATGAAGGGTTGCGGCTGGAGACCTGGTTGGGGCAAGAGGAAAGCAGGGGGCTGAGGGAGGAGGAAAGAGCCGCCCGGAAGTGTGAGGTGTTTTAATGGTGGAGGGACTGAAACCAAAGAACCGAGGTCTGTCAAGTTTTCTGGCTGAATCAAAAAAGAGCTAGAGGTTCCCTCTCTGAATTCTCCTCATGAGGAGGGGCACAGGCTGAGGGATCCCATCCCCTCCAACATTTCTCCGAGGAAAATGGAGGCAGGTTGTTCCACTTCAAGAAGCTTCTTCCACATTTGATCTCCCGTACACACAGGCGTCTATGTGCGCATCTACCGGAGCTGCTCACAGGGATGTTGTGAAGAAAAAAATGTGTGAGGGGGAAGGGATCCTGTATAGCCCCTTCCACAGATTAATGGACGTTTTAGCTGTGAACTGCCTTGAGTCCCTTTGAGTGGGTAAGGCGGGGATAATAATAATAATAATAATAATAATAATAATAATAATAATAGAAGAAGAAGAAGAAGAAGCTGTGAGAATGACCAGGAACATATAAGAGCATAAATCCTATTGAACTCAGTGGGAATTGAGTAAAAATTCTTAGGATTTCAGTGTAAGGCTGACGCGTCTGGACCCTTATACCTGAGAGTAAGCTCCATTGACTACAGTGTGACTTACTTCTGAGTAAGGCGGTATAAGCCTCCACTCACAATAAAGGGGGGGGGAACAATCCACGCATTTCCTCAAAAATGGCTGGCTGAGGAAGCGTCGCAATGAAAGACACAACAAGAGTAGACTGGCGACCTTTTCCTTCAAAAGCATAGGCAGCGCTTCGTCGGCCACCTTCACCATTTCCTTCATCGGGTGCAGGGATCTTAATTCCAGCAGAAACAGGACTCCGTTTTTTGGCAGCTCCAACATATACAGAGAGACTACTTTTAATTGTTCTCCAAGACATGGAGGGGAGGGAAAAGGGCAAAGCAGGACATCCTGGGATCAAATGAACCGTCCTGAGGCCTCTAGGTAGAGGACGATATATATATATTCAGTAAATAAATAATAATAATAATAAATGGACTGCCTTCTGCAATTCCGGGACTGTCCCTGGAAAATCGGGGCACTTGTAGGATATGGGAGCCAGTGCAGCAGGGAGCCACTGGCTTTTCCCGCCTTTTTTGTTTCCGCCGTTGTTCTTGTCCGCTTCGCCTCAGCCCCATGGCGGCTCTGCCACTTCCTGCCTCACCCTTCCCCAAGCGAGGCAGAGATGGCCAGTCGGGCATCATCGCCAGCAGCCCCACGGCTCCTCTTGCCCCTCATCCCGACGCCTCACAGAGGCCCCTCTCAGTCCCTCTCCATGCCCCCTTGGCATGGAGGAACAGCCATTTTCTTTTATTTATAACATTTTCAGGCTGAGGAACAGCCATTTTGTTTTATTTATAACATTTTCAGGCTGCCCTTCCTCCCAAGGGCCCCTGCCTCCGAGGTAAAAACAAAATGGAGAGCCTTGTCTTCTGAGGGAAAGGCTCCCCCCTGAGAGACTGAATGTGGTAACTGTGTTGATTCATCTCTCACCTTTTTTCCTGACAGAATTAAGGTTCTTTTTCCTCAGCCTCTGCTCCCTTTCAGGTCACAGCTTTGCTGGCCAGGCTGGAAAATCATAGTTGCCTGGCACTCAGGGTTTTGGTTTTATTCTTTGGTATTGTAACAGTGGAGAGTTTTGACCAAACGTGATCCACCTGGAGGAGGAACCGGCAAGCCACTCCAGTATCCCTGCCAAGAAAACTCCATGGACAGGCATATAAAAGTTATGACGCTGGAAGATGAGCCCCTCAGGTTGGAAGGCGTCCAACATGCTACTGGGGAAGAGCGGAGGACAAAGTACAAGTAGATCCAGAGCTGATGAAGCGGCTGGGCCAAAGCCGAAAGGACGCTCAGTTGCGGATATGCCTGGAAGCGAAAGGAAGCGAAAGGAAAGTCCAATGCTGTAAAGAAAAATATTGCATAGGAACCTGGAATGTAAGAACCATGAACCTGGGTAAGTTGGATGTGGTCAAAAATGAGATGGCAAGAATAAATATTGACATCCTGGGCATCAGTGAGCTAAAATGGACGGGAATGGGCGAATTTAGTTCGGATGACCATCATATCTACTACTGTGGGCAAGAAACCCGCAAAAGAAATGGAGTGGCCCTCATAGTCAACAAAAGAGTTGCGAAAGCAGTACTGGGTTGCAATCTCAAAAATGATAGAATGATCTCGATACGAATCCAAGGCAGACCTTTTAACATAACAGTAATCCAAGTTTATGCACCAACTACTGGTGCGGAAGAAACTGAAATTGACCAATTCTATGAAGACTTACAACACCTTATAGAAGTGACACCAAAGAAAGATGTTCTTCTCATTATAGGGGATTGGAATGCTAAAGTAGGGAGTCAAGAGATAAAAGGAACAACTGGCAAGTTTGGCCTTGGAGATCAAAACGAAGCAGGGCAAAGGCTAATAGAGTTCTGTCAAGAGAACAAGCTGGTCATCACAAACACGCTTTTCCAACAACACAAGAGACGACTCTACACATGGACATCACCAGATGGGCAGCATCGAAATCAGATTGATTATATTCTCTGCAGCCAAAGATGGAGAAGCTCGATACAGTCAGCAAAAACAAGACCTGGAGCTGACTGTGGCTCAGATCATCAGCTTCTTATAGCAAAATTCAAGCTTAAACTGAAGAAAGTAGGAAAAACCACTGGGCCGGTAAGATACAATCTAAATCAAATCCCTTATGAATACACAGTGGAAGTGAGGAACAGGTTTAAGGATTTAGATCTGCTGGACAGAGTGCCTGAAGAACTATGGATGGAGGCTCGCAACATTATACAGGAGGCAGCAACGAAAACCATCCCAATGAAAAGGAAATGCAAGAAAGCAAAGTGGCTGTCCAACGAGGCCTTACAAATAGCGGGGGAGAGAAAGCAAGCAAAATGCGAGGGAGATAGAGAAAGATACAGGAAATTGAATGCAGATTTCCAAAAAATAGCAAGGAGAGATAAGAAGGCCTTCTTAAATGAGCAATGCAAAGAAATAGAGGAAAACAACAGAATGGGAAGAACCAGAGATCTGTTCAAGAAAATTGGAGATATGAAAGGAACATTTCGTTCAAAGATTACCATAATAAAGGACAAAAGTGGTAAGGACCTAACAGAAGCAGAAGACATCAAGAAGAGGTGGCAAGAATACACAGAGGAATTATACCAGAAAGATATGGATGTCTCGTACACCCCAGGTAGTGGGGTTGCTGACCTTGAGCCAGACATCCTGGAGAGTGAAGTTAAATGGGCCTTAGAAAGCACTGCAAATAACAAGGCCAGTGGAAGTGATGGTATTCCAGCTGAACTATTTAAAATTTTAAAAGATGATGCTGTTAAGGTGCTACACTCAATATGCCAGCAAGTTTGGAAAACTCAGCAGTGGCCAGAGGATTGGAGAAGATCAGTCTACATCCCAATCCCAAAGAAGGGCAGTGCCAAAGAATGCTCCAACTACCGCACTATTTCACTCATTTCACACGCTAGCAAGGTTATGCTTAAAATTCTACAAGGAAGGCTCAAGCAGTATGTGGACCGAGAACTCCCAGAAGTGCAAGCTGGATTTAGAAGAGGCAGAGGAACCAGAGACCAAATTGCAAACATGCGCTGGATTATGGAGAAAGCTAGAGAGTTCCAGAAAGACATCTACTTCTGCTTCATTGACTATGCAAAAGCCTTTGACTGTGTCGACCACAGCAAACTATGGCAAGCTCTTAAAGAAATGGGAGTGCCTGATCACCTCATCTGTCTCCTGAGAAATCTCTATGTGGGACAAGAAGCTACAGTTAGAACTGGATATGGAACAACTGATTGGTTCAAAATTGGGAAAGGAGTACGACAAGGCTGTATATTGTCTCTCTGCTTATTTAACTTATATGCAGAATTCATCATGCGAAAGGCTGGGCTGGATGAATCCGAAGCCGGAATTAAGATTGCCGGAAGAAATATCAACAACCTCAGATATGCAGATGACACAACCTTGATGGCAGAAAGTGAGGAGGAATTAAAGAAGCTTTTATTGAGGGTGAAAGAGGAGAGCGCAAAATATGGTCTGAAGCTCAACATCAAAAAAACGAAGATCATGGCCACTGGTCCCATCACCTCCTGGCAAATAGAAGGAGAAGAAATGGAGGCAGTGAGAGATTTTACTTTCTTGGGCTCCATGATCACTGCAGATGGTGACAGCAGCCACGAAATTAAGAGACGATTGCTTCTTGGGAGGAAAGCAATGACAAACCTAGACAGCATCTTAAAAAGCAGAGACATCACCTTGCCAACAAAGGTCCGTATAGTAAAAGCTATGGTTTTCCCAGTAGTGATGTATGGAAGCGAGAGCTGGACCATAAAGAAGGCACATCGCCGAAGAATTGATTCCTTTGAATTATGGTGCTGGAGGAGACTCTTGAGAGTCCCATGGACTGCAAGAAGAACAAACCGATCCATTCTTAAGGAAATCAGCCCTGAGTGCTCACTGGAAGGACAGATCCTGAAGCTGAGGCTCCAAGACTTTGGCCACCTCATGAGAAGAGAAGACTCCCTGGAAAAGACCCTGATGTTGGGAAAGATGGAGGGCACAAGGAGAAGGGGACGACAGAGGACGAGATGGTTGGATAGTGTCTTCGAAGCTACAAACATGAGTTTGACCAAACTGCGGGAGGCAGTGGAAGACAGGAGGGCCTGGCGTGCTCTGGTCCAGGGGGTCACGAAGAGTCGGACACGACTAAACGACTAAACAACAACAATTGTAACACGCTGCTCCAATCACCATGAGAGGTGCGAGATTCCAGGGGTTGTAGGCGGATCTTAATAACAATAAGAACAATAACAATAAGAACAGCAATAATAATGTTATTATTTATATTATTTATATGCCCCAGGGTCTGTGTTGGGACAAATGAGGCTCCACGGAGACTGTGGTGCTTTTAGGATATATGGTTTATTGACACAGGCATTCAACCTGAACTTAGAGGAAGGGGCTCTCGGCACTGGCACCCCAAATGGTCCCTGCTTCTTCCGTAGCCATAGCCTTGCCCTCAGAGGGACGTCATGCCAGCCAAACTCCAACCCACCGGTCTAAACTCTCGGCTTTTATCAGCTTTATTAACGGTGAACCCCAAAATTTCCACATCTGCTAATGCCAGAGGCGTATTGGTGGGTCCGCTGTTGCGTTCTGAGGCCAAAGGAAAGGATCGGACCCTGATTAAAATAAGACACGAGGCTTTGACCAGCAAGGCTCTCGGAGAAAGTCCGTCCCCACACCCCTCACCAGGCCATTTTATTAGCAAAAGAATCCTTTACACAGTGCTCATAAGAACCAATCAGATTTCCTACTTGCCAAAGTAAGTGAGCCACAGGTGTGTGAATATGAGGAAGGCAGTGACTGGAAATATTTATAGCAGACACATCATGGTTAAATAAGGCAGGCTTACAAAACAGGGACCCTGGGATCCCAAGGGAAGGTAATGAACATATTCAAATGCCCAGAGTCACTGTATTGGCCATATTCATTCATGGGCCAAGGGGGTCCCAGGACATGTTCCTCCTGGCTTAGAAATGAATAAGGTCAGACCAAAGCGGTAGAAAACTGTCCCTTTTCCTTTGGATCCTGAGGACTCTCAGTTGATCCGTTCCTTTCTCCACACTTTAGCCAAGCAAGCAGTAAGATTGGCCCCATCTAAATTTTCCCAAAACTGCAATGGTCCTTCCAGCCGCTATAAGCGGGTACACTACCAAGTCTTTATTATGCAAACCTTATTATGCAACACCGGTAGGAGGTTGGTCACTGGTATTAGCATCTTCAGGAGGGGGAGCCATGGTTGGCTTTCCCCCTGGCCATGCCAAAGGCTGAGGCTGGCCAAAGGCTGGCCCCTGAGCTCATGTGTACGAGGATATGGACCCCTGTTTTTGCTCCGCAGGTGAGGATGAGGCTGGCAGCCTGGGAGGCCTTAGGGAAGATGGACCTGCTGAGTGAACAGGAAGTGGTCCCCCTGGCCCGAGCCCTGCTGGATGAGAACAAGAAAGTGCGTGACCTGGCCCGCTCGCTGCTGGACTCTGTGGCTGGCATCACGGACAAATTTGTCCTGAAGAAGGAGATGCAGCGGATGGCGGATTCCAGCCTGGTAGACTTGTAAGTGTCTCCTTTGAGGCGTGAGTGGGGTATCCCTGACCCCCAAAGCAACACCCCCTGTGGCTCGGAGGAGCTTCCTGGAAAGGTCTCTTTTGCAGCTTCTGGCAAAGTTAGACCCAGCTGTTCCCTACCCGATTGGGTTATGATGCTGCTCTGTGCTGTACCCAGGTGTAGGCTATGACTGAGGATGAGGAGCTTAAAGGTGGGCTTCACATGACACACACCCAGCACATTTGCACAGTGGCGTAGCGTGGGTTGTCAGCACCCGGGGCAAGGCAAGTAATTTGTGCCCCCTAACCCATGGATTTGCGCCCCCTAACCCGTGGATTTGCGCCCCCTAACCCTAACCCTAACCCCCAGATGTTGCGCCCGGTACGGCCGCCCCCCCCTGCACCCCCCACGCTACGCCACTGCATTTGCACAGAGCTGTGTGTGTCCAATTAGCCAATAGCAGAAGCCCCGAAGTAGCTAAAACATCCCCTCAGTGAGATGAACAGCAGGATTGAGATGTTTTGAAAGGCAATAAGATATTTTGCTTTGCAGTGTGGAGATTTACTAGAGGGTAGGGAATTATCTGCCATAAGCCAAAGGCCTGGATCGCCCCCCCCCCTCCTCTAGGTCCCCTCTCAATTTTACCCTTCCTTCAGCTGTTTACTCTTTGCTCCAAGGGATGTGGGTGGCGCTGTGGTCTAAACCACTGAGCCTCTTGGGCTTGCCACTTGTCCATCAGAAGGTCTGCGGTTCGAATCTGCTCTACGGTGGTGAGCTCCCATTGCTCTGTCCCAGCTCCTGCCAACCTAGCAGTTCGAAAGCACACCAGTGCAAGTAGATAAATAGGTACCTCTGCGGTGGGAAGGTAAATGGCGTTTCTGTGCACTCTGGCACTCGTCACAAGCTGTCTGTTGTCAAATGCTGGCTCCCCCAGCCTGAAAGTAAGATGAGCGCCGCACCCCGTAGTCGCCTTTGACTGGACTTAACCATCCAGGGGTCTTTTACTTTTACTTCTTTGCTCCTTCCAGGTCTTCATTTGGTCGCGATCGAAGCGCCTTCCCTCGCAGAGTGCGGGCTGCTGGCATCATGGCAGAGACAGCGGATGAAGCTAAGGTCGCTCTGACAGAAGGAGCACAGAAGCTGATGACTCGGGTTGAGAACCAGCTAACAGCCAATCTGTTCTTGATGAACGAGATCCCACCCAAAGTAGTCCGCGACCGCCGCTCAACCGTTTCCCGTCTTAGGTCACCATCTCGGGGAACATCTGTAGACTTTACCACCCCCGAAACCCTTCCCGTAGGACAGGCGCGGTGGCTGGGAATCTTTGGCAAGCCTGAGAGGAAAGCTCCTACTGCTGCCCCTTTTGCTCCTGAAAGAGGCAAGTACAACTCCCTTCCCAGAGAGGGCATCTTGAAGCATTATTGCTGAGAGGAGCACCATTCCCAGGCTGGCCACCATCCTCTGGGGCTATCCCCTGCTTAGGCTCCCTAGTAGGTCAGGCTGTCCTGACTTGGACTGGCAACCTGTGATCAGTGTCCAAGGAAGTGAGTGGGTTTGTCTCCCTTCTCACTTGCACAAGCAGCCTTGAATCCCATGGTAGAAAGTTGCAGAATGACTGACCCTTCCACTTGCGCTGCACTTAGGAAGCACGAATCCCCCTTGCCTCATTCCTTTCCAGGGAAACCTGCTCTTTAGTGAGAGATCAGAACCAATGTCACTCCAGGAAAAAATCAAAACCGTTTGCATTAAGAAGCAGATTTCCTGCAGGGAAAGCAGAGGCAAAAGAGGAAGTGTGTGTTGGAGGAACTGGACATGGAAGATGGGGTTCATTTCCCCCCAAGAGCAAAAATCTCCCCATGTACGTGATAAGTCAACAGGTGCAAGGTCAGCCAAGCCAGTTGCTATGGCAATGGCCCAGTGTCATCTATGTAAGTGATTCAGGCATGTCAGCTCATTAGTCAGACAGTGAGTCTGTTGGTGAATCAAATTCTGCGCTACATCTTGAAGCTGGGGCAATGGGAGATACTTTGTGCTTGTACAGTATATATGTATGGCGTTTCCATGCGCTCTGGCTTCTGTCATGGTGTTCCGTTGCGCCAGAAGCGGTTTAGTCATGCTGGCCACATGACCCGGAAAGCTGTCTGTGGACAAACCAGCTCTCTCAGCCTGAAAGCAAGATGAGCGCTGCAACCCTTTGACAGGGCCTTTGACCGTTGCCTTTGACTGGGCTTAACGGTCCAGGGGTCCTTTACTTTTTTTTTACATCTGTGTCTTCAAAGCCTACAAGCTGTATGTACCGTATTTTTCGCTCTATAGGATGCACTTTTCCCCCTCCAAAAATGAAGGGGAAATGTGTGTGCGTCCTATGGAGCGAATGCAGGATTTCACTGAAGCCGGGAGAGGGAGAGGGGTCGGTGCGCACTGACCCCTCTCGCTCCCTGGGCTTCAGACAGCTATCCGCAAGCCTTCGGAGCGTGGCGGGAGTTCCCACCGGCCTCTGAAGGCTTGCGGATAGCAGCCTGAAGCCTGAAGCCTGGGGAGCCCAGTGCCAACTCCCGCTGCACTCCCTGGGCTTCAGGCAGCTATCCGCAAACCTTCGGAGCACGCTCCCAGCCCCGCAAGCTCCGGGAGCGGCGGCAAGGCTGTGCGCAACCTTGCCGCTGCTCCCGGACCTGTTCTGGAGGCTGGAGGCTGGGGTCAGGGGAAGCTCGGGCTTCCCCCGCCCCAGCCCCGTGGCTAAAAACGAAGCCAAGACAGCGAGTAGGATCTATCCCGGCTGGAGAGGTTGTGTGTGGCTAAAGAGGAAACCAAGACAGCCAGCAGAATGGATCCGGCTCGCTGTCTTGGCTTCTTTGCTCTTTGGGGCTGGGGGAAAAAAAATAATTTCCCCCCTTTATTTCCCCCCCCCCCCAAAAAAAAACTACGTGTGCCCTATGGTCCGGTGCGCCCTATGGAGCGAAAATTATGGTACATATCAATGTCCAGAACTGTATTACTGAAGCCTTATCTTCTGCAACAGTAAACCGTTTTGGACCTGAAGCCACCTCTGTGTGGTGAGTGGGATGGGGGACAACTTCTGCTACATAGGTATCTTCCCTCAGATTCCTGACATTATTCTGCCCATGTCTCTGGTTAATCTCACTCCTTTCCTTGTCCCTTCACAGCTGGTGGCGATAAGCTCCCCAGGATCCCTCAAGCACGAGGCAAGGGGCTCACTGTGCCAGTAGCGAGTGGAACAGGTCTGGAGGAGCTCAGCCCCAGCCTCAGCCCCACCCCCAGCATGGCCACCGCCAGCTCCAGCTCCAGCAGCTCCAGCTTCAGCAGCACCAGCAGTGGCTCCACATGGCGGGAGGTGCGGCTTGAAAGGCGGGAGCTCAGGGCAAAGGAGAAGGAGAAGGAGAAGGAGAAACGGCTCAGGCCCAAGGTCCTTCCCACCGTTCCCCACGAGGCCCCGAAAGTGCTCAAGGTGCGCAAGAAGGCTCAGCCCATCCTCTTGCAGCGGCGTGACACTCGCACCCAGCTCTACACTGAGATGCTGAAGCACCAGAGGGACAGGAAGGACTTGCAGGCAGCCGCCCTCCCAACATCGGAACTCAAGCCAGATACTGCTGTTCTGCCGCCTAAACCCAGCCAGGTGGGCATCCCCACCCTGCCGCCAGTGCCCACCAAAGGCAGCCTCATTGACCCTAACCAGGAGTACAGCTCTGACAAGACCAAGTGGCGTGCCGACCTCCACAAGCTGTTGATGCTCCGCATTGGCCCCTACATAGAGGGCCGCACTGCGGCTGAGGACCTCCTGGCCTCGGCCCGGTATGCCCTGGCTGGCCGCACCATGTCCTGGGAGGACATTGTCAACATCAGCCAGTCCCTCCTCACTTCCCAGGAGAAGGCAGCCGTTGATGAAAAGGCATGGACGGCATATATGGAGCGTCTGCAAAAGCCCAGAGGAAGACAGTCGTTGTCCCAGCCTTCCACAGAGAGCCTGGAAAAGGTGGTGGGAGTCACGAAGAAGCAAGAGGAGTTCAGCAGTTCGGAGACAGAGTTTGAGAGTGAGAGTGAGGAGGAATTTGTTAGGGGGAAGGGAGTGAGAGAGCATGGAGAGGGGAGAGTGGTCAAGCGGAAGAAGAGAGGCCGGACGGCTGGAGAACAGGAGGGGAAGTCAGCCTCCGACAAAGAAGTGGCAGGGAAAGTGGCGGCAAAGGCGGTTAAAGGGAAATCGTATGAGTCACTCCGGGGAAAGGAGCGGGAGGCGGCCAGGACTAGAGTGCGAGAGGCGATCAAGGAACGAGACCGAGAGGCGGCCAGGGAAAGGGAACTGGAGGCAGCCAAGACAAGGGAGCACGAGGAGGCCAAGGCAAGGGAGCTGGAGGCAGAAGCCATGGCAAGGGAGCGAGAGGTGGCCAGGGCGAGAGAGCGGGAGCTGGCCCGGCGGAGGGAGCGTGAGCGGGAGGCAGCTGCAAGGAAACGGAAGAGACTGGGGAAGCTGGTTGACAAAGACAGAGAGGGCCTGGAGGGGCCAGAGCTGGCCAGGAGAGAAGCCCTGAAGCCCATCCTCAAGGAGTCGGAAAGGAAGCTGGTCGAGATGACCGAGAGCGCCCTGGCTGAAGTGAGGGGCAAGGCCAAAGAGAGGATGATGAAGGAGCTCAAGGAGAAAGCATTGGCTGAAGCCAAGCACCTGGCCAAGGAAGATGTGAAGGCGAAGGCGCTGGGCGAAGCCAGGGACCTAGCCCTGGTCGAAGCCAAGGAGCAGGCGATGCTCAAGGCACGGAAGATGGCCATGACGGAAGAATGGGAAAAGGTGATGGCCGAGGCACGCAGGAAGGCGCAGGCAGAGCTGGAGGAGAGGGTGATGGCCGAGGCGATGAAGATAGCCCAGGCCGAGAATAAAGAGGGGGAGGAGGCCAAGGAAAGGATCCGGGAACTGCTCAGCTCAGTTGTGCTGGAAGTGGACGAGGCCAGGGTCCTGGAGCTGGCCAAGGAAATGGGCTTGGTAGTGGATGAGGAGAGGATACAGGAACTGCTCAAGGAAATTGCCTTGGAGGTGGACGAGGCGAGAGTCCAGGAGCTGGCAGAGTTAAGGCGCGAAGAACTGGTGGAGGCCGTTGCTCAGAGGCTGGCTAAGGAAAAAATGTTGGGCCTGTCTGAGTCGAAACTCAAGGAGCTCATTGATGCCAAAGCCATGGAGATGGCCCAGGCAAGAGTGAGGGCCCTGGAGGGAGAGGGGGAAGAGGAGGAAGGAATTGGAGAAATGGCTGAAAGAAGAAAGAAAATGGTGGTTAAAAGAAGAGTTATCCACCGGGGGGAGGAAGGGGAAGAGTGGGACTGGGAGTGGGAGGAGCTGGAGAAAAAAGAGGAAGGAGATGAAATGTGGGAAGACCTAGTAGAGAAGACCTTTGAGTTCCTCAATGATGAGGAGAGAGAGGCTCTGATAGCCCTATGGGAGGAAGAAGCGACTCCAAAGCTAGAAGACGACCAACTTGAGCTTTCAGAACATGCTCAACTGTTCTTGGACATCCTGACTCAGCCAGAGAAGCTGGAGTCCAGTGACGCCGCCACCTACAAGCGCCTCTTCCAAGTGGTGTCAATGCTCGAGGTTTCATCGGGGGTGGAGGCCGAGGCCCTGGCAGGGGCTTTGCTGCAGAAAGCGCAGCAGATCTTACAGAAAGGGGAGGAGATGAAGGGGCTCTTGAGCAAAGGGCACTCTACTCTGCTGCAACAGCTCAAAGAAGCAGTGGAGGCCTACCAGATCTGGAGCACTGATTCTCAGGAGCTTACAGCCAAGATGGAGACCCTCCAGAAGACTGCCCTGACAGTGTTAAAGGCGAGGAACCTGAAGGTAAAGCTGCAGAAAGAGGCCAGGAAGAGGTCCTTGTGGGAGAGCGTGAAGAAGGAGTGGACGGAGGAGAAAGGCAAATTTATTAAGAAGAGCTTCCTGAACAAGAGGCTGAAGGAAGCCATAAAGAAACTGAAGGCTGAGGAAGAAAAGGCTGAGCAAGGAAGAATAGAGCAGCTGCGAATGGAAAGGCGCCTCAAATTCAGATCCCGGCCCATTGTGCTAGGTGAGGTGGAGAAGGAGAAAGACGTGGAGAGGCCAGAGGGGGAGCGGAAGGAGGCGGATGAGGAGGAGAAGCAGAAGCAGAAGAGAGGAGAGCTTGGAAGGAGCTCCAGCAAGATAACATGGTCCCTGGCGGGGGAGGAGAAGGCCTGGAAGGCCATCATGCAGACGGAGGGGCTGCCCATGGCCACCGCCATTATCAGGCCAAAGAAGTACCGGCTTCCAAAGGACTCTCTGTACAGACGTGGCCAGCCAAAAGCGCGATTCCGTCGGCGGAGCCTCACCAGGGGTCCCCTTAAGCATGCCTTCCGCCTGTATGAAGACAAAGGGGTTGACTGGGAGAGCTTCATGAAGCTCTACCAGTCCCTCATGGTCCTGAAGGAGCAGAAGGGGGGCATCGAGTCGTCGGCGTGGCAGGAGCAGACCACCAAGCTGCTAGACCTCTACGGCTTGACCAACCCACTCATCCATGCCATGACGCAGCAGCTGCTGCTGGGCGACCGCAGAGAGCGCACATACGTCAAGGGCAGCGCCCTGAAGATGCAGAAGGCGCAAGCTGGTTTGGGGGTGAGGATACTCTACGAGATGATCCATCACTCGGTTCGGCTCCCCCCCAGGCTTCCCGCCTGGCATGGCATCATCCCGCTCAGCTATCAGAACAACGTGCACACCTTCAAGGCCCGGGGCATCACACGCTATGGCACCCTGTCCCTCAAGTGGAAGACCACCGTTGCCAGGGGAAAAGCCTCCAAGCTACGCTTATACGTCCACTCAGGCTCCCAGAGCAAATAGCCCCCCTTTCTTGTTTTGTTTTTTAACCCAGAGAGAAATATATAGATTTGTATGTATGTGATATTCTTTTCTACTGAATCTTTTCGAGAGTCGCATCAGACATCCCTCAGCGAGCTGCATTGAAAGGGAGTTGCAAGGTGTTTCCAGGGCAGGGAATGATCCTTGAAGTGCCCAGCGGAATAAACATGACATAGATGCCATCTGCAGTTGCTATTTTGAGTTTTTACTTTAGAGAAGGCGCCTAGTTAAACTGTGGAGCAGGAAGCAGTGATGGTCACCAACCTAAGTAAAGGTAAAGGGACCCCTGACCATTAGGTCCAGTCGCAGACGACTCTGGGGTTGCGGCGCTCATCTCGCTTTATTAGCCAAGGGAGCCAGTGTACAGCTTCCGGGTCATGTGGCCAGCATGACTAAGCCGCTTCTAGCGAACCAGAAGTGCAAGTAGATAAATAGGTACCACTCTGGCGGGAAGGTAAATGGCGTTTCCGTGCGCTGCTCTGGTTTGCCAGAAGTGGCTTAGTCATGCTGGCCACATGACCCGGAAGCTGTACGCCGGCTCCCTCGGCCAATAAAGCGAGATGAGCACCGCAACCCCAGAGTTGGCCACGACTAGACCTAATGGTCAGGGGTCCCTTACCTGGATGGCTTTAGTTGAGGTTCCTGCATTGTGGGGGGGTTGGACTAGATGACCCTTCTTTCCAGCTCTGTGATTCTATTATTCTTGGGCCCCCTCAGTTAGCTGTTGCCCTTGCAACCTGGTTCCTTCTTTTGGGATGCAGATGAGGACACTCAAGTTGCCAGCTAAAGTCACTGCCTTACATAGAGCCTTCCCTGATCTGTGCAACAATAGAATCTTCTGTTAGAGTCCAATCCGCACAGAGTACAGGATCCCAAGAACTGGAAGGGGCTCTGGGCATCATCCAGGTTGACCCCACAAACCCACAGCAAGAATAAAAATCTCTAGGCAGCCCCTACCCTGCCAGCCAGGACAGAAGCAAGAGATGCCCACAGAAGACAAGGAAAAATCAAGCACTCTAGGTTAGCTCAGAGAGGGCAACAGGCAGCAGCAAAGCCCTGCATTCCTGCTCTTGCTAACTCATGTCTTATGACGTATCTTTCTGTGTGCGTGTGGAGGAACGCAATTTTTTTTTTAGTCCTTGGCATTTAAAAGTGCCAGCTGTCTGCAGGAAGTCACTGGAACAGAAGCTTCTGCATCCCACTGAGTCTTGGGCTCGGAGGGTGTCTGAAGGAGCAACTGGAGGAGACTTGGCTTTTGCTGCAACCTGAGAGGGGATAGATGGATAGATAGATAGATAGATAGATAGATAGATAGATAGATAGATAGATAGATAGATAGATGATAGACAGACAAACGTGCAGGATGCCCCTCCCCCTGGAAATCCACTCTCTTTGAGCAACACCCCCCCAAAAAAAAAAAATCTTTGGGACAATGGACTCTATTTGCATTGGAAATGACATGTTCGGGGGATCTTTAAAAAGTTGAACTAGCTAAAAAATAGAATCATCACTTGCCACATCATCATCATCATCATCATCACCATCATCATTATACCGCCCTTCATCCGATGATCACAGGGCAGTTTATAACAACACAAAAATGCATACCACAGTAACACTCCCCCCTCCCGCCCACAGTTTAAAAGATGCTTTAATTAAAAGACGCCTGCTTCTTGGGAGAAAAGCAATGACAAACCTAGACAGCATCTTAAAAAGCAGAGACATCACCTTGCCAACAAAGGCCCGTATAGTTAAAGCTATGGTTTTCCCAGTAGTGATGTATGGAAGTGAGAGCTGAACCATAAAGAAGGCTGATCAACAAAAATGGATGCTTTTGAATTCTGGTGCTGAAGGAGACTCTTGAGAGTCCCATGGACTGCAAGAAGATCAAACCGATCCATTCTGAAGGAAATCAGCCCTGAGTGCTCACTGGAAGGACAGATCCTGAAGCTGAGGCTCCAAGATTTTGGCCACCTCATGAGAAGAGAAGACTCCCTGGAAAAGACCCTGAAGTTGGGAAAGATGGAGGGCACAAGGAGAAGGGGAAGACAGAGGACAAGATGGCTGGACAGTGTTCTCGACGCTACCAGCATGAGTTTGACCAAATTGCGGGAGGCAGTGGAAGACAGGAGTGCCTGGCGTGCTCTGGTCCAGGGGGTCACGAAGAGTCGGACACGACTAAACAACTTAACAACAACAATTAGCCAGAGAGCGAAGAGGAATGCCTGGTGGCTACTAACCAGGATGGCTCTGCTCTGCCCTTCACAGTCAGAGAGAGCAATGCTTCGGAATACCACAGGAGAGTAAGCTTGGATCCCGCTTACAGATTTCGCCTTGAGAGCACAGGATGCTGGACCAGATGGGCTCCCTTTGGCCTGATCCAGCTGCCAGGCTCTTCTTACGGAGGCTTATCGTGATAGCAGAACCTACATGCCCAGGAACAGTCTACCTCTGAATACCAGATAATGGGTGTTATAAGAATTTTAAGGTCATATATATATATAAAATGTTCATAACTGTATATATAAACCACATGTCCGAAACCCTACAGATTAGGTCCTGAACAAACTGACCTCAAATATTTATCTGCAAGGTCAAAGTGGGAAACCTCCCCATTGTCTCTTTCCTCACAAATCCTGTCTTAAGGGCACATTCAAGATATAAAATAAAAAAATTCCTTCCAGTAGCACCTTAGAGACCAACTAAGTTTGTTATTGGTATGAGCTTTCGTGTGCATGCACACTTCTTCAGATACAAGATATGAACAGGGTGTGAGCCTGTGACATGTGACCTAGATTCAGGAATTAAGTACAGTGGTATCTCGGGTAACAGACGCTTCAGGTTACAGACTCCGCTAACCCAGAAATATTACCTCAGGTTAAGAACTTTGCTTCAGGATGAGACCAGAAATCATGCTCCGGTGGTGCGGCAGCAGCGGGAGGCCCCATTAGCTAAAGTGGTGCTTCAGGCTAAGAACAGTTTCAGGTTAAGAACGGACCTCCGGAACGAATTAAGTACTTAACCCGAGGTACCACTGTAGTTATAACAACAAAAGAGTGGCCAAAACCCAGATAATGCAATCAGGTAACTTGCCAGACAGGAGATAAACAACGCACTCAGATTTCTGTTGTAGACCGCCTTTTCTCTGATGTAGGTATGATGTATCTGGGGGGTGGTGGTCTTGGACTACATTCCTTCTGTGTTGTATGTATGATGTTTCTGGGGGTGGTCTTGGACTCCAGGGTGGGCAATTTAAAATGTCTATATAAGGGCAGGCACACATGGCTCTGGGTCCTCCTCCTCATTCCTGCGTGTGGGGCAGCACCCTGTTGCAACAGTTAATAAAAATCAGGCTTACTAGCTGCTTTGCTTCTCAATATTCTCTGGTTGGTCTCTGTTACTGATAGAGAACCTACAGAAGGACTATATATGGGCTCTTGGGTACCCCATAAGGGAAAAGGAGCAGGTTTTTTTCTTATATCATGGGGGAAAACTGGAGAATACATTTGCACTTGTGTTCTGTTTGAGGGTTTACCTTTGGGGCACCTGGTTGTCCTCTGTGAAAAGAGGCGGCTGGACATGGTGGGCTTTGGCCCAACCCAGCCGCCCAGTTCTTCCTCCAGATCCAGGGGCCTCCACGTGATTTCACAAGGCCCTTGCAAGCTCCTTCCAGAACCCTGAAGCCATGGCAGCTGCCCTCCTGGCTTCTCTGGTGGTGGAAGGTGCCCCGGCAGAGGTACCCACCCAGGTGCCTGTCTGCTTTAGGAACAGGACAAGCCTGGCAGGGTTATGGGAAAATAGGGGGCTGGCTTTTTGTGTTCACCCACCCCCATCAAGGAAAAAGAGACCCCTTGTGTCTGTCATCACAGGTCAGAGATAGCAAAAAAAAACAAAAACCAAGGCAAGCAGAATCTCTCTCTCCCCATCCCACCCGCAGGTGAAGGGCCCAGGGCAGGATTGGGAGACAACTTTTAAAGACTTTAGAAATTGCCCAGCTCCTTTGCCAAGTGCCACCCCAAAATTGTAACAGAGACTCACAAAATAGGAGGGCCTACAAAAGAAATTTGGGACATGACTTGTCACCTGTCAATCAAGATACCTGACAATACCTGCTGATGGCCTTTCCAGCCTAGTCTGAGGCATCCTTTTGAAATGGTAAGAACCCTGGCACCAGAGTCTGTTGACTGGGACCTGCTTCCACTCACAGCTTGGCAATTTTAACAGATACTTGTCAAACAGGTTCATGGGGTGGGGGAGATTTAGCAATAACTTCCAGCTATGTGGTTCAAGAAGGGACGTGGGTGGCACTGTTGTCTAAACCACAGAGCCTAGGGCTTGCGATCAGAAGGTCGACGGTTTGAATCCCCGCGATGGGGTGAGCTCCCGTTGCTCAGTCCCTGCTGCTGCCAACCTAGCAATTCGAAAGCACCTCAAAGTGCAAGTAGATAAATAGGTACCGCTCCGGCGGGAAGGTAAACGGCGTTTCCATGTGCTGCTCTGGTTTGCCAGGAGCGGCTTAGTCATGCTGGCCACATGACCTGGAAGCTGTACGCCGGCTCCCTTGACCAGTAAAGCGAGATGAGTGCTGCAATCCTAGAGTTGTCCTCAACTAGTCAGGGGTCCCTTCATCTTTATGTTGTTCAAGGGGTCTCTATTGTTCTAGGTCAGAGCGGCCCAACTTTTCATACCAAGTGGGTCACCAGAGCACAGGCAGAGACCATTTCGCTCATGTCCAATTGATGCATGACTGCCAATGTGCAGCTCTTTTTGGACCTGCTAGAGGGCAGGACAGGGGGCTTGCAGTTGGCTGATGCATGTTCCATAGTTGCATGCAGGGGCCAGGAACAGAACTGCCGCACCAAATGGTCACCGCCTGGACTTCAACACAGAACCTGTGGGGCACACACTGCCTTGGTGCACTTGGGCTGGAGGGGGCAGTGGAACAAGGCTAAAATTGGACACACGTACCCAGGGACACAGGTGGCGCTGTGGGTTAAACCACAGAGCCTAGGACTTGCCAGTCAGAAGGTTGGCAGTTCAAATCCCCACGACGGGGTGAGCTCCCATTGCTTGGTCCCTGCTCCTGCCAACCTAGCAGTTCGAAAGCACCTCAAAGTGCAAGTAGATAAATAGGTACCGCTCTGGCAGGAAGGTAAACGGAGTTTCCATGCACTGCTCTGGTTCGCCAGAAGCGGCTTAGTCCTGCTGGCCACATGACCCAGAAGCTGTACACTGGCTCCCTCGGCCAGTAAAGTGAGATGAGCACCGCAACCACAGAGTCGGCCACAACTGGACCTAATGGTCAGGGGTCCCTTTACCTTTACCTTTACTTTTACCTTTACCCAGCTTTGGGAAGGCAGCGCAAGGGCTATGGAGGGGCATCAACTTGCTGAGGGCCACCCAAAAGGCTTTGAGGGCCACATGTGTAAGACCACCCTGCTCCATGTACCATTTCAGACCTGTGGTTTATGTACTCGTGGAGTGCATTTTATTTATGACGCCTTTATCATAGAAGTAGCCACTAACAGCAGCACAACCGAAGCAGAATACAACCATCTCCTTGCCCTTGGGCTTGCTGTCACGACAGTGATGACTGGCGTTGGGTGTGGCAGCCTTGAGCCACCAGGGCCTCCCAGACGCCAGCACCCCCGTCCCCATGGCTGCAAAGCCCCCTGCCGCCGCCACGTGCTTCCTAATCCCTGCTGTCTGCAGAGAGAGAGAAGCCTGTAATCCGCGGCCATTTCTGTGTCAAGGCCTTGCCTAACTCCATTCCCTTTGCACCTGACCGGGGCTTTGCCAGATGATCCCGGCTTGCAGGCCCTGGGGGTGCCCGGCCCCCCCCCCCCCAGTCTCCCTCCCAGGCCAGATGCTCTAGCATCTGTGTGGACCCTGGGTGAGGCTGGGGGGGGTGTCAGAAGGAAAACGGATACAGTGGTACCTCGGGTTAAGTACTTAATTCGTTCCGGAGGTCCGTTCTTAACCTGGAACTGTTCTTAACCTGAAGCTAATGGGGCCTCCCAATGGCACCGTGCCACTGGAGCACGATTTCTGTTCTCATCCTGAAGCAAAGTTCTTAACCAGAGGTACTATTTCTGGGTTAGTGGAGTCTGTAACCTGAAGCATATGTAACCAGAAGCGTATGTAACCTGAGGTATCACTAGATTTATTGATTTATACCTATTAATAACTTTGCATTAATATAACGTGCGATATTTTGTTTGGCTGTTGCTTATTTTTTGTTCACAGTTTAGAGATATTTTCAATATATTAAGCAGTGTAGAAATTAAATAATCAATCAATCTTGTAATTAGTAGCAGCCAGTGGGAGGCAAGAACCATGAGTGAGTGCTACAGGCATCCACTCCAGGGCTCAGATCTAGAACATACATTGCAATCAAAGTATGCATCAGAACATGCACAGAGAGTTCCCCGTTAATATTGTAAGGGAGATAGCTTTGGGAGCAGAAGGAAGGGGGTCTGTACTCTGGCACTGAGGCCCCCCACATCTGCTGCATCCACCAGGAGGATATGGCTCCACCAGTCTTTCTTTGTATGCCTGGCCAGCAACAGCCATAGAATCACAGAATTGTAGTGTTGGGAGGTATGGCGAGGCTCATGTAGTCCAGCCCCTGCAATCCTGGAGTCAAAGCTAAAGACTCCCTGGCGGGTGGCTATTGTTGTAAACAAAAATAAATCTGCCCTTTTTCTCTTATGGGATATCCAAGAGCCCATATACAGTCCTTACGTAGGTTCCCTATTGGTAGGAGAAAATAACAGAGGCCAACCAGAGAATATTGAGAAGCAAAGCAGCTAGTAAGCCTGATCTTTATTGATCTGTTGCAACAGGGTCCTCATTCACCACATGCAGGAGGGAGGAGGAACCCAGAACAATGTTGTGCAAGCACTTTTATAGAAATTTTAAATTCCCTCCCTGGAGTCCAAGACCACCCCCAGAAACATCATACATACATCACAGAAGCGGTGTGTGCTGGTCCCGGGGGGAAGGTTACCGTAGGCGTAGTCAAAGTCCGGTCCTGGGTCACTAGCCTGGAATCAGTCCACAAGGAGCGGGGCGAGGTTCGAAACAGGAAGCCGGGCGGGGACAGGAGTACTGAAGAGTCAGGTCTGGGTCCGGGCAGGAACAGGAACTCAACAACGACGTTGCTCCCACAACCTGGGACCGGGCCGACTGGCCTTTATCTGTTCTGAGGCTAGGGGCGGTCCCGGCCCCCAGGAGACCCGCCTCTCTTGGCCTTAAGGCGAGCACTCCTCCTGGGAGCAACCAGTTCCCTTCGCCTCTCTGCCCTTCACCTCTGCAGTTCAGGAGAGGCTGAAGGGTTACTGGGCCCAGGGGGAGACTCACCTGCAGGCACTGAGTCCTCAACCACCTCTGGAGCCAGAGTGGGATCACCTGGTGCCTGCTCCTGAGGATCCAACACAGGTGCAGGCGCTTCAGAATCCAGGCCCTGCCCCAATTCAGCCGGCCCTGGAGGCGGGGACTCCTGTGCAGGCTGGGATTCCTCTGGTTCAGCCTCTGAATCAGAATCCCAGGCCATCACACGGTGTAGCTGAAGACCACCACCACCCCAGATACATCATACCTACATCACAGAAAGGGCGGTCTACAGCAGAAATCTGAGTGCTTTGTTTACCTCCTGTCTGCCAGGTTACCTGTTGAATGGTCACTTGATTGGATTGCCTGGGGAGCCTGCCCAGTCTTTTGTAATGATAAATACTTAGTTCCTGAGCCAAATGTGCCCTTAAGACAGGATTTGTGAAGGAAAAGACAATGGGGAGGCTTTTCCATTTTCCTTTGACCTTGCAGAGAAAACATTTGGTCAGTTTGGGAATCAAAATGGTTTCAGGTCGGTCTTCCTGTGCTGATCTATGTACGTGCTTGGTTGGTACACTTATGAACATTTAACATACATCTAAGACCTCAAAATTCCTATCACACTATCCAGCCTCTACTTAAAAACATCCAATGAAGGAGAGTCTGCCACCTTCTGAGGGAGTCCGTTCCACAGCCAAACAGCTCTTATCACCGCAAAGTTCTTCCTGATGTTTAGACAGAATCTCCTTTCTTGTAACTTGAATCCATTGGTTCAGGTTCCGTCCCCCAGAGAGCAGCAGGAAATAAGCTTGCTCCGTCCTACTTGGGATAGCCCTTGCGATATTTGAAAGTGGCTCTCTTATCTCCTCTCAGTTTCCTCTTCTCCTGGCTAAACATGCCCAACTCCCTCATCTGTTCCTCGTGAGGCTTGCTTCCCAGACCTTCAGTCATCCTGGTCACCCTCGTCTGCACATGTCCCAGCTTGCTAACACCCTTCTTAAATTGGGGTGCCCGGAACTGGGCACAGGACTCCAGCTGGGATCACATGAGAAGCAGGAGAGGGGCTGCCGTTGCAAAGCACTGCCATATGCTCAAACTCTCATCCTTCCAAGGCATGGCATACCGTGTGTGTTCACGTCTGCAAGACACAAACTCAAGGGGGAAATAAAACCAGGGCCACGTCACATCCATCTGAAATCGAAGGCGGTGTTATAAAATGGGGCCAGAATGGGTCCAAAGGCTGATAGAGAAAACCTTGGATCCAGGGACAAATCTCTGTCATGCCACACAGAAGTTCAGAGTGTTTCCTTTGGTGAATGGAAAGTCATCCTTCCTCAGAGAACTTGACTTCCAGGCTTCATAGAGATGGCTTGGAGGGAATTGATTCTGATGCAAAATAAGCAGCATCCATCCTATGGCAGCACAGCTGGCGCTGTGGGTTAAACCACAGAGCCTAGGACTTGCCGATCAGAAGGTTGGCGGTTCGAATCCCCACGACAGGGTGAGCTCCCGTTGCTCGGTCCCTGCTCCTGCCAACCTAGCAGTTCGAAAGCACATCAAAGTGCAAGTAGATAAATAGGTACCACTCCGGCGGGAAGGTAAATGGTGTTTCCGTGTGCTGCTCTGGTTCGCCAGAAGCGGCTTAGTCCTGCTGGCCACATGACCCGGAAGCTGTACGCCGGCTCCCTCGGCCAATAAGCGAGATGAGCGCCACAACCCCAGAGTCATCTGCGACTGGACCTAATGGTCAGGGATCCCTTTACCCTTTACCTATCCTATGACAGTGTCACAACTATTGCAACTGCTAAACCCTAATGGCAAAGTGTGCCTGCACCCAGATGTGCCAAGCCTCTAGATGCCAGAGTACAACTTACGGAGGATGCTGCTGTGCTTGAGGTCTGCTCCTGGGCTTCCCACCAAAACATCTGGCAGGCTACTGTGAGAACAGGAAGCTGGACTAAATGGACTTTGGTATGATCTTAGGTTCTTCTGTTCACAGATGGCACATGCCAGGGAGAGACAGCATATGCCACTGAAGAGGTTTCTCCTGCTCTCCTGACCACGTGACACAACTTTGAGGTGCAACAGAAGGTATCTTCCACAGGCAGCCGTACCCTGGTTCTCGAACACTTTGGTACTTGTCCATTTTGGTTCCCGAAAGTCGCAAACGTGAGTGTTCCAGTTTGCAAAAGTTCTCCAGAAGCTGAATGTCTGACGGGGCTTCCACAGCTTCCGACTGGAAGTCGCGCCTTGGTTTCCGGATGTTTGGGAAGTGGAACGGACTTCCGGAATGGATTCTGTTTGACATCTGAGGTACCACTGTATTCCAGAAGAAGAAGAGTTTGGATTTGATATCCCGCTTTATCACTACCAGAAGGAATCTCAAAGCGGCTAACATTCTCCTTTCCCTTCTTCCCACACAACAAGCACTCTGTGAGGTGAGTGGGGCTGAGAGACTTCAGAGAAGTGTGACTGGCCCAAGGTCACCCAGCAGCTGCATGTGGAGGAGTGGGGAATCGAACCCAGTTCACCAGATTACGAATCTACCGCTCTTAACCACTACACCACACTGGCTCCTGTAGATGAGTTCACTCTGCAGGATCCATGGGCAGCATGCAGGTGAGCAGTGTTCCCGCAGAACTACCAGTTCTTGACTCCTCTGCTTTGTGCTGTAACCTAGTCCTAGTTTTTCTTGACTGCAAACTGTGGCTGGAAGTCATTTGTTTGAAAGGGGAGACGTTAAGAAAACGAGCCTTGCCATTACGGACAGGGATAGGTTACCAAGTAAAACCAGATCCAGACAGCCTTTGCCACCAGAGCTACTGTAGACTTTGAATAAAAAGCCATTTAATCTACAGGCTGCCTCTGGATAAACCGCTCTGACGGAAGCAGAACAGAAGCTCCCCTGGACAAACTCTCCACACCCAGCACACGGCCAGATCCGAATTGAAGACCTGGATCCCAGCGGGGCTTAATCCCAAACTGAATGTGGTCACACTCATCCACCAGCAGAGAAAACTCTGTGAGAGTTTGTTGTTTACCTGAGCAGAGCCATGCGCTGTGTTGCTCCAGCATTCAAAAACAGCTGACACGGTTTTGCAGTTTTCAGTCCGCCATCTTGATTTAGGGTGGTGTCTAACTGTGTGCCAATACAGATGAAAATCTGCTCTTGGATCTCAGGAACCACCACGCAAAAACTGATTATGGTATCTCAAGAGGTGCCCAGACTCATGGAGAACAGACAAATGGACTAACAGTTTTCCAAAACATATGGCAGATTTATATCCTGCTTTTCACTCAGTCAGCTGTGGCTTCCAAGGCCTTTTAGATGATCCTCACTGCATCTTTGATGGTGGTGATGGGCTCCCAGTGTACCTGTGGAGGTTTAAGGAGCTCAGGGGTCGCTGGCAACTATTACACCAGGGCAAAGCAAGACCCTGCAAGCAGGTGTTGTCCACTCTGAAAGCTTTCTGCTGGTGTCCCCAATAGGAGGCAGTGGGGCAAAATGTCTGGTGGGTGGACAGGCAGGGAGGCTGCTCCTTCCAGCCAGGCCCCTTCACTTTCTTCCTGCTGCTTAAATCTTTTACGGGAATTTTTTTAACATAAAAAACTGTTTTGTGATACATTTTGAATTGTAAACTGTTTTGGATATTTGAAGGGAAGACCAATATCCACATATCTGGGAGCCAGTGTGGTGTGGTGTGGTGAAAGTGCAGGACTAGGACCTGGGAGAGATGTGGGTTCATAGAATCCTAGAGTTGGAAGAGACCACAAGGGCCATCGAGTCCAACCCCCTGCCAAGCAGGAAACACCATCAGAGCACTCCTGACATATGGTTGTCAAGCCTCTGCTTAAAGACCTCCAAAGAAGGAGACTCCACCACACTCCTTGGCAGCAAATTCCACTGTCAAACAGCTCTTACTGTCAGGAAGTTCTTCCTAATGTTTAGGTGGAATCTTCTTTCTTGTAGTTTGGAACCATTGCTCCATGTCCGCTTCTCTGAAGCAGCAGAAAACAACCTTTCTCCCTCCTCTATGTGACATCCTTTTATATATTTGAACATGGCTATCATATCCCCCCTTAACCTCCTCTTCTCCAGGCTAAACATGCCCAGCTCCCTTAGCCCTTCCTCATAAGGCATCGTTTCCAGGCCTTTGACCATTTTGGTTGCCCTCCTCTGGACACGTTCCAGTTTGTCAGTGTCCTTCTTGAACTGTGGTGCCCAGAACTGGACACAGTACTCCAGGTGAGGTCTGACCAGAGCAGAATACAGTGGCACTATTACTTCCCTTGATCTAGAGTGGGTTCGAATCCCCACTCCTCCCTGAAGTTCACCAGGGTGATCTGGAGACAGTCCCTGCCTCTCAGCCTAGCCTACCTTACAGGGTTGCGATGTTTAAATGAGGAGTGGGGTGGAGGGAACATCACTGGCCCCCTGGAACTCCTGGGAGAATAAGGTGGGATGCAAATCATGCAACAGGTAGACAAACATTCGAAAGAAATAGCGTAAATCAATTCGTTTGGTGGAACAAATTGGTTCAGTGGAAGCTGAAAGCGCGAGGGAGGCGTCGTCTAAAACTGCAGCCTTACCTTGCGCCCCCCAGCAAAGGCTCCAAGCCCAGTTCCCAAGGCGGGCGGAGCCACCGCCAGCCTCCGCCATTCCCTGGCGCATCAGGACCCTCCCAAGCGGCCCCCGACAACCAATGCCTTGGCCGGGGCGGGGAACGGAGCGCAGCGCTCTGCACGTGCTCGGAGGCACTCTCTCCCGCAGCCGGCCGAATTGGCTGCAGCGGCGTTTCCAGGACGACGACGGGGAGGAGGAGGAGGACTACGAGTCCCATGATGCACTGGGCCCGGGGGGGGAAACCAGCCTGGCACCAGCTGACAGCTCCGGCGGCTGCACAGGGGATGGAGGGGCACTATTAGAATAAGCCAGAGAGCCCGGTCCGCGGGAAAGGGGGAGGGGGGACCAGAGGAGGAGGGGGAGGGGCAGCAGCGTTGACAAGGGGGGGGGGCTGCTGCTGGAAAGAGATCGGCAGGGAACCCCGCACCCTCCGCTCGGTGGTGCAGGATGCGCCTGCAGGGGGCGAGGTGATCGCAAGGTTGTGCCGGGGGCGGGGCGCGCAGCCAAGCAGGGACCCCCCCCCCTTTCTCCGCCAGGCCATCTGCAGCGGCGCGCAGGCGATGGGGGCGCCGCCGAGGCGGGGAGGGGGCCGCTGGCCCCTGCGCTGAGCGACGCCCGGAGGGATCCGCAGGGCTGCCGACTGCGCCCCCGCCCGCCGCCCGGGCAGGTGCATGGAGCAGGGGCGCCCAGGAAGCAGCCCGGCCGCCGGGGGGGCGCCAGGTGCAGGAGAGCCATCCAGGTGAGTCCGTCCCCCACGCACCCACCCGCGATCAAGGGCAGAGCGCAAGCCCGATCCTGACCCCCCCTGCCGGCCGACCCTGCAGGGGGGCTGGAGCAAGGCAAGGCAGCCCCCCCAGCCCCAACCCGCCACACCCGCCCCGCAGGCAGCTTACATAAGGTTTCGCAAAGCTCATCTCTGGCGTGCCAGCTGGTGGCCCTGGTCTTTGTGGGTTGGGAAGGAGTGGGCGGGCCGAGCTGGCACACCTGCGGCAGCAAAGGGGGCTGGGGGGGGCGCGTCTGCCACCTCCTCCAGGTGAGGATTCCAGCGCAGGATGCGCGCCAGCCCTCTGAGCATGGCATGGGGGCCTTGCGGGCAAATGGCCCCGATTTCTCCCTCCATTTCTCTGTCATCACAGGGTGGTGTTTCGGAGGGTGGGGGGGGGGAGGATAATAGCCTCTTTCTTCTCTGCCAGGGGACGGCGGCTGTCACTCCAGGAGGAGGAGGCTCTTCAGCTGAGCCGCTGGGAAGGGGGGCACCCAGCCTGGCATGATTGTTTTGCCTTAAAGACACAGCCTCCCCTCTCCACCATGCTAAAGAAGAGCCCTTTCTTCCTCCTGCAGCGCGTCTCCCCTCCCTCGGCGCACATTTGACTCCTTGAGAGTTGAGGAGGCTTCCTGGGACGACCGCTGGTGGAGGCCCAGCAGCCAGGACGACTGGTGATGGCGGTGAGGATGGATGCCCCTGAGTCCAGAGCTCTGGACGCTGGAGGACTTGGCACGCGGACCTCAGCTGCAGCTGGCCCCTGAGCCATGCAAGGCCCAGACCAGGGGAGCAGGGCCCCCACGGTGGACACCAGCCACATGGAGCAGGCCTGCAAGGAGGGGGCGGGCAGCGGGGGTCTCTGGGCCGCCTGCCCGCCTGCCCCCAGCCCCTTCTGGACCGCCATCTTTGACTACGAGGCCTCGGCGGAGGAGGAGCTGACCCTGCGCAGGGGGGACCTGGTGGAGGTCCTCTCCAAAGATTCCACCGTCTCCGGGGACGAGGGCTGGTGGGCCGGGAAAGTCCAGGAGAAGGTGGGGGTCTTCCCCAGCAACTACGTGGCCAGTGACGCCAAGTACAGCCGCCTGCAGGACTCGCTGGTCTGCCCGCCTCCGCTGGAGATCTCCTTTGAGGAGCTGGAGCTGGAGGAGATTGTGGGCGTGGGGGGCTTCGGGAAGGTCTACAAGGGGCTGTGGCGGGGGGAGGAGGTGGCCGTGAAGGCCATCCGCCAGGACCCCGAGGAGGACATGGCGGTGACGGCGGAGAACGTGCGGCAGGAGGCCCGCCTCTTCGCCATGCTGAGGCACCCCAACATCATCGCCCTGAGGGCTGTCTGCCTCAGCCCCCCCAACCTGTGCCTGGTGATGGAGTATGCCCGGGGAGGGGCGCTCAACCGCGCCCTGGTGGGCAGGAAGGTGCCCCCCCACGTGCTGGTCAACTGGGCTGTCCAGATCGCCAGGGGCATGAACTATCTGCACAATGAGGCCGTGGTCCCCATCATCCACCGGGACCTAAAGTCCATCAATGGTAAGCCTGGGAGATGTTGCTTCAGCAGTGAAGGGGCTCAGAGGCGGAGGCTCTGCCTAGTCCTGCGTGCTCAGCCACGCCCTGATTCTGGCAGGGGGCTTCCCTCCTCCTCTTGTGTAACCTCACTTGCTTACCACTAACCCTGAAGGATAGAGTTATGGACTGGTAGAGATGAGAGGGTCTCCTTGGGATCACCTGGGACGCGGGTGGCGCCGTGGGTTAAACCACAGAGCCTTGGACTTGCCGATCAGAAGGTCGGCGGTTCGAATCCCTGCGATGGGGTGAGCTCCCGTTGCTCGGTCCCTGCTCCTGCCAACCTAGCAGTTCGAAAGCACGTCAAAGTGCAAGTAGATAAATAGGTACCACTCTGGCGGGAAGGTAAACGGCGTTTCCGTGCGCTGCTCTGGTTCGCCAGAAGCAGCTTAGTCATGCTGGCCACATGACCCGGAAGCTGTACGCCGGCTCCCTCAGCCAATAAAGCGAGATGAGCGCCGCAACCCCAGAGTTGGCCACGACTGGACCTAATGGTCAGGGGTCCCTTTACCTTTACCTTTTTACCTCGGGAGCACCTAATTTAGCTCCCTGCAATGCAGGAATCACAGCTATGGAATCCCATCCAAGCTCTGCTAAAAAACCTACAAGGAAGGAGAGCCCACCACTTTCGAGGTTGTTCGTAGCTCTCCCTAATGTTTAGTTGGAATCTCCTTTTCTGTATCTTGAATCCATTGGTTCGAGTCCTACTCTCTGGAGCAGGAGAAGCTGCTCCCTGAGTCGGTGTAGATTTGGGGAAGGGTCCCGAGGGTAATCTAATCCAACCCCCTGCATTGCAGAAATCGCAGCTAAAGTCACAATATCCTCTGCTCCTGGGGGTAACGAGAAGGGGCCCGAGACTGGCTGGCCAGGGTAACCTGGATAGCTGGTTTGGTGACTGGGGTTGGGGGTGTCTGGGCTGGACGGTTCCTCTGGGTCACTGGTGGTGAGGAGGCCTGTTCTGCTCTTCCAAGGAGACCCCTAACTTCCAGGTCTGAGCAGAGGTGACCCTAACACCAGTGGTCAGCGATCTGGAAGGGGAAGAGGACAAGAGCTGGGGGTGAACCTTGCAGTGCCGGCCCCAAATACTGTCATGTCCCTTGCAGGATGTGGGTCCTGGTCTTTTCCTGATTGGAAGAGGCTCTGCCAATTGCCACCCCACCCTCTGTGAGTCCCCAGTCCCAGCAGTGGCGTGCAGGAGGGGCCGGGCGCAACATCTGGGGGTTAGGGTTAGGGGGCGCAAATCCACGGGTTAGGGGGTGCAAATCCACGGGTTAGGGGGTGCAAATCCACAGGTTAGGGCGCGCAAATTACTTGCCTTGCCCTGGGTGCTGACAACCCACGCTACGCCACTGAGTCCCAGCAGAACTGGAGATGCATAGGGAGGGTGTGATGGCAGACCTTTCTCTTGTGGGTGCCCACCTTGGACCTCCCACCGCCCCCACAACTGCTCCACTGGCTCCCTGGCCAGATATTGGCCAAGGAGAGCAGCGGAAGGGGCTTGTTCAAAGGTGGGCAGCTGCAGTGAGGACATCTCCATCCTTGGCCACCGTCCTCCTGGGCGGTATTGGTAGCAGGGAAAGTGAGGCCTGCTCAGGAAGGGGGTGGGGACGCCAACAGCCATCCAGATGGAGCCACGAAGCTCAAAACCGCATGCTCAAAACAATACCCGCCAAACCAACCAATGGAGCCAGCAAGCGGTGCCCTCTGCTCGATGATACCTGCCCATTTCCTTCTTCCCGGTTCCTTCCTCAGTCCTAATCCTGGAGCACATCGAGAACGATGACTTGGGTGGCCGGACCCTCAAGATCACGGACTTTGGCCTGGCACGCGAGTGGCACAAGACCACCAAGATGAGCGCTGCAGGGACTTACGCCTGGATGGCCCCCGAAGTCATCAAGCTCTCTCTCTTCTCCAAGAGCAGCGATGTGTGGAGGTAATTGAGGGTTGCAGTGGAGGGGGTGGGAGGAAGGAAGGAAGGAAGGAAGGAAGGAAGGAAGGAAGTTCCCTTACCCTTCTTCTCTCCAGTCACCAAGAGCCAAACAGAAATGCAAATGGCTCTCCTTGTCATGCAGGAAGCTTCACCTGTTGAACTTCAGCCTGCTGCACAGCTGATAAAGGACACAGGAGCACCCCCTGGGGGAAACAGAACCCCCACCCACCACCGCTTAGAGGGTGCAGACAGAGAGATCAGCCGCTTGGGAGGGTGGGCCCTTTTTGACCCAGAATTGTGGAGTTGGAAGGGACACCCAAAGGCCATGTAGTCCAACCCCTGGAATCGAAGCCCCCAGAATCGCAGACACCATGCTTGTTTTTATAACGGTTCTGGGGCAGGGAGATGGAGCGCCTTCCCTCTGCAACTGCTTGTGGGTCTGGGGCCTCCCCCCACGGACTCACTCCTTGCCTCTCTCTTCCCGTCTCCCCTTCCCAGCTTTGGGGTGCTGCTGTGGGAGCTGCTGACTGGCGAGGTCCCGTACCGGGAGATCGATGCCCTGGCGGTGGCCTACGGGGTGGCCATGAACAAGCTGACCCTGCCCATCCCCTCCACCTGCCCTGAGCCCTTTGCCCGCCTGCTGGAGGGTGAGTGGGGGCTGCTGTTGCTGAGGGTCTGAGAGTGCTCAGTGCTTCGAGGGTGCGGGGGGCAAGCCAGAGTGGCAGGGGTCTTCTGGCACAGGTGTGTGGTCTCTCCCACAGCTATAGGCCTGGGGAAGAGCAGAGGGGCACAAGTGGGGATTGAGGAGGGGCACCTTCAGCCTTATGGCCCCCACCAGTTGCAACCCAAGGCTCAGAAAGAGGTCAAGACCCCTTATTTTATTATCAAATAAAAGCGCCTCTCCCCCACCCCCTTGTAGGACACTCTTCTCCCCTTGCTTCCTCACCCCAAAGATTCCCCAAATATCTGAACGTTTTGCTGGCAGTGGGCAAAGGACAAGATGGCACCCCCAGCCCCATTCCACTTGTGTCCCCTGGGGGGCTCTCCCTCGCCTTGGAGCCCAGCCAAGGGTTTCCTCAGTCTCCCCGCAGGGTTGGGAGAGAGGTGCTTTGGGGAGGCCGCCTGGGAGAACCCGGTCCAAAGGCAGAAGCAAGCTGCACATGCTCAGAAGCACTCTCTTCCTGATTTCAGGGCATGCAGCCCAGGTCTCAGTGCTGAGCCTGAGCCTGCCATGGCTTGCCCTGCACTGTGGCAAGAGATTGAGGGGCTTAGTTGGCATAAAATTAGGGGTGGAGGGCATCCAATGAAAATGAACGATGGAAGACCCCAGGAGGCCGTGAGGGCCACCAGCTCAGTTAGCTTTAATAGACTATGATGATGATGATTATTTATTACAGTATATGCCACCCATCTTGGACTCACAGCTGTCCATGGAGATGCAGGTTAATTCTGTGTCCAGGGCAGCTGTCTACCAGCTCTATCTGGTACGCAGGCTGAGACCCTCCCTGCCTGCAGACCGTCTTGCCAGAGTGGTGCATGCTCTGGTTATCACCCGCTTGGACTACTGCAATGCGCTCTACGTGGGGCTACCTTTGAAGGTGACCCGGAAACTGCAATTAATCCAGAATGCGGCAGCTAGACTGGTGACTGGGAGTGGCTGCCGAGACCACATAACACCGGTCCTGAGAGATCTGCATTGGCTCCCAGTACGTTTCCGAGCACAATTCAAAGTGTTGGTGTTGACCTTTAAAGCCCTAAACGGCCTCGGTCCCGTATACCTGAAGGAGCGTCTCCACCTCCATCGTTCTGCCCGGACACTGAGATCCAGCTCTGAGGGCCTTCTGGTGGTTCCCTCACTGCGAGAAGTGAGGTTACAGGGAACCAGACAGAGGGCCTTCTCAGTGGTGGCGCTTGCCCTGTGAAACGCCCTCCCTTCAGATGTAAAGGAAATAAGCAGCTATCTTCTCTTTAAAAGACATCTGAAGGCAGCCCTGTTCAGGGAAGTTTTTAATATTTGATGCTGTATTGTTTTTAACACTTGATTGGAAGCAGCCCAGAGTGGCTGGGGAGACTCAGCTAGATGGGTGGGGTATAAATAAATTATTATCATTATCATTATCATTTCATTATCATTATCATTATCATTATCATCTGACTGGGTTGTCCCAGTCACTCTGGGCATCTCCCAACAAAATATTAAAACCCCAATAGAAGAGATTCATGGAGGAGAAGACTATGCCCTGTCTCCACCATCAGAACAGGAACCTGGGCTGGTTGGGCCCTTGGCCTGTTCCGCCAGGCTCTTCTTAATGCTGGGTTTGTTTGGCCTTCTCCTCTGGCCTTCATTCTCCACCCCACAGAGTGCTGGAGCCCGGACCCCCATGCCCGGCCGGACTTCGGCTCCATCCTGCAGCAGCTGGTGGCCATCGAGCAGTCAGCCATGTTCCAGATGCCCCTGGATTCCTTCCACTCCCTGCAACAGGACTGGAAGGTGGAGATTGCTGACATGTTCTACGACCTGCGCGCCAAGGAGAAAGTGAGTCGGCTTCTCCTGGCTTTGCTTCTCTCGGGGCTCAGCCCCAACTTGCCTTTCCTCTCTGCTTTAGAGCTCCAGGTCCAAGTTCCTTTTGTTGTTGTTTAGTCGTGTCCAGCTCTTCGTGACCCCCCTGGACCAGAGCACGCCAGGCACTCCTGTCTTCCACTGCCTCCCGCAGTTTGGTCAAACTCATGCTGGCAGCTTCGAGAACACTGTCCCACCATCTCGTCCTCTGTCGTCCCCTTCTCCTTGTGCCCTCCATCTTTCCCAACATCAGGGTCTTTTCCAGGGAGTCTTCTCTTCTCCTGAGGTGGCCAAAGTATTGGAGCCTCAGCTTCAGGATCTGTCCTTCCAGTGAGCACTCAGGGCTGATTTCCTTCAGAATGGAGAGGTTTGATCTCCTTGCAGTCCATGGGACTCTCAAGAGTCTCCTCTAGCACCATAATTCAAAAGTATCAATTCTTTTGCGATCAGCCTTCTTTGTGGTCCAGCTCTCACTTCCATACATCACTACTGGGAAAACCAGAGCTTTAACTATACGGAACCTTTGTTGCTTTGTTCCTTTTATTTATTCCTTTTCTGCCCCAGAGCTTTCTCTATGGAAATCCAGGGCAGATCTACACTTGTGGTTTTTAACGCTAAGGAAGGGTTTTGATAACGTAAATGGACACCTGTCGTCCTACTTTAAGGCGCTATTAAAATGTGGTGCTTCTGAGCAACCGGCAGTAGGAAGACGGAGTTTTGATAAAAAGAACCAAGGTAAAAAAAGCTTTCCTACCCAAGAATGCCCTGTGACGCCTTGGAACGGCAGATCTAATACCATTCTTATAGCGTTAAACAGGTCGGTGTAGATCCAGCCCCGCTCTTTACTGCTGAATCGGAGCCAACGTCAGTAGGCAGGAAACCCCAGTTGCTGTTTGAAGTGCTTCTGTTTTAAAGAGCGAAGGAAAGGCTGCTTTGACATGGAGCTTTAAAATGCCTGGGAAGAGCGAGGCAGCAGTTAAGTGGGGACAAGCCCTCAGAGTTTGCACCGAGAGCAAGAGCTGTGGTGTGTTGGATGAAATTTGCATCTGTGCATATGAATTAACAAATGCAAAGGGTGTGTGACAGCAGCCTTGCCCCCTGGCCAAGAAAAGCACAGTCCTGCTGGCAGCGATGGGCACCTACCTAGATGGGCTTAGAAGACGACAGATTCATGCTTCTGAAAACCGCAAGAAGGGAGAGGACTCTTGTGCTTAGACCCTGCTTGTGGGTTTTGCTTTGGGGCAGCTGGCTGGCCACTGTGAGAAGAGGATGCTGGCCTGATCCAACAGCCTCTTCTTGTTTTCCATGGAACCTCCAGATCCAGAGGCAGTCTATCCTAATTCCTAGCTTCTTAGAGGCATTTGGCCACTGGGGAAACAGTGGCCAAATTTTGAGGAGACATGGGGTCATGGGGTGGTTGGGTATGGAGGACTCCCTGGTCCTGAATGGGGTAACTGTGCCCCTGAAGGACCAGGTGCGCAGCCTGGGAGTCATTCTGGACTCACAGCTGTCCATGGAGGCGCAGGTCCATTCTGTGTCCAGGGCAGCTGTCCGCCAGCTCCATCTAGTATGCCGGCTGAGACCCTACCTGCCCGCGGACTGTCTTGCCAGAGTGGTTCATACTCTGGTTATCTCCTGCTTGGACTACTGCAATGGGCTCTACGTGGGGCTACCTTTGAAGGGGACCCGGAAACTACAACTAATCCAGAATGTGGCCGCCGGGACCTCCATTGGTTCCCAGTATGTTTCTGGGCACAATTCAAAGTGTTGGTGCTGACCTTGAAAGCCCTAAATGGCCTCAAAGACACAGTATACCTGAAGGAGCATCTCCACCCCCATCGTTCAGCCCGGACACTGAGGTCCAGCGCTGAGGGCCTTCTGACGGTTCCCTCACTGCAAAAAGCGAAGCTACAGGGAACCAGGCAGAGGGCCTTCTCAGTAGTGGCACCTGCCCCGTGGAACGCCCTCCCACCAGATGTCAAGGAAATAAACAACTATCTGACTTCAGACATCTGAGGGCAGCCCTGTTTAGGGAAGCTTTTAATATTTGATGAATTATTGTATTTTTATATTTTGCTGGGAGCCACCCAGAGTGACTGGGGAAACCCAGCCAGATGGACAGGGTATAAATAAATGATTATTGTTATTGTTATTGGGCCATTGGGCTAATCCAGCACTCAGGCTGTTCGTATGGAGCCTCCAGGTCCTGAGACAGTCTATCTAGATTCTTGGGTTCTTTGGGGCATTTGACCATTGTGAGAACAGATGGCTGGACCAGATGGCTGGACTCTTTGGCAGCTGACCCAGCCTGCTCTGCTTATGTTCTTAATAATAATAATAATAATAATAATAATAATAAATTTTATTTATACCCCACCCTCCCCAGCCAAGACCGGGCTGAGGGCGGCTAACACCCGATATAAAAACAAATTGATTGAAACACAACTAAAAAACAAGATTAAAATACAACATTAAAACATTAAAATTAAAACACAGCCTCATTTCAATGGAAACTCAAATCAAAAACTTTTGGGGGGATAAAAACATCAAGTCTTCACCAAGGCTAACTTTCCAGACTGGTCCTACATGGGCCAGAAAAAAGCCAGGGAAGTCTTAGGCTGCCATTCAACGCTGGCAGACGTATGCTTACTTTGCACATGCTCAGAGGGACTCCTCTTGGTTCAGCCCGCCTTGCCCTCGTGAGCAGGTCCTGGGGCTGAGCCGTGGCGGGTGGGCAGGTGATCCCTCGGGGGGCGTTGGGATCCCATCGTCCTCCGTCTCCTTTGCCCCAGGAGCTGTGTAGCCGAGAGGAGGAGCTGCTTCGGGCGGCTGAGGAGCAGAAGACTCAGGAAGCCGAGCTGCGCCGGCGGGAGCAGGAGCTGGCCGAGCGGGAGATCGACATCGTGGAGCGGGAGCTGAACCTCATCATGATGCAGATGGGCCAGGAGAAGCCCCGCGTCAAGAAGAGGAAGGGCCATTTCCGATGCTCCCGCCTCAAGCTGCGAGACGGGAACCGCATCAGCCTCCCTTCAGGTACGGGCCGGCAGCAGCCGGGAGCAGAGCGCTGGCTTGGCCGGCCAAAGAGCCTGGAGGGTGGAGGGCGGGCCGCCAGTCCAAAAGGGTCGCTTGCAGCATCACAACTGTGGAACTCCCTGCCGATTGATATTTAGGCAGGCTCCTTCTCTGGACTCATTTCGGCTGCTGAAATCATTTTTGTTCAGACAAGCCAGGTCAGGTGTTTTAAGAAGCTGAATCGAGTTCTAATTTGCATTGTGTCTATTGCTATTTTCACTTTCCAAGTGAAAGTGGGTGGTGGTTTGTTTTGTTTTTTTGTTTTGTTTTGGTAAAGTGCTTATTTATTTCATCTTATAATGTATTTACAGGAAACAATTAAAGTCGTTTTTCTTTTGACAAGCTTTTCCAACTAGGTGAAAGAGCCTCTGCCTTAGATGTTCCTTTTGTATTATTTTTAAACCTGTCTTTTCCGTCCAGTTGCCAAAGCCGTTTTTAGCTGTTTTTAATAGCGCGTTTTTGGGACGCAGGTGGCGCTGTGGGTTAAAGCCTCAGCGCCTAGGACTTGCCGATCGAAAGGTCGGCGGTTCGAATCCCTGCAGCGGGGTGTGCTCCCGCCGCTCGGTCCCAGCGCCTGCCAACCTAGCAGTTCGAAAGCACCTCCGGGTGCAAGTAGATAAATAGGGACCGCTTACCAGCGGGAAGGTAAACGGCGTTTCCGTGTGCGGCTCTGGCTCGCCAGAGCAGCGATGTCACGCTGGCCACGTGACCCGGAAGTGTCTCCTGACAGCGCTGGCCCCTGGCCTCTTAAGTGAGATGGGCGCACAACCCCAGAGTCTGTCAAGACTGGCCCGTACGGGCAGGGGTACCTTTACCTTTACCTTTTAATAGCGCGTTTGTAAAATCGCCTTAGGTACATGGGTGCCGCTGTGGGTTAAACCACAGAGCCTAGGACTTGCTGAACAGAAGTTTGGCAGTTCGAGTACCCGCAATGGGGTGAGCTTCCGTTGCTCGGTCCCAGCTCCTGCCAACCTAGCAGTTTGAAAGCACGTCAAAGTGCAAGTAGATAAATAGGTACCGCTCCGGTGGGAAGGTAAACGGCGTTTCCGTGCGCTGCTCTGGTTCGCCAGAAACGGCTTAGTCATGCTGGTCACATGACCCGCAAGCTGTACGCTGGCTCCCTCGGCCAGTAAAGCAAGATGAGCGCCGCAACCTCAGAGTCGGCCACGACTGGACCTAATGGTCAGGGGTCCCTTTACGTTTATAATGTACTACCTGCACTTCCAGGAAACAATTAAAGTTGTTTTTCTTTTGACAAGCTTTTCTAACTGGGTGAAAGAGCCTCTGCCTTAGATGTTCCTTTCGTATTATTTTTAAACCTGTCTTTTCCATCCAGTTGCCTTAGCTGTTTTTAACAGCATGTTTGTAAAATCGCCTTGGGACTACTGTAAATGGCAATTCATAAATTCAGTCCCAAAAACAGCTCTGGGGAGTCTCCAAAGCTCTCTTCATCTTTGCCCATCCTATCCCTTGGTCTCCTAGATTCGGAGGTTTGTAGAATTTAGAACACATGGTGAGAAGCAAGAGGGCCATGATCCGGCCTTGAGGGCGGGTGGAGGGACAGGCCAGGGACTGACTCCTCCTCTGTCTCCTTCCTCCCCATCTAGGCTTCGAGCACAAGATCACAGTGCAGGCCTCTCCCACCCTTGACCGTCGGAAAGGCCTGGGGGCCAACGGTGCCAGTCCCCCCGCAAGCCCCATCAGCATTCCACGGCTGCGGGCAATCCGCCGTGAGTGTCTGCGCGCAGAAGTACAAAACTGTAGAGTCAGAAGGGGTCCCCAAGGGCCATCTAGTCCAACCCCCTTGCAATGCAGGAATCCCAATTAGATCATCCATGACAGGTGCCCCCCCCCCAGCCTCTGCTTAGAAACTGCTAAGAAAGACAGTCCCCCACCTTCCATCCCACGGCTGAACAGCTCTTACTGTCAGAAAGTTATTCCTGTCTTTAGTCGGAATCTTCTGAAGCCATGAGTTCGAGTCCTACCCTCCAGAGCAAACTTGCCCCACCTTCTGTGGGACAGCCCTTGAGATATTTGAAGGTGGCCACCGTATCTCCTCCTGGTCCCCTCTTTTCCTGGCCAAGCGTCTTGAGCTCCCCCCAAGGTTGGTTGGTTGGAGGCTGATGTTTTTCGGAGGCCCAGAGACGCATGTGCGCCCCCCCCCCCGCCAGTCTTGCAAGGCATGCATCTCTTGGCTCACAGGCTGAGGCTTCTTCTGCTCCCCCTTCCTGGATATTCTGAGCACCCAAGATTTTTAAAATATGTTTTGTGGCCTTGTGGCTGCAGATATCTATTTTTATGAACTGCACTCCACCCTGCCAAGGGCAACTCACACCATAAAATCGTGGAAAACGTCACCCTAACGTTTAATAATAATCATTTATTATTTATACCCCGCCCATCTGGCTGGGTTTCCCCAGCCACTCTGGGCGGCTTCCACCAAACACCAAAATACAATTACCTATTAAACATTAAAAGCATCCCTAAACAGGGCTGCCTTCAGATGTCTTCTAAAAGTCTGGTAGTTGTTGTTCTCTTTGACATCTGGTGGGAGGGCGTTCCACAGGGCGGGTGCCACCACTGAGAAGGCCCTCTGCCTGGTTCCCTGCAACTTGGCTTCTCGCAGTGAGGGAACCGCCAGAAGGCCCCCGGCGCTGGACCTCTGTGTCCAGGCAGAACAATGGGGGTGGAGACGCTCCTTCAGGTATACTGGGCCTTTGAGGCCGTTTAGGGCTTTCAAGGTCAGCACCAACACTTTGAATTGTGCTTGGAAACGTAGTGGGAGCCAATGTAGGTCTTTCAGGACCGGTGTTATGTGGTCTCAGTGGCCGCTCCCAGTCACCAGTCTAGCTGCTGCATTCTGGATTAGTTGTAGTTTCCGGGTCACCTTCAAAGGTAGCCCCACGTAGAGCGCATGGCAGTAGTCCAAGTGAGAGATAACTAGCACCATCATAACAACCACAGGACTCACTGTGGTTTTGGCCCCAGCAAAAAGCCCAAATTCAAGCGTTTGAGATCCACAGGGTAGTTTCCCCCCTGTTTCCTCCAGGCTGCCCAGACAGGCCCAATCTGATAGGGTTTCCCTCGTAAGAGCAATGGTGAGGTACAAAGGGCCAGTCTGTAAAATTGGCCGCCTCTAACCTGGGACAAGGACAGTGGGGGGGGGGCCTGTTGAAACCAGAGGAAGGAGCGCCTGATCTCCCCTTCCTGCTCTCTCCCCCCTCCTCTCTGGTGTTGCAGTGACCCCCCTGGACGGGACCCGGACGTGGGGGCGCAGCAGCTTGGTGAAGAAGGAGGAGCTGGTGGGGAGCAAGAAGAAAGGCAGAACGTGGGGACCCAGCTCCACACTCCATAAGGAGAGGCTGGGAGGGGAGGAGAGGTAAGGAAAGCGGGGGGGGGGGGGGGCATGGCTGTGGGAAGGGAAGGGTTAAGGGGGGAGGGGGTTCTAGCTCCCTCATAGGATGAGTGAAAGAGGGCCTTGCGAGGGAGGAGGAAAGCGCAGGGTGGTAGTGTTGGAAGGGACCCCCTGTGGTCATCTAGCCCAACCCCCCAGCAAGGCAGGAATTGCAGCTAAAGAATCGCAGAATTGTTGAGTCCCGCAGGTTCGCGAAGGAGGTAGTGGGAAAAAGACAGGACGGAACCCAGAAATTATACAGAACAAATGAAATGCCGTGAAAATCCCTGGAACGAGAAGTAATCGGATATAGAGTTAAGCTAAATAACAAAAATCAAAAAGTCAAGGGGGAAAATTAACCTAGAATGAAACAAAGACTTAACGAGATGCCGGCTACAAAACTCGTTTCACTGAACTAATCCGTTTCCTCAGAAGGAAATAAAGAAATTATAAACCTTAAAAACTTGTCATTGAGGTTTTCATACCTTTTTTGTTAAACTCAGTGAAGCGTTTCAGACCTGCTCTTGAGTTTGTTTAAAATCATTTAGGGTTTATAATTTCTTTATTCCCTTCTGAGGAAACGGATTAGTTCAGTGAAACGAGTTTTGTAGCCGGCATCTCGTTAAGTCTTTGTTTAAAGGTTAATTTTCCCCCTTGACTTTTTGATTTTTGTTATTTGGTTTCACTCTATATCTGATTGCCGTATTTTTCGCTCCATAAGACACACCTGACCATAAGACACACCTAGTTTTTAGAGGAGGAAAACAAGAAAAAAAAATATATTATGAACGAAACAGTGGATGTATGATTTTTGTGGTTCATGCTGTGGCCACAGACATGTGATTTGACGGTGAGTTTGGGGTAGTCCAATGCAAAAATCCTGAGAATCCATGTGGATCTGTGCTTTGTAACCATGTTTTTGTGCCATTGCAGCCCCATTAAACAATGGATGCGTGATTTTTTGGTGCAGGCTATAGCCATGGACATGCTATGTGATCTGATGCTGAATTTGGGGTGACCCAATGCAAAAATCCTGAGAATCCATGTGCTTTTACCTCCTCCCTCCCAGGCAGCCTCCTTTATCTCTAGAGTCCCTTATCTCCCTCCCGATCCCTTGCTGATCAGCTGCTCAGCTGATTTGTTTCAACACCCCCTTCCCTCTTTCTAAAAAATAAAGCATGATTTGCTTTTTGCCCCTTGGCAATTCGGCTCCAGGGACAACGCATTCGCTCCATAAGACGTACAGACATTTCCCCTTACTTTTTAGGAGGAAAAAAGTGTGTCTTATGGAGCGAAAAATACGGTACTTCTCATTTCAGGGATTTTCACGGCATTTCATTTGTTTCCTGCGAAAGAGGAGACTTCTGATATTTGAAGTGGGGTGGGGGGCCAACCAGGCAGCTGCCCACCTGAAGCGGCTGGAGGGTGGGGCAGAAGGCAGGGAGTTGACCCTGCCTCTCCATCATCATCATCACCATCTGCTGATTCACAGGTTGAAGTCCCTGGCGGAGGGGAGCAAGCAGTGGTCGTCCAGTGCCCCCAACCTGGGCAAGTCCCCCAAGCACGCCCCTCTGGTGGTGGGTTTCGCCAGCCTCACAGAGATGGGTAAGTAGGTTCTCCACTTCAGGGAAGAAGCAGAGGGGTTGGGGGCTGCCCTGGGGTCGGCCACCTTTCGCTGGAGGGGACAAGCCCTTGAGCATCTTCCTTTGCGGGGGCCAGTCGGGTGGGAAGCAGCAGGAGGGCAAAATTGGGGAAGGGGCCTTGATGTCTTCCCCCTCCTCTAACCTGACCTGCCTTTCTCCCCCTACAGAGGAATACGCAGAGCAGGAAGGGGGCAGCAGCAGTCCCTGCTCCCCCTACCTGCCCCTCTCACCGCCCCCCGGGGCCGAAGGCACCACCAGCCTGCCGCCGGAGGGTCCCAAGAGGCGGGCGCCCCCCTGCCACCGCCGCAGTGAACTGGTCCTACTGGGCTGCGCCTCCATCTTGGCCTCCATCGCTCTGGGGGGTGACCTGGCTGAGCTGGCGGGGGACGGGGTGTCCGGGGGTGGCCTGTCGGGACACCCTAGCTCCACCACGCTCCTGTCCCTCTCCTCGCTCTCCGACTGCAACTCCACCAAGTCCCTGCTGCCCTCGGACAGCGACGAGGCCCCTGCCTGCGGGGCCCCCGAGAGCCCACCGCCCAGGGCCCCCCGCCACAACCCTCTAGTGGACGTCACGGTGGAGAGCTTCAAGAAGGACCCCCGCCAGTCACTTACCCCCACCCACGTCAGCGCCACCAGGGCCGTCAGCCGCGGGCACCGCCGGACGCCCTCGGACGGGGCCATCCGTCAGGGGCCACCGGGGCCCGACTGCCGGGGTGAGTGCTGGGGCGGACGGCTTGATTGGAATGGGGAGGGGGGCTTCTCTCCTGGGCCCTGGAAACGCCAAGGGATGTGCTGAGCACCAGTCAATCTTCCTGGGGGAGTGAATGGGTGCAGGCCAGGAGAAGACCCGAGGTGGAAGGGGCTCTGGAAATGGTCCTGAGCGCCAGACATGGCTAGGCTGCGGGTGGGGAGAGCCTGTTTCGCCTCCTTCTGCAAAATTAGTATTTTGTTTTTTGGGGGAGACCTGTACGGCCCAGGACCGGGACTGCCTCTCCTGGTATGTCCCATGGAGGACCTTACGGTCTTCAAATAAAAACATCTTGTAGGTCCCGGGCCACAGGGAGGTTAGGCTGGCCTCAATCAGAGCCAGGGCTTTTTCGGCTGTGGCCCCAATCTGGTGGAACGCTCTGTCACAGGAGACTAGGGCCCTGCAGGACTTGACATCTTTCCGCAGGGCCTGCAAGACGGAGCTGTTCCACCAGGCCTTTGGCCAAGGCACAGCCTGACCCCCTCCTTTGGTAATCCTCAGAGAACTCTAGCCCAATGGTTGCCATTAATTTGATTTTGAATTGATTTTAAAATGAATTGATTTTAGAATGCTGTGTTACTTTTATTGTTCTTAGCCGCTCTGAGCCCAGCTTTAGCTGGGGAGGGTGGGATATATAATAAAAAATATTATTATTATTATTAAGCTATCATAGAATCATAGAAATACAGACTTGGGAGGGAATTCAAAAACACCTGACCTCGTGTTTAAAAATATCAGGGAAGGTGCAGTATGGTCAAAGGTTAGCCACTTAGATCAGATATCTACGAGATCAAAAGATCAAAAGTTCATCGAAGATTGGGGAAAATTTTCAGATAATTTGAAATGTATATGTGACGAGCAAACAACGCTAGTGGGATTTCAAGAAGCTCTGTGAACGTTTGAGGAATATTGTGTAGAAGGGGGTGAAGGTATATAAATTGCAATATAAAAATTAGGAAATGTGTAATTAAAAAATTGAATAATGGATAATTGTTAGAGAGGCTGAAGGGAGTCCAAAAGAGAAAATATGTGATAAAGTTAGATTGGATATTATAAATGTATGTTGGAAAATTAATAAAAAATATTTATATATATAAAAAAGGTTAGCCACTTAGGGTGGGAAAAGATAAATACCTGCAGCAAAAGTTTCCCCAACATTTTGTATATTTCTTGGGGGGACGGGTGGCAGGATCCCAGGACACACGCAACTCCCTCACCTGCCCGCCATGCTGATTCTCCTTTCCCCTCCCCAGGCTCGCAAGAAGCGCCGCCCTTCCCTCGCCTGCCGGACCCCCCCTCGCTCGTCCCAGCCCACCGCAAGGCCACAGAGCACCCCAACGCCTCCCTGTCGCCTGCGGAGCGTCCCCGGACCCTGGCCTTTGCCCCCCGGCCTCGCCCGGCACCAGGGCGCCACCGCATCGACCCCTGGAAGCTGGTCTCCTTTGTCCGGACGCAGGGGGGGCCCTCCTCTTCCTCGCCGGGTGAGCCCGCCAAGGGGGCCCGGCAGACCCTTCTCGACATGGACATGGAGGGGCAGACCCGGGACAGCACCGTCCCCCTATGTGGGGGTCAGGCCCCCTGCTGCGGCGGGCTGGAAGGAGACATCTCCCACTGATGCAGCATCCCTCTATGGACTGGGCCCACCCCACACTGGCTGGGAGCTCCGGGGGGGGGGGGGACTGCGTCTCTCTGGGTCGTGGAGACAGGTGGACCATGCGGGGCGCTGTATTTATTGATTCTGGGGATTCCCAGGCACTTAAGTGATGAGCCAAAAGGACAGCTCTTTTCCAAACAATGCAACAGCCCAGCCAGTTGGGGGGGTGCTGGGCTGACGTTCTGCCCCACGGGTGTGTGTCTGTGTGCGTGAGAGAGAGAGAGCGTGAGAGAGCCAGGTTGATCTTCAGCCTCTCCGGAGTCGCATCCGATTCACGCACCTCTTGTGATTCCACTCATTACATTGCTTTTTTATATAAAAAAGGGTGTGTGTCAGAGAAGATGTCTGCCTGCCTTTTCTTTGCCGCTCGGCAGAATTCCGCCAGGATCCTGCATCCTTTAGGAGGGGCCTTAAGGGTTCAAGCCCATTCCCAGTGTCCCGGTCATAGCTGTCAACGTTTCCCTTTTTTTAAGGGAAATTCCCTTATTCCAAATAGGATTCCTCGCAAGAAAAGGGAAAAGTTGACAGCTGTGGTCCTGGTTGGTTGGTTTGTGTTCCTTACATCTCCATCCTGCCTTTCCTTAGAGTATCCTAGAATTCTGGAGTTTGAAGGGGTCCCCCAAAGGCCATCTAGTCCAACCCCCTGCCATGAAGGAATCACGTTGAAAGAATCCTTGGAGGGCAGCCACCCAACTTCTGCTTAGAAACCTCCAATGAAGGAGAGTCTGCTGCCTTCTTCCAAGGGAGTCCTTTCCGCTGTTCTGATGTTCAGTCGGAAATCTCCTCTCTTGTATGCCATGGGTTCGAGTCCTGCCCTCCAGAGCAGGGGAAGAGAAGCTTGCTCCATCTCCCACGGGACAGCCCTTGAGATATTTGAAGATGGCAATAATATCTCCTCTTCTCCAGGCTAAATGGACCCAACTCCTTCAGCTGCTCCTGATAAGGCCGGGTCTCCAGACCTTTGGTCATCTTGGTCATTGAAACAGGAGCTCAGGGCGGCAAACATACATGGCTTTCTCCCCTACACACACATGCACACAAACATTTTAACCTCCTGGCAACCCTGTTAAATAGGTTAGCCATCCAGCGATCTGCACAGAGATGGGAATTTGAGTTTTCCTAGGCCTCCAACCACTCAACCACACTGCTCCGTACTTTGTTAGAGCTGTAGGGGTTATACAAACACACACACCAGGGACAATAGCGATGCTGAACATCTCCTCCACTCCATTCCCTTGACACAGCGTAGGACGCTGTTTTTAATAATAATAATAATAATAATAATAATAATAATAATAATAATAAATTTATTATTTGTACCCCGCCCATCTGGCTGGGTTTCCCCAGCCACTCTGGGTGGCTTCCATAGAAACAAAAAATACACTAAAATCACACATTAAAAACTTCCCTGAGCAGCGCTGCCTTAAGATGTCTTCTGAATGTCAGCTAATTGTTTTTCTCTTTGACATCTGGTGGGAGGGCGTTCCACAGGGCAGGGGCCACTACTGAGAAGGCCCTCTGCCTGGTTCCCTGTAGCTTTGCTTCTCGCAATGAGGGAAGGATTTCTTTGCTGTTGTGAAAAAACAGCAAGTCCCCCCCCCACCCAAAGTCACTTCCTCAGATACCTCCATGGCTCCCCCACCCCCCTCTTCTAATTGCCCTTGGGCCTGGGTTCGAGGGCAAGAAAGGGCTTCATCTAATGCAGGGCCTGTTTTCGAGAGGCAGCACAAAGAATGCCATAAGATGAAACTTTGGTTTTTCGTTAAGAGAAAAAGGTGAATGAGAAGAGAAAGGGTAGAACGCTGTAAAATGGCAGGGAGACAGCGGATGGAGAAAGGTTTTCCTCTCATGTGGAACTTGTGGTCATCCAATGAATTTTGGAAGATTGGGGACGGATAAAAAGAAGCACTTTTTTATGCAGTGCCTAGTTAAACTGTGGAACTCCCTGTGGAGCAGTTCTCGCACTCAGCTCCTGCTTCCGGACTTCCCACTGTGAGAAGAGGATGCTGGACTCGAGGGGCCATTGGGCCTGATCCAGCAACAGGGCTCTTTTCCTAAAATCTTTATTTGCTGTTACAGTGGTACCTCAGGTTAAGTACTTAATTCGTCCCGGAGGTCCGTACTTAACCTGAAACTGTACTTAACCTGAAGCACCACGTTAGCTAATGGGGCCTCCCGCTGCTGCCGCATGATTTCTGTTCTCATCCTGAAGCAAAGTACTTAACCTGAAGCACTATTTCTGGGTTAGAAGAGTCTGTAACCTGAAGCATATGTAACCTGAGGTACCACTGTATTTACGACCATTCTTTCAACCAGAGAAGCTGTACAACTTAAGACATCTCCTTTTGGAAATTAAGCTTGTTGCTTCGGGGTGAGACCGATGTCTCTGCTGCCCCCCCACCTTCGATTGGCTAACAGGTGCTAACATCAAGGAGACCAGGACTCCTGGGTTCTGTTCCCAGGGCTCCACCCCCCCCACCCCACCCCATCGCTTCATCCCAAACAGCAGTCTCGGCAGCCGAACCTGTGCGTGGACTGAGCATCTCTCTCGCCCTTCTTCCTTAGCGATCCCAGTCACCATAGCAACAGCGGGTACCAAAGGCAGGCAGCTGTAGCAGCAATTCTGGGGATGGAGGCAGAGGTGAGCAGGCACCGTGGCTGCAGGAATATCCTCACAGACATGGACGGCGGCGTTAAACTCTCCCGTAGTGCAGGGCCTCCTCCAGTTCTCTCTCATGCATCACACACACACACACACACACACATCACCTCCGTCTTGGGTTTAATCTGGGGTCGACCGCTCCAGCCTGGCCCCATAAGCACCACAAACAAGGCCTAGGACAGTGGACTTAAAAGGGATCCCCAAAAGCACTGCAGCTACTTCTGGTTAGGGCAGCAGGTGAGGGATAAATGTGTCTCAGGGTAAAATATCTGGGTTATGCAGTCTTGAGAATCCATCCATACCGAGGCAGCATTGAAAATGGGTGTTTCTGTCTCTCTTTAGCAATCTCTCTGCCAGTGTCGGAGGTCCGGCTGGAGCTCCCTGGGTGGCTGGGAGCTGTTTAATCTGTTCTGACCCACTTAAGGGTCTCTCCTGCCCACCCACCCTAACTCCCCATCTCCTGAAAATCCCACAAGGAGATGGGCAAAACTCTACGATGCTGAAACACACACACACACAGAGAGAGCCCAGTTCTTGCAAAGCTGCCCCTCAGTCTCTGCCAGTCCTAGAATCCTAGAATTGTAGCATCGGCAGGGACCTCGAGGGTCATCTAGTCCAACCCCCTGCAGTGCAGGATCTTTCCTGGGCTGGAAGCGGCTCCCTCCCCCCTCTGCCCTCTCTGCCTTTCGCTTGCTTTTTGGGAGTGGGTGGCAGGATGGGTTGCACCCACCCATTCCATTGGGGTGGATGTGGCGATTTCTGACTCGAGCGCTGATTGAATTTCACAAGTACCGTATTTTTCGCCCTATAGGACACACTTTTCCCCCTCCAAAATGAAGGGGAAATGTGTGTGCGTCCTATGGGGCGAATGCAGGCTTTCGCTGAAGCCTGGAGAGCGAGAGGGGTCGGTGCGCACCGACCCCTCTCGCTCTACAGGCTTCGCGCACCTCTCAGCAAGCAGTGGGAGCCCAGCGCTGGCTCCCGCTGCTTGCAGAGAGTTGCTTGCACGCTGAAGCCTGCGCGCGCTGAGCTCAGCCCCGCACCTGGGGGGGAAATAATTTTTTCCCCTTTATTCCCCCCCCCCAAAAAAAACTAGGTGTGCCTTATGGGACGGTGCGTCCTATAGGGCGAAAAATACGGTATCCGTTCCTGAGGAACTGCGGTGGCTAAGACCCTCTGCTGTGGGCAAGGAAACTGGTTCGCTCCTCACTCAGCAGCCAGGCAGCCACCAGGCGGCCCTAGGAAGCCCCCTCCACCCCCAGGGAAAGAACTGCGCAGCCTCCCTCGCCAGGCTCCACAGGAAGTGCTTTGCTTGGAAGAAAACCCCAAATGCACCTGCTGTCACTTCTGTTCCTACCTGGGACAGCACCACAGTTGGGGGGGTGCGCGTGTGAAACGATCTTGATAAGATCTTAATTGCACTGGCCATCTAATTGCTTTATGGCCTCAATTAGCCCCAGTGGTCCGGCACGCTCCCAGCCAAGCTGCGCAGACCTTTGCTTCTCCGGTTTCGTCTAGCAGAGTAAAAACACAGCGGATCAAAACTGTCGCAGTCTGCTTCAGATCCAAATACACCAAGCACTGTGTATGTCCAAATTCAACAGTTCTTTATTGTAGCAAATATTTACAGCTCAGCATTTCCCAAAATCTCCTGGACTGCTAGCATTCATGGCTTCCGTCCGTCTCTCTCAGAGACACAGAGAGAACAACAAGCTCCTCCCTCCTTTTCCACGTCAGAATGGGAGGCACACTCAGAACAAAAATTAACCCAGTAAGTTCTGAAACCCAACACCCCCTCTTGCCTCCATTCCTGACAAGACCTGTGGATGTACCTTTGCAGACCTCTGTGAGATCAATCCCTTCCCCAATGCCTTGCGCCCTCTCCTGGCGTTCCTGTCAGGCATCTGTGGAACATCCTCACAACTCTCAGATTCGCACTGTGCGAAACTTACCCACGCACCTGTGGCCTGATACCTCTCAGGTGGAATTCCCTTCGTTGTGCGACTGGACCTCCTGGGCACAAACTCAGGCACTTCCTCTGACTCACTGTGGTCAGCAGGTGTGTCCTTTGCATCCTGGGATTCCCCCTCTGACTTAACGCGTCTTCGAACCCTTGGAATTACCCTCACAGGAGAACTAGGCTCACTCTTGGGCTCCCTTTTTACAACTTGCGGAGATGCCCCATCCTGCTCCTGACTTTGGTCAGTGAGCTGATCGTCATCAGCAGACTCAGCCCCTGGCTCTCCTTCCTCCTCATCAGAACCTTCCTGCTCTGAATCGGAAAGACATTCTGAAAGAATATCGCGTCTGGCAGGGGTCTTTGACCTTTCCTCCTGCTTACAGAACTCAGCGTGTTTACTGATCAGTAGCTTACTCTGATCACCTGACGGATACGCAAACCTCCATGCACGAGCCGTTGGCTCATACCCACAGAAGATCATTTTCTGGAACTTGGGTTCATCCGGCCCTCGCAAAGCTTCAGGCACCGGCAGCAAGGCCGTTGATCCGAACTCACGGAGGAAGTGAACCTGCGGTTTCCTCCCGTGAAGCATGAAAAACGGTGTGTCTCCTACCACTGAATTGTAGGACCGATTCCAGGTGAAGCTCACATATTTAACTGCCTCCATCCAAAACTTCGGAGATAACCCAGAATCTGACAGCATCACCTGTGCAGCCTTAACCAGAGCCTCACTTCTGAGCTCTGCCACCCCCCTCTGTTGAGGAGAAGTCACTGTGTGACTTATCCCTTTCTTGTGAAAGAACTCCTGCAAAGCAGACCCAGTAAACTGTGAACCTCTGTCACTAGCAATTTCCCTGACTCTGGTGGAGAACCTTAGTTCCACCTCCTCAATCCAACACCTAATCAGCTGTGCTGCATCTTCCTTGGATTTGAGACCATGTGTCCAGGTGTTCTGCGAAAAATCATCCTGCAGTGTCAGCAGAAACCTGGCCCCTCCCAAACTTGGTTCCTTCATGGGACCCAACAGATCTATGTGTACAAGATCAAAAGGTTTTGTGGTTACCCTCTCCACCCTGGGGTAACTGCACCCTCTTACCTTTGCCTGTCTGCAAGCCTGACAATCTAGGACTCTTGCACATTCTGCAATTCTACAGCCTTTGGAAACCTCAGGTAGCACCTGTAGTTCTTCAAGACAAGCATGAGCTGTCTTCCTATGCCACACACACGAACATGAAACATGAGTGGGAACTGTAGCACGCAGGGCTTGTGCTTTCTCAACCTTCCCCTCACCCTCCAGAGACGTTTTAAGAATGAAGAGATCATTCTGCCCCTTTGCAACTCTGACCAGTTGCTTCCCTCCTTTGGAGATTGTACAAACATCGTGTTCAAAGCAAACCTTAAACCCCTTTTTCAACAAATAAGGCACAGATAAAATACAGTGTTGCACTCCTGGCACAATGCAAACTTCCATCTGCTCCTGCAAAACAGAAAACAATACATTTGCAACATTAGTCACATTTTTCTTTGTCCCATTTGCAAACTGAACAGTTTTTCCAGCCGGAATTGCCTTGCAATTCCACATCTCGACTGCAGGGGTCTCTGGGATCAGGTGGCAGTTAGCTGCTGAGTCGATTAAAAAGCGAAAATTAGTGTGTCTCTCAGAGCTGTCCTCAAACAAAACCATACTGGCAACAAACGTCCCGCTGCCCCCTGTCTTTGGGCTTCTGCAGCAGTTCTGTCTGGTTGTCTTGGCAACCAACTCCCCCTTGCTCAGGACCTTGGCAGCTTCCGTAGAAGTAGCCTCCTCCGTTGCCTTGGAGACCGGCCTGGCCTCTGCGTTCTCACGCGACTCTTTAGGCCTTATCTTCACTTTGTCCAGGTGGCCGACCTTGAAGCGTCTAGCTCTCCTCAGCTTCCCAGACTTTGCATGACGACGATCCCCAGTGGAAAAATACTGCCCAGGGCTCCTTTCAGCTGGCCTGGCCCCCCTTCTTCCGGAAGAGCACTCTGTGCCAGCCCTGCCCTCGCTGAAACTGCGTTTCACTTCAGCACTCACAGTGGAAAACTTTTGAAACTTGCCTTTGGAATTCTCAGCCCCCCCGACTTGCACTTCAGGGACTGGGGCTACAGCCATTTCTAGGCTCTTCGTGACTCCTCCAGGGCTCTGGCATCCTGCTGAAGTTTCACACAAACTTCTCAGCACCTCCCAGGCAGCCCTTGCTGACTTTACGCCCTCCAAACTGGGCAAAAGTGATGCATGTACGCATGCTTTTAGCATAGCAAGCTCTCTTTGCATTCTCTGCTGGCTTTCTTCAGGCAACGCAGCCTCAAAGCCTGTAATGTCTGTCCCTTCAGGACCCAAGGGAAGTGGTTCTCTCTGGCTTACATTCCAAAGCCCAGTAACCAGAAACCAACCCCTTACTCTTCTGGACCAGGTTGCCCAACTTCTTAAAGTGAGCTTTTCAAGCGGAACGTCTTCAAAGACCAGGCTGTCTGCCATTCTCTCCTCTTTCCCGGGGCCCAGCTGTACTCACGTTTCACCAGTCAGCCCTCCGGCACCCGATTCCTCAGCTGCTTTCTCAGCTCTCTGCCTCAGCAACTCTTGCCTCTCTGCAGCAGGCAAAACACAGAACGTAGACCTCTGCCGCTTCAGTAGCATCTCCCAGCTATTCAAAGCTGACTTCAAGACTTCAAAGCTCACCGGCAGACTCTTAGCAACAGTTTTATTAGCGGTAATTAGGTCCTCCCATAACCTGTGAAACGATCTTGATAAGATCTTAATTGCACTGGCCATCTAATTGCTTTATGGCCTCAATTAGCCCCAGTGGTCCGGCACGCTCCCAGCCAAGCTGCGCAGACCTTTGCTTCTCCGGTTTCGTCTAGCAGAGTAAAAACACAGCGGATCAAAACTGTCGCAGTCTGCTTCAGATCCAAATACACCAAGCACTGTGTATGTCCAAATTCAACAGTTCTTTATTGTAGCAAATATTTACAGCTCAGCATTTCCCAAAATCTCCTGGACTGCTAGCATTCATGGCTTCCGTCCGTCTCTCTCAGAGACACAGAGAGAACAACAAGCTCCTCCCTCCTTTTCCACGTCAGAATGGGAGGCACACTCAGAACAAAAATTAACCCAGTAAGTTCTGAAACCCAACAGCGCGCGCGCTGAAACAGCAGCAGTCGTCTGGATGCTGAGTTTCTGAGGTCTGTCACGCGCATGATGCGCAAACTCTGCGGATCCCTAAGTGTGCCAGTGTCAGTTGGCAATGGTCGCTGTGATGTTCGGGCAGAAGAAAGCTTATGAAGCTCCAGATCAACCAGGAGAGAGGGAACATGTCAGTCGGGCATGTGTCTCTGCCAGGGTCCTACTCAAGTGTAGGCTGAACTCCTGACAGCTGGGTGGGGGTGGTACAAGAGGCTGGTGCATCTCATCTGGCCCAGGGGAGCTTTTGGGCGGCCCCACCCTGTGTCCCAGCCATTCTGCAATCTGTCCTATAGGGACATCGGAAAGCTGAGTACCAGAGTCAGGCCATGGGGTCCACCTGGACCATTGTTGCCTACACTGGCTGGCAGTGGCTCCTCTCCAGGGCTTGAGGCAGGGAGTCTCTCTACCTAGCCCCACCTGAAGACGCCAGCAGGGATTGAAGACCTCAGCTGATGCTCCACCGCTGAACAACAGTGACCCTCCCTCTCATCTTTCTCCCCCCCCCCCCCCCCCATAGCTGTCAACTTTTCCCTTTTCTTGTGAGGAATCCTATTCGGAATAAGGGAATTTCCCTTTAAAAAGGGGAAACATTGACAGATATGCCCCCCCCCACAACCTCCCAAGGCTGGTGTGAGTAGCACTCCAGATACCAGCGCAGTGCTGGGGGTCATGCTCTGCCCTCCCTGCAAAAACCCCTCACTCAGGAAAAGAGGACTTCAAGGGTGCTAAAAGTTCTGCTCTGCCAAGTTAGCTCCATCCAGGAACAGTGCTCAGAGGCTGCCATGGGCCGGGGTCATGGGCTCAGGAATAGCCCCACAAGCCCCACTTTGCAGGAGACCTCTGCCCCCAAACCCAGCTTGTCAAATATGTCACTCAGATGAAGGGAGGTGGGTCACTGGGAGGACGGCAGTGCTCTGTTCCTACGGCTCAGGCCTCTGAACATCTTCATTGGGTGTCTGGATGTGACCCTGCCAAATTGGAGCCTCCCCCCCGCCCCGCCCCCCAATGCCACCAATATTAAGCAGGGGGGGGTGATTTCTGTTGGAAGCCTTGGAATGCAACTCAGATTGTATTGAAGGTGGTCTGCAGAGGAGAAAGAGAGAGGGAGGAATGGAGGACCAGCCAGACTGTTCTTCAGCCTGTGCTGACTTTCCCAGAGGTACAAGGGAGACTCTGGGGTCGCTTCCTGCCTTTGCTCCTCCCTCCTCCCTGTGGAAGGGACACGGGTGGCACTGTGGTCTAAACCACAGGGCCTAGGACTTGCCGATGAGAAGGTCGGCGGTTCAAATCCCCATGACGGGGTGAGCTCCAATTTTTGGTCGGTCCCAGCTCCTGCCAACCTAGCAGTTCAAAAGCACGTCAAAGTGCAAGTAGATAAATAGGTACTGCTCAGGCGGGAAGATAAACAGCGTTTCCATGCGCTGCTCTGGTTCGCCAGAAGCGGCTTAGTCATGCTGGCCCCATGACCCAGAAGCTGTCTGTGGACAAACGCCGGCTCCCTCAGCCTATAGAGCGAGATGAGCGCCGCAACCCCAGAGTCATCCGCAACTGGACCTAAAGGTCAGGGGTCCCTTTACCTTTACCTCCCTGTGGAAGAGGAGACATCTCTGTGCGTCTCTTCTGATGAGGACAAAGGGCAGGCAGGTGGTTTTTTGTATCCCCCCCCCCTTAGTGAGACAGAATTCGGATCTTCCCAGTCAAGCATTTTCTTTCCTTTAATAAACTTAGCTTTCTTATTTTCTTAAACTCAGTGTGGTTCTAACCAGTGGTAAAGTGCGGTCCTCTGAAAAGCAGGGATGGCAAGGCTCAGGTCAACCTCCAAGCTGTGCGTTAACTCGACACACATCTTCCGGGAGAAGACAGACAGACCAGGAGACCATCATGAATCTAGACTGTCTCTCTCCTTTGATCTGAGCCAACCCTCTGAAGTGCAATCGTACCCCTGGGTTGCAGCTCCCTTCTTGGGAACATTCTGAGCCCTGGTCCAACTGGCTCAGTATTTTCAACATGGCCTGAATGAGGCTCCCCAGTGTTTGGGTCTGGGAATGTCTCCCAGTCTTTCCTGGAGATGCTGCCAGCAGGGATTGACCCTGGGGCCTTCTGCATGCAAGGCAGGTGACCTCTCACTGAGCTATGGCCCTTCCCTCCCTCCTTTCGACATCTTGGATCGCATCCTCTGAGAACAAGGGAGCAATCATGGCTCCTTGGGACTCTGGTTGAGCTGCTTAGCTTAGAACCAGGAAACCCTCTCCTACCCAAAATTATCTTTCCTAAAATAAAGGCCTTTGCTATTTTACAAAGGCAATCCCTCTCTCCTAACCAGATTCACAAGCCGGATGCTTGCTCTGCATACCAGGTCCAAGAACCTCGTGGATTTCTTGTTTCAGGAAAGCGGGGTGGGGGAGACTGCTGTCCTCTCCCCCTGCTCCCTGCTGGGGAGGGACAATGGCCAGATCCAGCAGGGCTCCCCTTTGGCCCTTAGCCCCACAACATTTCGTAGAATCATAGAATTGCAGAGTCGGAAGGGTCCCTAAGCACCATCCAGCCAAACCCCTTCCAACGCAGGAAAACGCAGCTGACCCGTATGGGTATCGAACCTGCAACCTTGGCTTTATCAGCACCATGCTCTAACCAACTGAGCTACTGAAGCAGAGTGCTAGGGGCTGCCTCTTCACACCTGGGGGGTGTCTGGGAGCTCAGAGGGGAAGCCATCCTTTCTGGAGGTGAACAGGGTGCCATGAGGGTGCTCAGGAAGGGAGAAGAGATGTAAGAAGAGGGGGAGGGAATGTTTTCCAGGTGAGGAAAGGACACCCTGACCCCAGATTCATAACAGGGCACTTGTTCTCAGCCCCCACCACCTTCTGCTAAGTTTGGGGAGGGGCATGTGCTCTAAGGGCTGACTTCAACTCTCCCCAATGGCACCCTGATCTGCTCCTTCTGGGGTGCCCCTCTCTGCTCCCAGTGCCCCATAGCCAATCGGACAGAGGCACATCTTGCAAATTCTCTCGGGGTTTTGTTTTGTTTTTTTGGTTTGGTTTAGGTTTTTGTTTTTATATAGAAAAAGGCAAAGCACAAAGAAGCAGCCCCCAACAGTGTTTTGGCAAAATGCTACATGGTCAAGTCCCAATCTGTCCTTCGTGGGTGGCATAGCTCTGAGCTGGGGCTTCTCTGGCCACCGTGGCACCCACCAGGGGCTCGCTGGGCACCTGGCGGCATCTTCCTGGGTCCTGGAGTGCAGCGGGTGGTGGGTTCAGGGCACGGCTGGCACCACGTGCAGAAGCCTCTGTCTGTCTCCGATGGGGCAGCTACGCAATCATCTCCTTCTCTCGCTGGCTGCAGCGGCTGATCTTAATCTCTGTCAGCTGGATGTAGCGTAAGACATTGGTGTCTGCAAGGAAAGGGAGAGGCAGAGCCTGTGAGGAGGAGGAGGAAGAGGAGCCACGGCAGCTCTCCCTTCCCTGGCCGCATCCTGCAAACCCAAGACAAGTCCTCCTGCCCAGGGTTAACCCTCCCCAGCCATAGCTGTCAACTTACAGATTTGAAAATAAGGGACCAGCAGCCTGGAAAATAAGGGACCAGCAGCCAAAATAAGGGATTTTAGTCAACCACCAGCCAAACGAAGCCTCAAGCGGGGGTTCCCACAGCGCAGCAACCCGGCAAAGGGGATGCAGCAAGGAAAACCACCGTCACCTCTCCGCTGGGAAGCACTGAGCAAAGGCGAGTCCCCAGGCAACACAGCCAATTTGATCGGCACAAGGCATGCAAGCTCCACCCCCCCAGTCGTTCTTAGACTCCTTATTGGGTGAGCAACGCAGCCAAGCAACACAGTTGGAGCCTCCCTCCTCCCTGGCTGGCAGAGAGGGAGGTAGGGAGAGGAGCTGCTTCCTTTGAAACCCGGGAAATTTAAGGGACATCATCAAGAAGGGACAGTAGCAGGACCCGGCATTGGGATAAGGGACTGTCCCACCAAAAAAGGGACGCTTGACAGCTATGTCCCCTGCTGGTTCAGCCAGGTCCCATTCAGGGAGGGGTCCTTCCCAGCCAGCCCTCCTAGTCACAGTCCTTTTAAGCTATAGGTGCCGCCAGGGGTTGAACCCAAATCCTTTGCACCCCAAAGGTGCGCTGTGCCACCGAGCTGTGATTTCAGGTCTTGCCACCTTCCCTTTCCATAGCCAAGCAGGTCCCCTGCTTCTCCCTCCCAGCAAGGCACAAGCAAGTGAAATAAAAAAAGTTAAGGTCTTATATATATATAATAAATATTCATAACTGCATATATAAACCGCACACCTGAAACCCCACAGAAAAAGTCCTGAAACCATTTTGTCCCTCCCAAATTGACCTCAAATATTTCTCTGCAAGGTCGAAGGAAAATGGAAAAGCCTCCCCATTGTCTTTTCCTTCACAAATCCTGCCTTAAGGGTATGTCTGTGTATGAATAGGGTGAGTGTGTGACCTGGCTCAGATATTTATCATTACAAAAGACTGGCCAGGCTCCCCAGGGTATCCAATCAAGTAAGCATTAACAGGAGGTAAAACAACGCACTCAGATTTCTGTTGTAGACCGCCTCTTCTGTGATGTAGGTATGATGTTTCTTGGAATCAAGGGCAGGCAATTTAAAATGTCGATATAAGGGCGGGCACACATGGGTTCTGGGTCCTCCTCCTTCTCCTGCATGTGAGGGGAGCACCCTATTGCAACAGTCAATAAAGATCAAGCTTACGAGCTGCTTTGCTTCTCAATATTCTCTGGTTGGCCTCTGCTATTTTCTCCGACCGATGGAGAACCTACAAAGGACTCTATAAGGGCTCTTGTGTCCCCCATAAGGGAATAAGGGCAGATTTTTGTTTATTACACAAGGCACCCACCTTCTTATGAAGAAAGCTTGCAGTGTTTGGGGCTTTTTAGCTCAGAGGAAAGGCAGGTGAGAGACGACGTTGATAAGGAGTTTATAAAATTAGGCATGGCCTTGAGAAAGCCAACAGAGAAATACTCAAAGTCGTGGGGAAGCTGAATATTGGAAGAGTCTGGGTAGGTAAAAGAAAACCCTCCTTTTACCTATGGAACTCCCTTCCACAGGAGACAGAGGTGGCTATAAAATAAGATTAGAGTAATTCATGGAGGAGGAGAGGGCTTTGGATGGCTACTAGCCAGGATTATTGTTCTCTGCCTCCACTGTCAGAGGCAGCTGTTGTAAACGAAAAATTGCCCTTTTCCCTTATGGGGTATCCAAGAGCCCATATAGAGTCCTTACGTAGGTTCCTTATTGGTAGGAGAGAATAATAGAGGCCAACCAGAGAATATTGAGAAGCAAAGCAGCTAGGAAGCTTGATCTTTATTGATCTGTTGCAACAGGGTGCTCCCTTCACCACACTCAGGAGGGAGGAGAAACCCAGAACAATGGTGTGCAAGGCCTTATAAAGACTTTTGAAATTGCCACTCTGTAGATCAAGACCACCCCCAGAAACATCACACATACATCACAGAAGGGGTGTAACGTAAGACCACCCCCCAGATACATCATACCTACATCACAGAAAAGGTGGTCTACAACAGAAATTTGAATGTTGTTTTTCTCCTGTCGTTGTTTATCTCCTGTCTGGCAGGTTACTTGATTGGATTTCCTGGGTAGCCTGGCCAGTCTTTTGTAATGATAAATACTTATTTCCTGGGCCAGGTCACAGGCTCACACCCTATTCATATCTTAAATGTGCCCTTAAGACAGGATTTGTGAGGAAGGAGACAATGGGGAGGTTTCCCACTTTGACCTTGCAGAGAAAACATTTGCTCAGTTTAGGAATCAAAATGGCTTCAGGTCGGTCTTCCTGTGCTGATCTATGTACATGCGGTTATGAACATTACCATATGTCTAAGACCTCAAAATTCCTATCACACAGTAATGCTGGAAAGCACAGGAGGGGAGAGTGTTCAAATCCTGTTTGCGGGTTTCCCTTTTGGGCATCTGACCGGCTACTGTGAGAGCAGGATGCTGGCCTCAAATGGCCTGATCCAGCAGCCTTTTCTTATGTTCTTAAAGTGGAGGAGCTGCCAGGGGTTGAGCCCCAGACTCCTGAGCCCCAAGGAGGGGCTCTGCCTCTGAGTTGCGCTCCGTTTCAGGCCTTGGCAGCTGCCTCTTCCACTCCCACCCCCTTGCCCCACCTCTCCCTCCTGCCACGGGCCAAGCAAACCACCCACCTGCAGGCTCGAGGCTCTTGGCCTCTTTCAAATAGAGCAGGGCGTTGTCGTAGTCGCCCAGGTGGTAGAAGGCGATGCCCGCCCGGTACATGGCTTTGAAGTTCCTCTTCTCCTTGGCAAGAACCTTGAGGCAGTAGTCCCGCACCCTCTCATAGTTCACCAGCTCCGATTGCAACAGGCAGGCTGGAGAGAGAGAGAGAGAGAGAGGTTGGGGTGTGAATAGATCAGGGGTAGGCAAACTAGAAGGTCGGTGGTTCGAATCCCCGCGACGGGGTGAGCTCCCGTTGCTCGGTCCCTGCTCCTGCCAACCTAGCAGTTTGAAAGCACACCTGTGCAAGTAGATAAATAGGTACTGCTCCGGCGGGAAGGTAAACGGCGTTTCCGTGCGCTGCTTTGGTTCGCCAGAAGCTTCTTAGTCCTGTTGGCCACATGACCCGGAAGCTGTACGCCGGCTCCCTCGGCCAGTAAAGCGAGATGAGCGCTGCAACCCCAGAGTCGGCCACGACTGGACCTAATGGTAAGGGGTCCCTTTACCTTTACCTAGGCAAACTAAGCCCTGGGGACCGGATGCAGCCCAATCGCCTTCTCAATCCGGCCAGCGGACGGTCTAGGAAACAGCGTGTTTTTACATGAGTTGAATGTGTCCTTTTATTTAAAATGCATCTCTGGGTTATTTGTGGGGCATAGGAATTAGTTCATTTCCCCCAAAAAAATATAGTCTGGCCCATCACATGGTCTGAGGGACGGTGGACCGGCCCCCTGCTGAAAAAGGTTGCTGACCCCTGGAATAGATGCTAGGAGAGGGCCCTCTGGTGGTTCCCTCACTGCGAGAAGTGGGGTACAGGGAACCAGGCAGAGGGCCTTCTCGGTGGTGGCGCCCGCACTGTGGAATGCCCTCCCAGCAGATGTCAAGGAAATAAACAACTATCTGACTTCAGAAGACATCTGAAGGCAGCCCTGTTTAGGAAAGTTTTTAACATTTGGTGATTTATTGTGCTTTTAATTCTGTTGGGAGCCGACTAGAGTGGCTGGGGGAACCCAGCCAGATAGGCAGGGTATGTATGTATGTATGTATGTATGTATGTATGTATGTATAAATAAATAAATAAATAAATTATTATCCTTCCTTCCTCACGTTTGTGAGTTCATCAGAGTGTCATCCATTTGCATCTTAAAAGGGAAGCTTAGATAGGCCAATTTTAGCCTATTAGTTTAAGGAATCCAGGATGCTTTAAGTAAGGCAGACTGGATTCTCCTGGTATTTCCTCCCCTTTAAAATAACAATCACACAAACAGCCTTGCAGAAAAGGTAAAAAATAGCATTTGCTCTCTCATAATACTTGCTGAAGTGTAACAGACGCAGCAGCTTTGTTCAGGCAGACTGAACACAGTAATTCAATTACAAAGACATACAGTGGTTTACGAATTTAATCTGTTCCAGAAGTCCGTTCTTAAACCAAAACCGTTCTTAAACCGAGGCGCACTTTCCCTAATGAAGCCTCCCGCCGCTGGTGCCCTTCCACCGGTCAGATTCTGTTCTTAGACCGAGGTAAAGTTCTCAAACCAAGACACTATTTCCGGTTTTGCAGAGTTTGTAAATCGAATTGTTCTTAAACCTGACTGTTCTTAAACCGAGGTACCACTGTACATAAGTCTAGCTTAGAATGCAGTCTGAGCAGGATTTGAGACATAAAATAATAATAATAAATTTTATTTATACCCCGCCCGCCCTGGCCAGAGCCGGGCTCAGGGCGGTTAACACCAGTAAAATTACAATAAAAACATAATAGAGAAAAAAAACACGAATTTAAAATACAGGTTAAAATGCAATATAAAATGCAGCCTCATTTTAAAAGTAGCCCATAAATCAAAACCATAAGGGGAGGGAAACATAAGGGTCAGACTGAGTCCAAACCAAAGGCCAGGCAGAACAGCTCTTTCTTGCAGGCCCTGCAGAAAGATGTCAAGTCCCGCAGGGCCCTGGTCTCTTGTGACAGAGCGTTCCACCAAGTCGGGGCCAGTATTGAAAAGGCCCTGCCCCTAGTTGAGACTTAGCAGATGTTCTCACATTGCTGGCAGAGTAGGGGAAAAGATAGAAAGAGAGCACACCAAAGCAGGTAGGAGCATAAACAGCTATTCCCCCTGCCCCTCTATCTATGCACAGTGGGGGTGTCTTTCGCAGAGTTCTCTCTTGCAAGTTTACAGGAAATCTCTATGAGCTTCAGCTGCTATCCTGTGCCTGTCTAGCAAACATGAATTCTTGGCTTGACTACACTTTAAATATCCCACAGGAGAGTTAGTTAATGAGGGAGCCAGGGAGACCATACACCCCCTCCAGCCTTTTCCCAGGTGGCTCCTTCTGAATCCTTGCCCACCCTGATCCTGCAAACCTGCATGCTGCTCCACCTGGCCTTGGCGCAATAGCCCTATGTGCCCAAGAATGCAACCACTATCAATGATATTGATTTTTTTAAATTAAAAAATATATTTTAAATATTTATAAACTGCACTTTCATGGGAAAAGAACAAGGCCTAGCACAGGACAGGACAGAAGGCCAGGATGCAGCCCCCACCCGGCTGGCCTTTCAACAAGCTGCATCATTGGGACACAGGTGGCGCTGTGGGTTAAACCACAGAGCCTAGGACTTGCCGATCAGATTCCCCGCGACGGGGTGAGCTTCCGTTGCTCGGTCCCTGTTCCTGCCAACCTAGCAGTTCGAAAGCACATCAAAGTGCAAGTAGATAAATAGGTACCGCTCTGGCAGGAAGGTAAATGGCATTTCCGTGTGCTGCTCTGGTTGGCCACATGACCCGGAAGCTGTACACCAGCTCCCTCGGCCAGTAAAGCGAGATGAGCGCCGCAACCCCAGAGTCGGCCACGACTGGACCTAATGGTCAGGGGTCTCTTTAAAAACAAAAACAAAAAAAAGCTGCAGCATTGTCACCAGGGAGGGGCGTGCGCAGGGGGTGACATCCTCCCGCCCAGCTTGGTTGGGTCTCTTGAGTTGAAAGGCAGCTGTGCCACAAGGCAGGTGCTGAAGGAGATTGGGCCAGGACCCCCGCAAAGGGATACTCGTCCCCCCACCCCTCAACTGTGCTGAAAAAAAAAGTCCTGGAAATCAGAAGGAGTACCAACATTGAAAGATCGGCAATATAATTTTTTTGGAATACTTGAATTAGCAAAAATTACGGCAACAGTTAGAATGCAATCTAATCAAAATCTCAAACAGGAATGGAAATGTGTAGAAGAATACATGGCCAAAACATGCTCCAACAGGAATTTATTGATTATGCATAGACTGATTCCACAAAGTTAAGCTAAGCTAAGCTGATATATAAGACTGAATGTATAATAATTAAGATACAAAAAAATACAATCTCAATAATAAAGTTATAAAATAATAACAAGGAAGTCACGCACAGGTGGAGGGAAGACACAGGGCAAGAAATAAGAAATGGATAAATGTTGGTACATAATGAAACGTGAAAATGTGAATTTACGAATACAGCGGTACCTCGGGTTACATACGCTTCAGGTTACAGACTCTGCTAACCCAGAAATAGTACCACAGGTTAAGAACTTTGCCTCAGGATGAGAACAGAAATTGTCCTCTGGCAGTGTGGCGGCAGCAGGAGGCCCCATTAGCTAAAGTGGTGCTTCAGGTTAAGAACAGACCTCCAGAACGAATTAAGTTCTAAACTGGAGGTACCACAGTATAATGTATATGTATCATTATGTAAAGATTTCATATATGTATTGCAACATTAATAATAAAATAAAATAAAATAAAATAAAATAAAATAAAATAAAATAAAATAAAATAAAATAAAATTTAAAAGTCCTGTTTTAGGGGTGCCATTGCAATGGCAGAGCTTTGATGCTTACAATGTTCCTGGCAGATCTGTCCGGTTGGGCTTGATGTGCCCCTCCTCCCTCCTCCTTTCCTCATCTGCCATCCAAATCATTCTCTTCCTGGCTGTTTTTCACGAGGCAAAACACAGGCAGGTTCATTTAAGGTTGCCCCCCTCCCTTCTGCTTGACTCCGGCCGTGGCTGCTCTGCTTTGCCCCCTCTGCCACCCTGCAGGGGGGCAGGAAGCCCACATAACGCAGCATGAGGGGCCAGATTCAACCTCCCTCCTGAGAATCTCAATATTCTTCCTCAAAAGCAAGGGTCAGCAACCTTTTTCAGCCATGGGCCAGTCCACTGTCCCTCAGACCATGTGGGGGGCCAGACTATATTTTGAAAAAAAGTAGGATTGAATTCCTATGCCCCACAAATAACCCAGAGATGCATTTTAAATAAAAGGACACATTCTGCTAATGTAAAAACACGCTGATTCCTGGGCTGTCCGCAGGCCGGATTGAGAAGGCGATTGGGCCGCATCCAGCCCCCAGGCCTTAGTTTGCCTAGTAAAGGTAAAGGGACCCCTGTCCATTAGGTCCACTTGCAGATGACTCTGGGGTTGTGGTTCGCCAGAAGCGGCTTCGTCATGCTGGCCACATGACCCAGAAGCTGTACGCCGGCTCCCTCAGCCAGCAAAGTGAGATGAGCGCCGCAACCCCAGAGTCGGCCAAGATGGGACCTAATGGTCAGGGGTTGACATTTTGTGTGAATCATAAAAGTCGCCAAACCAAAAAAAGCAGTCAGGTGTCACCAACAAGAGCTAGCGTCGCTGTGGTGCAACGGATAGAGTGCTGGCTCTTGGCCAGGGAGCCCTGGGTTCAAATCTCTTCACTCAGCCATTAAGCTCTCCAGGCCAGTCACTAAATTTATGCAAAATTCATCTCACAGTGTTGCTGTAAGGGCAGAACGGGGGTGGGAAATGTTGGGTCTTCCCTGATTTTATTTTATTTTTTGAAGAAATGCCCCCCCCTCAATATGTGGTGAAGCTGTTGGTCATAGCAACTATTGAGGAAATGGCTCAATTATATTGCACAAGAGGCAATGTAAATATTAAAGCGTATCAAACACAAAGGCTGCGTCTTGTGATACATGCGAGAAATTCCCTTTGCTAAGACATAGAAGCCAAGCTAGATACCAAGAAGAACTAATTAGGAATTAGCTAATTAGAGGACTAATGAGTATGTTACACCCGGTCTCTAAAACAGGAAGAGAAGAAAAGAGGGAACTGAACCATACAATCCAATATATTAAGTATTGGGTTTCCCTGACTTAGGGGTCGGCTGCTGGCTGCCATAGGCAGTATTATTACCCCTTCTTATCCTTTGGGAGATACACATATAAATAAGGATTTGTATAGTATTAAAACTTCATAGGATTGTAGCAAATTCCAAGAGATGTGAATATTTGAGATTATAATTGAGAAGCACTTACACCCCTTCCCTTTCTTCATGTTGTTGTTGTTGTTGTTGTTGTTGTTGTTGTTGTTGTTGTTGTTGTCGTCAAATTAAATTTATATACCACCCTTCATCAAAAGATTTCAGGGCGGTTTACAGAATAAATGGTATTGTCCAGATTTGTATGACTTAAAAAGGGGAGTTGGGAGTGGCAGAGCCTTGTCCACTGACTTGAGCTCCTTGGAGGAATGGTGGAAATTATTATTATTATTATTATTATTATTATTATTATTATTATTATTATTAATACCCCGCCCATCTGGCTGGGTTTCCCTAGCCACTCTGGGCGGCTTCTAACCAAATATTAAAAATACAATAAAACATCAAATGTAATACTTCTGAATTTCGAGGGGAATAAATGGATTTCAGTCCTGCGGGCTAGCATTCAAAAATGTTATGTCAAAATTGTAAATGTTGGTGAATGAGATTCGCATGGTTCTGTTTCATCCCCAGCAGGAAGTACCCAAAAAAAAGAGAAAGGAGAAGGTGAGGGAGGGGCAAGGAGGGTCAAAGGTCAAGGAGGGGGTCACTGCCGGAGGGGAGGCCACCGCCAATATACAAAAGTCTTAAACACATACACCTGATGGATTCCCAAGGGAATCTTCAACCCTTGGCCTTGGCTGCGATGTTCCTCCTCTCCACTTGGAAGAGGAGGACCTTGGGAGATGGACCAGTGGGTGGGTGGGGAGAACATCCCTTGGACTTTGTGAGATTTTGAATATTTTGTTAAGGGAGGGGTGGCCATCTGGCCAGCAACATCACTGGCCACCTCACCATCCCTGGCTCTTGGGTCTTCTATTCATTTTCTATTCATTTTCTCAGACGGCAGGTGGACACCTTAACCATAAGGCAGCATTTTCTGCCTCACCCCCTGCCCCCCCCCCCAACTTGATTCCTCCTGGCACCACTTCCCAGGGGCTGAGCCTCTGACTTTGGCCCTTTGGGCTGGAGGCTTCTCTGCTTGGTATTATCCTGGCAACCTGAACAGTCCCCTGGGGACCCCGTACCTGCAACACCAGGCCTTTCCCTGGCGTTGCAGGTTGCAGGGTTCAGATCTCCACAGACCCCCCACTAAAGAGCTGCAAATTCTCTGGTGCAAAGGGGACCCCCCTAAACGAGGGACGTCCTTGCCCGTTTCCCAGAGGGGGCGCTTTTGACTAGGAAGGGATCAGAGGCTGGGTCTTGGCCCCAATTAGGGGTGCCAACTTGAATAAAATACAGTGGACGCTCGGGTTGCGAACATGATCCATGATGGAAGCACATTCGCAACCCATAGCATTTGCAACATGTGCACGTGTGGGTTGCGATTCGGCGCTTCTGTGCATGCGCAAAGCACGATTTAGTGCTTCTGTGCATGCGCAAGCGCTGAAACCTGGGATTAATCTGTTCCGGTGCTTCCGGGTTCGGTGCAGTGCGCCACCCGAAATCACACAACCTGAAGCATCTGTAATCCAAGGTATGACTGTATTGTGGGGGCCCAGGTAAGCCCTACCCTGCATAATCACACGCTATTCGAATGGCAATGCCCGTCAACTTAGAAGGGGCAGCCCCCTCAAATATTCTGGCCCCTAGGAGTAGGAAAGCAGGATTGGAAAGGGCTCCCCCTGCCGGCTGGACACGGGAGGCGCATGAGAGGGAGTCAGAGACACGTCTGAAGGCGGGACAGCTTCGTCACGACACCGGGGTTCTCCTGCACGCTTGGAGTACCTTCCAAACTGGGAGGGGGGGTCCCGTTGCCAGGCGAGGGCCCCCCACCTTCTTCCTCTGGGCCTGGCACACAGCTCCCCTCACCCCCCCCCCAAAAAAAGAGCATCCGCCCCAGCCTTACCCGTCAGGCTGTTGTAGCACTCGATCTCGGTGCCCTCGACCAGCGCCCGCTGCTCCTCGGAGAGGCGCTGCTGCCACCCGGCCCTCCGCAGCGGGCTGCTGCCCTCCTCGGCCTCGACTTCCAGCCCCTTGAGCTGCAGCAGCGCCCGGTGGTACTTCCCGATGGCCTCGCGGAACTTCTTCTGCTTGTAGCAGCGCCCGCCCTCGGCCTTGAACTCCACCGCCTGCCGGATCTTGGCCTCCAGGTCCGGCTGGGGCTCGGCGGCGCCCGCGGCGGCGGCAGCGGCCCCGCGCAGGTGGGCCCGGCCGCCCCCGACGGCCGCCCCTCCGCCGCTGCTGCCCCCTCCGCCGCCGGCCTGCGGGCAGCTCCTCTTATAGGGGCTGCGCTCGTCCATAGCCCCCCTCACAGGCCCATGCTCGGGCGCCTGTCTCCGCTGCACCAGCTGGAAGAGCGCGCTGTGCATCGACGGCGCCCCGGAGCGGAGCTTCAGCACCAGGGACAGCGCGCTAGCGGTGCATTGTGGGAAACTCCCTCCGCATCAGCACCGCCGGCCGGGCTGACCTCGGATGTCTCGGCGCCCAGCGAGGAGGCGGCGGCGGCAGGCAGGCGCCCTTCCGCTTGCAGGGACTGGGGGCGGGAGGGGGGGGGACGCAAAGGAAGGGAGGGGTCACAGGCAAGCCCCGCCTCCTCCGGAGTATGGGTGCGGGTGGGGTTGTGCCGGGAGCGCCGTTTCCTGGCGGAGGGTTTCTGATGGAGAAGCGCTGGAAGCTGCCTTCTGCGAAGAGCCAGAGTTGCAGTCTCGTAACGGGACACCCAGAAGTCATCTATTCCAACCCCTGCTGTAACCATGCCAGACCATGGCTGCCTAGAGGTCCAAGGCAGGGGGCGAGTGCCAGCCGTTCCTGGAGAGGCTGCCAGGAACTGGAGCCACCTGCAGGCAGACAGGTGGGGTAGCTCAGTTGGGAGACTCAATCTCAGGGCCATGGGTTCAAGTCTCACGCTGGGCAAAATATTCCTTCGTTGCAGGGGGTTGGGCTAGATGACCCTCGTGGTTCCTCCCAGCTCTATCATTCTATGATTCTATAATACCAGCCCACATCTGCAAGGGAATTGGCTCCTTCTGAGTGGGAAGAATATTTATCCAGCTCCCCTGCTAGTGATGTCTGAAGAGCAATGCAGGAATTTTGACCAGAAAGATGGCAGAACATCACTTGTGACAGGCAGCTTGCAGTCACCCTTAGTGGACCATCAGTGTTACGGTCTCTGTATTGACAGTGGAGGAAGCAGTGAATGGGGGGTGGGGGGCAGAAGAGAAGGCTCATCAAGCCTTCAGACTATTTAATGCCTTCGTTTAAATTTGCAATGTTCTGTTTATTTTGCAACGTTTTACCATGAAAACAATTTTAAATCATAGAGGTAAGATTTGAAGTGGGGCCTTCCTGGGACATAGCTTAAACGCTTCACCACTGGGCTACAATAGAAGGGTGGGGAGAGATTCCCCCCACACCCACCACCCCTGCCAAGAGGGGCCTGAGATTCCGGCTCCACTTCCAAGGGAACTGACAGACCTTGCCATGAAGAGATAATAGGAGGAGCAAGAGAGAACAAAACACACTTTATTAAACACTTCCAGAGTCCTGTTTTCTTACAGTTATCTACTCTTTTTTAAAACCAATCTGTTAAGATTGGGGGGAGGCAGAAAGTGCCAGGGAGGGTGGGGTCACTGTGAAGAGATGAAGGAAGAAAGAGAGAGAGAGAGAGATAGATAGAGAGAGAGAGAGAGAATACCACTCCCACCTGAATTGTCTCCCAAGGATTCTGCTTGGGCTCCTGGCTCCATCCCCTCCCCTCCCCACCTGAAGGCTCTGGTCCACCCCACCCCATGCTTCTTCCATGGACCAGGCCTGGGAAAGGTCCTCTCGCCCTGCAATGGGTGCAATGGGCCCTACAGGCAGACCCACAGCAGACCCCTCTTCATGGAGTGGGGCTTCCCAGGAAGCAGCTCAGGTACTCCGAGGCTGTGATGGCGGGGCTGGTGCTGGTGCAGAGCTTTTGAGGCCGCGAGTATTTCAGGAAAGTGGCGCGGAGGGTGGAGCTGGGCCCCCGCAGGGCAGCCTTGGCCATGGGAGGGTGCACTGCTGACAGCTCAGACTCACTGCAATGAGAGAGAGGCAGAAAGGGAGGCAGCCATGCTTCTGAATGAAGGAGGGAAGAGTGCTGTTCTGGCATTCAAATCCTGCTTGCCCGTTTCCCACAGGCAACTCTCCTGCTGCTGTGAGAACAGGATGGTGGACTAGATAGGCCCTTGGCCTCATCCACCAGGGGGTTGGACTAGATGACCCACAGGGTCCTCTACAATTATATGAATCGATGACCTCTGAACAGCTGGCTAGCCAGCCAGAGAGCATCACTGCAGCAAAAAAGGAGCCAAGAATCACAGGCCAGGCGCAGAACTCCCTGTAAAAGCCAAGCATCATCACCCCATAAGTCCCTGCAGCAACCCTGACACAAGAGAGTATCACCCCCATAAGGGGCTAAGGCAGAGGGGGCAGCTTGCCAGAGCTGTGGGATGTGAAACATGTTTACACATGGGGAGGAATGTTTGTCCAGCCAACAGGTAAACTTCCTGTTTCTTTCTGGGCTGGGACAGGCTTCTTCTGCATGTGACTAGAGGTGGGCGTGGCCTCACCTGTGCAGGTAATGACAAAAGCACAGGGCAGGGCAGCCATCTCTCTCTCTATGATTACATGCATCAAAGAAGCAACATCTGCTTAGCCAAAGATGCTTCCAGCCAAGAGAGGACAAAGGGACTGTCTCCTTATGAGATAGTTTCCAGGTGTATGTTACTTTTCTAAGCTAAGTCTGCCTTCTGGGATCCGATTGTGAACAGAATGTGAGTAAACTCTTTTTATACTTTTATAGAGGACTGTGTTGTGTCTTATCTTTTATGAGGAAATAAGGGGAAAATACCAGAACAGTTATTATAGAGGCTTTAGCGAGCCTGAGCAAACACATCCGCTGCAAGTTTAAAAAGGGGACTGTTACTCTGCTAAATTGTGAACTTGTTAATACAAGTTGGAAAGGCTATAATCAAACAATCTCTCCTGCATCCCTGAACATTCTCACAAGAGCACACTCTCCCACTCAGCAGTGAGGCAAGATTTGAGCAGGGGGCTTCCCGGCCCACCCTGAGAGAGAAAATATCGTCACCCTTCATGCACCACCTACGGAACCCCCTCCCACAGGAGTCAGTGATGCTTCTGAGTAGCAGGTGCTGGGGTGCTTGTGGGGTTCCCCAAATGACCGCTGGCTGGCTGACCGCTGAGAGACTAGGCTCTGGGAAAGGATGGGGCAGCCAGGCTCTTCATAGGTTCTTAGAATCTTAGCACTGTAGAGTTGGGTCATCTGGTCCAAACCCCTGAAATGCAGGAATTTCAGCTAAATCGAGAACAATAAACTAAAAAGGGCATATCAGGCCACTTTCCAAGACTGAAATATATTGGTGACTTGGCATAAGCCTCTAGAGTGGAAGCTTGGAGGCCTGAGAAGCAGCTTCTGAATCCTAGAATTACAAAACCTATTCATAACCGAAAAGTCTTTGTCCTGTTGGCATGAATTCCGGCACAGAGAATCGCCAGCCTCCCAGAAAACACGCCGGCAGGTGGGCTCCTCCTGTGCTGCCTCCTCCCCCCTCCCGGGGGGTCCAGGGGTCTGCTCCTACCTGTACGAGTGGAGGTTCAGGGCACCTTCCTGGAGAGCATCCCAGAGCCTGGCGCCCTCTTCTGGCAGCACCCTCTGTGCCAGGCCCAGGGCAGCCAGAGAGAGCTGTGCGGGCTCAAAGCGCAGGCAGTCGCAGTCCGCCAGAGAAAGCTCCAGGAAGTACATGGCCAAGAGGAGCACCTGGGGGGAGGGGCAGGAGGAAGAGCAAGTAGGGGGAAGGGGGACCCAGGAGTCCTGCCCTCAGCAGCCCCTGCCCTCAGGTCAGGCCAGGAGCAGGAGGCAAGCGGAGGAGCAGCAACATCCTTGACTCTGAGCATGTGCAGAAGCTGCACTCGGGGAGGAAAGGGTCTGGCTTCTGATGTAGCGATCAGATGGGATTACTGTGAGGAATTATGAAACATGGAGCAAGCCATTGTGTCCGCAATGAATGCATCGCGTTGACTGGGTTTCATTCATTGACAATAATTTCTGATCAAATCCCACAAGCCTCTGCACCTCTGGCATTTTTCCTTTACTGCCCATTTCTCTACACCTGACAGGCACGTATAAACATTCTGAAACACAGGCCAGTTGCTTCATCAGGCATCCTCAGTACATAAAGATAGTAGGTTGCTTTGACGTAGTTTAATCTTTAGATAGATCTTAAGGGCCAGGAAGAGAGTTCACAAGGAGATGGTAAACACTGCCATCCTGCCTCTCCTGTTTATTCCTATTTATGACCTCCGGGGTTTCCTAAAAGCATTCCTCCTTGCTTCCTCTTGCCGATCGAAAGGTCGGCGGTTCGAATCCCTGCGGCGGGGTGCGCTCCCGCTGCTCGGTCCCAGCGCCTGCCAACCTAGCAGTTCGAAAGCACCTCCGGGTGCAAGTAGATAAATAGGGACCGCTTACCAGCGGGAAGGTAAACGGCGTTTCCGTGTGCGGCTCTGGCTCTGGCCAGAGCAGCGATGTCACGCTGGCCACGTGACCCGGAAGTGTCTCCGGACAGCGCTGGCCCCTGGCCTCTTAAGTGAGATGGGCGCACAACCCCAGAGTCTGTCAAGACTGGCCCGTACGGGTAGGGGTACCTTTACCTTTACTATGCATGCTAAGGGACGCAGGTGGCGCTGCGGGTTAAACCACAGAGCCTAGGACGTTGCTCGGTCCCTGCTCCTGCCAACCCAGCAGTTCAAAAGCACCTCAAAGTGCAAGTAGATAAATACCTCCAGCAGGAAGGTAAACGGTGTTGCCGTGTGCTGCTCTGGTTTGCCAGAAGCGGCTTAGTCATGCTGGCCACATGACCCAGAAGCTGTACGCCGGCTCCCTCGGCCAATAAAGCGAAATGAGTGCCGCAACCCTAGAGTTGGTCACGACTGGACCTAATGGTCAGGGGTCCCTTTACCTTTATTATACATGCTCAAGTAGGAAATAGTTTCTTTGTAGTTTTAACTTTAACTTTGTCCCACGTGGGTTTTTTTGAAATGCTCAAAGGAAATCTGATTGGTTCTTACGAACACAGTGTAAAAAGTTCTTTTGTGAATAAAACGACCTGGGCCGAGGGGTGGACAGGAATTATTATTATACGCACTCCTCCCAGAGTCTTGCTGGTCAAGCCTCATGTGTATTTTATTAATCAGGGTCCAATCCTTTCTTGCTTTGGGAACGCTACATCCTGAGCCCCAGAATCTCTTTAAGAGGGAGAGCGAGGGGTCAGCTGTGGCCTGGGAGACCCCTGCCTGCCCGCCCGACACTCACCTTCCTGGCACAATGGCCCACTTCTGCCAGCAGGTGCAGCAGGTGGACAGGGTTGGCATAGTGCAGCTCGAACTTCAGGCGGGCCAAGATCTTGCGCTCCATGCGCAGAAGCTCCTTCTGGTTGAATGAGTCCTCCATCATGAAGCAGAGCTGGGATGGCTGGAGGGAGGGAGAGGAGAAGGAGAGACAACGGCAGCAAGGGGTGGGTGGGTGGGTGGGTGGGCAGTCTCCCTCGCAAGGCTGTTTTTAAGCAGCGGTTGGGTGGCCACCTGCCAATGGGTGCTTCAGCGGCGGTTCCTGCATTGCAAGGGGCTGGACTGAATGACCTCTGGGGGTCCCTACCAACTCTACGATTCTTTGCCTCTGTGATTGCATTTCCCTGGCTACTTTCCATTCAAGTGAATCCCAAAGGGGCTCACAAACAATAAGTGACAGCAACGTGACAGGACATCACAAGTACAGCATAGATCCCATGATCGTCGGCGAAACAAGTAAAACCCAAGAAACAATATTTAACAAACTACCAACTAAAAAAGAATAAGCCAAACTGTGAAATATAAGCAGCGGTTTCATGAAAGATTTAACGGTAGCGGGGTTTGGATAGTCAAAATATGTGTGTGATAAAACAGCTAAAAAACAAACATTACGAAAGGAGGGGTGGGAAATCAAAAAGTAACTTTGTATGTCAAAAGAAAATGTTTATGATGATAAATGCTTTGAAATACAGTGGGAGACTTATTAAAAATGATATAGGTAAAGGTAAAGGGACCCCTGACCATTAGGTCCAGTCGTGGCCGACTCTGGGGTTGCGGCGCTCATCTCGCTTTACTGGCTGAGGGAGCTGGTGTTTGTCCGCAGACAGCTTCCGGGTCATGTGGCCAGCAGGACTAAGCCGCTTCTGGCGAACCAGAGCAGCGCACGGAAACGCCGTTTACCTTCCCGCCAGAGTGGTACCTATTTATCTACTTGCGCTTTGACGTGCTTTCGAACTGCTAGGTTGGCAGGAGCAGGGACCGAGCAACGGGAGCTCACCCTGTCGCGGGGATTTGATCCGCCAACCTTCTGATCGGCAAGTCCTAGGCTCTGCAGTTTAACCCACAGCGCCACCCACGTCCCTTGCAGGTCACATATATGTGCGAATAAAACCATATTTCACAAAGACACCGCAGTCTCTGCTGTGCCTTTTGTCCCAGAAGGGAACGTGGACCATGGAAAGTATGGCCCACCCACCCCCAACCCCTGGGATCTTGCAGCCCTCATGGTGATGAGAGCAGTGTGTTGACAATATGATAATAAGACATTTATATTTGACAAAGCAATATTAACAACATAGCAACTAAAAAAAAAATAAGCTGGGAAGCAATGGGAGAGGTGCCTGTCTCAGTCTCCTCCTCCTCCTGCCCTGGGCCTCCCTGCCCACCCCCCACAAGGTGCTCATTTGCAAGAACGCTGGGCTGTGCAGGAGAGGGGCTGACCCCACAGCCTGGACCCCCTGAGCTGTGCAGGATCAGCCCACTAAAGGAAGCCCCCCAACCAAGGCCACAGGCCAGCCACAGATATTCAGTGTGAACAGCCCCCTTGACCAGGCACAGAGTTTCAACTGCCTCTCCTAGAGGTGGGAGTCTAGGGCAGCCCCCCTCCCCGGACCGGGCACCAGAGCCTCCCCCTCCCACCTGCGGCCTCCTGCTCACCTGAGGGCAACTGCTCTCCTCTACCTTGCAGGCCAGGAAGAGGCAGGTGGCAGCCAGGAGCTGCAGGGTGGAGATTCGCACTCGGCCCGCTTTCAAGTAGGCGTTCAAGAGGTAGACGGCCAGGAAGAGAGTCTCGTCCGCCAGGGCCAGGTATTCCTGGGGGGGTGGGCAGAAGCAGGATTAGACACAACTTTCTGCCACAGAGCTCCTCCTTCCCCTCGTCCCTTCCAACTCTTCAGCTCTGTGATTCTATGACTTTGGGGCCACCATTCCCCGATATCCTGCCCCACAACAAAGGCTCCACGAAGCCACCAACGCTTGCTTGCTCCGAGGACCCCCTGGCAACCCCCTTTGGTGCAGAGGTTTGCCTCTCCAGCAAGGGGAGGGAGCCAAACCTGCCGCCCCTCCCATTCTGCCACCTGAGGTGCCTGCCTCACCTTGTCTCATTGCAGAGCCGGCCGTGGATGCCTCCCTGCCCACCTGAGTCTGCTGCAGGGGAGAAGACATTGGGGGGGAGGGTTCCTGCTAGTACCTACATGCACTTGCACCAGCCAGTCGATGATGAGACCGCGCATCTCCCCCGTCACAGACCTGGGCATGTCAAGCCCCCGGAAGGCATAATGAGGCTGCTTCTGCTGTGGGGAGGAAAGGGGGAGAAAGGAGCCCTGAGGTTGCTGCAGCCCCCCTTCCCTTCTTCTCATAAACCCCCGTCCTTTGGGAGAGGACAAAGCAAGGGAGCTGTGACAGCTGTCACTCAGTAGAACAGGAGGCTCTTAGGGCTCTTAGGGCCCTCGTATTTACGGGACCGCCTCTCCTGGTCTGCCCTGCAGAGGACTTTAAGGTCCATGAATAACCATAGTTTAGAGGTCCTGGGCCCTAAGGAAGTCAGATTATCCTCTGCCAGGGCCAGGGCCTTTTCAGTGATGCGTCCGACCTGGTGGAATGCTCTGTCCCATGAGACCAGGGCCCTGCAGGATTTAACCTCCTTCTGCCGGGCCTGTTAAGACAGAGCTATTCCGCCTGGCCTTTAATTTGAATTCAGCCTGATCTTTTATTTTCCTTCTCTTCCATCCCCTTTTTATGAAGATTACCTGCTCTGAGACCCCACAGCTAATTCTCCCCTGGTCTCCTCGCTGGCCCAAGTAGGACTAATTCAGCCAGCTAGCCCTGGTGACTATCCAATGTTTATTGGATGGATTTTCCCCAAATTGATTTCTGAATTTTGAATTTTATTGTTATTCATGTTTTTATACTGTATTTTACGCTGCTTTTACAATTAAGTGTTTTAAATTGCTTGTTAGCCACCCTGAGCCCGGTTTTCTGCACCGGGAAGGGTGGGGTATAAATAAAAAAATATTATTATTTATTATTAATCTGAGGGTCGTAGGTTTGAGCAAGATTCCTGCACTGCAGAGGGTCAGTCTAGAGGACCCTTGGAGGTCCCATCCTACTTGACAATTAATGTGGATCTGTTAATCCCACCTTCCTGGTGGTAAGACCTGTTTGACAGCTGAGCGGTGGTGGTGGACTCCCCTTCATTTGTATTTTTTTTTTTAATAAATATTTATTAGAGTTTCCAAATTAATACAAATAAGAAAAAAAAGAAAAAAGAAGAAGAAAAAAAAATACACAAAAAGTAACAAAAATACAAAGATACAAAATTAAAAAACAGTTAAAACAAATATAATTTCCATTACTTATTTCCATTAACTTGTTTCCCAGACCTCCTCTCACCTCCCCCTTTTGTATTCCAGTTCAAATTCTTAACTCAGCAAATCCTTATTATAACTTATTATAACTTATTGCTCAACCTTTACATTACAGCTGGTAACCACTTAATTTCTGTCCAACATCCCTCTAATGTCCATTAATTTTGCAATGCCTCTGCAAATAGTCTTTAAATTTCTTCCAGTCTTCTTCCGCCGACTCTTTTCCCTGGTGACTCCCCTTCATTTGTAAATGGAGGCTGGATGGCCATCTGTCATGGGTGCTTTGGGTGACATTCCTGCACTGCAGGGGGTCAGACTATAGGACCCTTGGAGGTCTCATCCAACTCTAAAATTCTGAGTCCCTACCGGCCAAGCAAGGGGCCTTTGGGAAGCCCCCATGGCAGGGAGAGAGGACAACAGCCCCACCCAAATTCCTCTGAGAGAGGTCATCCCACAGGGGCCTCTCTTGGGAGGAGGGGATTCCAACACTGGTCCTCAGGATGGAAGTCACTGTTAGGATATGGTTCCGTTCCACCTTAAAAGGCTACAGGCATGACGTTTGTGTATCACATGCCTGTTTACTTCCAGCTCTTGCTGGGAACTTCCATTGCATGTAGCTTTTGATATGCGGCTGTTTTGCTGGATATGAAGGCAAGCGGTCATGTTTTCCTTTGTTCCTGAACTAAGCTGAATAAAGCTGTAAATATGCTCTCTCTGTCTGCTTCTTCCATTGTGGAAGATTTATACACCCTGCTGAAAGGGTGTGCACGGGTCTTGGAACGTATCTGAAGCTCATGTCGCTAATTTACTGATGCTGTTCCACGGGAGACCGGTGATTGTTCGGAGCCAGCTGGGGGCCCGCCTGATGCCCCCGTCTCCCTGGCAGTATTCCAACAGTCACCCCCCCCCTCCAACTTACCATCAGGTTGCTGAAGATGTCATAGGCATACTCCTTCTCCAGACCCATGCCCAGCCGCAACATGGCTTGCGAGAGCTCCTCCACAAGGACCTCAGAGGCGGGAGCAACTGGGGTGGGGGAGGAAAGAGACAGCCGCTGTGCTGCGGTTTGGCTCGCTCACCTGAGCTCTCTGCAAAGCACCCGGCTGCTTCTACATGTTGCTGTGCCAGATGCAATGGGTTGAGATGAGACTGGGTGCAAGGCCCGCCCCCCCCCATGCCTGAAGGACCCTGTCGTGGGACAAGGGGAGCAGGGAGATGGGCAGTGCCATATTGGGGCATCAAGTCCATATTTCTACTGAAGGGAGACTTGCCTCCAGTCTCAATGATGTGTTTGGGACGCATGGCGGTACGGAAAAAATCTGTCTTAGAAACTTTGATTGAAGAGCTTCCAAAGTGCTAAGGTGGTTACCAGTCCAAATCTGAGCCCCGTATAGTAGCTGTGCTAGGGGTTTAGCTTGGAAGACTTTGGCAAGGGCAATCAGAATAAGGGCCACTAACTGATGGCTGATTCAGGACTTTAAATTGTGCTCTTGCATCAAATTCCCTTTTTTGCATATACTGTAATGTTTTACTGTTGCTATGGCCATTGGCTAAAGAGAATAAAGTTTTCTCTTCTCTTATCTTCAGGGCTTCACCATTTCCAGACACTTTGGTAAGAATTAATGGGCTTTTTGGATTAGGACTACTTAAAATTCACAGCCTGTGGAGAGGGGGAAGCAGTAGGCAGTAGGCAATATGGGAAGTGTCCCCAGGCCCACTCTTGTTCCCTCCCCATCAGGCCTCCCAACTTTTACCCCATCCTGCAAACTATTTTGCCTGGAGCTCCCTTACCTCTTTGCAAAGCCGGCTCTGCTGAGGTCCTGGGGCAGACAGCGCCTGGCTTCTCAGAAGCAACATCCCTCTCATGACTCCCGGGGACCTTCCGCTGTAAGAGAGATTTGGGGTGCGGTGGGGTGGGGGCCAATTGATGGAATGATTGCATTTTTATCCCGCTTTTTTCCCTCCAAGGAGCTCAAGGCGGAGTAATGTTTCAGGTTAGGCTGAGAGGCACTGGCTGTCACCCAGGCCAAGTGGGGATTCGAATCCTGGTCTCTCCCAGGTCCCGGGCCAAGACTCTCAACCACAGCACCAGAGTTTGGCCGCAAGAGCACTAGATTGGACCTGTGACCCCCGCAGAAGCAGAGCAGGGCTCCGTGAACCAGCTCCTCCATTTTAAAACGCCTCCTCAGAGCCTTGCAGCCTGGGATTGTGAGCAGAGGCACAACTGGGGCCACCACCAATGTGCCAGTGTGGTGTAGTGGTTAGAGCACTGGACCAGGACCTGGGAGAGACCAGGGTTCAAATCTCCAGCTCAGCCACGACGTTCACCTTGGGTTCCAGTCGCTGCCTCTCTCAGCCTGACCTACCTCACAGGGTTGTTGTGGGGGTTAGATTATGGTTACCAGATTTTTTTCAATGAATCCGGGGACACTTTTCCCCCCGAAGCTGAGTAGCAACAGGGAGTCAGTAGTGGGGATGGTGAGGCAAAAGACCCTTGGCCCAAGCACACATGCATATTGCATAAAGGTGCAAAGCCCTTCTTTTGCGCCTGTGAAACATAAATGCACAGAGTTTTTTAAAAAACTGGGCAATGGCTGCTCCCCCGATCTGTCAAAACAAAGGGGACAGGAGATTGGGGGAGGCTTGGGAGTCACGGGTGGGCAGTGCGCCGTTGCCCAGTTTTTAAAAAACTCTGCACATTTATGTTTCATAGGATGTGAAAGAAGGGCTGTGCACCCTGCCCGGCAGAGAAACCGCGTGCCTTGTGCCCCTCCTGGAAAACAGCCGCCTGCCCAGAACTCCTGAGCCCCCCCCATCAGTCAAAACAAAGGGGGAAGGGGGCAGGAGATCTGTACCGCTGGATGTCCCCGGTTCCCTTTTGGCAGTGGCAGTGGCAGTCAGCAGCCTGGAGCCAGCCAGAGCCAACTGCGCTACCAGGCTGGCTCTGGGCTGCTGAGGCTGCAACGTTTCCCGGGGACAGATTTGCAAATCCGGGGACTGTCCCCAGGAACATCTGGTAACCCTAGGTTAGATGAGGAGGGAACCACCTGGAACCCTTTGGAGAAAAGGCTGGGATAGAAACGCAGTGGACAATAGGTGTTCTAGCTGGCTCACGTGGTCACTTGATGCCCCAATACACGTGGCAAATGTTCAGCCCCTGATCTCCTATCTTCCGAGGGTGTTGCAGGGGAAAGAGACAAGAGGTCTGCGTTGCTCACCTCCCATCTTTGGGACTTTGCATTTCTCAGAACTTACCTCTGCAGTGCCAACACCCAGCTGAAAGTAGAGGCTGTTTGTTTTTGAGCATATGCAAAGCATATGCAAAGCGCCTTTACCTCCCTCCCTCCCACGGCAATGACTTCCAAGTGAAGGTCAGTGCAGAATCTGCAACAAAATCTTGCAGCGTAGTCTAAGAGGGCTGATCCTATTTGGGGCTTCAGCCGGTCAGAAATATTCTCCCCTCTGGGATATCCTTCCCCCCCCCCCCTTCCAACCTGTCCCACCTCAGTTTTCTTTCCCAACTGACACCCCACACCCCAAGGTACTGGGCGTCCTCAGTCCTCCTCCAGTTCTTTGCTTGCAAGGCGCGTGTTGTTGTCCCGTAGGCTTTTTTGTCTGAAGGTCTGCTGTGCTTCTCTGCGCCCCCTACTAAAACCTTGAACCTTGGGGGCTTCAATCCTGCTGGCACTCAGCACCCAAGTTCACTATTAAAGGGAGCCGGAAATGGGTGCTCAAAGCTAAGTAATGACATCATTGCTTCCAGGTGAGCCAGTGGGGGGGGGGCAGCTTCAAGGCTGCACCTCTGCCCCCCACTCTGCAAATGTTTCCTGTCTTCTAACAATGCACCCCAGCACCCCCTGGAAGACCCACCTTCCTGGATCCTTTTTCACTGCTCAGTCCTTTGTTGTTCTTGCTTTTCAAAGGCTCCCTTTTCTCGTCTGCCTAAAATGGAACGTATTTAAGGGAGGAGTTAAAGGGGCAGAACTCCCCCACTTTGGTTTCTGCCCCCCCCATCAGCCCCCACATGGGCTTTTGCCAAGGAGCATCTCGGACAAAGTGAAGGTCACAGGTGTGACCACGAGCAAAATGTGGGAAGTTAAAACTCAGCCGCTTCAGAGGTGGGATTTTTGGGTGGCAAATGTACCCCCACCTTCGGCCTCTCAAACCCCAGCTTGAAGCCGACAGGTCACTGCAGCAACTTCTCCACCGAGGGGAGCAAAGAGAGAGGCCAGGATGGTGGAGAAAGCCTCCTTTGCAATGCTAGGAGGATGCTCTTCTGATAGAGAGCGCTCCTGGACATGTGAAGAGTGCAGGCCTTTCTCCCGCCACATCTGGGAATGGGTGGCAGGGCCTCTCAGCTCAGGGAACGCAGTTTCCAGTGAGGGTCTCTGTTAAGTACCCCCCAAGGGGCTAGCCTGCTGTGGGAGGCAGGTTCTGCAGACACCGGTCCAAACAGAACAGCGCTCCCCCCGAAAAACAAACCAACCCCCACATCCACTCAGGGGCCTTTCCAAAAGCTACATCTCTTTGGGGAGGGTAGAAAGGGAGAAAATGCAGGGAGACCAAGGACCCCACCCCAAACCCTCCTGCCCCCCCCAGGAGCCCCCACCACAAGAGCAAACCAACAAACTTGCAGTCTGCCAGGATCTCCTGTCTTGAAAGGCGGTGGGCTTGGCCTGCACACCCCACATGGTCCCCGGAGGAGGAAGGGCTAGGAAGGAAGGTCAGCTCTGCTGGGGTGTGTCAGGCCCAAGTGAGCTGCAACTCCAGCTGTGCTTAATTAGCAAAAACTAGCAAAGACAGACCCAGTGGGCAGGTCTTAGGCAGCACGGGCTCCCATCCTGAAAGGGGCCGGCCCTCCCCAGTCACGGGAGGTCAGCAGGGCCAGAGGTGCCTTTGCTGCCATAAACAGACACACTTTAATGTTTAAATGTTGTAATCTTGTTTTTAAGTTGTATTTCAACCGTTTTTATACCTGGTGTCAGCTGCCCTGAGGCTGGTCTTGGCTGGGGAGGGCGAGGTATAAATAAAAATTATTATTATTAATTATCCATGGAGGAGGCTGTTCATGGAAGCCTAGAACCATGGAGCTGGATCAAATAATAATGTTGTTTACAAAAAGGAAAGGGGTGCATGCTTAAGTATGTTTACTAGGAGAGAAGTCCCACTGGGCTGAAGCTTACCTGTAGTCAGCATGTTTATAATACCCATTTTATTATTTGTACCCCAGCCGCTCTGGGATTGGGCAGCAGATTCAAGCATTCTTTTAAACCGACTGGTCAGTTCAGTCTGCATGTATTGTGCATTTTGGAAATAAGAGTTCTGAAGGCAGCAAGCATTTTTTTTTTTTTTTTAAGCTGCTTAATGTCTATATCACAATTAGAAGAGGCATCATCTTCTTCAGGAGCAAAGGTTGAAGGAATGGCTCTTAAAGAGTTGCCCAGCACCTGCTGATTACTGGTACTATAAGCATGTATACTGAAATTAATCAACTTAAAAAAAAAAATGTTTAGCCTCAGACATACAGGAATGCCATTTTAGTCCATTAATTTTCAACTACAATTTGTGTAACACTGCACATGGGGGCATTCTGGGTTCTCTTACTGCTCTGGCCTAAAACGATGAGGAGCTCAGCTTAATGAAAATGACAGGCAGGCAGGATCAGGAATTGCAAGAGAGGTAACATCTCTCCTCAAACACCTCACCCAGCAGCCAACTTTGGCTACCTGCATGGCCGGGGGCAAGAGGATATCTTCAGACTTCCCCCAAAGGACCAGATGTAAGGTTGGCCCTGTTGTTTAGTCGTGTCCGACTCTTCGTGACCCCCTGGACCAGAGCACGCCAGGCACTCCTGTCTTCCACTGCCTCCCGCAGTTTGGTCAAACTCATGCTGGTAGCTTCGAGAACACTGTCCCACCATCTCGTCCTCTGTCGTCCCCTTCTCCTTGTGCCCTCCATCTTTCCCAACATCAGGGTCTTTTCCAGGGAGTCTTCTCTTCTCCTGAGGTGGCCAAAGTATTGGAGCCTCAGCTTCAGGATCTGTCCTTCCAGTGAGCACTCAGGGCTGATTTCCTTCAGAATGGAGAGGTTGGATCTTCTTGCAGTCCATGGGACTCTCAAGAGTCTCCTCCAGCACCACGATTCAAAAGCATCCATTCTTTGGCGATCAGCCTTCTTGATGGTCCAGCTCTCACTTCCATACATCACTACTGGTTTGGCCCAGGAGCATCTAAACCAGGGGTCAGCAAACTTTTTCAGCAGGGGGCCGGTCCACTGTCCCTCAGACCTTGTGGGGGGCCGGACTATTTTTTTTGGGGGGGGGGAGAACAAATTCCTATGCCCCACAAATAACCCAGAGATGCATTTTAAATAAAAGGACACATTCTACTCATGTAAAAACACACTGATTCCCAGACCGTCCACAGGCCGGATTGAGGTGATTGGGTTGGATCCGGCCCCTGGGCCTTAGTTTGCCTACCTATGATCTGGCATCTGGAGAACCAAGGAATGGGGAAAGTGAGGGCTGGGTGTATAAGCAGAGCAGAAATACCCTTTTGGTTAGGCATCATTTCGCAAAATGTTGAATCCTGTCTTCTCCTGTGGAAACAGGAGTTGTTGTGGGACGCAACTCATTTTATATATGCAAAAATTAATAAGGGTTTTTAATGGGGGTGGGTTTTTTGGAAAGTGTGGCTTGGCACTTGCATTTCTAAGGAAAAGCAGCGCGTGTGACACAAAACGAAGAGCAGGACACACCCTAGAAAGAAAAACAAAACCTTTTATTGCTCGTACCGTACAAATCCAAGGGCAGCAGAGGGAAGGAGAAGAGGGAGGCACCGTGGAGACGCCCAAGGAAGGCCCCTCTCGCCTGGCACGCCTCCCCACAAAAGATGCTCCAGAGGACTTGCCTCTCAAGCGGAACTTATTTTACAAACTGAGTGGGTGAGCTCGGGGTGGGTGGGGAGCCAGAGCCTGCCCCCCCCCGTCCCCTCCGGGCGAAGAGAAGTGCCATCGCAGTCGCCTTCCAGCGCTGGAGAGAGAAATCGCAGATAAAAACACAGCACAGCAGCGGAAGGCAGGCGGTCCCAACTAAAGCCGCTGAAGAGGGTCAGTATTAAGTTAATAAACCTCAACTATCACAAACTACGGAAACTAAGTGGAAAAAAACCCTTTATTAACCCCCCTCGTCAAAGATTGTGTGTGTGTCTGTGTGTAACACCCCTCCCTCTATATCCAGGACCACCCCCTGAATTCTGTAGAACATACATCGCACAGGATTGGAAAGGTCCTGTAAGGTTATAGTCGTGATCCAAATATGGTTTCCTTGAGGGGAGAAAAGCTTCTTAAGTCATATTATAAAACCTTTAAGCACCTAAATGGAGGTTTCTAAGGCTGCCGGCGCTTTGGAGTCAGACGAGTGTCAAAGGCCTGCATTGAAATGAAAGGCCGAGTGGAGGGGGGTCAGAGGAGGCCAAAGGGGGCAGAAGGGCTCAGCAGCCCCCCACCAACCCCCCCTCCATGCTTGTGGGGAGGCAGCACCATTGCCATTCCCCCCCCCCCCGCCGCCCAACGATTCAGAGCGGCCGAGCCTCTTCTAGCCTGTGTCCACGCGGTGTCAGCAAGCTGGGCTTGCCAAGGCAGGGGTGGCACAGCAGCGAGGCAGGGGTACCCTGGAGAGTCACTGCGGGGGCCCACAGCCGTCCTACCCCCACCCCCAGTTGTGAGCTCAGGCAGCCTGCTGCCTGTCAACCCAGCAGGGGGACCCAGTTCCCTTCCCGGTGCTGGGTGGTGAAGATTCGCACCCGCTGCAGGTGAGGAATGGAAAGGGGGGGCCACGGCGGGAAGGGGCCAGGCCCCCAAGGCTCTTCAGAGAGGCTGATGGCCACTGAGCCCATTGTGGGCTGAGGTTCTGCCTTCCCCTCTGCTCCAGGCCCACAGAAACTAAAGGCAGCAAAAGTCACATTTTGGGGGAGGGCGTGGCTGGCCTGAGCCCAGGGAGAAAGGATGAGAAGTGCCATGGGGGGTGTCCCTCCCCCAGAGCCACCCACCTTTTGCGCCAGGTGAGTTTACATTCAACCGTATGCAATAGGAGGGGGAGAGCAGGCTGGGACCCCCCCCGCCAGCGATGGAAAGGCAGCCCTCTCCCCTCTGCGCATTGCCCCCACGGCAGGCATGAGGTAATGGCGGGGGTCCCGGCCAAGATCGCCAGGACCTTGGGCCAAAAGCCCCCCAGGAATGTTTCCCGTTGAAGCAGGGGACAGGAGGGGAGAGGAGGTTAAGGCTTGGAGAACTGGGGCTTGACCCCAGAAAGGCACCTCTGCTGTGGTGGAGGAAGGCGGAGGGCCGGCCCCACACCCCACCACCGTGGGCAATGAACCGGCAGGCCGCACGCTCCTTGCGGACCCCTGTCCTGGCACAGCAAAAGCAGCTCAGCCCACCTGGGTCGGGAGACCTCCCCCTGCCCGGGCTGGGACTCCGCAGCTGCCCACCTGGGCAGGAGGGTGCTGAGCTGGCGTGGGGCAGCCAGGGGAAGCCTAAGTGCAGCCACTGGAGAGCTTGACCTCTATGGAGCCTAGGTCGCCACAAGGTCATGAGGGGGCTTTGCAATGGCGGTCTGGGCGGGCTCCCTCAGCCAAGCCCCCCAACCCCAGTCTTGCTCTACTGGCCTTGGTCTACAATGGCCCCAAAAGCACAACGGGAGCCCTCATTCTCCCCCCAAACCCAGCCCTTTTGAGAGATGCTGCACCAAAGGAGGTCAAGTCAGGCCATGGGAGGGGGGCAAGGGACCATTCTGGAGGGAGGTCTCAGCTCCTGCCCCCCAATGCCGCCCCCCTCACAAGCCGCCCCTGCCCCAGCCAGGCTCCTGGAAACACTGCCCTCTTTTTGAGCCCCCTTCTCTGCAGATTCTCCCCCCACAATGCCATATGGTTCAAAGGAGCTGGTGGAGAACGAGGGCTGCTTTCTCGACCCCCCCCCCGGGCACTGCGATGCCCCCGCTCTGTTCCTTGCATTTCCAGAAAGGGGTAAGCAAAGGGTTCCCAACATTCCCGCCTTACGGTAGCCAAGCGAACCAAAAGCACCTAAGGGGCAACTGCCTCACCCATCTCCTGCAAAAACGAAAACACATTTGGTGGTGGTGGGGTTTGAATCCCCACTAAAAAGCTCATTATAGAAAGGGGTGCAGTGGGCTTAGCGTCAGTGAGGGAGGTGGGAACACCCAGTCTTTCACCCTGACCACCTTCCCCTCCCTGGATATTCTGCGGTACTTTTGGGGTGGGGGGCATGCGGAAAAGCCTTTCCCCAGCCGAGGGAGAAGCAGACTTGAAGAAGCAGAACCCGATGCACAGAGACTCAGGCACTGGCCAGTCCACAGGCCCTTTGCCCAGGAGCCACCCTCGCCCGGAAGAAAAGGAGTTCTGCTTGCAACATCCCTGTCACTCCATGCATCCCCACATTGGCCAAGGCGGTGGTGGTCTTGGCAAAGGAGCCTGGGCCTTGCTTCTGCTCTCCAGACGGGCACTGCCGCCGCAGCAGGCAAATGTCTCTGCCACCGGACCTCTGCCCTGCCGAGAACAAGGCAGCAGACTTAAGAGAGGGAGATTGAGAGATCTTGCCCAGGTAACCCCAAACGAAGCCACTGGGGAGGGGGGTGAGAGATCCGTCTGCACAAGCAGACACCCAGGGGCGCAGGCTCTCATGCCCAAACGGCAGTGCCAGCCCTCGGTTGCTTTAGCCCACATGCCTGTTGGGAGGGAGGGAGGGCACTAACAGTTGTGCCAGGACAAGCGCAGAAGGCCAAGCTGCCCCTGGACCAGCCATGAAAAGGACGGGGGAGAGGCTTGCTGGGGGCTGGAGGAGCTAGGAATCGCCCAGGGCCCGATCCCTCCTTCACTCTCCAGGGCTCCAGGCAGGCCAACGCTTTGCCCGCAGTCAAAGAGGTAGCAGCAACTGCTCAAGCCACACCGCCAGCGTTGAGGTGCAGCAAGGGAGGCTCCCCCAAGCAGGGAGGGAAACCCCGGGAGACTCCATGACCCTCCGAGGAGCCTGGGCTTCCTTTGGCCGCCCCCCACCCAGCCACGTTCCAGTGATGGAGGGCACCATGCAGCCCTCCCTGCCCCACAAGAGGATGACCAGGCTGGGGTGGAAGGGGAGGACAGTGGCACCAGCGGTGTGAGCCCACCTTGCCCTCCTCTAAAGGCCGCCCAAGCAGCAGTGGCACCCCCTCCAAACATCCCGAGAAGCCCCGGAAGAGCACCCAGGAACTGCACAGTTGCTTTCCAACGCTCAGAAAGGTGTGCCCCCCATCTCCCCCCCCAAAAAAAAACCCGCACTACTAGTTGGAACCATTGGTGACCCAGTCTGTCTCCACTGCGCAAAGCCTGGCTTGACAGGCCCAGTATTCACGCCTCCCCCCACAGCGTCCCTGGCCATCCGGCAAAGGGGGGGGGTCCAGCTCCCCCCCCCCCAGAAAACTTGTCTCTGCAGCACACGCTCCGTGTCAGTTTGCCCTCTGGGATTCCCCCAGGCTCTCCTGTCTCTCTTCCTCCAGTAACTCCCCGCCCCCCCACCTGGCTTCACCAACGTCCTGGCAGGGTGGGGTGGGGGGAGACGCACTTTCTCCTGCCCAGGGAGCTTTCCAAGCAAACATCCGAAAACAGCGCCCCCCCCCCAGTCAGGGCAGGGTGCAGATCCTTGAAAGTCGAGGAAAGCCTCCCCCAAGTCCATCTGCGCTAAAAACTTGACAACAGGTGGGGGAGAGGCAGCGGTGGCTCCTGTGGTCCAAGCGGATTCCTGGTGGGGAAGCAGGCCCCCCCCCCGTGCTGTTGCTGTCCTGGTGGGGGATGCTGTTTGCCCAGCCCCCCAAGTTGGGGCGCTGCAGGGCCAGTGAGATGGGGGGGCACCCTCCCCCTGCAGAGTGTCCTGGCGTCCTGCAAGCCCCGCCGTCGCTTTGGCGGGGGCACTGTAGGGGGAGTGCCGCTGCCCCCCTATTCCCGGATGCTGGCCGAGTAGGAGAACTGGGGGAAGTGGGTCCGCTGGTCAGCCTCTAGCGAGTCCAAGGTGTCGTCTGTGGGGGAAGAAGGAGGGGAGAGTCAGGTCAAAGGAGGTGGAAAGCTGCTCTTTGCCTGGGGCGCAAGCGGATTCAAAGCAACAACCCACTCCCAGCACTGCAAAAGGGGGGATCGAACCCTCAGCCCATTGGACTAGATGAGCCCTGGGGTGCCCAGGATTCTGTCACTCACATCGGTCAGGAGGGGTGATGGTGATGGACTGTGCTGTGAACTCGTCGTCAAAGTACCGGGTGTCGATCTCAGATGTCACCTGCGGCTTGAAGGGTGGGATGAGCTGGGGAGAAAAAGGGGGCCAAGCTCGCTTTGTGGTCCTGGTGCCACCCTGACCCCCCCTCACTCCCCCAGGCAGCTTGAGGGGCAGCTGAGGAGGCTCCCCTCCCCACACAACCTGAGTGGCTGGGGGTCAGGCGAATAAGTACTGTGTCTTCACGTCAGACGCCCCCTGTGCCACCCCCCCTCTCTCCTTACCATTTTCTGAACCACGTCCTGCCAGTTGATGGCGGCAAAGAAGCGGTGCTCCATCACCTCCCGGGCATCGTTGGGGCCGCCCCCCAACCTGTGGGCACAACAAAGGGGTCCTGTAACCACAGTAACAGCGAGGGGGGCACGCAAGATTTCCAGCGGGACTCCCTGTACCTGGGTGGCAGCATGAGGGGCAGTGGGGGGACAACTTTCTCTCGCTGCCCCACAGCCTTGGCATTATTCTGCGCCAGCCAAGCGCCCACTGGATATTTTGGACAGCAACTCCCATCAGCCCCCTGGATAGACGACCACAGGATACTTGTGGGCTTTGTCGTCCAAAGCACCGGCTAAGAAGCAGGTTGGCCTGCCCTCTTTCCAAGCCTCCTTTCTCCCGGAGTATAGCGCCTCCCCCCCCCAAACACCACCCCAGTCAGACCCTGCTCGCTTGTCACAAAAGAACTATGCAGCCAAAACCAGAGTTTATTTCCCTTGATGCGCAGTGCCCCACAAGCCTGGGAAGTGGAATTTGGGGTTCACTGCACTTCTCCATATCCCTTCTGGGGAAGGCTTCCAGGGCAGCTTACAAAGAGGCCACAATAAAATTTCATGATGATAACAATAACAATAGCCAAGCCACTCCGGGCGGCTTCCAAAGTATTTATATAAAAACATAGTAAACGTAAAAGTAAAGGGACCCCTGACCATTAGGTCCAGTCGTGACCGACTCTGGGGTTGCGGCACTCATCTCGCTTTATTGGCCGAGGGAGCCGGCGTACAGCTTCCAGGTCATGTGGCCAGCATGTGGTGAACCAGAGTAGCGCACGGAAACGCCGTTTACCTTCCCACAGGAGGGGTACCTATTTATCTACTTGCACTTTGAGGTGCTTTCGAACTGCTAGGTTGGCAGGAGCAGGGACCGAGCAACGGGAGCTCACCCCATTGCGGGGATTCGAACTGCCGACCTTCTGATCAGCAATCCCTAGGCTCAGTGGTTTAACCCACAGCGCCACCTGCGTCCCTATAAACATAATAAACCATTAAACCTTAAAAAGTTTCCGTGTACAATGCTGCCTTCAGATGTCGTCTAAAAGTCAAACAGTTGCTTATTTCCTTGACATATGACAGGGTGTTGCATAGGGCGGGTGCCACCACCGAACCAGGCCCCGTAACTTCGCTTCTTGCATTGAGGGAACTGCCAGAAGACCCTCGAAGCTGGACCTCAGTGTCCGGGCTGAACGATGGGGGTGGAGATGCTGAGGTCATTTCGGTAATCCCAACTACGAAACTAACCAACTCTATTTGAGTTATCCCTGTGCTAAATTCTGCTCTGCCACTTTGACTCCATGGCAGCACGACAGCTGCCCCCGCCCCCGGCCAGGCGGCCTCTTCCACACACAGAGGCAACGAAAAGCCCACCTCTGCTTGGGGTCCTTCTTGAGCAGCCCGGCCAGCAGGGCCTTGGCCTCAGGGCTGAGCGTGCGAGGGAAGCGGATCTCCTCCATGAGGATGAGCTCAAAGAGGCGCTCATGGTCTTGGTTGTAGAAGGGCAGGCGCCCACACATCATCTCGTACATGACCACGCCCAGCCCCCACCAGTCCACGGCACGCCCGTAGTCATTGTCCTCCAGCACCTGGGGGGGCAGGGAGGAGAGAAAAGCAGGGGCGGCTCAGCCAGGATGCGGAGGGGAGCCAGCCGGGTCAATCTAGGTGGCCCTTCCTTCCTTCCAATTGGTTTTCTCATATTACATTACAATACAGATGTAGGAAAGCCAACACCATTTCTTTCCCATCCCCCCATACATTTATATTTCCTCAAACCATCATATTATTCTTTTCTCCCTCCTCCCACTTCGCCCCCACTCGATTTCCTCCACATTTTACAATTTACACTAATCTTTGCATTCTACAATCTTCTCAAATTTCAGAAATAGACTGGAAAGAGAAGCTGCTGAATTGCAACTTATTACCAAACTTAAAACCATGGAGAGACCTGGTCTGAACAAAGACATTGGATTATTATCTCATTATACACGACAAAGCAATTTTTCACCTTCTCACCCCTTGCTTTTTCCTGTAAGACCTATTGCAGTCGTTAAGAGTCGTCAACAGGCTCATCACAGCTATCTGCCAATCACCCAATCCCACCACCCTTCTGAGTAATACCCCTCCCCACCTTCTCACTATATAGAAGGGTCTGGTGACTTCTGTTTCAGTGTATCTGAAGAAGTGTGCATGCACACGAAAGCTCATACCAAGAACTAACTTAGTTGGTCTTTAAGGTGCTACTGGAAGGAATTTTTTTATTTTGTTTCAAATTATCTATATATTCTTATTATCTTTCCTTACTAATTTTTCTTCCATCCAGTGCTTCACATTTTAATCTAGGAATGTTACTGTATCTTTTTTTTGAGCAATATTTTGCCATTTATTCATCAAAACATTTCCACTCCTTTTTAAATTTTTTGATTCGACTGATTTCTTATTATAGCAGTTAAAAAGTAAAGGGACCCCTGACCATTAGGTCCAGTCGTGGCTGACTCTGGGGTTGCGGCGCTCATCTCGCTTTACTGGCTGAGGGAGCCGGCGTACAGCTTCCGGGTCATGTGGCCAGCATGACTAAGCCGCTTCTGGCGAACCAGAGCAGCACACGGAAATGCCGTTTACCTTCCCGCCAGAGCAGTACCTATTTATCTACTTGCACTTTGACGTGCTTTCGAACTGCTAGGTTGGCAGGAGCAGAGACCGAGCAACGGGAGCTCACCCTGTTGTGGGGATTCGAAACGCCAACCTTTTGATCGGCAAGTCCTAGGCTCTGTGGTATAACCCACAGCGCCACCTGTGTCCCATTATAGCAGTTAATTTTGCCACAATTAAATATTCATTTAGTTTACAGATCCATTCCTCCTTTGTGGGTATAAATTGTGACTTGCATCTAGGTGGCCCTTCCCTGGCAGCCATGAAGGGGGCAGAAACAACTACTGCAATCAGGAGAGAGGCCAGCCAGCCACCCCCCCTAATCATCTCAGCCCTCGGTTTCCCCGGCCGTTTGGGCCGCTGGCCTTGCCCAGGCAAGAGCCCCCCCCCCCCGATACCTCAGGGGCCAAGTACTCCGGCGTCCCGCAGAAGGTCTTCATGGTGGCGCCGTCGCTGATGCCCTCCTTGCACAGCCCGAAGTCCGTGATCTTTATGTGCCCATCCTTGTCCAGCATGAGGTTCTCCAGCTGCAAGAGGCGCAGAGGCGAGTCAGGGGCGAGGCGGGGTGGGAAAGATCCTGCTCAGATGAGACCCGAAGAGGTGGGCGGCGGGAATGACGCGCTGGGAACAGCCAGAAGCAGCAGCAGCAGACACGCTGGACCTCAAGGGCAGCCAGCAGGAGAAACCATGCATTTCATTCCTTACCCCTGTAGGCTGACCCAGAAACCGGGGAGCCAACGTCTCCACCTGGGTCTGGAGCTGCTGCAATCGTACGCCAGAAGATTCCTGAACTGCACTGGGTTGGACTGGGTGGCCCCACTCTATGATTCTAAAGCAGATGTGGCCAAGCTCACAACTGGTCACATCCTACTTGGACTCCTGGCGTGACTCCAGGCTGTGTGGACAGAGCCTTTGTGCTGCCCTGGCTGCCAGCGTGACTCCAGGCCTTCAAAGGGCTGCTCTATCACTGTACACCACTTGGTGAAGTGCCCAGGATGTCTGCAAGGTGGGCATGATCCTGCTTGCCCATTGGTGGAGGGGCCAGGGGCTACAGTGGCCTTGAGTCTGGGATTGCCTTGCTCAGAAAGCCCACCTGCTGGCTTCTTCCCTGTGGAAAGGTGGAAAGACCTCAGTCCTTCCCTGGAGGTTTTTAAGCAGAGCTTGGTTGGCCATCTGCCATGGATGCTTTAGTTGAGATTCCTGCATTGAAGGGGGTTGGACTAGAGGACCTTCGGGATCCCTTCCAACTCTACAGTTCTACAATCCCCACACCAGGAGAAGGGTTTTGCTTTCAAGCCTGCTGGTGCTCTAGCTCAAATTCATTCTTCTGGCATTCTAACTATTTCATTGCATTCTGCTTTGAGGGCATTTGAGACTCCGTTGGTGGTTAAGAATGCTGGACTCGGATTGGGGAGAGCAGGGTTCAAATTTCTGCCTGGCCATGAAGCTCACTGCGAGTCCCTTGGGTGGGACAAAAAAGCAGCAACTGGTAACTTTGAAGGAGAATTTTAGTTTTAAAAGTACCATGTGCCACCTCCTCCTCCTAGAAGAGAAGAAGAAGAGTTTGGATTTGATATCTCCCCTTTCACTCCCCTTCAGGAGTCTCAAAGCGGCTAACATTCTCCTTTCCCTTCCTCCCCCACAACAAACACTCTGTGAGGTGAGTGGGGCTGAGAGACGTCAGAGAAGTGTGACTGGCCCAAGGTCACCCAGCAGCTGCAGGTGGAGGAGCGGAGACGCGAACCCGGTTCCCCAGATTACGAGACTACCGCTCCTAACCACTACACCACACTGGCTCTCCTACAGACCCTTCCCTCCCTACCCAGCTCAATGCTGTGGGCAAAGGCAAAACCTCTTATGGAAAAAGGAGCCCTATGCAGCTCCCCCCTCTCTCCATAAGAAGGCAGGACCTGCTTCTCACTTGGGCGCCTTCTGCTGAGGCCAGACCAGGTGTTCCGCGTGGGATTACCTTGATGTCACGATAGACGACGTCCCGGGAGTGCAGGTACTCCAAGGCGGAAACAATTTCAGCCCCGTAGAAACGAGCACGGTCCTCAGTGAAGACTCGCTCCCTCGAAAGGTGGAAAAACAGCTGGATGGGGAGGGAATTGAATTTTATTATTTCGGCCACAGACCAGTTCCAGCCCACATACAATATCAAGGAAGTCATAAAGCACAATAGGAATACAGTGGCGCCTCGCAAGACGAAATTAATTCGTTCCGCGAGTTTTTTCGTCTAGCGATTTTTTCGTCTTGCGGAGTGCGGATTCCCCGGGTATTAACGGCTTTAAGAAAAAGGAAGCAAACTCACAAGACGAAAAAGGGGAAAAAGGGAAATACGTCTTGCGAAGCACCTCGAAAAACGGAAAACCCTTTCGTCTAGCGAATTTTTCGTCTTGCGAGGCATTCATCTTGCGGGGCACCACTGTACATTTGAATTTGCAATTAGGTATAACAGGGACAAGACAGATATAGCAACAGTTAAAAAATATATAAATTAAAATTTAGTCACTAACATATAACCTAAAATTATCCTTTGAATCATTATGATAGCATAGCTTGTTGTCGGGGAGGGAAGAGGGACATCTGGAAGGTGAGCAGCAGGAAGAACGAAGGACGGCAGCCGACAACGGCAATTCTCTGGGGACCCCAGGGCCACGGGTGCAACTGTGCTCAGCCACGCAGCCCCTGTCAGAGCGCGACTGTGTCCCTCTCCCCCCCCCGCCAAAGCAGACACTAACCTCCCCTCCGTTGGCATACTCCATGACGAAGCAGAGGCGGTCGTTGGTCTGGAAGGCGTACTTCAGCGCCTGGAAAAGGCAGTTCACAGAGTTAGCAGCCTCCTATTATTATTATTATTAAACTTTAGGTGCAGAAGAAGCATCAGCAAGCACCCAGCCCCTCTCACTGAGCCTTCCCAGGCAGCTGCTGCTGACAGGTCTTGTTTGTGTGCTTCCCAAGACAAAGGAAAGGAATATGGGACCATCACAGCCTATGCACTTCTATATTGTGCAGTTTTAACTGTACGCAGGTGACAACCACCTTGTTGAAATCCTTCAAGATAAATGCATGCAAGGTAGAGAGCTTTTAAATTCACTGCTGATGCAGCGGCGAGGCTCTGGCAATCGCAGCGAGGCTCTTCAAGCCCAGCTGGTCCCCTCAACATCTCACTATCCGTGAGGTTTTTTTGGGGGGGTGTCTAACCTTAGCACTCACCCCCAATCGCCCAGAAATCCCGGTAACGGTCATCTCTTAAGCGGATGACACGCACCACGTCGCCATTTTCCCTTTGCAAGCAAACTGGAAGCCCGTCTCCCACTCTTTTCAAGCCATCTAGGTTAGTGCCCTCACTGCTTCCATAGATCTGTATAGCAATGTCATTGTGACACTGGCACTATTATTTTCAATTCCTTTCCTAAAGATCCCTAGCATGGAATTTGTCGTTTTCACAGCCACCATGCACTGGGTCGGCCTCTTGAGCTCTGGGGTACAACCCCAAAGTCTGGCTCCTGGCCTGACACTTCCAGTTCACAGCCCCTTCGCCGGTCTATCATACGAGGAACCAAGTCTCTGTTCTTTCTCCCCTCTGGTCCCACAAGCAGCCACCCGCAGAGACAGAGAATCTCGCAGGGCATCGGAGGATGCCTGGCGCCCATTCCGTCCCACACGTTCCCGAATGTGTACGTACTGTGAGAAAGGGATGCCTCGTGTTCTGCAGGACTCTGCTCTCTGTGACAGTGTGGGCCACCTCGTCCTGCAAAAGACAGGGAAGAAAGCATCGTCACCCGAAACGGCCTCATTATGACATGAACAAGTGATAGCCCTAACCAGCTCAGCCCAGTATACCTGAAGGAGCGTCTCCACCCCCATTGTTCTGCCCGGACACTGAGGTCCAGCTCTGAGGGCCTTCTGGTGGTTCCCTCACTGTGAGAAGCCAAGTTACAGGGAACCAGGCAGAGGGCCTTCTCGGTGGGGGCACCCGCCCTGTGGAACGCCATCCCATCAGATGTCAAGGAAATAAACAACTATCTGACTTTTAGAAGACATCTGAAGGCAGCCCTGCTTAGGGAAGCTTTTAATGTTTGAAGTTTTATTCTGTTTTTAGTGTTCTGTTGGGAGCTGGGGAAACTCAGCCAAATGGGCGGGGCATAAATAAATGAATTAATTAGTTGTTATTATTATTATTTTATTCCCAGCGGGAACCAAAGCGACACACTCACCCAGCACTGCTCCCCTTTGTGGGGCTTCACAGAGACCTCCCTCTTTGGAAGTGTGTTGGGGGGGGGGTTGGTGTATCTCTAATGATTCCCAGCATGACCATTTATTCATTTCTGCCTCCCTCTCTCTCTGTCTCTCTCATTTCTTCTGCCCCTTGCTCAGTCACCCACAGGCTACTACGGCTCTGTGCAGCCCCGGTGGGAATCTGACCGGCATTTCATGCCATGTGGACTTCTGATGATGGACTCGTGGCCTGCTATTTGCCCGGATGCAAATCCCGCCTCCCCGCAACCCGGGACGTGTCTCTGCCCCCCACGTCAAAGTCACTCCGCAGCCTGCCTCCCCCGCTTGGCCCTGTACCTTGGCAATGATGACTTCCTTGCGCAGGATCTTCATGGCGTAGTAGCGCCCCGTGGCTTTTTCCCGCACGAGGATGACCTTCCCAAAAGTGCCCTTCCCAAGGAGCTTCAGGTAGTCAAAGTCATTCATGGTCTTTTAAAAAGGAAAAACACAAGGCTGGGTTGAAAATAGGACCTTCACAGTTTAGAAGGTCTGAACATTTTGAGACTTGCATGAGGACTAATCAAGAGAGTAAGTTTCATTACACTTGAGTTGACTTCATAGATTTCATGAGTACAGAATTCTTATTGCATGGCTGACATAATCACCCCCACACCCACCTCTTTGGTGAACTAGGCTCACCTGTGGAAAAACAACAGCATCTCTTCTAGCAATAGTGCCATTGTTATATCAATATTCAGAATTAAACCTTAATTCCTTTTATTATTTCAGTCCATCTCAAAGCATCCTGTTTAAAACAGCGCTCTGTATTTCTATTTTGTTTCATTTTGTTTTTACATGTATCGTGATTTGGTATACTATATATTATACGTAGTTTGATTATTTTGTCCCATTCTTTCATAGTTCCATATGTTATATTGGCTTTACACCAAATCGGTTATCGCGTGTGCTGCTCCTACATGAATTCCAGTTTTTGTGTTTTACACCTTCCGTTTCAGAACGAGGATGCTTCTTGTTCTTTATTGTTTAGAATTTATTTATTTTTTAATATTATTTATTTTTAAAGGAAAAAACACAGGGCTGCTGTTGGCCATTATCATCCGCCTGGGGGGAACTAGACACCTTCACCATTTGAAAAGCTTGAACATTTTGAGTCCATGTCCCTGGTTAAACGCCGCTTGGCAAAGACTGGCGAAGCTGGCGGGGAAACCGCCTCTTTGTCCTCCTACTCCGCTGAGCCAAAGTGGAAGGAAGCCCCCTCCCCGCCCCCTCCTTACCGCCTTGGCCCGGGTCTTGGTCACGGCCACCTCCATCTCCTCGGCGCCTGTGCTGTCGCTGGGAGAGCCGCACTTGTAGTCCATCCTGTCCTCTTCCGGCTCCTGGTTCTTCAAGCTGTTGGCCACCATCTGTATGGCCCGGATCCACTCCTCCCTGCGGGCAACACAGGGGAAGTCAGGGCACTCGAGACACCCAGGCACGAAGGCCGGCCAGCGGGCGCCAGTCCCTGGCTGGGAGAGTCCCAGTGCCCGGGGATCGGGGACGAAGCCCTTCCAGCAGCCAGAGGCTGGGTGCAAGCGAGGGCCCCCACCCCTGGTGGAACCGGGGTGGCCGAGTGGAGCTGCCCCAGGGGCCCAGAGAGCAGGGTGGGGTGGGATCAGGTGCCCCACTCCAAAGCCAGACGCACCGCTCGTCGGGGGAGTCGACGTGGAACGTCCTTTCGATGACGGTTGTCCACTGCAAGCAGCGGATGATGAAGGTGTTGGGACGGGGCCGCTCGACTTTCATCAGCTGGCATTCTGGAAGAGGAGGAAGAGGGGGCTGCTGGGCTTTCTCCAAGGACAAGGAAGAGGAGCGGCAGTCTCACCTACTTGCCCCCCTCTCTCAAAAACACGTGTACAGCCCCCAGCACAGCATCGTGGGAGGAAAGGGAGAGGGTTGGCGTTTTGCTGCGTTCTAACTGCAGTCCGCCTGGAGCTCCAGGGGAGCCTCGCAGTCCCTGCCAATACGGAGGGCAGGGGTAGTAGGAGGGTGGGGAGGACGTACCTGCCACAGAGAAGTCATTCAAAGGGGGCAGGCTGTGGTCTGACGTCTCCGGCTTCTCCTTGTACCCAATGAAAGACCCATCGCTTTTCAGGAGAAAGTACCTGGGCCTCCACGTTTTGATGTATTCCCCTGGGAAGCAGAAGGGTGAGGCATGAAGGGGCGAGAGGCACGTGCAGAGTGCCTGCCAGGAGGCTGCCTTTGAAAAGGCCCTGCAGCCCAACAGCGCTGACGCCCCTGGCAGCAGATTCCCCTACAAGGCTGGCAAGGGACTCTTGCTCTGCCAAGGGAAGCTGAGAAGACCAAGCCCAGCCCTCGTCCGCTTCCTCAGGGCACCTGGAGCCGGGCTCTGCACCCCTGTCATAAGGACATGAGCAGCCTGCTGGATGAGGCCAAAGGAGCCCCATGAAGCCCAGCATCCTGTTCTCAAGCCTTCTCTTTCTCCATGGATCTGTCCAATCCAGGTTGGCGGCCATTACCAGCTCCTGCAGGAACGAGTTCCATAGATTACCGTATTTTTCGCACCTTTTCCCTCCTAAAAAGTAAGGGAAAATGTGTGTGCGTCTTATGGGGTGAATGCAGGCGGGAGGCTCTGTTCAGCGCTCCCTTTAAAGAGCCGCATAGAGCGTGCTCTTGCTGGCTTTTCCCTGTGGAGGGAGAAGGGCAGCCCGTCAGTCCCTTCTCCCTCCTCGGGGAAAAGCCCCCAAGAGCCGCACACAGGCTCTGCTCAGCACCCCCTTTAAAGAGCCGCACAGAGCGTGTGTGCAGCTCTTGGGGGCTTTTCCACAAGGTGGGAGAAGGGACTGACGGGCTGCCCTCTATCCCTTCCCACACCTCCTGAAAAGGCCAGCAAGAGCCGCTGCCAGGCTCTGCTCAGCGCTCCCTTGTAAGGGCTCCCTTTCGTCTCTCATCCCGCTTTGCTGGGAAGCCAGCAGAAGAAGAGGCGCTGCGCAGCTATCACTCTTGCTCTGCTGGCTTCTCAGCGAAGCGGGAGGAGGGACGGAAGGGTTTAAAACAAGAAAAGCGAGAGCCATTTACATGCTCTGCACAGAATATTTTTTTTCTTGCTTTCCCCCTCTAAAAACTAGGTGCAACGTATGGTCAGGTGCGTCTTATGGAGCGAAAAATACGGCAACTCTGTACTCCTTAAAGACACACCTGGAAAAACACCTGGAGGCCGCTTTGGAGGGTTCAGGGAGGATTTCCAGTGCTCAGGGTTGAGGTGGGCTGCCCCTCCCAGCACATCTCCAGAGCCAGACCTCTTTTTGGCTTCTGGCAAGAGCCATTCTGAGAGGTGGCTCAGCCTTGCCCTCTCCCAGGGCCAGGCTCCCCCTTTGGCCTGCAGAAGCCAAGGCTGCGAGGGCAGCTTCACTCCTCAGCAGGGCCCAGTGGCAGCAGAGGGGGGCTTCCCTCAGCAGGGCCAGGCAGCCCCCTCCACCCGCTCCTCTGGCTCCAGGGACCAAAATAGCCTCTGGGCAGACCTGGCTGCTGCTGCCACCAGCTGCTATCTATATTTGTCTGCAGGAGCAGGAGGAGGAATTTGCTGGAGCCACAGCCCTACGGGGTGGGAAGCAGCTCTGGGGACAGCTGAGACTGCCATGGAGGGAGCAGGGAGAAGGAGGGGACTTGCAGTGGGGGGACAAAGAGGGGTTTCAGGAGCAAGAGGCTTGTGCCGAAAGTCATGGCTCTGGCAATAAACATCCCCATTGCTCAGCCCAGATTTCACAGTCTGTCTTCCACAAGCACTAGCAAAAGCCAAGGAGTCCAGGGCACCAAGCACAACACCAAGTGTGGAGAGCAGAAGAAAACTGCACAGACCGGGATTCTGGTCAGTGACCAAAACAAATCAATTCATTCATTCGTGCACAGACTGCGGGGAGCGGGGCATCTAGGGACAAGGAGGGAGCTTCTGCTCTTGTGTGCCCCACGGATGCCTCCTCGCCAAGCCCATGCTGGCCCCCTCCATGCTGCCCTCCAAAGAGCCAGAGAATTGCAGCCAGAAATGGTCAGGCAGGCAATGTCTAACCGTGTGCAAAGGAGTCGGCACTCCTGCACCCCAAAGAACGTAAGACAAGCGGGCTGGATGAGGCCAATGGCCCATCTAGTTCAGTGTTCTTTTCTTCCAGTGGCCAGCCAGCTGCCCCAATGGGGAGCCGTGAGCAGAACTCTCCCCACTCTAGATTCCCATCCACTGGAGCAAGCGCCCTGCAAAGTGTGGAGGCGGCACACAGCCACCTTGGCAAGCAGATGCTGCTACAGCCTTATCCTCCTCCACAAATCTGTCTCTTCCTCTTTTAAAGCCATTTGCATTGGTGGGCATCACTGCCTCCTCTGGGAGGGAGCTCCACAGTTTAACTATTTGCTTGACTGGATGGGCCCTGAACTAGCAATTAATCCAGAATGCGGCAGCTAGACTGGTGACTGGGAGTGGCCGCCAAGACCATATAACACCGGTCCTGAAAGATCTTCATTGGCTCCCAGTACGTTTCCGAGCACAATTCAAAGTGTTGGGGCTGACCTTTAAAGCCCTAAACGGCCTCGGCCCAGTATACCTGAAGGAGCGTCTCCACTCCCATTGTTCAGCCCAGACACTGAGGTTCAGTGCCGAGGGCCTTCTGGCGGTTCCCTCACTGTGAGAAGTGAGGTTACAGGGAACCAGGCAGAGGGCCTTCTCCGCAGTGGCGCCTGCCCTGTGGAACGCCCTTCCAGCAGATGTCAAGTAACTAACAACTATTTTACTTTTAAAAGACAACTGAAGGCAGCCCTCTTTAGGAAGTTTTTAATGTCTAATGCTGTATTGTTTTTAATATTTGGTAGGAAGCCGCCCAGAGTGGCTGGGGAAACCCAGCCAGATGGGCGGGGTATAAATAAATAAATTATTATTATTATTATTATTATTATTATGAGGAGAGAAAAACCTCTCTGCCCACTTTCTCCACACGCAATTCTGTAGACCTCTCTCACGCCCCCCAACACTCGCCCTTTCCCCTAAACTAAAAAGCTCCCAAAGCAAGCTGCTCCAGCCCCAGGACCATTCTGCTTCCCCTCTTTTGCACTACAACTGTGCACAGGATTCCAAGGGGGCCCACACTGCGCAGCTTGGGCTCCGATGCTCCTCCAACCCAGAAGCTCAAGCCGCGAGGCAGCCATGGGGAGCGCTCTTCTCTCCATGAGCCAGTCAGGGGGACACCTGCACTTAGACCTAAGAATGCAGAGATTGGTTGCATTACCATCAGATAAATGAGACGTTTAAACAGGACAGGAAAATAGGATTTCAGAAAGAGAAGTCAAAACTAGAAACAGAATTGTTGGAACCCAATACTAAGAACTTATCAAAAATGTATAACTTGCTGTTAAAATGGAATACACAGGATGAAACGGTGAAATCAGCTATGATTAAATGGGCACAAGATATCGGTCATGATATTATGTTTGCTGACTGGGAACAGTTATGGACCACCGGTATTAAATTTACTGCATGTAATGCTTTAAAAGAAAATATTATGAAAATGATCTACCGGTGGTACATGACCCCAGTCAAGCTTGCAAAAATTTATCATTTGCCTAATAATAAGTGTTGGAAATGTAATGAGACTGAAGGCACTTTCTACTACCTTTGGTGGACCTGCCCAAAGGTTAAAGCTTTCTGGGAAATGATCTATAATGAAATTAAGAAGGTCCTTAAGTGGACTTTTCCTAAGAAACCAGAGGCTTTCCTCTTGGGCATTGTGGGCCAAGTGGTGCCAAGGAAGGATAGGATTTTCTTTATGTATGCCACTACAGCAGCAAGAATTCTACTGGCAAAGTATTGGAAGACGCAAGAACTACCTACTCTGGAAGAATGGCAAGCAAAGGTGATTGACTTTATGGGACTGGCCGAGATGACGGGCAGAATCCGGGACCAGGGGAAAGAGACAGTGGAAGAGGACTGGAAGAAATTCAAAATATATCTTAAAAACAATTGCAAAATTGAGGAATGTTAAGATGTCAGGGGGTAAGAAGTAAAGAATTGCAGCAGTAAACAAAAAAACTTAAGAAATTTTTATGAAAGGGAATTAAGATAATGGACCTAAGGGTTGCTAAAGAATTATTAAACAAGGATGCAGGGATGGGGAGGTATGGGGGAGTCAAAGAAAAAAGGGTATGAACTGATGAGCTTGAAGTCATACTGTTCTATACTGTTTTTATTATTTGTTTGGAAAATTAATAAAAATTATTATAAAAAAAAAAGAATGCAGAGATAACATAGAGGAGGGGCAGCGGCAGCAGCAACAGGCCCCTCAGGGACACAGAGGGAGGCTAAGCTCTGTCTAGAAGCAAACAGCAAAAGGAAGCCAACACAGACTTCATTCAGAGGTGCAAAAGACACCCAACAACTTAGGTGCCTTATGAGACGGGCTCCCTACTGAAGCCTGCAGACATAACAGGGCTCTGTCCCACCCAGAGGCTGGTGCAGCAACCTCCAGGGCACGGCCCCCACTTCCAGGAAAGCAAGAACCTCTCAGGCCCCTCTTTCTGTTAAATCTTGTGTGTGTGTGTGTGTGTGTGTGTGTGTGTGTGTACATTGCTCACCTCTCTTGTGCAACCAGCCCTCCTTGACGACCGACACCTCATTCATGTTGACGTAGCCGTGTTGAGCTCACAGGGACTAGATGCTGCCCACTGAGCCGTGGGTGGACTGGTGACCTGCAGGAGAGAAGAGAACAATGGCAGTGTGGGTCCCAGGCTCATCAACCTCTGGGGATGGTGAAGAATCCCTCTCCCACAGAGTTATAGGGCCTCCCTCCCACCCACTGCTAGTGTCCCCAGCACCACAGACAAAAACCTTCTTCCCCAAACAAGGTGGATCCCTCAAGAGTCACAGCAGGTGCTAATTCTGCCTCCCTGTGGAAGCAGAGGGCCTCACCAGCCTCGGGAAGGCCCAGATCTCCAGGGATAGGCCACTGGCCCAGCCCAGGGCGAGGCGGGTCTCCCCAATGGAGGGGGTCTTGTAGAGGAAACTGAGCTGCTCTGCAAAGCCAGACGCTGTCACTTCCAGGGCCCAGGAAAGCCTATGCAGCTGCTCTCAACATGGGACACAGAGGAAGGGGAAGGCTGGGGTGACTGAGGGACCCCCCAGCCCTGTTAGGGAGGTATTAGAAGCCAAGGGCAATGGGGGTCTCCCCATCCCAGCCATGATGCTTACACCTGCTGGCAACTTCCCCTTGGCCTTATCTGCCCCCTGATAACAGGCACTGCCAGCAGCAGATAAGAGGCCCTTGGGAGCTGCCACGACTGCACATGCTCAGACCCCAGAGCAGCCCTGGCCAGCCAGGAAAACAAACAGCTAGAGAAAGATTAATCCCAGGCACCTGATGGGATTAAAGAGGGAGAGGGGTTCAAAGACTAGCCCAAAGATGCCGCCAGAGAAGCAGGGAAAGGGCTGCCCCCCATGCAACTTGGGAGTGGGGCACTGAACAAATGTGCAGGGGGGTGCTAGGATTGTGGAGGGGGGGCCTTTCATTACCCTCCTCTTTCCCAAGGGCCAGTTCATTGATGCTTGGGTGACATTCTGAAGGTGGGAGCCCAAGTGAACAGACTGGTTTGCTGTATAACAACCCCCCCCCGGTCCACCTGCCACCCACCCACCCACCCCAACTGTCGACGCAGGAGGCAAGGAATCCCCTCCCTCCTTGGCGGGTCACAGATAACAGGTGAGGGTTGAACTGCCCCAGCCAGCACAGTCCTCCTGGGCCTCTACTGTTTCAGAATCGGGGGGGGGGTGTGGACGGACAGGTGGAAACACCTGTTTAAAGCCTCACTCGGTGCCACAAAAATCCCCACACTGAGAATCCTGGTACGCCGGGAAGGCTAGCTTTGTGCCTCCCCCTCACCCCCAATTCACCAGCCAGCTCAGTGCAGGCAGGGTTTTCAATGGGCAGGGAGCAATCAAGCACCCCCAGAGTCCCGGTTCCAGGGTTGTGTGACAGGACGGACCCCCTTGGCCCCCACCAGACCTGCTGGGGATCACCCAAGGTCAGCTCCCTCTGTCCTGCCAGGGGCACTTGCCTCCCCACAGCCGTGCAAAGGACACAGCACTGGACTTTAGCCTGACCCAGCAGGGAGCTTCCTGCGCTCCTGGCAAAGGGGTGAGCCTCCTGGAACCGCCAGAGACCACCAGCGAGGAGGACCCTGTAGCTCTGGCCTTGCCGGACCTCCTGGAGGGAGGCCAGCCTCATTCCCAGGGTGGGGCTCATGAGACTCGGCAGAAGCAGGCCCACTCTTAGCCCCACGGCCCAAACGCAGCTCGGCTGAGGCCAGGCGAGAGCATGGAGGTCGCCCACTGGGCGAAAGGACGCCAGCCTGGCTTTTGCGTGTTGACACCGAGTGAGTGAGGGGCCCCCTGCCCAGCCAGGAAGGGGCTTGTGCAAAGCTCTGGCGGCCTTCTATGTTGCTCCAGAGGCCGAGGCTGACAGCAATGGCGGTGGGATTGCGACAGGCCTTGGGAGTCATTTATGTAACAGTGAAAATGCCCCCCCTCCCAGCAGGGAGCCAGATCCAGACACGGCGGCTCCACTCCTGGAGGCAGGCACAGAGATTTGGGCAAAAGGGCAGAGCCCTGAAGAGCTCAACGGGGAGAGCCAGACCTCTTGCTGCACCCCCCTTCACCCAGCTGGCTTTGCTCCCCAAGCAGCTGGAGGAGACAGGTGGGGAGCAAAGGTGGCCTCCGAAGGGCCACAACAGGAGCCAGAAAACCACCTTTGCTGGTCCCAGCGTGGAACTGTGTGGCAAAGGGATTGCCCAGGGAGGAGGAAAAGGGAGAGAAGGAAAAGAGCCCAGAAGACTCTTGAAAATTGCAGAGGCCTGCAAATGGGGATGGGGGGGGTGCGACATGCAGACCTCCTGTGTCTTTGACTGAGGAACGCCACTCAAAAGCACCTGAATAAAAGCCCTTTATTTTGCATGGCTACTCCCTGGCCCCACAAAACACCTTTTAACAGGAAAAAGACAATGGCGTTTGTCACACTGACTAGACACTTTTCTCGGAAAGTGGCCCACAGCTCCTTGCAATCAAAGCAAGATCAATTAAGCCAGAACACAACTTGGCAGGGAAAAGGTGGGATCCCACGCCAGTAAGTGAGGAAACTAAATGCCTCAGGTGATGACTGCAGGGTCTGGGTCGGTCCTTGAGGGACTTTATAGGTCACAACCAGCACTTCAAATTGAGCCTGGAAACTAACTGGCAGGCGGAGCAGTCAAGCCAGAGTTGGTATCGTATGTGCAGACTGTCCGGCTGCCAAATTCTGCATCAGCTGCAGTTTCCTGAACCTTCTTCAAAGGCAGCCCCACATATAAAGCATTGCAGTAGTCCAGCCTGCAGGTTGCTACAGCTTAGGCAACAAAGGTGAGACTGCACCTGTCACAGTCACAGCTGTCGGAGCCCAGTGGCCGGGACCTTTAGCTGAGAAGGGAGACGGGCAGCAAGATGCAGAGTCTGGTCTGTAAACCCCAAACCCACCTGGGCAATGGGTGGCGAAGACACCCCTCCTCTGTGCGGAAAGGGCAGCTGGTGAAAGTAAGAAATGCAAGTTTTAAACAATAGAAAGAGTGGTCTGGGCTTGTTGCTGCTACTTTTAAACACAATCTCCCCTCTGGGAATGGGTGGAAGGGGTAAAAGCCAAGTGGGTGTTCTGAGCTGCACCTGCTTCTGCCTCTCTCTGAGTAGTAATAATAATAATAATAATTTATTATTTATACCCCGCCCATCTGGCTGCGCCTCCCCAGCCACTCTGGGCAGCCTCCATAGAAACCAAAAATACAGTAAAATATCACACGTTAAAAACTTCCCTGAACAGGGCTGCCTTAAGATGTCTTCTGAATGTCAGGTAGTTGTTTATCGCTTTGACATCTGCTGGAAGGGCGTTCCACAGGGCAGGCGCCACTACCGAGAAGGCCGTCTGCCTGGTTCCCTGTAGCTTTGCTTCTCACAATGAGGGAACCGCCAGAAGGCCCTCAGAGCTGGACCTCAGTGTCTAGGCTGAACAATGGGGATGGAGACGCTCCTTCAGGTCTACTGGGCCTTTGAAGCCATTGAGGGCTTTCAATTCAACACCAACACTTTGAATTTGCTCGGAAACATACTGGGAGCCAATGTAGGTCTTTCAAGACCGGTGTTATATGGTCTCGGCGGCCGCCCCCAGTCACCAGTCTAGCTGCCGCATTCTGAATTAGTTGTAGTTTCCGAGTCACCTTCAAAGGTAGCCCCACATAGAGTGCATTGCAGTAGTCCAAGCGGGAGATAACCAGAGCATGCACCACTCTGGTGAGACAGTCCGCAGGCAGACAGCTGCCCTGGACACAGAATTGACCTGAGCCTCCATGGACAGCTGTGAGTCCAAAATGACTCCCAGGCTGCGCACCTGGTCCTTCAGGGGCACAGTTACCCCATTCAGGACCAGGGAATCCTCCACACCTGCCCGCCTCCTGTCCCCCCAAAACAGTACTTCTGTCTTGTCAGGATTCAACCTCAATCTCTTAGCCGCCATCCATCCTCCAACCGCCTCCAGACACTCACACAGGACCTTCACCGCCTTCACTGGTTCTGATTTAAAAGAGAGGTAGAGCTGAGTAAGAGAACTCGAGTCCAGCTCTCCAGGAACGAGTCCTTGCTGGCCTGTTTCGCCCGGCTCCTCCAGCAGAAGGGACAAGGCAGAGAACTTGGGGTCCTGCAAGGCTCCAGCCTGGAGAACTGGAAGCAGGAGGGACTCTGTGGCCTGGAAGATCTCATGACATGAAGCTCCTGATGTCACTAGGAGGCCATGGCAGGGAGGAGGGCAGTGCAGTGATCTAGGTCAGGGACCCAGGGACTGCCAGGCCTACCCCAGGACCCAATGCTGCTTCTGGAATCCCCCCAGTCAGAGGGGTTCTATAAAAAAGCAAAAACAACCTTGTAACTCCTCCTGTTTCCCAGAGGGTTGCCTGCCCAAGCGAAGGTTGCAAGAAAATGATCAATGAGTGTTGGTGTGGGGGGGTTAAAAACCACCCCCACACCTGTAATTTCAGAGCCTTTGTCTGTTATCTTTTGAGAATTCTTGGAGAACAGGTGAGGTCCCTACAGACTGGAGGTGGGCGAATGCTGTCCCCACCTTCAAAAAGTGGGGGAAGGAAAACCCAGGTAACTACCGACCGGTCAGCTTGACATCGATACCAGGGGAGGTCCTAGAACAGATAGTTCATCAGTTGGTCTGTGAGCATTTAGAAAAGGATGCTGCGATCACTAAGACCCAGCATGGGTTTCTCAAAAATAAGTCACATCAGACCAATCTGATTTCCGTTTCTGATGGAATTACAAACTTGGTGGATAAGGGAAATGCTGTGGACATAGTGTATCTTGATTTCAGTAAGGCTTTTGACAAAGTCCCCTATGATATTTTTGTGAGGAAGCCGGTAAAATGTGGGTTGAACGAGGTAAATGTTAAGTGGATTTGTAGCTGGTTGAATGATTGAAGCCAAAGAGTTCGCATTAATGGTTTCTTGTCAACCTGGGGAAAAGTGACAAGTGGGGTGTCACAGGGTTCTGCCCTGGGCCCGCTGTTGTTTGACATCTTTATAAATGACTTGGATGAAGGAATTGAGGGGATGCTCATCAAATTTGCAGATGACACCAAATTGGGAGGGGTAGCTAATTCTGCAGAAGACAGAATCAGAATTCAAAACGACCTTAACAGATTGGTGAACTGGACACAAGCTAAGAAAATGATTCTCAATAGGGAGAAATGTAAGGTTCTGCACTTAAGCAGGAAGAACCAGATGGACAAATAAAGGATGGGGGACACCTGGCTTACTAGCAGTACATGTGGGAAGGATCTAGGGGTCTTGGTGGACCACAAGCTGAACATGAGTCAACATTAAGATGCAGCAGCAAAAAATGCTAATGCTATTCTTGGCTGCATCAATAGAAGTCTAGTGTCCAACTCAAGGGAAGTAATAGTCCCACTCTCTTCTGCCTTGGTCAGACCACACCTGGGATATTGTGTCCAATTAAGAGTAACTCAATTTATGTTGGCAAGCTGGAAGGTGTGCAGAGGAGGGCAACCAAGATGATCAAGGGTCAGGAAGCCAAGCCTGATGAGGAACGGTTGAAGGAGCTGGGTATGTTTAGCCTGGAAAAGAGAAGACTGAGAGGAGATACGAGAGCCACCTTCAAATACCTTAAGGGCTGTCACATGGAAGATGGAGCAAGCTTGTTTTCTCCTGCTCTGGAGGGTAGGACTCGAACCCGTGGCTTCAGGTCGCAAGGAAGGAGATTCCGACTAAACATTCGGGGGGAAACTTTCTGACACTAAGAGCTGTTCAGCAGTGGAACATATTCCCATGAGAGGCGGTGAACTCTCCTTCCTTGGAGGTTTTAAAGCAGAAGTTGGGTGGCCACCTGTCAGGGATGCTTTAGCAGAGATTCCTGCATTGCGGGGGGTTGGACTAGATGACCCTCAGGGTCCCTTCCAACTCTAAGATTCTACGATTCCCTGGAGAGGCGCACACACATGAGCGCACCCCTCAGAGAGGGTGTCTGGTCTCTTTCCTCCCCCCCCCATTTTGTACACCTGTTCCCTACCACATAGGCTGTTGGGCTGCTTCCCCATCCCAGGCCGCCAAGCCACAGCTGCTGCTGCTGTTGTTGCTGCTGCTGCAGAGAGAGGAAGGGCACCTAATCCCAATTCCTCTCCCTGGTTGAACACAGAAGAGCAGCAACGCTCACCCCACAGGGAGGGAGGGAGGGCAGGCAGTGGGGGGGGGGGAGAGAGAGACTTGTTGACTTGCAGAGCATGTGTGACTCAGATACTGCGAGCACCAGAGTTGTTTACGCACTCCAGGATGTGACCCTGTGGAACAGGAGGGGGGAGGAAGAGGGGGGCTGGTCCCCAGGAAGAGGAAAAACACACTGAGTGCGATAGAGAGGGAAGGGAGAGGTACTGATTGGAGTTAAGGGAAGAGGGGACGCAGCTGTCTGAGAGGGACACAGGTGTTGGTTGACTACAACTCCCATCATTCCTGACCACTGGCCATGGTGGCTTAAGCCAATGGGAGATGGAGTCCATATCTGGAAAGCCAACATTTGCCTCCCTCATCCCACCCCCCAGCCCTGTTGTAAAACCTTTGTAACAGCTGGGATTAAGGCTGTATAAGGGGTCGTGCAATCTACAACAGGTACGTCCAACTCCCAAGAGACTGCGATCTACTCCCAGTATGTATAGAAAAATTGGCTGTGATCTACCTTTTTTTAAGGAAGATGGTTGACCAAAGTTGTTGAGCTTTTTTGGGGGATGGATAAGGAACACCCAGGCAATCACTTTCACCAGGGACACACCCGCGATCGGCAGGTAAATCAATCAACCTGTTGGACATGCCCGATCTATAACATGCAGGGTGGCAGCCAATGCTTGTCCTACTCTGAGTAGGCCCTTTGAAATTAATGAACCTCCATTAACCATGTTCATTAATCACAGTGGGTCTACTCTGAGGAGGAATAGCATTTCATGCAGCCCATCGTCCTACATTAAAAAACAAACAAACAATTATAATGGTCAATTCCTTGCTGTCACCATCAAAAAATATGATTTGAAAGCAGGTAGGTAGTAAATTACTAACGCAGGTTCAATCTCCGTATGGTACAGCTGCATATTCCTACATGTAGGGGGTTGGACGAGATGATCCTCAGGGGTGGGGAAAAGCCAGAGGGTGAGAGAGAAAGGGAGAAGGCAAGTTCTGTGGAGGGACTTCTCCAGAGTGTGGACTGCCTCAGGATCTCTGGCCTTTAGAGCAACCACCAGGAAGGTAGGTGATGGAAGGAAGAGGAAGGGCTCCTTTTGGTTTTGCGCAATGCAAGTAATTTGTTCTTTTCACAAGGATGCAAAGACCATAACAGAAATCCAGAGGGGAGGCGCTAAGAGCCAAGCCAGGGCAGCTTCTCTGGGTGCAAGCAGAGTACCCAGCCTTCAGACAGACACCCCTCTATTCTAAGAAGTTAAACACTGCTTAACCTGCTGAGGGGACATGAAGATGTTTAGGAAAGGAAACTGCGCTTTTCACAGTCAACATTAACTTGTGAGCTGCTAAGATTAACAACAAACAGGTGGGGAAAGCATTTGACAAACAGGCCCAGGGAACAGTTAGGAGGAGCCCCAAAACCTGTGAAGGCAACAGTTTGCATCTGAGCTTTTTGCATTTGAATGCTTTTCATTCTTTCAAAGCTTTTGTAATTTTGGTGCACTGACCGGCTCAAGGCTTAAAGCAGAGCAGATTTACTACTTTCAGGCCACGAGAACTTTCCTTCTTACCCAAATTTACAAAATGGGTTCAAGTGCCTCCAAAGGAGGTCTGGGGGCAAGAGCTGGAGGAACAAGAGAGTCATGGCCCAATACCCCGAACCTCGACACCACCAAGGGGCAAAGCTGTCTCTGGGGGGGAGACAGAAACAGCTGACCCCTCCCTCTCCCCACACACGCTGTTCCTCTGCAAAGCCTACACACCAATGACCCATTTCACTCTTGTGGAATCTTCCTCCTTTTCCTAAATCCTGTGGCTGTGTAATACGCAATTTATTTACTCTCCATCAAACTTATTCAGCTTCTTCACAATATATATATTTTATTACAGAAAGGAAAACCACCGCACATTCCACCAGGACCCTGTCCTCCCACCATTCGTTTTTCCAGGAAGGCATCTAAAGCAGATGCTCCCCTCTTCAAGATCTCTCTTCCCGAGAGTGGAATTTCAAGTCCGGCCATTGCTACATCCCAGCGCAGACATTCCAAGGGCAGGCCGTGCAGGAGGAAGTGAGCGCACCGTCCGGGAGCAACAAGCCTGCCCGCCAGCCGGCACATTTCCTAAATGTCGAGCAGCGACTCTTGAGTTATTTTTAGTGGCCTGCTGGGGCCCTCATAAGAACACCCTGCTCCTTCATGCAAACCCCACACAACTGAGAGATCCAGGTGAAGGGATTGAGGCCCAAGGAGCAGAAGGCGGGGGGGGCTTCTATGCACAGTAGCCAGAACACACGAGTTATACGTCCTGAAACGCCCAGCACTCAGGTGTCACTGCAAGGTGGACTGAAACATGTAGCAGAGGACGAGGGGGGCCTGGTAACCGTGCTGGAAGCCTGCTGCCTGCCCAAGTGCAGAAAATGTGGTCTGAAAGAGCCAAGGCCCCAGCTGTAGATTCATCTGCTCCCGACCTCCACGAGGCAGGCAAACCCTCTCCCCTATCCAACGGGCAAAAGCCTAGCACCATTCCCGCGTGCTGTGCGCCGCGTGCTCTAGTCTGGAATGTGGTCTTCAGCTAAGGGGACAAGACCTCTCCGGGAAGGCTGGCAGGCACCCAAAGCCTGGGACTGGCAGGATTAGCATGCCTCAGTCCCCCCAAAACCACCCCCGAGGTCTGCTGCTCTAGTGCCAAAGAGTGCCAGATTCTCAGGACTATCCTACAAACACACCGGTAAGGGCAGCTTAGTGTCGAGATGCTGGGAAAGGCAACTTTCCCTCTGCATGTGCATTCAAATGCAACCAAAGAAACAGAAGGGAACCAACATGAGTCATAACCGTGCGCGCTGTGGCCCAAGATCAACAACATCCAAAGGCCAACAGACCAAAGAAACCAGACTGAAAAGGGCAGCGAATGTGGGTGATGTGTCAAGAGAAGAGCCCAAAACAAGGCGCAGAGCAGAGCAGCGACCCAGCGGTTAGCACGTCAGCTGACATCCAGCCACAGCAGCCCCTGTGGATTCCCCCAAACACAGGGGGTGGTTTCCAAAGCAAGGCCCCTTCAAAACAAAACCCCAAGCTCCTCGCACCTTGGTGCTAGATTGCAGCTCTGAGGTGCGGCCTTGCCACAAAGGCAACCCAAATGCAGCTTCTGGCAAGGAGGACCAGCTCTTGGCATCTCCGGGCATCATACAGGTGTGCTTAAGAGAGCATTGGGTGGGATCGCCACCAGTACGTAAACCCACACCCTTCCTCATCCCCTTTCTCCTCCACCAACTGCTTGGCTGGGCTGCATCTGCCAAACAGCTCTCCCTCCCTGTTCTATCCCCACAACCACCCTGTGAGGTAGGTTAGGCTAACAGACTGGCCCAAGGTCACGCCCAGTGAGTTTTATGGCCAAATGGGGACTTGAACCCTGGACACACAGTTCCTAGCCCAGCTCTAACCCCTAGGCAATACTGACTGGAGCTGATACCTTGCTGGGTGTGACCAGGAGCATCTGCCTAGCCTATGGCTCCCTTTTTATCATCAGCTGGCCATGAGGGAGCATCTGAAGGAAGAAATGGGATACCTTCTCCACATATGCATGAGCAACTTGGAAGAATAGTAGGAAGCCAGTAGCACTGCCCATAAGGAGCAAGCAAAGGTGTCAAGATAGCCTACCCAGCACTGCCCCCCCCACCCAAAAAATCAGTCTGGTGCGTGGAGTTGAGACCAAACAGGCCCTAGGTTGCCATTCAGGTGGCAGCAGCTCCTAGCAGCACCCTTAGGAAGGCAATTCCACAGAGCCCTAGAGTTGAGGGGACCTCCAAGGGTCATCCAGCCCAACCCCCTTGCGGTGCAATTTGTGTCTTGAGCGGCTCACCTGAAGCAGGGCAGTGCCAGCCGGCCAGAACTGCTGCAATACCATCCCATAAGCAGCTGTGTGAGCCGGGGTGGTGGTGGTGAGGGGTGGCAGCAAAGGGGCCTCCTCAGCTGGCATCTGGAGACTCAGCCGAGAGGCAGCGAGGCAGTGGAACAGACTCTCTCTGGAGGGGGCACCCAATTGAGCATGGTGGGCGGAGCGGGAAGCCTCCCTTGGGTATTCTTTAGCTGTCACTCCTGCACTGCAGGGGGTTGGGCTAGACTACCCCTGGGCAACCCCTCCCAGCTCTACCCTTCTCGCAGGGGCCATCTGCATGGGATGCTTCGGTTGTGATGGCCGCCTAGCATAGGGGGTACGACTAGATGACCCCTGGGGAGCCCTCCCAGCTCTACTCTTCCGATTCTGCGATTCCAGAGGGGAGCAGGGGCCATCTGCATGGGATGCTTCGGTTGTGATGGCCGCCTAGCATAGGGGTACGACTAGATGACCCCTGGGCAACCCCTCCCAGCTCTACTCTTCCGATTCTGCGATTCTAGGCGTAGTGGCCGCCTGCCGGGGATGCTTCGGTCGTGACGAACGCACGGCTGCCGAGGAGCGCGGTTGAGCTAGATGACCCCTGGGGGTCCCGCCGCACCCTGCGGTTCCGCGTGCCAGCCTGCCTCCCAGGGCCGGAGGGCGGGCAGCGCGGGCAGAGAGGCCGCGAGCTGGGGGAGGGGCGCCCTGCCTCCCCCTCCTCCCCCCAGGCAGGCGCCCCCCCGCCCCGCTCGGTCGGCCTTCCGCGCAGGCCCCGCCCGCGGCCGCCTCCGCTCCCCCCGCGCCCATGGTTCGCTCCCACGTCCCCCCCCCCGCGCCCGATGGTTCTGCCCCGCGCTCCCCCCCTCCCTCGCCTCCCACAGTGCCCCGCGTTCGCGCCTGCGTCTCTCCGGGCGATACCACTGAGGGCGGGGGGGGGGGCGCGGCCTACCTGGCTCCTCCGCCGCCGCCGCCGCCGCTACCGGCGCCCCCTCAGGGCCGCCATCCTCATCCTCGCCGCCGCGTCAGGCCCGACGGCGCCCGCGCTCCCGGAAACCCCGCCCCCCGCCGGGCCCACGCATGCAGGAAGGAGGGGGAGGGGCGGAGGCGGCCGGGGCGGTGCGCGCAAGCGCGGAGCGAGGCGGAGCCCGGCGAGACGAGGCTGCAGGGCCGCGAGACCGAGGACGAGCAGCAGCGCCGCCGTTGCCGCCTTCGGCCGTGTGCGCATGCGCGCCCCGGGCGGCTCCCGAGCCGCGGCGAAGCCGTCAAGGCGCCTGCGCGGCAGGAGGAGGCCCGGCTGGGCTCGGTGCGCATGCGCGGTTGCCCGGGCCGGGGCGAGAGGCGGCTTCTCCACGTCCGCAGCTGGCGCGGCCAATAGGAAGGCGGAGGGGGAGGAGCCACGGCCACCACCTCCCCGCAGGATCGAGCAGGAGCATGCGCAGAGTGCCGGATGGAAGCTTCCGAGCATAGCAGGTCTCTTCGGCGGGAGGGCCGTTAAGCCGTAAGAAGGAATAAATGACCGGCTCTCGCAGTGATAATGACAATGCCTTTCTCATTCCTCTTGCTTTTAATGTATTTGCGTGGGGTTTATTGTCTGTAAGTTGCTTTGGGCTGCCCTGGACAAGGTAAAGCAACTCGCAAATTTAATAAACAGCAAATGAATGTGGCTTGTAGATGTAAATAAGGACGACAAAGGTCAAAAGCCACGTGGTGGAGGAATTACGATGCGGGGGGGTACACACACACACAAAATATACATGTATTGGCTAGATAGTTTAGAAGGAGGGATGTGCACGTTTCCGTTGGAATCTATAGGTAAAGGGACTCCTGACCGTTAGGTCCAGTCGTGACCGACTCTGGGGTTGCGACACTCATCTTGCTCTATTGGCCGAGAGAGAGAGCCGGCGTACAGCTTCCGGGTCATGTGGCCAGCATGACTAAGCCGCTTCTGGCAAACCAGAGCAGCCACGGAAACGCCGTTTACCTTCCTGCTGGAGCAGTACCTATTTATCTACTTGCACTTTTACGTGCTTTCGAACTGCTAGGTTGGCAGGAGCAGGGACTGAGCAATGGGAGCTCACCCCGTTGCAGGGATTCGAACCGCCGACCTTCTGATCGGCAAGCCCTAGGCTCTGTGGTTTAGACCACAGTGCCACCCGCGTCCAGTTGGAATCCATATTTATTACATTTATATACCACCTTTTCCTGCCAGGAGTTCCAGGTGACTCATGTTCAGCAGCCCCTTTTATCCTCACAACAACCCTGTGAGGTAGGTTAGGCTGGGAGAGGCAGTGACTGGCCCCCAAGGCCACCCTTGGAGCTTCATGGCCAATGAGTGGGGATTTGAACCCTGGTCTCGCCCAACACTGACCATTATGCCATGCAAGCTACGGACCTCTAGGAATTAGGGCTGGTGGTTTGAGGGCCTGGAGTATAACTTCCTAACGGAATTTAGAACTCAGGGGGCCAAGCTGGTTTGGCAGGCCAAAGTCTGTGCCCACCACCACACACTCTCCCCTTCACCCCAACCCCCAGCTTCAGAGGGACTCAAGGGAAATATAGAGCAATCACCTGTCCCAAGCTCAGAAGGCAGCCAGGTCATTCGCCCCATTTTACGTAGGGGTTTTGGTAAGACATAGCAAAACTGCAGGGAAGTCGTTTTTGCCCACCTGTTCAACTCCACATGCTTGTTGCAATAGATGGAAAGGGAGGAATCTGCAGACCCACTTAAGAAGCTGCCTTTGACAGTCAGACCACCCGCCCACCTAACCCGTGCCATCCACTCTGACAGGAATTAGGTTTCCAAGGACTGAGGGCCTTTCTCCGTTGCTCTTAGTTTTAACCAGAGGTGCCGCAACTGAAACTGGGATGTTTCTGCATGCAGAACGGGGCTACGCCTCTGCCTTTTTGTTGTTGTTGTTGTTAAGTCGTTTAGTCATGTCCGACTCTTCGTGACCCCCTGGACCAGAGCACGCCAGGCACTTCTGTCTTCCACTGCCTCCCGCAGTTTGGTCAAACTCATGCTGGTAGCTTCAAGAACACTGTCCAGCCATCTCGTCCTCTGTCGTCCTCTTCTCCTTGTGCCCTCCATCTTTCCCAACATCAGGGTCTTTTCCAGGGAGTCTTCTCTTCTCATGAGGTGGCCAAAGTATTGGAGCCTCAGCTTCAGGATCTGTCCTTCTAGTGAGCACTCAGGGCTGATTTCCTTCAGAATGGAGAGGTTTGATCTTCTTGCAGTCCATGGGACTCTCAAGAGTCTCCTCCAGCACTATAATTCAAAAGCATCAATTCAGCCTTCTTTATGGTTCAGCTCTCACTTCCATACATCACTACTGGGAAAGCCATAGCTTTAACTATACGGACCTTTGTTGGCAAGGTGATGTCTCTGCTTTTTAAGATGCTGTCTAGGTTTGTCATTGCTTTCCTCCCAAGAAGCAGGCATCTACGGCTCTGCCTAGCTAGCCCAATAAGCACTATAAATATTTGGGGGCACATGGAAAAAGGGGTGTGTTGGACTTCCGGTTCCGGTCGCGGACAGAGAGGAAGCGCGGAGAGCCTCGCTCGGGCTTTCTGCACATTGTGGAGGCTTGGGGGAGACGCAAAGGCTCTGCGCACCCCAAAAACCCCAAGGGGGGAACCCTTGGGGGATAGGGCCCCAGCAGCGTCGGAGCGGCCGCGTCGTTTCCTCGGGTTACAAAGACGCGAGGACGACGGGGCTGGGAGCGCGAACGGGGAGACACCGACTCCACAGTGTGATGCCTCTAGCTTCAGCTGAGAAGTGCGACGGGCTTCCTTAAGGATAAGAAAGGATCCCCCAGCGTTTTTTTAGTGTTCTTCAAAGTGAGAGTTTGGATTTAAAGCTGGAAGGATCCTGGATGTTTATGGATTTTGGTTTGGAGTCCTCCCGGTGGCGGAGTTAAAATGGGGCAGATATGAAGTCGTAGGAATGAGGAAGTTTCAGCAAGTCTGTCTGAGTGAGTACGAACTGAGAACTCACGGCAATATTGCTGAGGGAAATTTCACGGACTTATAAGACTTTATTAATAATAATAAGGATGCCAAATGATAAGTCTTTAGTTTTTTAATTACTTTATCTCACGCTGCTGAATACAGCTCTACCGAATACGTGTTGAACACCTGGTCTTTCGGTTTTTTCTTCGCATCTGTGAGCGTGGGCAATAGGGGTTGAGGAACTGATTGAATATATAGAAGATTTTAGGAGAGAAGCTGTAAAAACCCAAGACTTACCTGCAGGACTTTCTAACAAGGAGGTCAATAAAGGTGCCTCCATTTTAGCATTTGTGTTTGGAGCCGGACCCTGGGGGGAGTTTATTAACCACTACCATTCGGCATAGACTGACAAGTTTACTCTTCCCTGCCTTTGATTTTGTTTGGTTGTACGGAGGACTCTGGCGTGGGACGAATTGGATTACACGTCGTTGAGACTCCAAAGTGTTGCAGACTCTGCAGCGTTAAGACTCTGCAGCGGTTTAACAATCTCCATTACTTCTGCACATTAAGGACTGGCTTAAAAAAGAGAAGCAGTGAGCCTGAAGTGGGGGGGGAACCTTCTGGCACTCTTCCGTGGGACTATTTTGGATTACTGCCCCCTGATATATTGAGAACGTGTTTGTGTTCTCCCTGATATATTGAGAACGTGTTTGTGTTCTGCCGTGAAGGGACTGAGTTGGAAAATATTTTATTTATAACTGGGGACCACAGGGGGAAAAGAGGAAGAAGATTGTGAGCCCGTTAAGGGAGAGATTTGATAATGTTGGGGAAGGAGAGGAGAAGAGGAGGTGGGACCCCAGGGGAGAGGAAGCAATCCCTCCAAGAGGAAATTAAAGATTTAGATAACTTATGGGCGAAAATAAAGGAAGAATTTAGGCAGAATGAATCATATATGGAGGGTAAATTGGGAGAAGTGCAGGAGATGATTGATAAAAAGATTGAGGGAGCAGTTGGAGAACTCTCCATTAAGATTCAGGACTTATCTGCTAAATCTAAAATAATTGAGGAATCCAACAAAAAATTGCAGAGAGAGATGAGAGAACAGAAAAAAGAGTCAGTAAAGATGAAAGAGGAATTAAGGGAGTTAAATAAATCACAAGATAAGATCTGGGATAATTTAGCTATGTCGGAAATGCGGCAAAAACAGCTACACCTGAAATTTAGAGGAGTAGGGGAAGAAAGGAATGAGGATATAAAAAGGAAAATGGTCAAGGAACTCTCTAAGTGGTTGGGTCTAAAAGAAGAAGAAATGGCTCTGGCTATAGAAAATGTATTTAGAATGACGAGACCACAACATTTAAAAGCTAATAAATTTCTGGGGGACTGCTTAGTGATTTTTAATTCAATGGAAATGAAAAACCTAATCTTAAAAACGAGCTACCATAACAAATTAAGAATTGATGGTAGGCCTATTATTATATACAAAGAAATACCAGTAAGATTGTTACGCAAAAGAGATGGATACAGACAAGTGGTAGCCGCTTTGAAGAGAAACGGGATACGATTTAGATGGGAGTTCCCGGAAGGGATCACCTTCTTCTATAAAGACAAAAAATTTAAATTGATGGATACACAGGAGGCAGAAAAGTTTATGAGAAGATATGAAAAAGAACTTGGAAAGGCCGAAAGTAGAATAAGAGTCAGAGAGGAAAATGAGGAGGGGGAGAGAGGGATTGGGAGGGAGAGTGGGCAAGGGAAGGATGAAAGGGTGGAGGACATAGGAGACGAAGAAGAAGAAGCCGTAGTGGGAGAAGAGGCGGCAGAGGAGGAGGAACTCCCAGGAAGCAAGGGCTCCGGTTTATAGCCTGTGATTGCGGACAGAGAGACAGTAACGGTTAAAGTTAAATAATAACCTCCACATTAAAATTTTTGTCCTGGAATGTGAATGGGCTGAATGAAAAAGTTAAAAGGAATAAAATTGAGAAGGCCTTGAAAAGTAAGAGCTATGATGTGATTTGCTTTCAAGAAACCCATATAGCGAAGAAACATAAGCATATTTTAGTAAATAAAAAATTGGGGGTAGAATTTATTAATTCGGAGGTAAATAAGAAAAAAGGAGTAGTGGTTTATGTTAAGGATAAATGGGACCCTGTGTTAATTTGTAAGGATAAAGAAGGAAGAATATTGGGAATTCAATTAAATTATCGGGGGGAAAAAATTAATGTAGTGACGGTATATGCCCCGAATGCAAATAGAGCTGAATTCTTTGAAAAATTAGAACAAATCCTACTAGAGTTGGAAGATCATAAACTAATTTTGCTTGGAGACATGAATGGGGTCCCAGTACCTGATTTGGATAGAAGTACAAAGAAGGGGAAATCTAACCAGGGGAAATTACCGAAATCATTTAATAACCTCGAGGAAAATCTAGATTTAATTGATATTTGGAGGCATAAAAATCCTCTTACAAAACAGTTCACTCATTTCTCGGAACCCCACCAGAGTTGGGGCAGAATTGATCAGATTTGGGTGTCAAGGAGACTAGTGCCTAGGGTAGCGAGATGTGAAATTCAACCCAGGACCCTTTCTGACCACTGTCCTATAATTTTGGAAATAAAAAATGAAGTAAAGGGACAATACAGGTGGAGGATGAATGAATATTTATTTGAGTCCGAAGAGGTGACGGAAAAGGCTAGAAGTACCCTGAAAAATTACTTTGATTTAAACTTGAATAGGGACACCCCCATCGATATAGTATGGGACGCCGGTAAGGCAGTCCTTAGGGGTCTTTTGATACAACAAAATAGTTATAGAAGGAAATTAAGGGAACAAAAGAAAGAGGACATCCTTACCCAGTTAAAAGACTGTGAGAAGAAACTGACCATAAACCCGGGGGATGAAAGGACCAACCAAACTTCCAAAGTGTTGCAGTCAGAATACTCAGCCATATTAAATCAAGAGGTAGAATGGAGGATTAAGTTTATGAAGCAAAAATATTTTGAGTCGGCTAATAAAACGGGGAAGCTACTTGCGTGGCAGTTAAGAAAAAGGAATAAACAAAAGGTTATTAATAAATTGATACTGGAGGATAAGATTATAGAAGAACCAGAGGAAATAGAAAAAAGGTTTGTCCAATTTTTTGAGAAGCTGTATGAAAAAGGAGAGGAGGATAGTGTGGAAATAGGGAAGTACCTGGATCAATCTGGAAGGAAATACCTGACAGAAGAGGATAGTGCCCAATTAAATAAAAAGATTACAGTAGAGGAGATTAATGAGGCTATTAAGAGAATGAAGCCCGGGAAAGCGCCAGGACCGGACGGTCTGCCCTCTAAATATTACAAAACATTAGGGGAATACTTAGCCCCAGTGCTTGCGGACGTTATAAATAATATTTTACAAGGAGGGAAGATCCCTGAATCGTGGAAAGAGGCATACATTACTTTAATACCAAAAACGGAAATTGAAAAAACAGATATAAGAAATTATAGACCAATCTCTTTGCTTAATTGCGATTATAAGATCTTCGCTGATATTCTGGCAAATAGACTTAAGAAGTATTTAAAGAAATATATCCATAAAGACCAAGCGGGATTCCTCCCTGGTAGGCAACAGAAAGATAACGTCCGGCACATTTTAAATGTCATCGAATATTTAGACATGAGGATAGACATTCCGGCGGCCCTGATTTTCATTGACGCTGAAAAAGCCTTCGACAATGTTTCGTGGGAATTTTTATTACAATGTATGAAAACGGCAGGAATAGAAGGCCCTTATATGGAAGGAATAAAGGCTATATACTCAGGGCAACGGGCCAGGTTGATTATTAATAGCAGCCTTTCCAAATCCTTTATGATTATGAAAGGCACAAGACAGGGATGTCCTTTGTCACCTTTGTTATTTATCATGGTGTTGGAAGTAATCGCAAATAAAATCAGGGAAACATCTAAGGTAAAGGGGATAAGAATCGGAGAAAAAGAGTATAAATTAAAGGCTTATGCCGATGATCTGGTCTTATCTTTAGAAAATCCAGTGGATAGCACCAGCAGTGTAATAGCTCTTTTAGAGGAATTTGGGAACCTGTCCGGATTTAAATTAAATAGAAAAAAAACTAAAATTTTAATAAAAAATGTGGATGACCACGAGAAAACTCAGCTGGAGCAAAAAATAGGCATTAAGGTTGTGAATAAGGTAAAATACTTGGGAATTTGGATAACCCCGAAAAATATAAATTTAGTAGAAGATAATTACAATAAGGTGTGGCAAGAAATTAAGAAAGACCTGGAAACCTGGAATAGGTTGAAATTAACTTGGACAGGAAGGATGGCAGCGATAAAGATGTGTATCCTTCCGAGACTGTTATTCTTATTCCAGAATATTCCTGTAATTAAAGGTACCACTTGTTTTAAGAACTGGCAAAAAACCCTCGCCAATTTCATATGGCAAGGAAAAAGGGCTAGAGTCAAATTTAAACTCCTTACAGACTCAAGAGAGAGAGGGGGCTTTGCAGTCCCTAATATAAGGCTCTACTATGAGGCAGTGTGTCTGTGCTGGATAAAGGACTGGGCCACCCTAAAGAACACAGATTTATTAGACCTAGAGGGTTTTAACATCAGGTTTGGCTGGCACGCCTATATGTGGCAGGGGAAAGGTAAGGTCCACAGAGGCTTTTCTAATCATGTCATTAGAGGCTCACTACTTGAAGTGTGGAATAGGAATAAAAATTTGATTGAAACAGGCACCCCCTGGTGGCTCTCCCCGATTGATATTATTAAAATAAAAAAAGTAAATATGACTGGTGAAAGGTGGACGTATGAAGACCTCCTAGTCAAAACAGAAGAGGGATGGAAACTTAGGCCATATGATGAAATGAAGGAAAAGATTAAGGAATGGATACAACTTCACCAAATTAACGCCCTTTGGAGCGAACATAAAAAATCAGGTATGAGCAAAAAAAAGTCAAAATATCAGGTAGAAATACTAGAAAGTAATAATAAAATTCTTTCTAAAATGTACAAGCAATTACTGGACTGGGATACCAAAGACGTACAGGTGAAAGGAGTAATGGTTAAATGGGATAGAGACCTTGGTCACAGTGTGGAATATAATAAATGGCAGACACTTTGGAAGAGGGGTATGAAGTTCACGGCATGTGCTGCTCTCCGAGAAAATTTAGAAAAAATGATGTACCGTTGGTACCTAACCCCGGCAAAACTGGGGAAGATGTATAAAACTGGAGACATCGCATGCTGGAGGTGCAAAGCAAAGGTAGGGACTTTTTTTCATATTTGGTGGACTTGCGACGAGGTGAAAAAATTCTGGGGACAAATATATGAGGAATTGAAAAAAATATTGAAGTATAATTTCCCTAAAACTCCCGAGGCGTTTCTCTTAGGTATGATTGGTGAGGAGATAAAGAAAGTGGATCAAACCTTTATTCAGTATGCCATGGCGGCGGCTAGAATTTTAATAGCGCAAAATTGGAAATCCCCCAATATGCCTACGATCAGAGATTGGCAAGTGAGACTGCATCAGTATATAGAACTAGCGAGATTGACACAAAGAATCAGGCATCATAATAGTATAAAATTAAAAAATGAATGGAACAAATTTACAAGTTATATGGAGGTTAATTTTGGAATTAATAATTTAACAGCAGACGGTATCTAATACCTACTATGTTTTAGTATGATGGTATTAATAACTGCAGAAAGTGTATAAGATAAGGTAACCCAAAACCGAGATGGACGGAGGTTTATTGTTTGTAGGTCTGTAAGTTTGTAAGTCTTTTGTATTTTTCTTACTCTTTTTTTTTTTCTTTTTTCTTTTTTTTTTCTTTTTTCTTCCTTTTTTACTGGTGTTTGTTTCTTTTTATATGCTTGTTATATGCTTGTTATTAGCCCTGTTATATTTTTGTATGTGGTTTTTAAAATCTGTTCAATAAAGATCTTTTCTAATTAAAAAAAAAAAAAAGGAAAAAGGAAAAAGGGGTGTGTTGTGTACCTATCCCGGCTGCTTTCCCAGGAGCTCAGGGCCGCCTAGAGAAGGGCCTCAATTGATTCTGAGTTCAAATTGCTGGAAGCCACAACAGAAGAGAGGGCTCTTGTGCTCAGGTCCTGTCTGTGAGCTTCCCATGACAGGCATCTGGTTGGCCACTGTGAGAACAGGATGCTGGACTAGACGGGAGTCCTTTGGCCTGATCCAGCAGGCTCTTCCTAAGCTCTTATATTCCCATTGTGTAGGTGACCATGCCAAGCCTGGCTGACCCTTCAGCAAGGGGGCTGCCCCTCCAGCACAGCTGGCGGGGTGAAGCAGCCACCTTAGACGGCAACGTAACCAGCAGTGGGCTTCTCTCCTCACTGCTTCCACCACAATACCCATTTCAGGGAGATGGGGGTGTTCTGGATGTTGGATAGGGGGCAGGCAGGAGGCTGCACATTCCCTGGTCATCTCAGGGGGCGAAACAGGACAGGCGTCCCCTGTTCTTCATAATGCTGCTGTGTCCCTACAACCATGGACTCACAGCTGCTTCTAAATGGCACTGGGTGTGTGTGTCTTATTACCTTCCCTTCTTTTCTACATGGCATTTTTGTGCTTGGGGCCTGAGGAGGAAGCAGGTGAGGAATGATTCTGCAAGAAAGATGAAGATAAAGGGACCCCGACCGTTAGGTCCAGTCGTGGCCAACTCTGGGGTTGCGGCGCTCACCTCGCTTTATTGGCCGAGGGAGCCGGCGTACAGCTTCCGGGTCATGTAGCCAGCATGACTAAGTCGCTTCTGGCGAACCAGAGCAGCGCACGGAAACGCCGTTTACCTTCCCTCCGGAGCGGGACCTATTTATCTACTTGCACTTTGACGTGCTTTCGAACTGCTAGGTTGGCAGGAGCAGGGACCGAGCAACGGGAGCTCACCCCATCGCGGGGATTCAAACCGCTGACCTTCTGATTGGCAAGTCCTAGGCTCTGTGGTTTAACCCACAGTGCCACCCGCGTCCCTGCAAGAAAGATAGGTCCTCCTAAAAAAAGAAAGGAGGTTGTATCCGACAGGGTCATTCCCCCCCAACCCCAATGCTTTGTGCTTGCTTACTCTCCTACTGAAGTTTTACTTACCATTTTATTGTTTTATTCTTTTTGTAAGCTGCTTTGAGGGTTCCTTTCTTTTAACAATTCTTTATTTTCTTTTAACAATCAGGCAATATTTAATTTGTATTAAATGAATAAAAAAATGAAGATAATATCAGAACAAGCAATATCTCTCCACTGATTAGGGCTTTCCCCTCCTCCGCATTCCCTGTGGATAGCTGGAATTACAGGCCAAAGGCCTCTCCTGCAAGACCTGTGTGTACACACACAAACACCCCAGTGGCAAGACTTCCAGCAGGAAAACCATTGGATGCTGGATGAGGTTTGGCCCTGTGGGCTGATCCAGCAAGCTCTTCTTATGTGTCTCTACGTGTCCCCTTTGAGAGGGGGCTTCCCAAAGAGATGCTGCAGCTGAAGCAAGCTAAGAAAAGACTCTTTTTATTGCAAGAGAACATTCCTTTATTCCCCTACCTGGGCGGCGGGGTGTGGGGAGTGCAGGAACACACCTGGCAGGCTCTGACAACAGCACTGAGAACCTTGCCACCCTCCCCCCTGCACTTTTGGGCAACTGACAGCCAAATGCAAGGATACATCCAAATTGCACATTAACTCGTGTTTACAAAAAAAAGTCTCTTTTTAAAAAACCAAAACTATCAACCATTACACCACAGCTCTTCTAGCTCCCCCCTCCCTAATTTAATCAATAAAAATTCATTTAAACCATTAGAAATCCCACACAGCTGCTGCCTTAACTGATAACAGGTGCATGGGGGAGCACCACATCCCCTAAATCGTGCAGGTCACATAATTCTCTCTAGGGCAGCTGGGGACACAGAAGGCACCTCAGAGCACAGGAAGCGTCTCTGGGTTCCGTGCCAATCAGAAGCCAACACAAGGGATACTCCAACTGGCAGTGCATGCTGGGATACAGAGTTTTCGGTCAAGTGCAAGAGTGGCCTGGGCTACCTCGCAGGTCACCCTCCGCCCAGGAGGGCCCTCAAGCATTTCCATCTCTACTGCCATTGCCCAAGACTCTCGGGCGTACCAAATCCCAATGGCCTGTTTTCATTTTCCAAATATAGTGGGGAGGCCAGCTGGCGTGGGCAGCATCCTATGAAACTCAGGCGTGGGGCTCTAGCAGAGACCAAGAGCAGCAGGAACCCAGAGGAGAGAGAGAGATGGCAGGTGGCTTGCATACCACCATCTCTCTGTGCGAAACAGGCCTGGCATCAGTGCCCCTCCTGCTGCTGTAGGGCAGGTGCCTCTGAAAGGGGGAACCAGGCTCACAAGGAAGCTGCAGGGCAGGTGAGGCAGCATATGGCTGCCCTGGATGCTGCCCTCCATCCAACACAGCAATGCGGGTGCCCATCGGGGTTGATGGAGAAGCAGAGCATGGAAAAACCAAGTCCACTGCAATTCTCACCGGAGTCTGACTTCAGATTTAGCTAGGGTCCAGATCGTGCATCTGATTTGGCTCAACGAGGCCTGACTCTGGAAAGGAGACCTAGCCCTCTCTTCCCCTTTCCCAGCTGAGCAGTGCTGCTTCAGGAGGCTTGGGCAGGAGAGCCAGCCCAGTTTGGGACTCTTGACACATGAAACCATCTCCTGCCCCCACAAGAACCTCGTCACACATGCCACAGCCAGGCCAGGCCAGGAGAAATTCCTCTCCTGCTCAGAGGAGAGATGGAACCCAAAGAGGAGCCGGCCAGAATTTTCCTCCTCCTCCCGGCAGGAGGCAAAACTCAGCACTGGGACCCCGCTGGCTGACTGCGCAATCCCAGTGTCCAGCAAGAGGAAATTTCTGGCCAGCTGTTCAGTTGCCGTTCCTAAGATGCAGGAAAGTGGCAGGTAAACGCTTGGAAAAGACGGAAAAGAAAGGGTGGGGTGGGGGTGGGGAAAGGGATCTACTGCCTCTTGCAAGCTCTTTTACGGGGCCCTCAAGGCACCTACTTCCTAGGAGAGAGCAAGGACCTGCAGAGGGGAAATAACAGAGACAGAGACAGAGAAAGGAGGGTTCAGTGCAACATGACCTCTCGCGCCCACTGGGAGCCCTCACCCCGACCCCAGCAATACTCCGTTGGGTGGGTGCCGCCTCCAGCACTGGCAAGCCGCTGCCTTGAGGTGGGCCATGCAGCCACGCAAGACCCCCTCCCAGTTCCGCTCCTGCCCCACAGACCTGTGGAAACAGCTGGGAGAACCGACGCCAAGCTTCACAGAAGCCGTCCTCCGCCCGGAGGCCGCGCAAGAGCCCGTTTGTGTTGCAGACGGGGGAGAGGGGGGGCCGACTTCAAGCTGTCCAAAGAGGGTCACCCACACGCATGCAGGTGAAGGGCACGCCGGGGTGGGTGGGGGGCCCAGCTCACACCGCCTTCCTGCCCAACCGCTTAAAGACGCTGACGGTGCCCGTGTTGTCCATCTGGGCGCTGGGGCCCTCTGTGGTGCTGCTTACCTTCCCGCTGCCCAAAGTTCTCTTGATGGTGACTCGGAACTCGGACTCCGGCTTGCTCCTGGAGCTGGTGACCTGGCTGTCCTGGGCCTCGGCAGGCAGAGGGCGCTTGCCCAGTCTCTTGGCCATGCCGCCTTGCAGCGGGGGCGGCTCGGCCTTCTTCTCCTTCTTTTCCGCCAGGCTCTTGCTCCCGAGCCGCTGGAGGGCAGGGGCGGCTGTGGCCTTCAGCTGGGGCTCGGAGCTGGTGGCTTTGGCTTTGACCGTCGCCCCGGCGGCCTTGGCGCTCTCCTTGGGCCTGGAGGGCTTGAAGAATTTCTTCAGCACCCCGGCGTACTGCAAGACGGAGCTGTCATCGTCGCTCTCCGCTGCTTTGTCCTCCTCGGCCTCCTGCATGTCCCCCAGGCGGCTGAAGACTCCCGTGGGCTGCAAAGACACCAGAGCGGCTCAATGAGGGGTGGAAAGCACGGCAGAGCGGCTGGGGGCCCCACCCTCAGGGCCTTTGCTAGGCTCTGCAAAAGAGCTGCAAATGGCTCCCAAGATGGGCAGTGCACCCCCTGGTCCAGGGGGGAATTGTCCAGGGGGGCACTAAGAGGCATGGGGGGGCAGAGGAGCTCTGGAGGCAGTGATTTAAGACTCCTGCTAAAGGTAAAGGGACCCCTCTTTAGGTCCAGTCGTGACCGACTCTGGGGTTGCGGCACTCATCTCGCTCTATAGGCCGAGGGAGCCGGCGTACAGCTTCCGGGACATGTGGCTAGCAGGACTAAGCTGCTTCTGGCGAACCAGAGCAGCGCACGGAAATGCCGTTTACCTTCCCACCGGAGTGGTACCTATTTATCTACTTGCACTTTTACGTGCTTTCGAACTGCTAGGTTGGCAGGAGCAGGGACTGAGCAATGGGAGCTCACCCCGTTGCAGGGATTCGAACCGCCGACCTTCTGATCGACAAGTCCTAGGCTCTGTAGTTTAACCCACAGCGCCACCCACGTCCAAGACTCCTGCTAAGTGGCTTTAAACCAGACCCTGAGAAACTGGCATCACTTTGTCAAGGCCGTCCATCACAAGAGGAAATTACTCAACAGTTGAAGCAGTTACTAAATGTGCTAAATGACTACCAAAGTTTGAAAAGCTGGTATCCTCATCCAGTTCATCCATTTTGTTTTGAATTAATTCAACTATATAGTTTCAGATGGAATTCGAATAGATGTGCAATTGTTGCTTTTCCAATTTCATTGTGATTATCTCCCTTAGTCCCTTAGTGGGATGCGGGTGCTGCTGTGGGTTAAACCACAGAGCCTAGGACTTGCCGATCAGAAGGTTGGTGGTTCAAATCCCCACAACGGAGTGAGCTCCCGTCGCTCAGTCCCTGCTCCTGCCAACCTAGCAGTTTGAAAGAACGTCAACATGCAAGTAGATAAATAGGTACCTCTCCGGCGGGAAGTTAAACGGCATTTCCGTGCGCTACTCTGGTTCACCAGAAGCGGCTTAGTCCTGCTGGCCACATGACCCGGAAGCTGTACACTGGCTCCCTCAGCCAATAAAGCGAGATGAGTGCCACAACCCCAGAGTCAGCCACGACTGGACCTAATGGTCAGGGGTCCCTTTACCTTTACCTATCTCCCTTAGTGGGTTGTGGCAACAGCCCCGCCTGACCAAAGTGCCACCTCCCACATCAGAAGAGCTCTAGCGCCACCCTGAACGCCTTGGCTGGGCCAGGAAGTGGAAGTCCACCTCTACTCCCCCAACCATACATGTTTAATCTCTGCCTTGCCAACCGGCCCCCCTTTGTGGGTCCGGAGGCAAGGGGAGCGGGGGAAGGTTCAAAAGAAGAGTTCCCGGAGCAAGCAGGTCCCACCCTTTTGCTCTCACCTTGCCTCCTGTGGTTGTGTCCACGCTGGTCTCTGCGCCCAGCCGGTCAAACACGGAGGTTCTCTGTAACCCTGTCAATAGCAAGGTAGAAGTGGAAAGAAGCCACACAGAGTTAAAACAAGAGAAGGGCTTTTCAAAGGAGCAACTGAGGCCAAATGATTATTTCATAGCGTGCATATAAGTATGTGTTTCGCCCAAAAAAAGCTTTTGAAGCAGTGAACAAGATTAAATAATATATTTTTAATGCTGCTGTGCAGCACCCAAACTATTTCCAACTACTCCTTTCCCCAGCGTGATGGCATCAAGTCTCTGGAAGCCACACCATACCAGAAGTCCTTGCCCCTGCAGGTTAGGAAACACTGCCCACAGTGCATAAGAAACAATTTTGCACCCCAGAGGCCTGCGTTTCCCCACCCCCCACCCCAAGACTGCAAAACCTTTGCCAAGTGGCAATCTCGCAAGCGGCTGCACCTGTGTGTGTGTGATGGGGTGTTAGTTCTGGCCAGAGCACGTCAGTCATGTGGAACAAGGAAGCTGGACTTTGCAAAGTGTCACAATTAAAAACAAAATTAGGAAGAGCCAGGCATAAGCACCAGAAGAAAAACAAGCGCCGGCTGGGCAGCAGTAGCAGCAGCAGCAGGCTGGCGGCTGGGAGAGCAAAACGAATTTTGGCTGCTGGCTGAACCTGCTTAAGTTTGCCTCTTTTATATGGGCTGTGCTTTAACTCAGCACATTCGTTTCACCTTGGTTCTGAATTTGCTCTTTAAGTGCAGGGTTTGATTTCATTCGCCTAAGTACCGATAATATTGTCCTCTTGCAAAATGTCAGGGCCACAAGGTACAGTAACAACAAGAACCCTTTGAAAGCCGCACAGAGCCATACCTTAAAGTGAATGGCTGGCCATTCAAGGAAATGTTAAGCAACTGCAAAGGCCGGCTGGCCATTATAAAAAGAAGCCTACAAGAGATTCCAGAAAGTTCAAGGCGGGGGTGCCTGCCGCATCTCTGCCAGAAGCGTGTTCCGCAGCATGGGACCAGTGACACTCAACACCAGTCTCGCAGTGGAGGCCAGCTGGGCCTTTGCACCGTAGTGGAAAATTAACAGTACTCCTCCGGATGAGTTAAGGTGGCCACGGACCTGCCCCCATTTGCCAGCTTTAAAGGAAGCTGGCCGGCCTTCAGCCCCGCTCCCCAGGGGAAGTGGCTCAGGTACCTTTGGCTGCCTGCTGCTGCTCCAGGATCTTCTTGGTCCTGGGGGTGGTTCCCTTGGGCATGTGGACAATGTACTTCCCTTCCATCTCTGCCGTGACGCGGCGGCGCTTCACTGGGAGCGTGGAGTTCTCGGCCTCTGGACTGCAGAGAGCTGTGGCAGCAGGAAGAGGATGGGAGAAAGGCCAGCTCACGCCTGCCTTGAGTCCAGAGGCCTCTGGCTGGCAACTCAAGGATGGGCATTCAGAGCCAACAGCAATACCAATGGGGGAAATCTGGTCGCTAGTGGGGAGCAGAGAGCCATGCCTGGCAGAACTAGGGCTGGAAAAATTTTGAAACAGATTTTTCTCTACCTTTCCCCAAAGGCTTCAATTTTGCAGATTCCAAAAAACCTACCTGCTTTGGCATTCTTTGCTGCCATTTTATTGGAGACCGTGATGGAGATTTTGGAGGTGCTGGTGTCAGGTCTTCGGACCGGGGTGGAAGGTGGGGAGTCTCGGCTCAAGCTGTTCGCAATCATCCGGGTGGCAGCTGCAGGAACAAAGTTACACACCACTTTATGTGCCAAAATCCTTCAGCGGTTTTACATATAACACAGAAAGATAGTTGGGGGGGGGGGGATATACAACATTTAAAACCAAAAACACAAAGAAACACATCAGTAAAAGCAGAGAAGCCTTCAACAAAACATTCAGATAAATATCAATAAATAATGAAATAATGAAGCTGTGTGATGGATCTTATAAGCTCGGGTTGTTGTTGTTTAGTCGTTTAGTTATGTCCGACTCTTCGTGACCCCATGAACCAGAGCATGCCAGACACTCCTGTCTTCCACTGCCTCCCATAGTTTGGTCAAACTCATGCTGGTAGCTTTGAGAACACTGTCCAACTATCTCGTCCTCTGTCGCCCCCTTCTCCTTCTGCCCTCCATCTTTTCCAACATCAGGGTCTTTTCCAGGGAGTCTTCTCTTCTCATGAGGTGGCCAAAGTCTTGGAGCCTCAGCTTCAGGATCTGTCCTTCTAGTGAGCACTCAGGGCTGATTTCCTTAAGAATGGAGAGGTTTGATCTTCTTGCAGTCCATGGGACTCTCAAGAGTCTCCTCCAGCACCAGAATTCAAAAGCATCCATTCTTCGGCGATCAGCCTTCTGTATGGTCCAGCTCTCACTTCCATACATCACTACTAGGAAAACCATAGCTTTAGCTATATGGAACGGCTGCTTAAATAGACGTGTCTTTAGGAGGGGTTTAAAACTGGCCGCTGTTTCTGCCTCGCCAACACCATATGAAAGGTTTTTTGCCCAGTGCCCATGTAGACGGGGCAAATGAGAGCCCAATAATAGCAGGAATGCCAGAGGGGTGGTTTAAAAGATACACCCTGCAACAGGATTTGGGGAGCTCTCAGATAAGGCTTTCTCCTCCATGGAACTGCTTAGCCTGGAAGGGGTGGCCATGGAATCCTCTCCCACTGCCTGAGCTTTTCCTGCAAAGTGAGACCCATGCCCACAGCCAGACATATTATGGGACGTCACTGCAGGGCAGCCAGGCCATCAGCTGGAGCAGTTCAGCTGCAATCAGGAGGCAGTGAAGCTTTTCTCTTAGGAATGGTCGGGGAGGAGATAAGACGAGAAGACCAAACCATGTTCCAATACGCAACGGTTGTGGCCAGGTTACTTTTAGCGCAAAACTGGAAAACCCCCAATATTCCAACTATTAGAGAATGGCAATCCAAGCTATTTGAGTACATAGCAAGGATGACACAGAAGATCAGGCATCAGAAAAATGCTAAATTTATTAATGATTGGAATAAATTCTTTACATATATAGAAAAAAATATAGGAAATATTAAAATTACAGTAGGTACAATATAAAGCCTGAGAGGTATTGATAAAGATGGTAAAAAGAAACCGCAGGGAGATAAGGTTAAGATAGAGCTCAAACCGTGATGGAGGGAAGTCTTTAATGTAATGTGGTAATTTAACATGTGTATGCATTTGTTTGTGTTTTCTTTTTTCTTTTTTGTTTTTGTTGTTTTCTTTGTTTTTCCTTTTCTCGTGTTTTTGTTGGTGTATGTGTGTATGTTGTCTTGTTTATAATTTGTGTTGAAAATCAATAAAAATTATATTGAAGAAAAGGAGGCAGTGAAGCAGAAGCAAGCGGCACATGAGGGTGGGAAAGGCAGGGGGTATCTAATTTTTTTTAATTTTAATTTAATTTGTTATTTTTATTTATTTTAAAATTATCATGCCTTTCCATAATGCACGTATATTTAAAGCAAACAGCAACATGTAATTGAAAACAGGACTTGCAAGAGCTAACTGTTGAAAATATGCGAAAGAACAAAAATGTTTTTATTCGACATGAAAGGACAGCAGCTTGGCTGTAAGGGGAGGGGAAACTTCGTAGCTCAAAAGAAGAAGAAGAAGATGATGAAGAAGAAGAGGAGTTTGGATTTGATATCCCGCTTTATCACTACCCATAGGAGTCTCAAAGCGGCTAACATTCTCCTTTCCCTTCCTCCCCCACAACAAACACTCTGTGAGGTGAGTGGGGCTGAGAGACTTCAAAGAAGTGTGACTGGCCCAAGGTCACCCAGCAGCTGCATGTGGAGGAGAGGGGAAGTGAACCCGGTTCCCCAGATTACGAGTCCACCACTCTTAACCACTACACCACACTGACTCGAAAAGGTCTGATCCTGGGTAGCCAGTGAGCTTCTTCCAGCTACAGCCATGATCAAAATACACAGCCGCACAGAATGGAGGAAGGGGCACCCAAGGAAGGACCTACCCTGTCTGAGCAACATCACCCAAAAGACCCAATGAACAAACTGAAAGGTCCAGGAGAACTACACTGCCCGGACCAGTGGGGCTGATGTTGCTTGATATGAAGAGACATTATTAGCATCCTGGGGCGGTCAGAAAGGAGCAGCCGACTTCACACAGTGAGAAGAGCAGGGGCCTTGGCAGGGAGAGGGAGGAGGGAGAGACAGACAGAGACCGAGAGCGGAGAGATGGAGAGCCTGGCCGCCTCCTCCATCTGCAGCCAGCCACTTGTGTTACTCACCGCTGTTGGCATTCCGACGGAGTTCAGACTGCAGGGTGGGCTGGCTGGAAGCCACCGATTCTGTAGCAGCCTTGCACATTTCCTAGAGACAGAGGGAACACCACAATGCAATAGTGAGGGGCAGATGGAGATGGTTCCCCTAGCAAAGGCGTGGTCTCCCCACAAATGCACCAGGTTCAGGCATGCCCCCCGCAAAAAAAAGAACCCCTTTGCAGGAAGGTAGAAGGAAGAGGAAAGCTATCCTGGTCTGAGATATGCACCACACTAGAAGATTAAACTCCTGGATGCTGGAGCCAGGAGAGGAGTGGAGCATTGCAGGTCTTCACCTACAGATCTGGCCTGGGAGTCATGCAGGGTGTTATGGGGCTTCCAGACCCTTAAGCAGGACTTTTACCATTCTCTGAACGCTCCACTGGGCAGCTCAGGTCATTTGCTTCACTTTCTGAGAGATATCAGCAAAGAGCACTGAAATCCTTGCACATCCCCTGATGGCAAGAGCCGTTTGACAGTGGAACGATGTCCACCTGTCAGGGATACTAGAGTTGTGATCCCTGCCCTGCAAGGGGTTGGACTGGGTTAGGGTTAGGGTTAGGGGTCCCTTCCAACTCTACAATTCTAGGATTCTCCCCTGCACTGGGCAAAGGCTATCGTGTAGCCCACACAATCGCTGGTTGCTCATGACAATGCCCTAGCATGCAACCAAAGCTTCTAGGTTGAAGTTTTACTACTGGATCCCACTCCACCAAAAAAACCTTGTAGACCAACGTTAGAAACTCAGATACACAAGCCAGGTGCCAAATGGCTCCTTAAACCAGGGCTACAGTTGCTAAAGCAGACTGCCTAGTTGCCATTTTGGGGCCAGGCGGCTCAAAAGTCGTATTTTTCCATACGACTTTTTGGTTTCCAAAATTCGTTTAGATTGTGCAAATAAAATATAATGGATAGAATTCTACAGGATGTGCTGCTAGAGCAGGGGCCAGCAACCTAAGGCCCATGGGCCACAAGAGGCCTATGGGGGTCTTTTAACTGGCCCATGGACCCTCACCGCACGCTCAGTCTGCTCCCGTGCACTGCGCTAAAGCAGCGTGGGGACCGCCTTCCGCAACACTGGCCGGTTTCCCATTGGCTGTAGGAAGCTCCTGCAGCCAATGGGAAGCTGCGCATGCCTCCTCCGCACCGGAAACAGCGTTTGCGCATGCATGCATGCACATACACTACGGCTCACCGCAGTGTCTGCAGGACCGTGAACCGGCCCAAGCCACAAAAACTTTGCCGACCCCTGTGCTAGTGTGTGAAAACAGTCCAGACCCAAGGATCCCCAGGCATGCACCTCCAGGTGGTGGAGACACCAGGCACCATCCTGGCGCCCGGGCATCTTCACTTGGGTGCAAGTGGGCAATAGCTAGGTGCAAAATGCGCCTGGCACCTGGCGAATTCCAAACACTGTTGTATATCCAAAGATCCCACCCAGAATGCCAGAGGGTTACCAGCCAGTTAGAAGCCAATATCACAGCCACTTAATGCAAAGCATGTGGGAGAAATTGTTAGCCGCTTCCTGGGAGAACCCACCTGCCTGTACACGACTTTGGCATGTTTCAGGATGGCAATGATATCTCCAACGACCGTGATGCCCAGCTCGTTCATGATCTCCTTGTTGAGGTCCATCAGCATGTTCTTCTGGATCCTGCAGAGGACAAGGTCTGTGGTGGTGAGTCACGTGCCATACCCCACCTGTGCAATCTACAAGCACTCTGCGAACAGGGTGTGCAACAGCCTGGCACAAGAAAACTCCTCCAGCCACCACTGGAAGGAATGGGCAGAAAAACTCCCCACTGCAATGGGGAGCTGGCCATCTGCCTTTTTTTTTTCACAAGGCTTCAGAAATAATGACATTTCAGATATCCATTTGCTCCAACGCCATTCACCCATACATAGATTTATAAAATTCGGGGAATTTAAAGAAATGAAAGCAGGGCCCAATCTTAAGGGAATTCCGAGGGGAAAAGATAAATGTTCACAAGAAGCCTGAAGGAACTGATGTTGCTGCTTCACATATGGGAGACAGAAAGGCATTCCGTAACTTGAGGGCAATAGGAGGAAAAGCCTGTATGAGGGTCAATGCCCTGTGGTATTCTGTAGGGTGTGGTACCACAAGTGGAATTAAAAAATACTTGGCCTTTGTTCCAAGAAACAAAGGATATATTGTTTTGTTTTTCTCAGAGAGGGAAACATTTGAAAAATAATCTTGGGGGGGTCCACTAGGGGCGCATTGGAAGATGGCCAACAATACCATCTCTCCGACCCACACGGGGTAATTAAGAGGCTGTTATGGGAGTAGGCAGCCTCCCTTGTTGCCCCAAGGAAATGGGGAACACTGCCCTTGCCTGCTGTGCCCATAAATCACTCCCTAATTCGAAAGAAGGGGGTGAGGGCCCTAGGCAGAATGCCCCCGTCAGCTCTCCTGGACGCTGTCTCTGATCGCGCACTAGCTGCAGCAGTTTGGAATAAATAATTACAAAAGAAGCAAATGCACATATTTCAAGTGAAGAAGGGGAGTGAAGTCTGCTAATTTAAGTGACCTCTGCGAAAGAAGACGACTGGATGGAGAAACAGGAATATTTTACGATGAAGATACACCAAAGGCTGGGTATGTTGACAACGGGACTGAATGGGGGGGGGACCTTTTTTACTTTCCTTCTATGTGATTTACAAGAACCCCTCCTCATTAGAATCGTTGGTTTAACTGACCCAAGCAGGATGATTAAGGTCTGTGTGGAGATAAACTTTAACCAAAAGTATGCTTATGGAGATCGAGAAGCAATAAGAGCTTTTGGAATGGCACAGCAATTAATTCGGAGTCGCCATCTTGCCAAAGGATTTATAGCCGGGAGGAAGAATGGACTTGGTTTTCAGACTGCATTCCTAGTGAATCTCCTCAGAGGTTTTGAGAAAGGAGGCAGATTGGTGAAGATTAATGACGCTAAGACTGTTTTGATGTATGGAAGTGATGTTATATGGAAAACGTCTGGATATGGCTACTGGATAAAAATAATAATATCCACGCAGGATTACAAACTGTTCTAACCAGCTTTTGGAGACTATCAGAGGTCACAAAGAGAAAGGAAAAATATATGAAAATAACAACAAGAGATGTGGAAAAACAATAAGAAAGGACTGGATAGTACTGTGCACATCATAAGGTTAGATTTGTGGACATTAAAACAGCAGCAAGAAGCAAGAAGTTGATTGGATCCCCTTCGGAACTTGAAATGTGGGTACCCCCAACAAAAATTTAAAATTTGGCTGTGTAATTTGGAATTTATGTAATTTGGTTTGATTTGATGTGATTGGTCGGTTAATAAAAAATTATTCTTAAAAAAAAAGAAAAGAAAGTAAAATAATCTTGGGCCACACAATGCATGCCATTTGGTATTTTAAGATTTAAACAAGCCAATATGTCAGGCCGATGCAATGTTCCTGACCTAAACGACACTCCCACAAACGGATCCTTTCAGCCATGTAACTCCTTTGTTTGGACCACGTCTGCTGGGAGGTTTAAAAAAGCAGCTGGTGGCTTTAGCATCTGCCACTGAACACAGATCCCCACCTCCCACCCCACATTATATAGAAGGCAGGTCTGGCAGGTCTCCCCTAGAGTGGGATCGATGAGACACTTTCTAGGGATCACAGATTCCCTTGCACGTGAGCTCCTGAAGTCCCACTCTCCCCGACTGCAGCAGCAGCACAGGAAACACAACAGCGAGATGTTCCACAGGGGCTCCATCTCTCAACAGCCTCACCTATTATCCACAAACATGACGGCGTAGTTGACAGCAGGCCCCGGGGGGATCCCAGCTTCTTTGAAGAACTGAATCCACTCTGACGTTGCTGAAAGACAGAGAAGATTATGTCAGAAGCAACCAGCACCTGAGCAAAGCGAGAGGAGGGGAGAAAGTGCTCTTGTGTGTGGATCCTGCCTGTAGGATTCCCAGAATGGGCATCTGGTCGGCTGCTATGAAAACAGAGCGCTGGACCAAAGAGCCACTGTCCTGATACACCAGGCTATTCTTGTGCCCTTATCTCCCTGGTCTCTGTCTCAGCCCCCAAGCCCTCACTCCAGCGCCTCTTCCCAGCTGGCCTCAGACTCGCATTCTCCACATTTGCAGCTGCTGCCACTCATCTGGGGTTCAGCCAGGCGCCTTGCACAGAACAAAGGGAGAGGCCCTTGGATCTGGCTTCCCTGTTTCTGCCGCTACCCCTTCCCTCCCTCCCTCCCTCCCTCAAGCCCTTCTTTCGTTTGGCTTTGCTCTGGCTCCCTTCCAAAGACATACCGGGGGTTAAAGGGGAGGGGGGGGTGAGGCCAACTTACCCATCATGACAGACACCATGGTGCCAAGCCAAGGGCAGTGACGTCCGGTCAGCCGGAGGAGACCTGCAGGGAAGGCAACACCCCAAGTTAAGCCACTGAGGCCGCCCAGCGGCATTCCAAGGGCACAACTCAGGGAGCCAGAATAGGCAGCAGCAACACACAACCAGGACAGCCGCCTTGAACCCACACCGGTGCCCTGCTGCCAGGGGTGCCAACGTGAAGAAAATATTGGGGGAGGGACAGGTCAGCCCCTCCCTGCACAACTGATGGGATGCCCATCAACTGGGGCAGGGCACCCTCCTCAAATAATAACAGTTGTTGTTGTTTAGTTGTTTAGTCATTTAGTCGTGTCCGACTCTTTGTGACCCCCTGGACCAGAGCATGCCAGGCAGGCACGCCTGTATTTATATTAATTCATTTATTTGTGCCCCGCCCATCTGTCTGGGTTTCCCCAGCCACTCTGGGCAGCTCCCAACAGAAAATAATTAAAAGCACAATAAAAAGTCAAACATTAAAAAAGTCCCCTAAACAAATATCTTATGGGGGGAGGGGGGGAGAAAGGACCTCAGCCCCAGGGAGTCGCAGGGGGAGACGGGGGCGCAGGAGAGTCAGGGGCCGGGGAAAGAGGCAGCTTGACAGGGGAGCCCCCCGCCCCACGGGGCTCTCCTCGAGGGCCCTTTCAAGACAGCGCGGTGGGGGGGGGGGACCGAGAGGATTCTTCTTCTTCTCCCCGCCCCCCATGGAAGACGCCCCATTTCTGGCTCCTCGGCCGGACTGCGCTTCTGGAGGGTCCGGGGGGGGGAGGCCTCCCCCACTCGGCCCCCCCCCCCACTCACGTGACGGGGAGAACTCCAAGGGGCGCAGCTTCACTCTCGGGGAGTGGGGGGGGGGAGAAGTCTCCGCACCTCGCGCCCCTCCGTGGGGGGGGGTCGTGAGTGGGGGGGTCCCTCCCCTCCCTCCTTCCCCTCCCTCACCGGCCTCGGAGGCTCCTCTCGGCTCCTGGGCGACCGGCGGAGGAAGTCTCTCTCCCTCCCGCCCTCCTCGCGCTCGCTTCCGGCCCGGGAGGCCACAGAGACCGGAAGCCTCGCCCGGCCGCCTCTCCTAGAGGGGCTCGAGGCGGCTCGCCAGCGGCCCCTGGCGGCCGGAGGGAAGCACTGCTCGCTTTTCTTTAGGGAAGCTTTTAATGTTTTAATGTTTAATAGGTTATTGTGTTTTAGTGTTTTGCTGGTAGCCGCCCAGAGTGGCTGGGGAAACCCAGACAGGTGGGCGGGGTATAAATAATAAATTATTAGATAGATAGATAGATAGATAGATTCTTTATTGTCATTACACAAGTGCAACATTGCACAGTGCAACGAAATTGGATGTCATCCCTTAAAAAAAAACAACAAAAGCAAAACAGCAACAACAACCAAACAAACCACATTCCAGCCACACCCACACTCACACCCATCAAACTCCCAGGTCACACTATCGAGTTACAGCATTCAAAAAGGCCACAGCTCTTGGATAGAAACTATTTTTCAGTCTATTTGTCCTTGACTTGATGTTTCTATATCTCCTGCCAGAAGGCAGTAGTGCAAACAGACTGTATCCCGGGTGAGATGCATCCTGCAGGATGTTGTTTGCTTTCCTAAGACAACGGGAACCGTACAGTTCTTCCAAAGATGGGAGAGGATGACCAATAATCCTTTGGGCTGTGGTTATGACCTTCTGGAGCACCTTCTTCTCCCTAGCTGTACAACTGGAGAACCAAGCACAAATACAGTATGTGAGAATGCTCTCTATGGAGCCTCGGTAGAAGGACACCAGCAGTTTCTCACTCAGATTGTTCTTCTTTAAAAGTCTGAGGAAATAAATTCTCTGCTGAGCCTTCTTCACCAGAGCAGTGGTATTATTATTATTATTATCATTATTATTAATTATTATTATTATTTTGGGTGCCGCTTCTGGGCGACTTCGCATATCTGCATCCTCCTCCTCCAAGGAGAGCCAGTTGGGCTTCCGTGGTTCTTCCTCCTCCTCCTCCCTTCCACAACAACAACCCTGCAGGGTAGCTCAGGCCAAGAGAAGGCAGTCATTGGCCGGGATTCGAACCCGGGATTCGAACCATGGTCTGCCAGGTCCTGGTCCAGCCCTCCAGAAACCCCCCTCTCGCCCCTTCTAAGGTTGGGCAATAATCCTACGATGGCACAATAGAGATCACGAGGCACGCGCTGCAACGACGGGTGCAGGTCTCCAGGTGTTGCTTTCCCATTAGATCTGCTGATTTTGAAGCACTCCAATGTCAGCACCGCCAGGGGGTTGGACTAGATGACCCCCGGGAACCCCTTCTGACTCTGCGATTCGATGAGCGACTTAAGGCATGCATTGAGCGTGAAGTTCCATTTTGCAGAGAACAGGACTTGCACCCTGTTCCTTTGCCTTTTCAGCGAGCCTCCTCAAAGTTTTGCTTTGCAGCACCCGGTGGCTCCAATTTAGGGCACTGGAGGCTGCAGGAGGAGGATCCGACCCCCAAACCACTACTGTACACCACCAGCTAAAGCCCCCCCCCCCATCCTAATCTAATACGTTTCCCATCCTAATATGTTTCCAAGCACAATTCAAAGTGTCGGTGCTGACCTTTAAAGCCCTAAACGGCCTCGGCCCAGTATACCTGAAGGAGCATCTCCACCCCCATTGTTCAGCCCAGATGCTGAGGTCCAGCGCCAAGGGCCTTCTGGCGGTTCCCTCGCTGCCAGAAGACAAGTTACAGGGAACCAGGCAGAGGGCCTTCTTGGTAGTGGCACCCGCCCTGTGGAATGCCCTCCCACCAAATGTCAAAGAGAACAACTACTACCAGACTTTTAGAAGACATCTGAAGGCAGCCCTGTTGAGGGAAGCTTTTAATGTTTAACAGACCACTGTATTTTAATGTTTTGTTGGAAGCCGCCAAGAGTGGCTGGGGAGGCCCAGCCAGATGGGCAGGGTATAAATAATATATTATTATTATTATTATTATTATTACTACTACTACTACTACTACTATTACTATTATTATTATTATCTGCAACAGGGGCAGGAGGGCATGGCGTTGAGGTGGAGAAAGCACCTCTCTCAACTCCCCCTGGCCATGCGATACAGTACAGTAGTACCTCGGGTTACAGACGCTTCAGGTTACATACGCTTCAGGTTACAGACTCTGCTAACCCAGAAATAGTACCTTGGGTTAAGAACTTTGCTTCAGGATGAGAACAGAAATCATGCTCTGGCGGCGCGGCAGCAGCAGGAGGCCCCATTAGCTAAAGTGGTGCTTCAGGTTAAGAACCGTTTCAGGTTAAGAACGGACCTCCGGAACGAATTAAGTACTTAACCCGAGGCACCACCGTGTAGGGGAAATTACTACCGCAGGAAGCATTTGCAGCAAGTCACGCAAAAGATCTTCTTCTTCATGAGCACAACGGCAGCAGAGTTGTGTGTGCCCTCTGCCTTCCAGCCGGTCACACAGCAATCACGAGACCACAGCAAATTGGAAAATTATCCTTTAATTGACCAAAGGTCTGAAGACAGCAAAAATCCAGGCTACCGCCCCATTGCCCAGTTGACAGTCCCTAAGCCGCATGGCAAGACCCCGTGCAGGATGGATCCCTCTATGGAGTCAGTGGGAGAATAATGCCCTTGAAATCATGCGCAGGGAGTCTGGGGTTGGACTAGAGGGGTCCCTTCTAATTCTACAGTTCTAGGACTCCCCACTTCTTATTGATGGCAATAAATGTTTGACCTGGGAGAAAATGGTATCAGTCCATCCCTACCAGAATCTATGGGCCTGGAAGGTTCTCTTTATAAACTGCCAGTGCTTCTAGCCTGGATTATGACCTACCTCAGCATTTGGCACTTGATCCATTGTTCAAGAGGACAGAGGTAGCTGCTCTTCTTACTGCTCTTTGCTGACCCCGATGGATTAAAGTGGGCTGCCACAGGAGATGAAGCAGGCTGGTTTTTTCCTGCTCCGGAGGGTAGAACTCGAACCCATGGCTTCAGGTTACAAGAAGGGAGATTGACCCAGAAACTCCAGCGGGTGCAGAATGCCGCTGCGAGACTCCTTACAGGCTCCTCACCGCGGGATCACATGCACCCGGTGCTATACCAGCTGCACTGGCTCCCAGTGGAGTACAGGATCAGGTTCAAGGTGCTGGTTTTCACCTTTAAAGCCCTATACGGCCTAGGACCCTCGTACCTATGGGACCTCCTCTCCTGGTATGTCCCATGGAGGACCTTACGATCTTCAAATAAAAACATCTTGGAGGTCCCGGGCCACAGGGAGGTTAGGCTGGCCTCAACCAGAGCCAGGGCTTTTTCGGCTGTGGCCCCGATCTGGTGGAACGCTCTGTCACAAGAGACTAGGGCCCTGCGGGACGTGACATCTTTCCACAGGGCCTGCAAGACGGAGCTGTTCCACCAGGCATTTGGCCAAGGCACAGTCTGGCCCCCTCTCTCCTTCTGTAATCTTCATAGAACTCTAGTCCAATGGTTGCCATTAATTTGATTCTGAACTGATTTTAGACTGTATTTCAATTAATTGACTGTGATTTTATGTAAATTGTGCTATTTTTACTGTTGTTAGCCGCTCTGAGCCCGGCTTTGGCTGGGGAGGGCAGGATATAAATAAAAAGTTGTTATTATTATTATTATTATGACTAAACACCAGGAGGAACTTTCTGACGGCAAGAGTTGTGGGCAGTGGAGCGGTCTCCCCCGGAAGGGGGTAGAATCTTCTTCCTCGGAGGTTTCTAAGCAGAGACTGGATCGTCACCTGCCAGGGTTCCTTTAGTTGGGATCCCTGTACTGCAGCAGGGGGTTGGTCTAGAGGACCTTTGGGTATCCCTTCCACCGCTATGAGTCTACGGTTCTCATCGCCAGCGCTCTTTGAGTGCTTAGTGCCTAAGAGCCACTGGTCAAGGAAGGACAGTGGCAATTTCGGCAGCGACAGAAGCTGGTTTAGTTGCTTGGGTATGTGTGGGCCTCCCTGAAAGGCATTCACGGCAGAGAAACAAGGCAGAACAGGAAGTGCCAAGTCGGACTGCTTGGCCCATCTAGCTCAACACAGCCTACACTGACTGGCAGAGGCTCTCCACAGGTTCAGACAGGTCCCACCCGACTTGGGAGCTTCTGAGCGGCACATTGCCTGCGGCATCTCCTCTCTCGCGATTCTCCACACTACTGCTTAATACGAGGAGGAAATTCCGCCACGAGGGATCTTTTTGGCCAGGAAGCCTTTTCCGTTTTCTCCTCCTTAAACCCACGTCCCCTTTCCCCCTAACTGCTAAACGCCCTCTTCTCTACATCTATCCTCCCACCCACGCAAAACCCTTTTGCTTCCCAGTTCGGAACAGTGACTTTATACCCACAATTTGCATGCGCCAAATGCTCCCTTTGCACGTCACTTGGTCGTTTGCGCATGGCAAACCCCCCACCCACCCCCATCCTTCGGTCAGGCTGAATTGTTCCCTTGCAGGAGTTTCTCTTACCCCAAACATTTGCCCCCAAGGAGGCCTTGGGTACCTCCTGGCTCACTCGGCTGGAGAGCAGGGGTCCCGCAAGGTTCCCCAGGGAGACCCCCTGCCTCTGGGGAAGCCCCTCCACCGGCCTCCAACAGGGGGCTGGCGCTCGCAGCCCCTCTCCAACTGGGGACGGGCAGGGGGGTGTCCCTTTGGCTAGTAGGTGCCGCAGAGCTGCTCCCACTGGCCCGGCAAGCTCAGTTCCTGGCTGTATCTGGAGTTCCAGTCCCGCTCAAACACCGCCTGCAGCTGATCGCGCACTGTGGGCTGTTCTCCGGCCCCCACGTGGCTCTGGTTCACCACCAGGGCGGACCCCGCCGTGTGGAGGAAGTAGTCCCCGGACCAGTTGGATGTTCCTGCCAGAAAGGAAGGGAAAATAAACGCTTAAGAGTCCTGCGCTCTGCAACAAAGCTTGATGACAATGGCATTCGCGGCGGGAGGCAGCCGTGCTTCTGAATCCCAGTTGCTGGAAGCCACAGGAAGGGGGGAGAGCTCTGTGTTCGAATCCTGCGTGCTGGTTTCCCACAAGCAATTGCTCCGCCACTGTGAGAAGAGGGTGCTGCACCAGGCGGGCTAGACAAATTCGTGCTGGAGAAGGAGCCTATCGACTGCTACTCATCTACGGTTCTGGTCGCCTGGTCTCAAAATGGATATTACAGAGTTGGGAAAGGTTCAGGAAAGGGTTGCCCGAATGATCGAAGGGTTGAAGCAGGAAAGGGTGCTGCGCTTGGAGCTTTTCAGTTTTGCTGAAAAGGCGAGAAAGTGGCGACGTGATAAAGGCTTATTAAAAAATATATGCGTGGCAGGGAGGAAGTGGTGAGAGAGACGTTTTTTCTTCCTCACAATAGAACTTGTGGACAATCCCTGAAGCTGAAGGTTGGGAGATTCAGCATTGATAACAGAAAAGTCCTCCTTCAAGCAGCACGGAGTGAAACTGTGGAACTCCCTGCCACAGGAGGCAGAGATGGCCACCAACTTGGATGGCTTTAAAAGAGGAGGGGACAAATTCATGGAGGTGGAGAGGGTTATCAATGGCTTCTAGCCAGTCGGAGGCAGCAGAGCTCCTGAACAACAGTCACTGGAAACTATGAGAGGGGAGAGAGCTATTGGGCTCGGATCCTGTTTCCGAGTTTCCCCAAAAGGCATCTGGACGGGATGGGCCTCCAACAAACTCCCCTTAGTCTCTTCTGTTCTCCCCCTTACGGCTGCTTCTCTCCCTCTCCCACTGCTGGCCAGTTTGCACCCCTGCTAGTCCCCGGCCAGCTTTCTACCTCAGCTGGCCTCCCCTTTATGACTGGCCCCGTCCCTCAAACTACTCACCAATATAAGCCACCTTGTCCGTCACCATGAACTTGCTGTGGTTGACTCTGGCGTAGGGGATCTTGGCCTGCGACTCATTGGCTGGGACCACAAAGAGCCTCTGGCAGAGGGGAGAAGGGAAGAAAGACAAAACTGGGGTGCGAGTGGAAGAGCTGGGGGTGCTTGGCATGCAGAGGAGGCAGCTGGGAGGCAAGTGGAAATGGCTCTCCAGGGAGCCCGGCAGAGCCGTCTTCCCCATTGGGCTTACTGGTGCATGTAGTGATCAGGTGGGATTGCTATGAGGAATTATGACAAATATAGATCCAGTTACAGATAGGTAGCCGTGTTGGTCTGCCATAGTCAAAACAAAATAAAAAAATAAAAAAATTCCTTCCAGTAGCACCTTAAAGACCAACTAGGTTAGTACTTGGTATGAGCTTTCGTGTGCATGCACACTTCTTCAGATACACTGAAACAGAAGTCACCAGACCCTTCTATATAGTGAGAAGGTGCGGAGGGGTATTACTCAGAAGGGTGGTGGGATTGGGTGATGGGCAGATAGCTGTGATGAGCCTGTTGACGACTCTTAACAACTGCAATAGGTCTTACCCCTTGCTTTTTCCTGTAAGACCTATTGCAGTCGTGAGTTCAGTGGTTTAGTGTAGGAGTTGTGAGTCGTGTCAAAGAGAGCTAGCAAAAGATCCGTGTTCTGTTCCTGTAAATAGTCCACTGTATATAATAAACACCTAACTACAAGTTCCTGGTTCCTGCTTCGTCTATCCTGTCCGCAGCCAAGTCGCCAATTGCTTCCGTGGATTCTGCGTTTACTCTGCTAAGTCTGGCTAAGGTCAGAAAGTTGTGAAACACCAATAGGTTTTACCAATAGAGCGATCCCCACAGAGGCTTGGGAAAAGGTCAACAACTCTGGGAAACGGGGGGGGGGGGCGCTGGAGGGATTTTTGCACCACAGCACCAGATATGCTTAAGACGGCCCTGGAGTCCAGTCTTCCAGGGCTGGGGAGCCCCGTCCCAGGCATCGGGGGTGTCCTTACCACTTCCATGTTGTAGTGGGTGCGGATGTCGTGCATGGCAGCCAGGGAGCGCAGGAAGGGGAACATATTGGCCTTGGAATGCCTCCAGCATCCGACCAGGAGTCGCACACGGACTCTCCTCTCGTAAGCCACCTTCCGCAAGTGATCGTCAATCACTGGCCAGAACCTGAGCAGAAGAAGGAAGCAATTGCGTCGGGCCCACATCCTGCATTGCAACCTCTGACATGGGGCAGCCCGCCACCCGCTCTAGTGCCCCTCAAACGGGGACAGCATAAGATGGACATTGAAAGGTGCTGTGGTGCCAGAAGGGACGCGGGTGGCGCTGTGGGTTAAACCACAGAACCTAGGGCTTGCCGATCAGAAGGTCAGCGGTTTGAATCCCCACGACGGGGTGAGCTCCCGTTGCTCGGTCCCTGCTCCTGCCAACCTAGCAGTTCGAAAGCACGTCAAAGTGCAAGTAGATAAATAGGTACCTCTCCAGCGGGAAGGTAAACGGCATTTCCATGCGCTTCTCTGGTTCACCAGAAGCGGCTTAGTCATGCTGGCCACATGACCCGGAAGCTGTACGCCGGCTCCCTCGGCCAGTAAAGCGAGATGAGCGCCGCAACCCCAGAGTCGGCCACAACTGGACCTAATGGTCAGGGGTCCCTTTACCTTTACCCTTTATGGTGCCAGAAATTTCCATGGGTTTTTTAACTTGAGCAAGTAAAATATTCAGTGATACACTGGGCAATAGATATTGGTTATAATGTAGATACGGAAGCACGGGAACGATTGTGGAATATGGATATAAAATTTACAGCGTGTTATAGTCTGAGACTCCGTCATGGATGAATCCCAAGATGGAATTAAGATTGCCGGAAGAAATATCAACAACCTCAGATAAGCAGATGACACAACTTTGATGGCAGAAAGTGAGGAGGAATTAAAGAACCTCTTAATGAGGGTGAAGGAAGAGAGCGCAAAATATGAATGGATGCAAAAACTTATGGAATATGCAGAAATGGCGAAATTTACCAGAAGAATAAGAAATCAAGGTAACAAACGTTTTATAAAAGAATGGAATCTTTACAGATAAATTGCAAACACATAAAAACATTAGCAGGATTACTGTAATAACCTGCAGTTTGATAAGAGTATATATTTAAAGTAGATAATTAAATGAGCAAATTAAATGAATTTGGATATGCAGGAGATATTAAAAAATAAATTTAAGGAACCGCAAAAAGAGGAGGAAGTCAAACTTTGAAATATCAAATTGATTGTAAAACTAATGAAATGTATAAACTTGAAAAGTATAAATAAAAACTTAGAGACACACACAGAGAGAGAGAGATGCTATGGCGACAGAAATATCCATGGGGTGTTTTCAGAAAAACCCCAGTATGGAGGCAAATTGGCCGAAATATTGGGAAATTTTGGAACAAGGAGGAGATAGATTAAAACTGCAGAGTTTTGACAAACTAAAAAACAAAGTACGAGATTGGCTTCATTATTATCAAATAAGGGAGGCTTATAATCTGGATAAGAAAATGGGCTTTCAGGTGGAAAAATCAAAATTGAAAACAGAATTGTTAGATCCTAAAAAGAAGAATTTGTCAAGAATGTATAACTTGCTGTTGAAATAGAATACACAGGATGAAATGGTTAAATCTGTCATGATTAAATGGGCACAAGATGTTGGACATAATATTATGATGGCTGACTGGGAAAAGTTATGGACCACAGGTATGAAGTTTACGGCATGTAATGCCTTAAGAGAGAATATAATGAAAATGATTTACAGGTGGTACTTGACACCAGTCAAGCTTGCAAAAATTTATCATTTGCCCAATAATAAATGTTGGAAATGTAAAGAGATTGAAGGTACATTCTTTCACCTTTGGTGGACATGCTCAAAGATTAAGACCTTTTGGGATGTGATCTATAATGAAATGAAAAAGGTACTTAAATATACCTTCCAGAAGAAACCAGAGGCCTTTCTCTTGGGGATGGTTGGCCATTTGGTGCGAAAGGAGGATAGAACTTTTTTTATGTACGCTACAACAGGAGCAAGAATACTCATCGCAAAGTATTGGAAAACACAAGATCTACCCACTCGGGAAGAATGGCAGATGAAGGTGATGGACTATATGAAATTGGCTGAGATGACTGGCAGAATCCGAGACCAAGGAGAAGAGTCGGCAGAAGAAGAGTGGAAGAAATTTAAAGTTTATCTTCAGAAATATTGCAAAATTAAGGAATGTTAGAAAGATGTTGGGGGGGGAAATTATGTGGTTTTAGCAGAAAAGATATAAAGGATTGAGTAAAAATGAATTGGTGAAAGAGAATGTAAAATTATAGTATATTAAGATAAACTATTAGGATAAAAACAAAGTTGGAAGGATTTGCTGGAATATCTAATTGAATTAGAATACAAAAATGGGAGGCGTGAGGAGGTCAGGGAAATAAGTGAATGTAAGTAAATGATTTAAAGGTTTGACTTGTTTTTTATTTCTTTTTTCTTTTTTCTGTTTTTTGATGATGCTTTTCTATATGTATGGTTTTTTCTTCTTCTTTGATTGTTATGTATACAGTGGTGCCTCGCAAGACGAAATTAATCCGTTCCGCGATTCTCTTCGTCTAGCGGTTTTTTCGTCTTGCGAAGCAAGCCCATTGACGGCTTAGCAGATTAGCGCTATTAGCGGTCTGGCGGCTTTTAGCGATCAGCTGAGAGGCGGCTTATCAGCGGAACAGCTGATAAGCGGCTTAGCGGCTTAGGAAAGGGGGGGAAGCGGAAAAAAACCGCGGGAACTCGCAAGATCTTTTCGTCTTGCGAAGCAACCCCATAGAGAAATGCGTTTAGCGAAGCGCCTCCAAAACGGAAAACCCTTTCGTCTAGCGGGTTTTCCGTCTTGCGTGGCGTTCGTCTTGCGGGGCACCACTGTATGTATATGTGTGTGTGTGTGTGTGTGTGTGTGTGTGTATATATATATATATATATATATATATATATATATAGGTAAAGGTAAAGGTACCCCTGCCCATACGGGCCAGTCTTGACAGACTCTGGGGTTGTGCGCCCATCTCACTTAAGAGGCCAGGGGCCAGCGCTGTCCGGAGACACTTCCGGGTCACGTGGCCAGCGTGACATCGCTGCTCTGGCGAGCCAGAGCCGCACACGGAAACACCGTTTACCTTCCCGCTGGTAAGCGGTCCCTATTTATCTACTTGCACCCGGAGGTGCTTTCGAACTGCTAGGTTGGCAGGCGCTGGGACCGAGCAGCGGGAGCGCACCCCGCCGCAGGGATTCGAACCGCCGACCTTTCGATCGGCAAGTCCTAGGCGCTGAGGCTTTAACCCACAGCGCCACCTGCGTCCCCATATATATATATTCCTATTTTTTTTTCTGTAACCTTCAAAATAATATATATATATATATATATATATATATATATATATATATATATATGAGAAATATCCATGGGGTGGCAGATGGATCTGGGTGGCTTTGGGGCCAGTTCTGGCCACCCAACTGTACGATTCATTTCTGCTTGCCAGGCGGAATGACCTCCCCATATTCTGGCTCTTCCCCAGAGTGGATTTGGGGGAGGCAGGCGGAAGGAGAAGCCCTGTTGCATCAGCAGGAGGCTCTGCAATGGCTTCCTGGCCGGTGCTGCTTGGTTTGTAAAGCTTATCCTTCCCACAGCCAAGGGAGGGGAGGGAGAAGAGCTGCCCCCCCCATCAGCTGCACACTTACCTCTTGGGGTGCGAGAACTCCATGGTGGGCAGGTAGCTCATCACCTCAATGTGAACAAACTCATCGGCGTCATCAATGATGCTCACCAGGGACTGGAGGTCTTCTGTCCGCCCTGGGGCGCACAGCGCAGGGGGGGCACTCTGGAGGCAGGCAGAGGGAAAAAAGACTCAGGAAAGGAGGAGGAGGAGGAGGACGGGCACCCAAAAGTCAGGCACACGGTTGACATCCTGGGCTGCCTGGGCAGGGTTTTTTTCAGAATGAGGTTTTTAAAAATTTTATTGAATCTTCAGGACTTTGCTATGGAGTTAAATGCAGGGGTCAGCAAACTTTTGCAGCAGGGGGCCGTCCACTGTCCCTTAGACCTTGTGGGGGGCTGGACTATATTTGGGGGGGGGGGGAAATGAACGAATTCCTATGCCCCACAAATAACCCAGAGATGCATTTTAAATAAAAGCACACATTCTACTCATGTAAAAACACCAGGTAGGCCCCACAAATAACCTAGAGATGCATTTTAAATACAAGCACATATTCTACTCGTGTAAAAACACGCTGATTCCCGGACCGTCCACGGGCCGGATTTAGAAGGCGATTGGGCCGGATCCAGCCCCCGGGCCTTAGTTTGCCTACCCATGAGCTAAAGTAACAATCCCGGAGGAAATATGAAATAACGGGAGGAAGGCACGGAGAAACCTAACCAGGGGTCAATGCCGTTACCTTGTGAAATAAAGTGCATTCTTTAGAGACCAATGACTGAATTATTTGCTATGGCAAAAACCGACCTGATACAGAAAGAGCGCAAGCCAAATGTTATGAACGCCAAATAAAGCCACATTTCATTGGGACTTGCCACCCCTGTGACTTTCCTGTTGGGTAAGGAACAAATGGCCGGCAAATGGAGGCAGAATCCATAGGTTTAGCTGCAACCCGATATATGTCAGTTTCTCAGAAATAATAAGAAATTGTTTTATGGAACCAAAGAGTTAAAGGAGAAAACAGCAAAGACCTGATGAAGAGAGCACAGCAGAGGTTATATTTTCTGAGAATCCTCTGGAAAAACAATCTCTCAAAGGACCTGTTGATGGCATTTTACCATTGTACATTTGAGAGTGTATTAACTTATGGTCTGTGTGTGTGGTTTGGGAGCTGCACGGCCAGGGGAAAAACAATGCTGTCCAGGGTTGTAAAGACTGCGGAGAGAATAATTGGGTGCACTCTTCCCACCTTGGATCAAATCTATGCTGCCAGGTGCCATAAGAAAGCGGCAGAGATAGCGCAGGAAAGTGCACACCCTGGAAATGATCTCTTTCAGCTTCTGCCTTCTGGAAGAAGGTCCAGGGTTATAAAGACTAGGACTAGCCGCCTGAGAAACAGTTTCTATCCAAATGCAATTCTGGTTTTAAACGCAGTATAAGGTGTCTCTATAGGAGTACCGTATTTTTCGCTCCATAAGGCGCACCAGACCATAAGGCGCACCTAGTTTTTTGGGGGGAAATCAAGAAAAAAAATCTTATGGATGGATCCCGCTCGCTGTCTTAGCTTCGTTCTTAGCCGCGGGGCTGGGGCAGGGGGAGCCCGAGCTTCCCCCGACCCCAGCCCCCAGAAAAGGTCCGGGAGTGGAGGCAAGGTTGCGAAGCCTTTGGAGCGCAGCACAAGTTCCCGCTGCACTCCAAAGGCTTTAGGGATAGCCGCCTGAAGCCTTTGTCGTGCAGCAGGACCTCGCGCTCCGCTCCAAAGGCTTCAGGTTCCTTTCACTGAAGCCAGGAGATTCTTGCTCTCCCAGCTTCAGCAAAAGGAACCCGAAGCCTTCGGAGCGCAGCGCGAGATCCCTCCGCGCTTTGGAGGCTTCGCGTTGCTATCGCTGAAGCCAAGGAGCCTGCATTCGCTCCATAGGACACACACACATTTCTCCTTAATTTTTGGAGGGGGAAAAGTGCGTCCTATAGAGCAAAAAATGTGGTATATTGTATTTAAAAATGGGGTTTCAGAGTTTTTAGGGGTTTTTGAATGTCTTATGTAGATTTTTCAATTTCATTGTTCTGTATGGGACAATGACAATAAAGGTATCGTATAGGAAACCCCCCCCCCCCGAGTCGGCCCCCAGCATCTGAGCACCAAGGATGCCAGCAGAGACTGGAGCAGGGGATCTTGAGCAGAGAGGGCCCCTGCCCTCCCATCTCACCGAGAAGTAGACCCCGGCCTCCGTGCCATTCAGCTCCAGCTCCAGCGGCGTCTCCTTGTTATAGGAGGTGGAGTAATTGGCCGGCCAGGGCGACGGGATGGTGGCGTTGGGCAGGCCCAGAGCCCAGTAGGCCTCAAACATCTTCCCCAAGTCCTGGGCCAGGCAGCTGCAGTTGTAGACAGCCATTCCCAGCTCCTTCACCTGCAGGCCAAGAAAGGGAGAGGTTAGCGGGAGGCCGCAGGATAGAGCCCAGGTGCAGTTGATGCAGGCTGCAGGATTTAAGGGGAGAAGCACCAGGGACACCTGAAATCAGCCCCAGAGGAAAAATGGAAGCAAGGAGAACTACCGACAAAAGAAGAATGGTGGATGAAGTTGATGTACTACGCAGAATTGGACAAATTAACATGAAGGATTCGAAAGCTGCGGGACCAGAGATTCTTAGAAGACTAAATACATGAACTATTTGAAAAGCAATTGTAATGAACAGATTACGCTAGTAGGACTGCAAGAAGTTCTGTAAGGAAGACTATTTGAAATATTGCAAGAAACATATTAGACATATTAGACATTAGACATATCAGACATTATTTCAATATGTGACAGTGGCTGCCAGAGTATTGACAGCACAAAAATGGAAGACTCCAGACATTCCAACTCTTAAAGATTGGCAAATAAAATTATTTGAATACGTGGAACTAGCAAAAATGACACAAAAAATTAGATACCAAAAAGGTACAAAGTTTATTAGTGATTGGAGTAAATTTATAACATATATTGAAGGAAAATTTAGAAGTTTAAGAACCACAGTAGGATTAAAATAAATCTTACGATGTGTAGACTATTAACAATGAAACTGCAAAAAGGAAGATATATTAAGAAGCCCGCAACCGGGAGGGAGGGTGGTCTATATGTGTATATAGAGGTGATATCAACAAGATGATGTGACTAAAGAAGAATTGTAATGGAAATTTATATTATTTTACTTTGTTTATTTATGTTTGTTTTTGTTTATGGTTTGTCTAACTAAAATCAATAAAAAAGAATTAAAAAAAAAGAAATATTGCAAGAAAGACTACGAGGAGAATTATTAGTTAAGGATAATTAAGAGTAATAGAGAAATTAAGAAATGCAGAATAAGTGGTAAAGAACGGGAAATCATCAGAGGTGTTGACGGAAGTCTAAAATATTGTGTAAGATAAGAAGTAATGTTATATGATTGTTGGAAACGATATGTTAAAAAAATAATAATAATGCATATATATAAAAAAAGAAATCAGCCCCAGAGGGTAGTAGTCCCATCTTGACCCAAGCAGCCTTTGGCAACCTGGTGCCCTGCTAAGAAGATAAGAGGAGCCCAGCTGCTGCATCAGGCCAAAGAGCCCCCATCTAGTCTGGCCTTCCAGTGGCCAAACGCCCCTAATAACCAAGAAATTGAGATAGACTGCCTCTGGGCCATAGCTGTCAACCGTCCCTTATTTGGCGGGAAACTCCCTTATCCCAGCGCCGTGTCCCGCTGCTGTCCCTTATTGATGATGTCCCTTAAATTTCCTGGGTTTCCAAGGAAGCAGCTCCTCTCCCTCCCTCTCTGCCGGCCAGGGAGGAGGAAGGCTCCAACTGTGTTGCTTGGCTGTGTTGCTCACCCAATAAGGAGTCTAAGAACGACTGGGGGGTGGAGCTTGCATGCTTTGTCCCGATCAAATCGGCCACATTGCCTGGGGACTCGCCTTTGCTCAGCGCTTCCCAGCGGAGAGGGGACGGTGGTTTTCCTTGCTGCATCCCCTTTGCCGGGTTGCTGTGCTGTGGGAACCACCGCTTGAGGCTTCGTTTGGCTGCTGGCTGGGCTTTCTTCCTTTGGCTCGGAGGGGCTCAGAAGCTGAACATACCTGTGCTTGGAAAATCCCTTATTTTGGCTGCTGGTCCCTTATTTTCAAATCTGTAAGTTGACAGCTATGCTCTGGGCCTGGAGGTTCCATAAGAACATAGGAACGGCCTACTGGACCAGGCCAATGGGTTATGTAGTCCAGCACCCTGTTCTCTCAAGGGCCAACCAGATGCCCCAATGGGAAACACACAAGCAGGATTAAAATAGAAGAGAAACTCTCCCTTCCTGTGGTTTCCAGCACCTGGCAATCAGAAGCAACTGCAGAGCCATCCTGGCTACGAGCCTTCGAGAGCCCGCTCCTCCTCCATGAATTGGTCTATTCCTCTTTTAAAGCCATCTAAGTTGGTGGCATCTTAAAAAGCAGAGACATCACCTTGCCAACAAAGGTCCGTATAGGTAAAGCTGTGGTTTTCCTAGTAGTGATGTAGGGAAGTGAGAGCTGGACCATAAAGAAGGCTGATCATCGAAGAATGGATGCTTTTGAATTCTGATGCTGGAGGAGACTCTTGAGAGTCCCATGGACTGCAGGAAGATCAGATCTCTCCATTCTGAAGGAAATCAGCCCTGAGTGCTCACTGGAAGGACAGATCCTGAAGCTGAGGCTCCAAGACTTTGGCCACCTCATGAGAAGAGAAGACTCCCTGGAAAAGACCCTGATGTTGGGAAAGATGGAGGGCACAAGGAGAAGGGGACGACAGAGGATGAAATGGTTGGACAGTGTTCTCAAAGCTACCAGCATGAGTTTGACCAAACTGCGGAAGGCAGTGGAAGACAGGAGTGCCTGGCGTGCTCTGGTCCAGGGGGTCACGAAGAGTCGGACACGACTAAATGACTAAACAACAAGAAGTTGGTGGCCATGGCTGCCTCCTGTGGCGGGGAGTTCCACAGTTTAATTCCGAGCTGCTTTTTGGGCTATTATCTGCAGCAAAGCCATAGGACACCATGGTCTGGAAGGAGCACAGTGATCCTGGCTGGGGAGGAGGACAGCTGCAGCCGAACAACACATGGAGGGTGCCCGGTTGGCAAAGGCTGACTTAAAAATGCCAAGATGCCACCGTTCACCTTGCTGGATATGATAGGAGGCGGGTTCACAACAGCATGAACACAAATACGTCGAAAAAGACACCCAGATTAAAAGCGGGAGATAAGACGCTGGTTTTATTTTTATTTACTAAAAGCAGCTGCTCATATGATTGCCTAATGCCCGGGTGAGTAAAAAGAATTTCCCCTGCACACCTGGAGGCGAACCAAGTGTTGGTGCTCACCTTTAAAGCCCTAAATGGCCTCAGTCCTGTATAGCTCAAGGAGCGTCTCCACCCCCATCGTTCAGCCCAGACACTGAGGTCCAGCGCCGAGGGCCTTCTGGTGGTTCCCTTATTGCGAGAAGTGAGGTTACAGGGAACCAGGCAGAGGGCCTTCTCGGTGGTGGCGCCCGCCCTGTGGAACGCCCTCCCACCAGATGTCAAGGCAATAAACAACTATTTTACTTTTAAAAGACAACTGAAGGCGGCCCTGTTTAGGGAAGTTTTTAATGTCTGATGCTGCATTGTTTTTAATATTCGGTTAGAAGCTGCCCAGAGTGGCTGGGGAAACCCAGCCAGATGGGTGGGGTATAAATAATAAATTATTATTATTATATATTATGTTGGCCTCCCACTGGGCCCATAACCTCCTGGCAAATAGAAGGGGAAGAAGTGGAGGCAGTGAGAGGTTTTACTTTCTTGGGCTCCATGATCACTGCAGATGGTGACAGCAGTCATGAAATTAAAAGACTCCTGCTTCTTGGGAGAAATGCAATGGCAAACCTAGAGAGCATCTTAAAAAACAGAGACATCACCTTGCCAACAAAGGTCCGTATAGTTAAAGCCATGGTTTTCCCAGTAGTGATGTATGGAAGTGAGAGCTGGACCATAAAGAAGGCTGATCGCCAAAGAATGGATGCTTTTGAATTCTGGTGCTGGAGGAGACTCTTGAGAGTCCCATAGACTGCAAGGAGATCAAACCTCTCCATTCTGAAGGAAATCAGCCCTGAGTGCTCACTGGAAGGACAGATCCTGAAGCTGAGGCTCCAAGACTTTGACCACCTCATGAGAAGAGAAGACTCCCTGTAAAAGACCCTGATGTTGGGAAAGATGGAGGGCACAAGGGGAGGGAGAAGGGGGCGACAGAGGACGAGATGGTGGGACAGTGTTCTCGAAGCTACCAGCATGAGTTTGACCAAGCTGTGGGAGTCAGTGGAAGACAGGAGTGCCTGGCATGCTCTGGTCCATGGGGTCATGAAGAGTCGGACACGACTAAACGACTAAACAACAACAACAACATGTTGGCCTTCAGGTGGGCCTCCCTGCCTCCCTCCTTGGGGAAGCCATTCCGGAAGTGGGGTGCTGCTGCAGCCGAGGGGAACTCCTGAGCCCCCACTTCTGATGTGAGAGGTGGACTTTCTCTAGCAGGTGACTACAGAAACTATCAGGCCCAACCCTCCTGTTAAGAGAATAACCCTGGCCCCAGCCCCACAGGCCAGGACGGGGGGGCCCCCATCCCACAAAGGTCCTCCCGGAGGGTCGCGGGCATCACCTGGGTGAGGGCGCGCCAGTCCATGTTCGCGCTGCCAAGGAAGATGTGTTGCTGGTCCACGATCCAGAATTTGGTGTGCAAGACCCCCCCGGTCAGTTCCGGGAAGTTGACTTTGCGGATCTGAGCACCTGGAGGAGTTTGGGAACAAGACAAGGAAGGGCACTGCTAGTTCTCAGCACCTTTTACAGCCTCGCCCGCAAATCCTGCCCATACACTTGGTTTTAAGAGTGTAGGCTCCTCGGGGCGAGGACCTGCCTCTCTGATCCTGCAAGCGACCAACAGTAATTGAGCCCTTTCAGTAGGTCTGGCCTGAATCTCTGGCAAGAGAAAGCACCTTCTATGGGGGGGGGCTCCTCGTTCTAGTATTACGAGGGAGGGGGGGGAAGTCTCTTACATAATTTTACCCATCTCTGTCATCTTCTAAGCTAAGCAGCCCCTGAATTCAAAGCCTTTTGCTTCTGGGTTTTATTAAATCTTCCCAATTGGGCTGCATCAATAGGAGTATTGCATCTAGATCAAGGGAAGTAATAGTGCCACTGTATTCTGCTCTGGTCAGACCTCACCTGGAGTACTGTGTCCAGTTCTGGGCACCACAGTTCAAGAAGGACACTGACAAACTGGAACGTGTCCAGAGGAGGGCAACCAAAATGGTCAAAGGCCTGGAAACGATGCCTTATGAGGAACGGCTAAGGGAGCTGGGCATGTTTAGCCTGGAGAAGAGGAGGTTAAGGGGTGATATGATAGCCATGTTCAAATATATAAAAGGATGTCACATAGAGGAGGGAGAAAGGTTGTTTTCTGCTGCTCCAGAGAAGCGGACACGGAGCAGTGGCTCCAAACTACAAGAAAGAAGATTCCACCTAAACATTAGGAAGAACTTCCTGACAGTAAGAGCTGTTTGACAGTGGAATTTGCTGCCAAGGAGTGTGGTGGAGTCTCCTTCTTTGGAGGTCTTTAAGCAGAGGCTTGACAACCATATGTCAGGAGTGCTCTGATGGTGTTTCCTGCTTGGCAGGGGGTTGGACTCAATGGCCCTTGTAGTCTCTTCCAACTCTATGATTCTATGATTCTAATTATTTCATAACTCCAAACATATATCTTGTTTTGTTTTGTTTTGTTACACCTTTTCTTATTGAATTCCTGTCCCTCCTTTCTGAATTCTCCCCGCCCGCTTTGTAGTTGCATAAAAACTATCATTAAAATTAATACCAAGGAAATAAATAACTACAGTCATACCTCAGGTTACAGAAACTTCAGGTTGCGTTTTTTTGGGTTGCGCGCTGCGCCGAACCTGGAAGTACCGGAACAGGTTACTTCTGGGTTTCGGCACTCGCGCATGTGCAGAAACACTAAATCGCGCTTTGTGCATGCGCAGAAGCGCCGAATCGCAACCCGCGCCTGCGCAGACACAGCACTGCGGGTTGTAAACGTGCCTCCCACATGGATCACGTTCGCAACCTAAGCGTCCACTGTATCTGACTTTTAGAAGACATCTGAAGGCAGCCCTGTTTAGGGAAGTTTTTAATGTCTGATGTTTTATTGTGTTTTTAATATTTTGTTGGTAGCCGCCCAGAGTGGCTGGGGAAACCCAGCCAGGGGCAGGGTGTAAAGACTATATTATTATTATTATTATTATTATTATTATTATTATTATTATGGCTGTCTCTTTGGGGGGGGTGCAGAGACGAGACCCCCCCCCCCGCCCTGTCCCTCCCCATGCTGAAATCCAGGCGTGCTCTCTCTCTCTCACCGCTCTCCTCCAGCAGCTGCAGGTCAGAGCAGGGCATCCGGGAGGAAGGAGGATTGACGGCTATCCGCAGGGTGACGCCTCTGCTGGGCACCTCCCTCAGCGCTGCCAGGATTTCCTCCCCCTGTGGGAAAAGGGAGGGGGTCCGTCAGTGGCCACGATCCGGGCCAGGTGAACAGGGCCCTTCCTGGACAGGCCATCCCCGTTCCCAGGTGCAGGATCCGTCCGGCCGATTAACCCTTTCAAATGGTTTGGGATGAGTCCTTCGACATGTCGTTGGCCCATCTAGCTCCACACTGGCTGGCAGCAGCTCCCCAGGGTTTAGGGTTGGGGAGCCTTTCCCAGTCGCCCCCAGGGAGCTGAACCTGTCATCCACCACGTTTATTACTTCTACATTCCATCTTCTTCTCCTAAGACCTCTAGGCAACATCCATGGCTCCCCTCCTCTTATTGACGCCTCACAACGACCCTGTAAGGTAGGGTGGGAGGTGTGACTGGCCCCCAAGGTAGCATCCAGTGAGCTGCACGGGCAGGGGCGAGAATTCGAACCCTGGTCTCTCTCGGGTCCAAGTCCAGCCCTCTAAGTTTGATTCCCTCCCCCTCTTTCTTTTTCCTTTCTCCTCCTGTGAAGAAGCTGCATCCTAATGTTTTAATGTTATATTTTAATCTTGTTTTTTAAATTGTATTTTAATCAACTTGTTTTTATTATTGGTTGTTAGCTGCCCTGAGCCTGGTCTTGGCTGGGGAGGGCAGGGTATAAATAAAATTTATTATTATTATTATTAAACACGGCACTACGCCGGCTGCCCCGCAAAGCAGGTTGCTCTAACCACTGAACTGCCGCTGTCCCCCCATGTAATAATTTGCAACGCTGCGTCTCTGTTTGGAGCTGCCTTTTTCAGATCATCTGCAACTTGGGAGGCTCTGGGATTTAGAGCTTCTCAGACAGCCCAGGACAGGCGTGTATTCTGCTCTTAACAAAAGCGGCTGCCTCTCCAACACGCCCGCAGGCACAGGCCGTGACCGACATGCGAAAAACGGATGTTTTGCTTTCCTCAAAGGGCCCTTTGATGGGCACAGAGGCTGAAGGAGGCGCCACCACCCCAGGCAATTAGACGCCTGTTTGCAAGCGGGTTTGACAGGGTCTGCCGGGTGCTGAGCGCCTTCGCTGCTGCATATTTTGGCACAGGCAGGCAGCCACCTTTTCAGACACACCAGCAGGCAGTGTGGTGTAGTGGTTAGAGAGCCAGACTAGGCCCTGGGAGAGACCATGTCCAAACCCCCCACTCCCTGCGTGACCTTGGGGGCCAGTCCCTGCCTCTCAGCCTGGCCTACCTCACAAGGCTGTTGTGAGGATCAGAGTGTTGGAGAAGGACCTGGGAGACCAGGGTTCAAATCCCGCCCCCCACGGCCATGAATCTTACTGGGTGACCTTGGGCCGGTTGCTGACCCTCAGCCTGGTCTACCTCACAGGGTCGCTGGGAAGATTAAATGAGGAAGAGGAGGACGAGGACCATGACAGCTCCTTGGAGAAAAAAGGTGGGCTAGAAATGCGATAAGTACTGTATTTTTTGCTCTAGAAGACTCACTTTTTCCCTCCTGAAAAGTAAGGGGAAATGTGTGTGCGTCTTATGGAGCGAATGCAGGCTGCGCAGCTATCCCAGAAGCCAGAACAGCAAGAGGGATCGCTGCTTTCACTGCGCAGCGATCCCTCTTGCTGCTCTGGCTTCTGAGATTCAGAGTATTTTTTTTCTTGTTTTCCTCCTCCAAAAACTAGGTGCGTCTTGTAGTCTGGTGCATCTTATAGAGCAAAAAATATAGTACGTAAAATACTACAGATCCCATTTCGGCTTCGTTTTACACATGAGAATGAATGGTTTAACTTCACCACCAAAAAAACAGCTGCAGCAGCCGGGGGGGCTGTCCAGATTGATCAACCAAGGGGTACTTTTCGTGTTGAAATAGGGAATGTGCTGGGTATTTATTTATTTATTTATTTATTTATTTATTTAATTTATTTATACCCCGCCCTCCCCGGCCAAGACCGGGCTCAGGGCGGCTAATATCAGGTATAAAAACAATTGATTAAAATACAACTTAGTAAAGGTAAAGGGACCCCTGACCGCAGCGAACGACTCTGGGGTTGCAGCGTTCATCTCGCTTTATTGGCCAAGGGAGCTGGCGTACAGCTTCCGGGTCATGTGGCCAGCATGACTAAGCCGCTTCTGGCTAAACAAAGCAGCGCACAGAAACGCCGTTTACCTTCCCACCGGAGCAGTACCTATTTATCTACTTGCACTTTGACGTGCTTTCGAACTGCTAGGTTGGCAGGAGCAGGGACCAAGCAACGGGAGCTCACCCCGTCGCGGGGATTTGAACCGCCGACCTTCTGATTGGCAAGTCCTAGGCTCTGTGGTTTAACCCACAGCGCCACCCACATCCCTAAGATACAACTTAAAAACAAAATTAAAATACTACTTCAAATGCAGCCTCATTTCGGTGGAAGCCCAGATCAAAAACTGTTTGGGGGGAGAAAACGTCAAATCTTCACCAAGGCCAACTATCCAGACTGGTCCTACGTGGGCCAGACAAAAGCCAGGGAAGTCTCCAAATAGGGGTTCCATCACAGAAAGAAAAGGAAAGAGGGGATCAGGTTGGTTCCAAGCCAAAGGCCAGGCGGAACAACTCTGTCTTACAGGCCCTGCAGAAAGAAATCAGATCCAGCAGGGCCCTGGTCTCATGACACAGAGCGTTCCACCAGGCCAGTGTTGAAAAGACTCCATATTCCTATTTGCAACCCCTGGGAAGGCTTGCTGGACGAAGGCAGAGCAACCCTTGGGAAAGCCATTCTGCAGCAAAGGAAGCAGCTGGCACAGAGCGCTCCACCTCGCTCAGGACTGCCTGCACCAGCTGGCAGCAGCAGCAGCGCCTCTCTAGGGTGTCAGATGGGCTGCCCCTCCCAGCCCCACCTGGAGATGCCCCCGGGGAGATGCCTCCCACCCCTGAGCCGTGATGGCCCTTGACCGAGGCCATTTCCGGAGAGAGCTCTCCACCTGGCTGGCCGAGGGGTCCTGGGTGCCGGTGTCCTTGTTGCTCAGGGTCCAGTAAAAAGAGGCGATGTCCACACTGCTGGTGGCGTCTCCCAGAAGGGTCTTCCAGGCGTCGAAGATGGAAGGGTTGAGGGTGCTGTTGTCGTCGTACGTCAGCCCCTCGGGGATGCTCTCCACCAGGACGCTCCTGAGGAGGAAGAAGAGGAGAGGAAGGGCAGCTTTTGCGGGGGGGGGGAGACATCCTCTCCCCTTGCAAGTCTCCTTGGGCTGCAGGCTGGTTGGTTTGGAAGATTCACAACGTAGCTGTCAACGTTTCCCTTTTTTAAAGGGAAATCCCCTTATTCCGAATAGAATTCCTCGCAAGAAAAGGGAAAAGTTGACAGCTATGATTCACAACGCTGTGTGTGTCAATCTGAACTTTCTCAATGTTTTATTATTGTAGGCAGGGTTAGAAACTCAGATACGTAAGCTATTCGCCAAACGGCACCTTAAAACCCAGATTACAGTTGCCACAATGCAATGTCTAGGCGATGGTTACCAGATTTTTTTCAATGAATCCGGGGACACTTTTGTTGTTGTTGTTGTTGAAGCTGTGTAGCAACAAGGAGTCAGTAGTGGGGATGGTGAGACAAAAGACCCTGGGCCCAAGCACACATGCACATTGTATAAAGGTGCAAAGCCCTTCTTTCGCACCCTGTGAAACATAAATGCGCAGAGTTTTTGAAAAACTGGGCAACGGCTGCCCGCCCACAACTCCCGAGCCTCCCCCAAACAAAGGGGGAAGGGGCAGGAGATCTATACTGCCAGACGTCCCTGGTTCCCCCTTAGCAGTGGCGGCAGCAGCAGCAGTCAGCAGCCCGGAGCCAGCCTGGTAGCGCACTTGGCTCTAGCTGGCTTCAGGAGCTACTCACTGCCGTGGCTCCCGCCATTTTTCCTCCCCGGAAATCTCCATATGATGTGTCTTGTGTGTAACACATCATATCAGGACTTCTGGCGAGGAAAAATGGCGGGCGCCAGTGCAGCGAGCAGCGCCTGAAGCCAGCCAGAGCCAACTGCGCTACCAGGCTGGCTCCAGGCTGCTGAGACTGCCACATTTCCCAGGGACAGATTTGCAAATCTGGGGACATTCTGGGGACGGAGTTTGGGGACAGATTGGCAAATCCGGGGACTGTCCCCAGGAACAGGCGATGTCTGGTAACCCTAGTCTAGGCACCTTTTTCTTTTTGCAAGGTTGCCAAGCTGAAAATGAATTGTGCTTATCGCCATCCCAGGGTCCAGAGATTTCTACGTGGCCCCCATGCGCTGCCCTGTCCCTAAGCTATAAATCTCAGAGAGTTGAACAGCGTTTACTCTGGAATGTGGAAGCAGTCCCGACCAAAGAACACTGGCAAACCAAGTTAATGGACTACGCTGAAATGGCAAAACTAACCGGAAAGCTCAGAAATCAAGATGACAAGGAATTTAAAAAAGAATGGGAAATGTTTATTATGTATTTGCAAAAGTATTGTAAACAGGTTAATACATTGGCAGGATTTTTAAAACACTTGCAGTTTTAGGAATCTGAGGTAAAAAATAATAATTTGGAGTAGGAATTATATGCAGCTGAAAAGAAAATTTGAGGAACCAGGGGTGGGGTGGGGGAGGGAAGTAATGAGATTTGGAAAACACCATTTAATGGATTTGATATTGTTTATATGTATATTCTTCTTTGTTGCTATTATTGCATTTGTTAGTGTGTGTTTTTTGTTTTTGTTATTTTTGTTGAAAATTTAATAAACATATTATGAAAAAAAGAAAAGAAAAAAGAACAGCATTTACTCCATAAATCACAGCCTCAGCAGAGAAGCAGCTCATGCTTTGTTTAAATTTTTTATTATGCATTTTCTGTTTTTCATGTTGTCATTTTATGTTGTGAACCGCCCTGAGATCAATGGGCATAGGGCATTATACAAATTGAATTAATTCATCGTAACCCCCTCCAGGGATGCAGGTGGCGCTGTGGGTTAAACCACAGAGCCTAGGACTTGCCGATTGGAAGGTTGGCGGTTCGAATCCCCACGACAGGGTGAGCTCCCGTTGCTCGGTCCCTGCTCCTGCCAACCTAGCAGTTCGAAAGCACGTCAAAGTGCAAGTAGATAAATAGTTACCACTCCGGCGGGAAGGTAAACGGCGTTTCCGTGCGCTGCTCTGGTTCGCCAGAAGCAGCGTTGTCATGCTGGCCACATGACCCGGAAGCTGTACGCTGGCTCCCTCAGCCAATAAAGCGAGATGAGCGCCGCAACCCCAGAGTTGGCCACGACTGGACCTAATGGTCAGGGGTCCCTTTACCTTTACCCCCTCCAAGGGCAGTAACTGTGCCAAGAAGAGGCCCAGAACAACCTCGCCGCAGGCAGAGCCCTCACCTGCAGGGATCGTTGCACCTGTTGCCCAGGTAAGGCCCGGCAGCCGCCTCCTTCCCTGCCGATGTCAGACCACGAAAGGGGAGAATGAACATGTGGAAAAGGAGGGCGGTCGCCAGCATTGTCGAGAGGATGGCCACCACGAGGATACAGCGGAAGTCCTGCGAAGGAGAAAGAGGGACGGAAGTGGGTGTTCAGCACTTTTTTTAAAAAACGGTTTATATTAACAATTTCAACAAAACAAAATATCAGAACATATCATATTATTTTTTCCCCATTTTTCCCCACCCCCTAAGACTTCCCTCAGCTCCTCTCTGATTTCTCAGCACATTATTCTCTGCATGTTATAAAATTATACATACCCTTACATTATCTGTCTACCATGTTATCAACCAATAAGTTTGTGTACAGTGGTACCTCGGGATGTGAACGGGATCCCTTCCGGAGCCCCGTTCACATCCTGAACAGAAGGTAAGACGCGACTGCGCGTCTGGCGTTTCGCCGCTTCCGCGCATGCGTGTGACGTCATTTTGAGCATCTGCGCATGTATGAGCGGCGAAACCCAGAAGTAACACGCTCCATTACTTCCGGGTCACTGTGGAGCGCAACCCAAAAATACTTATCTTGAAGTGTATTTATCCCAAGGTATGACTGTATGTTTTTTCAAAACCTGCCAAGGAGTCCAGTTCCTTTTTGTTGTCTTTTTAGATAATTCGTGAAAAGCTCCCATTCTTCCTTAAAGTCACAGTTGTCCTTGTCCCGCAATTTGTATGTCAATTTAGCCAACACTGTGTAGCTCATCAATTTTTCTCGCCACTGTTCTTTCGTTGGGATTTCCTCGTTCTTCCATAAGTTCTTTATTTTCCTTGGCAGGTCTTGTCCTGGAATCCGGGCGTCCGGCACTTCTAGGGCAATTCAGCAGCTGGACCTCAGCAGCCCAGGATTGTGGAGCTGTGTTGACTAAGGGGGGGGGGGGCAGCTCCCTGCCATGTGGTCCAGCCCCTCAGCTGAGTGAGGAGGAAGCCCCAGAAAAGCAAACGCCTCCTATGCAGGCATTACAACATTAAATCATTAAAGCTTGGGTGTAACCTTCGACGCCTCCCTTTCCATGGAAGTTTTTAATGTTGATGTTTTATCACTATATTATTATCAATATTCTGTTGGGAGCTGCCCAGATGGGCAGGGTAAATAATAATAATAACAATAGTAATAATAATACAGTGGTACCTCGGGTTACATACACTTCAGGTTACAGACTCCGCTAACTCAGAATTAGTAATTCAGGTTAAGAACTTTGCTTCAGCATGAGAACAGAAATTGTGCTCGGCGGCGCAGCAGCAACGGGAGGCCCCATTAGCTAAAGTGGTACTTCAGGTTAAGAACAGTTTCAGGTTAAGAACGGACTTCCGGAACAAATTAAGTACTTAAGCCGAGGTACCACTGTAATTCCTGTTTAGGGAATTTTTCAAGGTTTGACGTTTTACCATTTTATTATTAATATTCTATTGGAAGCTGCCCAGATCGGCAGGGTAAATAAAATAATAATAATAATAATAATAATAATAATAATAATAATAATAATAATTGCACCCAGACCCAGGTCTCAAGAGGGAGTCCCCACTGCACAGGTCACAATGTTAATCTTTGGGGGACTCCAGTTTCTGCATTCTTCCGTGGGCCAAACTGTCCCTTAACCAGTTATTAATCCATTTATAGGACTGTGCCTCTCTTTCCATGGCTTGAGAGGTGTGTTTTATTGGGGGGGGGGGGAGAGAGAGATGGGACTTTATCCCAGCTCAGGCTCTTCACCAGAACCTGGAAGGGGAGGAGGAAGAGGAGACTAACCTTCTTTGGAGCCAAGCTGGGCTGCTGGGTCAGTGGGGGCTCCTCAGGGTTGTGCAGCACCTTCAGCTGAAAGGAAGGAAGCGGAGAGATGAAACACCCTGGGAACTCCAGGCAGCAGGATCTCAGGATCCACTGTGTGTGCAGACAGGCAGGTGAACTGCACTCACCTGCGACCCCTTTGGGGACATCCAGCCCCACGTCGGAGCTGGAGGCAGGAAGCCCAGCTGGCTTCTCCTTTCCCCACACATTTACGAGGGGGATGTCTGCCTCCTCAAGGGGAACAGGGCTCGTGCAAATAGCTCCCCCAGCTCCCATTCATCACAGTGGAGCTGATGCCAGAGGAAAAGTGGGGGGGGGGAGAGAGAGAGAGACTGGCAGAACTGTCCCTGTCACAGATGCAACACGATCCCTGTCCTGCCTTTGTAAGAACTTTGACCTTTTAGTGTGGCAGACTGCAACCTTCGGAACTCCCTGCCTCTTGAAATCAGGCGGGCGCCTTCTCTGTGCTCTTTTCGGCACCTGCTAAAAGCATCTTCCTTTAGACAAGCCTGTCCAAATGCTTAGAAGGGTGATCATAGAATTGCAGAATTAGAAGGGACCCCGAATCTCTTGCCCAACATGGGGATTGAACACACAACCCTGAGATGTGAGCTCTAGTCCGTTTTTACCCTACTTGGTCCTTTTACCTTTTTGAAAGCCTTAAATCACTGCTGTTAATTTCCCTTACGGTGAGGAGAGAGACTCCACCAGGCAAGGCCTCCTTCCACCTGCCTTGCTCCACCCTCTGCTTCTCAATGTGTATTGTATTGTTTTATGTACTGTGGCTTGCCGTTGTTTTATTGATTATAGTTTCCACTGTTGAGTGGATTTCTGTTTAACTCTTATATGCTGATATTATTTTATAATATTCTATATTCTATATTTTATAATATTCTAATTATTATTGAATGTTACTTTTTTAATGTAGGTTGCCTATTTTAAAGTTGTTTTATTATCACATTTTTGTATTGCATTAGACTGTTATAAGATGTATATTTTTTGTTTCTTCAGCGCGTAAACCGCCTTGAGTATTGTAAGATAGAAAGGCGGTATACAAATTAAAAATGATGAATGATGATAATGTTATGGTTTTAACTTTTTTTGCAAATTTCGAGGGCTTTTTCCCTTTTGCAAAAAAGCAGTGCATATATTTTACAAAATATATAAACAAATCATTAGGCTGCTGTCTCTCATGCCTTGTTATGCTGTCATTTCTATGGGGATATACGCTCGGTATTTATTACCCCTGCTATGCAAAAATCTCCAAATGGATCCCTGTCTAAAATCCCTGGTAGGGGACAAGGAGCCTGAGATTAAGGGTAGCTAAATTCTGTGCGATTGCCATAAAACTTAGGGAACAAGCTGTGCTATCATCATGATTAAGGTTTGAAATGATAATTTTAGGTAATATGTAAATGACTAAGTTTTAATGTATATATTTTTTAACTGTTCCTATATCTGTTTTGTCCCTGTTATACCTAATTTCAAATTCAAATGTATCCCTATCCTGTTTTATGACTTCCTTGATATTGTATGTGGGCTGGAACTGGTCTGCGACCGAAATAACAAAATTCATTCATTCATTAGGCTGGGGGGCGGGGACACACTTGCCGTACGTCCAGCGTTTGGGAGGAGTTCAGTGTCGCACTTTTATGATTGTCAATGCAAGCACTTAGAATCATAGCATTGTAGCGTTGGAAGGGACCCTGGGGTCATCTAGTCCAGCCCGCTTCAAACGCAGGAATCTCTTACCCAGTTTGGGGCTCGAACCCACGACTCTTGAGATTAAGAAGAAGAAGAAGAAGAGTTTGGATTTGATATCCCGCCTTTCACTCCCCTTCAGGAGTCTCAAAGCAGCTAACAATCTCCTTTCCCTTCCTCCCCCACAACAAACACTCTGTGAGGTGAGTGGGGCAGAGAGACTTCAGAGAAGTGTGACTGGCCCAAGGTCACCCAGCAGCTGCATGTGGAGGAGCAGGGAAGCGAACCCGGTTCCCCAGATTACGAGACTACCGCTCTTAACTACTACACCACACTGGCTCACATTCTCCCAGCTGAGTTATGCCAGCTCTTGAGGGTATCAAACAGAACGAGGTTCCCTCCTGCCCCCTGTGCACTGTTCTGGGGGAGCAGAGGAATGCTTTGCACTGGCTCCTGCTGGTGCAACGGTTTAGTTTGATCCATCCCTTTGGACACACCCGATTTAGGCAAGCAAGGATTTACCTGGTGGTAGGTGACATGGGGCTTCATGGCCGAGGCGGAACGGGCAGGAAAAACCTCCAGAGGCCTGGGAAGGAGACAAGGAGGAGAGTGAAGGCATCTACAGCGTCAGAGAGGAACTCTGCGGCCGGATCTCCCTGGTAGCCAAAGGCAAACCGACATCTGGCCAAGTTGCCTCATGCGGCCTCAAGCGCAGGATCACACCTGGGCAGCCCAGAGCCCTGGCATCCTCTGCAAGGTCAGCAAGGGACTCAGCAGCTGTGCTGGATTTTGACTGTGGGGGGAATTGGGGAGGGCCAGAACCAAGGAGGCACCCTCCAGTCAGGCGGGATTGCTATGAGGAATTTTGAAAAATGGAACACGCCATTGTGTCCACGATGAAAGCATTGCTTGACTGGGCTTGAGTCATTGACAATAATTTCCGCTAACATCCCACAATCCTCTGCATCTCTGCCCATCTTCTCTACTTCTCTACAAATCAATATGGCTAACCTAGAATAATAGAATCATAGAATCCTAGAGTTGGAAGAGACCACAAGGGCCATCGAGTCCAACCCCCTGCCAAGCAGGAAACACCATCAGAGCACTCCTGACATATGGTTGTCAAGCCTCTGCTTAAAGACCTCCAAAGAAGGAGACTCCACCACACTCCTTGGCAGCAAATTCCACTGTCAAACAGCTCTTACTGTCAGGAAGTTCTTCCTAATGTTTAGGTGGAATCTTCTTTCTTGTAGTTTGGAGCCATTGCTCCGTGTCCGCTTCTCTGGAGCAGCAGAAAACAACCTTTCTCCCTCTTCTATGTGACATCCTTTTATATATTTGAACATGGCTATCATATCCCCCCTTAACCTCCTCTTCTCCAGGCTAAACATGCCCAGCTCCCTTAGCCGTTCCTCATAAGGCATCGTTTCCAGGCCTTGGACCATTTTGGTTGCCCTCCTCTGGACACGTTCCAGTTTGTCAGTGTCCTTCTTGAACTGTGGTGCCCAGAACTGGACACAGTACTCCAGGTGAGGTCTGACCAGAGCAGAATACAGTGGCACTATTACTTCCCTTGATCCAAAACACCCAGCCACCCCACTCACACATGAAAACAAAGACCAACACAGCCAACCACAAATGAATAACCACACCCTAGGCCAAACCCAACCTCCCTTACCACCAAAGGAACACAAGTGAACAGCAAAGAACCTGCCCAAGCAACGCTGACACCAAACCCTACATACATTAAGCAAAATAGAAACATTGCCACCCGACCCCACCCCCCATCTCCCCCCCCTTTTCCTCCTTTTCCCCTTTTCCTCCCAATGTCTCAACAAATGAAACTGATTTGTAAAAATGTTACGGGGGGGGGGGAATATACGAGACAGAGAGACATTGCACACACTTTTGTAAATCAAGAATCTTTCATAAAAAAATAAAAAAGAGCATATTATGAAAATGAAATTAATGTAATACCCAGCGAAACACAGACAAAAATATAACTAATAAAAACAACAACAACTATGTGCTGCGCAAATAAATACTTCATTTTATCTGTACTGAAACTTCCAGCATTCTCATTCCCTGCCCCCTGGCCAAGAACAGCAGCATGAAGGCAGCAAAAGCACAGGTGAGGTTTCGAACAGATGCCTAAGGAGCAAGAGGAGGAGGAGGAGAATGTGAAGTAGACCAAGAGAGCTACTTCAAATTCTGCACAGAAACATCCCCCCCCTTTTTTTTTTTTTTGCATGCCCTTAAAGCAGGCTTTTCCAACTTGGAGCCCTCCACATGGTTCGGACAAAAACTTGGCCAGGTCCCAATGACAGTGGGGGTGGGAAGGGCTTGTAGGGCAGGCAGGCAGGCAGGCAGGCAGGCACTGTGAGTCAGCCCAGGCAATTATGGAGGAGAGCAACAACTCCTCCAAAATGCAAAATAAGCAGCTGGATTAAAGGAGTGTAACTTCCTCCTCTAATCTGGGTCACAAGTGCTGGGTTAAGGCTGGGAGCAACACTGCTTGGAATGTGGAAAAAGCTTCAGTCACCAAGGTCAGCTTGTTGTTGTTTAGTCATTTAGTCATGTCTGGCTCTTCGTGACCCCCTGGACCAGAGCACGCCAGGCACTCCTGTCTTCCACTGCCTCCCGCAGTTTGGTCAAACTCATGTTTGTAGCTTCAAGAACACTGTCCCACCATCTCATCCTCTGTCGTCCCCTTCTCCTTGTGTCCTCCATCTTTCCCAACATCAGGGTCTTTTCCAGGGAGTCTTCTCTTCTCATGAGGTGGCCAAAGTCTTGGAGCCTCAGCTTCAGGATCTGTCCTTCCAGTGAGCACTCAGGGCTGATTTCCTTCAGAATGGAGAGGTTTGATCTTCTTGCACTCCATGGGACTCTCAGGAGTCTCCTCCAGCACCAGAATTCAAAAGCATCCATTCTTCGGCGATCAGCCTTCTTTATGGTCCAGCTCTCACTTCCATACATCGCTACTGGGAAAACCATAGCTTTACCTATACGGACCTTTGTCGGCAAGGTGATGTCTCTGCTTTTTAAGATGCTGTCTAGGTTTGTCATTGCTTTTCTTCCAAGAAGCAGGCGTCTTGGAGCCCAAGAAAGTAAAATCTCTCACTGCCTCCATTTCTTCCCCTTCTATTTGCCAGGAGGTGATGGGCCCAGTGGCCATGATCTTCGGGGTTTTTTTATGTTGAGCTTCAGACCATATTTTGCGCTCTCCTCTTTCACCCTCCTTAAAAGGTTCTTTAATTCCTCCTCACTTTCTGACATCAAGGTTGTGTGAGGAACTTAATATATCTTTTAAAATGAAAGCACCACTTTATTACAAGAGGTGACCAAGGTGCTGCCCAGTTCATACCTACTTCAACTCAGCAGCTGCCCACAGAGAGACCCAATTTAAAAAATAAGGAATGAAGGAGGGAAGGGTCAGCTGTGCCAGTGGCTCTCAAAATTAGGACTTACTCCCAGTTTGCAACCTCTGGGCTCAGCCCTGGGACCCATTAAGTATAGCCATGGAAGAGAGGGTCTCTGAGTTTGTGCAGAGTGCACTGTCTTCTCCAGAGAGTAGCCTTCCTGCCCATGTTCTCGGGGGTTTCATGCCACAATGTTGGCATTTCAGACAGACCCATATTTCACTTGAAAAAGCAGGGTAGGGTTGGATGTCAAACCACGCTGGGATTGTTAGTAAAGGGCCAATATATATAAATAACTATAATTATTACATTTTTAAAAATTCATGCTGTACTGACCAGAAGCAACCTCTTAGGACCAATTGTGTTGAAGTGGCAGTTGGCAAGGCAGACCACAGAAAACAAATACGCTCCGTATCATAAAATCTATATTGATGCAATTTCTTTTCTCGTATTTCACCATGCCCATAATTTGCAATTTTTTTTTTTGTTTTCCCTTCTTTTCCTTCTCCTTCTTTTTTAAAAGATGCAAACTGTTGTAAACAAAAATCTGCCCTTTTTTCCCTTATGGGGTATCCAAGAGCCCATATAGAGTCCTTACGTAGGTTCCCTATCGGTAGGAGAAAATAACAGAGGCCAACCAGAGAATATTGAGAAGCAAAGCAGCTGGTAAGCCTGATTTTTATTGATCTGTTGCAACAGGGTCCTCATTCACCACAAGCAGGAAAGAGGAGGAGACCCAGAACAATGGCACACAGGTGATATCAAATCCAAACTACTCCTCCTCCTACTCCTCTTCTTCTTCTTCTTCTTCTTCTTCTTCTTCTTCTTCTTACCTTTGTTGCTGCAAGGTACCTGAGGGTGCTAGCAAGGCAATCTCTTGAGTCTCTTTCTTGTGAGCCAGTGTGGTGTAGTGGTTAAGAGCGGTGGACTCGTGATCTGGTGAACCGGGTTCGCTTCCCCGCTCCTCCACATGCAGCTGCTGGGTGACCTTGGGCCAGTCACACTTCTCTGAAGTCTCTCAGCCCCACTCACCTCACAGAGTGTTTGTTGTGGGGGAGGAAGGGAAAGGAGAATGTTAGCCGCTTTGAGACTCCTTCAGGTAGTGATAAAGCAGGATATCAAATCCAAACTCTTCTTCTTGTTGTTGTATTATGGTTTGTATTTTTATATTGTAAACAGCCCTGTGGTCTTGGAGTGAAGGCCGGTATAGAAATTTAATTCCTGAAGGGAATGCAGCTCTCAGGCTGAAAAATCTTCTTCACTCATGAAGCATATTTCCCCACTGAGCCTTGCACTGCATGCTCTGGCTGGCAGCAGCTGAGCTCTCTAGAATTATCTTAAGAGAGGAGAAAGGGAGCCTTCCCAACCCCGCCCTTTTCCTTAAACTGGAAGTGCTGGAATCCAAACCTGGGACTTTCTTCACGCGAAGCCAGGCTCTGCGGCTGAGCTAACACTTCTCTCCTGAAATGCTGACACTGCTCTCTTGAAGGCCAACACACAGCGAAAATTATCAGGAACAAATCACATGGTTTTGGGGGAAGAAGCCCCAAGCAGTTCAGCATTATCAGCATCCACTCTGCATGCAGGAACCTGGGAAGCGGCCATATACAGAGTGAGGCCATCTAGGCCAGTATCGCCTACACTGATTGGCAGCAGCAGAACTCTCCCAGCTCTGCCTGGAGCCTGAATTTGGGACCTTCTGCATGCAAGGCAAGTGTCCTCCAGCTGAGTTATGGCCCTTCTCTGGTTGAAGCCTCAAACGCATCTCCAGGGGCAACTGGGATGGTCCTCCCACCTGCCAGTCAGTGCAGACAATACTAACCTAGATTGGCCAGTGGCCTTTGCTTTATGAATCTGAACTCAGCCGTAGGACACTTTCTGTAATCCGGTTTGGGAGGAGACCCCCAGAGGGTCGCGGGACCCAAACCCACTTCCAGCTCGGGGCTTCTCAGACCTGGGAGATGCTTGGAGAGCCTCGCAGCGGTAGCCAACGTGGCGCCCTCCAATGCTGCCGAACTGCCTGACCTTTGGCCGTGTGTGGGGCTGACGAGAGTCGGGCAACCCCGGACCTTTCCACCTGCTCCAGGGAGGCGGCCTCTGCTGGACTCCGGCTGGGGGGAAGAGAAGCGCGCCCGCTCGGTGACTGGGTGCTACGCCCTTGGGCACCCCAGGGTGCCCCCCGCGCGTCCAGGGCGCCATTCCGACGTGACGCGGGAGCCCGCAGGTGCAAGGCAGGCGGGGCCCGATTGCTTCCGAATAGGAAGCTGGGGTGGGGAGAAAGAAATAGGGGGGGACCCGGTTTCCAGGCCAGGTCAAGGGAAAGCCCCAGACGCGCCCCGATCGGAATTCAATGCGTCTCGTCGGGGTGGAAATCTGTGCGCCCCACTAAAGCGGCTCCGCCCCACCAGGGACTCCCGGCCCGGCCCCACCGCCACGCACCCCCGTTTACCTCGGGCCGGCGGAGCAACAGCTGTCGTGGCGGCGCTTTCCTCCGGACGGGGACAAGCGGCAGCCCCGGGCGGGGCGGAGACGCGGCAGCCGGCCAGCCGGCCCCCAGGCGGGGCTCCCGCTCACGATCCGCCCTCTCCGCCCCGGAACCTGCTGGGTGGTGGCTGCGCCTCTGAGCACGTGCAGAGCGCCTCCCTGCTGCCCACGCGATCCCAGCAGCCAGACTGTGAGTAGGAGGACGGAGTTGGGGGACGGACCCTGCCCAGCAGGTTATTGTTGTTGTTGTGGTTATTTACCAACATATGCCGCCCTTCGCCCTGAAAATCACAGCGGTTCACAGCATCCGACCCCTTTCCCCCGGGTTGCGAGCTCTTCGCCGGCAAAGAACGAGTTAAAAGCAGAGGCAGCGGCTCCGCCCCCTGAATGGAACTCCTAAGCACCACCTGGGACCGTACCATCTGTCCTCGGGAGAGGAGACGGCGAAAGCGTGTTCTTCACAGCGCGGAAAAGCCGAGCAGCGCTGCTCCCAGTTTATGCCCCTGACTTAAAATTATTCTGTGGCGGACGGGGGGTGGGCAGCTTGATTTTGACCGCCGCCCTTGGAAAACGAATTCTTCTATTCCTTTTTCCCCCCCTCTGTGAGAATGGTTCCTTCCCAGGACGGCCGAGACAAAGGGAGGCGCGACCGCTCAGGACGAACCATTATAGCCAGTGAAGGGGGGCACTCTGAAGCGGCAAGGGAAGGAACTGGGCCCCGTAGCCCTGAATAGTAAGGAATAAAATGGGATAAAAAGCGAGTGGAGGTTTTTGTTGTTGTGCCCTGGGAAAAGAGGTCAGAATCCCCTGCTCTGCATCCGTTCGCCCCCCAAGGTGTCTGATGGTACCTCCCCATGCTCTATTAACTCTTAGGTGGCCGCGACGAGGACGGGAGGAGAACTGCTGCGTTAGTTTCTTCTTTGATTCTGCCTGCAGAGATTTTTGCCTGGCTCTTCTGGGTCCTTCCTGTACCCCAGATCGAAACTGGGCTCCCCCTCGTCTGCAGTGCTCTCTTTGTGTCACTTGCAAATGGCAATGGCCGTGCAATTTTGGAAACTGATCTGCCTCCGCAGTCGAAGGTAGCAGTACAGTATATCTGAAAACCAGTTGCTGGAAGCCGCAGGAAGCGAGAGTTGCCCTCTAATCCAATAATAATAATAGATACCAAAATTTAACCTGTCCAGCATGTAGGGGTGCTTCCAGATTGTCGCTGTTTCGTGGTGGGATTCAATCCCATACTGGCAAATTCAGGTTCTGCAACTAAGGTTTAGGGCTCTTGAGCAACCAATTCCACCCCCACAAAAAATGTGATGGGGAAATTAACTGGAAAGTATGAGATATGGTTGGCATCCGTCTGTCTTGAGAGGGTGCACCTTCGGGGGTGAAGTCAAACCGTTGGAGAATCACAGCACCTGCTGTGGCTGCAGAAACCGATACGGGAGAGACATGTTTTCTTGCAGCCGGGGCAGAGGAAAGTGTCCGGTTGTGCTGCTGCAGATGCACCAGGGCGTTTCTTCTCTCTGTGCTCCTCCCAGTGGCCTTTCCTCCTCTGGTCATGGCTATGGCCACACAACCTGCCTGTCTCCAGGCCCTGTGGTTCTCTGCAAGGGATTCCCACATGATGGATGTCAGCAGCCTTCATGTCATGTTTTCAGACATCTTTGTATTGCAGACTTGGTCTGCCAGTGAGCCTGGTGCCTGACGCCATCTCCCCACAGAGCAGTGGCGTAGCGTGGGGGGTGGAGGGGGGGCCGGCCGCACCGGGCGCAACATCGGGGGGGGGGGGCGCGCTTGCCGCCTCCGGAGTCGCCGAAGAGCCTCGGGCGCAGGCTGTAGCAGAGCCCCATGTCTCGCGGAACCGACGAGCTGTGCGCGCGTCCAGGCTGAAGGTGTCCGGCAGGCAGCGGCTCTCAGCACTCGCCGCGGTCCCCGCGCGTCAGGGCCGCAGAAGGCGCACCAGGCAGCCCCTCCTCACAGCCCCGCCACTGCTGCTGCAGCTGCGGGGCCATGTTGCATTTTCCTCGCCTCTCTGCCCTCCTCCTCCTCCGGGCAAGCGGCGACGTTTGGGCGGCAGTGCCAGCGGCAACTCGCCTCAGATCACCTGACACAGACCCGCCGCCGTGGCTACCTTACCGTAAATACCCCAGCCCAGGCAGCAGCAAGAAGAAGCTGGCAGCGGCGGCAGGTTAGAGGTTAGGGGGCGCGAATTACTTGCCTTGCCCCGGGTTAAAGGTAAAGGTAAAGGTACCCCTGCCCGTACGGGCCAGTCTTGACAGACTCTGGGGTTGCGCGCCCATCTCACTCAAGAGGCCAGGGGCCAGCGCTGTCCGGAGACACTTCTGGGTCACGTGGCCAGCATGACAAAGCTGCATCTGGCGAGCCAGAGCCGCACACGGAAACGCCGTTTACCTTCCCGCTGGTAAGCGGTCCCTATTTATCTATTTGCACCCGGAGGTGCTTTCGAACTGCTAGGTTGGCAGGCGCTGGGACCGAGCAGCGGGAGCGCACCCCGCCGCAGGGATTCGAACCGCCGACCTTTCGATCGGCAAGTCCTAGGCGCTGAGGCTTTAACCCACAGCGCCACCTGCGTCCCTTTGCCCCGGGTTAGGGGGCGCAAATTACTTGCCTTGCCCCGGGTGCTGACAACCCACGCTACGCCGCTGCCACAGAGCCCACCTTGGGAATCCTGCTATCTTCCATTCTGCAGCCTGGACCAAGCCAGCGTAGACATCACTGCAATGGAAGTGCAAACATGCTGGGAATGCGCATCTTTGAGACTCTTTCCTCTCAGGGCAACTTCCTTCTCTCTGTGTGCCCCAGAGAGGCCATTTCCAAGGCCTGCCACACCCTCTCCCTGCCAGGACTCTTCGATGGCCCTCTGCCATAGATCCTTTAATTGAGGTTCCTGCACTTCGGGGGGTTGGATTAGATCACCCTTGGGGTCCCCTCCAACCGATGCTTCTAATAATTCTGTGGCTGCCTGCCAACGCACTTGCAAAGAAAGGGCAGCTGCCCACAATTCCTGTGTGTCAGGGATCTCCTGCCAAGCCTCTTCATATGCAAAGAGGGCACTTAAAGTGAGTACCTGAGGGATTGAGAAACCTAACCACAGGGAGCCAAAAGTCACCTCCTCCCAAGAGAAAGGGAGCAAGGAGTCTTTCCGAAGCTGGGCTGCTTCTTTCAGCTCCTGCCCCTCCCAACATCAAGGGATCCTTTTCCTTTTCCAACATCAGGGATCCAAGGCAGGGTCTTCTATAATAATATTATTAATAATAATTTTATTATCTATACCCCATCCAACTGGCTGGGTTTCCCCAGCTACTCTGGGCGGCTTCCAGCAAAATATAAAAACATAATAAAATGTCAAACAATAAAAACTGTGAGGTCAACCCACCTTGCTGATACTTGAACAAGGAGTGTAGTGGATCGGCTTGGATTTGTTCCATTGCAGAGGCAGTGCTCAGGTTATTTCATATTCTGCCTTTCCCTTCTGCCTGCTTCCCCCTTCCATTTCCTTTTATTCCCGAGCAAGTGCCTGAATTTGAGGCTGAAACGTGTGTGCAGTGGTCACCCTCAGGGCTTTAGGATTACCTGGCATTCAGGCTACTGGGAATTCAGGACTGCAGTTGTAAGTGACCATCACACCCTCCTGAGGTCTGGGAGAGAGTGTGGGCTGCTTCTACACTCCTAAGTAAACCGCAGGGATGTTGGTTGAACGGAGGAGTACTGGGTGCCCCCTGGTAGCCCTGCAGGTGTGATAGGAATTTTGAGGTCATAAGTGTACCAACCAAGCACGTACCTGAAACCCTTTTTGATTCCCAAATGTTTCCTCTGCAAGGTCAAAGGAAAATGGAAAAGCCTCCCCATTGTCTTTCCCTTCACAAATCCTGTCTTAAGGGCACATTTAAGATATGAATAGGGTGTGAGCCTGTGACCTGGCTCAGGAACTAAGTATATCTATCATTACAAAAGACTGGCCAGGCTCCCCAGGCAATCCAATCAAGTGACCATTAAACAGGTAACCTGGCAGACAGGAGGTAAACATAGCACTCAGATTTCTGCTGTAGACCGCCCTTTCTGTGATGTAGGTATGATGTATCTGGGGGGTCTTGAACTACACCCCTTCAGTGATGTGTGCATGATGTATGGAGGGGTGGTCTTGAGCTCCAGGGCAGGGAATTTCAAATGTCTATATAAGGCCTTGCGTGCCATGGTTCAAGGTTCCTCCTCCCTCCTGCGTGTGGTGAGTGAGGACCCTGTTGCAACAGATCAATAAAGATCAGGCTTTGCTTCTCAATATTCTCTGGTTGGCCTCTGTTATTTTCTCCTACCAATAGGGAACCTTTGTAAGGACTCTATATGGGCTCTTGGATATCCCATAAGGGAAAAAAGGGCAGATTTTTGTGTACAACACAAGGCTGTTGTGTTGCAAGTGGGACAATGCAGCAGGTGCGAAAAGCCTCTGGTCACAAACCCCATAGGCAGCCCCACAAGGAGCTGTGCCGGTCTGAACCACCATGGGGTGAGGGTGGGGGAGTGAGCACCCAGCTAGCAGATGGGCTGATGGGGCCCACAAGGAAGTGGCTGGCCTAAAAAGCAGAAGCTGCCCCGTGGGACTGAGACCCTTCCATCGCCCTGGGTGGGGAGCCATGCATTGGTCTGGGTGGGGCGTGGACCAGTTGCTAGACAAATGTGCCGCCAACGCCTTCTGCAATTGGATAAAGAGTTTATTATTGCTGTGGTCAAGTGTGTTTGTGTGCATCTGGTGCTGCTGGGAGGATAGAGGCGGTGGGGGGGGGGGGCAGGCTGCCGTTTGCCAAGACAGACTGGCAGGCCTTTTTTGCTCTGGAATAGAGGGGACTTCCCCCCCCCCTCCGCCCCATCCAGCCTGGTGCACCTTGTCGCACTGCCATCAGGGCTCCGCATAGTTCGGTAAGAGTAAGGTGGCTTTTATTAAAGCAAGTAGCTTTGGGCAGCGAGGAACAGTCTATATATTTAGTGGCTACAAAGGAATCTGTTTCGAAGGCTCCCGGCTGGGGCCATCTCTCTGCTGCGCCTGCCCTCTTCCGGGGTGGGGGGGTGGGGAGGGCCCGCGGGGTCAGTGGTGGCTGGTGATGTGTTGCAGGTACGGCTGCAGCTGGTGGCGGTTCCGGGAAGTGTGCAGCACTGCCTTGAGGGCCCCCCGCTCCATGCCGTGCTCTGCCAGCCAGTTCTCCTTCGGCAGCCAGCTGGTGGGCCCAGGCAGCTGGGCGGCTGGCTCGTACACCTCTGGCTGCGCTCTCTGCCAAAGAGAAAGACGGCACTGCGTTACCCACGTCCCAACGCCAGCCCCCGGTTCCCTGCAGGCTAGGTGGCTATGGGGGTCCCTTCCAGCTCTGTGGTTCTGTGTTTTGTTTTGCACTCATGGTGCAAGCAGCCCTGGTGGTCAGCAGGGAGAGGGATATGTTTCAGGGCACTTGTGAAGCAGTAGCTCTAGGTGATTGGAGATAATAGCTATATAGAAGGGGTCCTCCAGGGGTCATCTAGTCCAACCCGCTGCAGTGCTGGAATCACAGCTACAGAATCCCTGACCAGTGGCCCAGGAGCTCTATCGAGCATTATGAATTTTCCCCATAGCATGAATAGTTTTAAAAGCTTCTTTCACTTACGTTTTCTCTAAATTTAAGTCCCAAGCACTGCGACCTTTCTATAATAATAATATGCCCTCCCTCCTCCCTAACCTTTTCTCGTATTATCCCCTATTACACACTCCCCCACCTTATCACACCTGTTGGTTTATCTGTCCCGTTTTTGGAGGTGGGGAGTAAGGCAGTTGGCCCTTTTCACCAGCTCTGCTATACCCACTGGGAAGTGGGGCCGTCGGAACTACAACCCATTTCCTGATGTGCCCATGCGCAGCTCACAGCAGCGAGATACTTGTTTCGCTCTGCATCTCTTCCCAGAGGATGGGCTTTGCCTCTTTCGCTGCTGCAGCACAAAGCTGGCACATAATTCTCTCCCCAGAAGACCCACTGGTTCACTGGAGTAGGTGGGATGGTTTCACCCCACACCTGACGCTGTGACCTGAATCTCACCTGGATTTTGTGATAATAGGACATCTGTATCCTTTTCACCATCATTGAGGGATGGAGAAATTCTGCTTTTTCCCTGCCTGGTGTCAGGCTTCACTCCCCACCGCACCCCCATTTATTTCCATCTTCACATAATTTTCTCAGCCGTTTACCTCCAAGCCTCGTTCACTCATTTTAATAGCCCATCTTTCCTCCAGGCAGCTCAATGTGATGTTCATCGTTCTCCCCTCCATTTAATCTCCTCAACAACTCTGCAAGGCTGAGAGGGACAGTGCCTGGCCCCAGATCAGCATCATGGCCGAGTTGTGGGGGGGCCGGATTTGAGCCCTGGTTTCTCCCAAGTCCTAGCCCAACACTCTAACCACAACACCACCTAACCCTCACTTCCAGGCTTCCGAGCAGCTGCTGTCAGGTAGCACTGGCCCCCAAGCCAAAACTGCAGCAAGATGAGTGAAGCCGTGGTCCTGGCAGGTTGGCAAGGAGCATACCTGTGCTGCAATCACCATGTGCCAGGCAGAAAGGGGAGGCAGGCTGGGAATACCCCTTGCCCCATTGCGTTTGGGGTGGGAGGGGGAGGTCAGAGGCCTGCAGGCGGCTGGCAAGTTGTTTCTATGGGGAGCAACTCTTGACAACCAAGCTCTGAAAAGCTCCTGCCCCCTTACCTTGCTCTTCACATGCCGTGAAAGGATTCCCTGTAAGGCAGTAGACCCTGAGGGAGGGGGACCACTGCACCTTCAAACCACCCTGACTTTGATGGTGCTCTTCCTTCACCCTGGCCTTTTAATGTTAGGTTCCTCCTGGCTCAAGCTTGTCTGGAAGGCAGGAAAGATCTAGACCAGCCTTTCTCAACCTGTGGGTCCCCAGATGTTGTTGAACTACAACTCCCATCATCCCTAGCTAGCAAGGCCAGAGCTCAGGGATGATGGGAGTTGTAGTGCAACAAACATCTTGGGACCCAAGGTTGAGAAACACTTGATCTAGACCAACAGTTCCCAGAGGAAGGGAGTGGTCCCACCCTCTGGGGAGACAGTAGAATTTCCTAGTGGGGGTGCTAAAAGGCAAGTGGGTGGCAGAGAGGTGCTGGAGGTGGTGATTTACGGCTCCTGCTAAGGATCTTTAAACCAGACACTGATATCATCCATCCATCGTGTTAGGAATTTACTGAATTTGCTGAATGTGGTACCCAAGACTCTTGCCAAAGGACTGTCAGATTTTGAAAACCAGGCATCTCTGGACCAAGATAATCAGTTTTGCTAAATTAATTCAGCTAAATAGTTGTAAGTGGCTTTTGAATAAATTTTGGCAGATGCAGCTGATGGACTATATGCAACTGGCCGAGATGACTGGCAGAATTCGAGACCTGGGAGAAGAGAGGGTTGAAGAAGACTGGAAGAAATTCAAGACTTATCTACAAAAGTATTGTAATTTGGTTGAAGATTAAGAAGGATGCTAGATCATAAATAATTGCCTACCATTGAATTAGATTTGAAATTGACGATAAGTGAGATTGAGGGAAACATAAAATTTGTGGAGAATAGATCAAATTAACTGAACAAAATTTAAGAATATAAATAAAGATGATAAATTGCTGGGAAAAATTTATGACGATGTAAGTGGGAGTGGGAGACGCGAGGGAGTCCAAAGAAGTTCTGAAAAATGTGTTATGACTCATGTTATATTGTTTATTATTTTTGCATTTTGTATTTTAAAAAAATCTTAATAAATATTTATAAAAAAAAAAGATAATCAGTTTTGCTAAATTAATTCAGCTAAATAGTTGTAAGTGGCTTTTGAATAAATTGTGAATGTTTATAATTTGTATGGGGGTCATACCAAGCGCTAGTCTGAATAATGCTTCTAATCAGGTGGGGTAGGGAGCACTAGGGGCAAGTTCGTGGAACCAAGGGGGCACGTGTGGAAAGCAACAAAGCAATACAGGGGGCAAAAGGGGTCACCATTGGTCTGAGAGCAGGTGGGCAGCCTGATTTTTCTATCTGGGTGGAGGGAAAGGGAGCCTAACCCTGGCAACTAAAGTATTGCCAGAGTTTCCAAGGGACCTTCCAGCACCTTCTGGATCCTTGGAGACCCTTCATTCCTCCTTCACAGGTGCACACTCTCCTGACTCAGCCCACTGCAGAAGTTGCTCCAGAGGCTTGGTGGTGGCCCTGTTCCAACACTTGAGGACACACCTTGGACTCTTACTTTGGTACACAGGAAGAGGAACACAGCTGTATACCGAGTCAGACCATCTTGGCCCATCTTAATCAGTATTGTCCACACGGACCAGCAGCAATAGCCCTCTAGTGTTGGCTCTCAACAGTGGAACGGACTCCCATGAGAGGTGGTGGACTCTCCTTCCTTGAGGGCTTTTAACCAGAGGTTGGGTGGCCATCTGTCATGGATGAGATCCCTGCATTGCAGCAGGCTGGACTAGATGACCCTCAGGGTCCCTTCCAACTCTGCAGTTCTTTGATTCTCCCAGCCCTACCCAGAGATGCTTTCGGCGATTGAACTTGCAATGCAGATGCACTGCCCTGAGCCATGACTCTTCCCCAAGACCCATCATCAGCTGAGACCCATCCATTGCCTCAACTGTTGGGCTCAAGCCTCCTCCGAGACCCCCTGCAAGTCAGTCCCCCCGCCCTGCTGTGGCCCCTTCTCCCCAGCCCTCGTTACCTGAGCGGTGGGCGAAAGCATCAAGCCCCTGGGGTAGCCGGGGTCTTCCCTGGCGTTGGACTCTGGCAGGGAGGCTGTGCTGGCGTTGCTTTCCTTCTCCCACGTGGGGGGCTCCTCGGGGGAGTACTGCCCCAGCAGGATCAGGTTCTCGAAGGTGGGGTCTGGCTTGGCATGGTGGGACGCCTTGCGGTGCCGGGGGCTGCCGCGGCGGTTCCGATAGTAGGCCGGGATGGGCTCTTGCTGCGGTTGCTCCTGGCGCAAGCGTAGGCTCTGCAGGACAGGCTTGCGCCGGCCGGATGCTGCCTCCGGGGGCCCGGGGTGGGTCGGCTCATACAGCCCCCCGCTGGGCCCTTCTCCCCACACCTTCAGGGGTGCTTCCTGGCCGGCCTCGGCGATGCTGAGGTCATCCATCTGGCTGGTGGTCCTCTGGATGCCATGGGCACTGTTCTCCTCCTGGAAACTGTCGCGCACCGAGTAGAAACGCTCTTCTTCCATGGCGCTGTAGAGCTGCGCCTCCTCCTCTGTCTTGCTGTGGCTGGGCAGAGACTCGTGGAGGCTGCGCAGGCAGAACTGGTAGTACTGGGTAAGGTCATAGTTCTGCTTCAGCGGCTGGGTGGAGACGTACGGGTGCTTCAGGGCAGCGCTAGGCGTGATGCGCTCGTGTGAGTCCCAGGTCAGCATGCGCTTGATGAGCTCCACCATGCTGCGCAGGTCAAAGTACTCGGCCAGGGCCTCCGTGTCCGGGTAGATCATCCTGTGGATGTTGACCGTCTCCATCTGGTCCAGGGACTTGAGCACATACTTCCTCCTCTCCACTGACTTCACCTTGGTGTCGGCCAGGTACTCCGCCGGGGTCTTCAGCTGCCAGGAGTTGACCACCTCAGGGTGCTGGCTTCTCTTGAAGAAAAGGTGAGCCTTCCTGGCTGCATTGAGCAAGGCGGGCCTAGGCATCCCCTGCGTCTCGCAGATGTACCGGATCTGGTCGTACTCGTTGTTGCCAGGGTAGAGGGGCCAGCCCAGGTGCAGCTCGGCCATCACACAGCCCAAGGACCAGACATCCACCTTCTCGCAGAAGGGCAGGCCCAGCAGGATCTCGGGCGCCCGGTAAAAGCGGGACTGGATGTAGGGCTCTTTGACGTAGCGCACCTCGTTGAAGATGCTGGCTGAGCCAAAGTCGATCACCTTGACTCGGAAAGGGTACCTGACTTGGTCCACCAGCATGATGTTTTCGGGCTTCAGGTCCGCGTGGATGATGGAGAGCTCCTTCAGCTTGGCCAGGGCCCTCAACACCTGTATGGTCACTGTCCGGATGTGCCGGACGGGCAGCGGGGAAAAGTTGTGCTCCTTCTGGAAGTCAAAGAGATTTTGCTCCAGCAGCTCGAAGACCAGGTAGAACTTGAGCTCGTCGTGGAAGAACTCGTGGAACTGGACAATGTGGGACTCCTCCGAGTCCACCTCAGACATGGTTTGCAGAAGCTTCAGCTCGTTCTTGATGATCCTGCTCCGGTAGGAGTCGTTCTTCAGGATCTTGATGGCCACCATCTCGCCTGTGCTACGCTTCCAGCTCTTCACCACTTCCCCGAAGGTGCCCTTCCCCAGGATCTCAAACACGTCGTAGAAGTCCGATTCCGACTCGATTGTGACCATCGTTCTGGGCTCGCCCAAGCTCAGGAACACGGGTGCAACGTGGCTTCTTGCAAAGAGAGGTTCAGCCGCGCCCTGGAGCCAAGAGAACCCCGGCCTGACTCCGGAACGAGAGATGATGCAACAGTCACTCGGTTCCAAAGTTGCCAAGTTGAGAAGGTTCTGTTATGGAAGTGGGAGGAGGGAGGCGACTCCATGGAGGGGGTCCCCAACAGCACTTTTTTTCCTGTGCTAGCAAATGCTTTCCTGCCAATGTGAAATCGGGGAGCGGGAGGCACTAGCAAAGGACCCCTGAGATATGACCATTCTGTACTGCAGGCAGCCTTCACTTTAGGAGGCTCCAGTGTCCATGGATGGGGATGAAGACGACATCTTGCCAAGACTTTGGTTCTTCAGGTGAACATCTGTAAGGAGGTGGGAGTTCTTCCTTTATTTCCACACCCACACCGCCTTCAGAGCATGTGTTGTGTGACTGAAAAGCAAAGGATCTCTAGCCCCGACTTAGCCATCCCTACAGTTTATATGTGGGGTCTTTCCAAACTGGCACCTGCTATTAAAGGGAAACGGTCATAGGTAGAGCGTCTTCTTGGCATGCAGTGGTCTCAGGTTCCCCAATGGTGTCACCAGGTGGGACTGGGAGAGGTTCCTGCCAGAAACCCTGTAGAACTATGGCTGCCAGTCCGTTTAGACAATATTGAGCTAGGTGGATGAATGATCTCATTATGAGACAGCTTCCTATCTATCGATGCACATCTCATAGTAGGCTGCGGGGCCTAAGGCTCCTCCAAACTTCCGCTTGTGCCTCCCCTTTCCTAGGGAAAAACTGCTCTTTAGTGATAATTCGGCACAAATGGCTATCTGGGGGGAACCCAAATTGTCATTTGCGCTGACAGAGAGCGGTTTCCCCCAGGGGAAACAGTGCCAAGAGGAAGTGTGGCTAAGCCCCAAGGTAACTTCGACCTTCCACTTTTGTTGCAGGGGAGAAGAGTGAGTATTGCAGGCCAAAGCCTCCCCCGCTTCTACCCCTGAGTATCCCAACTCCTTTCCCCAGGTGCAAGGTAGGCCTCTGCTAAAGAGGGTGGCTTCTTCCTCGAGTCTGATATTAGACAAAATTTTGGGCTTGGCTTGTACAGCCCAATTCCCCATCAAGGGACCCAGTATCCCCCTAGGTTCATTATTTGCCAGAGAAGTATGAGTGGAGGCAGGAACTAATTGGAACTAAATTTTGAGGTTGGTGAGAAGTTTGTCTGTTAGTGGATTTGAGGGATTAGCAAGTGAACAGAACTCCGCCTATTGGGAAAGGTTTTTGTCAAGAGCTTCCTTCTACCTGCGTTAGAGGGAGTCTTATAACTGGGGCCTAAAGATGACCCTGGTCTTGCTCTCATGTACCTTTTCAGACATGTGGTTTGTGCACATGTATGTTTACCTTATGCACTTAGGAACATTTGTATTATTTATGATGCCTTAAAATTCCAGTAACAGGTGAACTTTTCGTGGCCCAAGCCTTTTTCCTGCAGCAGTGCTAAGCCCTGCTCTGTGCTTTCATAGTCTCCTAGAACAGCAGAGTTGGAAGGCACTTCAAAGATCATCTAGTCCAACCCCCTGCAATGCAAGAATCGCACCCCTGACAGATGGCCATCCAAAATCTACTTAAAAACCTCCAAGGAAGCACAACTGGAAAAGGACTGTAGAAGATTATTCCAACATATGATTACAGCAGCGAGGCTGTTATATGCACAAACATGGCAAGATGGAGCTCTACCTACTGTAGAGGAATGGTTGAGAAAATGATTGGACTTAGCTGAAATGGCAAAGCTAATGTGTTTAATTAGAGAAAAATCATTATTGACATTTACGAAGGTTTGGAATCTCCTTGTGGATTTTTTGCATGAAAGAGAAAATGAACTTGTGACATCTGGATTTGAAGACTGAAAAAATCACTGGCTTGTAGATAATAAAATAGTTGGAGGTTAATGAGTGGATACTGTATTTAGCTGCAGGACAGAGAACCAGAAGTCTTTAAATCTTTTTTTCCCTTCCATTTTCTTTCTTTTCTCTCTCTCTTCTGTTTCTTTCCCCCTTTCTTCTTTTTGCTACTGTTCCTTTTTTAAAAAGATTAGATTGTAAAAGCACTTTTATTCTGCTGTATCATTAAAAGATAACTTCGTATTCGGTGTGAACTTTTGTATATCTTTGGACAAATAAAAATATTTCTTAAAATACAAACAAACAAACAAACAGACCTCTGAGGAAGGAGAGGCCACCATTTTCTGAGGGAGCCTGCCCTCGGTTTCTACCCAACCCCTTCTGCCGCTCCAGTGGGTCAGGCTGGGAGGCCCCCCAGCCAGCCTTTGCCCATAGCTGTGAGGGGTTTTTGGTCAGGCTAGCTCACCCCAAAAGAAAAATACATATAGCGCCTCCATAGAGTCTTTTACTAGATGGGGATGACTCCCCTTCTGGAGACAGGCAGGGTCTTCAAGTCTCTGAGAGAAACGGTTGCTGGTTTTGTGAGGATTTTCCCTTGGCCTCATCCTCTCCTTCGTCCTGTTTCCTGAGGGAGTTTGCCCCCCAAGTTTCCCTCTTGGCTGCTCCCCCTCCCAGCTTCTCATTCACCCCCCATTGCCTGGGGCAGGGAAGAGTTTGGGGGCAGCTGGATTCCACCCCCCACATGGCCAGGCAGGCCCAGGAGGAGCCCATGGAGGTGGGAGGGCCAAATGGTGTTTCCCGCCTTTTTCCGAAAAAGGCAGGAACGCCATTTTGTTTCTTCCGGAGGCCCCAGCCACTCCCTGAGATGCCATGGCTCCCTTGTGGGCCTTGTGGCTCTCATGCTCTCTCCTCCCAGCTGAAGGAGGGCGGCACCTTTGGGTGCCAGCGCTCATGGGGCGTCCTTAGCTGCCTTCCTGCCATGATGGCTTTGCCTCTGCAGGGCAGCCTCTCTCCTTGTCGTGTTGGCCCAATGGAGGCCTCTCCATTGGGAGATCCCAGGCAAGCGGCCAGAACAGGCAAAGGAGGCAAGGAGGGAAAGCCCCTCTCTGTGTCTGAGGCCTAAGAAGGAGGATAATAAGAAGGGCTTTTTTCTCCTCAGAGGTGGAGGGTTCCCTCAGGGGAGTTTGACCCCTGGACCATCTTGCTTCGTCACCCCAAGAGTCAACGCAAGCAGAAGGGGTCTACCTGCAGAAATAGGGGAAAGACAAGGCTGGAGACTCCCTTTCTGGCCCCATGAACTCAGGGGCCCAGGAGTCCCCTAGTTTATCCTGTATTTCCCATGTAAAAACCAGGACACCCCTAAAGTTGTTGAGCTTTTTAAGGGCCAATTTTCCTACTTTCTGTGGGAACCTGTTTAGTGTTGTGGAATGAGGGAACCATCTGGCTGCAAGGGAACCCTAGAAGCCAACCTGTGGGAAAGTGGTTGTGGGAAGTAAAAGGGGAAGTCAGGTATGTCATGTGGTCTTTTATTGTGGGCTGGACCTCCCAGGTTTATTTTGATGGCCATTTAATTATTAGAAGAGAGAGTCATATTAGGTATATGTAATCCTCTACAGAAGCACGTGTGTTGGATAGCCATTTCCTGTTTTAAAGGATCATAGAATCCTAGAGTTGGAAGAGACCACAAGGGCCATCGAGTCCAACCCCCTGCCAAGCAGGAAACACCATCAGAGCACTCCTGACATATGGTTGTCAAACATCTGCTTAAAGACCTCCAAAGAAGGAGACTCCACCACACTCCTTGGCAGCAAATCCCACTGTCAAACAGCTCTTACTGTCAGGAAGTTCTTCCTAATGTTTAGCTGGAATCTTCTTTCTTGTAGTTTGGAGCCGTTGCTCCGTGTCCGCTTCTCTGGAGCAGCAGAAAACAACCTTTCTCCCTCCTCTATGTGACATCCTTTTATATATTTGAACATGGCTATCATATCACCCCTTAACCTCCTCTTCTCCAGGCTAAACATGCCCAGCTCCCTTAGCCGTTCCTCATAAGGCATCGTTTCCAGGCCTTTGACCATTTTGGTTGCCCTCCTCTGGACACGTTCCAGTTTGTCAGTGTCCTTCTTGAACTGTGGTGCCCAGAACTGGACACAGTACTCCAGGTGAGGTCTGACCAGAGCAGAATACAGTGGCACTATTACTTCCCTTGATCTAGATGCTATACTCCTATTGATGCAGCCCAGAATTGCATTGGCTTTTTTAGCTGCCACGTCACACTGTTGGCTCATGTCAAGTTTGTGGTCAACCAAGACTCTAGATCCTTTTCACATGTACTACTCTCAAGCCAGGTGTCACCCATCTTGTATTTGTGCCTCTCATTTTTTTTGCCCAAGTGTAATACTTTACATTTCTCCCTGTTAAAATTCATCTTGTTTGTTTTGGCCCAGTTCTCTAATCTGTCAAGGTCGTTTTGAAGTGTGATCCTGTCCTCTGGGGTGTTAGCCACCCCTCCCAGTTTGGTGTCATCTGCAAATTTGATCAGGATGCCCTTGAGTCCATCATCCAAGTCGTTGATAAGGCAAGCACACACAGAGCCACTCTAGCAGAGCTTAAATCCAATCTTTAGCCGTTCAAAAATGAAGCAATGCAAGAGACAGTATTCTATGAATACAGTTCAGCCACAAAAAGGTCTGGAAAACAAGCTGAGTATGTTTAGCCTGAAGAGGAGACTGAGAGGAGACACGATGGACCTCCTGTTTGGCTGCCATGGCGAATAGCATAACAGCGGAGCCCTTTCGTGCGGATAACGAGGATAATATGGGAGTAATTATCCTCCCAACCGCGCCCCCCCAGGGCTGGGGGGGGGAGCAGCCCACCCGCAGATTGTCTGATACCTGCTGCCTGTCCTGAAGGAATGCGGGGGGCAGGGGGATGCTGGGTGCAATGCATCGCACATCACAGCAACTCTCCAAAGCCAGCGCCAGGAGTGGAGGACTCCTCTGTCTTTTAAGATAAAAAATTGGACTTAACTAACAGGCAGGCTCTGAACTAGAGGAGATAAAATAAGTTGCTAATTTAACCAGCCACTGAGAAGGATTCGATTTGGAGAAAGACTTTAGTTACGACAAGGGCAAATGTTTGAAATACACAAGCATGCCTGAAAGAGCATTTTGCTGCCATTGTGGTTTAAATATAATACTGACTGGGTGAAGATTCCATACCAATAAAACAACAATACAATATACAAAGAATAAAAATTAAAAGTCCGTTATATAGAATACATCGTAGGGTTTTGAGTCAATAGTCAAATAGTGGAGCTTATTCTGATTGTCCCAGCTAAAAACCGTGCAACCTTTGCTCTCACCTGCTCATCCTGATCTGCCAAGAGAAAGGAAACTGTGAAGAAGGTATTAAACACCTTGGCCAAGAACTTGCAAGTCACAATTCTGGATACGTAGTTAAAATAGCTATGGGGCACCAGATGTGGCAAAGAACCCAGCTACAATCCTCACCTCATACAAACTAAAGTATCCTAAAAATAAATCTGTATACAGCCACTACTATAATTTGCCCCCAAAGTGAGTTCTTTGATGTGAAGCGAGACGCGCCCTGTGACTGAAGCTCTTTCCACATTCTTGGCACTGAAATAGTTTCACCTCGCTGTGAATTCTTTGATGGATCATGAGTTTGGCCTTCTCAATGAATCTCTTTCCACATTCCAAGCACTGATAGGGTTTCTCCCCTGTATGAATTCTGTGATGGACAGTGAAATGGCGTCTGTCAATGAAGCCCCTTCCACATTCCGAGCACTGATAAGGTATTTCCCCTTTTGGAATTCTCTGATGGGAAGTTAAACTGGCCTTTCTTCTGAAGCCCTTGCCACATTCCAAGCACTGATGGGTTGTCTCTCCTGTATGAATTGTTTGATGGGGCAAGCGGTGGCCTTTTCGAATAAAGCTCTTGGCACATTCCAAGTACTGATAGGGTTTCTCCTCTGTATGACTTCTCTGATAGACAGTAAGATGGCTTTTTATTCTGAATCTCTTTCCACATTCCAACTACTGATAGGGTTTCCCCCCCGTATGAATTCTTTGATGTACAGTAAGCTGGCCTTCCCCTTCATGGATCACGGCCTTGCCGTAGCGAAGGGGCTTGAATAACTCAGAGAAGCTATGAGCTATGCCGTGCAGGCCACCCAAGATGGACAGGTCATAGTGGAGAGTTTTGACAAAACGTGATCCACCTGGAGCAGGAACTGGCAAGCCACTCCAGTATCCCTGCCAAGAAAAAACTCCATGGACAAAGACAACAGGCATATGAAAGTTATGATGCTGGAAGATGAGCCCCTCAAGTCAGAAGGCATCCAACATGCTACTGAGGAAGAGCGGAGGACAAGTACAAGTAGATTCAGAGCTGATGAAGCGGCTGGGCCAAAGCCAAAAGGTCGCTCAGTTGCGGATATGCCTGGAAGCGAAAGGAAAGTCCAATGCTGTAAAGAAAAATATTGCATAGGAACCTGGAATGTAAGAACCATGAACCTGGGTAAGTTGGATGTGGTCAAAAATGAGATGGCAAGAATAAATATTGACATCCTGGGCATCAGGGAACTAAAATGGACGGGAATGGGCGAATTCAGTTCGGATGACCATCATATCTACTACTGTGGGCAAGAATCCCGTAAAAGAAATGGAGTGGCCCTCATAGTCAACAAAAGAGTGGTGAAAGCTGTACTGGGATGCAATCTCAAAAATGATAGAATGAGCCAGACGTCCTGGAGAGTGAAGTCAAATGGGCCTTAGAAAGCACTGCAAATAACAAGGCCAATGGAAGTAATGGTATTCCAGCTAAACTATTTAAAATTTTAAAAGGTGATGTTGTTAAGGTGCTACACTCAATATGCCAGCAAATTTGGAAAACTCAGCAGTGGCCACAGGATTGGAGAAAATCAGTCTACATCTCAATCCCCAAGAAGGGCAGTGTCAAAGAATGCTCGAACTACCGCATAATTGCACTCATTTCACATGCTAGCAAGGTTATGTTTAAAATTCTACAAGGCAGGCTTAAGCAGTATGTGGACTGAGAACTCCCAGAAGTGCAAGCTGGATTTCGAAGGGGCAGAGGAACCAGAGACCAAATTGCAAACATGTGCTGGATTAATGGAGAAAGCTAGAGAGTTCCAGAAAGACATCTACTTCTGCTTCATTGACTATGCAAAAGACTTTGACTGTGTCGACCACAGCAAACTATAGCAAGTTCTTAAAGAAATGGGAGTGCCTGATCACCTCATCTGTCTCCTGAGAAATCTCTATGTGGGACAAGAAGCTACAGTTAGAACTGGATATGGAACAACTGATTGGTTCAAAATTGGGAAAGGAGTACGACAAGGCTGTATATTGTCTCCCTGCATATTTAATTTATATGCAGAATTCATCATGCGAAAGGCTGGGCTGGATGAATCCCAAACCAGAATTAAGATTACCGGAAGAAATATCAACAACCTCAGATATGCAGATGACACAACCTTGATGGCAGAAAGTGAGGAGGAGTTAAAGAACCTTTTAATGAGGGTGAAAGAGGAGAGCGCAAAATATGGTCTGAGGCTCAACATCAAAAAAGCAAAGATCATGGCCACTGGTCCAATCACCTCCTGGCAAATACTGTAGAAGGGGAAGAAATGGAGGCAGTGAGAGACTTTACTTTCTTGGGCTCCATGATCACTGCAGATGGTGACAGCAGTCACGAAATTAAAAGACGCCTGCTTCTTGGGAGAAAAGCAATGACAAACCTAGACAGCATCTTAAAAAGTAGAGACATCACCTTGCCAATAAAGGTCTGTATAGTTAAAGCTATGGTTTTCCCAGTAGTGATGTAGGGAAGTGAGAGATGGACCGTAAAGAAAGCTGATCGCTGAAGAATGGATGCTTTTGAATTGCAGTGCTGGAGGAGACTCTTGAGAGTCCCATGGACTGCAAGAAGATCAAACCTCTCCATTCTGAAGGAAATCAGCCCTGAGCGCTCACTGGAAGAACAGATCCTGAAGCTGAGGCTCCAATATCTGGCCAACTCATGAGAAGAGAAGACTCCCTGGAAAAGACCCTGATGTTGGGAAAGATGGAGGGCACAAGGGGAGGGAGAAGGGGACGACAGAGGACGAGATGGTTGGACAGTGTTCTCGAAGCTACCAGCATGAGTTTGACCAAATTGCGGGAGGCAGTGGAAGACAGGCGTGCTTGGCATGCTCTGGTCCATGGGGTCACGAAGAGTCAGACACGACTAAACAACAACAAGCTGGCCTTGGTGACTGAAGCTTTTTCCACATTCCAAGCAGTGATAGTGTTTGTCTCCAGTATGAATTCTTTGATGGGAAATGAAATTTATTTACCAAGTGAAGCTCTCTCCACATTCCAAGCCCTGGTTTGGTTTCTCCCCTGTATGAATTCTTTGATGTACAGTAGCTGGCCTTGTTTACTGAAGCTTTTTGCACATTCCAAGCACTGATAAGGTTTCTCCCCTTTATGAATTCTTTGATGTATAGTAAGATGGCCTTGGTGATTGAAGCTTTTTCCACATTCCAAGCAGTGATAGGTTTTATTTCCAGTAAGAATTCTTTGATGGGAAGTGAAACTTATTCTCCAAGTAAACCTCTTTCCACATTGCAAGCACTGATATGGTTCCCCCCCAGAATGAATTCTGTGATGGACAATGAGCCGGCTGCTCTGACTGAAGCTCTTTCCACATTCCAAGCACTGATAAGGTTTCTCCCCTGTATGACTTCTCTGATGGACAGTGAGCTGGCTTGATATTCTGAACCTCTTTCTACATTCCAAGCACTGATAAGGTTTCTCCCCTGTATGAATTCTTTGATGTATAGTAAGCTGGCCTTGTTGAATGAAGCTTTTTCCACATTCCAAGCAATGATAAGGTTTCTCCCCTGTATGAATTCTGTAATGGGAAGTTAAAGCGCCCGATTGACTGAAGCTCTTTCCACACTCTTGGCACTGATAGGGTTTCTCCCCTGTATGAATTCTCTGATGGATAGTGAACTTGTTTCTGTGACTGAAGCTCTTTCCACATTCCAAGCACTTATAGGGTTTCTTCTCAAGGGGATTTCTTTGATTTGAAGTGGAATGGGAGCTCTGACTGAAGCTCCCTCTGCACTCTGAATATGGATATGACTTCCCCACTCTGTGGATTTTGTTGTGGCCTCCCTTGTTCGTCAGCTCCAATTCATCACGACCTGCAGCTGAGAGAGAAACAGATTGGAGCCTCATGGGATCTGTGCCATCTCTAATGTCACTCGTCTCTTTAGTCAACCCAGGACAGAAAGAAGCAAGAACGGAAACAAAAAATCTGACGGATGATGATAATGATGATGATAATGATAATAGTCTTCCATCCAAGGTTTTCTGTGGGGGTGTTAGAATCCCAGGGGCTGTGGGTGGTGCTGTTGAGCCCCATTGAAAAACCAGAGGTTCCTCCCATAGAGATATGTCTTGAATTTCAAAGCAAATAGGATGATCCAAGAGGAAGCCTTACCGAGAGAGTCCAAGATCCCACGATTCTCCTCCGTGACTTCCTTGTGCAGAGCTCTGAGGTCAGGATCCAGCAACGCCCACTCCTCGTCTGTGAAATGGACAGCTACATCTTCAAAGCACAATGGACCCTAAAAGAAAAGGAAAAAGGTTGTCCTCTTAGACAACATCAAGGTGAGCTGTTACACTTTGCTCTGATGTTATGTTTTAATGGGATTCTTCTTCTGCACATTTCATTATGGACACATCCCCATTTGCCACATGGAAGGATCCCCTTCCTTCTTTCCCTGTGTGCTGTTCTTGCCGGGTGGGGAGGACACTCCTGACGCCCTACAGACAACATCAAGGTGCACAGGGGGGCAATGACAGGGGGATGAGAGGGGGAAAGCCCCATTGTGTGACTGATGGGGTGAATCCTGGCCACTGTTTGGTGTGGTGTGTAAACTGATTAGAAGCCTATTTTAGCATTCAACCCTTCTTTATTAGGCAGTTCCTCCCACCTTTCCTCTGTGTCCAACCTGTCCATGACATCCTCTCTCCCCACATGGCTCCTTCCTCCTACCTGCTCTGCTTCCACAGGGGCAGCTTCCCCTTCGCCACCAAGAAAAGTTGGACAAACAGGTCTTGCTGGCATTGTTCGGTCTCCTATGAGAAAAAAAAGGTAAGTGCATGATTCACTCAGAAAGAAAGCTATAGGCGGGCCTTCAAAAAATTAAGTTTAGCCATGTAGACGTGGCCCCTTCATGGATCGCTGCCTTGCCGTGGCGAAGGGGCTTGAATAACTCAGAGAAGCTATGAGCTATGCCGTGCAGGGCCACCCAAGATAGACAGGTCATAGTGGAGAGTTTTGACCAAACGTGATCCACCTGGAGCAGGAACCGGCAAGCCACTCCAGTATCCCTGCCAAGAAAACTCCATGGACAAAGACAACAGGCATATGAAAGTTATGATGCTGGAAGATGAGCCCCTCAGGTTGGAAGGCGTCCAACATGCTACTGAGGAAGAGTGGAAGACAAGTACAAGTAGATTCAGAGCTGATGAAGCGGCTGGGCCAAAGCCAAAAGGACGCTCAGTTGCGGATATGCCTGGAAGTGAAAGGAAAGTCCAATGCTGTAAAGAAAAATATTGCATATGAACCTGGAATATAAGAACCATGAACCTGGGTAAGTTGGATGTGGTCAAAAATGAGATGGCAAGAATAAATGTTGACAACCTGGGCATCAGTGAACTAAAATGGACGGGAATGGGCGAATTCAGTTCGGATGACCATCATATCTACTACTGTGGACAAGAATCCCATAAAAGAAATGGAGTGGCTCTCATAGTCAACAAAAGAGTGGCGAAAGCTGTACTGGGATGCAATCTCAAAAATGATAGAATGATCTCAATACGAATCCAAGGCAGACCTTTTAACATCACAGTAATTCAAGTTTATGCACCAACCACTGGTGCTGAAGAAACTGAAATTGAGCAATTCTATGAAGACTTCGGGACACGGGTGGCGCTGTGGGTAAAAGCCTCAGTGCCTAGAGCTCCCGCTGCTCGGTCCCAGCGCCTGCCAACCTAGCAGTTCGAAAGCACCCCTGGGTGCAAGTAGATAAATAGGGACCACTTACTGGTGGGAAGGTAAACGGCGTTTCCGTGTGCTGCGCTGGCTCGCCAGATGCAGCTTTGTCACGCTGGCCACGTGACCCGGAAGTGTCTCCGGACAGCGCTGGCCCCCGGCCTCTTGAGTGAGATGGGCGCACAACCCCAGAGTCTGTCAAGACTGGCCCGTACGGGTAGGGGTACCTTTACCTTTACCTAGACTTACAACACCTTATAGAAATGACACCAAAGAAGGATGTTCTTCTCATTATAGGGGATTGGAATGCTAAAGTAGGGAGTCAAGAGATAAAAGGAACAACTGGCAAGTTTGGCCTTGGAATTCAAAACGAAGCAGGGCAAAGGCTAATAGAGTTCTGCCAAGAGAACAAGCTGGTCATCACAAACACTCTTTTCCAACAACACAAAAGACGACTCTACACATGGACATCACCAGATGGGCAGCATCGAAATCAGATTGATTATATTCTCTGCAGCCAAAGATGGAGAAGCTCTATACAGTCAGCAAAAACAAGACCTGGAGCTGACTGTGGCTCAGATCATCAGCTTCTTATAGCAAAATTCAAGCTTAAACTGAAGAAAGTAGGAAAAACCACTGGGCCGGTAAGATACAATCTAAATCAAATCCCTTATGAATACACAGTGGAAGTGAGGAACAGGTTTAAGGATTTAGATTTGGTGGACAGAGTGCCTGAAGAACTATGGATGGAGGCTCGTAACATTATACAGGAGGCGGCAACTAAAACCATCCCAACGAAAAGGAAATGCAAGAAAGCAAAGTGGCTGTCCAACGAGGCCTTACAAATAGCGGGGGAGAGAAGGCAAGCAAAATGCGAGGGAGATAGTGAAAGATACAGGAAATTGAATGCAGATTTCCAAAGAATAGCAAGGAGAGACAAGAAGGCCTTCTTAAACGAGCAATGCAAAGAAATAGAGGAAAACAATAGAATGGGAAAAACCAGAGATCTGTTCAAGAAAATTGGAGATATGAAAGGAACATTTCGTACAAAGATTACCATAATAAAAGACAAAAGTGGAAAGGACCTAACAGAAGCAGAAGTGGAAGTGGGGTAGAAGTGGAAGGATCATTAGGCGCAAGTGATCATGCTCTTCTGAAGTTTACTATACAGCGGAAAGGAGCGGCCAAGCATACGAGGACTCAATTTCTTGACTTTAAGAAAGCCCACTTCATAAAACTTAGGGAAGTGCTGGGTGAGATTCCATGGACAGTAATACTAAAAGGAAAGGGAGTTCATGATGGCTGGGAGTTTGTTAAGAGGGAGATAGTAAAAGCACAACTTCAGGCAATACCAATGAGACGGAAACATGAAAGGTGCCTAAAGAAGCCAGGGTGGCTATCTAAAGAACTTTTAACTGAGTTAAGATTAAAAAAGGATGTGTACAAAAAATGGAAAAGGGGGGAAACCACCAAAGAGGAATTCAAACAAATAGCCAGCACGTGTAGACACAAAGTCAGAAAAGCTAAAGCACAGAATGAACTCAGGCTTGCTAGAGAGGTTAAAAGCAACAAAAAAGGCTTTTATGGGTATGTTCGTAGCAAAAGGAAGAACAAAGAAACAGTGGGGTCACTCAGAGGTGAAATGCAAACAGGGGACACAGAAAGGGCTGAACTCCTCAATGCCTTCTTTGCCTCAGTCTAAAGAAAACAATGCCTGACCTGAAGAATTTGGAGCAAATGATTCAGCAGAGGAAACACAGCCCAGAATAACTAAGGAGATAGTACAAGAATACTTGGCTAGTTTAGATGTATTCAAGTCTCCAGGGCCAGATGAACTGCATCCAATAGTATTAAAAGAACTGGCAGATGTGATCTCAGAACCACTGGCAGTCATCTTTGAGAATTCCTGGAGAACAGGCAAAGTCCCGGCAGACTGGAGGAGGGCAAATGTTGTCCCTATTTTCAAAAAGGGGAAAAGAGAGGACCCAAATAATTACCGCCCAGTCAGTCTGACATGAATACCAGGGAAGATTCTGGAGCAGATCATTAAGCAAACAGTCTGTGAGCACCTAGAAAGGAATGCTGTGATCACCAATAGTCAGCATGGATTTCTGAAAAATTAAGTCATGTCAGACTAACCTGATCTTGTTTTTTGACAGAATTACAAGCCTGGTAGATGAAGGGAACGCAGTGGATGTAGCCTACCTTGATTTCAGCAAGGCATTTGACAAGGTGCCCCATGATATTCTTGTAAAGAAGCTGGTAAAATGCGGTCTTGACTATGCTACCACTCAGTGGATTTGTAACTGGCTGACTGACCGAACCCAAAGGGTGCTAATCAATGGTTCCTCTTCATCCTGGAGAAGAGTGACTAGTGGGGTGCCACAGGGTTCTGTCTTGGGCCCGGTCTTATTCAACATCATTATCAACGACTTGGATGATGGACTCAAGGCCATCCTGATCAAATTTGCAGATGACACCAAACTGGGAGGGGTGGCTAACACCCCAGAGGACAGGATCACATTTCAAAACGACCTTGACGGATTAGAGAACTGGGCCAAAACAAACAAGATGAATTTTAACAGGGAGAAATGTAAAGTATTGCACTTGGGCAAAAAAAAAAAGAGAGGCACAAATACAAGATGAGTGACACCTGGCTCGAGAGCAGTATATGTGAAAAGGATCTAGGAGTCTTGGTTGACCACAAACTTGACATGAGCCAACAGTGTGACGTGGCAGCTAAAAAAGCCAATGCAATTCTGGGCTGCATCAATAGGAGTATAGCATCTAGATCAAGGGAAGTAATAGTGCCACTGTATTCTGCTCTGGTCAGACCTCACCTGGAGTACTGTGTCCAGTTCTGGACACTGACAAACTGGAACATGTCCAGAGAAGGGCAACCAAAATGGTCAAAGGCCTGGAAACGATGCCTTATGAGGAACGGCTAAGGGAGCTGGGCATGTTTAGCCTGGAGAAGAGGAGGTTAAGGGGTGATATGATAGCCATGTTCAAATATATAAAAGGATGTCACATAGAGGAGGGAGAAAGGTTGTTTTCTGCTGCTCCAGAGAAGCGGACACGGAGCAATGGATCCAAACTACAAGAAAGAAGATTCCACCTAAACATCAGGAAGAACTTCCTGACAGTAAGAGCTGTTTGACAGTGGAATTTGCTGCCAAGGAGTGTGGTGGAGTCTCCTTCTTTGGAGGTCTTTAAGCAGAGGCTTGACAACCATATGTCAGGAGTGCTCTGATGGTGTTTCCTGCTTGGCAGGGGGTTGGACTCAATGGCCCTTGCGGTCTCTTCCAACTGTATGATTCTGTTATTCTAGGTTAGCCATATTGATTTGTAGAGAAGTAGAGAAGATGGGCAGAGATGCAGAGGATTGTGGGATGTTAGCGGAAATTATTGTCAATGACTCAGGCCCAGTCAAGCAATGCTTTCATCGTGGACACAATGGCGTGTTCCTTGTGGTCTCTTCCAACTCTATGATTCTATGATTCTAAGCAGAAGACATCAAGAAGAGGTGGCAAGAATACACTGAGGAACTATACCAGAAAGAAATGGATGTCTCGTATACCCCAGGTAGTGTGGTTGCTGACCTTGAACCAGACATCCTGGAGAGTGAAGTCAAATGGGCCTTAGAAAGCACTGCTAATAACAAAGCCAGTGGAAGTGATGATATTCCAGCTGAACGACTTAAAATTTTAAAAGATGACCATAGAATCATAGAGTTTTTAAGGTGCTACACTCAATATGCCAGCAAATTTGGAAAACTCAGCAGTGGCCACAGGATTGGAGAAGATCAGTCTACATCCCAATCCCCAAGAAGGGCAGTGCCAAAGAATGTTCCAACTACCGCACAATTGCACTCATTTCACACGCTAGCAAGGTTATGCTTAAAATTCTACAAGGCAGGCTTAAGCAGTATGTGGACCGAGAACTCCCAGAAGTGCAAGCTGGATTTCGAAGGGGCAGAGGAAACAGAGACCAAATTGCAAACATGTGCTGGATAATGGAGAAAGCTAGAGAGTTCCAGAAAGACATCTACTTCTGCTTCATTGACTATGCAAAAGACTTTGACTGTGTCGACCACAGCAAACTATGGCAAGTTCTTAAAGAAATGGGAGTGCCTGATCACCTCATCTGTCTCTTGAGAAATCTTTATGTGGGACAAGAAGCTACAGTTAGAACTGGATATGGAACAACTGATTGGTTCAAAATTGGGAAAGGAGTACGACAAGGCTGTATATTGTCTCCCTGCATATTTAACTTATATGCAGAATTTATCATGCGAAAAGCTGGGCTGGATGAATCCCAAGCCGGAATTAAGATCGCCGGAAGAAATATCAACAACGTCAGATATGCAGATGATACAACCTTGATGGCAGAAAGTGAAGAGGAATTAAAGAACCTTTTAATGAGGGTGAAAGAGGAGAGCGCAAAATATGGTCTGAAGCCCAACATCAAAAAAACGAAGATCATGGCCACTGGGCCCATCACCTCCTGGCAAATAGAAGGGGAAGAAATGGAGGCAGTGAGAGATTTTACTTTCTTGATCACTGCAGATGGTGACAGCAGTCACAAAATTAAAAGATGCCTGCTCCTTGGGAGAAAAGCGATGGCAAACCTAGGCAACATCTTAAAAAGCAGAGACATCACCTTGCCAACAAAGGTTAAAGCCATGGTTTTCTCTGTAGTGATGTAGGGAAGTGAGAGCTGGACCATAAAGAAGGCTGATCGCCGAAGAATTGATGCTTTTGAATTATGGTGCTGGAGGAGACTCTTGAGAGTCCCATGGACTGCAAGAAGATCAAACCTCTCCATTCCGAAGGAAATCAGCCCTGAGTGCTCACTGGAAGGACAGATCCTGAAGCTGAGGCTCCAATACTATGGCCACCTCATGAGAAGAGAAGACTCCCTGGAAAAGACCCTGATGTTGGGAAAGATGTAGGGCACAAGGAGAAGGGGACGACAGAGGACGAGATGGTTGGACAGTGTTCTCGAAGCCACAAACATGAGTCTGACCAAACTGCGGGAGGCAGTGGAAGGCAGGAGTGCCTGGCGTGCTCTGGTCCATGGGGTCACGAAGAGTCGGACACAACTAAACGACTAAACAACAACAATAACATGTAAACGTGGGCGCTGGTAACCATTTCACATATTAGTTGTGCAAAAATATATCACCCTTTCTCTGGGCTCTTGGCTTCACGTGTCTTCTCCAAAAAAGATGTAGAGAACTCACAAATTAGTTTCAAAAACAACATAATGTGATAAAATGGGGGAGAAAAAACTCCTTCCTCCTTACCCAGTGGCCTTACTCTGGAGTCCAACGGAGTTCTCTCTACCTCAGAGGAATCCAGACCCATTTCTGGAAGCTGATCCTTCCCCTGCAAGAGCAACAAGCATTCAAAAGAATTAGATTAGAACTGGAATGGCAAAGGACACAAACACTTTAGGGGTATCAAATATCATTCCTCGGATGCTTTCCAAAAAAATTAGTAGAGAAGTGGGGGATACTCTCAAGTTCGGAGCCCCTTGGGAGTATCCAGAGGAAAGTCTCTCTCACCTGCAGCTCTGCCTGCTTTCTCTCCTCTGCCTGACTCAGGAGGAAACCTTCGGCCAGGGCCACTGCCTGGGAACTGGTCTCCGCTCCACATTCCCTCACCCAGCTCTCCATCTCTGCTGGAAGGACAGCCAGGAACTGCTCCAAGATCACTAGGTCCAGCATCTCAGCTTTCGTGTGGGTTTCTGGTTTCAGCCACTGGCGGCAAAGGTGGTAGAGTCGGTTGCAAACCTCTCGGGGTCCTTTGGCCTCCTGGTAGCAAAGCCGCCCGAGCTGCTGGCTCTGCACATCTGAGCGGAGTGTCCCCTCCTCACCCAGGATCCTTTGGACAGACTTTCTCCAGATTCCTCCATGGCTAAGAGTTTGGATGGAATGGCCAGTTCCTGCTTCAGGCCCAGCTGAGTCTTGCTCATCCATCTCTGTTCTCAGGACACCTCCAAGAAATCGAAAGAAGTCCCTACGTCTTCTGCCAAGTTCTGTCTGTCCTAATGAGTGGTTTTAGCAAATCCTAAAAAGCAAATATATTTTTCTGATATACCAGTAAATCTGATACACAGTCAGGTGAATAGAAATATTCCCTGGGCAAGTGTGGATGAATCTTGCTGGGAACCAGGGCTGGACTGCACCACAACTCAGACTGAGCTTTCCTTAAAAGATAAAGGAAAGAAGGAAGGAAGGAAGGAGGAATGGATGAGTGAGTCATCTGTACTAAGTGTAACTAGGACCCAAGGCAATAGTGGGGGTCCCTCCAACCCCCAAATGTCAGGGCACATTTCTTTCCTGATTCTGCCTCATGTTCCAGCACTTGCAATCTCCCACATTCTCAAGACTCCTGGGGTGGGTCCCTCTTTCTTTATTCTGAGGACCAGAGCTTCCCCTGGCCAAAGAACAGGTAGGTGGGACCAAATAACTTGTGGGTGAGGCCAAAAGATGGTGTTTTAAATAGAGAGAGATATAGGATTTCCCTTATTTCTGTGGTAGTAACAATTTTATACTCTTCTTAATATTGTGATATACTGTTTTAATCGGCCAGGGGAATTTTGGGTGAACATCAAGTAATTGATTATTATGATGGGGGGTGGGACTTGTCACAGGAGGAGGGGAGACCAGCTAGAATCATCCCTACCTCTTGGCCTCCCTCATCTGAATCTCCTGCCTCTGGATCTACATTGCTCTCTGCCACAGATTCCCCCCGCTCACTAAGCCCTGTTACCTCTTCAGCTTCAGACACCTCCTCCCCCCAGTCTTCTCCCTCTGACCACTCTTCATAGCCCCAAAAACCCTCCCCTGGCCCAGAGCCGTCTTCCCTTGCGGGTTCCCCAGCTGGTTCCCTTCACCATTTCTCTGTACCCATTCAGTCCATGCAGCTCCCTCCTCGCATCCTTTATTCTGTTATCACCAGGTTGGGCTGTGCTAACCTTTTGGGTGAAGACAGTTCAGCCTCCTGTTCTCACTGAGGCCAACCTGGGGCCTCTTTTGGGAAGCCCACCAGCAGGGCTGGAGCCCAAGGGCAACTCTCTCCCCCTGCACTTCCCCACAGCTGGCATTCAGAACCATGGCGGCTTCCAACTGTGGGGGCCAGGAGCCTGAATTGGCCTCATCCTCTTCTAAAGCCATCTGGCTTGGTGGCCATCCCTTCCTCCTGTGGATGGGAGTTCCATGGGTCTAACTGCGCACTGTGACATGGAAGGACTTCATTTATTTCTACCTCCAAATGTGTCCATCTGGCTGCCACCTGGGTTAATGCGCGTGCCTGTTTCCTCAATCCCATCGGGGTTCCTTTGCATGCCCTTTTCTTCCTGACTCAAGCCCCCCCCCCCCGCCAAAAGGAGCAAGCCGCATCTTGATGCAAAGGAAGAAGAGAGTTGCAGACCTCCTGTTACTTGCAGCCTCCCTGGTTTTGCAGAGAGGAAGGGGGGCAGAACCTCCTATCCCTGGCTTGGGGATCCCCCTGCAGGAGCTGAGCAGGCTCCCCATGTACCCGCCCCACTTCTCCCCAATGCACCCTAAGGCAGAAAAGGGAGAAAACTCACCAGGTCCCAGAAGGGAAACTGAGGCAGCTCCTGCAGAGGAGACGAAAGCCACCTTCCCCCTCTTGCAGGGAGGAAGCTGGGAAAGTGGGAGGGGCTTTTGTTCGGGAGGACCTCCTCCCCCCTTTATTTCCTGTCCTCTCTAGGAATATTACTCTCAGTTGCTTTCAACCCTTGCAAGGTGGAGCAAACCAAGCTCACATTTTCTCTCTCTGAGGAGCCACGCGAATTGCAGAAAGAAACCCGAATAAGGCAGGGGAGCTCAGTTGGTAGAACATGAGTCCCTTGGATCTCAGGGTCTTGGGTTCGAGCCCCAGGTTGGGCAAGATTCCTGCGCTGCCGCGGGTTCGGCTAGATGACTCTGGGGGTCCCTAAGCAGGATGACTCCCTGGCCCCCGTGGCTGGCGGCCTTCTGCGCTGTTCCTTGGAACCCTTGCAAAGCGGAGCCCCCCCCCAGGCCCCCTTCTCTCTCTTCTTGGGGGACCCTCCTGGCTGCCCCGCCCCCTGGGGACTCCCCCATCTCCCCAAGACAACCTAAGCAGAAGAGAAAGGAGACTCACCGGATCCCAGAAGGAGCTCCTCCTCCTTGCAGGAAGGGATGGGGGAGAACCTTCTCCCTTGATTTCCGGTCCTCTCTAGGAATCCAGTTCTGCTCGTTTTAACCCTTGGCGACCCGGGCGCACCCAGCTCCCCCCTCTCTCCCTCTGCAAAGCCGGAGCCCCGGGCATGGCCTGCACCCGGAGGGGGGCCTTATTTGGGGGACCCTGAGCTGCTCCCTCCCTCGGAAACAGGAGCAGGTCCTGCAAGGACATCCTCCTGGCGGGCCTTTTCCTCGCCCCCAGCCTGGCTCTCATTTTGATGCCAGCAGCACCTTGAAAGGACCGAGACCTGAACTCTGAGGCCAAACACGGCCTTAAAACCGCACCTGCCTCTTCCCAACCCCATTTCCTTCGGTGTTACTCTCTTATTTTCTCTTCCTAATACAGTGGTACCTCTGGTTAAGAACTTTATTTGTTCTGAAGGTCCTTTCTTAACCTGAAACCTTTCTTAACCTGAGGTGCCACTTTAGCTAATGGGGCCTCCCACTGCCACCGTGCGATTTCTGTTCTCATCCTGAGGTAAAGTACTTAACCCGAGGTACTACTTCCGCGTTATCAGAGTCTGTAACCTGAGGTGTTTGTAACCCAAGGCACCACTGTAAAGCATTTTCCTTTTAATATTTCCTATTTTCCCAAATAATGAAAACCCTTCTTGTGATATGTGGAAGCTCTAGATAAACTTACATTTGTATCACCATGTAGAAATGCCAGAACACTCTTCCACTTGCATCAAGAAAGGTTACAGGTCATGGGATGTGTGGCTTCATGCGGATATCGACTCCTCTGAAATTACCTTGCTGTGTCCCAGAGTGCCCAGGTCATTTGGGTCTCATATGTCTCACTTTGACACCATGCCGATGGCAACCAGGACTTCCATGGGACTGTTGACATTTCAATCCCATATCTTACTTCCCTGGTACTAAAGACGTCAAAGACCTTTGAGGAGATATGCGAGTTCTCACACGGATGCTAGTTCAACTCCTTCCTCTTTCTCTAAATATCACCTGCCCTTCTAGAATCATAGAGTTGGAAGAGACCACAAGGGCCATCGAGTCCAACCCCCTGCCAAGCAGGAAACACCATCAGAGCACTCCTGACATATGGTTGTCAAGCCTCTGCTTAAAGACCTCCAAAGAAGGAGACTCCACCACACTCCTTGGCAGCAAATTCCACTGTCAAACAGCTCTTACTGTCAGGAAATTCTTCCTAATGTTTAGGTGGAATCTTCTTTCTTGTAGTTTGGAGCCATTGCTCCGTGTCCGCTTCTCTGGAGCAGCAGAAAACAACCTTTCTCCCTCCTCTATGTGACATCCTTTTATATATTTGAACATGGCTATCATATCACCCCTTAACCTCCTCTTCTCCAGGCTAAACATGCCCAGCTCCCTTAGCCGTTCTTCATAAGGCATCGTTTCCAGGCCTAGGGTCAGATAAGTCTGGAAGCAGTAGGCAATGTACACATTACAGCTTTACACAGTGCAGGAGGGTGGCATGGGGATTACAAAATGGAGGCATACAAAAATCATGCCTAATACATTCTATCAAAAAGGTTAAATACAATAAGTACTAGGACACTTCGAACAGAATCAAAATCTATAATATCTAATATTCAATCAACTGTCACAAATTTTACCCCAAGTCCTTCCTAGGAAAGCTCAGCGTGGACAGCCATCTCATCAGTGTCACCAAATCACTCTTATCCCTCACCCCAAGCATTACGTGACAAAAATGTTCAATGAATGAATAAATCTTTATTTGCGTCACCCCCCGGGCATACCAATAGAGCAACAATACGATATACAAAGAATAAAAATAAAAAGTCCATTATATAAAATACATTGTAGGGTTTTGAGTCAATAGTCAAATAGTGGATCTTATTCTAATTGTCCCAGGTTTGCAACCCAATTCAAATTGCAAGCTTTGCTGTCTCCTGCTCATCTTGATCTGCCAATAAATAGTTGTAGAAATAGCTATGGGGCACCAGATGTGGCAAAGAACCCAGCTGCAATTCTCACCTCATACAAACTAAGGGCTCCTAAAATTAAATCTGTATACAGCCACTACTATAATTTGCCCCCAATGTGAGTTCTTTGATGGGAAGCGAGGCGGGCCCTGTGACTGAAGCTCTTCCCACATTCTTGGCACTAAAATAGTTTTCTCTTGCTGTGAATTCTTTGATGGCTCATGAGTTTGGCCTTCTCAATGAATCTCTTTCCACATTCCAAGCACTGATAGGGTTTCTCCCCTGTATGAATTTTGTGATGGGTTGTGAGATGGGCACTCTGGGTGAATTTCTTTCCACATTCCAAGCACTGATATGGCTTCTCCCCTGTATGAATTCTTTGATGGACACTGAGAAGGCCTCTTTGAATGAAGCTCTTTCCACATTCGAAACACTGATATGGCTTCTCCCCTGTATGACTTCTCTGATGGGAAGTGAAACTTCTTTTCCAAGTGAAACTCTTTCCACATTCTAAGCACTGGTAGGGTTTCTCTCCTGAATGAATCCTCTGATGGACAGTGAGCTGGCGTCTGTCAATGAAGCCCCTTCCACATTCCAAGCACTGGTAGGGTTTCTCCCCTGAATGAATCCTCTGATGGACACTGAAATAGTGTCTATCAATGAAGCCCCTGCCACAATCTTGGCACTGATAAGGTTTTTCCCCTTTATGAATTCTCTCATGGGAAGTAAAATTGTTCTTTTTTCTGAAGCTCTTGCCACACTCTTGGCACTGATAGGGTTTCTCCCCTGTATGACTTCTCTGATGGGAAGTTAAACTGCGCTTTTTTCTGAAGCCTTTGCCACATTCCAAGCACTGATAGGGTTTCTCCCCTGTATGAATTCTGTGATGGATTGTGAGATGGGCGCTCTGGGTGAATTTCTTTCCACATTCCAAACACTGATATGGCTTCTCCCCTGTATGAATTCTTTGATGGACATTGAGCTGGCTTTGGTGACTGAAGCTCTTTCCACATTCCAAGCACTGATAGGGTGTCTCTCCGGAATGAATTCTCTGATGGACAGTGAGTTGGCCTCTTCGAAAGAAGCTCTTTCCACATTCCAAGCACTGATATGGCTTCTCCCCTGTATGAATTCTTTGATGGACAGTGAGCTGGCTTTGGTAACGGAAGTTCTTTCCACATGCCAAGCACTGATAGGGTGTCTCTCCGGAATGAATTCTCTGATGGACAGTGAGCTGGCTTCTTCGAAAGAACCTCTTCCCACACTCCAAGCAGTGATAAGGTTTCTCCCCTTTATGAATTCTCTGATGGGAATTTAAACTGCCCTTTTGACTGAAGCTCTTTCCACACTCTTGGCACTGATAGGGTTTCTCCCCTGTATGAATTCTCTGATGGACAGTTAGATTGTTTCTCTCCATGAAGCCCTTTCCACATTCCAAACACTGATAGGGTTCTCCCCCTATATGTATTCTCTGATGGACAGTGAGCTGGCTTCTTCGAAAGAAGCTCTTTCCACACTCCAAGCACTGATAGGGTTTCTCCCCTGTATGAATTCTCTGATGGGAATTTAAACTGCCCTTTTGAGTGAAGCTCTTTCCACACTCTTGGCACTGATAGGGTTTCTCCCCTGTATGAATTATCTGATGGACAGTGAGCTTGTTTCTCTCCCTGAAGCTCTTTCCACATTCCAAGCAGTGATAAGGTTTCTCACCTGTATGAATTCTCTGATGGGAAGTGAGACTTATTTTCCAAGTGAAAGTCTTTCCACATTGCAAGCAGATATATGGTTTCCCCCCGGAATGAAGTATGTGATGGGAAGTGAGCTGGGTGCTCTGACTGAAGCTCTTTCCACATTCAAAGCATCGATAAGGTTTCTCCCTCGAATGAATCCTCTGATGGACAGTGAGCTGGCGTCTGTCAATGAATCTCTTTCCACATTCCAAGCAGTGATAAGGTTTCTCCCCTGTATGAATTCTCTGATGGGTAGTTAAACTGCCCTTTTGACTGAAGCTCTTTCCACACTCTTGGCACTGATAAGGTTTCTCCCCTGTATGAATTCTCTGATGGACAGCAATCTGGCTTTTTATTCTGAATCTCTTTCCACATTCCAAGCACTGATAGGCTTTCTTCTCAAGGGGATTTCTTTGATTTGAAGTGGAATGGGAGCTCTGACTGAAGCTCTCTCTGCACTCTGAATATGGATACGACTTCTCCACTCTGTGGCTTTTCTCGTGGTCTCCCTCGTTCTTCAGCTCCAATTCATCACCACCTGCAACCGAGAGAGAAACAGATTAGAGCCTCAGGAAGCAATGGAGCCCCCAATTATGAAGCAGTGCTAATTAATGTTTGTGACCCAAGAAGAACTGAGGGGAGTTAGATTTGAGGTCTTCCTGCAGGGTTCACTGCCTGAGATTCAAAAAGCCTGGTTATTTTCTGGGATGGATTTTGTTTGGCCCCATTATGGGATCTGTGCCATCTCCAACGTCACTCGTCTCTTAAGTCAACTAATGACAGAAAGAAGCAAGAACAGAAACAAAAAATCTGACAGAAGCTACTTGAACATCCTGAATCCCTTAGAAGCCTACATTTAAGAAGGCCGTGTGCATTTTAGAGGAGCCTGGGAAAAATACGGAGGGTTATCTTATCTCCCCCAGAGGCTCTTCAGCTGAGCTCCTTTCCCCCTGCTCAGCATCCTGCGCCTCTGGCGGCCCTGGCCCTATGAGGGGAAGGAGAAGGGTCAGCCTTCCTTCTCCTCTGCATCTGGCCAGATGGTTCTCAGCTCTGCTGGAGTCATGGCTGCTTTCCTGAGGCCCTTCCTGTGCTGCTGCCCCTGGTGAAGGGGCCCTGATGGGAGGCTGTGGGGCTGCAGAGAGGCCAGCCCTTCAAGAGCAAAAGGGGAGCCATCTTGGAGGGGGATAGGCATGATGATGATGATGTTGGTGATAATTGTAATAATTTTATTGTTTATATCCCACCCACCTGGCTGGGTTTCATGCTTTGAAAAGGCAGAACTGGAGGAAGAATATTTACAGGGAAAGCAGTCAATGGTCTTCCATCCAATTTTTTCTGTGGGAGTGTTAGAATCCCAGGGGCTGTGGGTGGTGCTGTTGAGCCCGATCGAAAATTCAGAGACTCCACCCATAGAGATATGTCTCCAATTTCAAAGCAGATAGGATGATCCAAGAGGAAGCCTTACCAAGAGAGTCCAAGATCCCACGATTCTCCTCCATGACTTCCTTGTGCAGAGCTCTCAGGTCAGGATCCAGCAACGCCCACTCCTCGTCTGTGAAATGGACAGCTACATCTTCAAAGCACACTGGACACTAAAAGAAAAGGAAAAAGGTTGTCCTCTTAGACAACATCAAGGTGAACAGTTACACTTTGCTCTGTTGTCTTCTGCCTCTTAACTGATGTTATGTTTTAATGGGATTTTTCTTCACATTTCATTATGGACACATCCCCATTTGCCACATGGAAGGATCCCCTTCCTTCTTTTCCTGTGTGCTGTTCTTGCTGGGTGGGGAGGACACTCCTGATGCCCTATAGACAACATCAAGGTGCACAGGGGGGCAATGACAGGGGGAAAGCCCCATTGTTGGAATGATGAGGTGAATCCTGGCCACTGTTTGGTGTGGTGTGTAAACTGCCTAGAAGCCTATTTTAGCATTCTTTCCTTGGCGGTTCCTCCCACCTTTCCTCTGTGTCCAACCCGTCCATGACATCCTCTTTCCCCACATGGCTCCTTCCTCCTACCTGCTCTGCTTCCACAGGGGCAGCTTCCCCTTCACCACCAAGAAAAGATGGACAAACAGGTCTTGCGGGCATCGTTCGGTCTCCTACAGGAGAAAAAGGTAAGTGCATGCTTCACTCAGAAGGAAAACTACAGGTGGGCCTTTCAAAAAGTAAGAGTAACCATGTAAACGTGGACGTTAGTAACCATTTCACATATTGTGCAAAAATACATTACCCTTTCTCTGGGCTCTTGGCTTCACGTGTCTTCCCAAAAAAAGATGAGAATAGTTCACGGATTAGTTTCAAAAACAACATTATGTGACAAAATGGGGGAGAAAAATTCCTTCCTCCTTACCCAGTGGCCTTACTCTGGAGTCCAATGAAGTTCTCTCTACTTCAGAGGAATCCAGACCCATTTCTGGAAGCTGATCCTTCCCCTGCAAGAGCAACAAGCATTCAAAAGAATTAGATTACAACTGGAATGGCAAAGGACACAAACACTTTAGGGGTATCAAATATCATTCCTCGGATGCTTTCCAAAAAAGGATGGGCAAATTAGTAGAGCATTGGGGGATACTCTCCCTCAAGTTTAGAGCCCCTTGGGAGTATCCAGAGGAAAGTCTCTCTCACCTGCAGCTCTGCCTGCTTTCTCTCCTCTGCCTGACTCAGGAGGAAACCTTCGGCCAGGGCCACTGCCTGGGAACTGGTCTCCGCTCCACATTCCCTCACCCAGCTCTCCATCTCTGCTGGAAGGACAGCCAGGAACTGCTCCAAGATCACTAGGTCCAGCATCTCAGCTTTCGTGTGGGTTTCTGGTTTCAGCCACTGGCGGCAAAGGTGGTAGAGTCGGTTGCAAACCTCTCGGGGTCCTTCGGCCTCCTGGTAGCAAAGCTGCCCGAGCTGCTGGCTCTGCACATCTGAGCGGAGGGTGTCCTCCTCACCCAGGATCCTTTGGACAGACTTTCTCCAGATTCCTCCATGGCTAAGAGTTTGGATGGAATGGCCTCCTCCTGCTTCAGGCCCAGCTGAGTCTTGCGCATCCATCTCTGTTCTCAGGACACCTCCAAGAAATCGAAAGAAGTCCCTACGTCTTCTGCCAAGTTCTGTCTGTCCTAATGAGAGGTTTTAGCAAATCCTACAAAGCAAATATATTTTTCTGATATACCGGTAAATCTGATACACAGTCAGGTAAATAGAAATATTCCCCGGGCAAGTGTGGATGAGTCTTGCTGGGAACCAGGGCTGGACTGCACCACAACTCAGACTGAGCTTACTTTAAAAAATAAAGGAAAGAAGGAAGAAGGAAAAAGTCAAAATGGATGAGTGAGTCATATGCACCCAAGGCAATAGTGGGGGTCCCTCCGACCCCCAAATGTCAGGGCACATTTCTTTCCTGCTTCTGCCTCATGTTGCAGCACTTGCAATCTCCCACATTCTCAAGACTCCTGGGGTGGGTCCCTCTTTCTTTATTCTGAGGGCCAGATCTTTACCTGGCCACCCACCTGAGGACCAGAGCTTCACCTGGCCAAAGAGCAGGTAGGTGGGACCATATAACTTGTGTGTGGGGCCGAAGGACATTGTTTAAAAAAGAGAGATACAGGATTTGCCTTTTTTATGTGATGGTATTAACTTTATACTCTTCTTAATATTGTAATATACTCTTTTAATCTGCCTTGGGAATTCTGGGTGGACATCAAGTAATTGTTTATGATCATGGGGGGGGGGACTTGTCACAGGAGGAGCGGAGACCAGCTAGAATCATCCCTACCTCTTGGCCTCCGTTATCTGAATCTCCTGCCTCTGGATCTACATTGCTCTCTGCCACAGATTCCCCTCGCTCACTACGCCCTGTTACCTCTTCAGCTTCAGACACCTCCTCCTCCCTCTGACCACTCTTCATAGCCCCTAAACCCCTCCCCTGGCCTAGAGCCGCCTTCCCTTGCGGGTTCCCCAGCTGGTTCCCTTCACCATACCTCTGTGCCCATTCAGTCCATGCAGCTGACTCCTTGCATCCTTTATTCTGTTATCTCCAGGTTGGGCTGTGCTAACCTTTTGGGTGAAGACAGTCCAGCCTCCTGTTCTCACTGACGCCAACCTGGGGCCTCTTCTGGGAAGCCCACCAGCAGGGCTGGAGCCCAGGGATAACTCTCTCCCCCTGCATGGCTGCCTCCAACTGTGGGGGCCAGGAGCCTGAATTGGCCTCATCCTCTTCTAAAGCCATCTGGCTTGGTGACCATCCCTTTCTCCTGTGGATGGGAGTTCCATGGGTCTACCTGCACACTGCGACATGGAAGGACTTTATTTATTTCTACCTCCAAATGTGTCCGTCTAGCTGCCACCTGCGTTAATGAACGCGACTGTTTCCTCAATCCCATCGGGGTTCCTTTGCATGCCCTTTTCTTCCTGACTCAGTCACTCCCCCTCCCCAAAGGAGCATGCGGGGTCTTGATGCAAAGGGAGACGAGAGTTGCAGACCTCCTGCTACTTGCAGCCTCCCAGGTTTTGCAGAGAGGAAGGGGGGCAGAACCTCTTATCCCTGGCTTGGGGATCCCCCTGCAGGAGCTGAGCAGGCTCCCCATGGACCCGCCCCACTTCTCCCCAATGCACCCTAAGGAAGAAAAGAGAGGAAACTCACCAGGTCCCTGAAGGAAACATGAGGCAGCTCCTGCAGAGGAGACGAAAGCCACCTTCTCCCTCTTGCAGGGAGCGGGAGGGGCTTTTGTTCGGGAGGACCTCGTCCCTCCTTTATTTCCTGCCCTCTCTAGGAATGCAGCTCATTTCCTTTCAACCCTTGCAAGGTGGAGCAAACCAAGCTCACATTTTCTCTCTCTGAGGAGCCACGCGAATTGCAGAAAGAAACCCGAATAAGGCAGGGGAGCTCAGTTGGTAGAACATGAGTCCCTTGGATCTCAGGGTCTTGGGTTCGAGCCCCAGGTTGGGCAAGATTCCTGCGCTGCCGCGGGTTCGGCTAGATGACTCTGGGGGTCCCTAAGCAGGATGACTCCCTGGCCCCCGTGGCTGGCCTTCTGCGCTGTTCCTTGGAACCCTTGCAAAGCGGAGCCCCCCCCCCCAGGCCCCTTCTCTCTCTTCTTGGGGGACCCTCCTGGCTGCCCCGCCCCCTGGGGACTCCCCCATCTCCCCAAGACAACCTAAGCAGAAGAGAAAGGAGACTCACCGGATCCCAGAAGGAGCTGAGACAACAGCCCTCCTCCTCCTCCTCCTTGCAGGAAGGGATGGGGGAGAACCTCATCCCTTTATTTCCGGTCCTCTCTAGGAATCCAGCTCAGCTCCTTTTAACCCTTGGCGAACTGGGCGCACCCAGCTCCCCTCTCTCTCCCTCTGCAAAGCCGGAGCCCCGGGCATGGCCTGCACCCGGAGGGGGGCCTTATTTGGGGGACCCTGAGCTGCTCCCTCCCTCGGAAACAGGGGCAGGAGGAGCACGAAAACTCAATTCGTTCTGGAGGACCTTTCTTAACCTGAGGTGCCACTTTAGCTAATGGGGCCTCCCGCTGCCGCCCTGCGATTTCTCTTCTCATCCTGAGGTAAATTACTTAACCTGAGGTACTACTTCCACGTTAGCGGAGTCTGTAACCTGAGGTGTTTGTAACCCAAGGCACCACTGTAAAGAATTTTCCTTTTAATATTTCCTATTTTCCCAAATAAAGAAAACCCTTCTTGTGATATGTGGAAGCTCTAGATAAACTTACATTTGTATCACCATGTAGAAATGCCACAACACTCTTCCACTTGCATCAAGAAAGGTTACAGGTCATGGGATGTGTGGCTTCATGCGGATATCAACTCCTCTGAAATTACCTTGCTGTGTCCCAGAGTGCCCAGGTCATTTGGGTCTCTTATGTCTCACTTTGACACAATGCCCTTGGCAACCAGGACTTCCATGGGACTGTTGACATTTCAATCCCATATCTGACTTCCCTGGTACCAAAAGATGTCAAAGACCTTTGAGGAGATATGTGAGTTCTCACACAGATGCTAGTTCAACTCCTTCCTCTTTCTCTAAACATCACCTGCCCTTCTAGGGTCAGATAAGGCTGGAAGAGGTAGGCAATGTACACATCACAGCTTTACACAGTGCAGGAGGGTGGCATGGGGATTACAAAATGCAGGCATACAAAAATCATGCCTAATACATTCTATCGAAAAGGTTAAATGCAATAAGTACTAGGACACTTCAAACGGAATCAAAATCTATAATATCTAATATTCAATCAACTATCACAATTTTTACCCCAAGTCCTTCCTAGGAAAGTTCAGTGTGGACAGCCATCACATCAGTGTCACCAAATCACTCTTATCCCTCACCCCAGGTATTACGTGACAAAAATGTTCAATGAATGAATAAATCTTTATTTGCGTCACCCCCCGGGCATACCAATAGAGCAACAATACGATATACAAAGAATAAAAATTAAATGTCCGTTATATAAAATGCATTCTAGGGTTTTGAGTCAATAGTCAAATAGTGGATCTTATTCTAATTGTCCCAGCGATGGAAACCAATTCAAATTGCAACCTTTGCTGTCTCCTGCTCATTTTGATCTGCCAAGAGAAAGGAATACCTTCAACTCTGAAGAAGGTATTAAACACCTTGGCCAAGTCACAGTTCTGGGTAGGTAGTAGAAATAGCTATGGGGCACCAGATGTGGCAAAGAACCCAACTGCAATCCTCATTTCATACGAACTAAAGTCTCCTGAAATTAAATCTGTATACAGCCACTACTATAATTTGCCCCCAATGTGAGTTCTTTGATGGGAAGTGAGGCGGGCGCTGTGACGGAACCTCTTCCCACATTCTTGGCACTGAAATGGTTTTCTCTTGTGAATTCTTTGATGGCTCGTGAGTTTGCCCTTCTCAATGAATCTCTTTCCACATTCCAAGCACTGATAGGGTTTCTCCCCTGTATGAATTTTGTGATGGGTTGTGAGATGGGCACTCTGGGTGAATTTCTTTCCACATTCCAAGCACTGATAGGGCTTCTCCCCTGTATGAATTCTCCAATGGACACGGAGAAGGGCTCTGAGAATGAAGCTCTTTCCACATTCGAAACACTGATATGGCTTCTCCCCTGTATGACGTCTTTGATGGGAAGTGAAACTTGTTTTCCAAGTAAAACTCTTTCCACATTCCAAGCACTGATAGGGTTTCTCCCCCGAATGAATCCTCTGATGGACAGTGAGCTGGCGTCTGTCAACGAAGCCCTTTCCACATTCCAAGCACTGATAGGGCTTCTCCCCCGAATGACTCCTCTGATGGACATTGAAATGGCGTCTGTCAATGAAGCCCCTTCCACATTCCAAGCACTGATAAGGTTTTTCCCCTTTATGAATTCTCTCATGGGAAGTAAAACTGTTCTTTTTTCTGAAGCTCTTTCCACACTCTTGGCACTGATAGCATTTCTCCCCTGTATGAATTCTGTGATGTACATTAAGCTGGCCTTTGTGTCTGAAGCTCTTTCCACATTCTTGGCACTGAAATAGTTTCACCTCGCTGTGAATTCTTTGATGGATCGTGAGTTTGGCTTTCTCAATGAATCTCTTTCCACATTCCAAGCACTGATGGGGTTTCTCCCCTGTATGAATTCTGTGATGGGTTGCGAGATGGGAGCTCTGACTGAAGCTCTTTCCACATTCTAAGCATTGATAAGGTTTCTCCCTCGAATGAATCCTCTGATGGACAGTGAGCTGGCGTCTGTCAATGAAGCCCCTTCCACATTCCAAGCAGTGATAAGGTTTCTCCCCTGTATGAATTCTCTGATGGGAAATTAAACTGCCCTTTTGACTGAAGCTCTTTCCACACTCTTGGCACTGATAGGGTTTCTCCCCTGTATGAATTCTCTGGTGGACAGTGAGCTTGTTTCTGTGACTAAAGCTCTTTCCACATTCCAAGCACTGATAGGGTTTCTTCTGAAGGGGATTTCTTTGATTTGAAGTGGAATGGGAGCTCTGACTGAAGCTCTCTCTGCACTCTGAATCGGACATTCCTACTGTGTGGATTTTCTCGTGGTCTCCCTCGTTCTTCCACTCCAATTCATCACCACCTGCAACTGAGAGAGAAATACATTGGAGCCTCAGGAAGCAATGGAACGACCAATTATGGAGTAGTGCTAATTAATGCTTGTGGCCCAGGAAGAACTGAAGGGACTTAGATATGAGGTCTTCCTACAGGATTTACTGCCTGAGATTCAAAAAGCCTGGTTATTTTCTGGTATGGATTTTGTTTGGCCTAATCATGGGATCCGTGCCATCTCCAATGTCCCTCGTCTCTTTGGTCAACCAAGGACAGAAAGTAGCAAGAACTGAAACAAAAAATCTGACAGAAGCTACTTGAACTTCCTGAATCCCTTAGAACCCTACATTTAAGAAGGCCTTTTGCCGTTTAGAGGAGCCTGGAACAAATATGGAGGGGTATCTGATCTCCCCCAGAGGCTCTTCAGCTGAGCTCCTTTCCCCCTGCTCAGCACCCTGCGCCTCTGGTGGCCCTGGCCCTATGAGGGGAAGGAGAGGGGTCAGCCTTCCTTCTCCTCCTCCTCCTCCTCCTCTACATCTGGCCAGATGGTTCCCAGCCCTGCTGGAGTCATGGCTGCTTTGCTGAGGCCCTTCCTGTGCTGCTGCCCCTGGTGAAGGGGCCCTGATGGGAGGCTGTGGGGCTGCAGACAGGCCAGCCCTTCAACAGCAAAAGGGGAGCCATCTTGGAGGGGGTAGGCATGATGATGATGATAGTAATAATTTTATTATTTATTACCCGCCCACCTGGCTGGGTTTCATGCTTTGAAAAGGCAGAACTGGAGGAAGAATATTCACAGGGAAAGCAGTCAATAGTCTTCCATCCAAGGTTTTCTGTGGGAGTGTTATAATCCCAGGGGCTGTGGGTGGTGCTGTTGAGCCCCTCGAAAATTCAGAGGCTCCACCCATAGAGATATATCTCGAATTTCAAAGCAGATAGAATGATCCAAGAGGAAGCCTTACCGAGAGAGTCCAAGATCCCACGATTCTCCTCCATGACTTCCTTGTGCAGAGCTCTCAGGTCAGGATCCAGCAACGCCCACTCCTCGTATGTGAAATGGACAGCTACATCTTCAAAGCACAATGGACCCTAAAAGAAAAAGGTTGTCCTCTTAGACAACATCAAGGTGAACTGTTACACTTTCCTCTGTTGTCTTCTACCTCTTAATAGATGTTATGTTTTAATGGGATTCTTCTTCTGCACATATCATTATGGACACATCCCCATTTGCCACATGGAAGGATCCCCTTCCTTCTTTTCCTGTGTGCTGTTCTTGCCGGGTGGGGAGGACACTCCTGATGCCCTACAGACAACATCAAGGTGCACAGGGGGGCAATGACAGGGGGAAAGCCCCATTGTTGGAATGATGGGGTGAATCCTGGCCACTGTTTGGTGTGGTGTGTAAACTGCCTAGAAGCCTATTTTAGCATTCTTTCCTTGGCGGTTCCTCCCACCTTTCCTCTGTGTCCAACCCGTCCATGACATCCTCTTTCCCCACATGGCTCCTTCCTCCTACCTGCTCTGCTTCCACAGGGGCAGCTTCCCCTTCACCACCAAGAAAAGATGGACAAACAGGTCTTGCGGGCATCGTTCGGTCTCCTACAGGAGAAAAAGGTAAGTGCATGCTTCACTCAGAAGGAAAACTACAGGTGGGCCTTTCAAAAAGTAAGAGTAACCATGTAAACGTGGACGTTAGTAACCATTTCACATATTGTGCAAAAATACATTACCCTTTCTCTGGGCTCTTGGCTTCACGTGTCTTCCCAAAAAAAGATGAGAATAATTCACGGATTAGTTTCAAAAACAACATTATGTGACAAAATGGGGGAGAAAAATTCCTTCCTCCTTACCCAGTGGCCTTACTCTGGAGTCCAATGAAGTTCTCTCTACTTCAGAGGAATCCAGACCCATTTCTGGAAGCTGATCCTTCCCCTGCAAGAGCAACAAGCATTCAAAAGAATTAGATTACAACTGGAATGGCAAAGGACACAAACACTTTAGGGGTATCAAATATCATTCCTCGGATGCTTTCCAAAAAACGATGGGCAAATTAGTAGAGCATTGGGGGATACTCTCCCTCAAGTTTGGAGCCCCTTGGGAGTATCCAGAGGAAAGTCTCTCTCACCTGCAGCTCTGCCTGCTTTCTCTCCTCTGCCTGACTCAGGAGGAAACCTTCGGCCAGGGCCACTGCCTGGGAACTGGTCTCCGCTCCACATTCCCTCACCCAGCTCTCCATCTCTGCTGGAAGGACAGCCAGGAACTGCTCCAAGATCACCAGGTCCAGCATCTCAGCTTTCGTGTGGGTTTCTGGTTTCAGCCACTGACGGCAAAGGTGGTAGAGTCGGTTGCAAACCTCTCGGGGTCCTTCGGCCTCCTGGTAGCAAAGCTGCCCGAGCTGCTGGCTCTGCACATCTGAGCGGAGGGTGTCCTCCTCACCCAGGATCCTTTGGACAGACTTTCTCCAGATTCCTCCATGGCTAAGAGTTTGGATGGAATGGCCTCCTCCTGCTCCAGGCCCAGCTGAGTCTTGCTCATCCATCTCTGTTCTCAGGACACCTCCAAGAAATCGAAAGAAGTCCCTACGTCTTCTGCCAAGTTCTGTCTGTCCTAATGAGAGGTTTTAGCAAATCCTACAAAGCAAATATATTTTTCTGATATACCGGTAAATCTGATACACAGTCAGGTAAATAGAAATATTCCCCGGGCAAGTGTGGATGAGTCTTGCTGGGAACCAGGGCTGGACTGCACCACAACTCAGACTGAGCTTACTTTAAAAAATAAAGGAAAGAAGGAAGAAGGAAAAAGTCAAAATGGATGAGTGAGTCATCTGGACCCAAGGTAATAGTGGGGGTCCCTCCCACCCCCAAATGTCAGGGCACATTTATTTCTTGATTCTGCCTCATGTTGCAGCACTTGCAATCTCCCACATTCTCAAGACTCCTGGGGTGGGTCCCTCTTTCTTTATTCTGAGGGCCAGATCCTTACCTGGCCACCCACCTGAGGACCAGAGCTTCACCTGGCCAAAGAGCAGGTAGGTGGGACCATATAACTTGTGTGGGGGGCCAAAGGACATTGTTTAAAAAAGGGAGATACAGGATTTGCCTTTTTTCTCGATGGTATTAACTTTATACTCTTCTTAATATTGTAATATACTCTTTTAATCTGCCTTGGGAATTATGGGTGGACATCAAGTAATTGTTTATGATGATGGGGGGGGGGGGACTTGTCACAGGAGGAGGGGAGACCAGCTAGAATCATCCCTACCTCTTGGCCTCCGTTATCTGAATCTCCTGCCTCTGGATCTACATTCCCCTCGCTCACTAAGCCCTGTTACCTCTTCAGCTTCAGACACCTCCTCCTCCCTCTGACCACTCTTCATAGCCCCCAAACCCCTCCCCTGGCACAGAGACTCCTTCCCTTGTGGGTTCCCCAGCTGGTTCCCCTCACCTGCCTAACTTGTGGGCAGGGCTGGAATCATCCCTACGTCTTGGCCTCCCTCATCCTAATCTGCTGCCTCTGGATCTAGATTGCTCTCTGCCACAGATTCCCCTCGCTCACTAAGCCCCGTTACCTCTTCAGACACCTCCTCCTCCCTCTGACCACTCTTCATAGCCCCCAAACCCCTCCCCTGGCCCAGAGCCTCCTTCCCTTGTGGGTTCCCCAGCTGGTTCCCCTCACCATTCCTCTCTGCCCACCCAGTCCATGCAGCTCCCTCCTTGCATCCTTTATTCTGTTATCACCAGGTTGGGCTGTGCTAACCTTTTGGGTGAAGAAGTCCAGCCTCCTGTTCTCACTGAGGCCAACCTGGGGCCTCTTCTGGGAAGCCCACCAGCAGGGCTGGAGCCCAGGGATAACTCTCTCCCCCTGCATGGCTGCCTCCAACTTTGGGGGCCAGGAGCCTGAATTGGCCTCATCCTCTTCTAAAGCCATCTGGCTTGGTGGCCATCCCTTTCTCCTGTGGATGGGAGTTCCCTGGGAGCTGAGCAGGCTCCCCATGGACCCGCCCCACTTCTCCCCAATGCACCCTAAGGCAGAAAAGAGAGGAAACTCACCAGGTCCCTGAAGGAAACATGAGGCAGCTCCTGCAGAGGAGACGAAAGCCACCTTCTCCCTCTTGCAGGGAGCGGGAGGGGCTTTTGTTCGGGAGGACCTCGTCCCTCCTTTATTTCCTGCCCTCTCTAGGAATGCAGCTCATTTCCTTTCAACCCTTGCAAGGTGGAGCAAACCAAGCTCACATTTTCTCTCTCTGAGGAGCCACGCGAATTGCAGAAAGAAACCCGAATAAGGCAGGGGAGCTCAGTTGGTAGAACATGAGTCCCTTGGATCTCAGGGTCTTGGGTTCGAGCCCCAGGTTGGGCAAGAGATTCCTGCGCTGCCGCGGGTTCGGCTAGATGACTCTGGGGGTCCCTAAGCAGGATGACTCCCTGGCCCCCGTGGCTGGCCTTCTGCGCTGTTCCTTGGAACCCTTGCAAAGCGGAGCCCCCCCCCCCAGGCCCCTTCTCTCTCTTCTTGGGGGACCCTCCTGGCTGCCCCGCCCCCTGGGGACTCCCCCATCTCCCCAAGACAACCTAAGCAGAAGAGGAAGGAGACTCACCGGATCCCAGAAGGAGCTGAGACAACAGCCCTCCTCCTCCTTGCGGGAAGGGATGGGGGAGAACCTCATCCCTTTATTTCCGGTCCTCTCTAGGAATCCAGTTCTGCTCGTTTTAACCCTTGGCGACCCGGGCGCACCCAGCTCCCCCCTCTCTCCCTCTGCAAAGCCGGAGCCCTGGGCATGGCCTGAACCCGGAGAGGGGCCTTATTTGGGGGACCCTGAGCTGCTCCCTCCCTCGGAAACAGGAGCAGGAGGAGCACGAAAACTCAATTCGTTCTGGAGGACCTTTCTTAACCTGAGGTGCAACTTTAGCTAATGGGGCCTCCCGCTGCCGCCCTGCGATTTCTCTTCTCATCCTGAGGTAAATTACTTAACCTGAGGTACTACTTCCATGTTAGCGGAGTCTGTAACCTGAGGTGTTTGTAACCCAAGGCACCACTGTAAAGCATTTTCCTTTTAATATTTCCTATTTTCCCAAATAAAGAAAACCCTTCTTTTGATATGTGGAAGCTCTAGATAAACTTACATACAGTGGTACCTCGGGTTAAGTACGTAATTCGTTCTGGAGGTCCGTTCTTAACCTGAAGCACCACTTTATGTAATGGGGCTTCCTGCTGATGCCACGCCGCCGGAGCATGATTTCTGTTCTCATCCTGAAGCAAAGTTCTTAACCCGAGATACTATTTCTGGGTTAGCGGAGTCTGTAACCTGAAGCGTATGTAACCTGAAGTGTATGTAACCTGAGGTACCACTGTATAACTATTTGTATCACTATGTAGAACTAAAATCCGTTAGACATTCGAAAACTCAGGCGCAAAAGAAAAAATGGAAAAACACGCAGCGGAAGCTGTTCAACGTCCAAGGTGCGTTCAAAAACAGAAGCAATTACTTCCAGGTTTTCGGCATTCAAAAACCGAAACATTCAGGTTCAAAGAAGCTAAAAAACTGAGGTTCCGCTGTATATCAAATAAGCTTTATTTGTCTAGTATCCTTTAGATGTCACTACCTTTCTTCTCCCGCCTAACAATCAGCTACGGAAATGAGGATGGAAACTTTGTACCTGGGATGCAACATTTTATTGAACAATGCAATGAGATTCATTTCTGCCCTTAGCTCTTCCCTTCATCTTCTTCCTTCCATCTTTGAAGGGATGCCCTGGAGGACCATAAAGGAAACAAACTTCTCCTTCTCTTGCTCCCAACTCCCTTTGGCGTAAGATGAACCAAGAACTCTGCTTCCTCCTGGATACAATTCTATCCTCTTGGCATACGCCCATTGTGAATGATCGGAGGACAGCAGAAAGGGAATCCTTGACTTAAGCTTCTCACAGAAGAAAGGAAAATATAAAGTATGTGAATTGCCCGTGTGATCAGAATTTGCTTCTATATCACCGGTTCGTGACTCAATGGAGGGAATACCTGAAACAAAAACTCAGAGCCAAGAGAATGAGAGCAATCTGTGCTGTGTCCCTGAGTGCCCAGGTCATTTGGGTCTCTTATGTCTCACTTTGACACCATGCCCATGGCAACCAGGACTTCCATGGGACTGTTGACATTTCAATCCCATATCTGACTTCCCTGGTACCAAAAGATGTCAAAGACCTTTGAGGAGATATGTGAGTTATCACACAGATGCTAGTTTAACTCCTTCCTCTTTCTCTAAACATCACCTGCCCTTCTAGGGTCAGATAAGGCTGGAAGAGGTAGGCAATGTACACATCACAGCTTTACACAGTGCAGGAAGGTGGCATGGGGATTACAAAATGCAGGCATACAAAAATCATGCCTAATACATTCTATCGAAAAGGTTAAATGCAATAAGTACTAGGACACTTCAAACGGAATCAAAATCTATAATATCTAATATTCAATCAACTATCACAATTTTTACCCCAAGTCCTTCCTAGGAAAGTTCAGTGTGGACAGCCATCACATCAGTGTCACCAAATCACTCTTATCCCTCACCCCAGGTATTACGTGACAAAAATGTTCAATGAATGAATAAATCTTTATTTGCGTCACCCCCCGGGCATACCAATAGAGCAACAATACGATATACAAAGAATAAAAATTAAATGTCCATTATATAAAATGCATTCTAGGGTTTTGAGTCAATAGTCAAATAGTGGATCTTATTCTAATTGTCCCAGCGATGGAAACCAATTCAAATTGCAACCTTTGCTGTCTCCTGCTCATTTTGATCTGCCAAGAGAAAGGAATACCTTCAACTCTGAAGAAGGTATTAAACACCTTGGTCAAATCACAGTTCTGGGTAGGTAGTAGAAATAGCTATGGGGCACCAGATGTGGCAAAGAACCCAACTGCAATCCTCATTTCATACGAACTAATGTCTCCTGAAATTAAATCTGTATACAGCCACTACTATAATTTCCCCCAATGTGAGTTCTTTGATGGGAAGTGAGGCGGGCGCTGTGACGGAACCTCTTCCCACATTCTTGGCACTGAAATGGTTTTCTCTTGTGAATTCTTTGATGGCTCGTGAGTTTGCCCTTCTCAATGAATCTCTTTCCACATTCCAAGCACTGATAGGGTTTCTCCCCTGTATGAATTTTGTGATGGGTTGTGAGATGGGCACTCTGGGTGAATTTCTTTCCACATTCCAAGCACTGATAGGGCTTCTCCCCTGTATGAATTCTCCGATGGACACGGAGAAGGGCTCTGAGAATGAAGCTCTTTCCACATTCGAAACACTGATATGGCTTCTCCCCTGTATGACGTCTTTGATGGGAAGTGAAACTTGTTTTCCAAGTAAAACTCTTTCCACATTCCAAGCACTGATAGGGTTTCTCCCCCGAATGAATCCTCTGATGGACAGTGAGCTGGCGTCTGTCAACGAAGCCCTTTCCACATTCCAAGCACTGATAGGGCTTCTCCCCCGAATGACTCCTCTGATGGACATTGAAATGGCGTCTGTCAATGAAGCCCCTTCCACATTCCAAGCACTGATAAGGTTTTTCCCCTTTATGAATTCTCTCATGGGAAGTAAAACTGTTCTTTTTTCTGAAGCTCTTTCCACACTCTTGGCACTGATAGCATTTCTCCCCTGTATGAATTCTGTGATGTACATTAAGCTGGCCTTTGTGTCTGAAGCTCTTTCCACATTCTTGGCACTGAAATAGTTTCACCTCGCTGTGAATTCTTTGATGGATCGTGAGTTTGGCTTTCTCAATGAATCTCTTTCCACATTCCAAGCACTGATGGGGTTTCTCCCCTGTATGAATTCTGTGATGGGTTGCGAGATGGGAGCTCTGACTGAAGCTCTTTCCACATTCTAAGCATCGATAAGGTTTCTCCCTCGAATGAATCCTCTGATGGACAGTGAGCTGGCGTCTGTCAATGAAGCCCCTTCCACATTCCAAGCAGTGATAAGGTTTCTCCCCTGTATGAATTCTCTGATGGGAAATTAAACTGCCCTTTTGACTGAAGCTCTTTCCACACTCTTGGCACTGATAGGGTTTCTCCCCTGTATGAATTCTCTGGTGGACAGTGAGCTTGTTTCTGTGACTAAAGCTCTTTCCACATTCCAAGCACTGATAGGGTTTCTTCTGAAGGGGATTTCTTTGATTTGAAGTGGAATGGGAGCTCTGACTGAAGCTCTCTCTGCACTCTGAATTGGACATTCCTACTGTGTGGATTTTCTCGTGGTCTCCCTCGTTCTTCCACTCCAATTCATCACCACCTGCAACTGAGAGAGAAATACATTGGAGCCTCAGGAAGCAATGGAACGACCAATTATGGAGTAGTGCTAATTAATGTTTGTGGCCCAGGAAGAACTGAAGGGACTTAGATATGAGGTCTTCCTACAGGGTTTACTGCCTGAGATTCAAAAAGCCTGGTTATTTTCTGGGATGGATTTTGTTTGGCCTAATCATGGGATCCGTGCCATCTCCAATGTCCCTCGTCTCTTTGGTCAACCAAGGACAGAAAGTAGCAACAACTGAAACAAAAAATCTGACAGAAGCTACTTGAACTTCCTGAATCCCTTAGAACCCTACATTTAAGAAGGCCTTTTGCCGTTTAGAGGAGCCTGGAACAAATATGGAGGGGTATCTGATCTCCCCCAGAGGCTCTTCAGCTGAGCTCCTTTCCCCCTGCTCAGCACCCTGCGCCTCTGGTGGCCCTGGCCCTATGAGGGGAAGGAGAGGGGTCAGCCTTCCTTCTCCTCCTCCTCCTCCTCCTCTACATCTGGCCAGATGGTTCCCAGCCCTGCTGGAGTCATGGCTGCTTTGCTGAGGCCCTTCCTGTGCTGCTGCCCCTGGTGAAGGGGCCCTGATGGGAGGCTGTGGGGCTGCAGACAGGCCAGCCCTTCAACAGCAAAAGGGGAGCCATCTTGGAGGGGGTAGGCATGATGATGATGATAGTAATAATTTTATTATTTATTACCCGCCCACCTGGCTGGGTTTCATGCTTTGAAAAGGCAGAACTGGAGGAAGAATATTCACAGGGAAAGCAGTCAATAGTCTTCCATCCAAGGTTTTCTGTGGGAGTGTTATAATCCCAGGGGCTGTGGGTGGTGCTGTTGAGCCCCTCGAAAATTCAGAGGCTCCACCCATAGAGATATATCTCGAATTTCAAAGCAGATAGAATGATCCAAGAGGAAGCCTTACCGAGAGAGTCCAAGATCCCACGATTCTCCTCCATGACTTCCTTGTGCAGAGCTCTCAGGTCAGGATCCAGCAACGCCCACTCCTCGTATGTGAAATGGACAGCTACATCTTCAAAGCACAATGGACCCTAAAAGAAAAAGGTTGTCCTCTTAGACAACATCAAGGTGAACTGTTACACTTTCCTCTGTTGTCTTCTACCTCTTAATAGATGTTATGTTTTAATGGGATTCTTCTTCTGCACATATCATTATGGACACATCCCCATTTGCCACATGGAAGGATCCCCTTCCTTCTTTTCCTGTGTGCTGTTCTTGCCGGGTGGGGAGGACACTCCTGATGCCCTATAGACAACATCAAGGTGCACAGGGGGGCAATGACAGGGGGAAAGCCCCATTGTTGGAATGATGGGGTGAATCCTGGCCACTGTTTGGTGTGGTGTGTAAACTGCCTAGAAGCCTATTTTAGCATTCTTTCCTTGGCGGTTCCTCCCACCTTTCCTCTGTGTCAAACCCGTCCATGACATCCTTTTTCCCCACATGGCTCCTTCCTCCTACCTGCTCTGCTTCCACAGGGGCAGCTTCCCCTTCACCACCAAGAAAAGATGGACAAACAGGTCTTGCTGGCATCGTTCGGTCTCCTACGGGAGAAAAAGGTAAGTGCATGCTTCACTCAGAAGGAAAACTACAGGTGGGCCTTTCAAAAAGTAAGAGTAACCATGTAAACGTGGACGTTAGTAACCATTTCACATATTGTGCAGAAATACATTACCCTTTCTCTGGGCTCTTGGCTTCACGTGTCTTCCCAAAAAAAGATGAGAATAATTCACGGATTAGTTTCAAAAACAACATTATGTGACAAAATGGGGGAGAAAAATTCCTTCCTCCTTACCCAGTGGCCTTACTCTGGAGTCCAATGAAGTTCTCTCTACCTCAGAGGAATCCAGACCCATTTCTGGAAGCTGATCCTTCCCCTGCAAGAGCAACAAGCATTCAAAAGAATTAGATTACAACTGGAATGGCAAAGGACACAAACACTTTAGGGGTATCAAATATCATTCCTCGGATGCTTTCCAAAAAACGATGGGCAAATTAGTAGAGCATTGGGGGATACTCTCCCTCAAGTTTGGAGCCCCTTGGGAGTATCCAGAGGAAAGTCTCTCTCACCTGCAGCTCTGCCTGCTTTCTCTCCTCTGCCTGACTCAGGAGGAAACCTTCGGCCAGGGCCACTGCCTGGGAACTGGTCTCCGCTCCACATTCCCTCACCCAGCTCTCCATCTCTGCTGGAAGGACAGCCAGGAACTGCTCCAAGATCACCAGGTCCAGCATCTCAGCTTTCGTGTGGGTTTCTGGTTTCAGCCACTGACGGCAAAGGTGGTAAAGTCGGTTGCAAACCTCTCGGGGTCCTTCGGCCTCCTGGTAGCAAAGCCGCCCGAGCTGCTGGCTCTGCACATCTGAGCAGAGGGTGTCCTCCTCACCCAGGATCCTTTGGACAGACTTTCCCCAGATTCCTCCATGGCTAAGAGTTTGGATGGAATGGCCTCTTCGTGCTCCACGCCCAGCTGAGTCTTGCTCTTCCATCACTGTTCTCAGGACACCTCCAAGAAATTGAAAAAAGTCCCTATGTCTTCTGCCAAGTTCTGTCTGTCCTAATGAGAGGTTTTAGCAAATCCTACAAAGCAAATATATTTTTCTGATATACCAGTAAATCTGATACACTTTCAGGTGAATAGAAATGTTTCCTGGACAAGCGTGGATGAGTCTTGCTGGGAACCAGGGCTGGACTGCACCACAACTCAGACTGAGCTTACTTTAAAAAATAAAGGAAGGAAGGAAGAAGTCAAAATGGATGAGTGAGTCATATGCACCCAAGGCAATAGTGGGGGTCCCTCCGACCCCCAAATGTCAGGGCACATTTCTTTCCTGCTTCTGCCTCATGTTGCAGCACTTGCAATCTCCCACATTCTCAAGACTCCTGGGGTGGGTCCCTCTTTCTTTATTCTGAGGGCCAGATCTTTACCTGGCCACCCACCTGAGGACCAGAGCTTCACCTGGCCAAAGAGCAGGTAGGTGGGACCATATAACTTGTGTGGGGGGCCAAAGGACATTGTTTAAAAAAGAGAGATACAGGATTTGCCTTTTTTATGTGATGGTATTAACTTTATACTCTTCTTAATATTGTAATATACTCTTTTAATCTGCCTTGGGAATTCTGGGTGGACATTAAGTAATTGTTTATGATGATGAGGGGGGGGGGACTTGTCACAGGAGGAGCGGAGACCAGCTAGAATCATCCCTACCTCTTGGCCTCCATTATCTGAATCTCCTGCCTCTGGATCTACATTGCTCTCTGCCACAGATTCCCCTCGCTCACTAAGCCCTGTTACCTCTTCAGCTTCAGACACCTCCTCCTCCCTCTGACCACTCTTCATAGCCCCTAAACCCCTCCCCTGGCCTAGAGCCTCCTTCCCTTGTGGGTTCCCCAGCTGGTTCCCCTCACCATACCTCTGTGCCCATTCAGTCCATGCAGCTGACTCCTTGCATCCTTTATTCTGTTATCTCCAGGTTGGGCTGTGCTAACCTTTTGGGTGAAGACAGTCCAGCCTCCTGTTCTCACTGAGGCCAACCTGGGGCCTCTTCTGGGAAGCCCACCAGCAGGGCTGGAGCCCAGGGATAACTCTCTCCCCCTGCATGGCTGCCTCCAACTGTGGGGGCCAGGAGCCTGAATTGGCCTCATCCTCTTCTAAAGCCATCTGGCTTGGTGACCATCCCTTTCTCCTGTGGATGGGAGTTCCCTGGGTCTACCTGCACACTGCGACATGGAAGGACTTTATTTATTTCTACCTCCAAATGTGTCCGTCTAGCTGCCACCTGCGTTAATGAACGCGACTGTTTCCTCAATCCCATCGGGGTTCCTTTGCATGCCCTTTTCTTCCTGACTCAGTCACTCCCCCTCCCCAAAGGAGCATGCGGGGTCTTGATGCAAAGGGAGACGAGAGTTGCAGACCTCCTGCTACTTGCAGCCTCCCAGGTTTTGCAGAGAGGAAGGGGGGCAGAACCTCTTATCCCTGGCTTGGGGATCCCCCTGCAGGAGCTGAGCAGGCTCCCCATGGACCCGCCCCACTTCTCCCCAATGCACCCTAAGGCAGAAAAGAGAGAAAACTCACCAGGTCCCTGAAGGAAACATGAGGCAGCTCCTGCAGAGGAGACGAAAGCCACCTTCTCCCTCTTGCAGGGAGTGGGAGGGGCTTTTGTTCGGGAGGACCTCGTCCCTCCTTTATTTCCTGCCCTCTCTAGGAATGCAGCTCATTTCCTTTCAACCCTTGCAAGGTGGAGCAAACCAAGCTCACATTTTCTCTCTCTGAGGAGCCACGCGAATTGCAGAAAGAAACCCGAATAAGGCAGGGGAGCTCAGTTGGTAGAACATGAGTCCCTTGGATCTCAGGGTCTTGGGTTCGAGCCCCTGGTTGGGCAAGAGATTCCTGCGCTGCCGCGGGTACGGCTAGATGACTCTGGGGGTCCCTAAGCAGGATGACTCCCTGGCCCCCGTGGCTGGCGGCCTTCTGCGCTGTTCCTTGGAACCCTTGCAAAGCGGAGCCCCCCCCCCAGGCCCCCTTCTCTCTCTTCTTGGGGGACCCTCCTGGCTGCCCCGCCCCCTGGGGACTCCCCCATCTCCCCAAGACAACCTAAGCAGAAGAGAAAGGAGACTCACCGGATCCCAGAAGGAGCTGAGACAACAGCCCTCCTCCTCCTCCTTGCGGGAAGGGATGGGGGAGAACCTTCTCCCTTTATTTCCGGTCCTCTCTAGGAATCCAGTTCTGCTCGTTTTAACCCTTGGCGAGCCGGGCGCACCCAGCTCCCCCCTCTCTCCCTCTGCAAAGCCGGAGCCCCGGGCATGGCCTACACCCGGAGGGGGGCCTTATTTGGGGGACCCTGAGCTGCTCCCTCCCTCGGAAACAGGAGCAGGAGGAGCACGAAAACTTAATTCGTTCTGGAGGTTTCTTAACCTGAGGTGCCACTTTAGCTAATGGGGCCTCCCGCTGCCGCCCTGCGATTTCTCTTCTCATCCTGAGGTAAATTACTTAACCTGAGGTACTACTTCCATGTTAGCGGAGTCTGTAACCTGAGGTGTTTGTAACCCAAGGCACCACTGTAAAGCATTTTCCTTTTAATATTTCCTATTTTCCCAAATAAAGAAAACCCTTCTTGTGATATGTGGAAGCTCTAGATAAACTTACGTACAGTGGTACCTCGGGTTAAGTACGTAATTCGTTCTGGAGGTCCGTTCTTAACCTGAAGCACCACTTTATGTAATGGGGCTTCCTGCTGATGCCACGCCGCCGGAGCATGATTTCTGTTCTCTTCCTGAAGCAAAGTTCTTAACCCGAGATACTATTTCTGGGTTAGCGGAGTCTGTAACCTGAAGCGTATGTAACCTGAAGTGTATGTAACCTGAGGTACCACTGTATAACTATTTGTATCACTATGTAGAACTAAAATCCGTTAGACATTCGAAAACTCAGGCGCAAAAGAAAAAATGGAAAAACACGCAGCGGAAGCTGTTCAACGTCCAAGGTGCGTTCAAAAACAGAAGCAATTACTTCCAGGTTTTCGGCATTCAAAAACCGAAACATTCAGGTTCAAAGATGCTAAAAAACTGAGGTTCCGCTGTATATTAAATAAGCTTTATTTGTCTAGTATCCTTTAGATGTCACTACCTTTCTTCCCCCGCCTCACAATCAGCTACGGAAATGAGGATGGAAACTTTGTACCTGGGATGCAACATTTTATTGAACAATGCAATGAGATTCATTTCTGCCCTTAGCTCTTCCCTTCATCTTCTTCCTTCCATCTTTGAAGGGATGCCCTGGAGGACCATAAAGGAAACAAACTTCTCCTTCTCTTGCTCCCAACTCCCTTTGGCGTAAGATGAACCAAGAACTCTGCTTCCTCCTGGATACAATTCTATCCTCTTGGCATACGCCCATTGTGAATGATCGGAGGACAGCAGAAAGGGAATCCTTGACTTAAGCTTCTCACAGAAGAAAGGAAAATATAAAGTATGTGAATTGCCCGTGTGATCAGAATTTGCTTCTATATCACCGGTTCGTGACTCAATGGAGGGAATACCTGAAACAAAAACTCAGAGCCAAGAGAATGAGAGCAATCTGTGCTGTGTCCCTGAGTGCCCAGGTCATTTGGGTCTCTTATGTCTCACTTTGACACCATGCCCATGGCAACCAGGACTTCCATGGGACTGTTGACATTTCAATCCCATATCTGACTTCCCTGGTACCAAAAGATGTCAAAGACCTTTGAGGAGATATGTGAGTTATCACACGGATGCTAGCTCAACTCCTCCCTCTTTCTCCAAATATCACCTGCCCTTCTAGGGTTAGATAAGTCTGGAAGCGGTAGGCAATGTACACATCACAGCTTTACACAGTGCAGGGGGGTGGCATGGGGATTACATGGGGATTACAAAATGCAGGCATACAGGCTTCCGGTTTCCGTCGCGAGCAGAAAGGGAGGAGTTTTCCGAATAATGCAGTAATCAGGGGGGGTCGCAAAGGCACTGCACCCTCCCAGAAAGCTCAAGGGGGGAATCCCTTGAGGGAAAGAGCCCCAGCCGTGTGGATGCGGATGGCCGTTTTTCGGGGGTTTTTTGTTTAAGAGCCCAGAGTGACGAGACCGCCTCTCAGCGCCTAGGACTTGCCGATCGAAAGGTCGGCGGTTCGAATCCCTGCGGCGGGGTGCGCTCCCGCTGCTCGGTCCCAGCGCCTGCCAACCTAGCAGTTCAAAAGCACCTCCGGGTGCAAGTAGATAAATAGGGACCGCTTACCAGCGGGAAGGTAAACGGCGTTTCCATGTGCGGCTCTGGCTCGCCAGAGCAGCGATGTCACGCTGGCCACGTGACCCGGAAGTGTCTCCGGACAGCGCTGGACCCTGGCCTCTTAAGTGAGATGGGCGCACAACCCCAGAGTCTGTCAAGACTGGCCCGTACGGGCAGGGGTACCTTTACCTTTACCTTTACCTTTAAAAAATAGAACTGTCAGACTGCAGACTTTGACATTTTGTTATTGGGACTTGCTACAATTTGAGTGCTTGTGGACTTGCTATTTTGAAACTTCACTGTTGCACTTGTCAGAGACAAAGTAATACTTTTTATACCAGCTCTGCTAAATACAATTTAACTGAAGGCTTCTGGAAACTAAATTGGATTTTATTGAACCTTATTGATTTGCTTCTTCCCTTAAGATATTATGAGCTCCCTCTAGAGGATTTTGGACTTACAGATGTGACTTAATTTTACTTTCTCTTTCCTTTCCTTTATTTGACTGTTTGCTCTCTGGGCTGCCGTTTTCCCATGGGAACAACTTGGTCTGACCTTGATTGTTAGATAAAATTGGCATGAGTGGCGCAAGAAAAAAAGAGGCCAGAGGTAGAACCAGACAAGCAACTTTAGCTTTAGCCTCACAGGCACGTAGATCTTCTGTTCCTACTCTGCCGGTGGCAGGGGAAGAAGAAACTGAGCAATTACAAGAGGAAGATATGGCTGCAGGAGCATTAGGCCAAACCTTAGAGAAAATTTTGGAAAAATTGGAAACTTTGGATAAGAAAGTTGATGAACAAACGGCTAAGATCAACCAAAACACAGCCAGTTTAAACAAAATAAATGATCAAGTGGCTCAGAACGTACAAGCAATTGGGCAGTTATCGGACGCCACTGCAGAAAACCGTAAACTGGCTGAGGCAACTAACCAAAAAGTTGAAGATTTAGAACAAGAGGTCAAGCCACTGTCTAAACAAGTTGGGGAGCAGCAGATGTACCTGTCTATGATTGAACTGCGGAACCAGGAGAATAATTTGAGATTGAGGGCGATACCAGAACTTGAACAAGGAAACTTAATTGAGTTTTTGACTAAAGAATTCTCTAAATTTTGGCCCTTGGAAGAGGGAAAGGACTTTAAAATTGTGTCGGCCTTCAGACTTGGAAAGTTTGCAAGTAAAGGCAAGCCCAGAGATTGCTTGATAACTCTGAGATCGAAGGAGGAAAGAGATAAAATTTTAGGCCTACACTACGGAAAGTCACTGGACATTTCGGATAAGAGAGCTGAAATTTACAAAGATATCCCGAAACAACTGTTGGACCTTAGATCCACCTACCTTGAACTGGTTAAACTGTTGAGGAGCAACTCAATTATTTTTAGGTGGGAATTTCCTCAGGGGCTATCCTTTACTTTCAGAGGGAAGAAGGTCAAAATTAAATCATTGGATGATAGAGACAAATTTTTGATTGCCTACGGAGAAGACCTTCAAAAAGGGACTGAAATACCTCCGAGGCCTGGACCATTAGTTGTAACTCCACCTTCGGAACCTGAAGATCCAGAGAAAAAGATACCACCACCAGAACAATAACAGATTTATTCAGGATGTCTCTGCAACTTTTGAGTTGGAATATTAATGGCGCCAACTCCCCGGAAAAAAGGAGAAGAATATTTCACATATTGAAAAAAGAACAATTGGACATTATTTGCTTGCAAGAAACACATGTGACTAGGCTCCACAGAAAAGTGTTAATAAATAAAAGATTAGGCCAAGAATTTATCTCTTCGGACCGAGTCAAGAAAAGAGGAGTGGTCATATATGCAAAGGAGAGTCTGTCACCAAAATTTTTATTTAAAGATGAACAAGGAAGAATTTTGGCAATTGAGATACAACATCAAGGAGAGAAGTTTTTAATATTAGGAATTTACGCACCAAATGAGGGGAAATCGGAATTTTATAAGAAGTTGCAGGAGAGCATGCTGGATTATCTGGACTATGACAACATCATTATGATGGGAGATATGAATGGGGTCGTATCAACCAACATGGACAAGTCACAAAGTCAAAATGTAACAAAGGATGGCAGACTACCAAAGACTTTTTTTGAACTAACTGACAATATGGACTTGATTGATATTTGGAGGACAAAGAACCCCTTGGGAAGAGAAGGAACATTCTTTTCTGAAGCCCAACTGACATGGACAAGAATCGACCAAATATGGACATCTAGAGGTCTGGCACCTAAGATTAGAAAAGTGGAAATCTGCCCAAAGACCTGCTCCGACCATAATGCAGTAAAGATGGACATGAGACTACTACCAACCGGCTCCTTCAGATGGAAGATGAATGACAATTTGTTTCGGGATCAGGAGATTGTTAAGAAGGCCGAAAAAGCTTTGAAAGATTACTTTGAGATAAATTTCAACACTACGGTGGAAAAAAGAATCATCTGGGACGCAAGCAAGGCCGTGATGAGGGGGTTCTTGATACAACAGAATGCGGCTAAGAAAAGGATACAAAATGAGAAAAAAGATAGAATTTTGGAGAAAATTAAAGAATGTGAGAAGAAATTAAGGACAAAACCGAAGTCACAGCCGATCCTGAGAGAAATTAAACTTTATCAAGCGCAATATTCTAAATTGATAAATCAGGAAATAGAGTGGAAAGTTAAACTAATGAAACAGAGAACATTTGAATCGGCGAATAAATGTGGGAAACTGCTAGCATGGCAGTTGAAGAAGAGACAAAAAATGAATATAGTTACAAATTTAGAGATTGAAGGAAGAAACATACAGAACCCTATGGAGATTAGAAAGTGCTTCCAGAGATATTTCAAACAACTGTACACTCAAGGGCCGCAAGATGAGGTTGAGATAGAACAATTTTTGATAAAGAATGGACTACCAAAATTATCACAAGACAACAGATCAATCCTGAATTGTAAAATAACAAGACAAGAGATTGAACAAGCCATTCAGAATATGCAATTGGGCAAATCCCCAGGGCCTGATGGGCTTACCTCCAAGTATTATAAGACATTGAAAGACTATCTGATACAACCATTGATGGAGGTAGGCAATGAAATTTTGGAAGGGAAAAGGGTGCCGGAAACGTGGAAAGAGGCTTTCATCACGTTGATACCTAAATCAGAAACTGAGAAGACACAACTTAAGAACTACCGTCCCATCTCCCTTCTAAATGTGGATTACAAAATTTTTGCGGACATTTTAGCAAGCAGATTTTAAAAAGTCCTAAATGAAGTAATTCATAAGGACCAGGCAGGCTTTCTCCCAGGCAGACATTTGTTTGCTAATACAAGGAACATTATTGACATCTTGGAACTTCTGCAAACAAATATTAATACAAAAGCTGTGTTAATTTTTATAGATGCGGAGAAGGCCTTTGACAACATTTCTTGGAAATTCATGAAGAAAAATTTGGAAGGGATGGGAGTGGGACGGGGATTTGAAAATGGGATAGATGCAATCTATTCAGAACAAAAGGCTAAACTGATAGTTAACAATGTGGTGACAGAAGAGTTTAAAATTGAAAAAGGAACACGACAAGGCTGCCCTATTTCCCCTTTGTTATTTATTTCTGTCCTGGAGGTGCTCTTGAACATGATTAGAGGAGACCGGTTGGTTGAAGGAATACGGGTCGGAGCGAAACAGTACAAACTTAAAGCTTTTGCAGATGACCTGGTTTTGACATTACAGGAGCCAGAATCTAGTACGAAAAGAGTATTACAATTGATTCAAGAGTTTGGTCGGGTGGCGGGATTTAAATTAAATAAGCAAAAAACTAAGGTTTTGGAAAAAAAATTGACAGTTACAGAGTCAGAAAGGTTTCAGAAAGAGACAGAGTTAAATGTGGTTAAAAAAGTAAAATACCTAGGGGTAAATATAACAGCAAAAAATTTGAGTTTATTTAAGGACAATTATGAGAAATGTTGGTCAGAAATTAAGAGAGATCTAGAAAGTTGGACAAGATTGAAACTTTCCTTGTTAGGCCGAATTGCTGCTATTAAGATGAATGTATTGCCAAAAATGTTGTTTTTGTTTCAAACTTTGCAAGTTGTGGACAAAACAGAGTGCTTTCGGAAGTGGCAGAGAGATATTTCTAAATTTGTCTGGCAGGGCAAAAAGCCCAGAATTAAGTTTAAGATATTAACTGATGCGAAAGAAAGAGGGGGCTTTGCCCTGCCAGACTTAAAGTTGTATTATGAGGCCGCAGCTTTCTGCTGGCTAAAAGATTGGCTACTTCTCGAGGACACTGACGTACTAGATTTGGAAGGTTTTAATAATGCTTTTGGGTGGCATGCATATTTATGGTATGACAAGGTTAAGATCAATAAGACTTTCAAGAACCATATTGTCAGAAAAGCAGTGTTTAATGTCTGGATTAAATACAAAGACTTATTGGAAAATAAAACTCCAAGGTGGCTTTCACCATTGGAAGCTAAGGCCCGGAAAAGACTCAATATGGAGGCCAAATGGCCGAAGTATTGGGAAATATTAGAAAAAGATGGAGATAATTGGAAATTGCAGAGTCAGGAGAAAATGAAAGACAAAGTGCGAGATTGGTTACATTATGCTCAGATTAAAGAAGTTTTTAAACTTGATAAAAAGCTAGGATTCCAGGTGTAAAAATCGAAGTTAGAAACAGAACTGTTAGAGCCTAAGACTAAGGTACTTTCAAAAATGTATAACTTGCTGTTGAAGTGGAATACACAAGATGAAATGGTTAAATCGGCTATGATAAAGTGGGCACAGGACATTGGATACAACATTATGTTTGAGGACTGGGAGAGGTTGTGGACTACTGGGTTGAAGTTTACTGCATGTAATGCTTTGAAAGAAAATGTTATGAAAATGATATATAGATGGTATATGACCCCAGTCAAACTTGCAAAAATATACCACTTGTCTGATAATAAATGTTGGAAGTGTAAAGAAAATGAAGGAACATTCTTTCACCTCTGGTGGACTTGCCCTAGAGTGAAGGCTTTCTGGGAAATGATATATAATGAGTTGAAAAAGGTATTTAAGTATACCTTCCCTAAGAAACCAGAGGCCTTCCTTTTGGGTATTGTCGGCCAGAATGTGCTAAAGAAGGACCGAACATTTTTTATGTACGCAACAACAGCAGCAAGGATACTTGTCGCCAAGCATTGGAAAACACAAGATCTACCCACACTGGAAGAATGGCAGATGCAACTGATAGACTACACTCCTTGGCAGCAAATTCCACTGTCGAACAGCTCTTACTGTCAGGAAGTTCTTCCTAATGTTTAGGTGGAATCTTTTTTCTTGTAGTTTGGAACCATTGCTCCGTGTCCGCTTCTCTGGAGCAGCAGAAATCTACAAATCACTCTTATCCCTCACCCCAGTCATGACACGACGAAAATGTTCAATGAATGAATAAATCTTTATTTGCGTCACCCCCCGGGCATACCAATAGAGCAACAATACGATATACAAAGAATAAAAATAAAAAGTCTGTGGAAGAAGTTTAAAATATATCTTAAGAGTTACTATAAAATTGAGGAGTGCTAAAATGCAGAGGGAGAGGAAGACGTAGAATTGCAGCGATAAATTGTGTTAAGCTAAGGGTGAAATCGAAAAGGAGAATGAATTTATTTTTAATTGGCTAAGAAGGGTTGCTGAACAATTGTTCAAAATAAAGGATGCAAAAAGGGGAAGGTATGGGGAAGTCCGGGAAAAGAGGCTTATGGAAATGAGGTAAAGAAAGTATGACCTTTTATGTTTGTCTTTATGTTGTTTTTGTGTTTGTTAAAAATTTGGAAACTAATAAAAATTTTATTAAAAAAAATAAAATAAAAAGTCTGTTATATAAAATGCACTGTAGGGTTTTGAGTCAATAGTCAAATAGTGGATCTTATTCTAATTGTCCCAGCGTTGCAACCCAATTCAAATTGCAACCTTTGCTGTCTCCTGCTCATCTTGATCTGCCAAGAGAAAGGAATACCTTCAACTCTGAAGACGGTATTAAACACCTTGGCCAAGTCACAGTTCTGGATAGGTAGTAGAAATAGCTATGGGGCACCAGATGTGGCAAAGAACCCAACTGCAATCCTCACCTCATACGAACTAAAGTCTCCTGAAATTAAATCTGTATACAGCCACTACTATGATTTGCCCCCAATGTGAGTTCTTTGATGGGAAGTGAGGCGGGCGCTGTGACTGAAGCTCTTCCCACATTCTTGGCACTGAAATGGTTTTCTCTTGTGAATTCTTTGATGGCTTGTGAGTTTGGCCTTCTCAATGAATCTCTTTCCACATTCCAAGCACTGATAGGGTTTCTCCCCTGTATGAATTTTGTGATGGGTTGTGAGATGGGCACTCTGGGTGAATTGCTTTCCACATTCCAAGCACTGATAGGGCTTCTCCCCTGTATGAATTCTTTGATGGACACGGAGAAGGGCTCTGAGAATGAAGCTCTTTCCACATTCGAAACACTGATATGGCTTCTCCCCTGTAAGACTTCTCTGATGGGAAGTGAAACTTGTTTTCCAAGTAAAACTCTTTCCACATTCCAAGCACTGATAGGGTTTCTCCCCCGAATGACTCCTCTGATGGACATTGAAATGGCGTCTGTCAATGAAGCCCCTTCCACATTCCAAGCACTGGTAGGGTTTTTCCCCTTTATGAATTCTCTCATGGGAAGTAAAATTGTTCTTTTTTCTGAAGCTCTTTCCACATTCCAAGCACTGATAGGGTTTCTCCCCCGAATGACTCCTCTGATGGACATTGAAATGGCGTCTGTCAATGAAGCCCCTTCCACATTCCAAGCACTGGTAGGGTTTTTCCCCTTTATGAATTCTCTCATGGGAAGTAAAATTGTTCTTTTTTCTGAAGCTCTTTCCACATTCCAAGCACTGATAGGGTTTCTCCCCCAAATGACTCCTCTGATGGACATTGAAATGGCGTCTGTCAATGAAGCCCCTTCCACATTCCAAGCACTGGTAGGGTTTTTCCCCTTTATGAATTCTCTCATGGGAAGTAAAATTGTTCTTTTTTCTGAAGCTCTTTCCACATTCTAAGCACTGATATGGCTTCTCCCCTGTATGAATTCTTTGATGGACAGTGAGCTGGCTTTGGTGACGGAAGCTCTTTCCACATGCCAAGCACTGATAGGGTGTCTCTCCGGTATGAATTCTCTGATGGACAGTGAGCTGGTTTCTTCGAAGGAACCTCTTGCCACACTCCAAGCAGTGATAAGGTTTCTCCCCTTTATGAATTCTCTGATGGGTAGTTAAACTGCCCTTTTGACTGAAGCTCTTTCCACACTCTTGGCACTGATAGGGTTTCTCCCCTGTATGAATTCTCTGATAGTTTCACCTCACTGTGAATTCTTTGATGGATCGTGAGTTTGGCCTTCACAATGAATTTCTTTCCACATTCCAAGCAGTGATAAGGTTTCTCCCCTGTATGAATTCTCTGATGGGAAGTTAAACTGCCCTTTTGACTGAAGCTCTTTCCACACTCTTGGCACTGATAGGGTTTCTCCCCTGTATGAATTCTCTGATGGACAGTGAGCTTGTTTCTCTCCCTGAAGCTCTTTCCACATTCCCAGCACTGATAAGGTTTTTCCCCTTTGTGAATTCTCTGATGGGAAGTTAAGCTGCCCTTTCTTCTGAAGCCCTTGCCACATTCCAAGCACTGATGGGGTGTCTCTCCTGTATGAATTGTTTGATGGGCCATGAGGTGGCCTTTTCGAACAAAGCTCTTTCCGCATTCCAAGCATTGATGGGGTTTTTCCCCTGTATGAATTCTCTGATGGACAGTAAACTGGCTTCTGCTACTGAATCTCTTGCCACACTCTTTGCACTGATGGGGTGTCTCTCCTGTATGAATTGTTTGATGGTCCATGAGGTGGCCACTTCGAACGAAGCTCTTGCCACATTCCAAGCACTGATAGGGTTTCTCCCCAGTATGACTTCTCTGATGGACAGTGAGATGGCTTTTTATTCTGAATTTCTTTCCACATTCCAAGCACTGATAGGGTTTCCCCCCTGTATGAATTCTCTGATGGACAGTAAAGTAGCTTCTGCTACTGAATCTCTTGCCACACTCTTGGCACTGATAGGGTTTCTCCCCTGTATGACTTCTCTGATGGACAGTGAGTTGGCTTTTTATTCTGAATCTTTTTCCACATTCCAAGCACTGATAGGGTTTCTCCCCTGTATGGATTCTTTGATGTACAATAAGCTGGCCTTGGTGACTGAAGCTTTTTCCACATTCCAAGCAATGATAGGGTTTATCTCCAGTATGAATTCTTTGATGGGAAATGAAATTTATTTTCCAAGTGAAGCTCTTTCCACAATCTAAGCACTGATATGGTTTCACCCCGGAATGAATTCTGTGATGGGAAGTGAGTTGGCTGCTCTGACTGAAGCTCTTTCCACATTCCAAGCACTGATACGGTTTCTCTCCTGTATGGATTCTATGATGTAAAGTAAGTTGGCCTTGTTGACTGAAGCTTTTTCCACATTCCAAGCAGTGATAAGGTTTCTCCCCCGTATGAATTCTTTGATGTACAGCAAGATGGCCTTTGTGACTGAAGCTTTTTCCACATTCCAAACAGTCATTGGGTTTATTTCCAGTATGATTTCTTTGATGGGCAGTGAAACTTATTTTCCAAGTGAAATTCTTGCCACAGTGCAAGCACTGATATGGTTTCCCCCCGGAATGAATTATGTGATGGGAAGTGAGCTGGCTCCTCTGACTGAAGCTCTTGCCACATTGCAGGCATTGATAAGGCTTCTCCCCTGTATGAATTCTCTGATGGACAGCGATCTGGCTTTTTATTCTGAATCTCTTTCCACATTCCAAGCACTGATAAGGTTTCTCCCCTGTATGACTTCTCTGATGGACAGTGAGATGGCTTTTTATTCTGAATCTCTTTCCACATTCCAAGCAGTGATAGGGTTTATCTCCAGTATGAATTATTTGATGGGAAACGAGACTCATTTTCCAAGTGAAGCTCTTTCCACATTCCAAGCACTGATAAGGTTTCTCCCCTGTATGAATTCTTTGATGTACAGTAAGCTGACCTTGTTGACTGAAGCTTTTTCCACATTCCAAACAGTGATAAGGTTTCTCCCCTGTATGAATTCTCTGATGGGTAGTTAAACTACCCTTTTGACTGAAGCTCTTTCCACACTCTTGGCAATGAAAGGGTTTCTCCCCTGTATGAATTCTCTGATGGACAGTGAACTTGTTTCTGTGACTAAAGCTCTTTCCACATTCCAAGCACTGATAGGGTTTCTTCTGAAGGGGATTTATTTGATTTGAAGTGGAATGGGAGCTCTGACTGAAGTTCTTGCTGCACTCTGAATCGGACATCCCTACTGGGTGGATTTTCTCGTGGTCTCCCTCGTTCTTCAGCTCCAATTCATCACCACCTGCAACTGAGAGAGAAACAGATTGGAGCCTCAGGAAGCAATGGAACCCCCAATTATGAAGCAGTGCTAATTAAAGCTTGTGACCCAGGAAGAACTGAAGGGACTTAGATGTGAGGTCTTCCTGCAGGGTTCACTGCCTGAGATTCAAAAAGCCTGGTTATTTTCTGGGATGGATTTTGTTTGGCTCAATCATGGGATCTTTGTCATCTCCAATGTCACTCATCTCTTTAGTCAACCAAGGACAGAAAGAAGCAAGAATGGAAACAAAAAATCTGACAGAAGCTACTTGAACTTCCTGAATCCCTTAGAAGCCTACATTTAAGAAGTTTAGAGGAGCCTGGGAAAAATACGGAGGGGTATCTGATCTCCCCCAGAGGCTCTTCAGCTGAGCTCCTTTCCCCCTGCTCAGCACCCTACGCCTCTGGCGGCCCTGGCCCTATGAGGGGAAGGAGAGGAGTCAGCCTTCGTTCTCCTCCTCCTTTGCATCTGGCCAGATGGTTCTCAGCCCGGCTGGAGTCATGGCTGTTTTCCTGAGGCCCTTCCTGTGCTGCTGCCCCTGGTGAAGGGGCCCTGATGGGAGACTGTGGGGCGGCAGACAGGCCAGCCCTTCAAGAGCAAAAGGGGAGCCATCTTGGAGGGGTTAGGCATGATGATGATGTTGATGATAATTGTAATAATTTTATTATTTATAACCCGCCCATCCGTCTGTGTTTCATGCTTTGAAAAGGCAGAACTGGATGAAAAATATTCACAGGGAAAACAGTCAATACTCTTCCATCCAAGGTTTTCTGTGGGAGTGTCTCTTTAGTCAACCCAGGACAGAAAGAAGCAAGAACGGAAACAAAAAATCTGACGGATGATGATAATGATGATGATAATGATAATAGTCTTCCATCCAAGGTTTTCTGTGGGGGTGTTAGAATCCCAGGGGCTGTGGGTGGTGCTGTTGAGCCCCATCGAAAAACTAGAGGTTCCTCCCATAGAGATATGTCTTGAATTTCAAAGCAGATAGGATGATCCAAGAGGAAGCCTTACCGAGAGAGTCCAAGATCCCACGATTCTCCTCTGTGACTTCCTTGTGCACAGCTCTCTGTCCAGGATCCAGTAACGCCCACTCCTCGTCTGTGAAATGGACAGCTACATCTTCAAAGCAAACTGGACCCTAAAAAAAACGAAAAAGGTTGTCCTCTTAGACAACATCAAGGTGAACAGTTACACTTTGCTCTGTTGTCTTTTGTCTCTTAATTGATGTTATGTTTTAATGGGATTCTTCTTCTGCACATTTCATTATAGACACATCCCCATTTGCCACATGGAAGGATCCCCTTCCTTCTTTCCCTGTGTGCTGTTCTTGCCGGGTGGGGAGGACCCTCCTGATGCCCTATAGACAACATCAAGGTGCACAGGGGGGGCAATGACAGGGGGATGAGATGGGGTGAATCCTGGCCACTGTTTGGTGTGGTGTGTAAACTGCCTAGAAGCCTATTTTAGCATTCAACCCTTCTTTCCTTGGCCGTTCCTCCCACCTTTCCTCTGTGTCCAACCCGTCCATGACATCCTCTTTCCCCACATGGCTCCTTCCTCCTACCTGCTCTGCTTCCACAGGGGCAGCTTCCCCTTCGCCACCAAGAAAAGATGGACAAACAGGTCTTGCTGGTATCCTTCGGTCTCCTACGGGAGAAAAAGGTAAGTGCATGCTTCACTCAGAAGGAAAACTACAGGTGGGCCTTCCAAAAAGTAAGAGTAGCCACATAAATGTGGACATTAGTAACCATTTCACATATTAGATGTGCTCAAATACATCTCCCTTTTGCTGGACTCTTGGCCCCCTGTGACCTCCACCAAAAGATGAGAATAATTCACAGATTAGTTTCAAAAACAACATAATGTGATAAAATGGGGGAGAAAAAAGTCTTTCCTCCTTACCCAGTGGCCTTACTCTGGAGTCCAACGGAGTTCTTTCTACCTCAGAGGAATCCGGACCCATTTCTGGAAACTGATCCTTCCCCTGCAAGAGCACCAAGCATTCAAAAGAATTAGATTAGAACTGGAATGGCAAAGGACACAAACATTTTAGGGGTATCGGATATTAATCCTCGGATGCTTTCCAAAAAAATTAGTAGAGAATTGGGTGATACTCTCAAGTTTGGAGCCCCTTGGGAGTATCCAGAGGAAAGTCTCTCTCACCTGCTGCTCTGCCTGCTTTCTCTCCTCTGCCTGACTCAGGAGGAAACCTTCGGCCAGGGCCACCGCCTGGGAACTGGACTCCGCTCCACATTCCCTCACCCAGCTCTCCATCTCTGCTGGAAGGACAGCCAGGAACTGCTCCAAGATCACCAGGTCCAGCATCTCAGCTTTCGTGTGGGTTTCTGGTTTCAGCCACTGACGGCAAAGGTGGTAGAGTCGGTTGCAAACCTCTCGGGGTCCTTCGGCCTCCTGGTAGCAAAGCCGCCCGAGCTGCTGGCTCTGCACATCTGAGCGGAGTGTCCCCTCCTCACCCAGGATCCTTTGGACAGACTTTCCCCAGATTCTTCTATGGCTAAGGGTTTGGATGGAATGGCCTCCTCCTGCTTCAGGCCCAGCTGAGTCTTGCTCATCCATCTCTGTTCTCAGGACACTTCCAGGAAATCGAAAGAAGTCCCTATGTCTTCTGCCACGTTCTGCCTGTCCTAATGAGAGCTTTTAGCAGATCCTAAAAAGCAAATACATTTTTCCAATATAAAACTGATACACTTTCAGGTGAATAGAAATGTTTCCTGGACAAGCGTGGATGAGTCTTGCTGGGAACCAGGGCTGGACTGCACCACAACTCAGACTGAGCTTTCCTTAAAAAATAAAGGAAGGAAGAAGAAGGAAGGAATGAAGAATGGATGAGTGAGTCCTCTGTACTAAGTGTAACTGGGACCCAGGGCAATAGTGGGGGTCCCTCCCACCCCCAAATGTCAGGGCACATTTCTTTCCTGCTTCTGCCTCATGTTGCAGCACTTGCAATCTCCCACATTCTCAAGACTCCTGGGGTGGGTCCCTCTTTCTTTATTCTGAGGGCCAGATCTTTACCTGGCCACCCACCTGAGGACCAGAGCTACACCTCGTCAACCCCGAAACCCAAGTGGGTGGAGCCAAATAACTTGTGGGCAGGGCTGGAATCATCCCTACCTCTTGGCCTCCCTCATCCTAATCTGCTGCCTCTGGATCTAGATTGCTCTCTGCCACAGATTCCCCTCGCTCACTAAGCCCCGTTACCTCTTCAGACACCTCCTCCTCCCTCTGACCACTCTTCATAGCCCCCAAACCCCTCCCCTGGCCCAGAGCCGCCTTCCCTTGCGGGTTCCCCAGCTGGTTCCCCTCACCATTCCTCTCTGCCCACCCAGTCCATGCAGCTCCCTCCTTGCATCCTTTATTCTGTTATCACCAGGTTGGGCTGTGCTAACTTTTTGGGTGAAGACAGTCCAGCCTCCTGTTCTCACTGAGGCCAACCTGGGGCCTCTTCTGGGAAGCCCACCAGCAGGGCTGGAGCCCAGAGATAACTCTCCCCCCATGCACTTCCCAGCAGCTGGCATTCGGAAGCATGTCTCCCTGGCCCTCGTGGCTGGCCTTCTGCGCTGTTCCTTGGAACCCTTGCAAAGCGGAGCCCCCCCCAGGCCCCTTCTCTCTCTTCTTGGGGGACCCTCCTGGCTGCCCCGCCCCCTGGGGACTCCCCCATCTCCCCAAGACAACCTAAGCAGAAGAGAAAGGAGACTCACCGGATCCCAGAAGGAGCTGAGACAACAGCCCTCCTCCTCCTCCTTGCAGGAAGGGATGGGGGAGAACCTTCTCCCTTGATTTCCGGTCCTCTCTAGGAATCCAGCTCAGCTCGTTTTAACCCTTGGCGAGCCAGGCGCCCCCAGCTCCCCCCCTCTCCCCCCCCCCGCGAAGCCGGAGCCCCGGGCATGGCCTGCACCCGGAGGGGGGCCTTATTTGGGGGACCCTCTGGACTGGCCTCTGAGCTGCTCCCTCCCTCGGAAACAGGAGCAGGAGGAGCAGGAAAGGCCCGGAGGGGGAGAGGCTGTGCAACAAGCTCTCCGGGCACCAACCTGGCTTTACTTTGGTGTAAACTGCACCTTGAAAGGACTAAGATCCTGAAGCAAGAAATAAGGCAATGCAGCCTTTACTCTGAGCTCGAGCACTGTCTTAAAGCAGAGTGAGGCTCTTCCCCGCCCCATTTCATTCAGCATTACTTATTTTTTCTTCCTAATAGAGCCTTTTGCTTTTAGTATTTGCTACTTTCCAAAATAAAGACAATGCTAATTGTGACTTGTAGAACCTCTAGATAAATTTGTGTATAACTCTTTCTAACCCTATGTAGAAACTTTATTTCTCTGGTATCATTTGTTTTGTTTTCCAATAATTTTTAATTAATTAAATGACGTCACGGACATGCATGGAAGCGGTAAATCGCAACCCGTGGATTGCGTTCACTTCTGGATGCGAACAAACTAGGTGACATTTCACACTGTCCTCAAGAGAGACCCAGAAGCTGTTGGTTCTCTAAACCCGTTTCTTTAAACAGGTCCTTTCTCCCCTCTCCTCAGTGTCCACCACCATGCTGCAGCTGCCTCCATGCAGCGGCCAACGCCTTGTTGAGGAGATTTCACCCCTCCCATATCCAAGAATCTGCTGATGTTCTCTGCTGATTCTCCAAAGAGGAGGGGCGGTTTCTGCTCTCTACTTATTCCGCTCCAGCCTCACATCAAAGAATCAGAGAGAGATCGTGTGTTTAGATAAGGTTGTTGCTAAGAGCAGCTGCAGACACTCAGTGCAGTTCAGCATTTTCGTTTAGACCTCATTTAGCTCTGTATATAGTTGTGTATTATAGTTGTGGTTAGAATAAAAGAAGATATTCTACAGAGCTGCTCTCCGAGTCGTTTATGCTCTGCTATACTCTGCTGTGCGACGACTGTCTTCTTGTGGAAGTGAATCCGGTGCTCACAACTCTAAGCTGTGAGTCCACAACACTTTGACCTGTTCCTGTGCAGAAGATGGTCTCTGGAAGTGCTACCCAGCTCGCCTAGCCCAGTCGGGGCTGAGTGGATGAGTCCAGTTGGTGACACTGGCTCAAGGGCGGTGTAAAGGGGCACTAGCATAACGTTGTTGTGCCCAAAGCCTCACCCATCGCAGGGTGCCTGCGCCGTGAGGAGGGTGATGGGAAGAGGGGCTGGGGTGGACATGCAGGCGCACTGAACTCCAGCCACAACTGGTGTAGTGAAGTTGGGAAACCTTGGTATGTTAAATGCTGGTTCATGCAGGAGTAAGGCATTGTGGGAGAGTTAAAACTGTGGCGTTCTAGGGAATGGATGTCTGGTCTTTTAAAATATAAATCTCCCTGTCTCTAGAAGTGTGAATCAAATTGCATCCTGGCTCTGGCCAGGATGAGATGTTATCTGATTTACAGATCCTGGCAGCTGGAATGCGGATTGGGTGTGAAAAGGTCAGGAGGCTATCAAATAATTTACAGCTCAAGAGCCTCTGGTGTCATAGAAGTCTGGGAACAAGGAGGGAGTCTTTTGATCTCAAGGCCTCTGAGTATAAACAAAGTTCAGCTGTGCTGCTCTCCTGCCCATCAGGAGATATTGTCTCATCATACAGCAATTGGTAAATTGGTAATTAACCTAAAGAAATGATTGGGCCCTAAACCTGTACTCCACGTGGGTTTCTTCAAGGCTAAAGGTTTGGGGAATTCAGATGCAAATTGCAGAACATCTTGCCCTGGTGTTTGCACCCGAGGGCGTTCAACCAGTAAAGGGACTTTGACTACCCGCTGTGCTTTGAACTGTTGCGTTGTGTATGGTTTTTAGTTAGTTATATTGTACAACAGTTTTTATTTTCTGTTTGTAACCTTTCAAGAAATGTACAAGCCTTTACTTTTTGAGTGGCTTTTCCAATAAAGTTAGAAAAGGACTTTTTGCCTTTTGTCTTCTGTGCCGTTTGCCCGGAGAAGATAAATGGTGCCTGGCCATTTGGACACCTACCTGTTGAATTTCTGTCTGCGTCACGGTACAGTGACACAGGACTGGGCAACCCAGTAAATATTGAAGGGGGGTTCTCCTCATTAGACCCCATTCGAGGGTGACCCAGAAAAGGAGGTGTGGCAGCTTTTGGCTTGTGACTTGGAACACCTAGCGAACTCTCCCTCTCCCTGCCAGGTTCTGCTGGGAGGACTGGTTGAGGGGGGTAGATAGTGTCCTGCGATCACTACAACTCGAGTGCAAGCAAGGTGCTTCTGAAGGAACAGAGCAGGACTGGGATCCATCGAGACGGACCAGTTCTCCCCTCCTTTCGGTCCGGGGCGGAAGGCACTGCCTGTTCCTCGCAAGGGAGCATCATGTCCTCAGCTACTCAGAGGAGCCAGCTGCTCTTCCCTAACTTCCTCCCTCGCTTAGAAGATGTCCTAGTTGAAGCTCGCAAAGAGCAGTTGGCCAACGCAGTCCTTGCCAACATGGCCAACTTCCTGATGCTCCCCTGTCAGAGTAGGGGTCAGGCAGTTGCAAGGAATAATAAATAATAAATTTTATTTATATCCTGCCCTCCCCAGCCGAAGCCGGGCTCAGGGAGGCTAACAACAAAATAATACAACATTCTAAAATAATTTCATTATAAAATTAATTCAAATCAAATTGATGGCAACCATTTGGCTAGAGCTCTGTGAAGATTGCCAAAGGAAGGAGTTAATAATAAACCCAAAGCCTGGGTTACTGCAGGCTCTCCATCATTAGTGTGTTTGCGCAATAGCAATTTTTCAGAATGGCGAGCACTCCTTCTGCGAGTACTCAGGTCTCTCCTTCTCTCTCAGGTCTCTCCTTCTCTCAGACCTTAGTTTCTGCAGCTCCGGAGACATCAGTGGGTTACTAGACCCAGAGGCCGCCTCAGCCTCCCCTGACCAAACGGTAGTGGAGCAGCTGTAAGTGATGGCCCAGCTGAAGGCAACGAGGGAATCCCTGCATCTGGAGCCAGGGCAGGCTCAGGCCCCCGACTCGGTCCAGCTGGTGTTTGTTGCAGGGCAACCTGTGCCGACTGGAACTCTTCAGGATCAGGCCCCAGACTTGGTTCAGGTGATGCCGGAGGCAAAGGATCCGGTGCAGACTGAGTCTCCTCTGGTTCCAAGCCCGAGCCCATCACAAATATGACAAAGCAGAGAGAGGGGGCAGTTCTGCTCCACAGCAGCTGTTCCCACCGAGTTCATTATGTGTGCCAGAGTAAACAAAGAGGTTCCAGTCACCACTTGCTCTGGGACTGCAGGGCTGAAGGCAACCATGCTGTGTCTGCTCTTTCCATCAGCAGAGGGATGGAGGGCTGTTGGGACAGTTGCTGCAGCTTTGTCTAAATACAAGACACGATTGCCTGTCGACATCTCAAGCCTTTGGGCATTGTTACAAGTTATTCTTCCTCTACTTTCTTCCTCGACATCCCTTCTGCTGGGTGTCTTGACTTATTTAGTTTTCAAGCCTGAGGACAGGACTATGTGCCCCCCCCTCGTCATTTCAGTAACAAAAGGGTCCCCCCTCCCTGTAAACGTCATAGAGCTCCATCTGCTGAGAAGCTTATTTCTAGTTTAGTTTACTAATTCATTTAAACGGAAACACTTCAAAGTGTTGGGGAAGTACCAACAACATCATGGTTTGCCAGTCCAGCCCCCCTTCCTGTTCAATTTGCAGTTTTTTCATGTGGTCCTTGGCAATTCTTTCCAAGCCTTCAGAATTTTACAAGCTGCTCTGCTCGGGTGTAACCTATACTTCTGAAGGCAAATGAAACATCAAAACACAGAGCAATGTAAACAATTACTTTTTACATATATAAAAAAAACAAAAAAAATTCCTTCCAGTAGCACCTTAAAGACCAACTAAGTCAGTTCTCGGTATGAGCTTTCGTGTGCATGCACACTTCTTCAGATACGAAGAATCTGAAGAAGTATCTGAATGCACACGAAAGCTCATACCAAGAACTGACTTAGTTGGTCTTTAAGGTGCTACTGGAAGGATTTTGTTTTGTTTTGACTATGGCAGACCAACACGGCTACCTATCTGTAACTTTTCCATATACACACACACACACACACACACACACACACACACATCTTTAAACAACACTTTTCAGAAATGGAAACATGGTAACTGCAATGCTAGCAGAGTTAAGTGTGACGAAACACACGTTTCGCATCTAAAACAGAACTGAATTAAAACTCGCCCAATGTTCTACCAATGGGATGCGGTTGGCGCTGTGGGCTAAACCAGAGCCTAGGACTTGCCGATCAGAAGGTCGGCGGTTCGAATCCCCACGACGGGGTGAGCTCCCGTTGCTCGGTCCCAGCTCCTGCCAACCTAGCAGTTCGAAAGCACATCAAAGTGCAAATAGATAAATAGGTACCACTCTGGCGGGAAGGTAAACGGCGTTTCCGTGCGCTGCTCTGGTTTGCCAGAAGTGGGTTAGTCATGCTGGCCACATGACCCAGAAGCTGTACGCCGGCTCCCTCGGCCAACAAAGCGAGATGAGTGCCGCAACCCCAGTCGGCCACGACTGGACCTAATGGTCAGGGGTCCCTTTACCTTTAATGTTCTACCAATGGCCAGCTGTCAAATTTTGCAAATGCAGAAAACAGCTTGATCCCAACCGGTTAATTTGGTTTTGGACTGTTATCTTTGTCCCCATTCAAGTATTTCTCTCAACCACCTTTGCTCAGAGCCCACAAGCAGTGGGTCACATATCTTGCTGGTTTGTTACCACTACGGCAGCAGCAGCTGCTAATCGGGGCGAAAGCAAGATGATAATTCTTCACATTAAAGCTTTGGAGATCATTCCTGCTCATATTAGTATCCGTAGCATTGCAGCTTTTCTTCCACCATGTTGCTGCCAGAGAAGGCCATCATAGAGCCCTGTCGATGTTGGGGCCTTCCAAATCCTGCCTGCAGGGTCGGCAACCAGGGGTGATGGGAATTGTAGTCTCGAAGGCATACTGGAGACCAAAGGTAGCCATTTCTCCAGGACTGTTCTGTTCTCTTCTGACCTACACTTAAATAGCTGACGCTTTCACAAGACCACAATCTCAGCATCTTCTCCAGCTCTTTCCTCCCAGGTTATTCTTCTTCCATTTACAACGGCCTAATAAATAAAAACAAAAACATACAACAGGCTGTTTTTGGTTCTCTGCTTCCTGAACATAAAATCAACATATAAATATTTTTAACAGATTTTAAGGCTTCTTTGTATTGTACAGACCTTGTAAGTTGAGACTTTGTGGAGAAAGCAATGAAAAAATAATTGAGGGAGGTAAATCAATCAAGCATGCACCAATAAAAAGCAGGACCTCAATCATTCCAATGTAAAAAATAAATAAAAAATCAGACCCCTGTGCAAAGACTTCAAACTAGTCACTGCACAAACATTGAACTTATGAGAATACGCAAGGACCAACTTGAACAAGCCCAAGTATGCTGTTTATGACACTTGCATAGGTAAGGATGAAAACGTAATATTAACAGTAAGACTCAAAATATCTGCGGCTTCCATAGGTTCTTCCAACCGGGAACCATAAGCTTAGGCTTATTAACACAATTATGACATAAAACTCTGGTGCATATGCCTCTTACAAGGCCACTAAGTGCCTCAATTTTTCACACCCCTTGTGCCATAGTACCGAAAACTCAAAAAAGAGCAAGGTAAAAACTGAACACAAGAGCCCTGTTGGATCGGTCCAATCCAGCATCCTGTTCTCCAAGTGGCCAATCAGATCCCCCAATAGGAAGCCTACCAGATTTAATAAGGGTTTATGAATGAAGCAGTAAACAGGCACATGTCTCCTTCATGGTTTATCTCCTCAATCACTACCTGAAGACTCAGAGAAGCAGCAGGAACATGCCAGTTGCAGACCACGAGAGCCCAGCTTGCTCTCCAACGGCATGGAAGAGGACTATACATCACAGAGCCCAAAGGCCTACGCAACCTCTCTAGGTATCCCCATTGGGTTGACAGCAGGATGAACAGCAAGCACATTTGAAGAAAGCTGTCTAATCTCTAGGCCAGCATGGCCAATGGCCTGGAATAATGGGCACTGTAGTCCAACACGGCTGATGTTCTTTCAGAACTGCTTATCCCAAGACAGCATTTTATATTTCAATGCACTTTTAGTCAAAACCTAAAAGAGTACAGCATTATTTTCACAGTGGAGTTTATAAAGACAACAGCCCACAGTGGTCTTAATGACACACACATAAACCGGCCTGCAAAAGGCAAACAGGAAAAATTAATCATTCTCATGAATACCTTGAGAGTCAAAACTGCTGTACATACCCACTTCAGGATTATGTGGCCATTCCAACAGTATGCAATGAACTTTCAAGTGTACTAGAATGGGAAGAACAAAATTGTATAAGAGTTAAGACAGCTGCTTCTCAAACTGGGACTCCCAATGTATTCCTGGGCTGGTCACACAATGAGTGTGTGTCTGTCATCCCCGCCCCCCGCCCCCAATTTCTAGGGAGTTTAAAGAAAATTCATGATGAGCCCATAGCACTTCTGCCGTGGATCCTCTTGGAGCGACTTGGTTACCGACCCCCTGCCTATTAAATTCTATTTATATAAGCAATATATACTGTAATACCAACACGCTAATTAAAACGTGGAATATATAATATGCAATTGTCCAGTGTTAAATTTGAACGCAAGAGTCTTTTATTTTATTTTTCAGCGAGAGGAGATAGACTAGAAAACTTAGCTGCTTGTGCCACCAGAGCTTTTTGCTGCTGTTATTGGGGAAAGAGAAGACTCCCTGGAAAAGACCCTGATGTTGGGAAAGATGGAGGGCACAAGGAGAAGGGGACGACAGAGGACGAGATGGTGGGACAGTGTTCTCGAAGCTACCAGCATGAGTTTGACCAAACTGTGGGAGGCAGTGGAAGACAGGAGTGCCTGGCGTGCTCTGGTCCAGGGGGTCACGAAGAGTCGGACACGACTAAACGACTAAAGAACAACAACATTGGGGAAAGATGTTGATTTTTATGAATTGCATGTCTTTATATAATAACTTTTTTTTTACTTAAGCTCTTAAAAATATTGCTAGGCAGCCTGTAACAGGATACTTATGAGTTCAATAATAATAGAAGGGGCTCAGCTCAATGGTATCTCAAAACTAACTGTTTTGCATGCAGGAAGGTTCCAGGTTCACTCCTTGGCATCTCCAGGTAGGGCTGGTAATGACCACTGCCTGAATCCATGGGGAGCCACTGCCAGTCAGTGTAGACAGCATTAAGGTTGATGGACCAACAGTCTTAACCAGGGGTCAGCAAGGGTTACTGGGCATGGGCCAGATCACTCCCACAGAGATCCTCCGTGGGCCAGGCTAGTGCGCTGCCAGAAATCGTGCCTGCGCATGTCTGTGTCGCCGAAAATTGTGCTTGCGCAGAAGCGATTTCTGGCGTCTGGGCATGTGCAGAAGTGATTTCCAGAGCTGCAGAAGAGTCCCTGCACCGAACTGCTTTAGCACAGCGTGCAGGGACTCACCAAGGAGGCAGCTCAGGGGCCGGTTAAGCCTTAAGTTGTCGACTCCTGGTCTTAACTCAGTATAAGGTAGCTTCCTATGTTCCTATGTAAATTATGGACCTCACTCCCAAAGGTTTAAGAAGCACTGGATTGAACACAACTTTTTAACAACGCCACTAGCACAAAGCAACGGTTAAAGTAAGCAAACACTACCCAAGTGAAGCAATGTCTCCTTCATGGTTTATCTCCTCAGTCACTGTCCAAAGAGGGGACGCAGGTGGCGCTGTGGGTTAAAGCCTCAGCGCCTAGGACTTGCCGATCGAAAGGTCGGCGGTTTGAATCCCTGCAGCGGGGTGCGCTCCCGCTGCTCGGTCCCAGCGCCTGCCAACCTAGCAGTTCGAAAGCACCTCCGGGTGCAAGTAGATAAATAGGGACCGCTTACCAGCGGGAAGGTAAACGGCGTTTCCGTGTGCGGCTCTGGCTCGCCAGAGCAGCGATGTCACGCTGGCCACGTGACCCGGAAGTGTCTCCGGACAGCGCTGGCCCCTGGCCTCTTAAGTGAGATGGGCGCACAACCCCAGAGTCTGTCAAGACTGGCCCGTACGGGCAGGGGTACCTTTACCTTTACCCTGTCCAAAGACTCAGAGCAGAAGTAGGAATATGCAGGTTGCAGACCTCAGAGGGCCGAGCCTGCTCTCCAACAGTGTGGAAGGGGACTATACGTCACAGAGCCCAAAGGCCTACGCTCCCATATGCCACATGGACAGAGCTGAGAAAGAGCAACCTCTCCAGAGATCCCCGTTGGGTTGACAGCATGATGAAGTGCGTCCATTTCTAGAAGATTTCTGGTCTCTAGGGCAGCAAGGGACAAGTGCTCTCAAAATACTGGTGCCCCTAACTTCCAAGGGTAAAGTTCAAGGAGCAGAATGTGTGTTTTTTTGCGGCTGGAGACAATTGATGTGCTCCATAACATAAGGTTACCAGATTTTTTTTCAATGAATCCGGGGACACTTTTCAACTTCAGTCGGAATGACAGCTCGATAGGAAGTCTGCTTTTATTACTAAGATAGTACATTAAAACAACTACATTAATGAAATTGAAGAGTTACCTGTGTTCCTAACTAGTTGTATTGTTCCGAGGAGCGCACCTTGCAGAGAAGACCTCTTCTTGACTCCAGCTTTGTTGCAAATTCCTGGCAATCCATAGAAAAATTACTTTGGACCGCTAACATAGCTTTGATAGTGTCAATATCAAGCCTTGATCTCTGAGGTGTCCACATCACGTTCATGGAAGAATACACTCTCTCCACTGCAGCATTGCTTCCTGGTAGACAGAGGCAGAGTTGAACCAACTTTTGTAGCTGTGGATAGGGGATCATCTTCTGAGAGAAGAACGAGAAAACGTCACTCCATCTTGAACACACATCAGCGCCATCTTCATTCCATTTAGTTATCTTTTCTTTTGATACATATTCTTTCAAAGAAGAAATTTCATCAAATAAATGATCTTCACTTAGACCAACTCCTCCTACTCTTGATGAAAAATATTGGAGACACTCTTCAAAGTTTTCTCTCTGCGGAGAAGTCCGAAGCAAAATGCACTCCATACACCTAATATCTTCAGAGTGGGAGCTCAAAGCAGTTAGGTATTCAACAGCAGTAGTGTAGAAGTCTTTTGATATAGTGAGAAATTCTTCCTGTGTGCAGGAACCACCTTCTTCGAGAGATGGCAAAAGTTTCCTCACTGAGATGGGAATAAACTTGTCATCACTCCTAGCCTGAAGTTTCTGAATCAAAACGTTGAGAATCATGCAAGATTCCACTGCTGTTACTTCCTCTCCTTCGGCTTGGAGTACGGAATCCTGGAAAAGTGGCAGCGTTGAGGCAACAAAATTCATCCACAAATAGGTGCAAGGGTCACTGAACCACTTTTTCAGCAGGGCTGGGCATTTCTCCTCAGACAGAAAGAAGGATTTCAAGGCAGCATAATTTTCACAGAACTTTCTGATGGCTGGCAGCAGCGAAAGCCACCTGACATTGCTATAGCTAAGAATATTCTTGTGCTCCTGTCCTACAAACTCGCAAAACTCTTTTAGATGTTCTACTCTCACTGTAAATATGTGGAAATAACCAAAAACCTTTACCACAAGTCCTTCAACATCAACAGGGATTGAATTTATTGCAGAATGTGCACTGTTATGTATCATTTGAGCGTTATACCCCAAGCAGAGAATATTCTTTCCCAAACCTTCCTTCATTTTGGCGAGGACATTGTTTGAACCTTTCCTCTTCAGACCACCAAAGTTAGTGTTCGTATTGTCTGCTGAAACCGCTACCACTTTATGCTCCAAACCAAGATGCTTGATTGTTTGAAATGAAGCCATGTATATTATTTCAGCTGTTTCCCCTGTAATTTGAACAAAGTCCACAATCTTATTACGGATGGATACAGCTTTCTCGGCATTCACATGTACGTAGCGAACAATAATTGGTAGCAATTTTGTATTACAATTATTTGAAGCATCTAGAAGTATAGTTACAAAAGAAGCTCTATTGCTTTCTTCTACAGCTTCAGCAATCGCCCAGGGAGCAATCACGTGTTTGACAATGGCTTCGACTTTTGTTCTGGAACACGTTAATTTCTTAATCAAGCTGGAAGTACAGTCCATAGACTTGAAACTGTGGTAATGCCTCACGGTATGAAATGCGAAAGTTCCTTCTTGAAGGGCAATGTTTATTTCACTTTGATCTGGCACAATCGTCTTAAAGTATGCTGGTACGTTCTTTGCGTTGCTACTTTCCCGAATCAAGGAGCTTTTATGTCTTTTCGTTGCAACATGTTCAACGACTGAGGTTCGCCCGCCACTTCCAACGGTAAAAGTTACTTCACATAGTGAACAAAATGCAGAGTGTTCCTTCACTCCTCTTCTGATAAATGGAAAATCTTTTAGTATCAAATCATTAACCACACATTTTCGTTTCTTTGACGTCTTATTAGCTTCAATAACTACAATACAAAAAGTACACGTGGATGTGTTAAAAGGCTGCTGATACTGCCAAAACCAAACACTCAACACTGGAAAAAGCAACTGAATAAAAGAGGAAGAGGAAAACAAAAGTGAGATATGAAAACAAGTGCGAGTTGGCAGGGAGCCAATCACATTTTGAGAGAAAACCATGCGATAGCAGCTAGCCAATCACACTTTGATATACATATTGATGTGTCTTATGCCATTGAACCAATCACACAACATTCATTCCCTACTAATTCCAAAGAGAAACTCAAGAATGAGTTGTTTCCTTCCAAAGAGAATGCCATGTAGGAGTAATTTACAGTTATCTTATAAATCTACAACACTTAAACTATAAATTCAGGGACATTAAATTAAACCCATGGACATTTTGGGGATGGATTTTGTCAGGTGACTGATTTGTAAATCTACGGGCTGTCCCTGGGAAACAGGGACATCTGGTAACCTTACCATAACAGAGTAAGGTTTCAAAAGACTAAAGAAAAGCCTTCTCCCTTAGACATAACTGGGAGGGAGGCTGTGTAAACCAGGGGTCAGCAAACTTTTTCAGCAGCGGGCGGTCCACTGTCCCTCAGACCTTGTGGGGGGCCGGACTATATTTGGTTGGGGGGGGGGATGAACGAATTCCTTTGCCCACAAATAACCCAGAGATGCATTTTAAATAAAAGGACACATTCTACCGTATTTTTCGCCCTATAGGATGCACTTTTTCCCCTCCAAAAATGAAGGGGAAATCTGGGTGCGTCCTATGGGGCGAATGCAGGCTTTCACTGAAGCTTGGAGAGCGAGAGGGGTCGGTGCGTACCGACCCCTCTCGCTCTCCAGGCTTCAAGAAGACATCCGCAGCCTAGGCAGCCCTGCAGGAGTTCCCACAGGGCTGTCTAGGCTGCGGATAGCAGCCTGCCGCCCGGCGCGAAAGGCGCCCTGAAGCAGAGCGCCCCTCGCGCCGGGCAGACATCCGCAGCGTGGGGAGCCCTGCAGGAATTCCCCGCAGGGCTCCCCACGCTGCGGATAGCAGCCTGCCGCCCGGTGGGCAGGGCGCACTGGGCAGACATCGGCCAGCCCCACAAGCTCGGGGGACAGCAGGGAGGCACAGCGCCGCCATCCTGCTGTTCCTCGACCTGGTTCGGTTTCCCCGACCTGGTTTTGGGGGAGAAATAAAGGGGGGAAATAATCCTTTATTTCCCCCCAAAAAAACTAGGTGCGTCCTATGGGACGAAAAATACGGTACTCATGTAAAAACACACTGATTCCTGAACCGTCCACAGGCCGGATTTAGAAGGCGATTGGCCGGATCTGGCCCCTGGGCCTTAGTTTGCCTACCCATGGTGTAAACACTTTACCTTCCAAGTACATTCTAATCACAGACACACACTCAAAGAATTATGGGCACTGTAGTTTATCCCTCATAGCTACCAGTAACCGCTAAACTACATTGCTACAAGAAAGCAAGTGCTTCAAATCTGCTTTACATAACTTTAAAGTACATTTGAAGCAAATGCTTTCCTGTAGCACTGTAGCTTAGCGGTCACTGGTAACTAAAGTCCAAGAGTAACACCTGCAGATATTCCATTCGCATAAAATCATACTGTTGTACTATTTTATTGTTGTTAGCTGCCCTGAGCCCGGCTTCTGCTGGGGAGGGCGGGATATAAATAAAATTTATTACTGTTTATTATTATTATTCCTATCTTTGAAAGTGTTCCCAACCAGGTGCCTTTCAGTTATTGCTGGACTACAACTCCCAATCATTCTTAGCTACTGGCCATGCTGACTGGGACCAATATGAGCTGTAGTTCAAAACATCTGGATTGTACCAGGTTGATGAAGGCTAGTCTAGGTAGTAATCTTAACATCAAACAGAAAAAAATTCTCCAGTACCTTGCATTTCCAAACCAGACATGTTCCACCTGTGGATCAAATGCACTCTTCAGCAGCATCCAATGAGTTTCTCAAGGCTTTCTGACCACAAAACAAAAGTGCGCATTAGTGTATTACAAGTGCCTGGAACACAGATTCATACAGTACCATTGGCACCAAGCCATGTACAGCCTAGCATCCAAGAATACACTGCATAAACATTTATGACCAAACTTGTCTTTGTTTATAAATGCTTGGTTTCAGGAAAGTTTGGTTTCAGGAAAGCCAAGACCATATAACGCCGGTCTTGAAAGACCTACATTGGCTTCCAATACGTTTCCGAGCACAATTCAAAGTGTTGGTGCTGACCTTGAAAGCCCTAAACAGCCTCAAAGGCCCAATAGACCTGAAGGAGCGTCTCCCCCCCATCTTTCAGCCCAGACACTGAGGTCCAGAGCTGGGGGCCTTCTGGTGGTTCCCTCGCTGCGAGAAGCCAAGTCACAGGGAACCAGGCAGAGGGCCTTCTCAGTAGTGGCACCCGCCCTGTGGAACGCCCTCCCACCAGATGTCATAGAGGAAAAATAACTACCAAACTTTTAGAAGACATCTAAAGGCAGCCCTGTTTAGGGAAGCTTTTAATGTTTAATAGGTTATTGTATTTTAGTGTTTTGTTGCAAGCCGCCCAGAGTGGTTGGGGGGACCCAGCCAGATGGGCGGGGTATAAATAATAAATTATTATTATTATTATTATTATTAAGCCTCAAAAAGATTAGAGCAGGCACCCCCAACCTGCGGCCCTCCAGATGTTTTGGACTACAATTCCCATGATCCCTAACCACTGGTCCTGTTAGCTAGGGATCATGGGAGTTGTAGGCCAAAACATCTGGAGGGCCGCAGGTTGGGGACGGCTAGATTAGAGCAACTACTGTTAGGAAAATCTGTATTTTTGCAGATTGAATATTGATGCTTCAGAGCCTCATATAGCTTTTAAATACAATCTTGCTTGAAATGATCAAAGTTGAAATTTTTCTCCCCACACATCAGCACAGCGATATGCTCATGTGTACACTGTTAAGAGGTCACTAGCAAGCAGAAAAAAGGCTTTTAAAATCAAACCTAGGATCATGCTAGTGCGGATGAAATGGGAAGGGAAGAGGGGAGAACCACGTTCACAACCTTGAGCTCCATTAAGGAAAGGTGAGAAACTAATTAAACACTGAACTTTTTAGAGGGGTAAGAAAGCTCCAATTTGTTTAAAGAATCATGGCAAGAAAAATTGATGGACTATGCAGAACTGGCAAAATTGACATATAAGCTACGGGACGAGGATAACTGTGACTTTAAGGATGAATGGGAACCTTTCACAAAGTATCTGAAGATGCAACAAAACGAACTGGACTCCTAAACAGTTTGCGGATCTATACAACTTTGTTGTTTAGTCATTTAGTCGTGTCTGACTCTTCATGACCCCCTGGACCAGAGCACGCCAGGCACTCCTGTCTTCCACTGCCTCCCGCAGTTTGGTCAGACTCATGTTTGTAAAACTCCATGGACAACTTTGTAACATGCAGAAAATAGCATTATTGGAGAAACCAAAGACTGGAACTGAGGGAAGTCGGGGTGGGGTGGGGGGGGAAATGGGGGGGGGATAAGGATATGTTTTTGGATATGTTTTGTTATAACTTTGAATAAACAAAACAAACAAACAAAAAAGCTACAATTTGCCTTGCAAGTTTAACAGAACTTCACAAAGAAGACATCCATGCAAACAGGTAGGAATGAGGCTGCTCATAGCTTTCTTCCCAAGCGCAGAAAAGCGAAGAGGAATCCCAGATGGAAACCAGTGAAGTGAACTGCAAGCTGAGAAGGGTTGCTTTAGGGCATAATTCTTCCCAGACCTCAAAGACAAATGGCCACCCATGCCAGCTGCTGTCCTCCAAAACACATTGACTTGCTGCACCTGTTGAATTTCTGCCTGCCGCCACACACTTTCTAGGCGCAGGGACTCTCCCTCTCCCAGCAACTTACGTTATAGAGTTTTCTGGGGCCCTCGCTGCAACAACGGTGCTCCTTCAACTTTGAAATTCCAGAAACAGGCGGAAATTCAACAGGGAAAGTCTCATCACTGAATGTTTCGCTGTTGCTCTTCTGCCCGTCAGAAATCTCATAAAAACCCAAGAGGGAGCGCAGCCTCGCCTTGCTTTCTTAACATTTCACAAGGGTGAGCGCCGGGGAAAATATTTAAAACACTGGATCGGAGAGCCAGCCTCTGACTTGGCTCGATCCGTCTTTCATTTATCGAGATATCAAAACAGTGCAATCATAAAAACAGCTTAAATCATCACTAATAATCATTACCTTCCGTAACTTACTGCTTCTGGTGAGATTAAGCGCCCGCGCTTACCGCTCTTTAAGGCGGAGGCAGCAACCCCGCCACCTTCCTCTTCCTCCTGCGCGCCTAGAAATGAACTCTGGACGAGCGGGACGTGGGCATTTATATCGCGCAGGGCCTGACGGGAAAGAGCAAGCCGCCGGACTGTACGGCGCATGCGGCAAAGGTTTCCCGTCGAAGAGGAAAGTCGTGGACTTTCCTCTGTTTGGGCGGCCCTCACTTCCGGCTCTCAATCGGCTTTTTCAGCGTGCGGGGGACTGGGGAATAGTATTTTATTTTATTTTTAAATCGAAGAACAACAGCAAAAAAAATGTCCTCGGCGCATAGTGATTATTTGAAAGCACTGCACTTCTGCCTCCTGATTTCTCTCTCCCCTACCTCTTCAACCTTACTCCACTATAGCTATTTCTACCACTTTTGCCCCGCACATGGCGGAGAACATCGATTGCCAATGGGAACCGAACTTTTTACAGATTCATGAAGACTGCACCTTTTAGGGTATTTTAGGATATTATGCGCATGCGTAATAGCGATGGGGAGAGAGGTAGGATACAGAGGAGCAGTGATTGGTTGAACTCAAGGTGGCGCCGAGTTGAAAGAGGAGGAGATTCTAAGACAAGAGACTCCAACGCCGTTCTGGCCACAAGGGCGCCCTCTGCCGAGTGAAATGGCGAATTGCCTCTCGTGCGGAACGGAGGCCGAAAGAGGAACCCGGGTTATTTATTTTAATAAATATATTTTGTATGTGCCCAACGACTTGTGAAAGTCTCACTTGTATTTTTGCTTCACCTTCATATTTTAAATGACTTAGTCTATTCAACTGAAAAAAAACACCTCTCACATCAGCTTAAAAAACAAACATTTGACCAAAACCACATGCTTGTAATAATAAACATGGCAGTGTTGTAAACAAAAAATCTGCCCTTTTCCCTTATGGGGTATCCAAGAGCCCATATAGAGTCCTTGCATAGGTTCCCTATTGGTAGGAGAAGATAACAGAGGCCAACCAGAGAATATTGAGAAGCAAAGCAGCTAGTAAGCTTGATCTTTATTGATCTGTTGCAACAGGGTGCTCCCCTCACACGCAGGAAAGGAGGATGACCCAGAACAATGGCATGCAAGGCCTTATAAAGACTTTTGAAATTGCCACCCTGTAGATCAAGACCACCCCCAGCAACATCATGCATACATCACAGAAGGGGTGGGTTACGGCAAAATCTGGGTGCGGGGCTGCCCTGCCACCCAGCTCATCGGACTAAGTCCGTGGGTCCCTGCGGAGGAAAATGAGCTCAGCCGGGCAGGAGCAAGGTGCAAAAGATCCAAGTTTATTGCGCAACAGGTTCAAGGCGAGATTGAACAGCGAGAAAGGGGTGACATGAACTTTTGAAACTCCCTCCATGTCCCAGAATACAGTGCAAAATACATCCCAGTTACATCATGAATACATTAAGGAAAGGTTGGGTTACACAGATTACATCATGAATACATTAAGGAGAGGTTGGGTTACACCGGATTAACATATGGAGGAGGGGGGGGAATATGCAGAGCTGGAGATATGCGCAGATAAGCGCTTCCTGAGTGCCGGTGATGGGAAGACAATGGTCCATGTATGCATAGTCTGTCACCTAGCATTGCCCGGAGGAAAGGTTTGGCAGAGTGATTTGACAGGATTAGGGTCTTGACACCTTACTTGAGGGATTATGGAGGACAGGGGAGGGGTGATGGAGTCCTAGAGAAATTGAGCAAATTGGCACATTGATTGTCTATGGATTTTATAGATTTTAGTCCCTTTTGACATTGACAATTGGAAATAAATTGATATATTGTAGCAAAGAAGAAGGTGAAGAAGACATGCCCCCCCCCTTCCGTATCAGGTGTAACCTAAGACCACCCCTCAGAACATTTGAATGTTGTTTTTCTCTTGTTGTTTATCTCCTGTCTGGCAGGATTGGGTTTCCTGGGTAGCCTGGCCAGTCTTTTGTAGTGATAAATACTTAGTTCCTGGGCCATGTCACAGGCTCACACCCTATTCAAACACAGACATACCCTTAAGACAGGATTTGTGAGGAAAGCGACAATGGGGAGGCTTTTCCAGTTTGACCTTGCAGAGAAAACATTTGCTCAGTTTAGGAATCAAAATGGTTCCAGGTTGGCCTTCCTGTGCTGATCTATGTACGTGTGGTTATGAACATTGCCATATATCTAAGTCCATAAAATTCCTATCACAGCAGAAAACCGAAGTGTGTTTGGGGCAGATGCTTGGAACTGGTGCATGGCTTGCACAGATTATGACTTGCAACGTAAGAAAAGCCCTGCTTGGCTGCCCTGTAGCCAGCCTAAAAAGTTCAGGGTGGGGACACCCAGCAAGTAGTTTGGGGCATCTTATCCCTCTGTCCATATTAATGCTTTACTTTGTATTCATTAAGGCTATGCTGGTGACAATGATAATTAAAGGTTCGTTTCTCATCTGTTCTTCAGTTGTACTCGGATCAATTGCCTCACGATAAAAAATCAAAATTTAACATAGAAGTAGTAGAAGGCAAAAACAAAACCCTATCCAGAATTTATGATATACTATTAGAGTGGTATACAAAGGACGAGGAGGTGAAGGAGGCAATGATTAAATGGGGAATTGACTTTGGTTATAACATCGATTTTGAAAGGTGGTCGGAAGTGTGGAATTGTAACATAAAGTTTACAGCATGTATGGCACTGAGAGAAAATGTTTGGAAGATGTTATATAGGTGGTACCACACCCCTGTGAAATTGGCCAAAATGTATAGATTAAAGGATAAGAAATGCTGGAAGTGTGGTGAGGTGGAGGGTGATCTATATCATTTATGGTGGACATGTAAAAAGGTGAAAGGCTTTTGGGAATCACTTTATAATGAGCTTAAAAAAATACTTAAGTACACTTTTCCCAAAAGACCTGAAGCCTTTTTGCTGGGAATGACGGGCAAAGAAATCAAAAAGGAAGACAAGACGATATTCCTCTATGCCACCACAGCAGCGAGAATTATGTTGGCACAATACTGGAAAGTGGAAACCATCCCCAGCATAAATGACTGGCAGATTAAAATGGTAAATTATGCTGAGCTTGATAAATTAACAGGTAAAATAAGAGATCAAGATGAACAGAAATATCTGAAAAATTGGAGTAAATACTGGAACTATATTGGAATAAATGTCTAATGTGAACTGGCGGGGTTAGAACAATACTACCAGCGAGTGAATTTAGGATTATAGATTAAAAATCAAATACGTAATGGAAGTAGATATTCGATACTTACCAAAAGGGTGGAAGGGAGTCTAGGGTGTTTTTCTTTTCTTTTCTTTTCTTTTCTTTTCTTTTCTTTTCTTTTCTTTTCTTTCTTTCTTTTTTTTTTTTGCACAATGTAGCTAAATTATTTTCTTTGTATAGTTGGAAAAAGGAAAAAGTTGGCTTGTATATCTCTGTTGTAGTGACCCCTTTTTTGTAATCTTTTCTGTATATATATATATATATATATATATATATATATTTTATATGTCTGTTTTGTGTATAACTTTAATAAAAATGTATTCGAAAAACCCACTAGACGAAAGGGTTTTCTGTTTTGTTTTTGTTTTTTTATAAAATATTTATTAAAGTTTTCAAAAATAATACATTGTAAAACAAAAAGAAAAGAAAAAACAAAAATACAAAAGTACAAAAATACAAAAATAAAAGCAATTTAAAAACACATAGAGTTTCCACTTACTTATTTTCTTTTGACTTATTTTCCAGACCTCCTCATACCTCCCTTTCTTATATTCCAATTCAAATTGTTTGTTCAGCAAATCCTCACCGAAAGGGTTTTCCGTTTTGGAGGTGCTTCGCAAGACAAATTTCCCTATGGGCTTGCTTCGCAAGACGAAAATGTCTTGCGAGTTTTTCCGACTTTTCCCCCCTTTCCCCCCCTTTTCCTAAGCCGCTTATCCGCTTATCCGCTAAGCCGCTAAAAGCCGCTAAAAGCCACTAAGCCGCTGTCAGGGGTTCAGGAGCAGAGGCACAGGGAAGAGAGGAGATGGAGAGCGAAGGGGAAGAATCCGAGGGGAGCGTAGGAGAAGAGGACAGTGGACCGAGGGATTCCATGAGCCTCTCCAGCGAATCGGAAGATTCACAGAAGGGGGCGCCAGTGGCCAGGGGTAGGGGGTTCCCAAGGGGAACGTCCCAGGAGCAAGGGGGCAGCAGGGACTCCCAGAGCAGTAGTTGGAAATCAGGACCAGCTTCCCCACCAGAGCAGAGTGGGGGGGAAGAGTCCCAAGGATCGGGGCCAGTGCATTCCCCACCAGGGAGAGAAGATAAGGCAGGGCTGACCACACCTCCATCGGAGAGTCAGACAACGGAGGGGAGGTCAGATCCGGCCAGTCTCCCGGAAGAGGGAAGCAGTGACCGAAGTAGTGTAACGGTCAGGAGGAAGGTCACTGGGTTGGCGCGAGAGGCAAGTTCAAATGTACAGGAGCGCGGGACAGCAGAGAATGAGGATTGGGAACCGGGTCCTAAAGCCCGCCGGAGGGAGGGGGAGGAGCTAAGCGACTCAGCGTCAGAAGAGTCCAGAAAGGGGGATGCCCCAGCGGGTAGGAGGACCCAGAGGAGGAGAGAGCAGCGTAAAAGGTGGAGCAGGGCTAGGATCTTAAACTGGTGTCATAGGGGAGGAGACTCAGACGGTACTTCGCCGGTCTAGGCTTTAAGACGTAGAGCTGCGCGCTGCAGCTTTGAAATGGAAACTGAACCTCAATAAAGACTTTTGTACATAACGACAGCCTAGCGTTGGTCCTCTGTGAGCTGGGACCTAGGGGCAGCTCTGACAGCCGCTAATAGCGCTAAGCCGCTAAGCTGCTAATGGGCTTGCTTCGCAAGACGAAAAAACCGCTAGACGAAGAGACTCGCGGAACGGATTTTTTTCGTCTTGCGAGGCACCACTGTAAGAGCTGTTCAACAGTGGGACAGGCTCCCTCCGGAGGCTGCAAACTCTCCATCCTTGGGGGGTTTTAAAGGTGAGGTTGGAAGGCCATCTGCCATGGATGCTTACCTGAGATTCCTGCATTGCAGGGAGTTGAACTGACAGACACTCAGGGCCCCTTCCAACTCTACAATTCTATGATTCTATAACAGGGTCTGTGGGCAGCATGAAACTAAACCACATGACTCTACATCCAAGAAACAAGTGAGCAGGACGTGCGATCCTACTGCACCGGACTGCGAGAACAGTGAACAACCAGCAATGCAAGGGAACCATGGAGGGAAACGATGAGCAAGACGTTTTGGGAAAAGGTGGGTTTTCAAAGGTGGCACAGGAGAGCCCTTCATTGGAAGAGCCATCATCCTGGCTTGGGCCTTGGTCAAGAATTGACACTGCAGCTGATGCTGATGGGAGTTGTCCATTAGCCAACAACTTACGAAAGGCCACACGGACCAGAGCTTTCCAAACTGTGTGTTGAGACACATTAGTGTGTTGGCTGCAGTGTGTCACGTGAAAGCTCCCTGCACTCCTCCCGGGGCTGGAAAGAGGTTAGTTTAACCTCTGGTTTTCTAGTAGTATAACTGAATTACTGCGTTGCGAAATGATGCATGCCTAAAAATTGTGCCACCAACGTGAATGGTTAGGAAAGCTCTGACATGGACCTTGTGGGGCCCTTTTGCAAACTGGTGGTGAGACTGTTGTGGGCACCACACAAAGTGTTGGTGCTGACCTTTAAAGTCCTGAACAGCCTCAAGGGCCCGGTATACCTGAAGGAGCATCTCCACCCCCATTGTTCAGCCCGGACACTGAGGTCCAGCTCCAAGGGTCTTCTGGCGGTTCCCTCACTGCGAAAAGTGAAGCTACAGGGAACCAGGCACAGGGCCTTCTCAGTAGTGGCACCTGCCCTGTGTAATGCCCTCCCATCAGGAAATAAACAACTACAGTGGATGCTCAGGTTGCGAGCGTGATCCGTGCGGGATGCACGTTCGCAACCCGCAGCTGTGCGCCTGCGCAGGTTGCAATTTGGCGCTTCTGCACATGCGCAACTGGCGAAACCCGGAAGTAACCCATAGACAGATTCCTCCGAGCTGGAAAGCCCACCACCTGTCCTCTCGACCCGTGCCCGTCCTGGCTGATTAGAGCGTGTCCAGAGGAGGTGCGGGCCCCCCTGGGGGATATCATCAACCTGTCCCTTGGCACCGGGACACTCCCAGGGGAACTGAAGGAGGCAGTGGTGCGCCCGCTCTTAAAGAAAACATCATTAGATCCCTTAGATCTATCCAATTACCGCCCGGTTTCGAATCTTCCATTCCTGGGTAAGGTGATTGAGAGAGCGGTTGCTGAACAGCTTGGTAGGTTTCTGGATGAAACATCAGCTCTGGATCCATTCCAGTCCGGCTTCCGCGCTGGTCATGGGACCGAGACGGCTCTGGTCGCCCTAACAGATGATCTCCGCAGGCAGCTGGATCGAGGCGGGTCGGGGCTGCTGATTCTTCTAGACCTGTCAGCAGCCTTCGACATGGTCGATCACGAACTCCTGGACCACCGCCTTGCCGACGTGGGGATCCAGGGCACAGTCCTTCAATGGCTGCGCTCGTTTCTCTCTGGTCGGGGACAGAGGGTGGCGCTTGGGGGGGAATTGTCATCCCGCCACTCCTTGGTGTGTGGTGTGCCTCAGGGTGCAATACTCTCCCCGATGCTTTTTAACATCTTTATGCGCCCCCTCGCCCAGCTTGTCCGGAGTTTTGGGCTGGGCTGCCATCAGTATGCTGATGACACCCAACTCTATTTGTTGATGGACGGCCACCCGGACTCGGCCCCAGACACATTGATCAGATGCTTGGAGGCTGTGGCTGGATGGTTACGTGGGAGCCGGCTGAAGTTAAATCCTTCGAAGACAGAGGTCCTCTGGCTGGGACGGGACGACGTGGGACTGAGGGGGCAACTCCCATCTCTTGCGGGGGTGCAATTAGTGCCAGCACCGTCCGTTAAGAGTTTGGGTGTAATCTTCGATACCTCCCTCTCCATGGAGGCGCAGATTGCAGCTACAACAAAGGCGGCATTTTTTCATCTCCGCCAAGCTAAGCAGTTGGCTCCTTACCTCTCTCGCCCTGACCTAGCCACTGTGATCCACGCGACGGTCACCTCCAGACTGGATTATTGTAACTCGCTCTACATGGGGCTGCCCTTGAGACTGACCCAGAAACTCCAGCGGGTGCAGAATGCCGCAGCGAGACTCCTTACGGGGTCCTCGCTTAGAGATCACATTCATCCGGTGCTATACCAGCTGCACTGGCTCCCGGTGGAGTACAGGATCAGGTTTAAGGTGCTGGTTTTAACCTTCAAAGCCCTATACGGCCTAGGGCCCTCGTACCTACGGGACCGCCTCTCCTGGTATGCCCCACAGAGGAACTTACGATCTTCAAATAAAAACACCTTGAGGGTCCCAGGCCTCAGAGAGGTTAGGCTGGCCTCAACTAGAGCCAGGGCTTTTTCGGCTGCGGCTCCAACCTGGTGGAACGCTCTGTCACAAGAGACAAGGGCCCTGCAGGACTTGACATCTTTCCGCAGGGCCTGCAAGACAGAGCTGTTCCACCTGGCATTTGGTCAGGGCGCAGCCTGACCCCCTCCTCTGGCAATCTTTACAAAGCTTTAGTTTATGGTTGCCATCAATTTTGATTTTAATTCATTTTTATAATGTTTTATAATATCACACTGTTTTAATGTTGTTAGCCGCCCTGAGCCCGGCTTCGGCTGGGGAGGGCGGGATATAAATAAAATTTATTATTATTATTATTATTATTATTCCGGTATTTCTGGGTTTCGGCAGTCCATAACCCGAACAAATGCAACCTGAAGCGTCTGTAAGCCGAGGTATGACAGTATCTGACTTTTAGAAGACATCTGAAGGCAGTCCTGTTTAGAGAAGTTTTTAATGGTTGATGTTTTATTGTGTTTTTAATATTCTATTGGGAGCCACCCAGAGTGGCTGTGAAGACCTGGCCAGATGGGCAGGGTATAAGTACCGTATTTTTCGCTCCATAGGGCGCACCTAGTTTTTAGGGGGGGGGAAATAAAGGGGGGAAATTATTATTTTTCCCCAGCCCCAAAGAGCAAAGAAGCCAAGACAGCCAGCGGGATCCATCCCACTGGCTGTCTTGGCTTCCTCTTTAGCCACGCACAACCTCTCCAGCCGGGAGAGGCTGTGCACGGCTTCATTTTTAGCCGCGGGCCTGGGGTGGGGGAAGCCCGAGCTTCCCCCGACCTCAGCCCCCAGAACAGGTCCAGGAGCGGAGGCAAGGTTGCGCAGCGTTGCCGCCGCTCCTGGACCTTGCGGGCTGGGGGAGCGCTCCGAAGGTTTGTGGATAGCTGCCTGAAGCCCGGGGGAGCACAGTGGGAGATGGCGCTGCGTTCCCCGGGCTTCGGGCTGCCGGCTGCTATCCGCAAGCCTTCGGAGCCCGGCAGGTACTCTCACCGCGCTCAAAAGGCTTGCAGATAGCTGCCTGAAGCCCAGAGGGTGCAGTGGGAATTGGCGCTGCGCTCCCCAGGCTGCAGGCTGCTATCCGCAAGCCTTCGGAGCGTGGGGGGAATTCCCACTGCACTCAGAAGGCTTGCGGATAGCTGCCTGAAGACTGCATTCGCTCCATAGGACGCACAGAAATTTCCCCTTCATTTTTGGAAGGGAAAAAATGAGTCCTATAGAGCGAAAGATACGGTAATAAATTGTTGTTGTTGTTCAGAAGCTGATTTTCCACCCCTCAGCAGTGATTTTTAGGTTTGAATAAGCCTTCTTGGCTTCTCTGCCCCCAACAAGCCTAATGTGGGGGTGACCTTCCTGGAAAATGTATCTGGGAAAGTGAGAGTTAAACTTGCCAAGCCTAATTTCCATGGTGGGGGCACTTGTTCCCCCCAGAGGCACTGCACTGGCAACTCATGCCCAATACAAGGGCAATAGAAAAAAGTCCTCCTTTTTGCTGTGAGGGAGTTGTCTTGCTTTTGCTCTCTTTAGGATAATGTAATAAAAAAATTAAGGTCTTATATATATATATACACACAAGTTGTACAAGTGACAATAAAGTATTTCAATTTCAATATATGTGGACCACATGTCTGAAGCAGCACAGGAAGACTGCCCTGAAACCATTTTGACTCCCAAACTGACCAAATGTTTTCTCTGCAAGGAGGGAGGGGGTGAGGGAACCTTCCCATTGTCTCAGGAATTGAGTAATCACCATCTCAAAGGAATGGGCAGACTACCAGGAAAGGCAATCAGATAAGGCATTATCAGATAACCTGGGCAGACAGGAAAAACAACAACATTCAAATTTCTGTTGTAGACCCTTTCCCGTGATGTAGGTATGATGTTTGAGGGGTGTGGTCTTGAGCTACACCCCTTTCTGTGATGTATGTATGATGTTTCTGGGGGTGGTCTTGAGCTCCAGGGCAGGGAATTTAAAATGTCTAAATAAGGGCGGGCACACCTTGGTTCTGGGTCCCCCTCCTTTTCCTGTGTGTGAAGGGGGCACCCTGTTGCAACAGCTTTAATAAAGATCAGGCTTACAAGCTGCTTTGCTTCTCAATATTCTTTGGTTGGCCTCTGTTATTTTCTCCTACCGATAGGGAACCCACTTAAGGAGTCTACATAAGGGCTCTTGGATATCCCATAAGAGAAAAAGGGCAGATTATGTTTACAACAATAATCAGCTAGTGATTAAAATGAAACAGCCTTTTCATGGACAGAGCTCCTTGGGTTTTGCCATGCCCAGAAGTGACGCCTGGTATTTGCGGCAGGGGGGCTGTCTAGGGAAGTAAAACCTAAAAAGTCCAGGTGTATCATATGTGGTGGAGATATAAGGTTGCGAAGGATTTCCGGGAGATGATATACAGTGGTGCCCCGCAAGACGAATGCCTCGCAAGACGGAAAACCCGCTAGACGAAAGGGTTTTCCGTTTTGGAGGCGCTTCGCAAAACGAATTTCCCTATGGGCTTGCTTCGTAAGACGAAAATGTCTTGCGAGTTCCTGCGGGTTTTTTTCCCTTTCCTCCCCCTTTTTCTAAGCCGCTAAGCCGCTTATCAGCTGATCCGCTAAGCCGCTAAAAGCCGCTAAGCCGCTAATAGCACTAAGCCGCTAAGCCGTCAATGGGCTTGCTTCGCAAGACGAAGAAACCGCTAGACGAAGAGACTCGCGGAACGGATTAATTTCGTCTTGCAAGGCACCACTGTATAATGAAATGCGGAGGGGGGGGCAATGTTTAAGAAGACTTTTATAAAAAGACCAGAAAGCTTTTTTATTAGCAATATTAGGAATGGATGCCCCCACAGATCAAAATAATCTATTTCTCTATGCAACAATGGCAACCCAAACGGTCTACGCTCAGAAATAGAAAGAGAGAGAACAATATTGACAAAGGAGGAGTGGCAGATGAAATTGACGGAACATGTAGAATTAGCAAATTTAACTGATAGAATAAGAGAACAGGAAGATGGAGTATTTAAGGAAGAGTGGGAAATGATTGCAGAATATATGAATAATCATGTAAATCAGGTTAAGACATCAGCAGGTTAATGTAAATTCAGCAGTACTGTATAAAGTATCAAAGATATGGGGGAGGGGAGAAATATGAATATGGGGGAAAATTATAATATGCAGTCTTAGTTGATAAATAAATAGAACCATGGAAGGGGGGAAAGGAAAGTCAATGATTCAATGTATGGTTATAATTAATGTGAAATATTGTAATGAAAAATGATAAATAAAATTATTATTTTTTAAAGTCAGGGCGTTCTTGCTGCAGAACCCAACTCTTCCCAACCTGATAAATAAGATAGCTGACCATTAGCCAACCACCTTGAGTAATGTTTGCTCCGCAGCAGATGGCCAGGCCCTCCATCATCCCTTTGTGAATGATTAAACGCTTTTATGACATCCGGAAAAGGATGGGCAAATTAACTCTCCAGTAGCCGAGCTGTGTCTCAAGGCAAAACCAAAAACCAAAGAGTCTTGTGACACCTTAAAGGCCACCAAGACTTAGGAGGCATTGTTTAGTGACAAAGACGTTTATATGCATCTAAGGCTAACCATTTTCTTAGCTGACAGAACATGAGAAGGGACATAGCTCAGCCTCCGTTTTGCCTGCAAATCCCCCAAACCTGGCAGCCTCTCCAGGATGGACTGGGACAGACCCCTGCCTGAAAAACCAGGAGATGCGCTGCCAGTCAGTGGAGACAGCATTGTGCTAGATGGACCAATGGCGTGACTCCATAGAAGTCCGGTGTTGTGATGGTTGGTGACTGCTGGGATTGGTGGAAGGCAGAGAGGCCAGGCAGACGTTGAAGCCAGTGCCAACAACAGGAAAAACCAACTTATTCTCTCTCTCTTTAATTTATTTATAGATTTTTCACACAAAAAGATGAAGTTTACAAAGTTTAACAGGCCATAAATTACTTTACCCATTGGCTTCCCATCCCCGCTTCCATGGTTTCCATATTTACACCCGAATGCTGCATAATTCACATACAGTCATACCTCGGGTTACTTCCGGGTTTCGGCGGACATGCATGCACAGAAACGCTAAATCGCACTTTGCGCATGTGCAGAAGCGCTGAATTGCAACCCGTGCATGCGCAGACGTGCCGCTGCGGGTTGCGGACGTTGCAGGTTGTGAATGTGCATCCGGCACAGATCACGTTCGTAACCCGAGCGTCCACTGTATACTATTTGACACATCTGTTTTAACCTATTTAACCCTGTCGCTCATATTTCAAGCCCTGCTCGCGTTTTCATATTGCTGTGGTAGTTCTTTAAATACTCAGTAAAAGGTCTCCAGTCCTCGATGGATTTTCCATTTTTTTTGTTCTCCAATCTTGCCAGTTCCGTGCACTCCATGCTCTTCAACAGCCATTCTTCCTTTCCTGGAACCTCTCCTTCTTCCCCTCTTTGGGCGTAGTGTTCGAGCTGCTGCCGTTATATACAAAAACCAACTCATTCAACTTTTGCCCCCGTCTTCCTCTCCACCGAGTTTTACAGGGGCAATACTGAGAGTACAAAAGAAGAAGCCGACAGGGAAGGCTAGTTGAAAATCAGAAAGCCAGTGTACACCCATTTGTGGAAGCTGTTGGCTGATAACAGGCCGAGATGGGTAGGGCAGGGACCCCTGTGTCCTACGTGACCACAGTCCTGATAAAATCAGTTTGGAAAATTGCACAGTCCCTGTTCCCGAGTCGGGAAGTGGAACGGTTCCGGTTTGAGCCAACCTGGGAGGGGCAACCCCTTGGCTCATCCCTTTCATCTGCCTCTATATAAACCAACCCAAGTCCACGACTCAGCTGCCGTTGATCTCAGCTATGGCTTCCTCCGGAATCACTATCTGCCTGGAGAAGGATGATGCCAAGGCAGTTGCCCGAGTCCTGCCCTACGGGGGACAGGACTATGGGGAGCTGAAGCGCCAGTGTCTCCAGCAGGGATCGCTCTTCGTCGACCCCGACTTCAAACCCAGCCCCGAGTCGCTTGGATACAATAAGCTGGGACCTGGCTCCAAGAAAGCCCAGGGGGTGGTTTGGCAGAGGCCAAAGGTGAGTCAAAACAAAGACATTCTCCTTTTACATCCAGTTCATTGATTATCAGGAGCACCATATTTATCGCTCTATAAGACGCACCAGACCACAAGACGCACCTAGTTTTTGGAGGAGGAAAACAAGAAAAAAAATATTCTCTTGCTGTTCTGGCTTCTGGGATAGCTGCACAGCCTGCATTCGCTCTATAAGACGCACACACATTTCCCCTTACTTTTTAGGAGGGAAAAAGTGAGTCTTATAGAGCAAAAAATACAATAGTTCCCGAAAGAAGCAAGCATTGTACAACAGCCAGTCTGTTGAGTGTTTTGGAGATGCTAGCATCTTGGGGGGGGGGGAAGGGAGTAACATAGGTGTTATACATTTTTTGGGGGGACCCCTAAACCCCAGAAATTAATAAATGGTATGGTTTTGTTGGTTTGGGATGTGAAGGGAGAAATAGAAGCTGCAGAGGAATTCTTGAGCTGAGCAAAACTGCTCAGCTTGCAGACCTAACATGCAGAATAAGAGAAGAAGAAGCACGTACATTTAGAGAAGACTGGAAAACGTTTATTGAATATATGGGAAATAATTGTGTAGCTGAAAAGGTTGGCAGCATTCAGATAAATTCAACAGTGTAAATAAGTTTTGATGGGTGTGATAATGGAATATTGAATGGTATAGCTTTTGTAAAATATGCAGGGATTTATGATACGGTATATAAAATGAACCATGGAAAGAGAAGAAGGGAAGTCATTGGTATTTTAAGGATGCAAAACTGAGTATTTTATATTGTAAAACAGAAAAATTAATAAACATTACATACAAAAAAATAAGGGAATTCCTGTGCTAGCTTAATCAAAACGACCCGGCCAAGCTAGGGCCATTAAGAAACACAGAGGCAGGGGTTTGGAAAGTTGTCAGGGTAACTTGTGTGTTTGAGGCAACAGGAAAAGAGAGTCTGGCAGCAAGGAGTGCTGGGGGAAGAAGGGGCAGAGAAAGACTGGAATCAATCTTGGGCAGGCTGGCTGCAGAGTTGATGGGGAGAGGTGTCTTGGACTCCAGGGCTGAGGGGGACAAGCCCCTCTTGAAAGGACCGTGCTGTAAAATCTGGACTCCCTCCATGCAGACTGAAGGTGTAAATAGGTGAATAAACCATACTTCTTAAAGCTGTGTGTGTCTCAATTCTAGAAAGGAACATATAGACCCCATGGGCTCTTGCCACCGCTCGGCAGAGAGGAGCGGAGGCACCCAACTTTTCTAACATAAGGAAAGCCAGGTTTACACCTCCAGCTCACCTGGTGGGCTGGGGATTTCTTAGAATGAAAGCACCGAGTGCATTCCAAGCCAAGGAATTGTCTCTCAGGTACCAGAACTGGTTACAGATAGGTAGCCGTGTTGGTCTGCCATAGTCAAAACAAAATAAAAAAATTCCTTCCAGTAGCACCTTAAAGACCAACTAAGTTAGTTCTTGGTATGAGCTTTCGTGTGCATGCACACTTCTTCAGATACACTGAAACAGAAGTCACCAGACCCTTCTATATAGTGAGAAGGTGGGGAGGGGTATTACTCAGAAGGGTGGTGGGATTGGACACTTCAATCTCCCAGGACATTCTATACAAGATGTCAAAGTAGCTGTTCTATTACAAAGGAATTTCAGAAATAGACTGGAAAGAGAAGCTGCTGAATTGCAACTTATTACCAAACTTAAAACCATGGAGAGACCTGGTCTGAACAAAGACATTGGATTCTTATCTCATTATACATGACAAAGCCATTTTTCACCTTCTCACCCCTTGCTTTTTCCTGTAAAACCTATTGCAGTCGTTAAGAGTCGTCAACAGGCTCATCACAGCTATCTGCCAATCACCCAATCCCACCACCCTTCTGAGTAATACCCCTACCCACCTTCTCACTATATAGAAGGGTCTGGTGACTTCTGTTTCAGTGTATCTGAAGAAGTGTGCATGCACACGAAAGCTCATACCAAGAACTAACTTAGTTGGTCTTTAAGGTGCTACTGGAAGGAATTTTTTTATTTTGTTTTGTACCAGAACTGGACAGAGTCCTTGCACACAAAAGCCCATTCCTCCTGGTTGCGCCAAGGTTCGTTTGTTTATTGCAGAAGTAGGTAATGAAAACAACTTTTCTGTGTTGTCATTGCAGGACATCTGCAAGCCCCAACTGCCCCGCTTCATCTGTGAAGGAATGAACCGTACAGATGTCCGCCAGGGGAAACTGGGTAATGTGTCATATGTTTGCCTTCTCTGTAGCTTATTGCTTTGCTGTTAAGTTTTCCGCCCTGCCTTCTGGCCTGGCTTTTGCGCCTTCGACAGCGGAAACTGTCGCCTGTATCACTACATCTTTGCAGGATAGGGAGAGAGAATCAACTTTTGCATTTCTGATGCAGATTTAGAGAATTAAACAGCAGAGTGTCTCTGCTAGGAAAAGACTCAGCCACACACCACTTCTCTGGCGATCCCTCGTAGCCGAGTAAGATTGTCTTCCATAAACACGGTTTTAACAATGAGTCCGTAAGTGACTGTGGAGGCCAATTCTGGATCCGCACATCCTTCCACAGTGGGGACATAGTATTTCATTAGAGCAGGGGTAGGCAACCTAAGGCCCGGGGGCCAGATTCGGCCCAATCACCTTCTCTCTCTCTTTTTTTTTTTAAATAATTTTTATTAACTGGCCAATCACATCAAATTAAATCACATCATATAAATTCCGAATTACAAAGCCAAATTTTTAAATTTTGTTGGGGGAACCCATACTTCAAGATCCAAAGGGGAATTCAGATCATCTTCTTATTACTGCGTTAATGTCCAAATCAGTCCCAATCAGTCCAAACAAAGTTCATAATTCTATCCAGTCTTATCTTGGTGTTGCCACATCATATCTTGTTCGTATAATTTCTCTTTTTCCTTTACGATCTCTTCTGTTAGTCTCCTTAAGCCGATAGCAAGTGTAATAATCCTGTGTGGATTTCCCGTTCCTCCACTAAGTCCAGATGGTTTCCATATATCTCCTTCGTAGATAACATCACTTTATCCATCGTAAATTTTGGCATTTGTCGCTCTTAAGTCCCACCGAGGAGTTGATTCACGATATGTAAACAACTCTATTTCTCTCTTTCTCCTCCCAGACACAAGAGCTCCCACAATGCCTCACAAAATGGCGAACGGCATTTTTTCCTGACTGCGTCACTCCAAAACTCTTAGCTTTCCAGCTTCATCTTGAAACATTGCTTTGGATCGAAAGTTTATCTCCACACAGCCTTAAATCCACAGCTTAAGTCCTTAATTTCTGACTCATTAGGGGAGGGGGATTCTTGTTAAATCACATAAAAAGGTAGAGGCAGGTTTTTCCCCCCCTCCCCCCTCAGTCATTACCGTATCTTGACGTTCTTCTCGTATTTTATTGTTGTCTTGTTATCAGAGATCTCTTCTGTCAGCAGTATTTACTCCCCTTTTTCCTTGATGTATGTGCAATTAATCATGTCCAAATTATTTCTTTTAAAGATCATTGCAACCAGCGGCGCGAATCGGGGACGGCATCGAGGAGTGCCGAAAATCCCACAGGAGGGCTTTGTGCCTAGTGCCCCCACCCCCACAAATTCGGGGGTGGTATAGGGCACAGCAGGCAAGGGCCGTCCCCCCCATAATCCTGGGGGGGGGGGTTAAAGAGGCTAATTACCCCCATCATAGCCTCCAAATTACCTCGTGTGGGTCGGAGAGATGTTATTGTCAGCCATCTTCCGATGCGCCACCTAGTGGCCCCCCCCAATCGCCTTCTCAATCCGGCCCGCGGACGGTCCGGGAATCAGCGTGTTTTACATGAGTAGAATGTGTGCTTTTATTTCAAATGCATCTCTGGGTTATTTGTGGGGCATAGGAATTCGTTCATTATTTTTTTCAAAATATAGTCTGCCCCCCCTCCAAGGTCTGAGGGACCAGCCCCCTGATGAAAAAGTTTGCTGACCACTGCATTGGAGGTTTGTTGATATAGTCATTCGTTAATTCTGAGTTGCCACCCTTTTCTGTTGGTGCTGCCCATGCCTTCGGTGGCAGCCTGACATACCGAAATTTAGAATGAGCACGATTTCATCCTCTCTGTAATCCTCTTCATTATAGTAAAACTCACATGAGTAAAGCTGTCTTTCTACTTGCTAAATTTGTGCATGCCAAGAATGGTTAAAAAAAAGGCAAGTCTAATTGGCTGCCTTTACCACAAATGTAAACTAGCTAAACGGAAGTAAACCAGCTTAATGGATGTGGCTTCTTCCCTCAGGGAACCCTAGGATTTGTAGTTCCAGGACAAGGCTAGAAGTCCTTGCAAGTATCATCCTCACAAAGCCACAATTTCTAGAATGCCTTGGGAGGAGGAAAGCCGTTATCAATTAACATTTAACAACTAGTTTATGTTTGGGGTGTAGAAAGCAGCTTCACTGTACAAACATGAGAAGGTTTCAAAACTCTTTGTTCCTTATCAATCCTACAACTAGTGATAACCCAAATTATTACAGAGCTGCTATTTATTTGCTTCCTGCTGCTGTGCCTTTTACAGCAGTTCAACAGTCAGGAATTCAGTAGGCGAAGCTTTCTCTAGCGTCGTCGTGATGACAAATCCTTCACGTGCTTTGTGTATCTAGTTGCTGTTAAACACGCAACAAAAATGGTGAGAAATTGGTATTATTTTCCATGCTGTGTATAATCCACAAAAAATTCTACACCAAGAAACTCCACATTTTGTTGACCAGAATCCATAAAATCAAATACAGTGGTACCTCGGGTTACAAACGCTTCAACTAACGTTTTTTCGGGTTACAAATGATTGTAACCCGGAAGTAAGTTGTGCAAGCTCTCAGAGGCCTTGCCGCTGCCTGGAGGCAAACCCGGACATCGGCGGAGCCTATGGAGCTCTCTGAGGCCTCCGCGAATGCTGGAACCAAGCCCCGACGTCTGCAGTGCCTAGAGCCGCTCTGTGAATGCCGGGAGCCTAGCCCACGGTGGCTGCAGGGCTCCACGGATGTCGGGAGCCAAGCCCTGGCATCCATGGTGCCTGCAGAGGCTCTGAGACTGGGCTCCAGTCGCAGGAGCTCTCTGAGGATTCCAGGAATGCAGGGAGCCAAGCCAATTGTGATTGTGGACGAGGACCCTGAGCCTCCTCCAAACAGTGAGTTTGGAAATAAATTTAAATTTTTGTTCATCTAAAATACTGTCTTATTTATTTTGTAGTACAGTACATTGATTATTAGGGACTCAGGTGGCGCTGTGGGTTAAAGCCTCAGCGCCTAGGGCTTGCCGATCGAAAGGTCGGCGGTTCGAATCCCTGCGGCGGGGTGCGCTCCCGCTGCTCGGTCCCAGCGCCTGCCAACCTAGCAGTTCGAAAGCACCTCCGGGTGCAAGTAGATAAATAGGGACCGCTTACCAGCGGGAAGGTAAACGGCGTTTCCGTGTGCGGCTCTGGCTCTGGCTCTGGCCAGAGCAGCGATGTCACGCTGGCCACGTGACCCGGAAGTGTCTCCGGACAGCGCTGGCCCCTGGCCTCTTAAGTGAGATGGGCGCACAACCCCAGAGTCTGTCAAGACTGGCCCGTACGGGCAGGGGTACCTTTACCTTTACCTTTACATTGATTATTGCCTTCATTTTATGGATCAATGGCCTCGTGAAACAGTAGGATTCGTGTTAAATTGCTGTCTTAGGGGGTGTTTTTTCATCGTCTGGAACGGATCAATCCACTTTCCATTACTTTCAATGGGAAAGTCCTCTTCAGGTTAAGAACGCTTCAGGTTAAGTACAGACTTCCAGAACCAATTAAGTACTTAACCTGAGGTACCACTGTAATTCATATTAGGAACGGACAAATCTTCCCAATGTGGTTTCTCTGTTTTGCATTATTATTATCTAAAATTCAGTTTGCCACATTTCTGCATCGGCTAGTGATTTATTTATTTTGGAAATTCCTCGCAAAAAAAATTGCCACAATTTTAGTGTTCATTTCTCCTACTGTAGATTTTTATATGAAATTTTGCCCAGTATACACGTTTTTGCAAGCCATTTCCCCCTCCTAGTGCCATTCATTTTTGTGCACACTTTCCATTCTCTCAAAATTCAGAGAACTACGAATTCTGAAGGTATTTGGGGTCATGCGAACGATGCACATTAAACCAAATTTCTCTTCTGTTCCTAATTCAGATAAGCAGTTGAATTCCGGGCTTGTTCCCAGGGCTACACACACACCATAAATTTAAAGCACATGTCTTCCCCCAAAGAATCCTGGGAACTGTAGTTCTTTGAGGGGCTGAGCTGCAGTTTCCATAATTCTTTGCAGGGGGAGTCATATCTACATCGTACTCAATATACAAACTTGCCCTGATCTCCGTGTCATCCTCATTAAATTAAGCTGGTATGGATGCCGCCTTCTACAGAATCCTGAGATGTTGTGCATCTATTTTCTGGAGCATTTGGTCTTTCAAACAGTGTAGAAATAAATAAATAGCAACCATCTTCTTTCTACCTCTGACAGGCGACTGCTGGTTCCTGGCAGCAGCAGCATCCCTCACATTGTACCCACATCTCCTACACAGGGTGGTCCCACAGAGTCAAAGTTTTGAGACGGCAGACTACGCTGGCATCTTCCATTTCCAGGTGACTTTCATTACATCTCCTCCAGGAGGTCCAATCAGCTCCCTGGTCAAAGCTTATTCCCATCACTGCTACCCTTGTACTTTGCTGGGTGAAAACAAAGCCCAGGCAAAGCCATTTCTTAGCACGGAGGTGCAGGGATTGCAGAATTTACAGCGTCAGAATGGAATCCTGGAGGCTTTCAAATGTAACCAGCTGCCGTGGCCCTCCAGGTGTCATTCGACTACAAAACCCTTTTTCAAATAATTAATTAAATAATTTTTATTAGTTTTTGAATTTTAACAAATGCACCCAAATTATTTAAATTTAATACATTTTTTCAAAAGTAATTAGGTTTCCCACTCCCGTTGCAAGCATAGGTAAAGGTAAAGGGACCCCTGACCATTAGGTCCAGTCGTGGCCGACTCTGGGGTTGCGGCGCTCATCTCGCTTTATTGGCCGAGGGAGCCGGCGTACAGCTTCCAGGTCATGTGGCCAGCATGACTGAACCGCTTCTGGCGAACCAGAGCAGCGCACGGAAATGCCGTTTACCTTCCCACTGGAGTGGTACCTATTTATCTACTTGCACTTTGATGTGCTTTCGAACTGCTAGGTTTGCAGGAGCAGGGACTGAGCAACAGGAACACACCCCGTCACAGGGATTCGAACCGCCGACCTTCTGATCGGCAAGCCCTAGGCTCTGTGGTTTAACCCAAAGCGCCACCCGTGTCCTTCCGTTGCAAGTCCATTAAATTCCTGGTGTTACCACTTCATTCTTCTTCTTTGATCACCTTCTCAATCTTCTACTAGTTTTAATCCATTTTCATAGCCAGCCGGTTTTGTTACCTTGCAATCAGCACCGCTGTTATTACAACATCCATCATCCTTGACCATTGGCTATGCTGACTGTGGCTGATGGGAGTTGTAGTCCAACAACATCTGGAGGGCAGGCAAAGAACAGTGGTTCTCCTAATCAAAAGCATCTCATTCTCATTCATTTCCCTCCCACCCACCCGCTTCCTAGTTCTGGCAGTATGGGCAGTGGGTTGATGTCGTGGTGGATGACTTTCTGCCCACTGTGAATGGAAAGTTGATTTTCGTGCACTCAGAGGAGAAGGATGAGTTCTGGATGCCTTTGTTGGAGAAAGCCTACGCCAAGTGAGTGGAACACCAGCTATTTAATTCACTGCTTAATTTGGGCGTTGTCGGGAGCCGGAGTCAAGCATTGGTCAGCGATAAAGTCGACTATTGATTCAAGAAACTAAGACAGCGCAGGCCTGGTGACCCCAGCAGCACAGCAGGTTTTGCCCAAATGCAGCAGCTGTAAGGATAGAAGGTCCTTGCCTTCCCACAGGTGCCTAAGAACCCTCCCCTGCAGGGCTTTTACCAAGCAGTTGCAGACTGCGTCTGTGCACAACCAATCTCTGCTCTTCCTTTTTCATTTCTCTGTGTGCTGCAAGAGACGGGGGAAAGGGAGCTGGTCGCAGCAGAAGGGGGCGACTCCCTGGATTCTTCAGCTCATAGCTGTCAACCATTCCTTATTTGGTGGGAAAGTCCCTTATCCCAGCGCCGTGTCCCACTGCTGTCCCTTATTGATGATGTCCCTTAAATTTCCCAGGTTTCCAAGGAAGCAGCTCCTCTCCCTCCCTCCCTCCCTCCCTGCCGGCCAGGGAGGAGGGAGGCTCCAACTGTGTTGCTTGGCTGCGTTGCTCACCCAATAAGGAGTCTAAGAACGACTAGGGGGTGGCGCTTGCATGCCTTGTGCCAATCAAATTGGCCACGTTGCCTGGGTACTCACCTTTGCTCAGCGCTTCCCAGCGGTGGTTTTCCTTGCTGCATCCCCTTTGCCGGGTTGCTGCGCTGTGGGAACCACCGCTTGAGGCTTCGTTTGGCTGCTGGCTGGGCTTTCTGCCTTTGGCTCGGAGGGGCTCAGAAGTTGAACATACCTGTGTTCGGAAAATCCCTTATTTTAGCTGCTGATCCCTTATTTTCGAGGCTGCTGGTCCCTTATTTTCAAATCTGTAAGTTGACAGCTATGCTTCAGCTGACTCTTAGCCCCCCTCCTCTCCAGCCTCCACTTCTGCCTCTTTTTCTGGACTGCTCTCTGCCACAGACTCTCCCCGCTCACTAAGCCCTGTCTCTTCTTCAGCTTCCGACACATCCTCCTCCCAGTCTTCTCCCTCTTCTCCCTCTGACCACTCATTGTCATCCCACCACCAATCCCCTGGCTCTGTGCCTTCTTCCCTTGGGGGTTCCCCAGCTGATGCCTTCCATCACTCTTCTGCATTTGGCCAGTCCATGACAGTTGAGGCCTACCAGCTGTTGTCGGACTACAGTTCCCATTACCCCTCTGCATTGGCCACACTGCCTGGGCGGATGGGTCCTGGAGTCCAACAACATCCGGCGGAGCACCAATGAGGCTCCTCCAGGTGTTGGCAAGCTCCCTTTCTCACCAGCCTTTGCCAGCAGAGTCATAACTCTCTACTGCTGACGAGAGTTGCAGTCAAGCAATACCCAGAGGTCCACAGGTTCCCCAGCTTTAGCTAGACTCGGGCTGGGCAATATCTGGTTTTCAACTTGGTGATATATGGCTGGCTAAACATGGTGATATACCCAGGCCCGGATTTAGGTTTGATGAGGCCCTAAGCTACTGAAGGTCATGGGGCCCTTTATATGTCCAGCTGTCCTTTGTCAACAACCAGTTGTCGCTGTTTTTGTTGTGTTCAATATATGCCATATGGTAATTTATGGACCTAATAGGTCCATACATAACCCAAAACACTGTTGCTGTATGTAGGTGTTTTTTTATCTTGTATTTTGGAAATGTACATCCAGGGTTTTTTTTCCTTTAGTTTTTTTTGGGCCCCCCAAGAGAGTGGAGTCCTAAGCTATGGCTCGGTATATCATATACCAATATATTACAATGTCTGAAATAAGGATGGAGGTATTGGCTGGCTTCACAGTTTCCCCTGCATTGTGATTTTGGCATAGCAAACACCCACACCCACCCGCACCCACCCACCATGATTCTCAATATAGCTTTGGACGATACAGTGGTGCCCCGCAAGACGAACGCCTCGCAAGATGGAAAACCCGCTAGACGAAAGGGTTTTCCGTTTTGGAGGCGCTTCGCAAAACGAATTTCCCTATGGGCTTGCTTCGCAAGACGAAAATGTCTTGCGAGTTCCTGCGGGTTTCCCCCCCTTTTTCCCCCCTTTTCCTAAGCCGCTAAGCCGCTTATCAGCTGATCCGCTGATAAGCCGCTTAACACCTGATCGCTAAAAGCCGCTAAACCGCTAATAGCGCTAATCCGCTAAGCTGTCAATGGGCTTGCTTTGCAAGACGAAAAAACCACTATACGAAGAGCCTCACGGAACGGATTAATTTCGTCTTGCGAGGCACCACTGTATATCAACATATCGCACAGCCTTAAGCTAGACCCTCATCTAACCAACTTTCAAAAACAAAATACAGTCATACCTCAGGTTAAAGTCGCTTCAGGTTGGACGTTTTCAGGTTGCGTCCTGCAGCGACCCGGAAGTAACGGAACGGGTTACTTCCGGGTTTCGCTGCTCGCGCATGCGCAGGCGCTCAGAATGACGTCACGCACATGTGCAGACGCGGCAAATCGCGACCTGCGTATGTGCAGACACAGGTTGCATTCTGCTCATGATGCAAACGGGACTCTGGAATGGATCCCATTTGCAGCCAGAGGTACCACTGTACAAAGAGTTGTCCTTCCATAGTCTCCAACTGCCCTGAAAATGCTGGGGCTGTTGTGAAACCCTTAAGCCACTGCAGCTTCTCACTATGCAACGCAAAGTCCCGAATTCTGAAAGCAGGGAAGAGGAGAAGCAGGGAGAGAGGAGACAGTAACCCAGCTTCGCATGGTGGCGCAATGGGACCTGTGGGGAGGGGAGGAGAGGGGTCCAGGTGCCAACCTCTGCTGCCTCCTCAGCTCTGCCAGACGGTACCACTCAACACATCCACTCAACGGTGATGGCGGCAGCAGGAGCGGCCTGGGGGGCCTGCCTCGCGATGGTGCACAGGGGCCTTTTGGAGGTCACATCTGCCAACCATAGAGACTACGCTGCTGGCACTGAAGGGCTGCCTTGTAAACATCTGGCACAGGTGCCTCCTCTGACGCCCAAGGCGGGTTGATGGAAGCCTCACAATTTTACCGCATGTAACCAAGGCGTTTTGCCGGCACTGTATTGTTCCACACTCCTCTTGGTAACAGCTATTGGGGCAGCTCTGCCAACCCCACCCTTTCCCCATATTCCATGGGCAGTGTGCCTATATATGGGGCATGGGGTTGGGGGGCACCCACCCACACCAAAGTAGAACAGAGCACCCCCATTTCCATCTGAGGAATGTTGGAGGTTGTCTCAGGACCGAAAAACGTGTAGCATTGAGTAGATCGCTGCCTTGGATGTACAGAGAAGACAATTGCATAAGGTCTATCTATAGAAAAATGGTCTAACTTAGTGCAAGGCAGATTCCTTTGTTCATTCTTCTGTTCTTCAATCTGTTTGGGTATTTTTACTCTACTCCCGCCTTTTCCTTCCTGCAAAGGCTGAATGGCTCCTACGAGGGTATAAGTCTGGGAATGATGAATGAAGCCTTTGTGGACTTCACCGGTGGAGTTGGGACCATCTTTCTGCTAAAAACACCTAACCCAGAGCTTTTCAAGATCATCCGAGAGTCGCTGAAGAGGCGGTCTATGATGGGAGCGAGCACTATGGTGGGTGCGGGGGGTGGGCACTCATTTAAGGGGGTTGCAGTGCTTAGTGTCATCAGCACACCCACCTCCCCAAATCCATGGCAATATCTTCTCAGCGGCTTCAGTGGCGAAACCAAGCTGTGGGTCAGCTCCCAGGGGCTGAGACCCCCAAGCCTCTATTGAGCCAGACCCAGCACCCGATACTAGCTCTCAGTCTTGACTGATGAAAGTTAAGGTCCAAAAACATCAGGAGTGGGGACTGAAAGTTTTAAATACAGTCCTACCTTCGTTTCCGAACAGCTTAGTTCTTGAACGTTTTGGCTCCCGAACGCCGCAAACCTGGAAGTGAGTGTTCCAGTTTGTGAACTATTTTTGGAAGCCGAACATCCGACGGGGCTTCAGCAGCTTCCGATTGACTGCAGGAGCTTCCTTAGATCCAAGCAGACATAAAATATTGCTCTCTAGTGTCATGTTCCCTCGGTTTCCTTCTAAGTCACATCTCTCCTAACCTCTCCACTCTAAACTCTGGCTATCTGTTGAGGGGGGGCCCCCAGTCCTTTAATCCTTTGTTCTATTAATGGCCTGTTGTCAGGAATGATTGGTGGGTGCTAGTAGAGATAAGAGTCCAGGAATCCAGCCATATTTACAAAGATTTATTGGTTTCTTCAAGCTATTTACAAGAGCTCAAAAAAGTCAGTCTCCATCATGGTGAGTCCGTTTTCCCCAGCATATCCACTTCCTGAGCCCAACCCCCTTCCTTCCTCTGCTGCAAGAGTGGCTGGGCCCCGGAATTGGCTCCCCCCTCTCAGATTCATTGCCTCCTGACAGCCCTTCATCACCTTCCTCGTCCAAGGAAGAGCAGCTGCTAATTAAAGGAACCGGATCTCTGTTCCATTCTCTCCCCCTTCTCTGCCTCCAATTCCCTGACCTGACACCTCTCACCCTGGAGTCTAGCCTTTTAACACTTTTAACACTTGCTGAATCCAGGAGTTCAAAGCATCTAGCACTCAGCCAAACACCCCAAGCCTTCATTAAATTCTAACTCTTACTGGATCCAGGAGTCTGGCTGGCACCCACAAACTCGTAACTCTAGGGAGAGACCTGCTGGATCAGGCCAAAGGGGATCTAGTCCAGCATCCTATTCTCACAGTGACCTACCAGATGCTTGTGGGATACTTTCAAGCAGGACCCAAGTCCCACAACCTTCTCCTCACTTGTGAATCTTACCAACTGGTATTCAGAGACATATTCAAGGCTATGGACAAATGGGGGGGGGGAGAGAGTTAGTCACCCAATTGTTCTGGGTGGTGGTTGTGGGTCTGACTGTGCTGTCCATTCTGATTTTCTTCAGGCTAGTGGTCCTGAGGAGACTGAACTACAAACCCCAGAGAAACTGCTGAAAGGGCATGCCTATTCCATCACCGGATTCCACAAGGTATGTCTTGGGAGATTCCATATCAGCCTCTTCCAGGGGCATTGCAAGGCAGAAGTAGAAGAAGAAGAAGAAGAGGAGGAGGAGGAGGAGGAGTTTGGATTTGATATCCCGCCTTTCACTCCCTTTAAGGAGTCTCAAAGCGGCTCACATTCTCCTTTCCCTTCCTCCCCCACAACAAACACTCTGTGAGGTGAGTGGGGCTGAGAGACTTCAGAGAAGTGTGACTGGCCCAAGGTCACCCAGCAGCTGCAGGTGGAGGAGCGGGGAAGCGAACCCGGTTCCCCAGATTACGAGACTACTGCTCTTAACCACTACACCACACTGGCTCTCAAGGTTGAGATATTTTGTAGCAGTGTGGATCACCTCCCTCCTTTCTCCTTTCTCACTGTTGTTGTTGTTGTTGTTGTTGTTAGAAGAGCTTTTCTTACAGGGCAGCTTTTCATTTCATAGTTGGCCTAAATTTATATCTATATCTATCTATCTATCTATCTATCTATCTATCTATCTATCATCATCTAACTATGTGGGATGCGGGTGGTGCTGTGGGTTAAACCACAGAGCCTAGGACTTGCCAATCAGAAGGTTGGCGGTTCGAATCCCCGTGACGGGGTGAGCTCCCGTTGCTCGGTCCCTGCTCCTGCCAACCTAGCAGTTCGAAAGCACCTCAAAGTGCAAGTAGATAAATAGGTACCGCTCCGCCGGGAAGGTAAACGGTGTTTCCGTGCACTGCTCTGGTTCGCCAGAAGCGGCTTAGTCATGCTGGCCACATGACCCAGAAGCTGTACGCCGGCTCTCTTGGCCAATAGAGCAAGATGAGCGCCGCAACCCCAGAGTTGGCCACAACTGGACCTAATGGTCAGGGGTCCCTTTACCTTTATCTATCTATCTATCTATCTATCTATCTATCTATCTATCTCTATCTATCTATCTATCTATCATCTATCTATCTATCTATCTATCTAAATTGGCATGGGCCAATGGAAAGCCAGTGTGGCAAAGTGGTTAGAGTACCTGACTAGGGTCCGGAAGACCTGAGTTCAAGTCTCTACCCAGCCATGAAGCTTGCTGGGTGACCTTAGGCCAGTCCCTGCCGATCATTTTTAACCTACCTCGCAGGCTCGTTGTGAGGATTATAAAAGGGGAGGAGATGAACGACCTCCACTGCCTTGAGCTTCCAGGAGGAAAAGCAGGATACGAATGCAATAGTAAAATGTGCAAACTGCTTGCAAATTTGTACCCCGTGCCTCAGTTCTTCTGAGCACCTGTCAGTACCCCTGGTCTTTAACTCCTTTTGTGGTCTCTATGTAAAAAATGTCCCTGGTGGCTGTTCTCTGCTATAAAACATAGGGGCCACCTGCTATTTATTTTGCTCATTCTTAGGTCCATGTGGGGGGCCAGAAGGTGAAGCTGCTGCGATTACGGAATCCATGGGGCAGGGTTGAGTGGAACGGAAGCTGGAGCGACACGTGAGTTTGCCCGGAGGCTCTTGGGGGCAGGACGAGAGGCAGAGGGCACAATACCAGGAGAGGCATTCTGAGCAAGCAGTCACATTATACTGCCTTGCAAAATTTTGGGGTGCCTGAGATGATGGATATATGTGGGTCTCTTGATAGCTAGCTGTGTGGTCCCCTTGAGTATCATGTCCACAGCCTCCATTTCCGGGGCAAGTCCCGTAATCATTTCACGTCCCAGAGTGTTTTAATGTTAAAAAGGCTTAAGCAGGTCCACAAATGGGAGTCAGGAACTTAGTGTGACTGGCCCTCTTCCAGCAAAAATTTGGCAATTGTCTTTGCTTTTTCACTTTCAGGTGTCCCTTCAAGACCTTTTCATTCCCTCCCCCAAAATCTTGGTAACGACAGCTTACCCCTCACGAAGTTGCAGTTCCCAGAATCCTCAGCACCTCCCAGGAATCATTGGGGGGGGGGGGAGCCACCATGCTTCGAATGTGTGTTAAATGTGCTTTTAAATTGCACAGCGTTGACGGTGGCCACCTTTGCTAACCAGGAACGTATCTACACTCACGGTTTATAACCTAAAAAAAGGGTTAAAGAATCGTTTTCAAAACGCAGAGTGACAAACACCGCGTTGCTCTTAACGTTCTTAAATCATTATTAAAATCCGACACCAGAGGCCGCTGCAGAGAATCCAGCAGAGTTTGGCCGGGGTGTGTGTGTGTGCGGAACAATAAAATAAGAAAAACATTTTAATTTGAAAGTATGACCTGTGACGTTTTAGAACAATATATATATAATATTGTTTTAGTAACGTTAAACAGGTCAGTGTAGATCCAGCCCAACTTTTTTGCCTATGAAACTCTCCAACGAAGTACGTTTGTGAATGCCCATGTTTTTCTGCCCTAGCTCACCTCTTTGGAGTTATGTGGACCCTGGACTCCGGGAGCAGCTGCATGTGAAACAAGAAGATGGGGAATTTTGGTAAGAAACAGAGCCCCAGATCTTAACTCTTTTTTGCGGGGTGGAGTTCTGCAAGGGAGTGTTTAAAAGGGTTAAAAGCTCACATTGACGTATGCCCAAATTGGCAGGCAAACGCCCTCACCCCTAACCAGTGCTTTCCCCCAAGAAAAATAGGTCCTGAGAGGTGCCAGAACTGCGCTCTGGCTGAAAAAAAGCACCACCCCAATGAACTGACAGCAGCATTTGCGGGACCACCGTAGTCAGAGAACAGTCAGGGTTAACCCTTGCCCCAGTATTTTGTTGTTGTTGTTTAGTCGTGTCCGACTCTTCGTGACCCCGTGGACCAGAGCACGCCAGGCACTTCTGTCTTCCACTGCCTCCCACAGTTTGGTCAAACTCATGCTGGTAGCTTTGAGAACACTGTCCCACCATCTTGTCCTCTGTTGTCCCCTTCTCCTTGTGCCCTCCATCTTTTCCAGCATCAGGGTCTTTCCCAGGGAGTCTTCTCTTCTCATGAGGTGGCCAAAGTCTTGGAGCCTCAGCTTCAGGATCTGTCCTTCCAGTGAGCACTCAGGGCTGATTTCCTTCAGAATGGAGAGGTTTGATCTTCTTGCAGTCCATGGGACTCTCAAGAGTCTCTTCCAGCGCCATAATTCAAAAGCATCCATTCTATTCTGCGATCAGCCTTCTTGATGGTCCAGCTCCCACTTCCATACATCACTACTGGGAAAACCATGGTGTTGCATACTTCCCCCTGTTTTGCTCTCTCTCTCACTCTAGGATGCAACTGTCCGACTTCATACATCATTTCGATATCTTGGAGATCTGCCACTTCCGCACTGATGGGCCAGAAGGGGGGAGTTCCCCCTCTGGCTGGTACGGCGGCGACTGCTTCCAAGGGAGCTGGGTCAAAGGCCACACTGCGGGTGGACACCGGACCTTCAACCCCTGGGGTAATCCTTGGCGTGTGGGAAGGGGAATAGACAGCAGGGCTCACGGAAGCTCAGAGCTGGGAGCAGATTAATTGGGCATGGCGCCGGGTCTGTGGCCTTTCAGAGGTTGATGGACTGCAACTCCTATCATCCGTCCATGACTCGGCTTTGCTGGCTAGGACCGATGAGTGTGGGAGTTGGACAACATGTAGAGGGTCACAGATTTCCCTCGCCCCAGGCAGATGCCACACAGGCAAGGTGGGGGAGACCTATGGCCTTCGGGACATTGCAGAAAATGCAAACAGATAATGAGGGAAGGTGTGCTGGTCCAGGGGGGGAGGTTACCGTGGGGCAAGGTCCAGGACCTGAGTTGAGGGTCGGCAGACAGTCCTCCTCGGGCGAAGCGGGGTCCACAGCGGGAAGCCGGGCAAGGACAGGAACTCTGGGGGAACAGGACTGGGTGCTGGCCGAAACAGCTCATCAACGACGCTGCTCCCGCAACCTGGGACCGGGCTGACTGGCCTTTATCTTCTCTGAGGCCAGGGGCGGTTGCGGCCCCCAGGAGACCCGCCTCTCCTGGCCTTAAGGCGAGCACTCCTCCTGGGAGAAACCAGTTCCCTCTGCCTCTCTGCCCTGAGCCTCTGCAGTTCAGGAGAGGCTGGAGGGTTACTGGGCCCAGGGGGAGACTCAGCTGTAGGCACTGAGTCCTCAACCACCTCTGGAGCCAGAGTGGATTCACCTGGTTCCTGCTCCTGAGGATCCGGCACAGGTGCAGGCGCTTCAGAATCAAGGCCCTGCCCCAGTTCAGCCGGCCCTGGAGGTGGGGACTCCTGTGCAGGCTGGGATTCCTCCGGTTCAGCCTCTGAATTGGATTCCCAGGCCATCACACAAGGAATGTTGTGGGAACATGGCATGCTTGTGTGGACGTGGTGGTGTGCTACTCGTGGTAAGATTAAAAGTGAGTACAGTCATACCTTGGGTTACACCCACTTCAGGTTGTGTTTTTGTGGGTCGAGGACCGCGGAAACCTGGAAGTACCGGAACGGGTTTCGGCGGTCACACATGCGCAGAAGCGCTAAATCGCGCTTTGTGCATGCGCAGAAGCACCGAATCGCTACCCACGTGTGCGCAGATGTGGGTTGCGAACGCTGCAGGTTGCGGACGTGCATCCCTCACGGATCACGTTCGCAACCCAAGCGTCCACTGTAGCTGATTCAATAAATGCATGTTATATTCTGATAAGTGGAAATGTCTTCTGGTTCCTAGCCCAAAATTGCAGTAATATGGAGGGTGAGAGCCAAGATGTGACACGGCAGCTAAAAAAGCCAATGCAATTCTGGGCTGCATCAATAGGAGTATAGCATCTAGATCAAGGGAAGTAATAGTGCCACTGTATTCTGCTCTGGTCAGACCTCACCTGGAGTACTGTGTCCAGTTCTGGGCACCACAGTTCAAGAAGGACACTGACAAACTGGAACGTGTCCAGAGGAGGGCAACCAAAATGGTCCAAGGCCTGGAAACGATGCCTTATGAGGAACGGCTAAGGGAGCTGGGCATGTTTAGCCTGGAGAAGAGGAGGTTAAGGGGTGATATGATAGCCATGTTCAAATATATAAAAGGATGTCACATAGAGGAGGGAGAAAGGTTGTTTTCTGCTGCTCCAGAGAAGCGGACACGGAGCAATGGTTCCAAACTACAAGAAAGAAGATTCCACCTAAACATTAGGAAGAACTTCCTGGCAGTAAGAGCTGTTTGACAGTGGAATTTGCTGCCAAGGAGTGTGGTGGAGTCTCCTTCTTTGGAGGTCTTTAAGCAGAGGCTTGACAACCATATGTCAGGAGTGCTCTGATGGTGTTTCCTGCTTGGCAGGGGGTTGGACTCGATGGCCCTTGTGGTCTCTTCCAACTCTATGATTCTATGATTCTATGATCTCAAGAGGTGTGGATGAGCTCTGAGTGTTTCTTAAAACATATTTGAATTACTACTACTACTACTACTACTACTAGTGCCCCACCCAGCCACTCTGAGCGGCTTCCAATAACTATAAAAGCATCATAAAACATCAAGCAAAATATTCCCTATGCAGGGCTGCCTTCAGATGTCTTCTAAAAGTGGTATAGTTATTTATCTCCTTGACATCCGGTGGGAGGGCGTTCCACAGGGTGAAGCGATAGCACCACCTGCCGGCAGTTAAAAGCGCACACCTGGTGCACTTCAATGCTGTTCATGGAGCCGCAAAGCACTTTCAGCAGGTGATGTCCTGGTGAGGTGTGGAAGAAACTAAGTCGCTGCTGGAGGGCTCTCAAAGTAGCGTAGTAAAGTTTGAGGAGAGGCAATGTCACTGCAAGGAGTTTCCTAGGCCCCAAACATGCCCAAATATCTGAGTTATCTGAGTGGCTTTAGACTCATTTTCCTTGCTGTGCAGACACCTTTTGGATGAACCCCCAGTTCCACCTTTCACTGCTGGAGCCGGACGAGAAGCGAAGGAAAAAACAGGATCAACTCCTTCATCCCTCCTGCTCCCTCCTTGTCTCCTTGACGCAGAAGGACCGTCGCCGGAGCAATAAGGGATTCCTTTGCATAGGCTATGACATCTTTCAGGTGAGCGCATGAGGCCGACTGGATCAAATATTGTGACTGGTGACAAGATTTGCCAGAAGACCCACCTGGGGATGAAGTAAAGCCAGTTGGTAGCTTAGACAGGGGCTGCCCATCCCATTCTGCCGCCTGAGGCGAAATGGGAAGGTGCTGCCTGCCCACCCCTAACCGCTACCAAAGCCTCACTTACCAGGGATGCGTGGCTTCAGCTTCTGCTGATATCGTGCAGAGGCCTCATGTGATCTTCCCCAGATCCCAGGAAGCGAGGCACTCAGCTACTGCAGCTGCTTCTCCTTACTTCTGTGGTGACGTCCCTTGGATTTCACTGCCTGAGACACCTGCCTCATGAATGGGCTGGCCCTGAGCTTGGTGGTAGTCTGCTTCTAGAGCATCTGTTTGCATACAGAAAGTCCCATGTTCAGCCCCTGACTTCTCCAGGCAGGGCTGAGAATGTCCCTGTGTGAAACTCTGGAGAGCTGCTGCCAGCCAGTGTTGACAATACTGGGATAGATGGACTCATGGTCTGACCTGGTACAAGGCAGCTTCCTATGTCCTTCCTCTCCATGTTATCTGCTAATAAGCTCCCTCTTCCACTCCACCGCCCCACCCCACCAGCTGTGGTCTGTCCGCTATGTTAGTAATATCATAGCTTATCAATTGCCTTTTCTGCCGCTCTGTGGATTGACTCTCTCAGGGCAACTTGTGATTTTGGAGTTACAATCCAAAAATGAAATGGTGGGGAGGTAGGGGTGTGTGTGTGTGTGTGTGTGTGTGTGTGTGTGTCTTTTTGAGAAGGATCAGCAGCAACTGATACTAAGTAAAAAAAACCCAATCAAGGTTGCAATCCTATACACACCAGGAGTGGCTAGCTTTTTTTTGGTCAAGACCCCTGTTCATCTCATGCCACCTGTCCAGGGGTCAGTGGTGGGTGTGGCTACCCCACATTCCTGCTGGATCTATACAGATTTAAAAAACGCTATAGAAAAATATGCTATGAAAAGCTCTTAATGGAAAATCCCTTTGGCGACAGATCACTGCTCTACAGCACCACCTGGTGCCACGTGTTTATAATGCAGTTATAACTATATAATTGACAAGTGTAGCTGAGTCCTCTCTCACACACACATACAGGGCAAACATCACACACAACCCGTCACTCTTCAAATGGCTCATCTGATGACCCCAGAGGTAGCAGTTTGCATCCCTACCTGGGCACTGGGCTTGTAGGGCATACAGGGTGTTTAAACCTCTCCAGCCATCCCAATTCCATGTCAGTCTGTTGTTGTCACCACCATTGCCAAAATCAGCGGGAACTTGGAGATGGGGCTGTTGGGGGGAGAGAAAAATGCATTTGATTTCCTGGTTGCAGCTTCATGGCCCTCCTATAAATTTTCCTCCTCTCTTTCTTTTCTTGCAGATGTCCGAAGAGGTAATAATCCAAGTGGTTTGTACTGTCTTGAAGGGGTGTCTCTCTCTCTTTGCATAATTGCTTCACCCAGAAGTTAAGGAACGGGCTAAGACAGGAAAGCTACAACCCATTTGGAAATGATTTTTGAAAGGGAGGTTGACACAGTGCAAGTGCGCCAGCAGGAGTGCTGGGTTGACTCCGTCACCGTGTTTGCACTGTGCTGACCTCTCTACTGCCTGGGTAAGCAACAGTGACCCACCTGCTAGGAAGGGAGCAGCGTGGTTCTGACCCAGACGCAGTGCTTTTTTCGGGGGGGGGGGATGCAGGGGTACGCATACCCCTAAACATTTTGTGAATCTAAGTTTGGCCTCATTGAGGAGCAATATTTCAATATGAGCAGGAAAATGAGAGTACCTCTAAACATTTTTTTAAGAAAAAAAGCACTGTCCAGCCTTATAAGCCACTTCTATTCATGTACCTCCTCAGTGTTATGTGGAACAAAAATGAAGCCAAGCTGCTACAGCAGGCCGGGTGAGGGGTATTCATGAGGGACTGAATAATAATAATAATAATAATAATAATAATAATAATAATAATTATTATTATTATTATTATTATTTATTGAATTTATATACCGCCCTACACCCTGGCATCTCAGGGCTGTTCACAGAATAGAATCAAGATATAAAACTACAAAATACATAATAATAATAAAAATGACAACCCAATAAAGGTAAAGGTAAAGGGACCCCTGACCATTAAGTCCAGTCGTGACCAACTCTGGGGTTGCGACGCTCATCTCGCTTTATTGGCCGAGGAAGCCGGTGTACAGCTTCCGGGTCATGTGGCCAGCAGGACTAAGCTGCTTCTGGCGAACCAGAGCAGCGCACGGAAATGGCGTTTACCTTCCCGCTGGAGCGGTACCTATTTATCTACTTGCACTTTGATGTGCTTTCGAACTGCTAGGTTGGCAGGAGCAGGGACTGAGCAACGGGAGCTCATCCCATCACGGGGATACGAACCGCCGACCTTCTGATTGGCAAGTCCTAGGCTCTGTGGTAACCCCACCCCAAAAAAACACATTTTAAAAGGGCATAGGATGTAAATCAAATCAACCAAAGGCTTGGTTGAAAAGGAGCGTTTTTGCCTGGGGCATAAAGTGTATAATGAAGGCGCCAGGGGAACTTCCCTGGGGAGAGCATCCCACAGACGGGGAGCCACTGCAGAGAAGGCCCCGTTCTCGTGTTGCCACCCTCTGGACCTCTCGAGGAGGAGGCACACGAAGGAGGTCCTCAGAAGATGATCTTGGGGTCCAGGTAGGTTCATTTGAATGGGAGGCTCTGGAGACTTTCCCCCCACAACAGCCTGTTCAGAACAGTGACAGTGTACTCTAGAAATGGCCTGGGAAACTGCTGTTCCTCCCAGGGAGAAAAGCCTTGTTGCCTTTCTTCCTCCAGTACCTACAGCTGAAGAGCACAGCCCAAAGAAAACAGCTGCTCCCCAAACTCAAACAAGTTTGGCCGACTGCCTACGGGTATTTAAGAGACATCACCGAATATATCCGGTTGCCCCCCGGAGATTACCTGATCGTCACCAGCCTTCAAAACCCTCTGGCTGAGGCTGAATTCACCATCCGCGTCTTCACGGAGAAGAAACATCGCTTCCGGTGAGTTCTGATGCCCCAGAGGATCTAAGCCTCAAGGCTTCTGTGCCAGCCTTGTATCTCCTGCCTGTTCCCCCCGTTTTTTAAGAACTTAATTTTTATGTTTAAAAGTCAGCCTCAATCGGTAGCTGTGGGTGGTAGAGTAGACCCATCAGCATTCCTAGACATGACTAACTTAGGGTTCATCCACATTTCTACTTTGCCCCAATCTATTGTTGTAGATTTGGAGGCGTGGGATGATGACCCCTAAACCCTACTAATGAATAAATGGTAGGATTTTGATTATTTTGGATGTGAATGGAGAAATACAAGAATACTCCTAGATGATGTTATGTTGCCTTCTAGGGAAATTGGCGAAGAAGTCAGCGCAGATGATAAAGCACTACAGGTAACAGCTTATTCTCTATGGCAGTGCTTGAGGAAGATCGGGCGCATTTGTTTGTTGGCCTGGGTTCGGCATCCTCAGAATTTCAGCTTTCTTAAAACATGAGGCCGGATTCTAGCTCTCAAACCGCAGACACAGCTGCCTGATAGAATACAGTGGTACCTCAGGTTACATACACTTCAGGTTACAGACACTTCAGGTTACAGACTCTGCTAACCCAGAAATAGTGCTTCAGGTTAAGAACTTTGCTTCAGGATGAGAACAGAAATCGTGCTCTGGTGGTGCGGCGGCAGCAGGAGGCCCCATTAGCTAAAGTGGTGCTTCAGGTTAAGAACAGTTTCAGGTTAAGAACGGACCTCCGGAACGAATTAAGTCCTCAACTTGAGGTACCACTGTATTGCAAACCAGAAAGCAGTTGAGCAGGCGCAAAATGGTTAGGGGCATGAAATTCCAGCGCCTGGTGTTGCCTCAGTATGGTCCTGTGCTTCAGTCGCTGGGCTCCGTTAAAAGCGGCTTTTCCATGCAAACCAGGAAGTGACCTCTCCAGACTGTAGAACAACTCTTCTTTACTTATTTCTGTGACTGTGATCTGCTGTGTGAAGCAAATGCTGTTAGGCCAGGGGCCTAATGTGGCCCATCAGTCAATTTAATCTGACCCCTGGATTAAAATTCAGTCCTAAAAAAAGCTCAACAACTTTGGTTGGCCCTCATGCATGTTCACTTCCTCAAATCTGGCCTTCTTTGAAAAAAGTTTGGGCAGTTGAATGTGCATGTGTACTCTGTCCATTTCCCTCCTTCCCACTCCCTCCACACAGCCCCGGGGGCTGGCAACCCACGCTATGCCACTGCCCATTTGTGCCCTGAGTCAATCAGTTTGGTTCTCCTTCCCCCAGACTTTTAAAAAACTGTGAATGTGTTGTTCTGAAAGCCAGTCACTCAGTACTTTGCACAGCCAACTTATCCTAGAAACAGGGGAAACTCGTTGCTCCCCTGGCTTGATTTGCTTTTAATGTGTGTATATTTGTCCTGAAATTGAGGACTGTGGATCCAACAGCAAGCTTGCCCCTCAAAGAATGTACATCTCTCTCACGACCTTATTGCTTTCCAGATAATGATATCGCCCAGGATTGAACTCGACCAGATGCTTGAGAAAACTTTCCTGGAGTGGGCAGGCCAGGTAATGGAGTGTAAGAACACTGGTCAGCACAGCCCTTACCTGCTTGTGTTGATTTGCAATTGGTTGATTGTTCGGCTTATTTAAATAAATTTAAATATTAATTTTTTTAAAATAAATTTAAATATTGCAAACTACTCACCATCAGTGAAGGGTCCCTTTTTAGAATCACCGAGAAAGCAGAGAGACTACAGCATGGGATGTCAGAGAATTCTAGTGAATGCAGAAATCGAAGCAGAAATCGCTGTTTCACACACATCTGCCCCGTGTTTAGAAGGGAACTCAAACCAGTAAATAAATCAGTATTCGCTGATGTTGTAGATTTCAATCTTCAAATGATACCTAACTGAGCACACACATAGTCTGTTTGCATTGTGTTGTGAATGAGCAGAATAGTGTAATGACGACATAATTTATGTACCATATTTTTCGCTCTATAGGACGCACTTTTTCCCCTCCAAAAATTAAGGGGAAATGTGTGTGCGTCCTATGGAGCGAATGCAGGCTCCTTGGCTTCAGCGATAGCAACGCAAAGCCTCCGAAGCGCAGAGGGAGCAAGGGGGAGATTTTTTTCTTCTTCTTCTTCCCCTCTAAAACAAGGTGCATTCAAGGTGCATTCACCCAAAGCCTCCGGAGCGCAGTGGGAGTTCCTGCTGCGCTCCAGAGGCTTCGGGTTGCCTTCACTGAAGCCTAGAGAGCGAGAGGGGTCAGTGTGCACCGACCCCTCTCGCTCTCCAGGCTTCCAAGGTAGCCGCCTGAAGCCTCCAGAGCGCAGCGGGAACTCCCACTGCTCTCCGGAGGCTTTGGGTGAATGCACCTTGAACGCACCTTGTTTTAGAGGGGGAGAACAAGAAAAAAATCTCCCCCTCTCTGCGCAGCACCCCTTCAGCGAAGCGGCAGGAGAAATGGAAGGGGCTCTGTTTCTCCTGCTGCTTCGCTGAAGGCACGCTGAGCAGAGAGGGGGAGATTTTTTTCTTCTTGTTCTCCCCCTCTAAAACAAGGTGCGTCCTATGGTCGGGTGCGTCCTATACAGCGAAAAATACGGTAATTAATTGCATAAGCTACGTAATTTTGCCACAGCAGAAAGTAGGATGAACAATGTAGTTTTGGGCAGAGAATGAACTGCAGTGGGAAGGAAACAGTGCTGAATGCAACAAATACAGGGCAGTGGCAGAAGGAAACATGGCAGACAACAGCGGGACCCTGGTTGATGTCCTGAGTAGGAGAGAAAGAGCCAGGGGCCCTGGGAATAGAAGTGGAGGAGGAACTGAGGGTGCTTGGCAGGCCCACAATGGCCCCCACAGCCCACCTCAAATAAGGGTTTAGACTGGGGTAGGGGCAGATGATAAATTCAATTTAGTTTGCATTTCATGAAAAACTATATATTTCTCACACACCAGTATGCAAACCAAAACACAGTTACCCTTTGAAACTCTCACAAATTTTGCAACACTGTTCTCCAACCAAACAGTGATTATAAAAATGTATATTTTGGGGAAAGTGCACATAAAATGTATTAATCAGTGAAAATAACGTACAAAATTGCATTGTATTAGGGGGAAAGGTTTGCAAAAATGTGCATGTTAGTCAAAAACTGCATACAGCAATGTGTTGATCAGGATAAATTTACACTGAAATGCTGACAAATTTTCATGAGGATTTAAAGTACGTTTCTGAGCACAATTCAAAGTGTTGGTGCTGACCTTTAAAGCCCTAAACAGCCTTGGTCCAGTATACCTGAAGGAGCGTCTCCACCCCCATCATTCTGCCCAGACACTAAGGGCCTTCTGGCGGTTCCCTCATTGCGAGAAGCCAAGCTACAGGGAACCAGGCAGAGGGCCTTCTCGGTAGTGGCGCCTGCTCTGTGGAACGCCCTCCCACCAGATGTCAAAGAGGAAAATAACTACCAAACTTTTAGAAGACATCAGAAGGCAGCCCTGTTCAGGGAAGCTTTTAATGTTTAATAGGTTATTGTATTTTAGTGTTCTGTTGGGAGCTGCCCAGAGTGGCTGGGGAAATCCAGCCAGATGAGTGGGGTATAAATAATAAATTATCATCAGCATCAGCTGATCATTAAAGGAAACCCCTCAAATTGCTATAGAAATGGGGTGGGGTTTGATTTAAGATTAGAAAAGTGAGAAGCTTAGAGAAGCAAAATTGGCAGATTCCATCATTCCTGATCACTGGCCATCTTAGCTGAAGTTGACAGGAGCTGGAGTTCTCCAATATCTGGAGGGTCAGAGGTTTGCAGCCCTTGCTTTTCACAGAGCATTAGCCCTGAGCCTGACTGGCATGGAGAAGAAGGTGGGGCCCATTACATTATGTGACTTTTCTTGGATTTTTATTTGGCTGATTCAGGACCAGCAAATGGGCGCCGCTGAACTCCGGGGCATTCTGAATCAGATCATGAAGACCACTTGTGAGTATCCAACACGGTTGCCTCCCCCATTGGCTACATTCTTCCACCCCTTTCATCTAGTTCATTCCCATCTTCTCTTTCCTAGAATTTAAAATCTGGAAAGAACTTGAAACTTATTTCCCTCCCTCCCACCTACGCTTCCAGGTGGCTCCGGGTGCTGGCAACCCATGCTACACCACTGTTCCAGACTGTCCACTTTTCTGTGAATGGGATTGAGTTGCATGCAAGCAAATCTGGGTTTTGCAACTGAAGTGGATTTGCCACTCTTGTGCAACTTCCCAAACAAACAAACATTTTCAGCAGTAAGGAAAGTGATGGGAAAGTGGCACTGGAAAAGGTGGTGACATTTCTTGGCCTGCTCAGCCATTTTCTCGGTTCTGCTTTAGCCCTTTGCCTCTCTCCTCTCCGGGAATTACTTTAACCCCCTCCCTTTCCAAATAGTGTTGCCTTAATTGAGTGGCAGTCAGGAGCAAGAGTACAAAGAGGAGGGAAGGAGCATTTAACCCTTTCTTAGCAGTGCAAATCGTCCCCACTCCCAGAATCCCACTGGGGAAAGGAGGACAGTCCACTTGGCTGCAGGGGCTCCAAAGTCAGGAAGCAGAGTTGCTATTCCACTATCGCCTTAAATCAGATTGGTAGTAATTGGGTGCTACTAAATTGTCCCCGGGGGGACGCGGGTGGTGCTGTGGGTTAAACCACAGAGCCTGGGACTTGCCGATCAGAAGGTCGGCGGTTCAAATCCCTGCAACGGGGTAAGCTCCCGTTGCTCGGTCCCTGCTCCTTCCAACCCAGCAGTTCGAAAGCACGTCAAAGTGCAAGTGGATAAACAGGCACCGCTCCGGTGGGAAGGCAAAGGGCGTTTCCGTGCGCTGCTCTGGTTCGCCAGAAGTGGCTTAGTCATGCTGGCCACATGACCCAGAAGCTGTACGCCGACTCCCTCGGCCAGTAAAGCGAGATGAGCACCGCAAACCCAGAGTCGGCCACGACTGGACCTAATGGTCAGGGGTCCCTTTACTGTGTACCTTTACTAAATTGTTCCTATCTGGGAGCACCTAATGTTGCGAATCCATTCCTCTGCCCTTGTTCCTGCATCAACACTGAGGTCCAGCTCCAAGGGTTTTCTGGCAGTTCCCTCACTGCGAGAAGTGAAGCTACAGGGAACAAGGCAGAGGGCCTTCTCGGTGGTGGTGCCCGCCCTGTGGAACGCCCTCCTATCAGATGTCAAGGAGATAAACAACCAACAGACTTTTAGAAGACACCTGAAGGCAGCCCTGTTGTTAATGTTTGATATTTTATCGTGTTTTTAACATTCTGTTGGGAGCTCTCCAGAGTGGCTGGGGAAACCGAGCCAGATGGGCGGGGTATAAATTATCATCATCATCAACTGTAGTAATTATGTGTCCATCCTCTCACCACTTTCTTTTCCAGGGTATCCACTGAAAACTGATGGCTTTTCCATGGAGCAGTGTGAAAAAATCACCCAGAATTTCAGTGTATCCTTCTCTAGGGAAGTAGATGGGGCCAGGTATCAAGAGGGAAGGGAGTCTGGATCCAACCCCTAGCACAAGAAAATAGTGGTCCATTGAATGAAAGAGAACCCCAAATTCCCATTCTCTCTTCCATGTAGGGATGGCACGAGCATCCCAAATGGGGAGGATATGTGGGTCAGGCTACATTCCAGCCGTGCAAAAGCCGGAGGTCTCTATGCTCTGCCTAAAACATGCACTAGCTGCATCCAAAGCAACATGGTTTCTCATGCATGGTCAGCGGGGTATGGTGCAGGGAAAATCTTGAGGGCTGGAGGTCTCCCACCCCTGCAATATCCCATTTGCTTTTTCTTAACTCTGCAACAGGGCAGCAAGACAGGCAAGGTGACATTGAGCGAGGTTAAGCAGTTCTGGACTAAGATAACGGAATGGGAGGTGAGGGTAGGGACCAGAGCAGCTGGACAAAAGCCCACCTCTGAAGAGGTTCCGCTATACCTGGGCCACCTCTGTCAGGGTTGACGGGTTCTGGTGTCAACGCAGGCAGAAGATGTTGATCTGTTGAGCGGACAATCAGGAATCGGTCTTCTTGTATTTTTATCAGTCCTGGCCAATCTAAACTGCCCCTGGGAAGAGGGATCAACTGTTAAACCACTCTGGGAATTGTAGCTCTGGGAGGGGAAGAAGTGGGATCTCTTAACCGTTCCCAGCACCCTTATTAAACTACAGTTCCCGGGATACTTTGGGAGGAGCTATGGCTGTTTATGGGATGCGGGTGGCTCTGTGGTCTAAACCACTGAGCCTCGGGCTTGCCGATCAGAAGGTTGGCAGTTTGAATCCCTGCAACGGGGGGAGCTCCCGTTGCTCAGTCCCAGCTCCTGCCAACCTAGCAGTTCAAAAGCACAAAGTGCAAGTACAGTGGTACCTCGGGTTACATACGCTTCAGGTTACAGACCCCATTAGCTAAAGTGGTGCTTCAGGTTAAGAACGGACCTCCAGAACAAATTATGTTCTTAACCCGAGGTACCACTGTAGATAAATAGGTACTGCTCTGGCAGGAAGGTAAACAACGTTTCCGTGTGCTGCTCTGTTTTGCCAGAAGCGGCTTAGTCATGCTGGCCACATGACCTGGAAGCTGTACGCCGGCTCCCTCGGCCAATAAAGCGAGATGAGTGCCGCAACCCCAGAGTCGTCCGCGACTGAACCTAACGGTCAGGGGTCCCTTTACCTTTATGGCTGTTTATAGTGATGTGGTACTGCTTTCAATGTATAGTACAGAGGGGGCCTGACTCTCTTGAGCTCAGTATTTGATAGCAAGATGCTATAAAGTGCCGAGGGCTTTCTGGTGGTTCCCTCACTGCGAGAAGTGAGGTTACAGGGAACCAGGCAGAGGGCCTTCTCGGTAGTGGCACCCGCCCTGTGGAATGCCCTCCCATCAGATGTCAAAGAGATAAACAACTACCTGACATTTAGAAGACATCTGAAGGCAGACTTGTTTAGGGAAGTTTTTATTGTGTGACATTTTAATGTATTTTTAATCTTTGTTGGAAGTCGCCCAAAGTGGGTGGGGAAACCCAGCCAGATGGGCAGGGTACAAATAATAAATTACTATTATTACCTCTCCCGATTCCACTCCACAGAGTATATTCATTGGTTATGACATGGACAGGTCTGGCACCATGAACACCCATGAAATGCAGCTGGCACTGGACACTGCAGGTGAAAAGGAGTAGGAAATAATGCACAGGGGATATTGTTCTTTATTGTGAAGCTGGATTTGTGAAAATCCTCTTTGTGGAATCCACAGGGATCCTTTAAAAGTCATTTGGTGTTAAAAAAGGATCTCCACTTCAAGGCAATTCCAAATCTCTCCCTCCCCTCACCCACCCCCTATGGAGCTTGTTGGATCCACTCACCCACACTTCTAAATCCCTAACTAGAATGGAACTTCGTGGTTCAAAAGTGCAAAATTCAGATGGGCTGCAAGGAATGGACAGAGTGAGATTCTGTTTATGATCCTCCTGTGAAGTATAATCTGGATGGGAGTAACCTTACAAAAAGGGACGCGGGTGGCGCTGTGAATTAAACCATAGAGCCTAGGACTTGCTGATCAGAAGGTCGGCGGTTCGAATCCCCGTGACGGGGTGAGCTCCCGTTGCTCGGTCCCTGCTCCTGCAGTTCAAAAGCACGTCAAAGTGCAAGTAGATAAATAGGTACCGCTCTGGCGGGAAGGTAACAGTGTTTCTGTGTGCTCCTCTGGTTCGCCAGAAGTGGCTTAGTCCTGCTGGCCACATGACCCGGAAGCTGTACGCCGACTCCCTCGGCCTATAGAGCGAGATGAGCGCCGCAACCCCAGAGTTGGCCACGACAGGACCTAATGGTCAGGGGTCCCTTTACCTTTAACCTTACAAAACAAGGGTTACATGCAGTTTGAGATTCCGTGCCCTTACAGAATGGTGGCATTTGCTTGCAAATTCAATTTCCAGAGAACCTTTGCTGTCATTCACAAACAAACCATGGGTTTCTAGTCCCCATGGCTGCAGAAACAGATGACTTGCTTGTGGGCAATTCCTGCAGGATTTCAAGAGGCATGGGGTAGCTGAGTAAGATTTTGAGGGGGTAGCCCAGAGGTGGGCTCTCCAGATGTTGCTGGACTGCAACTCCCACCATCCCTGCTAGATGGAGCTGATGGGAGTTGTTATTGGAAGCCAACAATATCTGGAGACTTCCTATTGGAAGTGTAATAAATGACACAAAGCCAAATGCTAATTTGCTTACTTTCCATATTCCCCCCCCCCCATTCGTGGAATTTTGCTCAGGGTTCCACTTAAACACAAAGACAAGAGAGGCCCTCGCGAGAAGATATGGCAACTCCTGGCTTCAGATAGACTTCGACAACTTTGTGTCTCTCATGGTGCACCTGGAAAGCGTTTTCCGTAAGAGACAACTTCCTCATTTTATTATTGTTATTCTTCAGTCATGCTTGCATCATTCCCTTCCTCCAAGAAGCTAAGGGGGATAAGTGCTTTGCTGAAACTGAAATTAATGCAGAGAAGTTTCTGGTTCAGCAACTATTCAAAATGTGTTTTTGATGTATAATTGTCTATTCAGGTTGGGACACATCCATCTGAGTAAAAAGGCAGTTTAAAAATGTAACAACAATAACTTCAAACATATGATGAAGTGAGCTGTAGTCCGTAAAAGCTTATGCCATACTGAAAGTGCTAGTCTTTAAGGGGACACAATACTTTTTAATGTTTTTTTATTACAATAGACTAGCATGGATACCCCTCTGGAAAATATTTAATATGCATTTTGTGATACACTGCTGATATTGAAATACAAACTTTTAAGCAGTGTTGATTAATGCAGAAATGGCAAACAATGCACTTGTGTATGAACGCATGTGAAACTGAGACGGCTTGGAAACTGAGAAATACATCCACACATCTCTAATCTTGGCATGACTATGTTTTTGTTTCTTTTCACCAGGGCAATGCAAAAGCTGGGATGCTGATGACAAGGGACAGATTTGCATGACAGAGCAAAAGGTGAGGAAAAGGCAGTTGTCTTTAGACTGTCTCATGTTCACCCTCCAAACTTGCTCCCCTCCCCAGCAGATTACTAAACTCCACTACGGTTTTTTGGGGTGGGGGATGGGAGGGCGGTTGTGTGAGTGCCTTTTTCCGCACTGGGAAGGTGGTGAATTTGAGATCATCGCCATCAATTCCTGTAGTAGCAAACTCAAGTGTCGATAGAAATGCAGCCACAACAGGGCGAGGGAGGCACCAGCATGTTCAGAAGGGAGAAGGTGCCAACAACAACAACAACGATTTATTATTTATACCCCACCCATCTGACTGGGCTTCCCCAGCCACTCTGGGGGGCTTCCAAGAAAATATTAAAATACAGTAGTCCGTCAAACATTAAAAGCTTCCCTAAACAGGGCTGCCTTCAGATGTCTTCTAAAAGTCTGGTAGTTGTTGTTCTCTTTGACATCTGGTGGGAGGATGTTCCACAGGGCGGGTGCCACTACCTAGAAGGCCCTCTGCCTGGTTCCCTGTAACTTGGCTTCTCGCAATGAGGGAACCGCCAGAAGGCCCTCAGCACTGGACCTCAGTGTCCGGGTAGAACAATGGGGGTGGAGACGCACCTTCAGGTATACCGGACCGAGGCCTTTTAGGGCTTTAAAGGTCAGCACCAACACTTTGAATTGTGCTCAGAAATTTACTGGGAGCCAATGTAGGTCTTTCAAGACCGGTGTTATGTGGTCACAGCGGCTGCTCCCAGTCACCAGTCTAGCTGCCACATTCTGGATTAGTTGTAGTTTCTGGGTCACCTTCAAAGGTAGCCCCACGTAGAGCGCATGGCAGTAGTCCAAGCGGGAGATAACCAGAGCATGCACCACTCTGGCCAGACATTCCGTGGGCAGGGAGGGTCTCATCCTGTGTATCAGATGGAGCTGGTAAACAGCTGTCCTGAACACAGAATTCACCTGCACCTCCATGGACAGCTACGAGTCCAAAATGACTCCCAGGCTGCGCACCTGGTCCTTCAGGGGAACAGTTACCCCATTCAGGACCAGGGAGCCCTTCACACCTGCCCGCCTCCTCTCCCCCCAAAACAGTACTTCTGTCTTGTCAGGATTCAACCTCAATCTGTCAGCTGCCATCCATCCTCCAACCGCCTCCAGACACTCACACAGGACCTTCACCGCCTTCACTGGTTCAGATTTGAAAGAGAGGTAGAGCTGGGTATCATGCGCATACTGATGAACACCCAGCCCAAACCCCCTGATGATCTCTCCCAGCGGCTGCATGTAGAAGTTGAAAAACATGGGGGAGAGGACAGAACCCCGAGGCACCCCACAGGTGAGGGTCCAGGGGTCTGAACACTAACTCCCCCACCTTCTGAACATGGCCCAGGAGGAAGGAGCGGAACCAGTGTATAACAGTGCCCCCAGCTCCCAGCCCCTCTAGAGTTGCAGAAGAAGAAAACAAAGTCTAATCGAGCTAATGTGGTGTAGGGGTTCAAGGGCTGAAAACAGAGGGTAGAAAATGATGGTGAACTGCTCAAGCCAATAATAGGTTGCAGTATTTTGAAGTGGAGGATTATGGTTAAGGGAAGCATCTCCTGTCACTAAACCCTCCAGTCCACTATGTTAGGAGTTTTTAAGGCAGGATTTGGCTCACCAGCCGCTCTGCAGATGTTGCTGAACTCTAACTCCCATCATAGCCACTGGTCAGGGGTGATGAGATTTTGTCAGGGACTGTGCTGAGGAGGGCTACTCTGAGGAGGAATGGTGGGATTCTGAATCTTCCCAGGAGCAGGAGGACAGTATAGATTTGGAACGGTGGTTTGCAGAGGGACGTAGTTCAGAAGGCAGAAGCTGGGAATAACTGGGTGGTGAACAGCTAGGAGAAGAAGAACTGGGGAAGAGAGAGTTAACAGACTTAATATCACTGGAAAGCATCCATCCGATCAGCTGAAGGTCAAGGAGAGCAGATAAGGTGTCAGAGCAGAAAGCACAGTGGTTGTGAGATCAGGTTGCAAGACATGGAAATGACGTGGGTGACTAGGGGTGGACCTAGTGGGTGGAGCCCTTAATTGGGAGCACCTCCATTCCGAGGAATGGATTCTTTGTTCTCTCGCTGTGATCATTAAAAACTATAAATGGTAAGAGACTCCTTTCGCTTTGTTCTGCTTATATATACTGCCAAAGGAGGGGAAGAGAGCTGAGTCCATGGAGCCTGACGGATTTGTAGTCCAAAAGCATCTGTGAGGCTACAGGTTCCCTATCCCTGCCATAGAGTATCATGGCCAATGACAGCTCAAAATGAGTACAGGCTGTGTAGGAATAAATGTTTTCCTCTCTCTTATCTATGAATATAATCTCTCCCAAGCAGGTCAAGTAACAACAAGAGCCCAGAGCAACGTGGAGTGAGACAGTAGTGTTCACATGAGCTTTTGATGCAGCTCACAATGCTACCCACTTTTTAAATCAGCCCTGTGGTTTGTCCAAGCCCTCTGTCCTCCTTATAACACCTGCAACTGTCTACTATATTGTAGCCCAAAGCAAGTGGGGAATTAAAGCTCACCTGATTTCATTTCTGCATTTCAGTGGATGGATCTTGTCATGTCCACCTGATTCAGCCATCTCCCACTCTCCATCCGTGGATGATCGCAATTCATTATCCCCAGAGGCACCCAAAGAAACTTCAACATTCACTGAACGTTTCAAGTTCCGCAATCAGAATAAATCAAGCACTGCTGTGAAATACTTAGCAATTTTAATTCTATAATGGATGTAATTAAAATGAAACTTTCGGTCTCCACCTTGTTTATAGCTGAAAAGAATACCATTTTAATTTGCATATAAGTATTAAATGAGCATGAGACGGTTAATCCCTGGGTTGTGGGTTCAAGCCCCATGTTGTGCTAAAGATTACTGTATTGCAGGGGGTTGGACTAGATGACCCTCGGGGTCCCTTCCAACTCTACAATTCTATGAAATGTACATTCTTATAACAACACAGTAAGGTACAAAATTATTTTATATTACCATATTTTGGTTTTGATTTGTGATGAAGATCAGAGATTTGCCTGTTTTATTGTAACATGTTTACTGATGCTCACTGCTGGAATAACTTTATATAAGCTGCTTTTTCTGATCTACCTGGAAAGCTGTATATAACTTTAAGTTTAAAATTTAAAGTAGTTTAAAGTTTTAAAAGTTTAAAGTTAAGTTTAACTTTCAGTTAAGTGGAAATTAGGAACATTTTTCTGCTCACTATATATATATCTGAAGTGTATCTGAAGAAGTGTGCATGCACACGAAAGCTCATACCAAGAACTAACTTAGTTGGTCTTTAAGGTACTACTGGAAGGAATTTTTAAATTTTGTATATATATATATATATATATATATATATATATATATATATATATATATCCACGTCAGTCAAAGGAAGTCCAAAAATATGCAGGAAACTCCACAGAGTTAGCAACATTTGCTTGGCAAGGGTTAGAGCAGGCTTCCTCAAACTCTGCCCTCCAGATGTTTTTGCCCCACAACTCCCATGATCCCCAGCTAGCAGGACCAGTGGTCAGAGATGATGGGAATTGTAGTCTCAAAACATCTGAAGGGCAGAGTTTGATGAAGCCTGGGTTAGAGTAACATCAAGTTGTCTCAGCAGATACAATTCAGCTACTGTCAGGTTGAAACACTGACTCCAAAAGTCAACACCTAATGTGTAAAGCTTTAATGAGGTAAATGGTTTTTTCACTGACGAACTATAAATTCAAAATGTCTCTACTAATATACCAGGCAATTACAGGTCTACACAGTAAAATCTACTTAATAAACGTTGCGTAAGCCAAATGTAAAGGGACGCAGGTGGCGCTGTGGGTTAAAGCCTCAGCGCCTAGGACTTGCCGATCGAAAGGTCGGCGGTTCGAATCCCTGCGGCGGGGTGCGCTCCCGCTGCTCGGTCCCAGCGCCTGCCAACCTAGCAGTTCGAAAGCACCTCCGGGTGCAAGTAGATAAATAGGGACCGCTTACCAGCGGGAAGGTAAACGGCGTTTCCGTGTGCGGCTCTGGCTCGCCAGAGCAGCGATGTCACGCTGGCCACGTGACCCGGAAGTGTCTCCGGACAGCGCTGGCCCCTGGCCTCTTAAGTGAGATGGGCGCACAACCCCAGAGTCTGTCAAGACTGGCCCGTACGGGCAGGGGTACCTTTACCTTTACCTTTAAGCCAAATGTAACTTACTGGTATCCCCTCCATATTTTTTTTTAAGCCTTTGAGAGATTTCTTGAGTATAGTATTGTGACTAATACAGCTGACTCACAAACTTTTCTTTCAAAATCTTCTTGCCTGTGAATACTCATCATCCCTGGCAACGGGCAGCTGGAGGCGAGTATTGGGTCTGATGCAAGTCTCACTCTCAATTAAAGGAAGACAGCAGTAAGACCCAACAGCCCTGGTCACAATACTCAGTGGTAACTGAGCACCCTAACATCCCTTGATTCCTCACCATCTTCTGCAGCCACACACAGAGTTCCTTGGTAGACAAGATAGTGTTTCTTCACACATAGTTAAATCATGGCGTTCAAGGCTAGAAGAGGCACTGGTGGCCCCACACTTGAATGGTCTTAAAAGGGCTAGATGAATTTTTTTTTTTGGGGGGGGGGGAATACGACTATCTACAGCTATTAGCCAAGGATTGATGGAGACACTAGGCCTCTGAATCCTGTTTCTGGGAATCACAAGCAAGAAAAGAACTATGCCATTCAGGTCTTGCTTGTGGGCTTCCCTTATAAGCATGTGGTTGGCCACTGTGAGAATAGGATACTGTACGACATGGGCTTTGGGACTGATTCAGCAGGCTTTTATGTTCTTAGTTTGCTGTAGGAGAGTTGTGTGAAGGTAGAACGTTTGCCTCCACTGTAGAAAACCAGGAATGAAGTCATGTGAAAGATATATTGTTGTTTGGTCGTTTAGTCGTGTCCAACTCTTCGTGACCCCATGGACCAGAGCAAGCCAGGCACCCCTGTCCTCCACCACCTCCCGCAGCTTGGTCAAACTCATGCTGGTAGCCTCAAGAACACAGTGCAACCATCTTGTCCTCTGTCGTTCCCTTCTCCTTGTGCCCTCCATCTTTCCCAACATCAGGGTCTTTTCCAGGGAGTCTTCTCATGAGGTGGCCAAAGTATTGGAGCCTCAGCTTCAGGATCTGTCCTTCCCGTGAGCACTCGGGTTCAGAAGGAATAGGTTTGATCTTCTTGCAGTCCATGGGACTCTCAAGAGTCTCCTCCAGCACCAGAATTTAAAAGCATCCATTCTTTGGCAATCAGCCTTCTTGATGGTCCAGCTCTCACTTCCATTCATCACTACTGGGAAAACCATAGCTTTAACGATACGGACCTTTGTTGGCAAGGTGATGTCTCTGCTTTTTAAGATGCTGTCTAGATATAGGTTGGGTTAAAGGGAGCTGCCATGTTGTGCTGGTTGGCATGTATCCCTACTGATCTGCCTTACTTCTTTCTAGCCTGGCTGGCTGACCAAGACAGAGAAGGCCTCATCCTGCAGGCACCCAGAATAGAAACTGATGCCCATGTTTTAAAACAATTCCCAAGCTGCTTTAGGGCTGGTGGATGAGGAAGGAAGTGGCCTCAGATCACCCTGGTGGCAGCTGAACTCTTGCCCTGGATGTGGGTGGCTCAAATCAGCAGCAGCTGGGGAGGCTGGTGGCAGCAGAAGCTGTGCAACTGCAAAATTAACTAATAGCATCCAATGCAGGCTGTCGGCTGCCTTGATGGGTCCAGTCATGTAGCCTAAGTCCTCACGGCCGCAGGTGCAGATGAGTTTGTGAGCAATTCCTGCTGGATTTCAATAAGCGGTAGCAGATTTTGAGTAATCAGTAATCATGCACCAACACTTTGCACTCTTAACTGCTGTTTCCCCTGAGCTTAGTAGTGTCAGGGAAGGCAGGAGTCTGAGGGGTGGGCAGAGGGGAAGGGGCAGCAGGAGGATCCCTGGGTCATCTTACTTTTGTATAACCTACAAAGCTGTTTGGAATGAGTCAAGACAATGGATTCATCCAGCTCAGAAAATTTACACAGGCCACAGCTCTCTAGGTTTCAGGCAGAGATGTCTCCCAGTGAGACCCATTAAATGAATAAGGTGGTCATTGAACTCAAGTGCCCCCCTCCCACACAGAAAAGCACTTCTGGGGGCGGGAAAGGATGGCACTTTTAATACCAGGCTCTCGCTTAAATCACTATGGTCCTCATTATGGAGAATTTCAAACAGAACCAAGAAGTCTGAGATCCTTTTATGTTCCTCTAATCCATTCCTCTCATCTTGGCGCCTGTAGTTTTCCTGCTGCTGTAATAATGACCACATATCAGAACTTTCCTTTCTAGCAAGAGATGGCTTTTCCATGAAGTACTGCAAGAAAATCATCCAGCTCATTCTGCAGAGCAAAAAAATTACGGGCTCAGTTGCAATGAGGGAGAGGGAATATATGAAATCCCTTCCCTTTTCCTCTCCCAGGTTAATTGGGAGTTTCAAAAGTTGATATTCATTGGGCAAGGAGCCCAATAGCAGGTGAATCCAGAGCCAACGACAGGCCAAGCTAGATTAGTTTTCTCCCAATGCTCCTCCATAAGGGGAACATTGAGCCTGAGGAGGAGGGAAGGTGGCAGGTAGTGCCATCCTTGGACTGGTTGTAAGAAACATGGCAGGCAGGTGTGGGCTGGCTGGTAGCCGGAGGAAGATGGTGAGGAATTCCTCACACCCTATACTGGACCATCCTCCAATGTCTATATTAATCGTGCAGCAACCTCATCCCCTACCAGTGTGGTGTAGTGGTTAAGAGCGGTGGACTCGTAATCTGGTGAACCGGGTTCGCGTCTCCGCTCCTCCACATGCAGCTGCTGGGTGACCTTGGGCCAGTCACACTTCTTTGAAGTCTCTCAGCCCCACTCACCTCACAGAGTGTTTGTTGTGGGGGAGGAAGGGAAAGGAGAATGTTAGCCGCTTTGAGACTCCTGAAGGGGAGTGAAAGGTGGGATATCAAATCCAAACTCCTCTTCTTCTTCTACTACTACAAGAGCAAGTGATAGTTTGGGAAGTGCTTCTACAAAAGGATCTTTCCATGTGTATCAGCGACTAGAGGTCTGAGGGCCATATGCAGTCTATCTGCTGGCCCTTCAGTTGCCAATCCAGAGGCAAGAGGGTGGAGGGGCAGACGGCAGCAGTACTGGGACTGGCTGGCCACCATGTTGCCAGACTGGGTGTGGCTGGCCCTGCATACCCATCACATTGGCCCTCCTGGCAAACCAGCTGCTAACCAGGACACTGAAGGCATAACTCTATCTTGCCCCTGCCTCTAGTAGAACCCCAAGTCTACTTCTGAAACTCCCAATTAACTTGGGAGAGGAAAAGGGAAGGGATTTCATTCATAGCTATAAATGGAACAGGAAGGAAGTCGCAACCCTTTCGCTTTCAGTGGTTTACAACCAACATGCCGTTTCCCCCCCCCCCCTCAACCAGCTGCAGATGGAAGAGGCAGGCTGACACTGTATGAATTTATGCAGTTTTGGGCTACATTAAAGGAATGGGAGGCGAGTGAAGCCCAAAAATCGGTGGGACAAAAAGCCAGGCATAAAAGTGCCACCCTGCCACCAGTGTTAGGACCAGGTATTGTTCAGGGGTGGATAAAACCACGTGTTGTGGTTGTTGTGGTTTTAACCAAGGGAACCTAAGCTTGCCAAAAGGGAAGTTACTGCCCTCTCAACTGGCCAAAGTCAGATTCCTTCTATTTATACTGGCTCTTGCTGACCTTCAGTCTTTGGGTTGCCCACCAGTCACAAGGGCCAACGTCATACCTGTCCTCATGTGGGATTGGAAGTGTAAGCCCACAGGTGACACTGGACCCCCTGTCCAATTAGGATTGTCTCACCTGATGTTACTAGACTTGGTAATACACCTTTGGATCAGAAGAGCTATTCTCCTGGGGCCACTGCAGCACCAGCAGCAGGCTGGCTGGGGAATGGACTTTTTAAGAGACTGCTTTCCCCAGTGCCTCCACAACAGGCTCCAACACCAAGAATTCCTAGAGCTAGGAACCACTGATATCACATCTGCCCCTCGAGGCCTACAAGACCCAAAGAAGTTCTCAGATAAAAGTGAAGTGGAAACTTTGGAATGGAGCCGTTTCAGCTATTGCTCTATTTTATTACATTGCAAAATGATTTGAGAACAAATAGATAGGGTTGTCCATTAGATGATGCCTCGGCCCATAGAGTCTCTTCTCCTTTAGTAGTCTGGTGCAAGCAGTAGGAGCAGAAGAAAAGAGTGCAATTATATTCTAGTAAAATAAAAATAATTTATTAAAACACATCTGCTCCTCAAAAGGGCAACTCCACTTGCAGAAATTTGGCAGGTGAAAGTGTCCCATCTTCATTCTGCTCTGTAAAAGAGGCCACTGCAAGTATTATTGCCTCCATCGAGCCAAGCAGTCCAGGCACTGGGCAAGGGCATCAGTAGTTGAGAAGGACCCTCCGTGGCCCAACCCAACTGTGCCACCCCTTGCCACTCTCCTTGCTGGGCCTCTGAACAGCATTTTAGTGGTTGGCACTGCTGCTTTTGAACTGGAAACAAAATGTACCCAAATGTAACACCTGGCCTTTGACAGATCTAGTGGAGAGATATTGCATATCTCAGGGGCCCGGCAATGAGGGAAGCAAGAAGTGTTAGTGTTGTTGTGTCAGAAGGAGAGAAAAAACCAGGAGCGCAGATTTGAGATTTGAATGAGGGATTTCGCCGCTCACAACTCTAAGCCAATATACAGTACAGCACTGGCTTCTGTGTGCATATCAGGTCCCAAGATACTAACCTCTCTTATTTCCACTCCACAGCGTATATAAGTATGGCAAGCACAGGAATGGCCCTATGAACATCCATGAATTACAGCTGGCCTTGGGAAAGGCAGGTTAAAAGGAGCAACAAGAGCACAAAACTGTTCCTTATTAAGAAACTGGATCTTTAGGAAGCCTTTTTGTAGAATTCACTCCCTGAAAACTTTTGATATTAGGAAAGGGTTATGCTTCCTGGCAAAGGCACCAGCTTGCACCCAAAATTGAGGGGGCCTGGCACACGTCATGTGTGTGATGTCATGCACGCGTCACACACATGGTGTCACATCAGGAAGAGGCAGAGCGTGGAGCCCAGTGCAGCATGGCTTCAATGGCCAATTGGCCAGATTGGCAGGAAATTCCAAAATCCTATGACCAAAACAGCTTTCACACATGGGCTGCGGGTTATGGATTGAAACTTGATGGTTACACCCACCAGATAGAAGTGCCCCCAAAATGAGGGCTATATGTCCTTCAAACTCCTGCAAAAATACAGAATGAAGAATTTGGTGGAAGAACTCAGCTCCCCGAGAACATTTGCTGCTACTTAAAATAATAATAACAATAATAATAATGTTTGCTGGGTGTTCAAAAGAAAGGGGGTGTTTTGCCCCCCCTGACTACCTGAAGCAGAATGAACTATGCTAATAAACAAAAATATTTGCTTGCTTTGCAGAATTTATACAGATCTGAGCAAGTCAGCTTTGCTCAGCTCCAAAATGTGATTTTTTTTAAAAAAGCACTGCTGATATTGCTGTATTTCTTTTTACTCAGGATTCTACTTAAAACAAGCAAACAATTGAGGCCCTTGTGGGAAAATGCAGAGAAGTCTGGCATTAGCTGGGCTTCAAATGCTTTGTGTCCTCCATGACCGACCTGGGAAACGCTTTCTGTAAGAGACCATAAGTTCTATCATGTTATTATTATCATTGCCATTGCTCATGAGTGTATCCATCACTTCTTCCATGGAGCCATTGGACCTTACCCAGTGTCCTGCAGCGGGAGACCTATTACTGTGCACACATTTGAACCAAAGTCTCCTTGATCCACCCCCCACAGTGCTGTCTGCTGCATCACACTGACTAATCAATATAGGGACCTGAGAATATAATGGGCTTGTAAAATTGAGCGGCTTTTCAGGATGACAAACTTTTGTGCTCTTTTCAAACTGAGAAACTTCAGAATGCCGCTGGTGATGGACACATCTACATGCCTGAGGAGGAGGTGAGGAAAAGCAGGTTCATACCCTCCAACATTTCTCCCATGAAAATAGAGATATCCTATTCCATCATCATCAACATCATCAGGTTCCCTAGCCACTCTGGGCAGCTTCCAACATATATAAAAACATATATATAATATATATATATATATATATATATATATATATATATATATATATACACACACACACACACACACACACACACATAATAAAACATTATTTTTTAAAAAACTTCCCTATATAGAGCTGCCTTCAGATGTCTTCTAAAGGTTGTAGAGTTACTTATCTCTTTAGCTTGGGGGGGGGGTCGCATAACTCCATACCCTCCAATATTTCTCTGATGAAAATAGGGACATCCTAAGGAAAAGCAGAACACTCTGGGATCCAATCAGAAACTGGGATGGATTTTGTAAATCTGGGGCTATCCCTGGAAAATAGGGACGCTTGGGAGGTTCTACAGATTAATGCCATGTCCCCAGAGTAAAAATAGTTTGCCTTTTTCCTCCATCCTTCCTCCATGCCCCTGCTCTGTTGTGACCTTTGTAACTATCTGCTGTGTGAAACTAAAAGTGCAATTCAAATGTGAAATAAAAGCTCACCTGGCTATTGTTCTGCCTTTCAGTGGATGGAACTCAACAACTCCCGTTAATTCAGAAGAATGGACTTAGTTGTCTCCTAATCAGTGGGGTGATTGTGCTTCATTATAAACAGGGCTATCAATAGTTATTTCCATGTTAATTAAGCCTCTCAGTTTGAATTCTGCAATCAAAATAAATACAGCACCTCAGAAAAACAGCTGCCGGTTGTTACTCTGTCAAGCAATGTATGATTTTGAAAAGCTTTTTCATGTGCCTGTCTACTACTATAAAAATCACTGGAGGTAATTGTACATCTTATAGCCAGGGCAAGGGACGTGGGGGGCGCTGTGGTTTAAACCACTGAGCCTCTTGGGCTTGCCGACTGGAAGGTCATCAGTTCGAATCCCCGCGACGGGGTGAGCTCCCGTTGTTCAGTCCCAGCTCCTGCCAACCTAGCAGTTCGAAAGCACATCAAAGTGCAAGTAGATAAATAGGTACCACTCCGGCGGGAAGGTAAATGGCGTTTCCGTGCGCTGCTCTGGTCCACCAGAAGCGGCTTAGTCATGCTGGCCACATGACCTGGAAGCTGTACGCTGGCTCCCTCGGCCAATAAAGCGAGATGAGCGCCGCAACCCCAGAGTCGGTCACGACTGGATCTAATGGTCAGGGGTCCCTTTACCTTTACCTAGAGCCAGGGCAATCACAACAGATATTTCCATATTAATTAAGCTTCTCAGATTCCACAGCAGAAAAGTTTGAATTCTCCAACCCAAACAGATGCAGCATCTTAGAAAAACAGCTGTCCGTTGCGATTCTGTCATGACTTGAGTCCATATTAGGATTTCAGTTGTAGCTTTTTACTATTGGATGCAATAATTTCTACAATATACTGTATTCCACTTGATTGAAGACTTTGCTCTGCCTTGCTGCTGCCCCTCCCATCCCAGCAGATCACCATGCCCAGCACATGTGCTTGTGTCCCCCATTATCTCAAGCATGACCAACTGAGGTTCTCATCTCACACTGGCTCATGAAACGGCTGGTTCTGGACCCTTTTTGTAATTCTCAAGCAGGAGAGAAAACCAAAAAGCCCATCAGTCTGTTCCCCCCCCCCTCTGTCTTTCAAGAAAAACCAAAGCAATTCCTATACCATTTTTAAAAAGAAGAGCAATTTAATTTACACAGAAGTACTAAATGTACATAATTCTTTTAAAAAATTGTTATACACAATAAATACAGTACAAAATTATTTTATAGTACTATATTTCGTTTTTGAACTGTGATGAAGTTCAAACTGGTACCAGCAGGGGGGAGGAAAGAAAAACTGGTTATTTATTTATTTTTAATACTAAAAATGAATGGGGTATTACTTTTTGCTTCCTCGTATTTGGAAAGCCTTCTTGTTATTTGGTCTTGGATCGAAAACGCTGAAGGATTCGGATGGGCCTAAATGAAATTAGATCAATTTTGAAAATGACCTTTCAGAATTACCCTCTCAAGCCCATTTAAGTCCTAAATTGGCAATGATATGAAGTGGGCAGTTGGATGGTTCTTAAGAGTAGCGATCTGTATCTCTCCTTCTCTTCTCCAAAATACCCCTCTCTTAAAAACCAAAAATACCTCCATGAAAATCTAAACACGCAGAAAGAGACAAGGGACTTCCCTTCCGCTTTTTCAGCTATGAAACCAGAATGCACGGTCTCTTTGCTTAAAAAAATACTGGAAAAGATGTCGTAAAAGATACTTTCCCCATAATAATGAGGGTGCCGGTGTGTATTATCAACCTCTAATCTGAAGGGAAGAATTTCCCTGCTTAACTATTTTGTAGTGAGAAGAGGCGGTGAACAAATGAGCTAACAATCCCAAATCCACACTTTTTAGAAGAAGGAAAAAAAGGACACTAAACAAAAAGCCAAACAATTTCATATACATTTTTATATATATATTTATATATAAAAAAGAAGAAAAACTCCACCAGCCTGGGAGTCGGAACATCCCTTATTGCTTCCTAACCATATATGTTTTTCCCCCTCCCCACATTATGGTAACAAGGGGGTTAGAGGTGGGGAGCACTGTAAGCTTCAGCAAGTAGTGATTCAAAACCAAACCTGGTTTTCGTTTCTGCTTGGGATACTCCCCCAGCACCTCTCCACGATGAAAGAGGAACCTGTTTGCCCCCAAATCAGCAGCTTCTTGCAGCTGATGAAACTCTGTTGTTGTTTTTTACGCCAGTGGAGGCAAGTTAGTGAGCGTTCCGTGGCACTCTGGCTGGGAAAGCCCGTGTGTGCAGGACTGCTGTGTGTGCATCAGAGTATGTGTACAGGGCTCTGGATCAGGGTGGCAAAGCGTGAACATGTCCAGGTTGCTCCTGGCCTCCTCTTAAAAAGGCTGTAGCTAATGTTTTGCGATGGAGCACCCCTTTTAAGTGGGGGGTGGGTGGAGCAGGAGGGTGGGCATGTGCTTCGGAATATCCCCAAAGGCTTTCTCTCCTTGCAAGAAGTTTTAAAATGCCACCTTATGCAGAACCAAAATTAAATAAGAGAGCAATGAAATGAGATTGCAGGGTGGCGCTGTGGGTTAAACCACAGAGCCTAGGACTTGCCGATCAGAAGGTCGGCGGTTCGAATTCCCGTGACGGAGTGAGCTCCTGTTGCTCGGTCCCTGCTCCTGCCCACCTAGCAGTTTGAAAGCACGTCAAAGTGCAAGTAGATAAATAGGTACTGCTCTGGCGGGAAGGTAAACGGCGCTTCCGTGCACTGCTCTGGTTCGCCAGAAGCGGCTTAGTCATGCTGGCCACATGACCCGGAAACGTACGCCGGCTCCCTCGGCTAGTAAAGCGAGATGAGCGCCGCAACCCCAGAGTCGACCACGACTGGACCTAATGGTCAGGGGTCCCTTTACCTTTACAAAGCATAAGACAGGAACAGTGCCTTTCTTCTGTTGCGGTTTTTGTAGACAGAATCCACTGGGATCAGTCTCATATCCCCCACTGATATGAATGGGGGCTGTGCAGGGTATTTTCTGAGTGGAACTGCATCCTCTTAAAAGAAAATCTGATCCAGGAATCCCTTGTGGAAACTCTGGTGTGGACACAATAGTTCCTGCACGAGGCACTATGCATTTGTATGAAGTGGAACACACAACACTTGGAAGTGGGCTCTGGTATTCTGTTTTCTTAAGCAATTTGCACCATTGGTAAGATGGGGTGAGTTTTGAAACACACTTTGTCAAAGACAAAAAAGAGAGAGAAATTTAGACCTTCAAACCCCCTTTTTGGTTCAATTATATCCCCAAAAACTTCTCCAGTAAACTGCATTTTTTAAGACACAAACTTTTTTCTCTACTTCACAAGACACAGTAAAGTTTAAAGGAAGAGGAACTGATGCTAAGGAATAGGCTTGGACCAATAGTGACATTCTCTAGTATTTTTCTGCCTTTCCCCTGTAATAACATTTTCGGGTAGAAGGACTATTGGTATTCCCCTCTCTTATTGTTTTTTTTTGGGGGGGGGGGCATTGGGGTGGTGAAATGCAGCTAACAAGGACAACCAGCCAGAGGAAAGAAAAAATGTCTGCAGGTACATTCGGTACTGTGTGAACAGAGAGGCCTGGAGGAAGAAATGCAACACAGAAATCTACAGATGGGTTTACATGTTCTCTGCCCTCGGTCAAAAAGTGTGAGTGATGGTAAGGCAAGATAATAATGAAAATAATATATATATATTTATATTTTAAAGGCCTGAATTCAGTCTCTTTATCCACAGAGTTATACTAGAGATACTAGCCAGCTCTCTACCCACACATCCTAGAACAGATTTTGACAGATAGCTGCCAAGCATGCTTTGCAACTGAACAGGTAAACATAAAATTATTTGTATGCTCAAGTAGCTTCATGGGAGCAAGTAGCCAAGGGAGAATGAGGCAAAGGCAAAAGAAATAGTAGAGCAAGTCACACAAGTGCACAGACAATGCAAGGAGTGAGAGATGGGGCAAAACTGCTCAGAAACACCAACAAACTGCCGTATTTTTTCGTGTATAAGACTAGTTTCCCCCATTAAAAATAATGTCCAAAATTTGGGGGCGTCTTATACACGGGGGCCATCTCCTCCCATTTTCTTAAATCGGGGTCCCCAAAAATAGGGGTCGTCTTATACATGGGGGCGTCTTATAGATGGAAAATACGGTAATACATTTAAGAAAGCTTGCATGGGAGCTGGACCATTCAGCTGCTGACAAGTTCCTAATTACTCCCTCATCTTTACTTAGGAAAGAAGTTATCTCAGATGTACTGACTTCTCTAAATTGCCCAGGTTGTTTCTGCAAGCACTGACAAACTCTCTTTCTCACACATACACTCGTTTTTAGAATGAATAAATCAAAGAAGCACACTGATAATGTTAAGGCCTCACTTAACTGTGTTTGGTTTTTGCGGGGGGGGGGGGGAGAGAGAGAAGTCAGCAAAAGAAAGAGTTGAGAACGTCAGTTTTTCGGTACCCAAAAGACACAGCTAGCCAGGATGTTTTCACTGTTCTGAGTTCCAAATCCTTCTGAAGGCCCTGATTTAAGAATATACGTTTAGCTGCTTGGGGGGAGTTTCACATTTTTTAAAGCGGCATTTCCAACACAATAGAATGGCAGCTAAAATTCTCAAAAGAAATGTTTATTTTCCTGTAACTTTAAAGATGAAAACTAGAAAAGTTTCTGCGTCCATACAGTTTTGGTTTCTGCAGCCTCCCCCCCCCCCCAATAATTGCTTTTTAAACCCTTTCAATACTTTTCATGACATTTTATCATCAGAGTTTGGTCAGGGACAGGGTGGTGGTGATGGTGGACACCAGGGGAGGAAAACTATCAAAGAGACTTTGTTTCAGGACTGCTTGGAGATGGGGGAATGTAGAAAAGGAGCGCGTGAAGGAATTTGGAAGGGCAGCTGCAGCAAATTCCCGACTCCTGGAAACCAGAATTATAGCTTCTTTTTTTCCTTGGAAAGAAATAAAGAAGTCTGAGGGGAGAAGAGGGAAAATTAAAGATTTATAGCCAATGGCTGAATGGAGATCACTTGGCACTATTACAAAAGGACAAACAGCTTATCTCCCGGTCAGACTTGATGGGCCTTATTTCTGGCTTTTGGGTTTATTCTGTGGGACAGCCGCCAAAAGAGTAGGCCGGCCTGCATTGAATCTGAAACTTGATGTCAAGAAAGATATTTCTTTTATTTCCTTTATTTCTTCCTACAAGCAGGGAATGTGGGATGCAGTGGCACAGAGGAAGAAATCCAATTTTGGTAGTTTGATAAAGCTGGCTGTTTGCTAATAGGCAACTCTGAAAATAATGGGCATACAGGCCCTGCTTGAGAATAAAGAAAGCAGAATTCTTTGGCAGCACACCCATTGCTTCGCAAGCTGTAAGCTAAGGTATGCGTGTCTGCTTTGATTTTAGGTAGCATAACTAGTCTGGGAAGAAGAGAGACCGACAGTAGCCAAAAGGGGCACACACAAGCAAAACTGCGGTATGCGCTGGATTCTCACGACTGAATTGTACTCAATAGGAATCCAAAAATGCCCTCAACAGTCTGGTGAGCTAAAAGCACAACAGTATATGTTGCGTTTCCGACTCAACTCTGAAACAATGGAGAGTCCTTCTCCCTGACAGGATGAGAGTTAGGAAAGTAAACTTTCAAGACTGCGAAGAGTACAAAACATTAGGAAATGGGGGCCATGAACTACGGAAGAAACACAGACAATTTTACCCCTTTCTTTCTTCACCAGCTATACTCCCTTAATCAGTAGGGCACTTGTACAATGCAGCAGGCGCTGAATCTGGATAGTGATTTTTTTTTGGGGGGGGTGCTCTCTCCCTCCCTCAATTATGTAGAAAATTATCCTGTTTGCAAAACCATGATGATTTCTACGCGCACATACTAATGATATAGTATGGCTCTGCAGGCTATGAACTCTAGGATAACTTATCTTCACATGCGTTGTGTTTGCACACAGTGGGCTGAGCAAAAGTGCACACAACCACATTATCGTTTTTATGCTCTCTTGGCTATAATACAGAAGGCTCAAGGCAGAAGAAGAAACGCATGGTGGTGACGACACAGACATAACCAGAGGGGAGTTTTGGCACCTGTAAGCAGGAAAATATGGTCTGCATTTGTTTTTGCATCCAGTCTGTCACTTGAGGATTAGTCTGGAAGAGTGTGAATTAAATGGGGGGAAACCCCATAAGGTTGAAGACTTTGAGAATTAAACCAAGCACCGCCCTTCCGGAGCTGCACTGCAACACTGTGTTGTAACAGGATTTAGGGAGAATCATTACTCCAGAGTAATCTGCAGTGTGCCATGGAGTACCCTGACAGCTCCATCTGAAAACCCAAAGGGCAGCGACTCTATCTCGCATTTATTCTTGAGGTCCATATGCAAAACAATACAATTTTTTGACCTTTAGGTACAGGCTCATGTTGCTGTACTGGGATCAAGGAGAGATTCAAAACAGGAAAAATGTAGTAAGCTTTCATCACCTTTCCTTAGTGGGAGAGTATATAAACCTTCAAGTTATGAAAAACTCATCAAAAAGGAAAAGCAGCATTATTTCACAGTTTAAGCCACAGCAAGGATAAAGTTATGTGATTGCAAATAAGGGAGAAGTGGCCCAGCTTTTTGGAGTTGGCACCACCTCTAATATAGAACCAATTTCTACTCATCAATGCCCCGTTTTCCACTCAGGCCAAGTCCTAATCATGTTTACAACAAGCTTCTACACCAAGTCACAAAAATACTTGATTAACAATCACCCTTGCTCTTTAAAAAGCCAAGGCTGCTACCTTTCCAACTTGTCTGCCAAATGGTTCTGTGCTAACTCAAAATTCCCCAAACAGAAGACTGTCTGCTGACAACCCACCTCCAAGCCTGTTTTGAAGTTTTCTCCTCACACAATCCAGCAGTGGAGGAAGTGAAGCCGTCCCTGGTTCTCTCTCTGAAGAAGGCTAAGAGACACCTCCTAAACAAACACCAATTCAGGAACACTTTCAGGTGGAAGAGCATTCATCCCTATAGAGTATGTGGCACTAAAGAACATTAATACACCACAGAGGAGAGAAACGAGAGAGATGGCACTTCCAAAGGCCTGAGATGGCACCTAAACAAAGTGACAAAGTGTCCTGCAGGGACAAGGAAGCTAGTTGTGGAAGAAGAAGGAGCCCAAAGTGATCGTGCATGAAGGTTACAGCTGCAGATTCCATCATGCAGAGGACTCAATGACAAGAAATCCAGTATTTTCAGGTCCAGTGCAAGTTTTAAAGAATACTAACAGGGCATACAGGACACCTGCCACCTGTCAAGGAAAAGAGGAGAGTCTTGAATGGAAGACTTGGGACAGCAGATCTCATACTGCTTCATTTGTATGCCACTCTCCACATACCAATCTCCCATGCGATCAAGTCTAAGCTTTGCCAAGCTGCGGCTAACCAAGGACCGTGTCCTACCTTAGCTGTTCTGTTCCCACACAACTCAGTGCTGTAATGTGGGGAATGCTTAGCTCTTTGTTTTTCTGTGAATAAAGCCAGAGGTAATCTAAGAATCTGAAACCAAGGTTGCCCTACCAGCTTGTGACTTGCTTGTAAAACACTTGCATAAATCCTGCACACATAATTATTTTTGTTTTGGGGGTGTAGATATCAAGAGTAGACAAAATGAGAATCACTGATAGGAAAATAAAATGGGAGATCTCAAGTCAAAAGTCGTAACAAATGCAACAGCCAAGAGAGAGAAGGGAGCAGAGCTATGTTAACAAGCCCCCCAGACACTGATATCTTATCCCCCAGCTAGGAAGAGGAAGACGCTGACAGTTTTCACTAAAGGATTCTCATCCTATCACATGACTTTTGTCCACATGCAGGAAGCAGAAGGATAGATGAGAGGTGCAATGCTGTGGTTTTAAAAATGGAAGAAACCAAGGTGGGAAACTGAAGCCACAGGATGCAACTAGAGGGGAAAACCTGGCAGCTGCTGCAAAGGAGGAAAGAAGTCAAAGAGAAAACTTGCTTGGCTTGCTGCCCATGCCTGGCTGGGGTTCCAAGTCCCCTCTCTTGGGAATGCCCAACCAACTGTACACCTCTGGCATCTTGAATAGATTTCTTTTGACAAAAGGTTGACAGGTTGGTTTATTTTTTAAAAAAGGGGGGAGGGAAGACGTTAGAGAGAAATGTACACCCTCTTGCCAGAACTTTCCTAGTTTCACTGATCCTGACTGCGTTAACCAGACCCATGGATATCTGAGGAGGGACTGGCTTCCTCTTTAAAAAGGGCTTATTTGTAAACTCAACCCACACTTCTTTGTTTAAACCATTAGTGTTTGTATCTTTTCTCCTTTCTTCTTCTTTTTTTTTGCATTTTGTTCAGATTCTATTTTTTTACGTTAAAAAAGGAAAGAAAAAGCAGACAGTTTATACTTAAAATAACTTAAGAAACCCCACAAAATCAATTACATAAATTGCCCCTTGTGGCAACTCCTCTGGAGCTGTCCCCCTGCCCTACCCCATTCCTTTGGCCTCCCCGCTGGCTTCTGGCTTGGGATTTGTGAAAATGTCCAAAATATAGGTGTGGAGTTTGGGGCGGGGAATAAAACCCAATTATCATCAGAGATTCAAATTAGCAATTTGTTACAGAATCTAAATATTACACAGCCAACACTACCACCTATGGGCCCCCAATCCAACCCCCACCCGCCTGCCTCGCATTTGCTGAACTTCTTCTTTAAACATGGTGCATGTGATGAGACAAGTATATTGTAAATCCAGCCGCAGCTTTACAACAACCAAAACCCATCATATAAACACTTGGATGGATGAAGCCTCTGTAGGACATTCTCACTGCCCGCCCCACCCCAGATCCCCGCTCTTCCCTTCTGGTATCAGCCCTATTCTATCAGGTCTCTGGGAAGTGGCACCTTGGCTTCCAACCGTTTCCCAGCCAGCAGAAGCTGTAGCAGCCCCAGTCCTTGGCTCTCTTTGTACAGTCTCTGCTTGGTATAGATTTCTGTTATCTGTTCAACGTCCTTGCTCCAAGGCCGCCATTGTGATTGGGGGCAAGGTAAGCGTCTGTGCGGTGGACAGGGGAAGAGAAAGGGGAGGAGGAGGAGTTGTATGATGAGGAGGGTGCTCGGGCGTTCTGGCCCCCAGCTTGAGGTTGCTGCAAGTTCAGGATGCTATCAATGGCGCTCTGTAGGTGCTCGTTGAGCGAGTCATCTGGGGGGCTGTCGCTGGAGAAGCTGGCATTGTCCACATCGAAAGACTCTGACTTTCTGCGTTTGGCTGGGGGCAGGGGCACGTCCCATGTGAGTTCAGAGGCAGAACCATGGTCAGGTGGCTCAATTTTTATCATCCGGTGATAAAACTCATCCTCAACCTCCGCCAATTCCTTCATAAGGCCACTGGTTGAATCGTCGGTCTTAGGAGGGGTGGGGCTCTCTTGCATCACGAGGGAACGGGCATCGCTCCGGTTGAAAAAGGTATGCTTGGTACCCTCCTCTGACCGGCTCTTCTCTGCCCCAGCCATGGAGGGGCTCTCGTGGGTTTTGCGGGAAGTGATGACGCTCCTGGAGCCCCCATCCTGCTTGATGATGAGGGTGCTTGGCACCATATCAACTTTGGGGCTGCTCTCTTTCAGGCAGGTGTCAGAGGCTTTATCCGCTACAAAAGCGTCCACATTCTCCCGGTAGGTCTTACGGAGGGGAAGCCTGCAGTAAGTCACAAGGGGCTTTTTCTCCACTGGAGCTGCTGTGATATGATCAACGGTCCCATTCATTTGCCCCGCCGTTGAGACGGCAGTGGTGGTGGCGGCAACGGCTGAAGCCGACGAGTGCTGGTCAGCTGTTTTGATCACTGTGCACATGGGCGGCGGTGTCTGGTGAACCGGGTCCAAGGCAGTGTTGTGAACCACTTTGCTAAGGCCCGCCTCCTGTTTGATCTTCAGTTTCAGTCCAATCCGGCTCCGGGCTTCATAGGTTTTGATGGGGGGCTTACTCCTGGAGGGCAAGGCATCCTCGTCACCATCTAATGAGGGAGAGGCCTTGGCCCACGTGACCGAGGGAGAGCCTCCGCTGTGCTTGATGACCAGTTTTGTTGGGTTGATCTGGGTTGCCATCTGCACCGGAGGTGCCTTCAGGTTCTCAGACGCCAGAGCGGCACTGCTGGACAGAGCACCCTGAGCCAGAGAAGAAGCAAAACTCTGCGACCGCGAAGATGAGGAAACATACTCATCTGCAAGAGAACAACATGTGTCACTATTTCAGACAAAAACAGACTGAGGTCTTCTCACGCCACCACTGACTTAACAACAGCAAACTTTAACCTAGAGATGGCCACTTCTTTAGTGTCACGGGCCACTGTATTCTCCAGTTACAAGCTGGAACAATTCAGTCCCTTTCACAGATGCCGACTCTCTATAATAATATTGGCATCGCCTCAGAGCCAAAGCTCCGCAGATATGGAGTGCGTGCACTCAGGTGGTAGGTCACAAATGTGTTTCTTGTAAGATTCCCCCTCAGGAGGCAGGTTATCAGTAAAACCAATGCTTCTTTGGCTTCCAGAAACTGTTCTGCTATCTCACACACAAATATTGATACAAAACACAGGAGATTTATTGCTCATTTTCCTTATAAGTGAAACGGTGGTTCAAAAAACATTTTACCATACCTTGATTAAAACTTTGTAGGGGGTGCAGATAAAATTGCTCTGTGGGCTACTCACTGACCACACATCATGCATTTGGATAACACCTTTAAGCCTTTTTTGGCTGGGCACCCAGCCACCTCTCTCTTACCTTCGCAGCACACTTGATTTTTTTTCCTTCTGAACCAGGAAACTCTGGTTCCTACATTTGGAATTCTGGGTCTTAAACCATCTTCAAACCGTTGATATCTAAAGTCTCCCATTTCAGGTTCTGCATTCTGCAGAAGTGCACTGCGAAGGGAGGAGAGACGGGGCTGTGTGCCAGAGACGCTTTCATATCTTGGTTTACTAAACTGAGATATGATCATCCAAACTGAGATGAGAAATACTGGAGGTCAAGCCTGCCTGGGAGTCAGTCCTCTGCCCTGGAAGTCCTTAATGCCAGATGTGGAGGTCGCTGACAAGAGAAAGACAGTTGGCATTTTCTCAAAAGCACAAGGGCAGGGAGTGGAGGGAACACATACACTGGAATAAGCAAGCTACACGAGGAAATGAAACGCGTCTTTCCTCACCTGGCTTCTCCTTTGCCAGCTGTTTATCAAGAGTTAAGGTGGTCTTTTCTTCCTGTATGAACATTCGATCGATCATCACCATCTCTGCTGAAGGACTGAGTCTCTGCCAATGGAGGACAAAATATTGTGTCATGGGGAAGGCAAAGCCAACATGAGCCTCATGAACCCCCCCCCCCTCCCAATCTACATATTGTTGGGAACTTCCTTCCCTTTGCTGCTGCCTCCCTCACTGTTGACATTTAGACTGACGCTCCTCAGGGCAGTGGCTTCTGTACATTTATAAGGCTGTGGCAAAGATGAAAGTAAGACACAATCAAATCTGTGTTGGAGGTGTAATCAAGTGGAGGGGACACTCATACATATGTGGTGGACAGTGATAAAATCAAGGGCTTCTGGGATATGGTGTATGAGGAGCTAAAGGAAATATTCAAACAAAATTTTATTAAGAGAACAGAAGCTTTTTTTTACTGGGGATACTTGATACAGATATAGCCAGAGAAAACAAACAAACAAAAAAAATTCTTTTGTGCTACAGGGGCCACAAGAACATTAATTGCCAAAAATTGGAAAAAATAAATAACACAGATAAAAAAAGAATGGCAAGATAAATTATTGGATTATATCTAATTGGCCAGATTGACTGGAGCTATCAGGGATCAGCCCAAACAAAAATTTCAAAAAGACTGGAAAAAAATATAGAGAATATCTTAAAAAGCAGTGCCCTCGAATTAATACTTGGATTTGTTTCGATTAACTTCTGCAAAATAAACTGAGGTATGTAAGTCAAAAATAGAAAGAAAAATAAGGAATTAAGAAGGAAATAGTTTACCAAAAACGAAAAGAGAACCATGTTGAGGATGAAGGAAGTCAATTGGAAGGAAAGAAGTATGGTGTATATATATTGATGTTCATTTGTTTGTATAAATTTTGTAAGTAACAATGTTTTAATTGTATTTCTCTCTTTTTTGTAAGTTTTAGTGTTGATTATGTATTATTATTTTTATGTTTAATGTGTATATGTGTGTCGTAAAATAAATTCAAAAGAAAGAAAGAAAGGATCCATATTAACTGATTAAGAAGCCAGTGGCAGGAGAAAGAACTGTTACATTTACAGTGGTGCCCCGCAAGACGAATGCCTCGCAAGACAAAAAACCCGCTAGACGAAAGGGTTTTCCGTTTTGGAGGCACTTCGCAAAACGAATTTCCCTATGGGCTTGCTTCGCAAGACAAAATGTCTTGCGAGTTTTCCCAACTTTTTTTTCCTCCCCCCCCCTTTTTCTAAGCCGCTAAGCCGCTTATCTGCTTATCCGCTAAGCTGATAAGCCGCTAAAAGCCGCTAATAGTGCTAATCCGCTAAGCCGCTAATAGGGTTGCTTCGCAAGACGAAAAAACCGCTAGACGAAGAGAATCGCGGAACGGATTCTTTTCGTCTTGCGAGGCACCACTGTATTCTGCTGCATTTCCTTTTGTTTGTACGGATAAATGCAAAAGCCCCTACTATCCCAGCAATCAGGTCAAATGGGAGCCAATGTGGTCAAGTGTGAGGCATTCCTAAGCAAGGGAATCCTTAGCGATCCACCAGGGTGGCTCTGCAACGCTCAAAGGATGAGGCTGGTTCCAATCTCCTACCTGCAAAATAATCACTATTGTCCACTTCTTTTTTATGAACTGATATGGGTTTAAACAAGCTGGTAACGAGTATAATCTACTGTACAGAGCTGCTCATTTTCCACAGATGAGTGCAGTGGAAACCGTCACATAAGAAGCCTCTAGCCCTGATTAGTGGTGGAGATACATATTTTAAAAGGGGCTGGTTCCAATCTCCCACCTGCAAAATAATCATTATTGTCCACTTCTTTTTTATGAACTGATAGTGAACCGATATAATCTACTGTTACAGAGCTGCTCATTTTCCACAGATGAGTGCAAGTGGAAATCCACATGTAAACTGACACCTAAAAAGCCTCTAGCCCTGACAGAGGTGGAAATACATATTTTTAAATATGCAAGCACTGTTCATGTTCCGGCATTCAAGGACCAGGGTATCTTTGCCCTTCACCAGTCTCTTCCTTGTTACCATCCGTCATTTAATCTCCCATTTCCTTACAGCCCCTCAACCTGCCCAACCTCCTCTTGTTGCCACCAGTCCACTCCTGCAACACAACCCTCTCTTCTAAGCATCTCCCACCCAAACTCTGCAAAGTTTCAACTATCTGCTTCAGAAGAAATAAAACAAACCGGGCAAATCTTTGCAATTAAACCATACCGGTGTCTTGTATTGACTTGCTCATTCTAGGCATAGAACCTTGGTTTCTCTGGGAGAAAATGAGGAGGTTTTGGCAACGTATGTACATCCCTGCCTATTCTTCTTTTCCTACAAGATCACTTCTCCATCATATTGATTTATAATAATAATTTTAAAAATACACACCAAATTCAGAGTGTACCATATGATTGCAACAGGTTCCTCCCAAACACAACCTGTTATCAGCCAGCTGAGTGTTCCTGGCAAAGGCCAGGATTAGATGAGGATACTTGTTGGAAAACGATCTGTTCAAAGAGGAAGCTAGAGAAGAAATTCTTACCCGGGATTCCTCCAACAGCAGCAGGCGGTATTTGTTCAACATGGCTTGTGTGCGTTTCAACAACTGCGTAGACACCATTTCAAACTCTTCATCTACTAGAAAGAAGCAGAACAAGAAGGGAGGGAGGGAGGGAGAGAAGGGGTGGTGGTTATATGATTGCCTCCTGTGAGTGGGACCTGCTGTAACGAAAACCCTTCTTGCTGCTGGAGAATATTCATAATGCACTAATGTAAGTATTTCTTTCTCTCTTTTTTGGCCAATTGTTTTTATTGATTTTCCATAATTTTTAACAAATTGTTACCAAATTAATACAAATTTAAAAGCTGACTTCCCACCCCCCAGAAGTCCCTTCTATTTTCCTCCCTCCTTTGCTGCTGCTCCCAATAAAATAACTTTTCGAACTATCATTTCAAAATACATTCATTCCTTCTCCCTACACATCACCTGCACAATTACGAATTTCTGCTATGACTTTTATACATTATGATAACCTGTCCCCAAAATAGTCGAGTAGAGTAAATCCTCTTTTATCTATCTATAATAGTCATTCATCAATTTTGAAACATTTCTTTCTGATACCTCTTGAGAAACACTTTGCCCGAGAAAAAGGGATCTTGCTTCCTTCCAGACAACACACACACACACACACACATTCCTCCCTAACATTCCTCCCCTCTCCTAATGTAAGTATTTCTAAAATGGCAGCCATATTTCTCTTTAACTGCAAAGAAAATACCTGAAAGATTGACAAATTTATTTTGGAATGAATTTTCACAGGCAAGGGCCTATTTTAATCAAGATGCATGAAGCAATCTAGAAGGTTTAGAACCTGCATATACAAACATGTACCCACATGGCACAGCTATGTGCAATGTGAATCAAAGACGCAAAAATAAAAATGCAAAAGGGTAGCTTAGAGTAGGTGTACTAACCTATTAGGAATTCAGGATTCTGGATTTAACTGGAGTAGGTGTTCTTCTTCATTCCCACTGCAATCCTATGGGCCTAGCCCTAGAAGATACCCAGTTCACAGCACCCACAATCCAGTGAGCATAGCAGGGATGGTAGTACTGAGCCCTCAAGGAGAACAATTACTTTATGCACATGAAGTACTTTGGGAACTTAGCTTTTACTTTATCTTAGCTTTTACTTTTAGGATTATGATCATCAGTAAGGATACAGAGTAGTGGGGTTTAATAGAAGGGGGTTGTCCAACCCTAATGCTTGGACAATTAGCAGGCAAGCTATGGGAAACAAGAGTCAATCCATCTCTTTGCATCTGATGCAGGAGAATCCCAGACAAAACTCACCTTTCCGATAGTCATGGGGAGAAGGCAATGTTCCTTGGTATACGTGGTATGGTAGGAGCCTCTGTAAGGCATCTTCAAATGACCGAAATGAGGTTTTGTAGTCAGGATGCAGCACTGCTCCTTGGTGTTTATGCAGCTGTTCCAAGAAACTAAAGGAAGCAGCAAAAAAGATTAAGCTTGCCAGGGGTGCTAATTTGGCCCATGAGGTTGTTTCCCCCCAACCATGCTCACCTGCCCCGTAGCAGATATCAAATATCAGCTAGCAGTACCACTTTGCTCCATGTAATGGTTATGTTTGTTCTATGATTGTAGATTTCATTGTTATAACCTGCCATGGGATCTCAAGGTGAAGACTGGGTAAGAAATCATATATATGGCTACAAAGGAACAAAGAACTTAGGTCGTTCCTCTGCACACGGGATTCCATTTAGTGTCTTTTAAATTGGGTTCCACTCTAGAGCTCCTGAACAGAGCTAATAATTGCCCAAAGTGGGGTTTGCATTCTGCTTTCGGCAGGAATTCTTGCAGCTTGAGAACTCAAGCTGGGATTGCAAAAGAAGAATGAATCAATCCATAGTGCACTTGCAGTGAACTTCTGATTCTTCCTCTGAACTTGAATCACCTGGTGTCATATGGCATCAGGTGATTTAACAGGTGGGTGACCCCACCGCCCTGTAAAAAGTGGTTTGTGGAGTTCTGGATTCGACCCACTGGCCAGATCCAGGTCCCCACCCCGCTAAACACTAGCATTCCTCTGCTTTGCTTCTGTTCTTAGGACTGCATATTTGTTGAGGGGCTCTGGTAGAGACTCACCAAGCTTCCTTGCTGGGCTGTAGCATGGGAGGGGGCTTTTTCAGGTTTCCAAGCTTGCCCTCATACTGGCAAGGAGAAAAAACAAGAACAAAAGAACAAAGAGCAACAGGTGAATTTGAGGCCACAAAGAAAAGCATCTCCTGCTTGTAAGTGGCCAGCCTTCTGGTGAAGATGCTAATCATATTATGGCAACGCTAATCAGGCAAACATAGCAGTGTAGTAAGAGACCTTCGTAGAAAGTGATGGGAGATTTCGCAAATCCTTAGAAGCATCAGACAAATTGGAACAGGTTCAAAAGGAGGACAATAATAATAATAAATAATAAATTATATTTATACCCCGCCCTCCCGGGCCAGAGCCGGGCTCAGGGAGGCTAACACCAGTAAAATTACAGTAAAAATGTAATAGGGAAAAAAACCCAATTTAAAATACAGGTTAAAATGCAATTTAAAATGAAGCCTCATTTTAAAAGAAGCCCATAGATCAAAACCACAAGGGGAGGGAAACATAAGGGCCAGACAGTCCAAACCAAACGCCAGGCGGAACAGCTCTGTTTTGCAGGCCCTGCAGAAAGATGTCAAGTCCCGCAAAAAAGATGGTTAGAAGTATGGAATACTAAGTCATATGAGGGAAGGCTGAAGGACTGTTTAGCTTTGAGAAGACCAAAGGGAGGCATGATAGCACACTCCACATTTCTGCAGAATGTTGCACAAAAGAGGACAAGGGCTACTGCCCCAGAGGGCAGCACTACATCTAATGGGTTTGAGCTGCAGGAGGTTTTCTTTTGGCTGAAATGATTCAAGGGATATGATTTGGCTGAAACAGCTTGCCAAAAATATTTAAATGAATGAACAAAAGTGACATGCTAGTGCATAGGCTCACCTGCTGCTGGATTTGGGATGGGGCTGAAGGCATGAGTTGAGGCAAGCCCTTTCCAACTACCTGGAGCTGCAACGGACCTTTCCCCAGATTCAGGCCTGACACAGAGCTAATGACTCCAGGCTTTGTCTGCCAAAGAAACAAGAAGGTAGCTTTACAACCAGATGGACTGTAATGAATTAGAACCAGATACACAAAGGAAGTTAGCAGCAACACAAACAGTTACAGCATTGCCAACGCTTGGGAAGATAGGTATCAGAATTCTTCAGTGCTGCAGTTGCAAACCCTTAGCTATGTGGATAATTACAGCATTTTAAAAAGAGCCATGAAAATTTAAAGCAGTTTATTTAAAGCGATGCAAAGCCCTGAGTATGGAAATATATACTTTAGGTTATTTTCATAAATCGCACAAGTTGATGGCAGAGCACAAAAGAGCAACATGTATACTACTGCAACTAGATAGTAGTTCAAACTATGCTGTTGGAACTATTTAAGTTTAACCGCTAACAATAATCATGACTAACTACTTAGTCAATTAGGCAAAAACTATAAATAATTGACTATATATCATACTGAAAAATAAATATGTATATGTACATATGGATGATCTGGCCCCAAGCGTGACAGCTCAGTGACATCTACTGCTAATAAACCTTCTATGTGAGACAGTGTTGATTCTATAATCAATACAATGCTTAAGCAAGACTCATACTGTTGGTGCTAAAAATAAACACTAGGCAATTATCAGCATGGGTACGTTTTGTTGCAAAGAATCCTTAGCTTGCTTTAACAATCCCACCTGAACTGGCTGCTGAATGGCAAGAGGACCTGCAGGTTTTGCTTGCCCAGTGGCTGCTTTCCCTCCCGAAATGGCTGTGGCGCTGCTGGAAAATGTTTTACTCTCTGAAGGAGCTGCAGCAGCAATAGCTAGAGAAATGGGGAAGAAAATACAAGCGAGTGAGATTTCAAAATGATATATGGAACATTTTCAAGTTGTAAAAAATAGTGTCTGGAATCTCAGTTTGAGTCCTACATCTCTCTTTTGGATTTTCTATATGGTGCCCGGTGGTGCAATTTCTTTTTTTTTACAGATGCTCGAGCATCACTGGTCCCTAAAAAACCTGTAGCTAGGGAGTGGATGGACTGAAGATTGTGGGAGCAAGCTTTTCTCCCTCTCCCCACAAACACAATGTTTGCAGTCATGGGCGGAACTTGGTAGCCACCTTCTCCCCTACCCTTGCAACCAGAAGCCAAACATAGAAACGAGGTTTAATTTTCTAAGGTGATTTAAGGCCTGGCTCCTCTCATTTAACCACTGCCAGGAGGAAACGGAAGGGAGAAGATAAGATACCAGAGCATATCAGCAAGAACAGGCTATCTCCCCTTGCTGGCACTTTCAACTTCTTTTTCCATCCAAGCTGGCTTCTGAAAGAGTCTGTCTGACTCCTAATGTTCTTTTCTCCCCCTTGATTATGGCCAGGCTACTCCCAAGTACATAAGCGTAAAGCCCCTAAAAGGCAGCATTTTTAAAAATGGATACAGACCATCCTGAAGGATGTCTGGAGACTACAGCAGTCCCTGACATTCCGTAGCTGGCCATCCTAGCTCTTGCGTCCAAAGCCAACCCTTTGATTGCTCCACCAGTTCAGTGAAGAAAGCAAAGAGTCTCTGCCCTTCCATTGCAAAGGACTGGGAGAAGGCCATTATTCATACTGGAGGTTAGCCAGGCCAGCAGGGCTAACATTCCTGCTCTCAGGAAATGTGCCAAGGAATCTTTAATGAGTACAATAACGGAGAAAGGGCTAGATGTTTGAATCTTATGTGGAAGAGCAGGGGGAAGAATACTGCAGGAAAAGCTGAGAGCAATGGGGGGTGGGGGTGGGGGGATAATGTTGCTAAGTCAGATCTTGTTTGGTTTTTCAATCAATCTGGAAAAAGACAATGGAAGCCTTCTTTCCCCTGGCCATGGCAGGCAGGCAGGCAGAATTCCACATGGAATCTGGACTTTCATGTGTGGAAGGGGAGGGGGTGTAACAGGATTCTTGCTTTTAAAAAAGTGGGGGGGGGGGACAAGTTTCTATCTCTAGTGATTTTGGAGATAAGGCATCAAAACCTTAAAAGCCCACAAAAATTCAAATATGTGCCTTAAAAACCCATCCAAGTTGGAGCAAACTTGCATGAGGAATTGATTAGGATCTTAATTTCGGAGAGGAAAAAATATAAAGGGTCAGTAGTAGTTTATTCCAGATTCTGTGTAATAGAAAGGGCAATTACTCCTGAGTCTATCTTTTCCCTTCTCCTCACAGAACTCAGTGACATATATAATATATATACACGTGTGTGTTTATGAGTGTTATATCTTGCCCTTTATAAGGTGATCTCTGGGCAGATAACAATGCATATGCAAAAAGCACAGGACAACATATACAGTTCTGAAATGTAACTCCTGCGTGAGGTGATGCCTGCAATTGCCAAGGTGGGAGGAAACTGGCTGTGTGCTCCTCACAATAAGCTTTGAGCCACTCCAAATGTCTGACAGATCATTGATTCCAAAGCAAAGAATTGATCTGCACTCAATTCCATGCCATATCATAGAGGACACTTTCCTGGAGGTATGGATATCTGATTTGGGGTGGCTTAAATCTTTTTTGTGGAATGCACACATACCAGTGCCTTATTCATTTATTTATATACCTTGGCTATTATTGGCTTTAGGAATAATTATTGACTGTGTCGCCTGCCATCAGCAACTCATTTCCTGTTTCGTTGTGGCATGAACCCTCTTCTCAAAACCTAGGAATAACCCTCAGCAGCTGCAAGGGACAGGAAGGTGGGCTGCAGTACCTGATGTGGGCACCTCCACCTGCCTTGTAGCAAGGCCAGTCCTAACAACCGGGGATGAAAAAGCACACCATTTTGTATGAAGCTGAACAGTGCAAATTTTACTCTGCAGTTTCTCACACTAGTCAGTTGTCTCAAAAAACCATTATCTTCTGCAAAGCTTGCAAGTATTTCCTTTGCTTTCTACACTGGACTGCACATACAGACAGGTGCATGCATGCATATGGTTGGAAGAGTGAACGACACAGGGGAAAAGAAACTATTTACCAACATGCAGATATACACAAATACAGTGGTGCCTCGCAAGACGAAATTAATCCGTTCCGTGAGGCTCTTCATATAGTGGTTTTTTTGTCTTGCGAAGCAAGCCCATTGACAGTTTAGCGGATTAGCGCTATTAGCGGTTTAGCGGCTTTTAGCAGATCAGCTGATAAGCGGCTTAGGGTTTAGGAAAAGGGGGAAAAAACCCTGCAGGAACTCGCAAGACATTTTCGTCTTGCAAAGCAAGCCCATAGGGAAATTCGTTTTGCGAAGCGCCTCCAAAATGGAAAACCCTTTCGTCTAGCGGGTTTTCCGTCTTGCGAGGCGTTTGTCTTGCGGGGCACCACTGTATATGGAGCAAAAGACAAGCAGCAACACTTGGAAAGATTGATAAAACAATGCAGTCCTCCTCTCCCCCAAATTCAGCCCCACAAGCATACACAAAACAGTGTTTTATCAACGTACATGTTGATGCCGATTTGACCAACACAGGTGTTTGTTGCTGGAGGAGTGATGTAGGTTGTGCAGGCTGCCCTCCTCCTCCTCTCTGGACCTGCCCCTTTTCAAGCACTGGAGCCGCCTTGCTCGAAACTGCATTGGAAGGCTGAACGGTGGCAGGCACAGGAGCATGGCTGTGAACTGGTGGTGCCTGGCTTGTTGATACTGTGACCTGCTGTCCTTGGCTGCTAACCAAGACTGAGGAGGGCTGGCTGCTGAACTGGCTCAGCACAGGTGGTGCTTGGCTAGTGGAAGTTGGCTGCTTCGTTTGTAGAATAATCCCCTGGGGCATCTGCATAGAATAAAAAGCCAGAGAATAACCCACAAAAGCCACTGGCAACACTGTGAGCGTGCCAAATTATGTTAAAAGCTCTTTCCTACTGCAACTTCCTTTCCATCTTCCTTGCTTAAGGTGCTCAATATAAGGACCTCGCACTTAAGAGACACTGATGCCTGTTTTTAACTGGCGGAGAAGTCAAAGGCAAGAGCTGGTCTTTTATCAGCACAGGAAACTGCCTGGCCTCCTGGTGGCTAGAAGTACCCACAAGCAGTAAGAGCATAGACCTTAGAGCTCTGACATCTGGTAGTGGCATTTAAATAGTTGGTTCATCCTGCGTATCCATGGCCAAGTAGGCCATGCTCAAGGATGAGTTCCTGTAAAGTTTTCAAAGAGCATTTTGGTGGGTAGGCATCCAGCTGTTAAGAAAAAAATTCTGAATGGAAAAACAAGACAACATTGGCTGGGGGGGGGGCTGCCCATATTTGAAATGGAATAGGTATTTGGAAGGGGTGGGTGCAAAGAGTGTCTTTGAGGCAGGCCTGGTGGCTGGGGTCTCCTTGGTACAGCCAATTGCCCATAAGCCGAGGCCATACCACTCTATTTTGTACAGATGGAATCATTTTGTCGCAGTGAGAGGGCTTCACAATTAACCCGATTCCCTTTTCCACCAATTTCTATGGAATGTGATTGCTTTACCTGCTGAAACCGATCCATTAACTGCTTCTGCTGAGGTATGGGTGCTGGAATTGCAGAAAGAGCCTGGAACTGATTCGGAACCATCTGAAAACTCCTCTGCTGCTCCGGCGTCAGATGAAGCGCCTGGGTCGGGGTGGGGGGCTTGATAGGGCCCTGGGCAGAGAACTGGAGCTGGAAATGGGGGGAATGGGTGTGCTGCACCTCAGATGCAGCCTGAATCTGGGGCTGTAGCCGGGCCTGCACTTGGGATTCGGCCTGCGGCTGGAGCTGTGGAGCAAGCTGGACCTGTAGCTGCAGATGTGGAGGGGTTGCCAGCTGAGGCTGCCCCTCTGGCTGGGCCTGTGGTGCTTGGAATGATACCTGAGGCTGCGATGGGGGCCGCAGAGGATGCTGGTTGGGACCATGAGGAGAGGAAGCAATCTGATTCTGAATCACATACAGATTCTGCATCTGGGTCTGGGGGGTGCAGGACCGTGACAGGGGCTCGGAAGGAGGCCTGGACAAAGTCTGCGGTTGGGAAGGAGGCCTCGAGTGAGGCCGGGACGGTGGCCGGGACAGTGGCTGAGGCTGAGACGGAGGGCGGGACTGGTGTGGGGACTGCATCTGTGAAAGGTGTGTGGGCTGGAGCTGGGGGCTCTCGCCCACTGAAGGATGAGGTAGCGAATGGGATGGGGAGGCTCCAGGAAGTTTCTGCTGCCCTGAAGGCAACTGAAAAAAGGAGTTGGGGGGGGGGGGGAAGAAAGGAAAGAGTAAACTGGGTTAGAAGTCTCTTGTGAAGATACTCTGAGGTGCCTAGGCACCACAATCCAGCAGAAGCAGCCAAGAATTATGAAGTCCAAAGCTCGCAATTGCCAGCTTTGTGAGTCAATGAGGCTGCTTGTTTCCTCCTTCCCTTCATCATCAGTTCACACTGTGAGAGACCCTGAAACAGGAGGGGAAGCTTTCTGGGGCACGGTGTCAGATTCTCATGCTGTCCCACTGGGAATACTGGTAGGTACCTGCCAAATTTATTTCACTGCCTCGGCTTGTTTGCAAAGCTTGGCTGTAAAAGATGTTGCTTGAAAAGATTTTGCCTTTTAAACCATAGTGACCAAGGCAACGAAGAAATAAATACAAGGAAGGTACCAAAAAGTGTTTCTTAAAATGTCAAATGGCTAAACCAAAAGCTTATCTCAAAAATCTTATCCTAAGGAAGGCAGGAAGAAGTTGGCTTCTTTCAATATTTTGGGGAACAGGGAGAAGGGAGTTCATGTCTTCTAATTCCAATTAGACAAATACACGCCCCACCCTTTCAATCTGCCCAGTCACCCTTTCTTGGGCAACAAAATCTACCTGAGCTCTGTTGTATTAAATGCCACTTCTCCAGCCTGCCTAGGGCACCCCTACAGAATAGCAAGTCCTCTGCTAACTCCTGTACAGCTTGCACTATAGTATTTGCAACATTACTAACACGCAAGTAGAATTTATGACACTCAATTTGCAAGTAATACTTCTCTGCTTAAAGAACAATATATACAGGAAGGAAAGAGATACACATTCTGGTAGGAGATGGCAACATACCACAAGTGCAGTGCACAGCTCTGGAGGGACAGAGGAGAAGACGGGAAGAAAAGCAAGAAAAGGCAGCAGCAGCAGCAGAACCACCACCTCTCAGGGTTAGTTAGGATCGAAAGGGAAGCAAGCAAGAGCAGCAACAGGGGAAAGAGACAAACAGGTGATGGCCACAGTCTGGCAACAGGATCAGTAAGAGGGGAAAAGCCTTTGGCTGATCCTAGAGGTGTTTGCCTATTTCTGGATTGTTGTGTGTTCACCCATGTGCTAAAAAAATAAAAACATAATCTGCCTGAAATCAGATGTGCCCATCCCTTGGATTGTAAATTCCTTCAGGAAAGGAACCAGTGGTCTTTTTTTATGCTACAGCAAGGCCATATGCCATGTCCATCTTTCCTTTTTTCTTGTTTTTAATTTGGGCATAAAGGAAGAGGTAAGTAAAGCTCTTTGTGAACTAAACTATCCACCATCAGTAAATGCAGATTGTTTCCCTCTATCTGTTGCTTTTTTCCAAAGCAGAACAAATTATTATTTTATTTAAAAGAGCAAGGGTGGAGCATTAAAGAGGATGTGATTGCTTTTTGTTATAAGAAAGCTAGATTCCATGCCAGTTTTACTGAGCTTTACTGGTCCTGTACATATACAGAAATGTATATAAACCTTCAAAATATTCACCACAGAGGCAAGGAAGGTGCATGTTTTAAAACTTAGATCCATTCTTTGCAGATACAGGTGGCACCATAGTAATGTCTGCATGGTTCACAATATCTACTTATAGGAGACTAAAACAAGTTTGGAAAATATAAAATATAGAGATTATAATTTATGACTGTGCTTAGGAAAAGTTCCAAATAATGTTTCAGTTGTTTAATTTTTAAACGAATAACCATTTTCTTTCTTTTTAGCGTTTCTGCGGTAACCTAAAAGGGAGGGGATGCTATGTCTACATCTCAGTGTGTCATCCATACCTCTGTCTCTCTCCCTAGTATTTGTGTGTCTGAGTTCAGGATCAAACTGACTACTCCATGGAAGTACACCAGTATTAAAGATATTAATTAGTGCACTAACAAGTAGGTAGTGCTCCCTGCCCCCCAGCCTGGCCTGAAGAAATGAACTAAGCAAAGCTTTTTCTGTCACTTTCTTTCATATGTCTCATTTCTGTATGTCAGGGTATTGCTAAAGGGACAGCAAAAATGAACACACACACGGTAACCTTACATGTAATGGTCAGTGGTCCTCTTAGTTGCTAGGCAGGAGGTAACTACACTAATGAAAATATTCATTCCTCCTGTATTGGTCACCAAACTTCCACAAGGGGGAGACTTCATTGCTATTTTCAAAATTGTGTCACCACCAACACCCAAGCCTTGCCTTTGTTTTGAAGTGTGGGAGAATGCAAGTGCGAACCGAAATGAGATGCTAATATTGTGTGTGTGTGTGTGTGTGTGTGTGTGTGTGTGTACGCATTCTGCACAGAGAATGTGCAGGAGAAAGCAAGAAGCTGAAAGGAAGACTAAGAATGGCCAGACATGTTAGACAGAAGGGCTCAAGGCAGGAGGACAGGCCAAAGCGAGGCGACTTTGTGGATTTGCAAACAGGTAAGGGGCTACCTGGCAAGCCATTGCCTGCTGGGGAGGGCCGGCTGAGAACTGAGGTACTTTGGACTCCACCGGCGGCAGGTTGTGGTTCTGGCTCAGCTCTCGGCTGGCAGGCGGCTGCAGGGCTGCGCCTACGCTGCTGCTGACTATCACCGAGGCTGGGACACTGCTTGTGGTGTTGAGGGCAGTGGTGGCTATGCTGTAGATGGGCAGAGGCATAGGCAGGTGGGGAGGTACTGTGGATTCGTTCATACTGCTCTCCTGCTGCATTTTCAGGGCTGGTGAATAAAATTGCTGCTGCTGCTGCTGTTGCTGCTGCTGCTGCTGCTGCTGCTGGCTCCGATCCTTCTGAAATTTCCAAGAGATTTAGCATGGACCACATTTATGACAACTACCTGCTTCTACCACCCACGTTTTGTCAATGCTGATTACTGTGTATGCACATGCTCTGAGTCCTGCTCCCCTAAGCAGACACGGCCTTAGAATTGCATCCTAAATTCTGGTTTCAGAGCCCCCACTTCCCCTCTCGGCAACTCGTAATGTGAAAGACACAAAAATAAAGAATATGCAGAAGGTCATGCCTGACGCCAAGTTTCAAAGAATTTGCTTTTAGGGCAAAGAAGGAAGCAAGCAAGCTCCTTTGTGATATATGAGGCTCACAGTCAATGGAAGCCATATAACCTATACTTCACATTCAAACAGGGGTCTGGGCCCACTTGCAGAATACTGTTTTTAATCACGGCTGGCGCTGTGGTCTAAATCACAGAGCCTAGGGCTTGCCGATCAGAAGGTCGGCAGTTCGAATCCCTGCAATGGGGTGAGCTCCCGTTGCTTGGTCCCAACTCCTGCCAACCTAGCAGTTCAAAAGCACGTCAAAGTGCAAGTAGATAAATAGGTACCATTTCAGCGGGAAGGTAAATGGCATTTTCGTGCGCTGCTCTGGCTTGCCAGAAGCAGCTCAGTCACGCTGGCCACATGACCTGGAAACTGTACGCCGGCTCCCTTGGCCAATAAAGAGAGATGAGCGCCGCACCCCCAGAGTCATCCGCAATTGGACCTAACAGTCAGAGGTCCCTTTACCTTTACCTTTAGTTCACAACTGTGCCACATGAATAGCAAAAACACACAAACTGTTCTCCTGCCTTCCTGTGAGCAGCCAAACTGGAAATTTGATTCAGGTGGAAATAAACAAACAAACAAACACCTATATTGTTATTCTTTGGGGTGGAATGGGGCTAGATGCCCACAGCGATTACTCAATCTCAGTTCTACAGCTGGGAAATTTGAATTTTATCATAACAATTTATCATATGTGAATATTAGGAAACTGACATAAACCTACTTAATGATTTAATGGAGTAATGGCCACACAACTTCCTTGACGTTATCAGTTAATATTTCCTTAATAAGCTGGAACATGCACGGACAGAGAAAACAAACTAAGCAAACTAGCTGTAATTCTAGGAAACCTTTCACTTGCCTGCTGCAGGAACATCTGCATAGAATCCTGGGAGATGATGGTTCCAGCAGCTGCCTGGCCCAAGATAATCTTTTCAGGACTAGATGCCACCAAGCTGGGACTGGGCTGCGAAGTCACGGGTAGCTGTGCTGGCTGCTGAGGCGGCGGAGTTTGCTGCTGTACATTCAGCTGAAGCTGGGAAGGAGCCGAGGACTGGGAAGTGGACTGGACGGTTAATATGTTGGCTTGGTCGCTGCTTGGCAGCAGGTTGGTGCTGGAGGTCGGCTGTGGCTGAATGAGACCTGGGCTCTGGCTGCTGGCACTAGGGGGTGCTTGGATGGTCACAGTTTGGTTGAGGTTCTCGGTGGCATTCAACATAGCCACTTGGTTAGGCAGGGTGACTCCTTGGATAACAGTCTGACCTGTCTGATTAATGGCACCGCTGGCCAGGGAGGCTGTGATGGTGGGCTGACTCTGAGTTGTCAGGCTACCGGCTAGAGAGACAGGCATCTGGAAGAGTGTCGGCTGGCCAACCTGTCCAGGTTGCAACTGGATAGGAGCAGAGAGAATGTGGGCAGTGCCGTGTGCATTCTGCGACGTCAGTACCTGCCCCAGGTTTAATTGGCTTGCCAGGTTTTGATTGGTGAGGATTTGGGCAGGCAGCGCTTGATTCGTTATTAGCTGCCCGCCAGGCCCTTGGCTGGTGATGATGTGAGTCTGCCCACTAGGATGCGAGGTGGTTAAGATCTGGCCACCCATATTAGCCTGCAAGGCTGACAGCTGTTGGGGAATCTGGACTGCCGAAGTGCCGGTCAGCTGTCCTGGGAGAAGGAACTGGTTTTGACCCTGTAGCATTGCCTGGGGGACATGCTGCGCTGGGATAACAATACTGCTGCCTTGATTCAGCAAGTGGACACTCATGGGTTTGCTAAGGGCCTGCTGCTGTGGTGGGGGCTGCTTGAACATGTTGGCAGGCAGACCCGGGGGGAATCCAGAGAGCACCACGTTTTGCCCAGCCTTGCCTGCCATAAATGTTAGGTTCTGCTGGGCCTTCTGTTGTTGGAGGGCGGCCTCATTCTGGATGGTAAGGGTAGCATTGTTGGGGCAAAATGTTTTAGGGGTGATCTGATACAGCTTCTGCTGGAGGACTCCTGGGGGTTTGGGTTGAATTGGTGTGGGTGTCCGGTGAATGATCACGTTTTGGGCCTGTACCAGCGGGCTGCTCAAGTTTGACGTGACTGTCAGAGGCTGGGAGCCCTGTGTAGCAGATACACTCCCAAACATGGAGCTTCCATTCAGTGTTGTTGTGGCTACTGCTGGGAGGTTCTTCTGGATGACAAGGCCTGCATTCTGGGGAGACACCCCAGCCGAAGTAAGGGTGACCTGTTGCTGTTCTGCTGCTGTCTGAGTGATGTAACTTCCAACTGGCATGGTGGCCACTTGGGAAGACTGAACTTGCTTAGCGATGATCTGCTGAGCAGATTGGTTAATCGCCATCACTTGCTGGCCAACCACTTGAATCTGCCCAATGCCCAGCGCTCCACTGGGACTCCCATTTGGCAACCCTTGAAGGTTGGAAATGGGCTGTATGGTGACGTTTCCCAAGCCAACTTGCTGGAGGAAAGGTTGCACGCTGATGGCCTTGTTGACAACATCGGCTCCAACTGACTGCTGCACCAATGCTTGATGAGTTAAGACTGCAGGTTGCTGCAGTCCAATAAGGTCAGCTCCACCAGAGAAAATCTGTGGTGTGACATCAGAGGCGGTGTGGACAACTGGCTGAAGCGTAGGGAGCTGAAAAGACCCCAGATCCAGTTCTGCCTCTGCCTCCAGAGTCTGCTCAGTGATGTTTGCCTCCTGCAGGCTCTGCTGGAGAATGTCACAGGGCTGGTCTGAGTTCTGTAGGTTGGCCCCGCCCCCTGAAGGTGACCCCAGGATGTCATCTTCCAGGAAGTCTAAGTCAACACTTGTTGTGGGCTGGCTCTGTTCAGTGCTCAGATGATTGCCAGAGGTTTCTTGTACGTGCAGCTAAAAAAAGAGTAAAGATTAAGCACACAGAGAAAAAAGTAAGCTTTCAGTGATAGAAATAAAACAGAATTTTTATATTTTTCTGTGCTCAACAGTTTATGCCTTTTTTCTAGGTGCTATGGAACAGCACCTTCTTGGTTTTAATTTTTTTGGGCCAAATTAGACACGGTTTAACTCCTTCCTCCATGCTACTTCTCAAATTTAAACTGCCCTCCCAATTGCTGTTAGCCACAGAAGTGAAAAAGCACACACATGCAAGTACCTTTCCCTCCACAAAGCTAGACCACTTTGATGAAGGCGATTTAAGGTGGAAAACAGTGCAGGAGTAGATTTTTTTAAAAAACCCTCCTCAGTGACACTAATCCAAATTAGCCTTCCTTGCCAAAGGGCTTTTAAGCAAAAAGGTGTGTTTTGGGGTGTGTGTGTGGAGTTAGGAGATGCAACCATAGATTTCCTTAGATCAGCCCTTAATATACATTATTACAGTGCACACATACCCTATTGACTGCTGCTTATGCTGGACAAAGGGTGGTAAGCATTTTCTGTCTTATATCAGACCTTGCAACAAAACATCTGGTATAAGACAAAAGCACTTCAGTATCCAGGTTCCCAAGGCACACAAATGGAAGTTCTTGACCTCATTCTGAAAGAAATCTTTCCCAAGCTTTTGCAACCCTCCAACCTTTACTAAGCTGATCACCGTGATCAGGCCCTCCCCACGGAGCAGAACAAAGCATCAGGACAGAAGAGGACAGCAAGAGAACAGCAAATGTGAAACCCAGAGACAACCAACATTCCAAGCAAATGGTTCAAAATAAATGTGGGCTGATCACACAAATCCTAGCACTGCGCTGCTACCATCCATTGTGCCCAGTGCCAATAACTGTGTGGGTGAAATCAAATCACTCTTGAAGCTACATATGGAATACCACACAGGGCTATGAAGAGTCTCTAGGACAATTTTCCTTACACTGATCCCTCTTTCTTTGACACCTCAGCCTCTGCATTTTCTGTAGAAACTGGCTAAAGTAAAATATATATTTCAATTATTTTGACTGTTCCATTATAACACACGTACAAATGCCAGGCTCAGAATCAAATGTAGAACATGCAGATTTTTTTCTGATGACATGAGAGAAATGAGGTTTCCACTCCTATCAGTTTTGCTCATACTCTGCCTCCTTGTACAAACACCTATATACACTTCTGTTTAACAATAAAGGGAACGCAACCAGGATGGCACATTGCTTATTGCCTTTCTGTGGCATTTAAACAATTTTATCAGGTGTCTAAGACATTAACAGAGCCTGTTCGCCTTCCTATGTTCAGTTTGCCTTTTTTTTTTGCTATTGTGTGTGCTCACCATGGTGGAAATGTAACATTACAACTTGTATAGCTTCATCATGCATTGAGCATTATGAAAATGATAAATGTGTAAAAGAAAGGACGTGATGTTTCTAAAAGTGATATAAACTGTGCTGTAAAAATGAGGTGAAAAATACATACCCCAGCACCCTCAAAGAAGGCACTGGCTGCATCTCCTGTGTTGTCCAAGAGATCATCACTGTCAATCTGTAATTTAAAAGATTTAAATTACTGTATGTGAATGTAAATTTAAGCTTGACAGTGTTCAAGGAGTCAGACTGACACGAAATGGAAAAACAAAGGGGCACCACTTCATTCACAGGCCAAGGCACCAGGTAACTTCCTTTCAGTGGCTTGGTTTCTTCCTAGGAACTGTAAACAAGTTCTCAGTTGTGCTGGTGGAATGGTTTTGCTTTGAACTAGAAATTAAGTAAATTGTCATAGGTAACTACTAAGTCTTTTTCTAACTGCATTTATTCTTCATTCCTCAAAGGTCTCAGAGAAAACAGCTGGCAGAACTGTGCCCTCTGCATTTCATTTCTAGGATTGGCACCACCTCTGTTCTCTGTGTCACTTCTTTCATTGTAGACATACAAGCCAAAGGTAACTTAAGTTGGAGGCTTTTTTATTTGTTAATTAGTCATGCATCAACATAAGCATTTAAAGAAACATACAGAAGAGCAAGTCCTCACCTTTTCAGATCCATGTAAAAAATCGTTCAATGCCTGAGGATCACTGGGGGGGGGAGAAATGACATAGGAAATTTACTTACAAGTAAACATCTAAAGAACTATGCTGTTATTTATGTACCAAAACAGACAAATGAGCCTATACCTATCCTTATCAATATGTTGGTGGGGGTGGGGGTGGGGGGGATTCCAATGGTTTCTTGGTTTTGGTTCCACCACTTCTGTCCTCAAACACATTTGTATTCCCTTTCTATTCAGGATCTTAATTACCAAGCCACATCCAAAATCTATTTACATGGTGCTTATAGAACAGAATTTAATGGTTATCATATGTCAGTGCTAAGTATTATTGGCCCAAGGCTATCTGAAACTTGCAAGACCCAGTGGAAGGCCCACTGAAATTCTTACTTTTTAAGTAATTCTTCTTCTTACATTACTGAACTGGTAGCCTTTTTTTTCTGGTCTCAAGCCATAGCTGTCAACTTTTCCCTTTTTTAATGGGAAATTCTCTTATTCCAAATAGGATTCCTCGCAAGAAAAGGGAAAAGTTGACAGCTATGTCTCAAGCAGATCTTAAAAAAAAATCTTGGCTCCCCCATGAATCTTGGGTTTTCTTATTATGTTATTTATAAACTTACGTTGGTCTGTGGCTGTAAGAAACCTATCTACTGTCCAATACTGGGTTGAGGAACTGGATCTGATTGGTGGGCAAGATCCAGAAAACTGGCCCACCCTCCATGCACAGGTCTGCCCACCTTCCAATATGACAACAGGTGAGAACTTTAAGGGAAAAAATGCAGGATCATGCTCAATAATTGTACTTTAAACCTTTCCTTTCTAGCATCAGCTTGAATTCAAGCCACAGCTACTAAGATTTCTGCCTGCTTTCAGTAGGGAGTGGCTACCCTTCCATAAGTTGGTGCGGCTGGGGGGAAATGGCCTCATCAGCCTAATTTGGCTCATTGGGTGGAAGCTCCCCATCCGTGGTCTAAAACATCATTTATTCTATAACAGCAACTTTCTCTTTCTGGAGAAGCCTCATGTAGCTCTGACTGCCAGATTTAATGAGATAGCTTCTGGTTCTAGCTGCGCATCCTCTATAAAGATCAAGAACAGGCCAAGCGGCATGTGTTCCACCAAAGACAGGCAGCAACAGTTGTCAAGGCAGCAGTCATGTAGAGGGGCTCCAAGATTTTGAACCAAGCGTGGTTGAAAGGTACAGCGCTTGCTAAGCTAGAGAACAAAAATATCTGCAATGGAATGCTCCGTTTCCGAAACCCTTTTGCCACAAGAGAGAACACGCTTTTCATGGGCGAAGGGAAAATACTTACCAAATTACATCTAGCAAGCACCGGCCATCTTCATCATCCATGTCAACTGAAAGGAAAGGTTAGAGAATGTGTTACGATCGTGTAACGACATGTGACATGCTAGTGTAGTGCTCCTTTTGACACCAAGCCCCCAGTTCTGCAACTCTGCAAACACTTCCTTCCCAGTCCATGTAATGCTGGCTCCAAGATTTTGGAAGCGCTTGGGCACTTGGCCTTAACCTTGAACTGCAGACTGAGAATGTTCACCACTCTCTGGAGCTGAAACTACATCCAAGCATTAACTGTATCCCCATATTTTGTTAAGTGCATTAGCACCCAACATCTCTATGGAAAGTCTAGTCCCAAGCCTATTGCTGGTCTTTGCTACAGAACCAATGCAATGTTTTTTGGATACCAATGTTAGCATGTTGGGATATTAGCATACCAAGCAAAGAAAACAATCTACCACACTCCATTAACACCCCCGACACATATTAAGAAGTCATAGATATATTCTTCTCTTCAATTTACTTGAGTTATGGAATAAAATAGGAAGAATTAAGTCTATCAGGTAATTCTGCTGGTCAAGGTTTGATCTCCCAGCTGAACTTCTCTCAAGGCACTCTTGTTTTAGCACAACTGACAAGCATGGTTTTTGAACAGAGCTTTTTTAAAAAACCACCCTTGTTTCTCACAATCCTCCTTTGTAAATGTAGACAACAGCAAATATTCTCTAAATGCTCAAATATTTGTGAACAGTGTTTGAAACTCCCATTGTTCTAGGGACATTTTGCGACAGGGAATTTCATTAGAGCAAGCAGTTTCTGAGCTCTGGATGCAGTACTGCGCCTAAGATTTCAGATTAAAACTGCAGAATGGAAGGAAAGGAGGACCTTTTTCTGCCTCCCCACTTTCATCTAATCTCTGAAGACTGGAGAAGAGACCCTCTTAAGAATATTAGGGGGTGAGCAAGGGAAGGACTAGACCATATGAAAAATGAACATAATATTTTAGCTGCAGTTCCTTCATTTTCAGCTTTGTATTCTTGTTATTAAAAAGCACACCTAGACATTCCGTTGCTAGGCCCATAACCTAGGTTTAAGGTGCCATTTAGCTCCTAGCTTTCATATCTCAGTTTCTAACACTGTTTGTGGAGTGTTTAAAAATAGATATTTGATGAGGGATAACATTTTATTTCAATATTTGAAAGTGGTTTTCTAGTATTTAGTATCTGGTGACATTTGATAGGTAACTTGCAATGATACTAAGTGTTTAACAGTTAATGTTTGCCCACTGAAGATAATTTATATTTATTTACTACCAAAGAGATACCCAATTTTGCATTAAAATGTGAATTCAACTCTCACACTGAAAATCTGACTAGAAAATAATCTGCAGGTTTACAGCTTTGGTTGTCAAGAGGCTAAGGGCTCAAGAGACATTTTGTGCAAAATTCATTTGGATATTTCCTGGATTTGCAGAAGGAAACTGAAGAAGTGCAACTATATCCCAGAAGAGGCTTGGTGATCTTTTCTTCAAATGATTCCTTTGGATTCTTTCCTGGAGGTGGGGGGGGGGTATTTCTGCTGCAGGTATCAAGAATTTGAGAAGCCTGAATCATTTGCTGTTGCCAGCTTTGCCCATCCAAGTTAAACAGGACTGGGGACAGGGGAAAAGAAACCCCTTGCTTATAAGCTCAACACTCTTCATGTAAGCAGAAAGACAACTTCTGCATTTAAAAAGAGTAAAAGAAGTGTGTGTGTGTGTGAGAGAGAGAGAGAGAGAGAGGGAGAGAGAGTGTGAGAGGTCACAGATCGAGTGGGTTTTCCTGTTTAGTGAGCATCCTTTCTGTCAATTCTAGAAAGGACCTCCCGGGTTTCCTTGGGAATTCCCAACCAGTCAGAGCTCTGCAGAGAATCAATGCAACTATGCAACAGGCCCATTCAAGTCTGATCACTGGATCCAATATCCTTTTAGCACTGAGTGAGCTGACTAACAGAGTACAAGAGCGGCCGATATCCAAGCACATAGCATAGCAAACATGCTCTCCAGCATGCATGGTGACCACATGGTAGTTCCCCAATGGAGACGGCTGTAAACACATAACAGAATTGCTGGGACGTCTCTGAATTTGAACAACACTGGCTGGTTGCAGGCCAGGAAAGCAACAGAAAACAAATCCCTGTGTTTCAGCAGAGCTGAAAGACAGATTTTCGTTCGGTGAAAGTGCAAGAGGGGGAAAAACCTAGAGCATTCAGTTAAACACACTTCTATTGAATGTGCTTAATTACTCCCCATAAATTACTGTCTGACCATATACAGGAGGCACTGCTCAACTCTCTCAGTGATTCCTCAGGTTCTGAGACCTCAGGTTTCCTAGCAGCAAACTGTTGTGAGTGCAACAACTTGCTAGCTTGAGCTACTCAAGACTGTACAACCAAAGCCAGGATTTACCATATAGGATGTTTTGCAAGTGACAAACAAAGGCAGGTAGGAGTGGGATGCTCCCATGGGAATGGACCCAAATTCAAAAAGTAAAGCGAATCGCCTTTCCCACTGTCTACATTTGGACACAGAGATATAAACAGATGACCATCAATGCTATGTGCATGTTCTAAATGAAAAATTCACATTTTATTGACAGCTCTGTGCCTTGGAGTGTTTAAGTCAAAATCTTACCAGCAGAACCTGTTTAGTAATCTAATCAAGAGTTGGTTCACACTTCATTTGGCAGCGATGTCTACTGGAACACAGTTAACAGTGTGCAGGCAAGACATTCTGGGCTTGCAGGACATGTGCCATGGGGCATCATGGGCAGTTGAGGTTTTCTGGGATGTTGGAATGAGGTCAGAAATATTTTTCAGCTCAAGGGCCACATTCCCCTCTGGGTAACCTTCTGGGAGCCACATGCCAGTGGTGGCTGTGGCTAGAGGCAAAAGTGGATGCAGTAATTAGTGTAAATTTTACCATAGACTAGTTTCTACACACACACCTCTCTATCCAAAAAATCAAAAGTCATTATCAGAGCCTTAAGGACACATTCCAGCCAGACAAAAACACTGACGGGGTGCATGGCTGGGGAGGGGTGTGGCCCTTGGGCAGGATCATGCAGGGAGGGAAGCAGATGGGTACACTTGCTATGGGCCTTGGAGGGCTAAGTTAGCCAAGGGCTAAGTTAGCCTGCCTCATAGCATAGATTTTTGCTTTATTTTATAAGCACACAAACAGCAAATATGTTCCATTCCTATAAACTACCGTATTTTTCGCTCTATAGGACACACCTTATTTTAGAGTCTTGCTCTCCCGGCTTCAGCAAAAGGAATCTGAAGCCTCCGGAACACAGCGGGAACTCGAGCTGCGCTCCAAAGGCTTCAGGCGGCTATCCCTGAAGCCTGGAGAGCGAGAGGGGTCGGTGCGCACCGACCCCTCTTACTCTCCAGGCTTCAGCGAAAGCAATGCAAAGCCTCTGGAGCATGGAGGGAGCAGTCCCTCTGCGCTTCGGAGGCTTCGCGTTGCTATCGCTGAAGCCAAGGAGCCTGCATTCGCTCCATAGCACGCAAACACATTTCCCCTTAAATTTTGGAGGGGGAAAAGTGCGTCCTATAGAGCGAAAAATGTGGTATATACAACCCTTTGTTACAAAGATCATTTTGACAAAGCGTTTGAAAATCCCAGGTATTATTATTGAGAAATACGACATGGAGCTAGCTGTATCTTCCCTCCCTGCAATCTCTAGTGAATGAGTAACATTATCAGAAGGCCACAGGTATTTCACAGTTGGAAGGTGGAGAGAAAAATTCCTCTAAATTCTGTAGCTTGGATTTTCAGAGCTTTGCAAGGTCAAAGAATCCAGGCCATCCCTGGAGGAATATTAACTTTCTTGTTTCCTGAAAAAGACTTATTTGCAAAAAAAAACAAAACAAAAAAAAAACCCCACCTATAAAAATGGCAGCTTGATAGGTTGCATTTATTCAAAAGGCATGGAGAGAGATGTCCACTTAGTAAATCAACAGATCACAGCTCCTTCTCCTGGCTGCTGCAGAAAGAAACTTTAAAAACGGTTTCACTCAGGATTCCACATATTTGCTTGCCATGGAGAAAGTGTCTCTCCACCCGTGGTGAGCATGGAAAGCCCTGCCCTTCTAAGCTAGGAGTTAGTGAGGAGAGCACAAGATTGTCACTGCAGCAGGAGTACAGTGGTGCCTCGCAAGACGAAATTAATCCCTTCCGTGAGGCTCTTCGTATAGCGGTTTTTTCGTCTTGCGAAGCAAGCCCATTGACAGCTTAGCGGATTAGCGCTATTAGCGGTTTAGCGGCTTTTAGCGGATCAGCTGATAAGCGGCTTAGGGCTTAGGAAAAGGGCGGGGGGAGGGAAAAAACCCCGCAGGAACTCGCAAGACATTTTCGTCTTGCGAAGCAAGCCCATAGGGAAATTCGTTTTGCGAAGCGCCTCCAAAACGGAAAACCCTTTCGTCTAGCGGGTTTTCCGTCTTGCGAGGCGTTCGTCTTGCGGGGCACCACTGTACCTGTGAAGTGCAGCCTAACAGGGACAAACTCCCTCTTTCCCGATGAGCTCAGAGAGAATCCTTCATGACCTGTGCTGAACAGCAAAGCTCAGTGCAACATCAGAGTAAAGATCCAATGCCTCCTCAAGCTGGGAAAATGACAGGGTTAGGGTGACCACGCATTCTGGCTGGCTATTCAAATAGCCCAGATTTGTGGATTCTCTGTTTCACTAACTGGAAGTCTGCAAAAAGCTCTTTCAAATCCTAAAGAACTCGGATAGCACTAGCATATCACATACACCACATGCCTTCTTGCAACAGACAAGAACTTTTACTAGCTTTTCCCCAGTGGTAAAAGTTATAAAAAACAGAATAAAAGTGCACCACCATTGTTGTTTTGTGTAAAAATCCATGCAGCAGACAGCCACACTGCATACTGGTCCCTACAATGCACAGGAAAGCTTTCCAGTTATCCTTCCAGGCTGCACCAAACAGATCCACATACTGTCCTCTCTTTACCCCTCTTCTCCAAGTAACATATTGCAATAGCACCTTTGCTCCTGCTGCCACAACTAATTTGCCGCAGGCTTCCTACACTGCCAGCCTGTTGAGTTCCATCTCTGTCCAGCATAGCCTTTTGGAAGGTGCTCTCTCTCACCTCCGAAATGCTGCTGCTTCTGGCCACTACCACTCACAGCGGGCAAGCGGTCAAAATACAACAAGGTGACTGGAGGAGCTGCTATGTAAAAGGGAGAGATATTTTGCTGAGGAATCCATGACCACATGGTCCACTGAAGCCAAGCTCCCTTCTCCCATCTTGCGGGGAATCCCACCTAAGCAGAGATTTCATGTTAATGGAGCAGTGAAACTAAGTCAGTGCTATTGTTGGCTTGAGCTGCACCATTCCGATAACATAAAAGAATTGAAAGGCTCAAAAGTCATTAATCTAGTATTATCATCTTGTGAAATGTTCTCATAGAACACCATGAACACTTTCCTGGTTAACTGTCAGGCCTCAGCTCAAACTCCCACAAACCACTTTAATAGAAATCTGAACCAAGGAACAAATCGAAAGGTCACATAATCTGAAAAGGATGGTAGCAAGCTATATACATAAAAGAGAAAACACATTATGCAAATTGGGGTGGCTAGCTTGTGGTTCCACCAGATTGTTGGACTCCAACTCCCATCAGCCCAAGCCAGCATGGCCAATAAATAAGGGATTATGGGAGTTGGTCCAACAACATCTGGGAGAAGGGCATAGATTAGTCACTACTGCTAGAAATAGAACAAGCTCTATGACCAGCTTATAGAACAGAAGAAATCTCAATGGATAGCCTTGGGCAAATCACTCTCTCTCAGTTCAGCCAACCTCATGGGGACGTTGCAAAGATAAAAAGTAAGAAAATTTCATATATGCTGCCCTGAGCTCCTTGGAGAAAGGATGAGATACAAATGAAACAAACAAGATTGTTCACATGGGGGAGTGGAAGGGAATAGATCGCTGGGAAATGTTATTTTGAAGTTTAAATGCAATGAAGGTGGAAGCATTTCAGCCCCTACCTTAAAGCAACAGTAGCAACATAGAAAGAGCTCTGCTGGATCAGACCAAAAACCTACGTTTCCCATTTCCCACAGTGAACAGCCAAATGTCTCCAAGACGTGAAAGCAATAGTCCTCTCCTGTTGTTGCTTCCCAGAAACTGATATTCAGAGGCAGGGCACACGTAATTTTGGAGAGAGCATGTCACAGAGAGAGATCCATGCTTATTTGTCTCTCATACTAAAAGTTCTAGTTTAACTGCACAAGCACACACTGTTTAGAAGGTGTCTTGCTCTGCTCTAACACTGCCTGGAAAACAGATCCATAGGAAAATATGTTTATATAAATATCCTCAGGCATGACCTGCAATTTAGCTGCAGCGTTTCTCCTCATGGCAATGGGGTGTCTTCTTAGCTGGTCCCCCAGCCCCAGTAAAGTGTACCCATATAATCATAGAATTGTAGACTTCGAAGGGACCCCAAGGGCCATCTAGACCAGTGTTTTTCAACCTTTTTTGGGCAAAGGCACACTTGTTTCATGAAAAAAATCACGTGGCACACCACCATTAGAAAATGTTAAAAAAATTAACTCTGTGCCTATATTGACTATATATAAAGTAATTCTCTTGAATAGGAATCAAATAAACACAAAGAAAGTATTTTATAATTACTTTATTATGAAATGGTAAGTAAACAGAAATATGAAAAATTATAAAAAATACTTTATTTTTAAATCTTTCGAATTTTTCAATTTTTCCCACGGCACACCAGGCAACATCTCTCGGCACACTAGTGTGCCGCGGAACAGTGGTTGAAAAACACTGATCTAGACCAATGCAGGAATCGTAGCTACAGCATCCATGACAGCTGGCCATCCAGCCTCTAAGCAGAGGCTCTAAAGACCTCTAAGGAATGAGAGTCCACAACCTCCCAAGGGAGACCATTCCACTGACAAACTGCTTTTGCTGTCAGAAAGTTTTTCTGTATGCTTAGTCAGAATTCCCTTTCTTATGACTTTTGGTGCTTGCGCCCTCTTGCTGCTTGTGCGCTGATGCTGTTCAGAAGCAGCATGGTACTTACAGATGTGGTATCAGGGCTGCCCCAGGATGTTTTGCTGCTTGAGGCAAAAACCCCTGCCTCCCCCCCTTCCTCCATGCCCTCGCCCCAGCACCATAGGAGAGGAAAAGGGAGGCCAGAGAAGAGCAGGCATCAGGGGTTGGGCAGGAAAGCATGGGTGCAATCAGCGAGAAGGCAGCAGGCGGTGGCGGTAGGTGGAGGCTGAGCAGCACATGCCCCAAGGCCCCTCAAAGATGGTGCTAGTGCTGGATAGTATCTAGGCACTGTGACATGTAAGGTAAAGGTAAAGGGACCCCTGACCATTAGGTCCACTCGTGGCCGACTCTGGGGTTGCGGCGCTCATCCCACTTTATTGGCCGAGGGAGCCGGCGTACAGCTTCCGGGTCATGTGGCCAGCATGACTAAGCCGCTTCTGGCGAACCAGAGCAGCGCATGGAAACGCCATTTACCTTCCCGTCAGAGTGGTACCTATTTATCTACTTGCACTTTGACATGCTTTCGAACCGCTAGGTTGGCGGCAGCAGGGACCGAGCAACGGGAGCTCACCCCGTTGCGGGGATTCGAACCGCCAACCTTCTGATCGGCAAGTCCTAGGCTCTGTGGTTTAACCCACAGCACCACCCGCGTCCCACTGTGACATGTAGCCAGTGATAAAACCTCTCCATGAATTTACCAAAGTATTATTTTAGCACAAGGCAAACTGCAACAGTTCCAGCTGGAGCCGGGGAAATACCTAAAGGGAAGAATATTACTCCACTGTGCTTGAGAACCCTTAACACTGATTTCATCCAAGAAAGCAAAGGCCTACATTGCTCCGCATTCAGGTAATGAAGTAAGTAGATACCATGCAGGGCATGAAGTAAAGCACTCAGGGACAGAGACCTTGGTGGGAGCATAAAGTTCCTCAAACATTTTTCTTTTGGCTGTTCATGAAACAGAACAAAATGGTAAGGGATTTTAAATTAGTGCTGTACATGGCAACATGACACAAGGAGAAAGAATGGACATTGTTTAACCAAAAGAAAAAGATTAAAAGGAATCTTTCAAAAAGCTTTTAAATATTTAAAAGGACGTCAAAAAAGAAGAAAGAAAACACTTTCATATCATATTCATTGAAGAAGGCACCACAATGCGTTTTTAAACCTGCAGAGGTAGATTGGGACACTTTAGGCTACCTCCAAGACTTCAAAATCTCCTTTCCACGTAACATGAAGTTGTTTTATACTGAGATCACTCATCCTATCTAGGCCAGTGATGTCTGTCTACCCTGACTGGAAGAAGCTCAGCTCTCTAAGATCTTAAGCAAAGGCATTTCTTCAGTCCTGCTACCAAAGATCCTTTCTAACTACAGGTAGCAAAGACTGAACCTGAGGTCTTATGCATATAAAGCATGTACTCCACAAGTGAGCAAGCACCCTCTCCACAAATATGACTGGCCACCTTGAGTCACATGTGCCACAGAAACTTGAGATATGTGGCATCATCTAGGCAGGACCTGTGGCCTCCAAATTCTGTATCTTACCAATGGTCATGCTGGCTGAGGCTGATGGGCATTGTAGTCCAACAACACCCAGAGGGCTACAGCTCTTCATTCCTGATGTAGCCACTCCTACTTGCCCTGAGGACATCGCAGGGCAGCTTGATTCTTGACGCAGCAGACTGAGAGCAGTGCTTCTCTAACCTTTTCAGCTTTAAAACTTATTTTGCCTTCTTGGTCCCTGGTACCCAGCCAAGTGTCTAGAGATCATTGCACACATTTATGTGCAAGCAGCTCTGCTGCAGTGTGCAATTACATTTGGACAGAGGGACTAATACAACACCGGCATGAGAAAGGGATGTCAGAGAATATATCTGTGGCTCCTCCTAAAACTACACACAGGGAAATGAGACAAAACAGCAAGTCTTCCTAAATCAGGTTGGGTCAGAGGGGCAAGCTGGGGGAGGGCTATCATCACACAAATCTAATGTGAATCAGAGACTACTTTGCAAGAGAATATTCAGGTTACTCCTGTCTAGGCTGGTGAGGAGAAGCAAGTTCCATCTACTTGGATTTTTTGCAAAAATCCACGAGGGCCCACCACCAGAAGCGGAGCAAGGTGGGGGACGGATCGCCCCAGGTGTCATCCCTGAGGGGGGTGACATCACCGTGGAGGGCACCCCCCCAGGACGCTCCCCACCGCCAGGGCACCCCCCTGGGACGTGTACCGAAGCCGACGCCACAGCTAGCTCCAATTCTGCCTGTCCCTATGGGCGCCTCACGCTGCAGCCCATCCCTAGCCCCTATGGGCACCGTGCGAAGCACCCCGACCCTATAGGCAACTCGCCCCGCCCCAGGTGCCCAAGAGGCTTCCTCCGCCACTGCCCACCTCACTGCTTGACTCACAAGCAAAACCCTACGTATCCCAGTGGGGCTGCATCTAAATTATAGTGTATGGCACCATCTTGGATTTTGTGACACACTTGCCAGGAAAGGCTGCTCCCCACTCCACTACAGGTTTTCAGTTTGTCAGGAATCATCCAGTGGAGGTTGGATGGCTTGAGTTGAGATTCCTGCATTGCAGGAAGTTGGACAAGATGATCTTTGGTGTCCCTTCCAACTCTATGATTTAGACATAGGACATCCTGCTTCGGAGTTCAGGAATGGCCCGGACTGTATCTGAGGTATAATTCAAACAAGCACAGGAAGGCCTCTAAGAATCCCCAGAGGAATTGCCTTTCCCTTAATACGAAATAACGCTTTTGAGATGCCTGGATTTTTTTTAAAAAAAGGTGAGTAGAGTTGGCATAATAATCATATACAGCATTTTGAAATAAATGAGTTGAGGAAGATAAAGAGGAAGATCGAGGCCGTATACCCATTCCTGGAAATGCAAGACATCCCCGCCCCCGCTAATTCTCTGTTTGCCAAGGCAGAGCTCTGGCTTTTCTTATACTTGTTAAAGCTCCCTTGTGAGACAGCCCTTTGCAAGGCAGTGGTTGGCCCTCCACCACTGCCTTCCCCCACCCCAACAGATTTCTCATGGATTCACTCCAAGCCAATCAAAACTTTGGCAGTCAAACCCATCTTGGTTCACACAGACCTATATCTTACAGAGCTAGCAATTCCAAACAGCAGTCAAATCAGCTGCCACATCCTCTTCCTTCTTCACAAAGCCATTCCACTACATAATGGTCACTTATATGTCTCATGTTCACAGGAACAAAGGCAAGCTGTGTGAGGTACTTCGGCAGAAGATACTGCTGGTGCACAGCTAGCTCAGTCGGCCGTGTTTACAAACAGAGAAGTAGATACAACCATCAAAAGAAGTGGGCAATGGCAGCAGAAACTTCTCTCTCTTGTTAAATATATGTTTACTAATTTTTATGACTACCGCTGCAAGAAGTCAAAAGAATGTACAAATCAATAGAAGGAAAATAAAAAGGATAACTGTGGCGGAGCGAAGCATAGATGTTGTTTACATCATCTTCATATTCAATATTAAAAAATAAATACAGAGCAATGGGTCAGAATTTACATCAAAATGAAGTGAATCAATAGCCATAAAAAGGAATCATCAGTTGGTTAGTGATGGGGACAGTCTGAAACAGGGGGCAGCAAACTTTTTCATCAGGGAGCTGGTCCACTGTCCCTCAGACCTTGTTGGGGGGCCAGACTATATTTTTTTTGGGGGGGAGGGGGGGAAATGAACGAATTCCTATGCCCCACAAATAACCCAGAGATGCATTTTAAATAAAAGCATACATTCTACTCATGTAAAAACACCAGGCAGGCCCCACAAATAACCCAGATATGCATTTTAAATATAAGCACACATTCTACTCATGTAAAAACACGCTGATTCCTGGACTGCCCACGGGCCGGATTTAGAAGGTAATTGGGCCAGATGTGGCCCCCGGGCCTTAGTTTGCCTACCCATGGTCTGAAACATGTCTAGGCTAGGCCAGGAAAACCCATCAGTGGGGAGGCAAGTGCCCCCTCCATAGCGATGCATGAATCATTAGAGGTTTGTGCACTACACTATTGTATGTTAAATAATGGAAACCATATTTATGTCAAAACACTCTCGTTTAGCCATACCTTGGACAAATGTGCAGTGGCAGGTGAGTTGTTCAAAAAATGGAGTTTCTGTGCAATGCTCACCTACAAACACAAGACTAGCTGTCTGTAAGAGATAGTTCATTGGGACCTGGATGACATATTTGTATTACACAGATACCTATCCATGTATATAGAGCCATAGGTTAATGCTTCTTAGCTATGAGTTCTGAAATACCTGTTCCCTCCCTTGCAGGCCTTTTCCCGCCTGGCCTGGGAGGGCAGGGCCCTGACTGACTCCAGCTACAAAAGCAGAGGCTGCTGAAGAGGCCAGAGGCCAGCTTGGCTGTGAGTCCTGGGAGACATGCTCCCTGCCTTGTAGGCCTTTTCCCTACCTGGCCTGGGAGGGTGGGACCCAGACTGATGGCAACTACAAAAGCTGAGTCTACTGAACAGAATCTTTGGCTGGGGTATTGTAGGGGAGGGAGTTGATGGGGGGTGCTGTTTTTGCTTGGTAAAATGAAATGGCTATTAGAGAGCTTTGCCTGTGGTACTAGAACTGTGATGGCCCATTCATGCAGGCAAGCACCATGGTGCTGCAGTTATCATATGATGAACATGCACGTATGAATTAGTTGCTTATCACCTAAACCCAGTAACTGTCAAAGTAAACAGCATGATGGGGCTTGTGGGCTGGCCTCTGAGACGATATAATGGACTTTCTTGAAAAACCTTTTAATCAGTTAGTGGCAATGTTCATTATGGAGCTGCTGATTGAAATGTAGCTATAATCCAGGACAGTGTTTCATGGGAACTGGCAAGATTGCTGTTCTCTTGCTCTGTTTGAAAGAATCATCATGTTATGCATGAAACTACAGTGGTGCCCCGCAAGACGAACGCCTCGCAAGACGGAAAACTCGCTAGACGAAAGAGTTTTCCGTTTTGGAGGCGCTTCGCAAAACGAATTTCCCTATGGGCTTGCTTCGCAAGACGAAAATGTCTTGCGAGTTCCTGCGGGTTTCCCCCCCTTTTCCTAAGCCGTTAAGCTGCTTATCAGCTGATCCGCTGATAAGCCACTTAACAGCTGATCGCTAAAAGCCGCTAAATCGCTAATAGCGCTAATCCGCTAAGCTGTCAATGGGCTTGCTTCGCAAGACGAAAAAACCGCTATACGAAGAGCCTCACGGAACGGATTAATTTCGTCTTGCAAGGCACCACTGTAGCTCATAAAAAAGACCTCTTCACGACACGACAAGACTCAAGGAGCAGATCTGCAGCTCATGAGTCTTCTCTCAGAGCTAGTTTTGTGCACTGTAATTTTAAAAGTATGTTTGTGCTCATTTTCCTGTCAAAATACATGCAGAGTCAACTGCTGCCTTAAAATGTAATATGAAAAGCAATCACAACAGGGAACTGTTTTAGAAAGACTACAGCAGCTTGGGACTGACATCTGGGAGGTTCTGCAGAAGAGAGTCCCTCACTTATTTGAGGTGTTCCTAACAAGGCTAGATGACAGCACACTCAATATTCCATGCTGCTTTATATTGAAACTCTTCTGCAATATTGTGTGCCAACACTTCTTCAATGCTGGCCCATGTACTTTAGCAAGAGCTTCTACATTCCTGAAACAAGCCAACTGTACCTGCGGCTATATCAGAGCCAGATTACATTAGGCCAAAATGTTTAAGCCTTCAATAACTCAAGAGTGGGGAAAGCATTAATAATTACTACCAGAGAAAGGAAGTTGGCTCTTGCTGGCTTAGCTGCTCTCTGCCAAATAGTTCCTTTCAAACCCAGTTCCCACAGAAAGCTCTGGGAGTAGAGTCTGTGGTTTAATTGGCAGCACATCCTCTGCCTTATTTGAGTAAGTTAGGTTATTTTCAGGTAAGACATGGCACAGTCTACCTTTTCCATCCAGAGTTATGTTTCTTTGTCCACTGTTGCTTACTTTCTCCCATCCTTACAAAAGTGTGCTGATTTGGCTTATTGCAAACTAACTTTACTGCAATTTTTGCATCATTTGCAACACCCTCCTTTCTATATTCCTGAGTTACTGGGGTGGGGAGCTTTGATCATTGGAAGTTGAAGAGGCAATGTGCTCATATTTCTTGCACTGCATAAGATAGAATTGGAATTCTTTAAAAAGGTACAATTTTCCCGAAGAACCGGAAAGTGAATTTCATAATAGGGCCCTAGTAATAGCAGATGCCTCCTTACGTTACTGTGATATAGTCCACTTCACATTAATTCCTATGGGAAATGGGGGGGGGCAGAGGTGGAGACAGAAACATTGTTTTCTTACTGAGAAAACACCATTCACACCACTGCAGGCCAGGAAATTATTCATATAATGTTCAAGGCTGGAAAGATGTTTCAGTGTCCAGGAACAGATTTCTAGACACAAAAGTGACTTCATATGGGGACATTATCCAAATACCACTCTCACTTAAAATTATTTGCAAACCTAAGACCAAGACAGTTTGGTACCTGAGGCAAACCACAAAATGATGCCCCCCCCCCGCCAACCAGGGATGGGGCAACTGAAGATCCACATCAGGAACAAGTGGGGAATAAAGATCTACATTGGGCACAAGAGTGGAAGGAGAGTAGCAGTGCCTCCTATTTTCTGAGAGGCCACTACAGAGGTGGCATTTGGAGCAGCCGCTGGGGAGGCAATGCATTCCTTGGAGGCCAGATCCGCTGCCCCTGTGGATCCTGCTGCCTGAGGCACTTGCCTCATAAGTGGGCCGGCGCTGCATGAGACTGCATGAAAGACATAGAAATAATGGCTGCTATTGCTATATTAGGGGCGTGGGTGGCGCTGTGGGTTAAACCACAGAGCCTAGGACTTGCTGATCAGAAGGTCGGCGGTTCGAATCCCCGCGACAGGGTGAGCTCCCGTTGCTCGGTCCCTGCTCCTGCAAACCTAGCAGTTCGAAAGCACCTCAAAGTGCAAGTAGATAAATAGGTCCCGCTCCGGCAGGAAGGTAAACGGCGTTTCCGTCCGCTGCTCTGGTTCACCAGAAGCGGCTTAGTCATGCTGGCCACATGACTCGGAAGCTGTACGCCGGCTCCCTCGGCCAGTAAAGCGAGATGAGCGCCGCAACCCCAGAGTCGGCCACGACTGGACCTAATGGTCAGGGGTCCCTTTACCCTTTTACCTTTATTGCCATATTAACCAAGTCTTGAGTTTCAAACACACCAGTTTGCTCACCCATTTCTATGTCCCAGGGTGCATTCTCAGGTCATGGAGAATGACAGTGAAGTCAAGTGGCCCTGACCAGTGCTCCATGTGAATTAAAACATGCACCCAGAAGTCCCTGCAACACACACATTCTATGATATTGGGCAGACCAGCAGGAATTCCAACAAGTTGACGTGGAAAAAATTACTGCAAAGCAGAAATGTTTGGTAGGAAATCAGGATTGCATTTTCCTGCCCTAAAGCCAATATGCTGGATTATATTTATTAAATATGATTCTATATTGCCCAAAGTTCTGGGGAAAGTTTACAAAATAAAGATTAAAATAATAAAACTGTAAAAAATATATTAAAAACCATATGATCTAAAAATGAATTAAAACAGCCACAAAGTAAAACAAGAATAAAACCAACACTAGAAGACAAAACAGTGCAAAGAGCACTAACACATTTTTTAAAACTTAAAAGCCTCAACTCTGTGCTTGGAGGCAGAAACAGACTGGATAAGGGAGACGGCCCTTCCTGTTAACCCACCAACGGGTTGACACATTGGAAGGTAGAATGGGATACAGCATTCTCTGTGGTGGCACCCCAGCTATGGAATGACCTCTCCCTACAAGTATCATCTTCTTCCTTTGGCGATCACTTGTAGCCAAGTAAGGTTGTCTTCAATGAACGCGGTCTTAATGGTGTGTCCATAGGTGACTGTGGAGGCCAATTCTGGATTCACACGTCCTTCCACAGTGAGGACATAGGATTCCAGGTGGGAGTTGATCATGGTGAGGGGTTTGCCAAACTGTGCCTTCCTCTTAGCATGTTTCTTCCCTTTCGTCCTGAGTTCAAGCATCTTCAAAGTCCACGACACCTTTGGTAAAGGCTGTTCTCCAATTGGAGCACTCACAGGCCAGTGTTTCCCAGTTGTCGGTGTTTATACTACATTTTTTTAGATTTGCCTTGAGAGAATCTTTAAACCTCTTTTGTTGACCACCAGCATTACACTTTCCATTTTTAAGTTCGGAATAGAGTAGTTGCTTTGGCAGACGATAATCAGGCATCTGAACAACATGACCAGTCAAACGAAGTTGATGTTGAAAAATTATTGCTTCAACACTGTCCCCTAGAAGGTTGAAAACCATTTTTGGATTCAGGAAGGGTAGCCTTGGATGTAGTTAGGAGACGGTTTCCTACAAGTATACTAGGTGCTAACACTATGGACATTTCCCATCTATATGCCCAGGCAGTTATGGAATACTGGTCCTGTCAAAATTTTAAAAATTAAAAATCTACTCCCCCCCTCCCCCGCAATGTGGATATATTACTGTTACTTTGAATTCTTTAACCTGCCTTGATATGTTTGGGTGGGTTAAAAATGCTCTGAAATAAATACTCCAAATTTGTAAACCTCATGGCTGTGAAGTTTCTGCCCTGAGCTCAAAAATCAGACATAGTCTACAGCAGTGTTCTCATACTCTCTCTATGCCTACCCACAAGTCCACAAGTCCATTTGCCAAATACTCAGTGGTAGCCACCTCTGTCCTTCTGGCAATTGCCTCTGCCATGGATGTCCTATGAACTGCAGGGAATTTAGAGAGATTTTTCACTGTGTCAGGTGGAAGGTGTTCCTCTCCCCCAAGGCTTCTGATCCAGAGAACTCCATTGAGGGGCTGAAATCAAGCTCATACTTCATATTATCTCTCTGGAGATTTAGAAGCAGCTACCAGTAAAAAAGGAAGAGAACAACTCCTTTTTTCCTCTCTCCAGAGCCCTCTCCCCATGCTCAAGAAATTACATGGAAGAGAAATGGAGGCAACCAATATTAAGGCTAGTTAGTAAGCTAGCCAAATTTGAGGACCCTTGACTCCAGTAAGCCATCTGTGTTATGCAAGAAGAACTATTTCAGACAAACACATAACTATGCAACCTTGTAAATACTGTGGGAGCTGCGTGCATGCATACTTGTGTCTGTACATGCGGCATTTGAAAACCCTTTGATCCTTCTTACATTCTGCAACTGAGATTCATTTCTATAAGGCTTATCCCTGCTAAGTGGTTTTTCAGACTGAGCATGCATTCTCTCTATGAGTAAAAATCTCAGTTCTGTCTGTCCAACACTTATACAAATACAGGTACTGGGGAAAAGAGAACAAGTTGAAGGCAGGGAGGAAGACTATTTCTTTACAGCCGTAGAGAAGCAGCACAGGCTTTTTTCAAGCTCTCATCTTCAATGATCACACGAAACCAAGCACAAATGTAAAACTGAGGGAAGGCAATAAAGCTTCACAGATGGCAACCCATTTATTACAACAGCAAAACTGCAGAAAATATCTACAAAGAGGCAAAAGAACCAGCTATGATGTGATGATATCTTCCTGGAGGATTGCCTTCTCATTTACAGAAGTACAGTCCACCCAAAAAAAAAAAAAAAAAAAAAAAAAAATTCAGACCACCACCCGGTTTACACTTTCATCCACCTACCAAGGGTTTTATTCTTACAGCTCTTCTGCAGGGGCTGCTGAACAATGAATGGTGCCTGAGGCAAAAAAGGCTTCCCCATTATGAAAACCAGCATCTGGTATTGTGTGCCAACACATGGTGTGTGTCGCTCTTGTTCCCCCTCCTCCGCCCTCCCCAGCTTGGCTGGGATTCATGTCCTGACCAATGGCACTAGGCCTGAATCACCGCAGACCTCTAAAGCAGCAAGACTGCCTGCCGAGCTGCAGCAGGGGGTGAGGGAGGGCCTGAAATGCCACTATAACCACAAAGGATTGTTGCAGAGGGGGGTCTTTGGCTACAGAAGGGATGGATACAACAGGCTATTGATGGCCATTCCGAGAAAGAGAAATGCATTGAGACTGGACAGCATCACGGGAGTGCCCAGCTGTTTATAGAAGGAAATTCGGTGCATGTTCAAGTGTAAAATTTAGACAGATTGCCTCAAATCATGTAACGAAGAGACATAAAACTTGAGAGGTGATTGTTTTTATTTGACTAGTTTCTTGCTGCCAGAATATTAAGGTTTTCAAGTTACACTTTCATCAGGGGCAGAATGAAACGGAGGCTAGATCTTAGGTATGGTATAAATACAAAGCAAACATTTTATTCCTTTCAGAAACTGGACCCATCACAAAATGTTTAGTGCATCGAAAATCCGTGTGCAAGAGTGGCATGGATATTTAACATATAGGAATAGCTTTTAAAGTTGTCAACACAGATTTCAATCATGGGCCAGATTCAATAATGCAAAGGGGTGGCTCCTTATAATGATGTTTTTCCATCTCTTATTCTCTCAGACCAACACAGAACACAGTAGCATCTGCCCCTATTGAATCAGGTATGCATAAGGTCAGGCTTTATTAAAAAAAATATTTACTGTCTATACTTTTCAACGAAATAAAGAAGGCAGTATCCAACCAATATTATAAAATGATATAACTGTCCTGATATACCCTGAACAGGCAGAATGCTGAGCAGCTGGTGAGAGCATGCTTCTTCTACTTGGGATAAGGTTTATTTGTTTGTTTCTCATTGTTCAAATTTCTAGCCTCTAACTGCATGAAATGTAGGATTGGTGAGAGCACTTAATGCTATAGCTTGAGAAGGTTTCTTCTAGTTCTCCTGTTAAGGTATTGCCATTTCATAGTATTTTAACTGGTGACTGATTGACATCATTTCATTGTACTTTACTGTATATTTTGATGTATTAATGTGCTGTTCACCGCTTTGGGGGCCTTGGGGCAGAAAACAGATATAGAAACCACCATCACAGTAAATAAATAATCCAACAGCAACAGCACCCCACCCCAAGCTACACAGCACCAAATAACAAAGAAATGAAGACTAGTAAGGGACGCAGGTGGCGCTGTGGGTTAAAGCCTCAGCGCCTAGGGCTTGCCGATCGAAAGGTCGGCGGTTCGAATCCCTGCGGCGGGGTGCGCTCCCGCTGCTCGGTCCCAGCACCTGCCAACCTAGCAGTTCGAAAGCACCTCCGGGTGCAAGTAGATAAATAGGGACCGCTTACCAGCGGGAAGGTAAACGGCGTTTCCGTGTGCGGCTCTGGCTCTGGCTCTGGCCAGAGCAGCGATGTCACGCTGGCCACGTGACCCGGAAGTGTCTCCGGACAGCGCTGGCCCCTGGCCTCTTAAGTGAGATGGGCGCACAACCCCAGAGTCTGTCAAGACTGGCCCGTACGGGCAGGGGTACCTTTACCTTTACTTTAAGCCATACCACAAAACAGACTTTCAAAGAAGTGTCTTAACCCATTATCTGAACATGCCCAATAGAATGGGTCGCTGAATCTTTCAGGGCAGTTTGATCTGTTATCTGAATACCTCTTAATTAAAAGACACAGTTCTGGGCCTTTGCACCTCACTGGTGGAGGGAACATGCAATAAGGTCTCTTCTGATGACAGCAGTGTTACTCTGGCAAGATCTCATACCAAGTAGTCAATGCCTGTTACTATTGTATTGTTTTCTTTGCCAACAGATGAGTGAACCATCATGTATCGTGGACTTGTCCTTTTTATTTTCAACCCTACCAGCATTTGATAATGTTATTATTAATAGTTCTGGTTCTGGATCCAAACCCATGTGTACCAACTAACATTGGTTAGGCTTTGTGATTTTGCTGCAACATCATAGCACCAGTCCTTATTATGATACCTATTATAAACCTGACACTCACTACAAATAACGTAAAAGAAAAATAAATAAAAGAAGGCGGCCAACAGATTGAGGTTGAATCCTGACAAGGCAGAAGTACTGTTTTTGGGGGACAGGGGGTGGGCAGGTGTGGGGGACTCCCGGGTCCTGAATGGGGTAACTGTGCCCCTGAAGGACCAGATGTGCAGCCTGGGAGTCATTTTGGACTCACAGCTGTCCATGGAGGCGCAGGTCAATTCTGTATCCAGGGCAGCTGTTTACCAGCTCCATCTGATGCGCAGGCTGAGACCCTACCTGCCCACAGACTGTCTGGCCAGAGTGGTGCATGCTCTAGTTATCTCCCACTTGGACTACTGCAATGCGCTCTACGTGGGGCTACCTTTGAAGGTGACCCGGAAACTACAACTAATCCAGAATGTGGCAGCTAGACTGGTAGCGGCTGCCGAGACCATATAACACCAGTCCTGAAAGACCTACATTGGCTCCCATTATGTTTCCGAGCACAATTCAAAGTGTTGGTGCTGACCTTTAAAGCCCTAAACAGCCTCAAAGGCCCAGTATACCTGAAGGAGCATCTCCACCCCCATTGTTCAGCCAGGACACTGAGGTCCAGCACCGAAGGCCTTTTGGCAGTTCCCTCACTGAGAGAAGCGAAGTTACAGGGAACAAGGCAGAGGGCCTTCTCGGTGGTGGTGCCCACCCTGTGGAATGCCCCCCCCCATCAGATGTCAAGGAAATAAACAACTATCTGACTTTTAGAAGACATCTGAAGGCAGCCCTGTTTGGGGAAGTTTTTAATATTTGATTCTATTTTTAATATTCTGTTGGAAGCCGCTCAGAGTGGCTGGGGAAACACAGCCAGATGAGCAGCGTATAAATAATAAATTGTTGCTGTTGTTGTTGTTGGTTTCATGGGAATGATTTTTGGACTAGGGAAAGGTTAAAGCTTTGTTCATTTTTGTTTGTTAATTAATTAATTAGTGTGTCTGAGAATGCTTTATTATTTGAGTATGTGTTTTTAATGGGTGTTATATGAAATGTTAATGTATTATATGATTCCCTCCACTCCCCCCATGTAATATGCATTGTATATCTTTTTATTTGTGTAAGTTGCTTGAAGACCTTTGTGAGACAATCAACTAAAAAGTCTAATAAAAAATGGAAAATATTTTTATTGTTTTGTAAACTTCTTTAAGGTTTTCTTACAAGCAAGCAGAATACAAATTTTGCGGGGGGAAAAAAATCAGCATAGCATAGCAGACTTCAGCAGGGTTTCCCAAGGTGGTTCAAATTTATCCCTTGAGGTTGATTGGACTGTGCTGGGAGGTGGGGAATAAAGATCATGGGGTTGAAAATGGTCTCGAATGGAAAAGAAGTTTACAAGGTATTGTGCAAAAAAAGAAAAAGAAAAGAAAAAAGGAACTATGAGCCTCAGAAATAACGGGCATTGGCATATGCAAAGTGTATCTCCCTTGCCAATTAGGAAGCTCTTACAGTGGTGCCTCGCAAGACGAAAAGAATCCGTTCCGCGAGTCTCTTCGTCTAGCGGTTTTTTCGTCTTGCGAAGCAAGCCCATTGACGGCTTATCGGCTTAGCGCTATTAGCGGCTTAGCGGATAAGCAGATAAGCGGCTTAGAAAAAGGGGGGGAAAGGAAAAAAACCCCGCAGGAACTCGCAAAACATTTTCGTCTTGCGAAGCAAGCCCATAGGAAATTCGTTTTGCGAAGCACCTCCAAAACGGAAAACTCTTTCGTCTAGCGAGTTCTCCGTCTTGCGAGGCATTCGTCTTGCGGGGCACCACTGTATTTAGTAAGATGGTTCTACAATACAACAGTATTCCCAGACCATGCTGTTTTATTGTTTTGCTCCCTTTTTTATGTTTTATGACTCCTAGTAAAGGTGACTAACGATCAATGAACGTTGATTATATACAGTGGTACCTGGGGTTACATATGCTTCAGGTTACAGACTCCGCTAACCCAGAAATATTAGCTCAGGTTAAGAACTTTGCTTCAGGATGAGAACAGAAATCGTGCTCCGGTGGCACGGTGGCAGCAGGAGGCCCCATGAGCTAAAGTGGTGCTTCAGGTTAAGAACAGTTTCAGGTTAAGAACGGACCTCCAGAATGAATTAAGTACTTAACCCAAGGTACCACTGTACTGATGTTTCTTAACTTGGGTTGGGGTTGATGACAACCTTATAAACTATTCAAAGGGTCAATGAATTCAGAAGTTTGGGAAATGCTGGATTAGAGCATAGGCTGCCATGGGTGCCATACAGGCAACAGGGATTCATGCCAAACCCGTGGAGGAGCAGGAGGAGCTTTGAGCTCAGATTGCAGATCTGGGGAAAATATGTCCTACCAGGATAGGAGGACGGATACAAGCACTCTTGGGTTATACTCTTGATTCTTTTGTTAAGCTTTTGTGTCCTTCGAGAAGCCACTTCACCTCTCCATGACTCTGTTTACCAATCAGAATATACTTCACAGCCTCCCAGGAGAGCTGCGAAGCTTGACTAATTAATGACTAAAAGGGAACCTAGAAGCCTCTTGGGAGTAAATCTAATATGTAGAAATCAGGTATTCTTAGCATGATAGTTTCCATTTTAAAATTCTACAACACAAGAAAAACATAATAACCTTAGATTTAAAAAATTGCAGCCATTTGACATATATTCCAAATTCTGAAAGCATTTCTGAAAGCTTTCAGCAGCAGATGCAGATCGGCTCTGTGCTCTTTTATAGTTTAGAGTAAAAACCTGCACAAGGAGGAACAACTACCTGACCTCTGTAGGTGAGGAGCAAGATCATAACTAGCACTTGAGGAATATGTTGCTTAAGTAAGGCTGGGAACCAGCAAGGAATTAGGTATACATGAAAGCAATGAATTCAGTGAGATGAAGTGTGCCTTGTATTTGCTATGCCATGGAAATCAAAGGGATAGTTAAGTCCTGGGCAAGAGTAAATACTATTGTGGGATGTAGTTCCCTTGGTAACTTTACCATTTAACCAACAGTCAAGTTATATCATGGATGTGCCAACTTTTAGGAGAAAGGGACAGGAGTGGTGCTGTGGTCTAAACCACTGAGCCTCTTGGGCTTGCCCATCAGAAGGTTGGCAGTTCGAATCCGCCAGGTGGGGTGAGCTCCTGTTACTGTCCCAGCTTCTGCCAACCTAGCAGTTCAAAAGCATGTGAGCACAAGTAGATAAATAGGTACTGCTACGACAGGAAGGTAAATGGCGTTTCCGTGCACTCTGGTTTCTGTCATGGTGTTCCATTGCACCAGAAGCAGGTTAGTTATGCTGGTCACATGACCTGGAAAGCTGTTTGTGGACAAACGCCAGGTCCCTCGGCCTGAAGCGAGATGAGGGCCGCACCCCATAGTCGCCTTTGACTGGACTTAACCGTCCAGGGGTCCTTTACCTTACCTTACCTTACCTTACCTTACCTTACCTTACCTTACCACTGACAATTAATTACAAGATTCCTGATTACAGTTTCATTCTTTTAGAAGTCAAATGAGTGAAGAGAAAGAGAGATAGCCTGAGAAACAACTGACTCATGCTACTGTACTTCCTGTTTCATGTCAGCAGGTTTTTCAGAAAGGACCAGCTTCCAAGTACTTTACATCAACAATATTGTACAAGCCAACTGTTGTTTGCATGTTTCTGAGTTCTCTTTTGCAGAGTGCAAAAGCTCTCAATAGAGCAAGAACAGTATAAACATATAATTTCCTATGATCACCTTCATAGCTACTAATTACTTTGCTGTTTAACCATCTCTTGACTTGATATTCTTAATATTTGAGGCTTATGAATCCACCATCAAGCCTGATCTGCTTTTTATATACCACCACCAAGCCATGCCTGGTGTGCTTCTCACCCTTTCACAATTGTTCCTTCCTGTTTGAAGATTTACTGTATTCTCTGATAGCCAGAAAAAGATGTCTGAGCTAAACATTTTACTTTAAAAGAAACACTACATTTTTTAAAAGTTGGGTGAATAAAATATGTTGCCTGAAATCTGCTCACAGGCAACTTGAATCCTATTAAGTTAGCTATTATTCTTTATGTATTCTACATATGCTTTCCTTTTGTAATTTTGGTGTAAATAGGCAAAGATTATCTTATGCACAAGTTCTATTTCCTCTCAGAAATTATGCCATAATTTCTATACTTAGTCTAATCTTACAAAACAAGCTGTTTCTTCCACTCCCTGTGACATCCACCAACCAATTTCTGACTCTTTTACTAATTTACATAGTGTAATTTGCATAGGGCAATTAAGCTAATTTTCATAGGACAATTTTACTAGCAAAATTTACTTAAAGAGTGATTTAATATGGCATATTTTATTTGCATTTAGTAAACAAAACTAAAAATGTTGACACTGCCAAGTTTGACTAAAATTGTATTTGCAGTTGGCATTCATTCATTCATTGTTGTTGTTATTGTTATTTATTCAATTTATATACCACCATTTATTAAAAGGTCCTAGGGCGGTGTACAACATTAAGAACACATATTATGGAGCATAATAATAAACTATAATAAAAACATAGTAACAGATAGTATAATAACATAATAATCGTAGTAACAGTCCCTCCGATCAGCTTTAACATAAACTATTTAATGGCCAAAGGCCTGAGTAAAGAAGAATGTTTTGCCTAGCATCTAAAGACATGTAATGATGGCGCTAGGCAAGTCTCTCTGACGAGAGCATTCCACTGACAGGGTGCCACCACCAAAAAGGCCTCTTGTTGTGTTGCCAACAAGGGGGGGGGGACATAAAGAAGGGCCTTGGATGACAAGCGCAGAGTCCGGGTCGGTTCATAAATTTATGAGACAGAATATTTTCTGCCCTAGATGACTTACACTAACAAACTTTCCCTTCTTCAGACATAACAAGTAACTGACATTAGTTGAAAACAGGAGTAAAAGCTTCTGATTTTCTCCTATGGACTTAGAGAAATATTTGCAGGAGCTGGAGGCTTATGCATGTAATGCTAAACTAAGGCTGAAATGTGCAAATGCAACTAGTATCAATGTCAGAGCTCCTGCCAACCTAGCAGTTCGAAAGCACGTCAAGTGCAAGTAGATAAATAGGTACCGCTTCTGCCTGAAGATAAATGGTGTTTCCGTGTACTGCTCTGGTTCGTCATGCTGGCCACATGATCCGGAAGCTGTATGCAGGCTCCCTCAGCCAGTAAAATAATAATAATAATAATAATAATAATAATAATAATAATAATAATAATAATAATAATTTATTTATACCCCGCCCATCTGGCTGGGTTTCCCCAGTCACTCTGGGCGGCTTCAAACAGAATATTAAAATACAGTGGTGCCCCGCAAGACGAATGCCTCGCAAGACGAAAAACCCGCTAGACGAAAGGGTTTTCCGTTTTGGAGGCGCTTCGCAAAACGAATTTCCCTATGGGCTTGCTTCGCAAGACGAAATGTCTTGCGAGTTCCTGCGGGGTTTTTTTCCCTTCCCCCCCCTTTTTCTAAGCCGCTAAGCCGCTTATCTGCTTATCCGCTAAGCTGATAAGCCGCTAAAAGCCGCTAAGCCGCTAATAGCGCTAATCCGCTAAGCCGTCAATGGGCTTGCTTCGCAAGACGAAAAAACCGCTAGACGAAGAGAATCGCGGAACGGATTCTTTTCGTCTTGCGAGGCACCACTGTACAATAACCTATTAAGCATTAAAAGCATCCCTAAACAGGGCTGCCTTCAGATGTCTTCTAAAAGTCTGGTAGTTGTTTTTCTCTCTGACATCCGGCGGGAGGGTGTTCCACAGGGCAGGTGCCACTATCGAGAAGGCCCTCTGCCTGGCTCCCTGTAACTTGGCTTCTCGCAGCGAGGGAACAGCCAGAAGGCCCTCAGCACTGGACCTCAGTGTCTGGGCAGTGTCCAGGCAGTAATGCAAGATGAGCGCAGCAACCCCAGAGTCGTCCACGACTGGACCTAATGGTCAGGGGTCCCCTTACCTTTACCTTACCAATGTCAGAGAGGCAAGAGTTCTCCCAGGTTCTATCTATTCTTACAGGTGCAGATGATCCCTCCTCAGAGGCTAAGACTCATCTAAACCCTGAATCAGGGACCTGGCTGCTGGTTTTCTGTTTTCAGCATTTTGCATAGCACACAGCTATGCTCACCAAGTAAGTTCACCTTTTCTTGGTGTTCCTTGCCTAGACATACCAGTACAAGGCTCTCCCCTCTGAAGAAAGTAAGTGAAGTGGCTTTTAAATAGGGCAGCAATCAGAAAATGACCAAAGCTTACACACACCTCAAGGCAAATACCGGTATATTTACAGTGGTACCTCCAGTTACGAACTTCATTCGTTCCGGAGGTCCATTCTTAACTCGAAACCGTTCTTAACATGAAGCGCGCTTCCGCTAATGGGGCCTCCCGTTGCCGCCCCACAACTTCCGCTCGCATCCTGGGGCAAAGATAGCTACCGGGAGCAACTACTTCCTAGTTAGCAGAGCTCGTTACCTGAAGCGTTTGTAAGGATGACGGTACGTAACCCGAGGTTCCACTGTATAGAAGAGCATATAAGTTAAATCAGCTCAGCTGTACTGAGCTGAGCAGGCAAGAGGCATATTTTTCTCCCTCTGTTCTGTTGCATTCTGATAAGGTGCTTATGCAATGCTTAAATCTCATTTTAATTGTGACAAACCACTTTCTGTTAATGGATTAAAGAACTGAAGGAAGGATTTGTATTATTTATATAGTTAATTATTTTCATTTTTCTCCCCTTCGCCCACATCTAGAACACATGTTTTACTGACACTAGTCTGGTTGCAGTTCATCCACATACACCCCCGCCACCACTTTGAGGCTTCATACATCTGATCCCGTCTTGCTGTCACAAGCAAATATTTCTGATATCTCCCCTGGAGGATTTGTTGCATTACTCACACAGAGCAAAAGTACAACTGTGCTTACTCATGCTTTGTAAATATTCTTGAATATAAGCATTTGGGAGAGCTGGGAGACACTTCCACAAAGCACTTCTACAAGCACGCAAGGCATGCAGAGGGGAAAATGAAATCCATCAAAACACTTTTCAATTAAAGGGTTATTAAATAGAAGGGGGGAGAAGAGAAGGGGAGTTGCATCCATTTTATTTCTCAATGTTCAGGTTAACTATTTTTTATTTTAAAATATTGTGATGGCTAAGAAACCATAATGAGGCACCACGATCCTGGGACTACTTGTGAGTAAGTGGTTTCAAGAGAGCAGCCAAACTCTTCAAGAGGAAAAAAAAGATCAGAGCCAAGAATGGGGCTCTTATTTTCCAAATGATGGTTTGCTAAATTTGGAAGGAATTAGATTTTTTTTTTTTAAAAAAAGACAAAAATATGTTTATTGTAGTGTAGCCCAGATTCTAAGAAAGAAAAATGTTCCTATGCCCTTACTTTCTTTCTGCATCAAATGTTATTTCTCGTTTTTATTTATCAGAACAGAGGAGAACATATTTTTGGCAACAGGAATGTTTAAATGTTTCGGTAACAGCTGTGCAAATGCATACTGAATTGACTGTAATAATATTAGGAGCCGAGCTGCAGTTTCTTTTGCAGCTTCTCATTCTGTTCAAAGCAGGGAGAAGCTTACTGCCAACAGTAGTTCCAACTCGATTTATTATGCGATAACACTTGATGTTAAGTCTATTTTTAGAACTCATATGCGCGTGCGCCACACACTTGTGAAACCAGGAAGAGGCAACAAAGCAAGGAAAAAAGGAAAAAAAAACCTTCCAGTGACACAATCTGCAGTGGAGGTGATACTGAAGCCTCCATCTGCAACACAGTGACAAAACAAACAAACAAGTCCTCCCAGATGTTTGAAACTCTCTTGCTTACTACGCTTTCACTGCTAAACAATAGCAGTAGCTAAACCGTGGCGCAGAGAATGGTCTGAGGGACATGATGCAGCTTTACTGTAAGCTCCCTGGAAGTGAGTCATCATTATTATTATTATTATTATTATTATTATTATTATTATTATTAGCATGTATGCCATGCCTTTCTAGCACATTTTGAAGATTCTGAACTTAGAGTAAGTAAAAGTGATAAGTGAAGCAGCATTATCAACAATGGGACGTGGGTGGTGCTGTGGTCTAAACCACAGAGCCTAGGGCTTGCTGATCAGAAGGTTGGCGGTTTGAATCCCCCGCAACAGGGTGGGCTCCCGTTGTTTGGTCCCAGCTCCTGCCAACCTAGCAGTTTGAAACCACATCGAAGCGTAAGTAGATAAATAGGTACCACTCCGGCGGGAAGGTAAACAGCATATCTGTGTGCTGCTCTGGTTTGCCAGAAGCGGCTTAGTCATGCTGGCCACATGACCTGGAAGCTGTCTGCAGACAAATGCCAGCTGCCTCAGCCTCTAGAGTGAGATGAATGTGCAACCCCAGAGTCGTCTGCAAGTGGACCTGACGGTCAGGGGTACCTTTACCTTTACCTATTATCAACAGGAGAAGCCCCAAGGCTCTGGCCAGGGCCATAGGAGCCAATTATTAGGGGCCGAGGTCCCATTGGCTCCCCCAATAAAATATTTGAGGCGACTGCCCCCCCCCAGTTTATGGGCATTACCATTCAAATGGTGCGCATGCACCACGTCTTGTGATCAATTATGCAAGGCAGGGCTTACCTGCCCCCTCCCCAATATCTTTTTAAGTTGGCACCTCTGGCTAGGGCCATCTCTCAGGTGCTTATTTTACATCATACTTTCTCATAGCAGCCTAGAGGAAGAGAGGAAACCGGTTTGTATGAAGCCAAATGATTTGTCCAGGTAGCCAAGTATTGCCTGCTCCTGACTAACAGTGAATCTCCTGTTTCCCTGGCAAATGTCTTCCCCATCAACTGCTACCTGATCCTTTCAAGTGGAGATACCAAGGACTGAACATAGGGCTTTCTGCATGAAAAACATGTGCTACTACTGAGCTATGGTCATTCGCAAGAGAGAGCAAGCAGAATGTACAACCTGCACCTGTGGGGCCTAGTGGCTGCCATGCCCCGTTAAAGTGTGTTGGCAAATTTCACTTTATAATTAACTTTTCCATACATCTTAGGCAAGCATGTAAGTCACTTTTTGTTCTTCCTTATTTTGAATAATAGAGGAAGTTAATCCTCTGAGTATTCCATATCAACATAATTAGAGGTTGCAATTAAAGTACATCGTCTTACGGGGGTGGGGGAATTCTGTGCAGTCTATTGGATACTTAGGCATGTAAGAATACTTCTCAGGCATGGCTTTTCATGCAGATAGTAAGCCCAAGAGTGTCATCTCTTGAAAGCTAACAGCTTGTTAGGTAGGTAAATGTCACCTAGGATTGCCAACAGGAGGCAGTGTAATTAGCATAGAACTGCGAGGCAACTTTGGAAGCCAGGAGGAAAACATATTTTGTGACTGAGGCTGAAATCTACAGAATTTGCAGCCTGGCATACTTGAGAAGGCTTAGCCCCACTGACTCCAAATGGGGAAAAGATGGCTTATGTTTATAGCTCCTGGATAGCAGAAAATCAGATCAAGAGCAGTGTGTGTAACAGGAATGCAGCACTTCCTGCAGGTATTAACCCTTCAGTATCCTTACTAGGAGCTTACTATGTCAACCCAAAGGATGTATTACTTTATCCAAGTTGCAAACTTTTGATGTGGTGAAGACACTTCGTGCCTCCAATCTGGCCCTATAGCTTTGCTATTCCTGGCGGCACTGTTGCCACTCCCCTCAGCACACTTCTCAGAAGAATATATGTGAGCCAGCCTTACCTACACACAAACCTACTCCCAAACTGAGACATTCAATTCACCACTCTTTTCTACGGCCCTCTCTGCACTTCCCTCCAAGACCTTGTATGAGTTTCAACAAGTATCCAGAAGAGTTATACAGCTAGATTCACCCACTAAATACTGTATGTTTTTGAATTCTATTTCTGAAAACACCAGTCTCACATATAACATGAAAGACAATATTTGAAATGGAGGACAGTTTCAAAAACAGCTTGTGATGTGGCATGTGGATTTGCAGTTGAAAGGTGGGAAGGGCAGAGGAAAGACAAAAATCCCACTGCAGTCAGAGCTGTCTTAAGCATATGCGATGCCGGGGGTGCAAAGATCCGTCTGGCAGCCCCCGCCCAAGGTTGCCCAGTCCCAGGCACACAGGAGGGCGGAGCTGGCTGGCCGCCTCAGCATCTCGCTGGCTTGGTTGCCCCCGAACTTGCAGCGCAGAGCTGCCTGCAGCAGAAGAGCCCGTCGCGGCGCTCCAACCAATGGGTGGGCTCTTCCCCAGACTGAACTCTCAGGCCCTGGACTCTCGGCCTGGTGCCCCTGAGAGCCGGGTGCCCCACACCCCTAGCGCCTATGGGTAAGACGGCCCTAGCAGGCGTACACCCACACCTAACCTACACCCCTTCTGTTGTGCCCAAAGCAGTTCTTTGGAACTTGGTCAATGTGGGTTGTAGCCAATGCAGTAATAAGTTAAAGTCGCTTAGCAGTATACTTGTTCCGCTGGTAAAATGTTTTGCACAAGCAAACACTGTTGCGCAAGAGAATGCATAAGCAGGTTGATGGCAATTCTGTTCTGCGATAGACTACAAACCTGTTGCATGAGTTCCCACTAATGCTACTGTCATACCGGATTCTTCTGTTATACATTAAAACTCACCTGTCAGCTAGCACAAGAGATACAACCCTGCGTCCTGAATGTTGTTGCTGCTCTCCCATTCAAACTTCACTGAAAACCTCAATGTCATGTTTCGACGCAAATCTCTTGGTTGTAGCCTGACCTTTCTTTCCTCCACAGAGCAGCCAAACTGCTGCTTTTGCTTGGCTTCCTTTTCTTTTTAAACAGAATCACCTAGTAGTCCAATGCTGTGGAATACTACCCCTCTAATGGTTATCTAGGGGTAAAGCTGATCTTGGTCTTATACACGAGCACATAATGGGCATTTGTACACATCACAAAGTTGCCCTTTCTGAGTCTGTCCAACATGGAAACAGAAGCAGCTGGTTATCCTTCAGAGAAGATCAGCAGACACTGGGGAAGGTGACAACAGGAAAGGACAAAATAAAAGAAGCGCCCTGCAGGATCAGACCAAAAAGTATGCCTAGTCTAGCAACCTGTTTCCCCACAGAGGCTACCTGTACCTTCTGGAAAACCTACAAGCAAGAAAAGGTGACTGTTCTGTTGCGCCTTTTAGAAGTGGTAAGCCAGGAGGTGCCACAACATAGCCATTAACAGACTGTGAGTTTGCCTAATTCCCCTTTAAAGCCATCTTACTGGAACCACCCTATCGGTTGACACCAAATTCTGTACACGGTTGAGAGTTGTGGTTTTACCACTTCAGTTGTGGATCCTATGGTGGTAGCAGCCATCCTCCAGATGCTCACACACAACCACTTTTACCAACCAACACTTGTAAATGTGAGGCTTTGTGTGAGACCGAGACAGAGGTGACAGAAGCAACCCAAAGTCTTCATGGATTATGTCTGAAGTAGTAAGACTATTGGCCCAAGGTACATCACAGAGCACAGCATAGGGTTAAAAGATCTCAAATGATCTCCTCAAATTGGTGATATTCTTATAAATAATGCGGGGCTAGACAGACCTTTCTCTGAGCTATTTCTTGTGTTCCTAAGCTAGGAACAATGGACATATATTAGTTATGCCTCAGAGATTCAGTGTATGTACACGTTGTAATTTTTAAAACACACTGGTCTACCACAGGAATTTCTCTCTCTCTCTTGCTTTTTTTTCTTTTTTTAAGTACACCATGTAAGCTTCAAAGCCCAAACCTTTTCTAGACCCTCAAGCTACCCAACTTTTCAAGGCCTAAGTGACAAAGCCAAAAGACTAGTCAAGAAAAAGTTGGGGAGGACCTGCTCCCCTCTTTACCAGGTGCAGCTATAAAAAGTAGTTCCCCTTAAGCATCCTTTTGCTCTCACCCCACAGAGACAGTAAGGTAAGGTAAAGGACCCCTGGATGGTCCAGTCCAGTCAAAGGTGACCATGGGGTGTGGTGCTCATCAGCTTCAGGCCAAGGGAACCGGCGTTTGTCCACAGGCAGCTTTTCTGGGTCATGTGACTAGCATGACTAAACCGCTTCTGGCACAATGGAACACAGTGACAGAAGTTGGAGCATACGGAAACGCCCTTTACCTTTCTGCTGCAGCAGTACCTATTTATCTACTTGCACTGGTGTGCTTTCAAGCTGCCAAGTTGGCAGGAGCTGGGACAGAGCAATGGGAGCTCACCCCATCGCAGGGATTCAAACTGCTGACCTTCCAATCCGCAATCCCCAGGAGGCTGGGTGGTTTAGACCACAGCACTACCCACGTCCCTGCAAGGACAGTAGACAGCAACAAAAGTGCTGGTGCTGGTGTTGCTGTTTTGAGAGTCAGCATCATTTTTTTGCTTTTTACTTTTTCTAATATGCCTTGACTTTCTCTGTAAAATGGAAAATAATAAAACAAAAAAAAATGTAACTCAACATGGGGAACCTATCAGCTCCAGCATTCTGTTCCAGCCAGCAGGGCCAGTGGTTGAGAATGATGGGAGTTGCTTTCCAGTAATATCTGGAGGGCTAAAGGTTTCCCAGCCCTGATCTAACGTTTGCTTGATGGGTAAAAAGGTAAAGGCAAATGACCCCTGACAGTTAAGTCCAGTCGCAGATGCGCTCATCTTGCTTTACAGGCTGAGGGAGCCAGCGTTTGTCCGCAGACAGTTTTTCCAGGTCATGTGGCTAGCATGACTAAGCCGCTTCTGGCGCAATGGAACACCAAAACCAGAGCAGCGCACGGGAACGCTGTTTGCCTTCCCGCCGGAGCGGTACCTATTTATCTACTTGCACTTGCGTGCTTTCAAACTGCTAGGTTGGCAGGAACTGGGACTGAGCAACGGGAGCTCACCCCGTCGTGGGGATTTGAACCACCAACCTTCTGATCGGCAAGCCCAAGAGGCTCCGGTAGTTTATTTTAGATGCAATTTTTCTATTACTATGTTAGTAAGTAGTAATTATGCAATTAACAGAACAGAATGCTTCTGATTTGGGTTACAAGCTTGCTATTGCTGCTTTTACTAGCAGCTTGGCATGTAGAAATTCAGCCAGCAATGCTTTTCCCACTTGTAACCTCTATGTTTACCTGCCACATTTTTCATGATAGGCTGCTCCTAAAGAAGCCTTGCATTGAAGCACTAGCCTGGAAGTCACTGGTGACCAGGAACTACATGCAGGGGAGCACATGAAATTCCGCATAGGCAACTGGGGAAGGATGAAGGAAGGACAGAGATAGAAATGATGTGGAATTCTCCATCCCTCCTCTGCCAACCCCCAGGAAGCTAGTAAAAATAAAATAAAATTGCACAGTAGTAATTTGTATTTACAAGTGCCATCAAATGCCATCAAATGCCAACAGTGTCCTTCAGCTCTCTATACTGGACAAACAGGCCAAACCTTACGCCAAAGAATAAACGGACATAAATCCGACATCAGGAACCACAAGACAGAGAAACCAGTAGGAGAACACTTCAATCTCCCAGGACATTCTATACAAGATCTCAAAGTAGCTGTTCTATTACAAAGGAATTTCAGAAATAGACTGGAAAGAGAAGCTGCTGAATTGCAACTTATCACCAAACTTAAAACCATGGAGAGACCTGGTCTGAACAAAGACATTGGATTCTTATCTCATTATACATGACAAAGCCATTTTTCACCTTCTCACCCCTTGCTTTTTCCTGTAAGACCTATTGCAGTCGTTAAGAGTCGTCAACAGGCTCATCACAGCTATCTGCCAATCACCCAATCCCACCACCCTTCTGAGTAATACCCCTCCCCACCTTCTCACTATATAGAAGGGTCTGGTGACTTCCGTTTCAGTGTATCTGAAGAAGTGTGCATGCACACGAAAGCTCATACCAAGAACTAACTTAGTTGGTCTTTAAGGTGCTACTGGAAGAAATTTTTTTATTTTGTTTTGACTATGGTAGACCAACACGGCTACCTATCTGTAATTGTATTTACAAGGTTGTGTTAAAAGGCAAAGGAGCAGGACTAAGGCTGGAGTAGTAGCACTAGTATGATGAAGATGGGGTAGGAATTAGAAGGAATGGATATATAGCAAGTTACACAACTGAAGACCTCAGGCTATGTGAGAAACTCAAATTTGCAGCATGGCAGCAAAAATATGAAAACAAAAGTTGTATCTCAGTTGCCAGACTAAATTACTGTGTAATTTGAGAGCTACTGTACCATCTGATTTATAAAAGAGATCCCCCGCCTCACTCCTCCCCAAAAAGGCTTGCTATTTACATCATGGTGTAAATGTGAAAGCAGAATTGCTTTTATGTTTGGAAATTACTGTCTCTCTCTGTTTCTGATGTAATGAACAAACCAATCTTAGTTGATGAAGTATCCCAGTGTAAGTACTTAAAGAGAAATAAAAGTTTCTTAACTGGGTTATACAGCAGTTCATTTGCAGGGGTTATGAAAGGCTTGCCTAGAATATTTCATTTATGTTAAGTTGGTTCAAGGAGCTGTGCTGTGTTGTGGTAAATATAACTTGTACTCTATGAAGCTGGTGGAAGTGAAGCTGATTCCCCACTTTTCTCTTTCTGCAAGTGTTCACTTTTTTCTTTCTTTCTTTTTCTTTCTTTTTTGCTGCTGTGCCATTGCTTTTCAGAAAGTAATAATAAAAAAACTCACCAGATACTGCATACATCTGTTATTTTATTAAGTCAAGCTAGGGAGCCCATTTAAAGCTCCACAATTTAAGCAATAGGAGCATCTGCTATTTCCTTGATGACTAGATTCATGCATTACAAAACTAGCTGATCTCCAAACACAGGGTTTCTTGGCTCCAAGTAGGCAAAAGAAAGTTTTTAAAATATCAGCACACACAGAGGTAGATGTTGGTGTCAATCTTAAGAGGGGTTCCCTGAAAAGAATTAAACCTTAGCAATGTATTCCCCCACTCTGTCCCCGGGTCAACTTGTCTTATATTTGTTGATTTGGCACAGCACAACAATGAGTACAAAAGCAACTGCATTTGTCTGGCGATTTCATTAATAGTTTTTATATTAGTTTTTATATCAGTGTTTCTACTCAGCACTCCACATGCTTCATGTACATGTCACAGGAAGGAGTATACAGATGAGGATTTCAAATGCTAACCAACAATTCCCTGTACACATTGTACACATTTAGCAATGGATGTGCCTGTTCTAATTATCATCTTATAGAGGTTGGATGGCCATCTGTCATGGATGTTTTAGCTGAGATTCCTGCATTGTAGAAGGCTGGACTAGATGACCCTTGGGGTCCCTTCCAACTCTATGATTATATGAAAAGAGAAAAGGAAATATTCCAAGAAAGGGGAGGAGATAAAAAGACAGTCAACAAACAGCGGAACACCACCCAAAAAATATATAGTATAAAGCCCATTTGTGATGACAAATTTTTCATAGTATCTGATTTCCTCGGCCCTTTTATAAAATTCAGTTGAAAAGTTGCGTATTGTTATTGGTTTCTCTGCTTAACACATTGCACAGTAATAAAGCAAGGAAACTCTAATGGCAACAAACCTGCTTGATTTGCCAATAAAAATCAGGATACTGACAACTATAAAACCCATCAATCTGAACTGTTTTAACCATGGACAATTCTTAAGGTATTCAAAAGCATGAACAAGTTTCATTTGCCCTGAAAACAATGTCTAGTACGGCTCTCCTTTTTAAAAGATTATATATGTGGGCCTCACTCTGGCACCTTTATGATCCTTCAAGACTTTCCTACCATATTTAATGTGAAACATGACAGTCAACAAACCAACAACAACAAAGGATTTCACTTTATGATTCCCCCTAAAAGTTAATGCCTTGTGCAGTAGTATTTTTAAACGGCAGAACTAACAGCAATGCTTGACGAAAGTTATTCTACTTTGTAAATTAATAAGATGGACTGGAGAACTTAGTATTAGTTCATGCAAGACCTTGTCTTCCAAAAATATTTTAGAGCAGATGAGACATGTAAGTACAAGGTGATAAATAAACCCTTTCCTCATTTGCAGATAGCCCCCTGAAGCCTATTGCCCTAGGAGACTTTCTGGAAACTCAAAAGAACAATGTTAAGCAATATGGTCTATTATTGCCCTGTTCACCATTCTTTAAACATCTGGATTCTTGCACTAGCCACTACAGGAGAAAACATATATATACAATTACAGAATTCCACTACAGGGTTGTGAATGGTTCTAAACCAAGTCAGAGGGAGCAAGCTGGAGAATTGTGGGTGGGACTCCAGAGATACTGGGAACATTTTATTAAAGCATGCTCAGGGTGGTTAACAACCTAAAATCTGGTAAGAACATATAAAATAAAATCACTTAAAACCTACAGTGCCTGAATGTTCTTATCCTCTTCTAAAGACTGGGACAAATAAAAATGTATTTGAATACCACCTGAAAATGGAAGGGACTGCCTAATCTCCCCAGGAAGGGAGTTCCAGAGGGACCACCTGGCCATCTGGAGTAGTAGTACTGCAAGAAGAGCTTTTACCTCCGATTGTAAACTGTGTTTTGGGAGACAAGGAGGAAGGTCCTCTTTCAGGCACTTGGGTCTCAAATCATTTTAGGGCTTTGTATACTAGTGGGTGGCGCTGCGGATTGGAAGGTTGGCGGTTCGAATCCCCGCAACGGGGTGAGCTCCCATTGCTTGGTCCCAGCTCCTGCCAACCTAGCAGTTCAAAAACACATCAAATTGCAAGTAGATAAATAGGTACTGCTCCGTCGGGAAGGTAAATGGCATTTCCATGCGCTGTTCTGGTTTCGCCAGAAGCGGCTTAGTCATGCTGGCCACATGACCCGGAAAACTGTCTGCGGACAAATGCCAGCTCCCTCGTCCAGTAAAGCGAGATGAGCACCACAACCCCAGAGTCGTTTGTGACTGGACTCAACTGTCAGGGGTCCTTTATCTTTACCTTTTTATACTAGTGCTAGTATACTAGTACCTTGAATTGGGCCTGGAAGCTCAAAAGCAGCCAGAGCAATGCTCTCATCTTGGAGTGATATGTTCTCCTCTGGTCACTCTGCTCAAAAGATAAGCTGCCACATTCTACCCCAGCCATACGGTTTTTTAAGAGCAATTTGATGGAGCGCACATGGTAATAATCTATAAAGGAGATTGTAAGGCAATGCATATGAGGAAATAAAATTGTGAATTCCGAACAATGAGCTTTGGAAACAAATGAAAACTCAACAATTTACCAATAACTCATTCCTGCAACAGCTGATGTTCAGACAAAAATATTACAGCCAATAACCAACTCAGACTGCACTCCTAAGCCTTCTTACAAAGATGGAAATGCAAGTTAAGCTCCACTAAAATAAGTGAGAACATGTAAACATACTTGCGAGCACACTTTATGTCTCAAAAATCATACAAAACTGACAGCAAAAGAAGAGGCCCCCTCACAGCCTCCAGTTAATTGTATCTGGGAAACTCCAGGTATCTTTGGTTTTGACAATCTGTCTCAACCCTATACAAATGGATTTTTTACTACACGATGCAATTATTTTTAAGTACTAGAAATAACAAGTGTGTCTCTTGGTATGTGTGGTTGCTCTTACAACCCTCTAAACCCTTGAATCTCTTCTAAGAAATAAAGTCTTGGGGCCATATGAGGCTTTCTGCAACATGTGTTAAAATACAGCTTTGCTCAGTGAATAAACAGCCAAATTTATACAGTAATGTTAGTACCAGAAACAGCAACTTTACTAGTGGATACTTAAATACCATTCAAAACCGCACACACATACACACCATCAGATGACTCAGTATTATTACAAACTTGCTTCTAGACAGTTTAGCTTCCTAGCCAAACACCTGGATCCCATGTTAATTTGCCAAGGCAAGCCTTTCATGTGGGAACTTTGTAGCAACATGTCAGTCTGCTGTTTTAGACACCAGATCAATTTATCTACAACAGTTGACTGAGGACACCATTCTCTGTTCCTGCAAGGAGACCACACACCCCTCGACTGCCCCAATTGAAACGGGACATCCTGGAATTACAGATACCATCTCAGCTTCTGATTGGAACCCGGGGTGTCCTGTTTTGGCTTCCATGAGAGCACTGCCCCAAAAGACACACATCCCAATTTTCCTCCACAGCATGTTGGAGGGTGTGAGATCAGGCCACACAAACGACAACTCCTGCAGAAGCTGTGTTGGAAGAGGAACGGCAACAAATAGAACAATTAAGGGTTCACAAGTACTGTAAAGTTGATATAACAGAATATGGAGCTTGAATTCTAGTACCTTATGGCCCTACTCGGTTTTCCATGAACTCAATCCCCAGAGCAATTTTGAGCCACAGAAGGGAACTGGGATGTACAACATAAAACTGGCAAGCAGTATGAAGCCCCTGCATTGACCAGGCGTGCCATAAATTTGAAGGCTCTGGTCTTCTGCCAATGCCTGGTCAACTGCATGCTTGCTGCCCTTTAGATTCCATATTAAGCTTACAGTTCAAGCCTTTTCTCTGCTTCAAGAAAATGAACCTTGGGCTAGAACACACACACACAAACACACGATTCAGCTAAGCCAGGGGTCAGCAAACTTTTTCAGCAGGGGGTCGGTCCACGGTTCCTCAGACCTTGGGGGGGGGGGGGCGGACTATATTTTGGAAAGAAAAAAAAAAGAATGAATTCCTATGCCTCACAAATAACCCAGAGATGCATTTTAAATAAAAGCACACATTCTACTCATGTAAAAACATGCTGATTCCCAGACTGTCCGTGGGCTGGACTGAGAAGGCGATTGGGCCGGATCCGGCCCCAGGCCTTAGTATGCCTACCCATGACCTAAGCCCAAGAACTGAATGCTGAAGCAGCTCACTTGATGGGACAGAGCTGTAACAATGACCTCTTGGCAGCAGTGCTGTTGCCAATACCACATACTGGCAGGGGCCATGGGCCGGATCACTCCGATGGAGATCGCCCGTGGGCTGGACTGGCGCAGTGCGGCGCTGGAAATCGCATCTGCGCATGTCTGCGGCACCGGAAAATGCTTCTGCGCATGCCCAGACGCCGAAAATTGTGCCTGCACAGAAGAGATTTCCAGTGTCTGGACATGTGCAGATGCGATTTCTGGTATCTGCGAGTGTGCAGATGCGATTTCTGGCACTGCTTGTTGAGTCCCCATGCCACACTACACCAGTTTAGCGCAGCGAGCGGGGGACTCACTGAGTGGGTGGCTCGGTTTGGAGGTGGCCCGAGGGCCGGCAAAATGGTCTTCGTGGGCCACATCCAGCCCATGGACCGCATGTTGCCGACCCCTGGGCTAGGTAGTGACAAGGCCAAGGCTGGGCTGACAAACGGATGGAGTCAATCTAGTGATCCAGCCACACAGCCCCAACCTCGCCCCTCCCAGTATGCAGTAGCAATGCTGCAGCTGGGAGGATATTGTAGCACCTCCGTCCCACCAGGTGAGCTATTACAGCATTTTATCCCTGGGCTTGAGGTCCCTCACCTCCTTTGTAGCACACTCCTTCTCACAGAGGTGAATGACAGTAGCAATATGGGAGAAAGCAAAAGAGGGGCAAGCCACTCCTGGCTGACTGCAGCCTTCAAAGCATCTCTGTCCAGCCCTCATGACTGTTCTCTGGGCCCCACTGCTCCCCAGCCCTGCTCCATTCATTATTCAAACACTTCTGCCTGCATGGAATGTGTCCCTGAGCTGCAAAAACACCATTTGCTTGCCTGGAGGGAGAGCTGTGTATATGTGTAGCAACTTCTGACTTGTGCAGCTGAAATGTAGCCCTATAGTGCCAAGTTTTTGCCCCGGGCCATGCCTATTTTTAGCCCCTGACCCGGTCCACCACTGGCATGTGGCCTCCAGAAAGTGGGCTGAAAGAGGTTCTGTACCCTTGTACTTTACTCCTTCAAAAGGTAAAGGGACCCCTGACCATTAGGTCCAGTCGTGACAGACTCTGGGGTTGCAGCGCTCATCTCGCCTTATTGGCCGAGGGAGCCGACGTACAGTCATGTGGCCAGCATGACTAAGCCGCTTCTGGCGAACCAGAGCAGCATACGGAAACGCCGTTTACCTTCCTGCCAGAGCGGTACCTATTTATCTACTTGCACTTTGAGGTGCTTTCGAACTGTTAGGTTGGCAGGAGCAGGGACCGAGCAATGGGAGCTCACCCCAACACAGGGATTCCAACCGCCGACCTTATGATCGGCAAGTCCTAGTCTCTGTGGTTTAACCCACAGTGCCACCCACGTCCTACCTTACTCCTTAAACAGAGGTAAAACCTGCCCTCCCATTGTAATGCCCCCTGTACCCAGTTTTCCTCAGTTCACAAACCATTACAATGATGGGCTTTTTGCTAATGAAAAGGGATTATGATTTCGGGAATATGGACCATTATTTCTGTCCTTCTCAAACCTCATCTTGTCTGAACCTTCTAGAATCATCCTCTAACTTGAAAGAAACGGCTTGTTTGAAATTAGCCCAGTGCCAGGCACGTTTTGCGACTGGCGCAGGTCCAATTGTAACCATGTGGATGTCTCTGGATGCCAGGTTGGCGACTGGGGGAAGCAAAATATCACTTAGAGAAGGATCTAAAACCCTGAAGCTTGAATTTGTTTTATTCTGGGTGTTTTAATGTTTTGCAAACCACTTTGAGATTTGTTCTTTAAAATATGAAGTGCTATAGAAATGAAAATAGTAATAGTAAGTCCACCAGGAAACAAAAACGAGCAAACAAAAACGGCGCCTAGACATTCCATCGTGGCGACTGTAACTCAGGTTTAAGGTGCCATTTGGCAATTAGATTATATATTTGAGTTTCTGGCACTGCTAGAGAGTGCTTGATTCTGTCTGTTGATATTAGCCATAATTCTATCACCAGACTCTTGAGACTGCAGTAAACAAAAGCATCTGGGGAAAATAATCCAAACCACAATGCTGAAAACTATTCTCTCTCTTTTTTGTTAGCCTCCAGAATTGATGGTCAAATTATCACCGTGACCCCTGGAAAACCTCTATAATGATAGTCAGTGACTGCAGTAGCAACTTCTGCTACAGTCTGATTTACAGAGAGCTGTGCTGAGACAAGGAGAAACGTTGGTTTACATGAGAATATTGGGCAGAAATGCAGATCAACAGCAATACTTGTGGTTGGGGTGTGCGCCTGTGGGTATATGCAGGAGAGAAGAGAATTATTTAAAGATATTTTTAACTATTAAGATTTTTTTAGGAATGGTTTCTGTTTAGACATCTTGCTTTCTTTACCAGTTTTGGCAGTTCTAGTGAACATGGAAGCCCAGTGAGAGCAAAAGCAGGTCTGTGAAGTAGGAGATTACTGCAGAACGCTGGGGGAGGGAAGGCCAGAGTTCTTTACAAAGCTTAGCTTTCTACAAGGCACATGTATAAAGCCACAACAGGCAGTTATCACACACATGCGCCTCTGAAAAGAAACAGCCTCCTTCTATCTGAAGTGTCTTCTACGTACCACACAATACGCAAATTCTCTTAAGCAAAAAAAATAAAGACTGTACGTATGTGAAGAACACCACCACCACCAAGAAAACATACTGTAGTACAGATAGCTGAAAATCACAGTTCCCTGCAAGAATGCATTTGTGAAGGCTGCAAGAGTTCTACTGGGAATCCAGGAAATCTCCGTTTCAATGCATGACCAGCAGACATACACTGTGTGTGTGTGTGTGTGTGTGTGTGTGTGTGTGTGTTGGGGTGGAAGGATAGAAATGGACAGGATTTAGGAAAAGGGATTCCTGCAGAAATATGTCTGTGTAGCCATATTTCCAAATAACATACAAAATGCAGAAAAAGATGCTTAAAAACAAAGAATTAGTACTGCAAAGAAAGACAAAAACATCCAAAAACAGACCTATGATGTTTTCTCTTTGTTAATGCAATTAAAAAATACCTTGCAATAATTCTGTATCCAGTAATTTCCTTCTAATACTATAACGAACATTGATATATTTTAAAATAAAGCACAACAAAATTGTAATAGGGAACCACCAAGCAGAGAGGGCAAGATGCTTTTCCAAATCTGTTGCCAGCATACCCAGAAGACACATGCACAAGCCCTCATGAAATCAAATTCAGATGGCTCTCTAAACCATGGAGGATGGAGAATGTGCACTGTGCTTACTATTCCCTCCACTTACTTGTCTTTATGTCCCTCCTGTTCAAAGGAGTTACACTAAGGGATTATAACTTCATCCTACACTAAGTATCAAGTCTCACCACTTATATTCCACCTATCATATGAGACCAATTATTTCCCCAACATTAATTAATGATGCTTCTGTTACAATGTCTACCCAAAAAGGGTTAAATATGGGAGGATGAAGTGATGGAGCTGACAATTCTGGCCTACCCCATACTTAATTTAATACTTACTTCACATTTACTTCACATACTTACTTCACATAAATGATCCAGCAAGGGAATGTCTGTGCCCGATTTTATTCTGTGTGAATTATTAATACTGGATTTATTTATTTATTTATTATCATTAAATGCAATTGTTTTCCGCTTTTGCATAAAAGCTGATCTAAAATTTTAAAATATGCTTAAATCCCAGGCCCAGAGAGTGTGCTGCTTAGTAAATGACCTTCCCATGTTTATTGCAGCTAGTAAGAAGAGGGAATTATTTAGGCTGCAAAAGGCAAATCTCTCTCCCAAACAACAAAAACTGTCACACCTTGGGCCACAAGAGGTGCAACTTAATTGGGGAGGGGGGAGATAAGCAAGCAAAACTAATAATATTACCATGGAACCTTCTCACAGCTGCTTAGGTGGAGGAAGCCCGACCGTTAGTCTGGATGGGGCGGCAAGTTGTCTCACATAACAATTTTTTTGGGAATGGGGCACCGTTTGATTATCTGCCTCAAGCATGAAAAAGACTTGGATCCTCTCTGTGCTTTCCCCAACCATTGCACTTATTTCCCCCTCTTTGAAGACCTGAGGGTAACAGGCTATGGGAAAAACTGTTAGGAACCAATAAGGTTATTTAAACAAAGGTCTTTACCACCACTTCCTTTAACACACTTTGTACTTCACTCTCAAGAAAACATCCAAGAGCTCCAACACCCAACTTGTCAGTCCTACTTTGGCCACTTTTATCAGAAAGTGTCAGGTGTAAGAAGACAAGGGATTACCCTTGTACTTCCAAGTATCCTGTCTACATTCCCAGGGTGAAAGTAGTAGGTGGCACATTAGGACAGTGCCATTCCATTGCCCTCCTCATCTAGTGCTCTTGAGGCTGAACAAGCTGAAATCACAATTCATCATTTATTACATTTATACCCTGCCTTCCCTCCTTCAGGTAGAATATAGCAGGACAAGAAGAAACCAAGGTCCTATTAAGAGAAACTGCCCCTAAAAATGTGGTCTATGTCAGAATGGATGCAAGCAACTGTATCAGCAGAGAGTCTTGCAAACTGGTCACAGCAGACCACTAAATGATTTCTCCCCACACATTGAGAGCCAAGAAATAGTAAGCCTTTCACCACCTGTTAGAACAGATCTGCTGGATATGATTGTGTCAGTTGCAATAGGGAGAGAGAAGTACCATTTATTCACCATCATCAATGCCACAGAAAGGTTCCCAAATGGGCTTGTGCTTGTTCAGTCATACAGTGGTGCCCCGCAAGACAAATGCCTCGCAAGACAGAAAACTCGCTAGACGAAAGAGTCTTCCGTTTTGGAGGTGCTTCGCAAAACGAATTTCCTATGGGCTTGCTTCGCAAGATGAAAATGTCTTGCGAGTTCCTGCGGGTTTTTCCCCCTCCCCCCCCCTTTTTCTAAGCCGCTAAGCCGCTAGACGAAGAGACTCGCAGAACGGATTCTTTTCGTCTTGCGAGGCACCACTGTATTTCCTCCACCATTGCCATAGTCGTCATATTATTATTATTATTATTATTATTATTATTATTATTATTATTATTGCTGTTTCATGACCCTCAGCTCCTCAGAAGGCCACAGAGTGTGGGTTTTAGCAAGCAGAGATTTTGGGCAGAAAGTATCAGCTACTTGCACCATTTTCCTGTTCCAGAGGTTGACCAGGTTTTCAACAGAACTACTCACTACAGCAACAGGGAACTCTCCCAGATAAGTCAGCAATCCTTCAGGATCTAACTGTCTATCCTCAAAGTCCCTCCACTCTTGGACCTGGAGAAACTTCTAACTTTGTGGCTCCTCAGTGGTTTCTATGTTATACTTGTGGTAGTGTCTGCATTTCCCCCTGCCATAGGGGTTGTTAGCGGTTACTGTCATTCCAAAGTACTGATTTTTTTGCACATAAAATTGTGGGTTTTGCATCAAAGTATTAGTATAAACTTTCTCTGCTTCTCATGACCAGCTTGAAAATGAATCTATTTTTATTATTTTAGATTCAGGTATGTTTAGTGGTAACTCTCAAAAGAACAGTGAACCTCTAAGGCAAGAAGGAGGTTTATCACTTTCCAGTTCCTGCCAATTTCTAATCATTATTTCACTACACAATTTAAGGTAGATCATATAAAAAGATCATATATTTTGATTCCTAATTGTAGAAACAGACCCAGATATAACTTTCTCTATGCAGCTGCAGACTTATTCTGCACACCAATTTCAGAAATGTCTGAGCCAGCCCTGAAGGCCAGTGCCTGACTTAAAGGGTACAAAAGGTCGCTTAAAGCTTTTTAAGGAGGACATGCTTCTCAGTCAGCATTAAGCAGTGTGCATCCTTAAGTCTATAGTAGGCAATTCTACTCAATGCTTTGTGAAAATTCACGTTAGATGCCCTCACAAGTGAGAAACTACAACCTAAATTCACTGTCATGGAAGTAAATCATACAAATGGAGCCCAAATTACTTGCTGCACCTTGCTTGTGCTTACATTTAAATATTTGTATCACACCCAAGCAGCTCCAGCAATAAGACTTGTGGTTTCATGAACAACCTTGTGAAGTAGGCTAAGCTTACAAGGACATCCTTACAAGGCCTTGTTTACATCTAACACTGTTGTCTATCCATGCCACCACACCATACTGTGTCTCCCTAATAGCTCCATGCTGCAGGCACTTGCATTCTAGCAAAACTACTTAACCACGTTAGAGGTGGTTGTGCACCACACAAACATTCCTTGTGCCCACAGGATGATAAACTGCATATCAGGTACATACAACTGATTTCGTCTATGAAATGGGTAAGAATTAATTCACAAACCATTAGGGACTGTCAGATAGAGATTCATAAAGAATATTAGGATGATTAAGCAAAAGGTAGAGCACTTTGATCTCATATTAATCTGCCATGCAGTTTGGGGGTGCTCGTGTTCCCTTTGTGTTTTTCAAGCACTTATCCACTACAAAACTCATAAATGCGCAATTGTGCTTCCACAAGCAAACTGTGACAAGCACTTGTTAGGGTTATTTCAAGAGTAAGTTCTTAATTCTTGTGATGTTCAAGCATATAGGTATCCATACACAAGGATTCATTTCTGCTGGTAAAGAAACACACAACACATCATGCCTCTTCACTTGTCTTGCTTCTGTTTATTGTGTAAACTAAAGTAAGGAAAATATTTCTTGGTTCTCAGCATCAGACTCTACTAGGCGTGAGCACTCTCCTGCACAAAACTAAATAAACATGTCAAAATTCAAACGAACTAGCATAAATTACCTAGACATCTGAGTTATCAGGCGGGGTGGGGGGAGGCTGTAATTTCTCAAACCCTGCATTTGAATAAGTTTTAAACAGGTATGGGGCAATGGAAAATGATTTTGTGGCGAGCAAAGTATATAAGCTGCATCATTAAGGAAGCTGATTAGAAGCTCTGTATAATTCTGAAGCTTGTCTACCCTGTCAGAATAAGCCACAAGAATGAAGCATGTTACGCAATCTAGTATCCATCTGTTATAAAAATAATAATTAAATTAGGCAAGACTGCCATTCCTTCTTGAGGATGACCAAGCTGTAGATTGTAAACTCCTTGGGGCAGGAACCTGGCTCTTTCTATACAGTAAAGCGCCGTGTAACTTGATGGTGCTGCATAGGAACGGCTAAGGGAGCTGGGCATGTTTAGCCTGGAGAAGAGGAGGTTAAGGGGTGATATGATAGCCATGTTCAAATATATAAAAGGATGTCACATAGAGGAGGGAGAAAGGTTGTTTTCTGCTGCTCCAGAGAAGCGGACACGGAGCAATGGCTCCAAACTACAAGAAAGAAGATTCCACCGAAACTAGGAAGAACTTCCTGACAGTAAGAGCTGTTCGACAGTGGAATTTGCTGCCAAGGAGTGTGGTAGAGTCTCCTTCTTTGGAGGTCTTTAAGCAGAGGCTTGACAACCATATGTCAGGAGTGCTCTGATGGTGTTTCCTGCTTGGCAGGGGGTTGGACTCGATGGCCCTTGTGGTCTTTTCCAACTCTATGATTCGATGATTCTATAAAAAGTCTGGGGGGAGACACCATTAGTGCCAGCACAGGTCCCTGTTCCATTCCTGATTAGGGCTGGGCGGTATGTGGTTTCCAACATCACAATATCACCAGCTAAACATCGCAATCTACTGATATATCACAATGTCTGAAATAAGGATGGAAATGTGTTGGGGCATTTGCTGGCTTCACAGTTTTTTCCACATTGGGATGTTTACATAACACACACACCCACACACACACACACATATCATTATTCGCAGAATAATGCCAGGTCAAAAATTATGAAACCAATATCAAGATATGGACTTCAAACCAGTTTTGGATGATATATTGATATATCATCCAGCCCTGTTCCTCATCTTGGTCACTATGCTGTCACAGAACTTGTTTACAAATTCAAAATGTTGCAGGCAGAACAAATTCTATACATTAAGATGATTTGCTTACTTTTAGTATGTACAAGGTGGATATCTATGGCTGGAGAAAGGTAGCTTAAGGGAGAAATCACAGCTAATAGTGAGCAACCTCATTCCAGTTTACCCCTCTGATAAACAGGTTTGGCAGGTTTGTATTGTTTCGAAACCTGTATGACCACAGGTGTTAGCGGACAAAGTGAGTGAGTATGAACACCATGGAAGCCAAACCTCAAACCACTTTTAACTCTTGAAAACTGTTTGCCGAGTTTAAGTGAGGGTACACACAGGATTTGAGTATGATAAAAATGTTACGTAGTTAATATGAGCAGGAATAAATTGTATACATGATTTGAGGATGTGAAATCACCCCCGAGTGCCACTCTTCCTGACTAACCTCTAGGTTAAAGGTAAAGGTAAAGGTACCCCTGCCCATACGGGCCAGTCTTGACAGACTCTGGGGTTGTGCGCCCATCTCACTCAAGAGGCCAGGGGCCAGCGCTGTCCGGAGACACTTCCGGGTCACGTGGCCAGCGTGACATCGCTGCTCTGGCGAGCCAGAGCCGCACACGGAAACGCCGTTTACCTTCCCGCTGGTAAGCGGTCCCTATTTATCTACTTGCACCCGGAGGTGCTTTCGAACTGCTAGGTTGGCAGGCGCTGGGACCGAGCAGCGGGAGTGCACCCCGCCGCAGGGATTCGAACCGCCGACCTTTCGATCGGCAAGTCCTAGGCGCTGAGGCTTTAACCCACAGCGCCACCTGCGTCTCTAACCTCTAGGTTAGATTACTGCAAACATTATACATACAGCTGCCTCTGAAGACTGTTCAGAAACTTCTGCTGGTGCAGAATTCAGTGGCCAGTTCCTCACCAGAGCAAGACAGTTTGAGCATATCACACTGATTCTGGCCTAACTGCACTGCCTGCCGATTAGTTTCCAAGCCCAATTCAAAGTGCTAGCTTTGACCTATACAGTGGTACCTCTGGATACAAACTTAATTAGCTCTGGGGGGTCCGTTCTTACCCCAAAACATTTGTATGCAGAGGCGCGTTGTTCTGCACAGGCGCAGGCAGCCCACTTCTGCGCAGGCAGCGGAAACCTTTCCTTTACTTCCGGGTTTGCCGTGTGCGTAACCCAAAGCATTCGCAACGGGGTGGTTCGTGTCCAGAGGTACCACTATAAAGGCTTAATAGCTCAGAACAGCAATATCTCAATGGCTGCCTCTCCTCATATGAACCAACATGGACCCTGCAACCAACATTTGAGGCCCTTCTTCATGTGCCTCCTCCATGTAAAGTCCGAAGGGTGGCTCCCCATTTCTGGAATACTCTCCCCAAGTAGGCTCACCTGGCACCTTCATTACATATCTTTAGGTAACGGTAAAGGTACCCCTAACCATTAGGTCCAGTCGTGACCGACTCTGGGGTTGTGCGCTCATCTCACTCTATAGGCCGAGAGAGCTGGCGCTTGTCCGCAGACAGCTTCCGGGTCATGTGGCCAGCATGACAAAGCCGCTTCTGGCGAACCAGAGCAGCGCACGGAAATGCCGTTTACCTTCCCACTGGAGCGGGACCTATTTATCTACTTGCACTTTGATGTGCTTTCGAACTGCTAGGTTGGCTGGATCAGGGACCGAGCAACAGGAGCTCACCCTGTCGCGGGGATTCAAACCGCCAACCTTCTGATCGGCAAGTCCTAGGCTCTGTGGTTTAACCCACAGCACCACCCGCGTCCCTTTACATATCTTTAGGTGCCAGGTAAAAACATTAATGATCTATGTTCTTTTAAATATGTTTGTGGGAAGGGGGCTATTAGTTTGTTTTTGTTTTTATTATGTACTTTGGGTTCTCATTTTGTGTTGTTATGTTGTGAACCACCCTGTGATCTTTGGATAAGGGGCGGTATACAAATTTAATAAACAACAACAACAACAAATAATAAGAAACAAGCCCTATTCTTCAGCAATTATCCTTGTTAAGACCAACAGTATGATTTAACTTTTAAAAACATTACCCCATGTTACGAAAGGTGAAAACTGATATAGTTAAAATAAAACCAACCAATACTCTCAAATTCTCTTAGCAATCCATAAACAGAAACCAGGTCAAAACCTAATCTTCAGACTCAGAGGACAATATGCCATGCAACGTTTCTGTGCAACAACCATTTATTTCAAAGAGGTTCATCGACAGAAAACAATATTCACTCATTGTGAACTGGCTAAAATAAAGAGTAGGGTAAGATGGAGCAAATTTGTCTTCTCTACGTAAAGCATTCATATTTATTAAAATTGAGGTAGCAGATGAAAGGAAATACAGAAAAATTATAAAAAAAATGAAAAGCTATTTTGAAGAGGCTTTTGCATATCATAAAAGAGCAGAACAGAATTTTTAAAAAAGGGAGCTTGCAGTCTAAACTTTAAAAAGGAGATAGTGGCTGAGCAACAATGTGTGGAAGATTTACAGTTTTAGTCAAGTTGGTGCTGCTGTGATCATAAGTGATGGCTGAAATGTTTCATCTCCAGGTCAAGGGACCTTCCTTTTTGCAACAGAACTCCATGCCTGGTTGCCCTCTGCCCTCTGCCCTCTGCTCTTCCTTTCCTCCTCCCCCCAACCCCAACATACTGTATTTATTTCTAGCATTTTGCTTGAAATTATTTCCAGACTTGCATTCCGTGAACCACAGCAGGAGGAGGAGTACAATAGGATGCAAAGTGTTCTCTTTTGTAGGGGTGGGGGGGAGAGATGGAGTGCGCTGCGTTCTTTGCCTCTTGCTATATTGCAGATGAGTATTACCTCAATCTCTGTAAACCAGGCACACTGTCCCGCTTGCCTAAACAACAAGGTATTCAGAAATGGCTCTTAAAAAGAAAGTTTTTCAAGAAACCAATCCTTGCAAAAAGCCTTAAAAAATGTTCCAGCTGCAAATTATTTTCTGTGAATTCTAAGCTTGTAAAAATCTGTCAGGTTGATTGTTTCAGAAAGACCAAAGACCTTGGATCTCTATGAATGATAAGAGGCAACAAGGTCTTTTCAAACAGACTTTTATATTCAGTTGCTGAAACCTGGGCAGAGAGGGCATTAGTAGCCAATTGCATTATCAGGTTTGCCCAGAGTATATGCAAGAGTCTCAACCCCACGGTATTGGCTCAGCTGCTATTCCCTCCCTATAGTGATTCCTCACTCCTCCTATCCAGCTCCTATGCCCCCGTTTTTCTCCTTCACTCTCAACAATGAAACAGCCTCTTTATTCTCTACTGTTTTCTAAACCATTAAATTCACCACTTCATCCACCAGGCCTCTGTAGGCTTCATCCCCACAAGTGACTTTTTACCAGCGAGTGCCTCTAAGTTCTACCCCATCAGATGCTAGAGACTAAAACTGTCAGAGATCTGGCAACCCCACTGTGCTTGCTACTCATACACCTGAACAATATCTCCACACCACTGCTCCATTCTGAGTTAAACGGCTTCGCAGCTGACAGGATCTCTGAACTCAGCAAGGTCACATTTCACATTTGGGAAGCCTTGGGCTTTGCTTAATAGTGGACCTATTACTAATAAAGCACCTAACATTGTGCCCTCAAATGGTATCCTGCACTTGAGGAACACAAATCTATGTCAACAGGAACAAACAGCTAGATATGAAATAGGAACTGCTAGGATCCTAAGGAAGGACAGCCTTGCAAATCCGTGGCCGCAAGTGGCTGGTTTGGGTAGCTGATGGAAGCAGTTTTGCTGCCCATCATGCTTTTGTTGTCAGCAGCAAGACAGGTTATTTATTTATTCCACTTATGTATTAGCTGCTTTCAAAGGCCAAGCCCTCACAAAGTGGTGTACAGAAATCAATAAAAACAACAGAGCCACAAGCAGAATATAAATCACTTATACAAACTAAAAAATGTATGAGAGAGATGGAATTTGATCCCCAAAATTATCTTAAGAAAAGGCAAAAGCGGATGTTTCAAAGGCCTTCTTGAATACCAGAATGACCCAATAACTGGCCCGTTACTGCAGAGCAACCCCCAAGAAGGCACTGTTTGATGTTAGGTTAGCAAGCACTGCACCTAGGGAAGCTGGCCAAGCTATGACCTTCTTCACCACCAAGCAATTAAAAAAGAAATTCCCTGGTATTTGGACAGTATTAAATAGTCCGACTTTTAGTGGCTGTTTTGCCTGCTCGATTTTGTGTTGGGTGGAGGTGAATATTTCTCCTTCCCTTTTTAAACTGAGTTTTGCATGCGAACAATTATCACTCCCCCCCTTACAAGCAATATCAAAACAAAAACAAACAAAACAAAACAGAATAAAATAAAATATCAACTAACTTATCAACACGGAAATGTCTATGTTACTCAAGTAAGTTTATTTCTTTTTTTTTGTTATTTTTGCTGTAAGAAGTTTTATTGATTTACAGTGTATAAACACATATATTTGTTTTAGATGATTTTGGGTGACCTCTTTTATTAGTTCTCTGTTGCTTTTTCTGGACATTTAAAAAATAATTGTCTGTTTTACTTTTCTTGCAAATTGCTTTGGGGCTCCTTTTGGTTATGGGAAGCAATCATCAAATTTAATAAATTAAACTAAATTGAAATACCGTACCCTTTGCTCAGCCACTTTGTTCCTCTTGGGGTTTCATACTCTTGTTTGCAAGGCAAGCATAAGTCTGAAACCTCAGCAGGGGGGGAACAGTGAGTGTGGGAAGGGTTTAAGCACCCTCCCTGCTGCTTCTCCACTATAAAATGCACCCTCCTGAGGGTAGTTTGGAGCACAGATTGGCCACCTGGCTAATGTCGCACACAGCGGCCTTTAAAAAGACATAGGCACCGCACCATGGTGTTAGCAAGTAATCAAGATCATAACAGTGGCTCTCTGGTGGAAGCTGCTAAATCTAGTCACAGAGTATATAGCCAAAGCACTGAACTGAAATCAACAAACCAGAGAGCAACGAATGTGTCCAATAAGGCACCAAGCCCAAAGCTGAGGTGACTGGGCCTTGTAAGGGCTTGTACAAATGTTTAAGAAACATAAAGAAAATTTAAGTGTGGCTTAAGGCATCTATAGGCTTGCACATAAAAGTTACTCTATAACCGGAAGTATAGATTTTAGCATGTGCAAAAACAGTAAAGCCAGAGAAGGAAAAGTGTATGGTACATTGAGGTGCATGCCAGATTATTTTTTTACTGGTATCAAACACAGGGAACCACTAATTAAGAGAAATGTGTTGTTGAATAGGTGGGTGGAGGAAAGACATAAAAATATGAGACCCAGTGTAAAATATTCAGAAGAAAGAACTAAAGATTGGAGGAAGTGAAAAGGAATATAAAATTATTTTGGAAAGAGATGCCCCGCAATCTGCTGCTAAAAAGCATGCATAGCCTGAAGACAAGATGGGGGAAATGGCAATAGCGGCCAGAGAATTGCCGTAAGTGTGGCTGCTGAATGGGATTGGCAAAGAGATATTTAGAGAATTTTGCCAATATTGACTGCTTAAATTAGTCTTCACCTGGCATTCTAATGACACTGGACCATTTGAGCAGATGGACATGTACTATTTGGCAACTGTCATGTCAAAACTCATCCTGAGCTCATCTGACTGGCTTGGTTCAAGGTGTGCCAACAGGACACAAGGGAATGAAGATGTCAGATCTACATCTGATTGCTTTTGGCTTGCACAAGCAACACTCAAAAGTGTCCACTATTAATGGGTAGACTAGGAGCAGCCATCTGGTACAAGATCATGGAGTAGGAGTCAAGCTTTCGAAAGTCTAGTCTGGTAATTTCACCTCCGTTCAGAACATACTGTTAATTTGTGTTATTTCAGCATAATATAAAACAAGAGGAAAACAGTGGATGGCATGTTACAAGATGAATGTATCAGTACTTCAGGTAGCGCAGCACAGTGGAACTCGTTATTTAGTAATGGCTAACGTGTGCAGTGTGTGTATATGTTTGTGTGCTCTCCCAATCCAGTGTGATAAACTTAGAAGACCTGCAGTTTAAATGTAAGTGTTTGTGGTTTGTTAAGTACCGCAATACTTCCATGTTCTTGGTCTCTGTATGTTTTGTTTATAATATAATCTTAGTCTCCTGGAGTTCAGTGTGGGGGATCATCATGCCTTTAAAAGGTAGCTTGACCCAAGAGAAATGGAGCATAGACTGGACTGAGGAAGTATTCTCTGAAACTTCTGCTGTGCTGTGCAGTACAGCTGTACCTCTGCTTACGTATCCCTCCGGTTACGTAAACTTTGGGATGTGTAAGCGACAAACCCACAAGTATACTTCCGGGTTTTTGCAGCGCGCACATGCGCAGAAGCACTCTACCACCGCATGCGCAGAAACAATCTCTCCAGTTGCAAAAACCTCAGGATCCAGCCAGACCTCCGGAATGGATCCCGTCCGCAACTGGAGGTGCTACTGTCATTTTTTTTAGCATACCTCCTTGGGGATGTTCAGTTTTTGTATTGTTTTTGTATCTGTACTAAACTTTGTGTTGAAAACTGAAAAGCATCCAGGGATTTAAAGTCGTACAAGCATCTTCATTTAAAGGTTTATGAGAACACATTCTTTTGTGGATCTGTTAAATAATTTCTTTTGGTTACAGAATTTTGGATTACAGCTTTTGGCTGTTATTTTGCCTAAGGAAAAGCACCACTGGGAAACGTATTGGTAGGAATACCCAGGGTCAGGGGTCATGATTCTGTTTCACCTACTTTCTCAATCAATAGAATTATAGAATTGTAGAGTTGGGAGAGATCCTGAGGATCATCTAGACCAACCCCCTGCAATGCAGGAATATGCAGCTGTCCCACACAGGGATTGAACCTTCAGCCTTGGCAGAACCATGCTCCATCCAATTTAGCTATCTAGGCTTGATAAGAAATATCTGGCCGCTAGTTTCAGCCTTTCAAATTATTTGAATACAAACGCTGAAAGTAACTTACATTAGATTCATTACTGCACTTACTTCAGCACGTTAAGTTCTGGCACATATTTATTCATTTTGAAAAAAAGAAATGTTATTCTTGTGCTATAGATGGAGAACTAAGGAATACTTAAAAGAACACAATTATCACGTCCAAAATCACAATAGAAATTTGCAACAAAATGTGGTGTTTGTATTTGAGGCAGACACTAAAAGTGGCTAATTAAACCATCTATGACCTTTTAAATTGTGTATGGTTACGTTTGTGTTTTTGTGGCTCCTTCCTTACATATCTTTAGGCACCAGGCGAAAACGTTTCTCTATAACCAGGCCTGTGGCTGATTAACCTTCTATGTCATTTAAATGTGTTTGTGGGAGGGAGGTTATTGGTTTGTTTTTGTTCTTGTTTTATTATGTGTTTTGGGTTCTCATTTTGTATTTTTATGTTGTGAACTGCACTGTGATCTTAAGGTGGTAAGGGGGGTATACATATTACAATAACAATTGTTTACGGAGGAATCCAAATCCAAGATCGCTGAGATGAGGAACTCTCCAGCTCAGCTGACTAAGCCAGCTGAAATGCTCCATCCCTGCTCAGATGGAGATACACGGGTGCAAGTCCTCCATCCTGGCTCACTTGGGCAAAGTCCTGACCAAGGTGGACTATGAGAGCAGGGAGGGGGCTTACCCATATCTCAGATTCTGTTCAGCTTGGTCACATGACCTAGCAACTCAGAAAAAGTTACATTGGAAAAAAGGGTGGCACAAGTCAAACTCTATTTTCAAGGCTTGTTTTCCCTCAGCCCATCTCAGTCGCACTCCTGACTGGAGTTCTGAATAGGGGGGATGTCACACTAACACTATTCACCCTGGCATAAATGATGCCAGCTTCCTATAGTTTGGCTTGCTTTGTCTGCGCCTTAAATACACTGGAGAATTTTTACACTTATCAGAAAAGATTATAGCTTGGTTCACACATAATGTGAAGTCAGTTTGTTTAACAAACCACAAATTGTCCCAAATACAATCAAAAAGACCTCATGGCTTGTTCTCCTGAAGTTTGTGTTTTGCCTCATGTTTTTGCTTTCGTTTTGCTTGGCATGTATCTGGGGTGGAAAGCAAACTGCTAGGTAGAATTTGTGCTGTGGCTTAAGAGTTATGTGTGAACCAGGTCTGCAAACACTGGCAAAGTTGTGCTTAAAGATGTTACAACAATCCTTGACTGGCTCCAAGTGGACAATGGTTTCGGGACAGAAGAAGAATAAAGGCCAAAGCTGGCACTGGGCCGTAGACACGTAACTAAGCCTGGGGTATATTTTTCTTTAGCTAATATAGTATAAGGGATGCGGGTGGCGCTGTGGGTTAAACCACAGAGCCTAGGACTTGCCGATCAGAAGGTCGGTGGTTCGAATCCCTGCGACAGGGTGAGCTCCCGTTGCTCAGTCCCTGCTCCTGCCAACCTAGCAGTTCAAAAAGCATGTCAAAGTGCAAGTAGATAAATAGGTACTGCTGCAGCGGGAAGGTAAACGGTGTTTCCGTGTGCTGCTCTGGTTCGCCAGAAGCGGCTTAGTCATGCCAGCCACATGACCCGGAAGCTGTACGCCGGCTCCCTCGGCCCATAAAGCAAGATGAGCGCCGCAACCCGAGAGTCAGCCACGACTGGACCTAATGGTCAGGGGTCCCTTTTATTGATCTACTGAACAGCTTTGCAGCAGAAATTAATATCTATACGCAGCCCCACCTACTAGGATGACAAGCCCCTCCAATGATGTGTAATACCCCCAATCCTGATATCACAATGTGGTATGGATGGTGTCTGACTGGCAATGGGGAGCTATTTTCAGCCCAAAGGCCACATTCCCTTCTGGGCAACCTTCAGAGAGCCACATGTCAGAGGCTGAAGTGGGCTTAGCAGTAAATGTTAATTTTACTTCTGTTCAGTAGGCTGCCTTACACACACACACACACACACACACACACACACACACACACACACAATGTCCTGCATCCAGAAAAATCAGAGTTCAAGGAAACATTCCAGAAAGACAAAAACAGGAAGGTATGAAGCAAGGTCAGTGAGGAACGCAGGTTGAAGAGAGTTCTGAGGGCCAAAAAGAGAAGGCTGGAGGGCTGCATTTTACCCCCACCCCACCCCGGCCTGAGGTTCTCCATCCCTGCAATAGAGGGCATATTATAGCCTCCAACTGTAGGATGCTCCATCACAGACAAATGCTGCTAATAAGGAACAACATGTACAGATGATGACACCCAATCTATATTTCCTCTCCATCACATGCCAGGGAGGTTGTCAAGGTCCTAAATAGTTACTTGAAGTCATTAATATATTGGTAGCAAGTCATTAATATATTGGTAGCAAACAAAGTACAAAATACAAAAACAGCCCTAGTTAGTAGAACTGTCAGATAATCTAGGAGTGGGAGCAGCTTCACAACAGAATTTATATGAGTTCTATGCAGAACTTCAGGCAGTAATCTGGCTGCTGCATTTTGAATCAGATGAAGTTGTCTTCAAGGGCAGCCCTGCACAGAATGCATTGTAATAATCCAATCTGGAGGTTACTAGAGCATGAAGCACAGTGCCCAAGTCATCAAAAGGGGCCATAGCTTAAAAACTAGCTGGAGCTGGAAATATGTACTCCTAGCCATTGAGGCCACCTGAAGCTCCAGTGACAATACTGGATCCAGGAGTATCCTCAAGCTATGGATTTGCTCCTTACAGGAGGCTAAAGTCACAATTAAAACAGGCTATCTCTCGGACCCAAGAATTCTGAACACATGATATCTCTGTCTTGTCAGGCTTCATCTCAATTGATTGGCTTATTTGAGAAGATTTGTATACCACCTCCAGCCATCACATCTCCCAAGCACAGCTGTAGTACCTGAATCACCTCTCCTGCTTCAGATGAAATGGAGAGATAGAACTGGGCATCATCTGCATATTTGTGACACCTCACATTAAACCAGCTCCTAGTAGTGTTAAATACATCAGGGTGGTCCAACATGTGGCTTGCAATGCCTTCTTTGGTGGCCCTCTGCAACATTTGATGCCCCCTTCTAGCCCTCGCACTGTTTTCCCAAAGCCGGGTCTGCAAGGCTCTGACAGGCTCTGACAGGGGTCCTGGAGACCTCCCATCTTCCCAAATCAGGGAGTGTGCAGCCCACAGGTTCCGTAGTGAAGTACCCTTGCAGCCTAGTCAGCATGAAACGTTGGGCCGCCTGGAAATAGATGCTAAATAGCACAGGAGGGGGGGGGGATATTGTGGGACGCCAGACAACTTGCATGGCACCAAGCAATAGCCTCTCATTTATTTATTTGATAAGATTTGTATACCACTTAGTTACACTGGGATTGGATGGGTACTCTATGTGAAGATCTCTTTGAAGGATGCCTGTAAACTTCAGCTTGTCCAGATTGCAGTAGCTAAAATTCTGATCAGAGCAGATTACTAGAAGCATGTGAATCCCATTTTGCAAAACCTGTGCTGGCTCCCTATCTGTTTCTGAGAGTAACTCCAAGTGTTGATCATTACCTTTGAAGCCTAACAGTTAATACCAGGACATCAAAAGGACCACCTCTTCCCATAGAAGCTTGCTTCCTCATTAAGATGCTCCAGAGGGGTTCTCCTCCACATCGTTTTAATATATGGAATGGGCTGGGACGCAGGAAAGGGCTTTCTCTTGGCTGCGCTTAGCCCAGCCTTCCCTCACCTGGTCCCTTCCAGATGTTTTGGACTATAATTCCTAGTCATTCTTGACCATTGGCCATGCTGACTGCACTGCTGGGAGCTGTAATTCAAAACACCCAGAGGCCCTCAGGTTGCAAGAAGGCAGGCCTATCATCGTGGAACTGCCCCCCCACCCAATAACGAGTTCCTCACTCCTTCCCTGATGGTTTCTTACTGTCTCATGCCTTTTCATTTTAACCTGTCAAACTGTTAACTGTTTTAATGCTCCCTTAAATCTTGTGATTTTAGAGTTCTGCTATCCCTTTCTCATAACTGCTAAATTTGTAGTATATTTATTGTCATTGTTAATAAAAACTTTTTTTCTTGGTGCTTCCCCTGAAAAGGCCCCCAGAGCAGCTTACAGGTTAATTCAAATTCCATTGTCTTAAATTTAGATGTTGTAAGCTACCTTGAGAATTTTAAAAATAGAAAGGCAGGGTATAAAGGCTTCCAATAAATAATATTTTCATTGGCTGAAATAGTGTAATTACTTTTGATGTTGGGCAACTGAAACAGAATGAAACAAATAGACAAACACTGCCAGAGCAGTGGAAAGATGTGAGCATAAACAGTTATAAATTCACTAGGCTGCACTGAAGAAGCGCTCATTGTGGCCTGGGGAGACCCGAGGTTTAAATTCTTGCACATCCATTAAGCTCACTGGATTCTTTTTCTATATGGTACAGGGTGGTTTTAAGGACAGAATGTTGCAGCTAATATAATCCTGAACTCACTGGAGGAAGTGCAGGTTGCAAACTGTGGTGGCGTAGAACTTTTTTATGAAAAGCAGCAAGACTGGGATGATGCAATATACTCGCCATCCTGTGTTTGCATTCCTTACAAACATTTTACAATTATACAACCATAGTATTACAAGCAGAGAGCAGCTAACATCCAGGAGAAAACATTCACAAAAATAGAACCACCAAGATGTATTCAGGGATGGGGAAGTATAGTGATCATTGCTGCCCACTGGAAGGACTAGTAGTTGCCCTGTGCTGGTTTATATGTTTATATATATATATATATATATATATATATATATATATATAATAGGTACAGAAACTATGATAAGCAGTAGGTCAAGGTACAAAGGTCTTTAAGGGAAAGACTGCTGTGATACGTACAGAAGGCAGCTGTGCTCCACTATCAAAAGACACAAGGTGTTAAATGGGTGTGCAGTCCCCAGCTTCTCAAATAAATTTCAAGAAAGCAACAGCTTGTGGGATCCAATTGCAAAAAGAAAGCGGGGGGGGGGCAGGGAGGTAATATGCAGCGCAACTTAAAAGCTAACTGAACTAGATGGCTAACAGATGAGGTAGGCCACATAGAATGCTGCCCGAAGAATAAAGGAGCAAGAAGCAGAGGGTGTAAAGAAATCTGCTGTCTGGCTACTGATGACCTAAACCAGTGACGTCTACTGAACAATCTGTCTGCTCCTCTTGTTTTTCAGTAATACGCCTTAATCTGAGAAATTATTAATTATGATGAATTTTTGTGCACTGAATTCTACCTTGGTGGAATGAATTTTACCTTCCAGTGTGATGATTACAAAGTGTTTCCAGAAGACTAAATGATACACAGTTAAGTGAATCCCTGAGAGAGGAAAGTCCCAAATGTAACTAGTTTATTAAGTTTCCTGTTTAATTGCATTTAGAAGTATGTAGTTACCCTCCCCAATTATCACAATGCCCAGGAGTAAATTATCCCACAGTAATTCACTTGTGGATGTGCATACACAAGATTATCAGATTCAAAAACTGTAAACCCGAAGATGTGGATTTTTTGAGGGGTGGGAGAGTCAAAGGCAGCAATTATTTTATTATTATTATTCTTATTAATAATAATAATTACTATTACTGTTGTTTTTGTGGCATTCCTGCATTTGAACCCAACAATGGAATGGAAGCCCTAGAGGTCAAACAACTTGATTCACAATTGAATTAAATGGAGGGGTGGAGGGAGAAATACAACTCCAAATCTATAAAGTAGTAAGAAGAAAGTGAATTGATTCTTCTCATTATTTCAACTCTCTATTTCTTCATTCTCCACAATGTACAGGGAACCCTGCTTTGGGAGTTGGGGCCTCTTCTCCCTTGTTAAAGTTGCAAAGGATCACAAAAAATGAAGGACTTCTTATGCAGTCTTATTCCTCAGTGTGCTGAAATCTAATGTGTTCTGCTTACTGGGGAGGGAAAGGTTTTTTTTCTTGCTGATTCCAGAGTGTAGAAACACATCAGGTGTGCTTCTATTCTGCCACATTCCTTGGGTGAGGGCCAGGGGAAGTCACCTTTTCCTCAACCCAGAAAACATAGAGAATCAGACTGTATTTATTGAGTGTAGATCATTGCTTCCTTGCTAGTGATTAGGTGATACATGCCACACCACTGCCTGCTTAAACCACAGATACTGGGCTGAGTATTTGGGCAACTGAACCTCAGTCAAAGAATATTCACTTCTTCCTAGCTCTATTTCTCACTAAACCCAGCTTTGTCTGAACAGGATGAAATAGAATAAAATTTAAGTACTACAGTTTAACTAAGTTTGGACCAAGATGAAAGTCCTACTAAACCACAAACTGAAACTTTTTTCCGTATTTTAAGTCACTTTTCTGTGCAAATGAATTCATAAGGATTTATTTAGTTTAAAGGCCTATTACTTTTAAGGAAAGAAAATCTGTTGAGTGCATTTGCATTTAAAACCAGTATTAGCAGGAGTGCCACAAAGAACTCAATGCATAGCTGCAGGGGAGTATTGGGGATGTGCAAGGATGTTTTTTGAGTTTGGTGCAGGGTGATGGCTAGTCTCAACTAGCCTCTCAAGTTATGAATAAATAAATGGAATGTGTTCCCCCAAATTGGATACAGAAAATCTACACTTGGCTAGTTTAGAGATTTGAAAAACCAATGGATAACTTATTTGCACATAACACGTTGCATCAAATTAAGTCCTAGTTAGAGGAGATAATTGAAGTTAGTAATGACAACTGATTTCAACAGGTTTACTCTGTGAAGGCCTTAGAATCCACCCCACTACAATCATAATGAAGGACAATGTTCTCAAGCTGCAACTTTTACCTCTGCAGCATGGCAAAAAAAAAAAAAAAAAAAAAAAATTACAAGTGAAACAAGGATAAAATGCTGATTAGTTAGAAATCAACTGGCTTCCCCTCCCTTTTAAACAAAATAGTAACTGGACAGAACAAAATAGGTATAGGATGGGAACAGAAAGCAAACATTATTAACTAAGGAAATAGGAAGGGGGACTTCATAGAAGTAGATAAACGCGGGGATGCCCAACAATGGCTCTTGTAACTGCAACTGTATACATGTGCTTGCATTGGTCGCTTTTATTCTCTTCCTCCTCCTCCTCCTGCATTGCTGTGAGCCAAGCCACAGTTTAGCTTAGTGTATCATCTGAACCTGGGCTCATAGTTTGTCCTGCTCCAAACAAAGCCACAAACTACAGTGGTGCCCTGCAAGACGAATGCCTCGCAAGACGGAAAACCCGCTAGACGAAAGGGTTTTCCGTTTTGGAGGTGCTTCGCAAAATGAATTTCCTATGGACTTGCTTCGCAAGACGAAAATGTCTTGCGAGTTCCTGCGGGGGTTTTTCCCTTCCCCCCCTTTTTCTAAGCCGCTAAGCCGCTTATCTGCTTATCCGCTAAGCCGCTAAAAGCCGCTAATAGCACTAATCCGCTAAGCCGTCAATGGGCTTGCTTCGCAAGATGAAAAATCCGCTAGACGAAGAGACTCGCGGAACGGATTAATTTCGTCTTGCGAGGCACCACTGTATAAGCAAATTTCTTCTTGGGCTTATGGCTTGTGGTTTATCTGAAGGAGACAAATTATGATCCCTGAGGAGACAACACACTAAGTCAAACCATGGCTTAGCTCACAACAGCAGAACTGGACGAGCAAAGTGGCCAGAATCTCCTTTCTAAGAGCCCACATTTGTGCTAATCCATGGTTTGGCTCAGTGTTAAATGTGACCCGAATCAATGTCTTCCAAAGATCCTGAATAAAACTTTTCCCATTCAGTCTGTTACACTTTTCAACAAAACTGGCCACTATTTTGTAAATTGGAATCAGTATAGAACAGATGAACTGGTGACTCTGCAGATGTTATGTATGAAATATGCTTGTATATAGGATATTGTATGTAAATATAAAAACCTAAATACTAATTGAAGAACTCATTTCCCATAGGTATGCCATGAAGTCCCATTGCCACATTTTCTGCTCCCTTCACATCTGTCTTTGTTTCTGAGTTAGTTACTGAGAGCTTAATAGCACAGGAGGCCAGATTTGGCCCAGTGGCTGCTGACTGTTGACCATCATTTAGAGTTTCATTCACAAAAAGTACACTAACTATGATTTCAACTAAGTCAACATTCTCAAAGTGTGAAGCAAGACCTCCTTGGAAGACTAAATCTCTTTCCCAACCAAAGTGTTTATTTGACAAGGTAAACAAAAAATGGAGTTGCACTCCACCTGACCCTTCTCAGTCTGAGTGATACAAAGAGCATACATGTTTCACTCCTCGTGACAATCCTATTTTGGTTACCTTTTTGCTACCTCCACTGTAATGAATGCAGAAGAGCTAAAGTGGATTTGCTCCCTCAACTTATTCAGTTGTAGCACTGACACAATGGAATGCTCTCTGTAGAGTGATTACCAAAGTGTTTCTGTATGCTTTAATATTGGCTGGATTCCCCCCCCCCCAAATTTCTATGTTGTTAGCTTCTTTCGACTTCCCCTACACTGCAGGAAGAAAAGTGCGACAGTTTAAATAAATAAATAAATAAATACATTTTGCAAATCCAGTTGCCAATAGTTTGTGGCCATGAGCAATCACCTTCTGCCATATTTTTGTTTTTCGTTTTGCTTTTATTTCAGTCAGGGATACTCCATTTTCATTTTATTTTTAAAATAGTCACTGTGACAAAAACTGGATACCCTTGAGATAATACAATGCATACATATTTGTGCCTGAATATTTACACACATACACTTGCAATCAGGAAGTTTCACTAAGAGACCTAAATAGTCACATGACAGTTTAACAAGCCTTGCTTTTCTTTCACCCTATTTCCCCTCATGTAATTTCTTTCAAAACAATAGCTTAGTCTTTAAAACTAAGGCTGTGAGTTTGGGATAAAAGTATATATTTGGTAGGGTTAAGTCAAAGGCACACTTGTTCATGTGTTGGAGCCATTTTGGCTCTGGTATGTTATTGTCATAGGGTAGAAATAAAACATGAAGAATGCTCTTTTTCTGCTAATATTTATTTAATTGCAAGCAGATTTGTTCTTCAGTATCTCAAAAAGACTTCTATTGAGATTTGGATCACATGCAAACTAAAGCTAAAATCAATTAACCATTTAAAGCAGATGACTTAATAAACAAAACTCAACATGTATAAACCTTTAGCAATTTTATCAGTAAAAGCCTCATTTCACTTAAGCATATACCCCTTATACTATCTGTCTAAGTTGTGGGCCACTCAAAAACCTGGCAAGACCCTGAAGGAACATGGTATTACATCACAGATCTACATGCTTTAAATGTGAGGTTCTACAACTGCCTACCAAGAAAATTCAACAACTGATTTTTTGTAGATTAGTATGATTTAAAATCCTCTGTTCTTGGTGATTTACATCATTTCCAATTTCAAATTCATGTATCTCCAGAACAAGAGTATATACCAGCTGATTGCTGTAACTATTAAAATGTATTGGGTCGGAAGTAAATAAAGCCTTTATGCTACCCAGAAGCATAATCCAAAACCTTCCAAGCCAAAACAGCCTTTGAACTACAAAATTATACATGCCAAGCCACTCAGAAGCTGTCTGGGCAAGTAAGCAGTATAGCAATTAATAAATAAAAAAATAAGAAAGGAGGAAGGGGGAAACGTGAAATTAATGGATTTCTATTGGTGCTATTGTCCTGAGCACACCCAGCCCAAAGAGGACAAATGGTTTAATTCTTTATTAACAAAGCACGCATGGTAGCTCCTAAGGTGCACAGAACATGCGCACAAACTTCTGGTGATTAAGTAGCTGGCATCCCCTGCACAGGCTTGTGCTCCAAGCTGGACTCTTGGAGCAACAGCATAACCATGCCTCTACCCAAACTTGTCCGATAGTACATGCACAAGCACCCTGTGAATTCTCCTAAAAGGAAGTTGCTGTTGTGTCTGTCTTTTCAAGCCCCTCCTAATCCTGGGTCCTGGTCTAAGAAATTATTTTGAAAACAGTATGTTTTCTGATAGAGAAAATGATTCTGAGATACAGCAGTTCTGCAGACCCAAGCAGAATCTCCTGCAGATATATTAATCTCCTGCATGGTCAACAAACCTCTATCTCTGTAGCTAGTACAGAGCTAGTTTCTGGAATATGGGATAAAGTCCCCCCCCCCCATTTTGTTTATTAAGGTTATACTCCTTCCTCCTATTGCAATCAAGGTGGTTTACAAACATTAAGTAACCAATCAGTAAAACATAGCATTAAAAACCAACGCATGTCCAATAGATTTGTCCACTAAAACACCATTAAAGTATCTCAACTGAGTCGGCTGACACCCAATAGAATAAAAATGCCTTCAATATGAACCAAGAGAGATCAAAAGAGAGTGGACCAAATCTCAAGCAAGTTTCACAGTTGGGCACAGCCACAGAAATGTTTCTCTCCTAACCCTCAACCAACCATATCTCTAACACAGGCATAGGCAAACTCGGCCTCCAGATGTTTTGGGACTACAACTCCCATGATTCCTAGCTAACAGGACCAGTGGGCAGGGATGATGGGGACTGTACAGTGGTGCCCTGCAAGACGAATGCCTCGCAAGACGAAAAACTCGCTAGACGAAAGGGTTTTCTGTTTTCCAAGATGCTTCGCAAGACGAATTTCCCTATGGGCTTGCTTCGCAAGACGAAAACGTCTTGCGAGTTTGCTTCCTTTTTTGTAAAACCGTTAATACCCGGGGGAATCCGCGCTCCGCAAGACGAAAAAATCGCAAGATGAAGCAACTCGCGGAACGAATTAATTTCGTCTTGCGAGGCACCACCGTAGTCCCAAAACACCTGGAGGGCTGAGTTTGCCTATGCCTGCTCTAACATCATTAGGATATTGAGAAGAGCCTCCCTTGCAGATCTTAAACAACAGGAAAAGTTGTATGAGAAGAGAAAGATCTCTAGACTAAATCACTGAGGGCTTTAAAGGTCATAACCAGGACTTTGAACTATGCCGAGAAACAAACTGGAAGCCAGTGCAGTAAATCAGTATAATGTGCTCCAAAGGCTGAGTGCCCATCAAGACACTTGTGGTTACATTCTGGACCAAGTGAAGACTCTTCAAAGGCAGCCCCGTGTAGAGTGCACTGCAGTCATCAAGTCTGGAAGTAACTAAAGCATGTGTCCCCATAGCCAGGATAGAACTTCCTATGGATGGATGGATCTAAAACACCAGCCTAAGCTGGGCAAATCACTCCAAACCCCAGCTGCTACCCTTGCATCTGGGGGCAAAGCCGGGTCTAAGAGTACTCCCCAATTCTGAACTTCTTTTTCAGATCATCACCAAAACTGCCGTTACAAATGAGCATGATCTGAAAACCTTCTCTTGATGATCTCTTTATGCATATAACGGGGTGGGGGAGCTCTTACTGGAAGATCAGATAGTTTTTTTAAAAAACTTGGAGGGAGAGGGTGTCAATAACATTCTTAAACCTCTCAAGCATCCTGCCATACAAATAAAAGATGCATTCCAGGTTTTTTTTGCGTTTTGTGAGTAAGAAATTCAGTTCATGTACTGTATTAATATCCTGAAATATTTGGCATTAAAGGGACACTATAATAAGTGTTCCAAACAAAACAGCAAGGATTGAACCTATTAGTGCTTTCAAGTGATGAACAGTTCTAGAGAACTTGAAAGCTTGCACACTATTTTCTGATATTTTGGTTGGCCTAACACAGGTATTGTCGTAATAAGGATTTTGGAATTTTCTTATGGGCTCATGCGGCTACCATTATTTTCTTCTTGTCAAGTATTAGAAATACATTTACTATTTGGTGGGAGAGAAATATAAATAATAGAAGTTCAACTCATACTGGATTTAATATCAGTATCAACGGGCACATGGTAATTTGGCACAACAAAAAGGCAGAACAACTTCTAAGGCACAGTTGTGGAAAACATACCATATGTTCTTTAAAAACAAGCAAACAAAAAAATAACAACCCTTAGTTCTCCTTTTTGAAAAGCAGAGGTGAGAAGTTATTCAGAATTGTTCCAATTGATCTTTTTTAAAAAGACATGGCAATAATTGGATTATTTTTTTTCAGCAAGCACAAACAATATAGAATCCAAATCTTGTCCTAGAATTCTGATTCTAAGACTTTGATCTTATCCACATTTACTTGGCTATCTGGGTGATTTCGATGGGACATTCTTTAAAACAAATGTGTTTAGGATCATAGTGTGAGTAATGTCATCTGTACACATTTTTAGCCAGGTAATTTCAGTAAAACAGTTGACTGGTTGAGCACTTAAGTAAAAACTCAGGAATCTAGCAAGTAAGTGAACCTAAATTACAAGCAAAATAAACCCCAACTCATATCAATATGACTTTTCATTTTAGATCAGTGTAGTTACTTTTATAAACAACCAAATAAAAAGGAAAACCTCTCCTTATATTGAATATATTCAGATACCCCAAACAATCAAGTATATGATTTGGGGCAAATCCACTACAATACTTCAACTCCTTTTAGTGAACACTCAGCTTTACTGTATAATGTTTTGATATATATAGTATCAATACTCCTGATATTATCACTACAGAGATGTCCATAGAATATGAATCTGATCATGGTGAAGAAGAGCTGTTTTAGAAGCACTTTTGAAAAACACTGGATTTACAAAACATATACAGAATCACCTCTTATGCTTTGCGGTTTGTTTATTATTCTGAACTCAGAGGTATGCAATTCTTTGGATAAACTCCAGAAGAGATTGGACAACTAACTGGGACATATAGAACAACAGGACAGGACAGAGAACCAAAGTTTGTAATGTATTGCAAATGTGTACACAAACATATAAAAAGCAGCAAAACCCAAACATAACTGTGCTAGGGGGAAGGGCCAGCCATGATTCACACACAAAATGCACATCTGAAAAGCAAAAAATATGTTTTTATTTCCCGGAAATATATATGCTCAGGACAACACAAGAATGGATCGCAGGAGCACAACATACCATTTGACTACAAAAACAAAACAAAACCCCAAACATTGAAAATTTCTATCCAATGTATTATCACTGAGTTGTATTGTTGCTTTTTTTGAACCAAATCAGCACAAAACAAACAAGCAGCGGTTTACAAGACAAGGCCAGAGGCTCAAGTTTGAGATTTCATAAAGAGGTGGAGAGAAGGTTAATAGAGGATAACCCGTATTTGGCAGGTCTTCCTTGTTTTTACAGAGCTCAAGAATTAATTTTTACTATAGTGTTTGGATATGTCTTAAAAAGCAAATACCTATAACACTGGATTTCCCTTTTCAAATTTGACACCAAGGAAAATAGTCATTTTTTGGTGCTTTATATCCCACCATCCAAGCAATCAAAAACCAAGCGAAAAGACCCATCTGCTAGGGGCATCCTTTGCTTTTATTTTGGAGGTGGAGTGGGGGTGGGGAAAGCGAAATAGACGATGCCTTTGCAACCGGGAAATCAAAACCCGACACATAACCATCCGACGCTGCGAATTATCATCTCTTCTCTTTTTCCCCTTTTCCCCAAAGCGCGCCCCCCCCCCCCAATCTGGTGGAGAAGGAAAACCTATTCTAGAAGGCTGTGGGGATATGCGAAATAAGAGGTGGGGGTGGGGAGAGAATCTCCCAGCGCCCCCTCTTCGGCCACAACGATTAGAACGTTGTGTATCATTTTATAAAGCTACATTGTATTCTGTAGACGTGCCCTGCAGACGCAGTAATATGAGGCTGTTTGGGGGGAGAACTGGATTGGGGGAGCAATGGAAAGAGATCAGGGCTGCTACCCAAGGAGGGGGGGACACGGTTCCCTTTCCCCCCAGGTTTTTTTCGCCCTGTCACAGCCCTGAGTTGCAGGTAGAGAGAGTTAAGAGATTTAAAGAGAAATTGCTACATTGTAACAAACTCACCGTGATGTTTGAGCAGCAGTCAGCGCGGGGTCTCCGAGACATCCCCGCACGGGCTCCGGAGGCAGGACCCCAGCAGGCACAGACTCATAGAGGGTCAGCCAAATGCCTGATTGCAATGGAGCAAGGCGTCTGAAAAAAAGGAGGGGTAGGCAAAAGATAAAAAAAACAAAAGGACGGAAGGCAAGGGTTTAGGGAGGGGGGAAGGTAACATACAGCTAATTTTTTATTTTACGTTTTAAGAGAAACGATGGGGGGGGGGAAGCCACTTCCCTCCACCCCTTTCACTTAATTTGCATTTGTGTTGCCCCACCCCCCTCTCTCTTTCAAAATAGCCGCACGCGCGCGCACGCTCAAAGGAGAGCCTCCGACGAAGACATTATTACCACGGGGCTGTCAAGCGCGGGGTGAATTAAAGGGACAGGCACACTAAGCGACCTTCGTGATTGACGTGCGTTTCAAGCTAAGCTTCGCATCCTCAAGGAGGGAAGAGCTCGGCGCAAGCAGACGGAGGGGAGGTGGGTGGGAGCGTTTTCAGACCTTACGCGGGTGGAAAGCATGGGTGGGATCTTAATTCGAAGCGAGCTTCTTAATAGCAACCAATTTCAACTTAAGAAGAAAAAAGCTCAACTGGTATTGAACAAAGAGAGAAGGAGCACTTGTCATTTCTACGAAATGTGAATGATCGAGAGCAGACTCGCATCAGAGGGCTTTTGGCTGAAACTGCTAACATCCCCACCAAAGGTTTAAAATGACACTTTTATATGAGAGACATCCAGTCATTTAAGCAACTACAGCCCCAAGGGTACTAATTCCAGCAACTGTATTCTCAAGCATACAAGGGAGTAAGCCCTGCTGAACTCTGTAGGACTTGCATCTCAATAAGCACACTTAAGGCAGTGTTTCCCAACCTTGGGTCTACAGCTGTTTTTGGACTACAACTCCCATCATCCCTTGCTAGCAAGACCAATGGTCAGGGATGATGGGAATTGTAGTCCAACAGCAGCTGGAGACCCAAGGTTGGGAAACACTGACTTAAGGCATATCACAAAACTAGGCAAGGGAACCAAGTCTATTAGAAAAGGCCAAGTGTTTGAGAGTCGTACTTCCTGCAAAGGTAATTGTAACACACACTTTACAGAAGCCAGAACACTAATCCAGGTGTGGGAAACCTTTGCCTCTCCAGATGTTGCTGAACTACAACTCCTATCATCCCTGCTCATGGACATGCCTGATGGGAGTTGTAGTTGGGCACAGTTGGAGTATGATCTGTCTCCTCTTCACCCCTAAATTACAGGACTTGGGGTGTACTAATTAAATTATATTTCCTACTTATACCAGACCATATTGGATTCTATGGGTGCAATCCTGTGCAAATGTAGTTGTGTGTGTATGTGTGTGTGTCCCCAATTCTTCTGCCTTCTACTACTACTCTCAACTCTTGTAAAAGCTTCCCTGCCCGAAAAGGCCATCATCAAATCCCTTTCATCTGCACGTCTCTTCAAAATCACCATCACATCACCTACTCTGCCATCTGTGGCAGGCTGAGTTAACCTTACTGGCTATTCATTCTCCCTTATTCCTCATTTCACTACTCTTAACCTAGCCTGCCCCTCGAAACAAAATAAAAAAAAAAATCCTTCCAGTAGCACCTTAGAGACCAACTAAGTTTGTTATTGGTATGAGCTTTCGTGTGCATGCACACTTCTTGAGATGAAGCCACAAGAACTAATGCAACTTTTGCCAGGGTGTGTATTAATGTTTAGCATTATCTGTCAAATGCTAAGTGCAGCGTTTTGGGAACATGTAAAACTGCTCCATGCAGGCACGTATGGGACTTGGTGGGACCAGATTAGAATGACAGGTGCTCATAGATTTTTTGTAGAATGTAGAGCAAACCATATTGGTACCACTGCTTCATTAGGCACAATGCGAGTGGGGGAGGGCTCAGGTTCTCCATTCCTGCCATACTAATGCATGCATCTTGAGGACTGGAGGAAACCCTGCAACTTCTGAAGTTCTACGAGAGCTAGTGTGGTGTAGTGGTTAAGAGCGGTAGTCTCGTAATCTGGGGAACCGGGTTCGCGACTCCGCTCCTCCACATGCAGCTGCTGGGTGACCTTGGGCCAGTCACACTTCTCTGAAGTCTCTCAGCCCCACTCACCTCACAGAGTGTTTGTTGTGGGGGAGGAAGGGAAAGGAGAATGTTAGCTGCTTTGAGACTCCTTCGGGTAGTGATAAAGCGGGATATCAAATCCAAACTCTTCTTCTACGATAATCATGACATTAGCACAGGAACATAGGACGCTGCCTTATACCAGGTTCACCTAGCTCAGTATTATCAGCACTGATCAGGATTTTCAGATGGCTCTCTCCCCACTCTCCCAGATTGAACCTGGACCTTCTGCATGCAAAAAAGATGTCATAGCATTCAGCATTGGCCCTCAAAGTGAGCAAAGAGCAGTGGTAATAATAGACCCAGAAAGTTTCTCTCTCTATAAACAGTTAATGAACTGTTGTGGCCATGTTCTTTCTTTCGTTCTGCTAAACAGTAGATAAATGTTTAGAAATGTATAGTGATTATACATCTTACTTTGTTTGAATGGGCACATGTGTTCATTTGTTTGTATGAGTAGTGTAATGGATGTTACCTACCCCATATTTGATCTACTGGCTACACCCAGCCTTTCCTTTGTGGTTTCTGGGAATTTAAGGTGCAATTCTGTACACATGAATAAGTCTTTGAACTCAGTGAGGCTTGCTTCCCAGAAGACACAAGACTGGACTGCACAGTCAAAACACCACAGAAACAAAACAACTAGTAACGAAATAAGTATGTGTTAATAACAATAAAGCAATTTTTAATGTACAACATTCTAGCTATAATGCATAAAACACAGAGGGGTAAGTTTGATATTAAACAAGAGATATTCAAATCAACCACTTCTAATACCTTTTGCAGACAGAAAAATAATTATAGTATAAAATTGATAGCAGGTTATACTGCAAGGGTAGCCAATGTGGTGCCTTCTAGATGTTGTTGGACTACAATTCCTACAAGCCTCAGCCAGTATGAACAGTACTTTGGGATTGTGGGAGCTGTAATTCGACATCTGAATGGCATCATATGGGCTATCTTTGTATGTATCCTACTGTATCCACGAGGATTTATTCTTTAGTAAATGTGCACAGGATTCCAGCTAAGAAACTGAATAATAATAAAGTTTAGTTCAGTAGAACGTAAAGATAACCATGTTTATAATTACTTATGGAGATTTTGCTTAGCTGCTCTAGAACAGAGTATTCAATACATACTTTCTGGTTATGGTTTACTAATCAAAATAAATGTTCTTTATCTCATAAAGACTAATTGAGCCTGTTATAGAAATTTTTTTGTTAATGCCCTATATTCAGTGCAGCTACGAAACAGTACCAAAAGAGACAGGAGGCTGAATCTGGTGCAGTTTGTAGTGAAGTAAACATATAGTAGACAAAAATTGGACTATACATAAATACATAGTTCACAACTCATGCACTTCTAGATAGTATTTAGCTGTTCCTCTATCAAGCAGCTTCCTGCTAGATTTCGTTAGTACCAAAGCAAAACAAAAGCAAACCTAAGTCATTACTGTGCAGTGCTTCACTCCCTCAGTATTACTTTTCTAAAGCCAGTCACATAAGTAAATGTAATCGGGACGGCTCTTAATTACTGTTTTGCATGCTTTATCCAGCAAGACACGCGGCCAACACACACATTGAAACAAGCCAAGGCTTTCCGAGTACAGTACTATATGCAGATGTTCGCAATTCCAAGCTAACAGCCAGACAGGCACCGTCTTAAACGGGCTGTGAGATCAGGCAGCTGAAAGCACAGCTCAGGAAAGGGTCCTCGGCGTACTAATTAAAAACTGGTTTTGCCGGAGAGAGAGTTCTCCTGATTGGTCAAAAGTGGAGCAGATCAGAAAGTAATGGGATGGGCTAAAGGCAGCACCCGTCACCCTGATTAGACAGGTTAAATATGATTGACTAGCGTGGGTAATTAATAAGGGGGTAGGGCTTTCTGCTATGTTTATACCCTGCGATTGGCTGGATTTGAATTATCTCTTACATTCTGTTTAAACTTGGGTGGGACTCGCTTTGGTGCTCTATAAAAGGCAGAGCTGCGAGCGTGGAGGCAAACCAGCACGGTGAGAGTTTTTAAAGAAGGCAGGATTTAAGCAACTTTGCTCTCCCGGATCATTTCAATGGAGCAGAAAAACCACGTTTTCCACAGCGTTTTTGTAACATATCCGATTGGGAGTTTTTTATAAAAAATAAAATAAAAAAGCTGAGAAAGGAAGAGATTGAAGAGGGTTTTCTGCTCTACATGGCCATTTGCAGTTTCATAAAACAAAACAAACGTGCCGGTCCACTACTGCCGGTGAACTTAAATGCAGTACATTAATAAACGAATCAGAAATCGTTTAACTTTGGACTCGATCACGGATTGTAGCTTGGGGTAATACTCCGATTTCGCCTGGGGATGCATCTCGGAAGCAAGAGCCATTGCAGCCGTACAGTCTACTCCTATGCAGTTCACAACATGGCAGGGTTTTACAGTGGGAGTTATTTTGCTAATGTTAGTTTATAAGCATTTTTTTTTTTTTTACAAATGTGCACAGATACACTCGCGCCTGAGCAAGACAGTGGGAAGACATTCTGAACACGTTTCGAAAACTAAACTTGTAAAAACAACAACGAATTTGTATGGATCGGGGAGTACCTGAAACTCACTGGTGGAGCATATGTGCATTGCATGCGGAAGGTTCCAGTTTCAGTCCTCTTATCTCCAAATTCCCCTTATCTGAAACGAGAGTTGTTGCCAATACAGTAGTGCAAAAAACGTTGTGCCAGGGAGGTCAATGGCTTGACTTGGTGTAAAGCAACTTCCTATACTCCCAGGGCATGCTGGGTAGGTGGGGAGGGGAGTAGGGCTGCTTATCTCTAGATATGCCGTAGGCGTATGCTTGTCAAGCCTTGTTCCACACCACACTCACTGATAGGGAAAACAAGGAAAATCACATCCCATAGACACAAGTGATTTGGATGAGATCTATTCTCAACAGAGGCTCTACCTTGAAAGACATCTGGATTCTATACAGCACATGAGCAACAGCTGTACATTTGCTGTACTGCAATGGTTATGCTGCAAGGAACATCCAGGCTAGACTAGTACAATGTATTATACGTGGGGCAGTTTTTTAAGCCTTTGAAAACTTCAGTTTACAACAAGGAGGCTAGATTCTTCCGGGACACAGCATGTTGTTGTTGTTGTTTAGTCGTTTAGTTGTGCCCGACTCTTTGTGACCCCCTGGACCAGAGCACGCCAGGCACTCCTGTCTTCTACTGCCTCCTGCAGTTTGGTCAAACTCATGCTGGTAGCTTCCAGAACACTGTCCACCATCACATCCTCCATCGTCCCCTTCTCCTTGCGCCCTCCATCTTTCCCAACATCAGGGTCTTTTCCAGGGAGTCTTCTCTTCTCATGAGGTGGCCAAAGTCTTGGAGCCTCAGCTTCAGGATCTGTCCTTCCAGGGAACACTCAGGGCTAATTTCCTTCAGAATGGAGAGGTTTGATCTTCTTGCAGTCCATGGGACTCTCAAGAGTCTCCTCCAGCACCAGAATTCAAAAGCAGCCATTCTTCGGCAATCAGCCTTCTTGATGGTCCAGCTCTCACTTCCATACATCACTACTGGGAAAACCAGAGCTTTAACTATACGGACCCTTGTCGGCAAGGTGATGTCTCTACTTTTTAAGATGCTGGGACACAGCATAACAAGCTCATTACACCTATACTGACATCTCTTATAAAAAGAGATTGCTCCAGTTTCAGTTGCCACATCCTTGCTTACCCGGGCAAATTATGAACCCAACATGTAATCTTGATTGGGTCCCAGTTTGTTTCTGGACACAGTCAAAATTATAACAACTTAAAGCTGGTTTTGAGTTATAAAGTCCTAAGCAATCTGGGACAAGTGTACCTGAGAGACTGCATTTTCTATGCAGCAGCTAAGCTTGTAGGAAGTACTTCTGCCTTCAGAGAGGACTCTTTTTGTCTGCTGGTTGTGCAATAAAGGTTAATGCTCTCTTCCAGATAATATCAGCTGGGGAAGTCTGTCCTATTTACTCGAGAATTTGGTGCTTCAAAATTTGAAAAACACTAAACTGGCAATAGTCCCATTGCATACTTGTTTACTTATTATTTTTATTTATAGACGTATTCATTTACTGCTAAATCACAAAACATGTCAAAACAGTTTACAACATTAAAAAGATTAAAATCATAAAAATTAAAAGCAATTAAAAAGCAAAAGTTTAAAGCAGCTAAAAAAGCCAATGCAATTCTGGGCTGCATCAATAGGAGTATAGCATCTAGATCAAGGGAAGTAATAGTGCCACTGTATTCTGCTCTGGTCAGACCTCACCTGGAGTACTGTGTCCAGTTCTGGGCACCACAGTTCAAGAAGGACACTGACAAACTGGAACGTGTCCAGAGGAGGGCAACCAAAATGGTCAAAGGCCTGGAAACGATGCCTTATGAAGAACGGCTAAGGGAGCTGGGCATGTTTAGCCTGGAGAAGAGGCGGTTAAGGGTGATATGATAGCCATGTTCAAATATATAAAAGGATGTCACATAGAGGAGGGAGAAAGGTTGTTTTCTGCTGCTCCAGAGAAGCGGATACGGAGCAATGGTTCCAAACTACAAGAAAAAAGATTCCACCTAAACTTTAGGAAGAACTTCCTGACAGTAAGAGCTGTTTGACAGTGGAATTTGCTGCCAAGGAGTGTGGTGGAGTCTCCTTCTTTGGAGGTCTTTAAGCAGAGGCTAGACAACCATATGTCAGGAGTGCTCTGATGGTGTTTCCTGCTTGGCAGGGGGTTGGACTCGATGGCCCTTGTGGTCTCTTCCAACTCTATGATTCTATGATTCTATGAAAGCAAGCATTAATAAACCATTGTGGCATATGTATTCTGAATTGCCTATGCAGGCCTAGTAGAATAAAATGTTTTTCGGCATGCATTTAAAAGTTGGGACAAAAGGAACTCACTGAATCTCTATTGGCAGAGTACCAATTCGGGGAATGATTAACGATGCTCCTACCGATGATTCCAGTAATCAAGCTGGAATATAGGCAATCGTGGAGGTACCCTCAACCTAAGTTGTTTAGGGCTTTGTAAATTTATGCAAGGAACTTGGCTCAGAAGTAGATGAGCAGCCAGTGTAGCTGCTTTAACAAAAGTGCCACATGTCCTTGGCCAGAAGCTCCCATCAGCAGTCTGCATCAGCTGGAGCTTCCGAACTCAACCTAAGGGCAGCCCCACATAGAGCACATTGCAGTAATCCAGCCTCAAGATGACCAATACTTGGACTGCAGAGGTCGGGCTATCCCTTGTCCAGGAATGGCTGTAGTCCTCTAACCGCTATTATACAGTAAAAAGGAGCAGATAGGCAGAAGATAACAAATTTACAACTAGATTTGGACATTTAACTTTGTTGTATTGGTGATCCCTTTTATATCCTCTTCCTTTCTCACTCTCTTTTTTTTAAAGATGATATAGCTGACTCCAGATTTTTGTTTTCCCAGCAGGAATAGAGTAACAGCACTGTAATGCAATCCTGCCCGCCCTTTCCCCATTGGTATGGGTTAGAATGACCATTATTATTGGCAGGGGAGCAATTGCCATTTGCATTGGAACATATATCATGTGTCCCTGCAATCTGAAGTGAAAGGGCCTTGTTGGTGGTGCCTCCCTCGCTATGAAACACTCTTTGTAAAGAAACTCACCCAACACCCCTATTATCCTTTAAGGCCAGACTAAGACATTTTAAGGGACACGGGTGGCGCTGTGGTCTAAACCAACCAGAGCCTAGGACTTGCCGATCAGAAGGTCGGCGGTTTGAATCCCCGCGACGGGGTGAGCTCTCGTTGCTCATGTCCCTGCTCCTGCCAACCTAGCAGTTTGAAAGCACGTCAAGTAGATAAATAGGTACCACTCCGGTAGGAAGGTAAACGGCGTTTCCGTGCGCTGCTCTGGTTTGCCAGAAGCGGCTTAATCATGCTGGCCACATGACCCGGAAGCTATCTGCGGACAAACGCCAGCTCCCTTGGCCAGTAAAGCAAGATGAGCGCTGCAACCCCAGAGTCATCCACGACTGGACTTAACAGTCAGGGGTCCCTTTATCTTTTTAAGACATTTTATTCTCCCAGACTGCTTAAATTCTTGCTATTTTAGTCCCTGTGGTATGGATGGTGGTTTTAGATCCCATGTTGCTGGCTCTTTTTAGCACCTGTGACCTGCATTGTATTTTATTGTTTTGGACTTTTTGTACTGGAATTTTTACAGCGGATGAGATTTTTAAAATTTATTGTGGGGCTTCAGTGTGATGTTTTTAATTGGTTTTATACAATGTCCGTATAGTTAAAGCTATGTTTTCCCAGTAGTGATGTATGGAAGTGAGAGCTGGACCAGAAAGAAGGCTGATCACTGAAGAATTGATGCTTTTGAATTATGGTGCTGGAGGAGACTCTTGAGAGTCCCATGGACTGCAAGAAGATCAAACCTCTCCATTCTGAAGGAAATCAGCTCTGAGTACTCACTGGAAGGAAGCGGAGGCTCCAATACTTTGGCCACCTCATGAGAAGAGAATACTTCCTGGAAAAGACCCTGATGCTGGGAAAGATGGAGGGCACAAGGAGAAGGGGACGACAGAGGACAAGATGGTGGGACAGTGTTCTCGAAGCTACCAGCATGAGTTTGACCAAACTGCGGGAGGCAGTGGGAGACAGGAGTGCCTGGCTTCTCTGGTCCATGGGGTCACGAAGAGTCGGACATGACTAAACGACTAAACAACAACAACAACGCCAGAGAACTCGCTTTATGAGATGTCTAACAATAAATAAATATTCTGAAACAGAACAATATTTCTTATGAATTAAAATTAGGTCAGCTGTTTATAGGGTCATCATATTACCGTAATTTACTAAATTGTAGGAAGGTATAATAATGACAATAATAAAGCAGGACTTGAAATCAGAATATAATTGTTATCAATAATACTATTTCTTAAAGAAAGTAAGAAAATATATAAATAGAGTAAAATACCACTATTTCACATCAAAAACATGAGAGAAAAATCAGGAATTAAATTGATTTCAATGAAAACAAAAATTTACACTGGAGGAATTAAATGGATTTTCATCACTAATGCACCAGGCACAATTAACATGAACAACTAAAATGGCTAAAACCTGCAACCAGGAAGCTTTCAATTAAAGGTACAAAAGCCCTGAAAAGATTCAATAGCACTACTTTGCTTGTATACACTGGACAGGCTGCATGCGTGTAGGGGTGCCAAACTGGGTCTTTGACCTGGGTCAAATAAAGCTTAGTTTCACCCTTGGGGCAGAGTATATTTTCCACATCCATGCACACCTTTTGCACTAAAAACTGGATCCTCATTCCCTGCTGTGTATGCGATGAGGACAGACCCTTGTTTTAATTCCTATCACTACCTACAGCTTCACTGAGGATACCGTATATTGCAGCTGCTAGCTTCCTTTTCTGGCAATTTCTTTTAATTGTTTCTTGATAAGCAGATATCTAGAACTTAAAGCTTTCCCCATTGCTGCATCTCTATTCCAGCAAAAGCCGCTTTCTGAGTTTCTATTTGCTATTCAGAAGTGTTACCAGAAAAAGGAGTTGGCAAACCATATATAGTCCAAATAAAGCCAGTTGTGCTAAAGTGCCATTGAAATCAATGGGCTTAATTTAGTTGTAATTGACTGTGCAATCCCATACATATATTCCAAATACCGGTTAAACTCCGAGGGTTTATTTCTAAGGTTCAGTGTGCATTATCCTGTAGAATTAGAGCCTGATCCTATGCGTAGTAGGGCTCTAAATCTACTGACGCCACTGGAATTAGATGCATTTAAAGGACTGAGAGGTTACTTGCTCTGATGACTGAAATGAAATTTGATACATACAACAAAACCAATTTGGATTGAAGCAGTAATTTGAGACTTAAGTGCGTGGGACCATTTTAAAACAGTATTTTAGCAATGTTTTTTCCCTTGCTCTCTACTAATGGAATGCTTTACTTCCTGGCATCGATTTCATTCCCGATATTGGCACATGTAAATATCTGAATAAAATCTCACTTCTTCACTTCATCTTCCTCTCAATTGATATTAAACTCTGAAGGGTCTCCAACCACTCCCTTGCCCTCCTGTCGCTCTTCTTACTTTGTGTTTTGTCTCAAGTTCCCCCCCTGCCCCAATTTTTTGTTTCACACTTTTAATATTTATTTTTACAAGTAGGCCAGAAAATGCCTATATAGCTACATAATGTTTATCATTACATAAATATACAGATTTTAATCTAGATATAAGGGCCTATTTTTTCCTATCCCACCACCTTTGTTCATTTATACACTCCACCACCGACTATTTTATAGAATTGATCTCGAAATTGGTGCCTGAGTTTGGAGTTTTATTTTCCTCTTCCCTCCTTGGCCCTTTCCCCTTGGGTGCTGTATCTTTAATTCATTTATAGGTAAGCCTGCAAAGAGTGTCTTGTTTTGATTTCATGTAAGGCGCACCGGGAGCCTTTTTTGGCTGAAGAGCAGGGTACAAATCCGCCGGATAAATTAATAGCAATAAAGGACTGACACTTGCTATCACTGCAGTTATGCACTATGCATGTGTAAATACCACACAAACACACACAAAATCCCTGTGATCCTCAGAAGAAGGGTGGAATAGAAATACATATAAAATTGTTTTTATTATGTATTTGGATCTTGTGATTTTATGTGGTAACCACCCATATAAATAACCGGGTTGTTTTTATTATGTATTTTGATATTGTCATTTCATGTGGTAACCTGCCCATATAAATAACTGGGCTTATTTCATTATGTATTTTATTACGTGTTTTTTCATCTTGACATTCTTATGTGGTAACCGCCCCGAGACCTGTGGCGCGTACAGGGCGGTATACAAATGTGGCGGGCAAAACCCCCCCAAAAAACGTCAAATATCCCCTCACGGAAACGGTGCGCGACGAGATGACACGCCATACCTCCGGCTGCGTGTCCCCCACCCCCCGTACCTCATTCCCTCACAGCTTCCCCTCCACGACTCCATCCCCTCCTTAATCCTCCCCTCACGTAGCTGTACTAGGTAAGTCGGGGGGAGGTTGTTCGCGCCTTGCCAACCTCCTCACAAAATGGCGGCGCCGGGCTACCGGCTACTCCCTTCCCCTTCCCGCCAAAACGCACGCACGCACGTACCCTCACTCCCCTCTCCCCCCCCTCCCCTTACACCCTCCCCGCGTAGAGCGAGCGAGCGAGCGAAGCGCCGCTTTATTGTCGTCGTCCTCCCCCGCCCTCCCCTTCCAGCCTCGAGCCCGTTCGGGCGCCAGGCGGCGCGCGTGGGCGGGCCCCAGTCGGCGGCTGGGCGTGGCCGGCGCGTGCAGAAGAAGAAGAAGAGGAGGGGGAGGGGGACTAAATAAATAAATAGAGAGGGAGGGAGGGAGGGAGGGGGGAGGAGGAGGAGAGCGGGGCGCGCGACGACGGGTAAAGCAGCGGCCTGTTTCTGCCTGTGCGCGCGCGCGCGCCCGCGTCGTCCTCCTCCTCCTCGCTCTCTCTCGCTCCCCTTCCTCAGGGAAGGCGCCTTTCTTCTCTCCCTCGCCCCGTCAGGTGCAGGTTGCAACCGTCCCTCGCCGCCCCCCCCCCCCAAGGCCGCTCCACCACCACCACCACCCGGCCCCATTGAGGAGCAAGGCCCCCACCCACCACCTCAGGAGGGAGACCCGCTCCCCTCTGCAAAGTAGGGGGCAGGAAGGAGCAAGACTAAGGCTCCTCGCCCCACTTCAGGTCCCCATTTGTGTCAGGAGCAACAAAGAGAGGTTTTTCCATCTGTGGTAAGGGGCTCTCCCGCCTCAGGACTTGTGCAAATGCGCCCGCCCCCCTTAACCCCCCATTCGCGCCCCGTGGCAGTTGCTCCCCTGTGGGGGCAAGCGAGGCCCAGCGGGTCTCTTGGAAAGCGGGGTGGGGTCGGTTGCACATACTTCTATGGGGGTCGCTGCAACCCTCCGTTTTGTTAGGGGGCTCCCCACCCCACTTTTAACTGCTCAGAACTGGGGGGCAGCCACTTCTAGGGCTTCCTGGGAAAGTTTCCCGTTGCTGTGTTTCTCCCGCTCCTGTAGCGAAGGAATATGGAGCCCTGGCACCGTTGGGAAAGAGAATCTTAATTCGGATCCTGCCCCTTCGCCAGGGTTAAAAACACATAACAGCGTTTCAAGTGCTGCAGCAGGTTTTTAGGGTTTTCTCTGCACCTGTTTTTTTTTAAGGCTCAGCATGGGATGGAGAGGTTAAGGCTGCAGTGCTTTTATATAGCCCCATTTACTACCCCGGGGTTGGTTAAGGCCCATTCCATTCAACAGGGCTTGCTTTGGAGTAGTCGTGCAAAGGATTGCACTCTTAGGAAGGGAAGCCCTGTGTTACGTTTCATTGCTTTTCAGTAGAGTTTTGTGATAGGAGAGAAAAGCAGTGAAATGCAAGAGAACAGCTTAAAAACCATGGGTGTCAACCGGTGGAAAGGTTTCATTTAAGATACCACTTAAGCAGTCTAGTAAATAAGTTTTCCTATGCTAAAACGTAAACATAGGTTCCCACTTTATATATTGAAGGAAGTGCAAAATAATGTATAGTTCAAGAAAAGCTGCTATGGGGGGGGGGTAATCCATTTGTAATATTTTCATCCTATGCCATTACTTAGTTAAAAATTAACTTTCCTGGGTTTCTTTCGTTCTCAAAGGAAACCCAAACATAAAAATACTGCAAAACTTCTAAAAGATGCTGAAGCTTTGGATTTTTTTGAGGGGAGCACTTCATAATCATGCAACAGCTAAAAAGAGAAGTAAATTTATTTGGTGTTTGCTCTTGGTACATGAATGGGATAAGGAATCCCGACCCGCTTAAGTGTAGCTAGGAAATAAATAATATTTTTATCAGTAACCACGCCTTATCATTTGAAAGCATGACCTAAAAATATCTGCATGATAAAATTCTGATGTTCATATTTGTTTGTAAAGTTTTTATTCCCCACTGCTATGAGCAGGCTTTAAATTTTTTTCCTTATTTTAATCCTGTGATATTAAGATATCTCCCTAACACCTTTTTGCTTTTATAAGCCTGCACTACAAGCATCAGTGGTTTGTGTACCTTGGTCCTTTGCTCTGGAATGTTGGGTGCTGTGATATGGATAGGTTGTAAGTGGCATTATGTTTATAGTGCCTGGATACAGAGCATTATATATTCATAAAATTCTGTTTAATAATATGCCCACAACCAGCAAATAATATTTCCTTTTTCTCTCTCCATCCCAAATTAAGAGATGGTGTGCCTCTCAGCATTACAGCAACAAATATTTCCTCCCAACGTGCAGTTAAAAATTGTGTACCCTTGTCTGTTAGATCCAGTGGGAAGAATTTAAATATATTTGTATACGCACCCTGTCTTACGAAGAGAGGTTGAGTTGATTCTGTTGATGGCAAGGAGGAGCCTTAAATACGCAATGTCGTTCTTCTTAATGGATATGAATTTAAACTATTCTCTACTTATTCTATCCTTAGAGCACATCTTTCCAAGAGTTTTCCCAAAATCTGCTATGGCCTAATAATACTGGACTTGTAGGATTTTGAGTGGCAGCTGCTAATATCCAGTTATAATTGTGAAGACAGAAAGAAGTGCTGATGAACTTTGCTTAATCCTTGGTGAATAATACCTGTAAGCTATTTTTAAATAGAATCATTTGCAAAATAGAAGTCTCCATGCATAATTTTGTATATGTAAACTCTTGCCCCTTTTTGCAAAATTTATCATGTTTACATTTCTGTTAAGCCCGGAGATAGTAGTAATATATTGTAGTGTTCTAAACATGTATGTACATTTTTAAAAAAGAATTTGCCACTTTTTATTTATATATGGGGATGTTTATGGCCCACCTTTTAAGGCTTAGGCTTGCAATGCAGCAAGACAACACAATACATTAAAAAGAATGAAAATCCTGTAGAAACCTAGAATAATAAACAGTTGTATATTCAAACATCAAAACTGCAAAAAGAATCCAGAGAGCCACGTAAAATAACAACCTTTTTTCTGGGTAGTGGTGGTAAGTTTTTAGCCATTGGTGGAACATAAATAATGAGGTTCACAATTTAATCTCTTGGGGCAGTAAGTTATTATGGACAGCTTCACATGTAACACTAAGCCAAAATAATACATTAATCTTTTGAAAATGCTCATGGGGAATCTGCAGACCTACCTATATTGCAGTACATCTATTATTTGTGGCAGTACATTCATCGTATATGTGAACCTCATCCCAAACACTAAATTTCAGTAGAGATTTTGTTATTAAGCTATTTAAATTAAATTTGATCATTTGAGAAATAACCGTAGGAATCAAAATCCCTAGCTATGTTACTTATTTCACAAAATTTGTATACCACTTGATTGTAGTAAGACCTCAAACGTCAGTTTGATCTATATGATCATGCTTAATTTAATCATGGGGTAACCCTCATTTGAAGATATGGAGGCAACCCTTTTTTTGGGGTGGGTAAAGTGTGGGATTAATACAATAGATGAGCTGATAAGAATAGATGGAGAATTTTTACAATGATTCTTCATTGAGGGTTAGATACTATTTACCAATGAGGATTAAATGCTAATTTTAATCTGTTTCAGTATTTTAATTTATGTATGTTTTAAAATAGGGTTGTAAATTTTTTCTTGTTATTATTGTCTTAGCTTTTTGTAAACCACTTCTGAGTTTTTTCACAGTCAAGTGATGTATACTTTTTAGGAAATACTGTAAATTTATAACATTAAATAATATTTTCAGTAACAGCACACTTCAGTGTCTATTTATGATCCATCAACTTGGAGTGCTTTATCATCACCTAAACTGCTGGATGGAATAATTGGTTAGTTGCAAAATATAAAACCAGTTACTAGTTTTTATAAATACATATATGGAAGTTTTTAATGCTTGATGTTCTACTATTGTTTTATCATTTGTTTGAGCTCCAGTGTGGCTATAACAACCCAGTCACATGGGCAACATAGAAATAATAAATTTTTATTATTATTACTGGAAACTCATAAGAAGATGATCAACAGGTTAGAGAAGAATGGAGCAGGGAATTAAGAGTGTACTATGGAACCTAAACAATGGCAAATTGCATTAGAATCTATACGGAATATTTCTTTAGATGTAAAATTGGCATGAGTCCTGGTATTGCTCTGACTTGTGCATGCCTGTGATTCTTCAAAACTGTTCAGCACTTGTGACTCTGACTCAAAGCCCCTTTGCTCTTTCCCATTTCCATTTCAATCTTTTGTTTAGGAACCTTGACCCAAATTACAAACACAGAAGGTGGTTGAATATGGACCAGTACCACCTCAGTGATGAAAGTTCACTCCACTCTGAGATGCAGCTTCATGAGTTTTCAGGGAATCAGGCTTTGGACTGCAGTGATAATTTCGGCCACGACCTGTGTCCAGATATGAGAGACATGATTTATTCAGGACTGAGCAACTTGGATGTGGACCCCAGTCTATCAGCCACAAATATGAATAATGACTCCTTGGAGGACAATCTTGACACCTTATCTTTGTACTCGGTGAAGGACTGTGATTCTACTAAACTCCTTGAGGATTGTGACCCAGACTCACGGCCACTCTTGCACGGTGAGTAACCCTGGTTACAGTGGTAAATAACCAACGTGGCAAAATGTGTAAGGCAGGAATGCGAAAACTGGCTTTTCAGATGTTGTTGGACTACAACTCCTATCAGACTCACCAGGATGGCCAATGGGCGGAGGTTATGAGAACAGTTATCCAACCACATTGAGAGTCCCAGGTTCCCCATCTTTGCCTAAATACAGGCTTCCTCAAGATCGGCCCTCCAGATATTTTGAGACTACAATTCCCACCATCCCATTGGTCCTGCTAGCTAGGGATCATGGGAGTTGTAGGCCAAAAATATCTGGAGGGCCGAGTCTGAGGAAGCCTGCCTAAATAGAACCTGGAAAGCTTTCTTTTTCCATTCAGCTATGGGTTCCTTTTCTAGTCAAGGCACTCCTCTCTGAAATAGGAATACGTAGTAATTGTTCCATTTCACACTTCAGTGCCATGTGTACACTGGTGTTTCTGCACAACAAGGATTATGAAGTATCAATGGGAGATGCATGTCTTTAGATGTACAATGGGCATGTGCTAGAGACCTGCAGACCATGGCTTGTTTTGTGGAAGTTACGGATCCCAAAGCATTTTGTAAGCAGAAATAATTAAGTTCTACAAAATTTTGATGAAGATCATAGGTGTGCAGGTTTGGGAGGAGAAATTTGCATTTATTGTCCCCTTTTTCTGGGGAGGGGAATCTTACGCGTCCTCACGTGACTGTTCAGGCATCTCTTGACTTTTTAATGCCAACAGGTCCAAAACAGTGTTTTGTTGAATAGCCTGTCATTTTAGTTACTATTCTGTATTGCTTTTAATATTTTTTAATCATTTTATATTGCTTTACACTGCCCTGATGCTTTATGATGTGGAGGTATATAAATAAATGAATATATTAATATAGTAATTTGCACTGGAAAATCACATATGCTGTATTAGCCATTCAGATTTGATACAACACGATGTTGTCTTCATGAGTATTGCCTGTTTCTTTCAGTATGGTGATGTGGCGTCATTACATAATCACAGTGTGTGTAGACTTTGAGATTTTGAAATGAGGGTATTTTTCTTAAGGGGAGGGGAAATAGCACTTTTGGCAAGGTAAAAATGTACAAAATTGCCAAAAGCAAATACAAATACCAGCCTAGTTTTTCAGTGGAGCAACTGAGAAACAAAACTCATCTCTTGGAACACTTTCTTGGGATAATGTCATAGACTTAATTTTTCTGTATAGTGCCATGAGACATTTATTGCTCCTTGGAAAAAATAATAGATAAAGATGGCTACACTACAATATGATAAGAATATGTTCCCCTTCTGTCTAGTTTCTTTTCAATTGCATCCAGGATAACGGAAATGCTCTCTGTGGAGTCTTTGCAGCGCACGCTCCAGCTGCAGCTGGGAAAAAAGCTACACTGAAGAAACATGGCAAATCTAACTGTTAGGAATGAACACCTTAGCTTCCTTTTAAATCAAATAATTAATTTCGTGTTGAACCTTTGTAGCTCTTGATGTTTTCTCCACAATTAAGTTTTCAGTTGAAATGGTTGACTCTAAAATCTGCAGTGAAAAGTTAAGACATGAAATTTTCAGGTCTTAAGTTTGTTGGGCAAAACAACAGTCCGCTGTGATCATTATTGGGATTAGGTGCTTCTATTATTTGAAGCATTTAGTTGACAACACAGCACTTCAGAAGATTATATCTCCTTGGAATTATACCTGCGTTAGATGAAGTTGGCTGAACGTTACATGCTGCCAGGCTTGGGTTGAAATGCTTTTATTTAAGCTCCATCTTATATGTAAATGAGGCATCTAATCATAAGCCTGCATTTTTATCAAAGCTTATATTTTTGATTAAGGCCTGTATATTAAGATGAGCTTAAAGATTTTCAAATGTTTCATGCCAGGCAGAAGACCAGCTGCCTAAGAACCTTGGCAATGTTTATTCTCCTGGACAAGGGGGCCCCCTGATTTATAGCAGAAAACAATTCTCAAAGTCGTAAAAAGGGAATTACAGGCTGAGAGCGAGGACACTGACCTTGCATGTTGCAAAGTACAATTAAGCTGTAAGAGTGGTTAAATTAAGAGTTGGTAAATAGTAAACTAAAACCATGTGCCTCCCATTAAACTTGAGCCATATTTTCCTAAGGTTAAAAGGCCAAGAGCATCTGGCTGGCAGAAAGGAAGAGAGTATTTTGGGAAGTCTTTTTCTAAAGTTGTTTCTTTCTTAAACTGAGATCCTTTTAAGATTTCTTTTCCTTTTAAAAGGTTATTTATGTTATGTATTAAATATATTGGCTTAAATGTAATTATGCAAAGGAATTAGAAGCTAAGAAATGTTAAATCCTTATGCTAGATTCTTATTTCATATAGTTGAAAGAGATCACAGGGGCCATCAGCCCAGCTCCCCTGCCAAGCAGGAAACATCATTAGAGCACACATGGTTGTCAGGCCTTTGTTTAAAGACCTCCAAAAGAAGGAGATCTTTCAATGTTGATGTGAACTCAAGATCCTTGACATCTGTTTAAGATAAAAATTTAAGATTAAACCATCTGTTTTGGAGGGCAAGAGGGCAAGAGGTGAGCTGGTAATTAAGGTTCCTTGTTGAGACACATGTAAGATATATTACTACTTATTTGTCATTTATAGATAGAAGAATATATAGCTTTTTGTTTCCCATAAAAGGGCAAAAGGAAATGGGTGTATCTTTTGTGATTGGTTCTAGCAAACAGCCAATAGGAATTTCAACCAGGCTGATTGGACAGAGGCAGCCACAGGAGGAGCAAGGGGGCTGGGTTAAGGAAATATAAGTGCTGGCCATAACGGCAGGAGGCCAGGCCAGAGCTTGGTAACCATATACCACTGTGCCTCTCATTTATTTGTCTGACAAATAAATTATTATTTTAATTTCTCTATTGCTGTGTTGAATATTTCATTCCAGCTAAGCGTTAACCACAAGCAGGGTGCTACATAATTAAATATGCACATATCATACCATAGCTGTGTTGGTTTTTGGTAATATATGAAGTGGAAATCAGTTCTTAAAAGAGATCGGCAGTAATGGGGATATGTGAATGGAGAGTAGCTTAGATAAATTTAAAATGGAACAGAATTGACAGACAGTGCAATAGTGCTCTAGTAAGAACAACGAAATAATTTTGGTTGTCAGGAATGAGCTTTGTTGATCAGGTGCAGTAATGCTGAACAAATGCAAGGCCTCCATTTTAGAGGAAGGGAATGCTATGCTACCTTCATGAATTTAACTTAATTACCTAAATGAATTTTTAAACTAGGCACTCAGTTTAGTGCCAAAATCTTAAAAGCAGATAAAATAGAACCTCAAAACTAATTAGCTGTGAAATCAGTGGGTCTGCTTCATGAGCAAGCAGTTTGGCAAAAGAGGTTAACTCTTATTAAAAAGTTCAGTATTGGTTTAAATAGTTACTAGAGAGGAGGAAGGTGCATGTTTCTAGAAGGCCAGAAGTTCCCACACCTGTTTGTTAGTGATATGACCACTTTAGCAGTGCAGAAAGGGTGCTTGTATAAGAGGCAAAAGAATACTTTAAAATTCAGCAGGGTCTACCCATGCTCTCTTGAGTTGTATATGTACTTCATTTATGTGCAGTTTTTGTTCTTCATTCCACCCTGCAGCAAAAATGTAAATCCTGTGTGTTTATACTAGAGATCTGGGTATTCTGGGTAATTTTCCAACGCTCTGAATGCATTGGGGTGTTTAGGATATTTGACATACACTCATGCGCACACGTATAGGATTAAGTGTTTGTGTGATGTGCTCTAAGACGTTTGCTGCTGGTAGTACAGTTACTGTTAAAAATGGTATGGGATCGAATCATGTAACCTGGGCTTGCTTTAAGCCTGTTTTTATATTTGCTTTGCTATGCACTCTTAACATGCCCTGAGACTGCTGGGTGGATCAGGATACAAAGCTTCATAAAATATTGTGGGATAACCAGTATGCTTAGGTATAATTAAACTTTGGAAGGGAATATATTAAAGGTCCACAGCCTGTATTTCCATGCTTTACTTTGCTTCATATTTTGTGGTTTTAAATCTCTACTGTGGTTCCTGTCACCAAAGAGGACTTGCCCCAAACCTGGACCTTGGCATCCAGGGAATTCTCCTTTTATACATTTCCCTCCTTTCTTGCATTATGTTCATTTATCAAACATAATGCAATTTGACATTATGTTCATTTTATGAAATTTCCATACCAGTTGATTATAGTAAAACCTCTAAGCAGTTCAATATTGCTAGATCATCACTGGAAGAAAATAATTGCATTGGGGAAGCAAACTTAAAACAGTTTATCGCCATCACCATCATTATAAACATTATTGACATTTTTTAACAAGAACAGTTGGTGGTTTTAACAAGCTTTAGCATCTTGTGTAGTTGGTTTAATAATAGGGGTAAGAGGTGTTCCCTTCTGAAAATATTTGGAATTAAGGAAGAAATGGAACTGTTAGGGCTTCAGTCCTCCTCGGAGCAGCCTGCTCCTATCCACTTGTGTTGAATGGGCTCATCCCTATTGCTTTTAAAAGGATCCTTTTTACGAAGAACCAGCAGGGAGGAGAATCCATAGTTAATGCACCTGGGGTTTTTTGTGCTGATTGAGAAGAGAACGGGATTTAGTTACTGTGTCTGCTTCCACAGAGAATACCAGTCCCAAAGTTAGTATGTGCACCCTGTTTTCTGCTGCCAGGAACATTCACCAGTAACTGAGGGAGCTACATGTGTGAAGCCCTACAGAAATAATTTGGGGAGGGGAGGTTCTTCAGAACCTCTCAAAATATGTAAAAAATATATAAAAATCGTCCAGTAGCACCTTAGAGACCAACTAAATTCTTAGTATAAGCTTGGAACAAACTTAGTTGGTTCTCTAAGGTGCTACTGGACAATTTTTTAAAATATATATATAATATATATATATATATATAATATATATATATATATATAATATATATATATATATATAATATATATAATATATAATATATATAATATATACAATATATATATATTTTATATAATATATATATATTTTATATATATACATATATATAATATATATATATTATATATATATATATATATATATATAATATATATATATATTATATATATATATATATATATATTTGGTTGGATAGTGTTTTCGAGGTTACCAGCATGAGTCTGACCAAGCTGCGGGGTGCAGTGGAGGACAGGAGTGCCTGGCGTTCTCTGGTCCATGGGGTCACGAAGAGTCGGACACGACTAAACGACTAAACAACAACATATATATATATTATATATATATATATATATATATATATTATATATAATATATATGTGTGTGTGTATATATATATATATATATATATATATATATATATATATATCTTGACTGTGTCAGACCAACATGGCTAGCTACCTGAATTCTGAACCTCTGTTATTTAAGCCCCTCAATGTCCCATTGATGTTGTTCTCACCTTGAAAATGCAAGGAGTCATACTTGGCATTTATATGGCATTTTCGTGTGTGTCATGTTCATTATATCACTATTTTTTTAAAAGCAACCTTACAAGGTAGGTCAATTTTATTATCCCATCGTGCAGATGGGATAAGATGTGGGGATGGAGAGATAAGCGGCTTGCCAAATGCTGCCTAGTGGGTTTGTGACATTGAGATTTGAACCAGATACTTAATTGCTCACACTGTCATTGACTGTACAAAGCCAGATGCTATGAACTAAAAGTTGTCTTTACTTAAATAGAATTGGGACTTCCTGCCCCTTCGGCACCGAAAGAAGTGGAGCAAGGAGGCAGATCCAGTTCTGGCAGCGGAAGGAGAGGAAAGCACCAGCAAAACTCCCCTCAAGCCCCTTTCCTGGATTGCAGCCTCTGTGGAAAGGTTTTCAGTAGCACCAGCTCTCTCAGCAAACACTACGTGACTCACAGCCAGGAACGGAAACATGTCTGTAAGATCTGCAGCAAAGCATTTAAGCGCCAGGACCACCTGTATGTATCTGTTTGCCAGTAAAACTGATTTAAATGTATAGACAGTTTCTGCTACTGTAGAAATTTGGCTTGATCTAGTTTGGCTAGGGCCTGGTACAAATGCACATAGGCCTAGTATTCCTTAGTAATGCAAGACATAATCTGCCTTCACTTATGAAAATGGTGAAACTACCCAGGGAGTTGCTTTGGATCTACTGTGACAGCAGACAGCACTGTAATACAGTGAAGTTTTCAAGTTCCATCATTCAGGCAGGATTCTGGTGGTGGAAGAGGCTCCTAGTATTGAGGAGAGAAAATCTTTCTAATTTACTCTGTGATGCATGAAATAATTTGGCCTTCAGAAAATCAGAGCACTTACTTGGTGGGATGTGGTTGCAGCGATACCACAGGAAAAGTATCTTAAGCAAAAAGAAGTGGAATTGTGAGAGATATTTGAGCCCCCTTTTCCTCTGAGCACAGGACAAAAGCATGCCCCCCCCTTTACATTAAGCACAGTCCTATGCTCCGGAGCAGAGAAATTGTAATAGAAATTTGTGTGAAAACTAGAGACCTGTAGCCAGAGATCTGTGGCTAGTTCTCACTACTATGGTAAACATGCACCTGGACTCTTAGCATTTCAGACTGGACATGGAAGCTTTTATGATGGAATATTTCTCAGTACAGTACCAGAAAATGGCAGTTAGAAATATAGAATATCAAGGATAAGGCTAGGCTAGAACCCTTTCGTCTGACATCTAGTTTTATACATGCAAGGGTGTGTGTGTGTGTGTGTGTGTGTGTGTGTGTAGGAACACTCATGTGAGCCCCCATCTGCAGTCTGAAGTGATAGTGTTGGGAGTTCAGCTGTAGGAATAAAAACCAGTTAAAGATTATTACCGTATTTTTCGCTCTCTAAGACGCACCAGACCACAAGACGCACCTAGTTTTTGGAGGAGGAAAGCAAGAAAAAAAATATTCTGAATCTCAGGAGCCAGAACAGCAAGAGGGATCGCTGCGCAGTGAAAGCAGCAATCCCTCTTGCTGTTCTGGCTTCTGGGATAGCTGCGCAGCCTGCATTCGCTCCATAAGGCGCACACACATTTCCCCTTACTTTTTAGGAGGGAAAAAGTGAGTCTTATAGAGCAAAAAATACGGTACTTCCTGGCAAAGTTCTAGTGTGACTAGTCCTTACAGCCTTACAGCCTTTCCTAGTAAAGACAGCCAAATGGACCACCTGGGTGGATGGAGACCCTGTAGTACATAGGAGCCTTTACTGCTTAGGGAAATACTATAACTTACAGCTCTGGTGACACCATCTAGGGTAACTGTGCACAGAGTCATGGGTAGCCATGGCAGCAACTGACGCACAGCTCAAATAAATGTTTATTGCCTCTTTAGCTATTCTAGGTTTCCAATCCATATGTGAGGTTCAGCCTCCCTTGCTTCTGCAGCTCTTGGTCATATACACCTCTGTTCGCTCACTCTCTTCCTCTCACCCTCGTTCTTTTGTACCCCTCTCTTTCCTAACTGCATACCTAGGTCCGTGTGTCTTCAAACTCTTGTTTCCTTGAGATGCTGCCTGCTCTGGCCTTCTCAAGGAGCAGAGCAGCTCAGCCAGTGGTGGCCAGAGAGGCACTCCTAACTGCCCAGTCAGTCTCTGATAGGAAAGGCAGCTGAAGTAATTACTAGCAGCGGCTTTACCACCACCACCACCACAGAAAATCATTCAGTGCAGTGGTTCCCATTTGTTCCTTGACAGATCACTTGGAAATTACTGGTTGTCTTGGCGGACGCATTTAATGGTTTTTCTGTCTGTTGTAAAAAAATTGTAATGAACTGTGTTAGATACTGTGTGATTTTTAACTGTATTTTTATTGCTTGTGTTATTTCCTATATTGTATTTTATAGTACAGGCAACTCCCCATTTGTGCAGGGGGTGCCTTTTGGATCATCAAAAATATCGACAGGATGCATGTAAGCCTGCCCTGCCCCGCCCCCTTCCAGGGCCGAAAATGTCATGCGCATCAGCAGTCACATGTGCCTCGAATGCACACAAAATGGGAGTTGCCTGTATTTGCATTTCATAGAATTCAGGTTTTAACACAAAAAAACACAATATAAAAAACAAAATTGCTAACAAATGTACAGTTAAAATTTAATATGGATATTTATTGCGGGTATGCCACTGACCACCTGAATGAAGCTCGTGCACCACTGGTAGTCCATTAACCACAGTTTGTGAACCCCTGCTTTACCCTAGTATAACAATATAGTTGATAAAAGTGAGTATTTCATTTGCCTTACTTCGCCAAACCTTTATTAGGCGTTACAAATATAGGCCATCGTAAAACATCCATATATAAAATTTTAGCATATATACAAATAAACAGACATGTAAAAAAATGTAGTAACGAGGATTTTCATTGGAGTTTCTTCCCACTAAATAGTGCCATTCACCATTCTAAGAGATACTTGTGATAAAAACTCAGCCACCCTTGCAGTTACTTCTGGGTTAATGTCAGATATTTTCATTGTGCTGCACTGTTAGACTACCCAGAAAAGGAGATTTGCATAGCTGGTTGTACAATGGACAGTAGAAAAGAATATGTTCTGTGTCTGGCACATTCAAAAAACATCCACAATGTCTATTGTTTCTAGGGATGTTTAAATATCTGCCCTTGACAAAAGCTGAGGGGGAAATGTTTAATTTGCCAAGATGGGAAGTGATTTTAGTGGTTGATTGTTATAATTAGATTAGCTTACTTTTCTATATTCTGATCTTGTTAAAAAATTTTTTTAACGTTTCATCTCAGGAGTGGCCACATGCTGACACACCAAAAAACGAAGCCGTTTATTTGCATAGAACAAGGTTGCAATAAGAGTTACTCAGACCATCGGTCACTGCGCCGGCATTATGAAATGCACCACGGTTTGAGGTTGTTAAAGGACGAAGAAGCTTGTGAGGCCTCCCCACCCCTCCACGATTCACGTGTGCAGGTGGGATCTAGTGGCATGAGAACTGCAGAGAGGCTGGCTGTTCACCCTGAATCCCAGGCCCCTAATAATTCCCTCCTGCCCCACAGAGACCTGTTGAGGTGTCTTGTAAGTAGCTTAGTCAGCCAGAAGCTCCCGCCTGCTTCTTCAACCTCTGTGGGACAGCCCGAGTCTGATTCTAGGGGATCCCAGCAGCCTTGCACCTCTGTCTGCGGTCAGATTTCCTGTGTGCCGACAAATACTGCAGTGCTCACAGAAGCCACCAGTGATAAAGTGACGAAGGAGCTTTACCCTTGTCAAAAGAACGCCGCCTCTTCCAGTGTGTACACCATCATAAACCCTGGGAGTTTATCTGTACTTGGACCAGCAGAAAGCATTGCAAACTTGCCAGACAGGCAGCCACATTCAGAACCTCAGTTTCCATTAGAAACCACAGCCCTGGAGTATTGGTCGAACAGTGGTGTGCCTCGTTTTCCGTTATTCAGAGGCCAGAAAATTCCTGCCACATCTCACCAATCAAGTGGCAACTTCCAGTGGGTCAGAAATGTGCCACCAACCTACACCCAAAGCAAAGGAAACGGTGTTTATCTTGCTCAGATGCCATCTGCTGCAGGTCAGGATGCTTCCCAAGGCCTCGTGGGGCCCTCCCATGCATTTGACTCTCTGTCGCAGAACTTTGAGCGCCCAGATGTTTTATCGTTCACTCCAGCCCTCTTAAAGTCACAGGGGGAGATCCCTGGAGAGCCAAATCTCAGTGGCTTTGAAGAGTCTTTCAGGCCAGCAACAAGGCTTCCAGATCCTATGAAGCATGGTGTGCTGCAGAAGGGTGAGGCCACACCGCTGTTCAGGCAGCTCTTAATGAAATCCCAGGAATCCTCTGTGAATCAGGATCAGCTTCAAGTCCAGGGTCGCCTGTTCCAAAGGATCACCAAATCTCAGCACATTGTGTCCCACACACAGCTGTTGGCTCCGTTGCAACTGGCAGCTGCAGAGACTGAGCAGGTGGTAGCAAAACCACTTCAGAGTGCGTTTCCGCAGCAAGCAGGTTTGGTTCATCCAGTTCCTGAGCCCGTTGAAAGCGAAGGGTCCCCCTTGCGCGTAAAAAAGTCCTTGTCCCAGTTTCAGAAGGACTTCTCATTGGGCAGTGAGAAAGAAGGGCAACAGCCAGCTTCTCCACAGTCCTTTCAGCTACTTGCCGTGCCTTCTGCAAGCACAGGCAGCGTTTCCCATCCCAAGCACACCAGGACCTTGAAAAGATGCCTGGAGCTCAAAGACTTCTCTAGCCCTAGCCAGTCTGTAACGTACGAAAACACCCCAGGAAACCACACATACGGGAAGCCGAGGCAGCTGGAGAATGGCTCTCCCGTACTGAGGAAGAAAGAGAAGAGTAAGGCTTGCGTCAAAGAACCAGGCTGCAAAGGGCATTCTCGCAGTGGCAGACCTCGCCGGAAGGAGAAGCTGAAGTTCGACACGGCTCCCATGGCTTCTCCCAGTCAAGTGGCCATGGCTTCCTTTTCTTTGCCTAGCACCTCATTTGATAGTGGGGCCAGAGCGAAACCAAAGCTGACCATTTTCAACAGGATTCAGGCATGTTCAACCCGTAACATGTTCATGTTTTATTTCTTTAAGTGTTTACAGTATTGGTGGTGTCAGATAGCACCTTTCTCTAAAGTTTATGTCAAGGCAGATGTTAGTGTCCCTATAGCAGTGTTTCCCAAACTTGGGTCTCCATCTGTTTTTGGAATACAATTAGCATCATCCTTAGCTAGCAGGACAGGGATGATGGGAATTGTAGTCCAAAAAACAGCTGCAGACCCAAGTTTGGGAAATACTAGTCTCTAGCTTCTGGGAACTTGGAGGGAACTTAACAAAATTCTTCAGATAGTGTGAGCTGTTAGCCAGTAACCGATTTTATTTATTTTAGCAGAACCCATTGTTGGAATTAAGCGAGGTCTAATAGGTGATTATCTTTGGCTTTGCTCACAGAGTGAACCCTGTATAAGTGCCAAGGCACTGGCAAAGAGGCCTTTGATTCCCTTTCTCCTTCAAGAGTGACAAGCAGAAGCAGACTTGTCCCTGCATATGTCTCATCTGCTCATTCCCACTTGTCTTAAGTTTATGTGTGCATGGGAGTGAGTTGGTGAGTACATAAGTGGAAAATTCTGCCAAAGCTGCTGTTCTTCCTGGCAAGAAGTGGGTTAAACAGCCCTTGTCCTATGACCAGTTTGGGTGGAAATGGCTGAGGTGCATAATGAAAATGTGCATGGGGGTGAGGGATGGTTCTAAAATTTAGGAAAAAGTGATGCCTCTGAGCACTGTTGGGCTTTCAGACTGCTAGCTCCCCATGTCTGTGTTACCCCTTTCCTCCCCAGCTGTGATCTCTGAAAATTGCCCACTCTCCCTGCATGACATGTTAGCAAGAGGAAGAAGTTCTCATTGAGCCTGGTGTGATCATCCCCCCTCCCCCACTGTTAATTGTAGTGCAGTGGGGCTATTTTCAAAGAGATCCTGGCTCCAAAGAGAAGGGTAAAACCTCCCCACCTGCTGTGGTTCGGATCAAAATGAGGGGTGGGGGATGCTAACAAATTTTAAAACCCTGATGCAATTGGCAGTGGTGTATTTTGTGCAACATGTAGTTAGGCCCTTAATAAAGAAGAGAGAAAAAGTAGACAAGAAAGGTTTTATGATTCCAAAAGCCTGAGGAAATCTGAGTAATGTAGAGCTCTCTCTGATCTGGAGATGTTTTATCTTTAAAAATATATAAATGTACTTAACTTTTTTTAACACAGGGTGGAAATATCTACAGCTTTACAAATGCAGTGAGGGAAGAACAATTTCCCTTTGGTTGGTAAGTAGGGCATGGTGATGTTGTAGAAATTTCAAAGGGGTTCCTAGATAGGCAGTATCCCTCCCAGAAACCCAAAAGAAGAGTACAGTGGTGCCTCGCAAGACGAAATTAATCCGTTCCGCGAGTCTCTTCATCTAGCGGTTTTTTCGTCTTGCGAAGCAAGCCCATTGACGGCTTAGCGGATTAGCGCTTTTAGCGGCTTTTAGCGGATAAGCAGATAAGCGGCTTAGCGGCTTAGAAAAAGGGGGGGGGAGAAGGAAAAAAAACCCCGCAGGAACTCGCAATACATTTTCGTCTTGCGAAGCAAGCCCATAGGAAATTCGTTTTGCGAAGCACCTCCAAAACCGAAAACCCTTTCGTCTAGCGGGTTTTCCGTCTTGCGAGGCATTCGTCTTGCGGGGCACCACTGTATACAGGCTAAAAGTAAAAAGACCTTTATTGAAGTTCTAATGCGCATAGGGACAGCCTCAAAAATAAGGAGACTGCAAAGAACCACATCCAAAGTAATGTTTCTTATACACTTCCAGATTACGCATATGATTTCTATTCACTATTAAAAGGATCACAGCAATCTTAGTAGTTGCAACCCAATGTCATCATCCTGAACCAATCAAAATCTTTTAGCTTGTCAGGTCGGCCCTCATCAGAGTATCATGTTGGTTACATGTAATCATTTTTCAGTGTCTTTATCAAGACTTTGACTACTTTTCCTATTCATTAAATGTATCCCAAGATCCTCTTTCATCTATCTACAAAACAATTCAATATTAATCACAGTTGCCATGCCTAGCTAATTCTCTTTTAATGCATGCAATGGCAGCCATGCATTCTAACAGTTTATTGTTTTCAGTGTTCTGGAACAAACATTTGCTACATACAGTACCAGAGACCAGAGGTCAAATCCCCACTCAGGGCTTTTCCACATTTCTGCTTGTCTCATGCCTAGGAAGAATGGTCCAGGACATTTTCCATTTGGCCCTCAGCTTTCCCCAGGAAAACCCGCTCTTTACTGCTGAATCAGAACAAACGTCTATCCGCAGAAAACCCGATTGACGTTTGCTCCTGTTCAGCATTAAAGAGCGGGTTGCTCTGGGGGAAAGCAGCGAAAAATGGAAAAAATAAACTTGACATAGAGGAGTAACCAGAAATGGGTTTGATTTTGGGAAAGTGAATTGGGGAAGCTTATGCTCTGCCCAGGACACAAGTCTCACTAACCCTGCTCTGCACTCTCGTTCAGTGTTTTTGCCTGGCTTGAATGTGCCTTTTAACTTGGATTTGTTTTCCTCCATGGAGGAAAGGGAGGTGTATGAGAGTGTGTGGAAACTGTATAAAGGTAAAATTTACATTCTGTGCCCTGCATGCTTTCCCCTCTGCACCTGCTTACCACAGGACTGGCCTTTTGATTGGTTGTTCATGAGGGAACATGGCCTTCAGGGTGAAAAATCCCCACCCCCCCCTTGACCTAGAGGCGAGCTGAAAGTCATTAAATCAGCCTTTGCCAACCTGGTTACCTCTGGAAGTTTTGGAGGTTTTCCAAAACATATGGAGGGCACCAGGTTGGCAAATTCCACATTAACCAAACACTTCCTGGGAGGGATGTTTCAAAATCAACTTGTGGTAATGTCCCAAGGCTCTGGTGGTTCAAAGAAAGTAAGTGCAAAATTTGGCTGGGTTGCCGTAAGTCCCTAAGCAGCTCTCTGGATCCCAGCCATTATCTCTGCGGTGGCACTAGAAATTGTTACTTATGTATGATATCCCAGTGGAGTTTACTTCACTAGTTAGCACAGTTTGCTGCTAAATGAACTGTAGAAACCCTTTCCCCAGAAAGACATAAAACAGGTTCTGAAGCAGGAAATGTAAATGGGAATGTAATACAGTTATGGGGGTAAATTACAATCTGGAAATTCAGGCTTCATAATATTACTTTTTTTTTCATCCCTTTTTGCTTCAATTTCTGCCATCAGTAGTAAAACTGGGGGAGCTCCTGGAGACAGGAGTGAGCATGGAAATGGCTTTGTTTGTACAACCTGCAATCAGCTGTTTTATACTGAGAGGGGCCTGAACAGCCATATGTGTTTCTATAGTGAACAATGGCAGTCTCCAGGGAAGGAAAAACAACAGGTAAAAGAGAAATTGAACTCTGGTGAATGAATATTTGTCACTATTAATATTAGTCACTTAAAAAACAAGCAGAAGTTTAACACTGTGGATGAATTGTTTGAATTTTTGGCAGTAGCCATAAAGCTCATGAGGTGGCCATGGGCAATTTCTCATCTTTAAGCCTAACCCATTTTACAAAGGGCCATTGTAAATGTAATCCTAGCTTACTAGTAGCTGTGCGGGAAGGAATAGCATAGTTGTATAACTAGGAAATGGTTGCACATTGCATCTTCAAATCCCCCCCCCCCCCCAATTTTAAAAGGCTTTTATTATTTCAAAAATTACAAAACAATCATTAACGGGGGTTTCAAGTTAATAAATAGTGCACCCCTGGCTTTACTGCGGTTAAGGGACATAGTGGACCACTTTGCATATTGAAATGTTGGATTAATAAGCCAGAATAGTCACGACCTTTATGTGTTCTCATGCACACACCTCCATTTTTTGTGACTGGGAAAGCAAACCACGAAGCTGCAGCTATCCATAGCTCCCTAACGAGGTGTGAATTGGAAACTAACAGGTTATGTGTTGGTGCACAGAGACTGTTCATATGCTGACTTACCAAGCTTAGATTTAATGGCCATTGGCACCAACTTTAACTGTGATAAAGTTTCATTGGGATTAGAAATCATGGTTTAATGTAGGTCTGGGCTGATGAATGAGAATGTTCCCACAACCACAGAGGTGGTTGTGATATGATAGACGGTACAGCTGGCAGCATCTAGGTGCATTTGAATTCCTTTCCCACCTCCAAATACATATATATATATATGCAGTGATCTTCTGATGTTATTTGGTTTCTGTTTTTCCTTTTTCCATTCGGTAATAAGATAATTCTCAGCTCCATTTTGGGGTTTGTGTGTCTCAGCAGATGTACCGAAGGGTTGCAAAGTGTCTCTGCATAAACATTTGCGCACCTGATCCTTGGAATATATAGGCCTTGCATTGTCTACCCATCATAATTTTGCATTTATTTAGAAAATGTACACCCCACTGTTCCACCTATGGGTGTCCAAGGTGCTTAACAATATAAATGAAAACGGCAATCCATAACATTAATAATGATGGGGATTTTGCTAGTTGTGATAATAATGCTGACTTACCTTAAAGGGCAGTTATAAGGATTACCAAAATAATGTATGTGTAATGTTTTGAATGCTGAAAAGCACTACATAAATGCTAGCAACCATTCTTGTTAATACACAGCACAATTCTGTGCATGTTTACTCAGGAAAGCGTGCATAGGATTGTATCATTTTAGTGCAATCCTGTGCATATCTCCTCAGAAAAGAAGTCTCCCTGACTTTCATAGGATATCACTACCCTAGTAATAGGTAAAGGTTTGCAGCTTTAGAAGCTTAAAAAAAGGAATGCACAAAAATAAATATTACATATTTCATTAGGTACTCTCGTTTCTATATCATTTTTCAAATGCTGCAAGTGCTTTCGAAAGGGTAGAAACTGAAATAAAACTAAACCAAAAGCTAGCCGCAGTATTGTCTTCTGTATACTTGTTGCTAGAATGCACATTTCTTTTTATATTTCCTTTCCCTTAAGGCATATGAGGCAGAGCATTTACCACCTCAGAAACTGTCCTTCAAGGCATCAGGGGATGGAGATACTCCTCCTGAAACCAAAAGGCCTTCGGAAGATGTAGCAGTAGCACCTCTTGTAATCCCTGTTTCGGTACCTGTAACGGCTGCAAACCTTCAGCAAGAGAGCAAAGTGGGTGGTGATTTGCAGTGTTAACTTCAGATCAATACAGAGAAGACGTGCCAACTGTTTGGGATCTAACTGAGAGAGAGTGTTCCGGTGGGGTTTCATACTTAGCCCAGCAATTTGTGCAAAGATCCACCCTATGCAGGGTGACAGAAAAGGAATCTGCACTGCTGGAAACCTAGAACAAGAAATTTAAAATAATTTTTTATTTCATAGCTAGCCAAAATCGTTTTAAATATTTTCCAGTGTTTGCGATGGACGTTTGGACTACCATGACTCTTCAGGGCAGGGATGGGGAATCTGTTGCCCTCCAGATGTTGTTGGATTATAGCTCACATCATCCTTGACAGTTGGTGGCTGGGGCTCATGGGAGTCCACTAGAACTTGAAGGCACCAGGTTCCCTGCAGAGCTCGCTCCATAGTTTTAGACAGCATCACAGGCATCTTTCTTTGAGCATATCTTAAACCATCTTAATAGCCATTTCCTTCTAATACTTATTTTGTTTATATTCCATATTTCTTCCATGAGGAAACTCAAGACAGCACCAGTAGTGTTTTTAGGCATTTCTTCACTCGGTCATGGTACCCATGCACCTTTAGACCATAGCCCTGGAACCATTTATATAGTGCTTTTAGAGTTTTTAAAGCTCTTTACTAACATTACTTTGGTAATTACTTTGTTAAGACAACAAAGAGTTATGGCACCATAAAGACTTAACTCATTTATTAAGGCATATGCTTTCATGGATCACAGTCCATTTCATCAGATACACGAAGTGTTTCATATACAGATGGCTTGAGGGGAGAATTATAAACAGTGAGGCCACAATGAAATGAAATGCAGGAAAGTACAGAGAATATTACATGATGAACAGTGGCCATTCACAAAAAAAGTTGTTGATAATGCATACGTCCTGGCATTAAAAAACATGTTGCAATAAAAAAAAGAGATACTTTGCCCCAATTTTGAACTCGGGATAATACTCCATGCATCTGGTGAAGTAGACAGTAGTTCACAAAAGTGTGTGCAATAGTGCCACAAGACTTGTTTGTTTCTATTGCGTAACTGGAAAGTACCTTGGTACAAGCCCTTAACGCCACTTGCAAGGCAGGTCAGTATTATTACCATCCCTGTATTTGAAGATTTTGTGTGTTGGGGCTGAGGCTGAAAGAGTGTGGCATGCCCAAAACAGAGTTGCCAGCAATGTGCTGATTCATAGTTCAATCTTTCTGCACCTGTACCACACCAGGACTCTGAAAACTGAGATCTCTCCTAACGCTCCATTCTCAATACTAGTCCTGTAATTGGCAGCAATTACACAATAGGTAGGGGGAAGAAAAGGTTGCTGTGGCTGTTTGAGAAAATGTACTTGAAAGTTTGCCTGGCAACAGTTGAGGCTGAAAATGCTGCCATTTGGCCAACATGATTGTGACATCACTGTTGCCTCAACGATTACTTATTCATCCCGAGCTGGGTTCTCACGTCTTGAATCCTGGCAGATCCCAAAAACTTGTCAGGCACTCCTCCATTGTCTCCCGAGGCCGGCAGATTCGAACGATCAACTGCGTGTGCCACTAGAGCATGGTCTACCTCAGTGTTTCCCAACTTTGGGCCTCCAGCTGTTTTTTGAACTATAATTCCCATCATCCCTGACCACTGGTCTTGCTAGCTAGGGATGATGGGAGTTGTAGTCCAGAAACAGCTGGAGGCCCAAGGTTGGGAAACACTGGTCTACCTCTTCCTCTGCTTCCAGCCCAACTGGAAGGAAAGGAAGAAGGTGGAGAAGCGTGGGGGTGGGAAAGGAAGAGAAAGTCAGGCAACTTCCCTAGCTGCGCACTGATGGGAGGTCATCTCCAGACAACTGCAACTTGTCCCCACATACCTTACCATTCAAGGATTCCAAGGCAGATGATGCCTCCTATACAAAAGCTGGAGAGAGGTAGAAATTATTATCTACGACCATGGGAGTCCGCCTCATGCAGAGTCAGGCCATTGGTCCATCTGGCAGGGTTTCAGACCTAGAACATTCCAAGCTCTACCTGGAAATTTGGGATTTTTAATGTATACTCCCAACACAGAAATGGCCCTCCTCCAAAATTCAGGCACCACCCAAGTCTGTTTTTTGCCTCTTCTGTGCCTAACTGAAGCACCCTAGGATGAACATTGCCCCCTGCCATCTATGTTGGGATTGAGCCAGCAAGTAAAAGGAGGTTCCGTTCACTTACCACCACCCTCCACCCCACTGTTCAGAAACAACACTCCTGATCCCCTCTCCAGCTGCAACAAGAGACCATTAAGACCCAAAAGACTGCACACAGTAAATGGTCTCTCAAATTCCGCAGTCCTGCTGTCCAGTTCACCTCCAACCCAAGAAGTCCTGATGAATGGAGGTAGGGGAAGAAGGTGGTTTCTTATTTCCTCTCCCACACAGGTACACTTAAAAGGATGAGCCCCTCATCTTCCATCCATGTAAAGACTGCAGTTTCCTAGGCCTGACAAGATTTTGGGATTTGCCATTATCACCCGGAATGAGAATGAAAACCAAGCTCACAAGCTAAGACTCATAATCAGAAACAGGAGGAGCAACAGTGATGTCATAATCCTTATTATCCACCAACAAGGCTGCATTTTCAGGCTCCAGGATTGCAGTTTTGAGCTGCCTTAAAAATACTTAAAAGTAATGGGGAACTATTAACAGCTACAGCAGTGGTTCTTTTCTGTATAGCTATTGACCAAATAACATACATGCAGATATGTGACATTTTGGGGAAATCCCCAGTGTGGTGGTGGGGGGCTACAGATATTTTAAATTCCCACTACAAACTACAATTCCCAGGATTCTCTGGGGGACATCATAACAATGTTATAAAAGCTAATATGAGTCTGTAGTGTAGATACTTTACTTGGTAGGATAACCTCAAGCAGGTGGTCTCAAATTAGTTAGCCATAGGGGAGGAGGCAGCTTATTAGGACAGGGTTCTTGTGGGAAACACCCAGTACTGCACACTTAAGGATCCGGGGCCATGCAGGTCATGAGTTTTTCCCCCCAGGTAGTAATATCAAATCACATGGGCTGTATATTTCGTCTTAGGTTGAGGAGAAGGAAAGCCAGGATGATAAGGATTTCCAAGAAGGCATGCAAAAGAAGAGGAAGAGGCGATCTCGTCCGAAATCTCTTTTCATCCCACCTCCTCCACCTGTCCTCATTGAGATACAGCCTGGCACTGGAGGATGCTTTCAGAGTAACCTCCGTTCGCCTGTCTTCCTCATGGACCACCTCATCCAAGGCTTAGTCCAGTGCTCCCCTTATACGCCACCTCCGATGCTCTCTCCCATTCGTGAGGGGTCAGGGCTGTATTTCAACACACTCTGTTCTTCCTCTACAAATGCTGCTTCTACCAAGATGTACACCTCTGTTCTAGGTATTTAAAACAACCATCTTTCTATGACTGAATATACAAAGCAGTATTGTACTGAGTGAGGCCGCTCATTTATCTGGCCTAATGCTGTTTAATCTGACTGGCAGGAGCTTCCTGCAATCTTCACTGTTTATTGTTAACATCATGATTATGATTATGATTATCATTATTACTATTTTGCAATTTTAGGTGGAATGGACGGAGCCCTTTTGTTCTCTCTTGTGAAAGATACCACCAAAATCAGCATAGAACCGTAAGTAAGGGAATGATGACAATGGTAAACAAATCCAGTAATATCTTCTACTATATTCTTTCTCACAGATTTGTAGCTCGGCACATGTAAGAATGTTGTGAGTCATTCCAAGATTCTTACACCCTATGTTTTCTAACCACATCATCGCTGCTTGGCCATTTCAGATCTCATTCGCTTTAATTTAAGAACAAACACTCCCTGCATCCCAGACTGCTTTTTGTGCAGCTGTTAGGTGATTACCATCTGCTTTCATTACTTGTGCTTTGTTTACATTTTGACACTGAAAAGCAATTACTCCCTTACAGGATGGAGGAGGGTATTCTTGTGTCATTAAAGTAATCAGCACTCTGGTTATCTCTTGGCCTGTTCCAAACAAGCAATTAATACCCTCGGGAGGAAAACCACAAAAACTTCCAGCAGATAATGTCCAGAATTAAGTCACTGCAGCCTGTAAAACACATGGATATTAAGAGGAGTGTTAGATTTGCAAAAAAAAAGCAATCTATCTATAAACAGCTGCAGTTCCAGGAGAACCCAAGTACAGGGATCCCTCACAGAAGCCATTCCAAATCTTAAAAACCTTAAGATGTGAACTGACCTTTGAAGCAGAGTAATGAAATACTGGCCAGGTTGTTTTGCAGTACAGGCACGAAGTCATGAGAACATCCTTGAGATCCATTTTAAATTAGGAAGACTTCCACTTTGTTTAAAAGTCAATCAGACCTTTAAAATTGTGGTGCTGTCAGGTTTTTCTGTAGTAGTTCAGTGCTACTTCATCTGTATGACAAAACAAATATTTCATCCGCTGAAGTCTCATAAGGCTCACATGAACTAAACCCTTTAGTTATAATTAAATAGGATGGGAACTGCCAACGTCTTTGACAAAATTAGAATCAGAACAGATTGAAACCAGGATATTCACTGTTTTCTTTAAACTTTACCTCTCCTCTCTGTTCAGGACCAAACTAGACAATATGTTAAATTTGTGTCTGTGTATCAAGTGTCTTGTTTTTACTTTTAAAAGAGCCCTGTGGAGGAGGCTATTGGGCTCAGTGGAAGTATCTGGTGGTGGGATAACAACTTGGTGGAAGTGGGGGTACAGATTTTTACCAGGATCATGACACAGAGGAAAGGGTTTAACCCTACCTGTATGCTATGATCCCAATTCTGATCAGGCCCTACCTCTGTATTTTTTTGTAAAGTAAATATGCATGCATACATGTACTTAATGACTCATCTAGCTTGGCCCTTGGTGAAATCCAGTATGATAAATGTTTATTTTCTGTTAGTATTTTTAGGCTTAACTTGTAGGAGATTAAGCATTTTAGTCATTTTCCACTACTGTTTGGATTCATATCATGATTTCGCCGGATAATGGCAGATGTAGGCCAAACTGCAGAAACCCTTTTGCTGGCTTTGTTCTGTATAAGGCCAGACTTGTAAACAACCCTTCTCTCTTTCCAGCTCTGTGTGCATTTGATGTCCCGCACAGGTGTGTTCTGCAAACTTTTAAAAAGACCACTCCTTTATTTGAAATGCTTTAGAAAGGGGACCCACCAGCGGTTTTAGCCATTGAGACATACAATTTATTGCAGGTCCAAGGGCAAAGAGGTAATTCTGTTAAGATTGGCTAGGGTTCCCCTTGAGTTGGTTGCTTTGCAATAAACTGACAGAGGTGAGAGGTGTGGTTTAAATATAGAACTGAAGTAGAATAACTTTTGAACATGGAGCATCTTCTGACTAAAGTCGGTTGGAATGACCTTTCAGCCATGCAGCAAAAAAAGCAAAACCCAACCCCCCCTGCCCACCAAGTAATCCAAATGGTTCATGTTTTGCTAGTGCCCTAAGACCAAGGTTCAGTTTTATGAACCTAGAGAAGCTTCTCAAACAAAGGTCTTGAGCAAATAAAAATACTTTAAACAACTGCTTGTAACTTCTCAGGGTGGAAAGGATGTAGGTTTTTGTTCCAACAGTGTCTCTGCTGGAAGGTAAACTTTAATACGCCTGCCTCTTCATGCATATAAAGATTGAGATTAACAAAGCCCTAATCATTAATTCTGTTTTTTTAAAAAATGAGTTTTGGCCTTTTCATCATTAGTTCTTCCATTTACCTTTGTCTTAACTTTAATCCTGATGTTCCTTTCAGTCCTTTAGCAGGTTTACTTGATGTTTGGATGCATGTAGTCTTTTATTTATTACCGTAGATGTTATTCAGTATTTTTCGTAAAAATCGTGTCTCAAAGCACCCACACCAGGTGGTACGTTTCTGCTGCACCCTGGCCCCCACAACACTTGACTCTCATTGCACCCAAGGGTTGTTTTACTACAGAATAGCAAGGTTTCCTGGTTCATGTTTGGTTTTTGTTGCCACATTCACCTTGCAAAATGCTGTATAGAATATGGTCATGAGACAGGATTCCTCTCAGAGAACCTAGGGTGGGATTGAATGAGGTTAACTGGTAAGCTGATAGCACAGAAGAGGTAAGGCTTATGTAGCAAGAGTGGCTTTGTCAGAAATAGCAGCAGGTTTTTGGATTAAAGGTGGAGGAGGTGAATGGGGTGGTAGAGGGAACAGGGAGGCCGTTTCTGGCACAAGAAGCAACGTGGAGGAAGGGGGAGCAAAGGAAAGCTCAGCAGTAGATGAGCCTGAATGCCAAGTAGCTTGCCATGCTGGAGTACTGTTAACAAGATTGGGTTAACGTGCCTGTGGGTTAAATGTACCCAGTAACAAGATAAATCCGTAACAGGATTAGCCTCTGATTAGTCAAAGTGAGTTTTGTGTAGGTCTTGCTGGAGCAAGTATGGAAAATGGCAGGTTCCCTCTGCCTGGCATCAGAGGCAGCTGTCTCAACAAATGCTTGTGTACATAATGGGGTACCTTCCCTTTTAACATACCACATTTTTGAAAAGCAGTGGGAGGGGACCCTTAAGAAACTGCTTCATCATTTGTGTTTCTTGTTATTTCTTCCCTTACACTTTTCACTTCTGCAAATTCATCTCCTTTGTTCCCTTCCAGTCCTTGTGCCAGCTGTTCCTAGATCCCTACTGCCACCCTTCCCTTCTTTCCCCTCCATTCAACCAACTCCTCCCTACAAAACTGTTTATGTGCCCAAACTTCATTTATTTTATGTGTCCAGGTAAGGTTCCACTATCCCTCTGACTCTTTTAATCACCCACTCTTCACCTTTGCCTTGTCCTCCTAGCGTCTAAACTGTAAGACATTTGTCCCTTCTGTCCATCACTTGTAAAGTGTTGAATAACAGTAATAAAATTGTCCCAACAAACTTGGGGTAAGTGCAGAAGTGCTTTTGTTTCTGTTACTGTTCCCGAGAGATTGTGTACTTTCAAGCCTTATGGACCATCTATTCATGTGGAAATAGCAAATTGGAAACTTCCTCTTTTTATCTTCCATGTTTGGCCTAATTTTAATTTTACCATCTCTTGCTTGTTTATTGTTTCTCATCCCTCATAAGCCTTCACATTCTCTCTCCCACCCCCTTTTTTTTCTTTACCTCATCCGTCATTTCAGGCACATCAACATTGGAAGTCGTTTCCAGGCAGAGATACCTGATCTTCAAGACAGATCATCCTTAGAAAATTGTGAGCATCCAGCTTCACTAGTGTGGAAGCCGTGGGGAGATATCACAACCAACAAAGAAACACAGAAAAGAGGTGTGCAGAAATGGGGGGGGGGAGGGAGTTTTCCCACCTGAGGCTAACCCTCCCCAATTATACTCCGTTTTTCTTTTCTTCTGTTCCGTTGCATTTTAATTACTCTTGTGCAGACATTTGTTCATGCTTTTTAAAAAATCTCACTTGCAGTAACAGATCTGTTAAAATTGGCCTGCTCCAGTGCGATGCCAGGGGGAGGGACCAACCTAGAACTAGCTGTGCATTGCCTGCATGAAGCCCAAGGAAACATTCTGGTAAGATGCAATAAATTCACACTGGGCAAAACGCACCGGGTCTTAAGAACATAAGCATAAATTACCCTGCTGGTTTAGGCCAGTGGCTCATCTAGTCCTGTTCTCACAGTGGCCAACCAGGTGTCCCTATGGAAAGTCCACAAGAAGGACCTGAGCACAACTGCCTGCATCTGATTCCCAGCAGCCAACGTTCAGTTCATTCATAAAATCATTACCATACTACCTCCAGCAGCGGAGGTAGAACATTGCCATTGATAGCCTTATTCTCCATAACTTGGTCTATTTTTTTAAAGCAATCTAAGCATGTGGCCGCCGCTACATCTTGTGAGAGCTGCTTTGTTTGACTGTTGAGAATCTCAGGTTCGTTGTTTTGAAGGCTTTCGTAATTTCGGGGTTGTAGGCGGGTGGCGCTGTGGGTTAAACCACAGAGTCTAGGACTTGCTGGAGCAAGTATGGAAACAATAGTACTTGAATCCCAAAGTATCATTTGGTGAAGGGATGCACTCACTTAGGGGGTTAGTACCTTGGATGCCGGGACGTGGGTGGCACTGTGGGTTAAACCACAGAGCCTAGGACTTGCAGATCAGAAGGTCGGCGGTTCGAATCCCCATGACGGGGTGAGCTCCGGTTGCTCGGTCCCTGCTCCTGCCAACCTAGCAGTTCGAAAGCATGTCAAAGTGCAAGTAGATAAATAGGTACTGCTCCGGCGGGAAGGTAAACGGCGTTTCCGTGCACTGCTCTGGTTCGCCAGAAGTGGCTTAGTCATGCTGGCCACATGACCCGGAAGCTGTACGCCGGCTCCCTCGGCCAGTAAAGCGAGATGAGCGCCGCAACCCCAGAGTCGGTCATGACGACCTAATGGTCAGGGGTCCCTTTACCTAGGCTTGAGCCAAAGGATCGGTTTAATTTATATTGGGAGTGCCCATAGCTGAATGGCACGATGCATGTTTTGTGTGCGGAAGGTTCTATGCTCAATGCCTAGTGTCTCCAGTTAAAAGTTTCAAGTAGCTGATGTCATGAAAGACCTCAGAAAGCCAGTGCTAGTCATCATAGGCAAGACTCTAACCTGGGTGGATAAACAAATAGCTGGACAATAGGAGTATTGCATCTAGATCAAGGGAAGTAATAGTGCCACTGTATTCTGCTCTGGTCAGACCTCACCTGGAGTACTGTGTCCAGTTCTGGGCACCACAGTTCAAGAAGGACACTGACAAACTAGAACGTGTCCAGAGGAGGGCAACCAAAATGGTCAAAGGCCTGGAAACGATGCCTTATGAAGAACGGCTAAGGGAGCTGGGCATGTTTAGCCTGGAGAAGAGGAGGTTAAGGGGCGATATGATAGCCATGTTCAAATATATAAAAGGATGTCACATAGAGGAGGGAGAAAGGTTGTTTTCTGCTGCTCCAGAGAAGCGGACACGGAGCAATGGTTCCAAACTACAAGAAAGAAGATTCCACCTAAACATTAGGAAGAACTTCCTGACAGTAAGAGCTGTTCGACAGTGGAATTTGCTGCCAAGGAGTGTGGTGGAGTCTCCTTCTTTGGAGGTCTTTAAGCAGAGGCTTGACAACCATATGTCAGGAGTGCTCTGATGGTGTTTCCTGCTTGGCAGGGGGTTGGACTCGATGGCCCTTGTGGTCTCTTCCAACTCTATGATTCTATGATTCTATGAAAAGCAGCTTCTGATGTTAAGGAATATTGACAGAGTCTATTAAATCTGGGGGTTTTTGGGTGCAGGGAGAGCAGTGGCTCAGTTGCATGCAAATACACTTCAGTGGAGTAATCTGTTAATGGACTAAAGTACAGTGGTACCTTGGGTTAAGTACTTAATTCGTTCCGGAGGTCTGTACTTATCCTGAAACTGTTCTTAACCTGAAGCACCACTTAAGCTAATGGGGCTTCCCACTGCCACCGCGCCGCTGCCATGCGATTACTGTTCTCATCCTGAAGCAAAGTTCTTATCCTGAGGTACTATTTCTGGGTTAGCGGAGTGTGTAACCTGAAGCGTTTGTAACCTGAAGCATAATGTAACCTGAGGTACCACTGCATAGTCCATTGTCAGGCCTAGTTTGCTTTGCCTCCGTTGGTTTAATATTGGTGATGAGCCAATGCGCGGCCACTTGATGCCATGCGCAGCATACTACTGGCCAACACACATCCGCTGTATATTGATGCACAAACTGCAGAATCCATACTGTAGACTCATTGACATTGGGGGGTGGCGGAGAAAATCAGTGCAGTATGGCTCGCCCCATACGTATTGTGCAGCCTTGTAGCAGTGGAAACAGATGCACTCAGGCAACAGTAAGAAAAAATATTTTCCAAGTGTTTGTGCAGAAACAGTGCCGCTTGGGCAGCTGCCAGATGTCAACTGATAGGGAGACTGGACTCACTAATTGCAGTTAATAGGAGTCGGTCTCTTTCTCTCCCTTGTGGACAAGTTCCCTTACTTGTTTCTACTTGGAGGGAGTTATGACAGCTTTCTCTAAAACAATTACAGGACGCGCTGGAGATGCTGTTACTCCAAGGACCACAGAAGCCTCCCTTTCATCCTCTTGCTAACTATCATTATTCAGGTAAAAGCAAATTGCCTACATTAGGATATAACCATTGCTTCCATGAAACCCATAAGTATTAACAAGTTGCCATAGCGGCTACGTTCGCGCTGCACGGTTTGTGGCTTAGCATGCACGAGTTGATCGCGCCAACTTTGCTTCTCTCCAGCAGCGCTGGGGGGAAACAAACCACGATCCCTGGCTTAGCATTGCCTCAGAATTCTGCACAGAGGATTTTAAAATGCTTGGATTGCGTTTAATGCAATTCTGAACCTCGTAATTCTCAAGCAGAGTCCTGCTCCAATTGTCCTTTGGGAAAGAAGAATATAAGTGTCTAATGAAATGCAAATGCATGTTCATTGCCCGCAAAATGGTGCAGAACATCATTCAAGTGCTATTGGCTGACCTCTCCTCACAGTGACTCTTAGCATGTGGGGCCACATAGCGGCATGCAGTGGGAGAAGCATTCTAGCATGTGGAAGAAAATGATGCTCCCTACTGTGTGCATTCTGCCTCCCAGTGTTGGAGCACCATTCTCTCTGAGCAGTTCACGTTGTGTCAGCGCATTATTAAAATAGCTTTTGTGTGGTGGTGATGGGCCCCATATTGAAACTTCGTAGAAAACAAATATGTTAATTAAGGACACCAGAGGTTCTGTACTGCCAAAATTTCTAGTAATTTTTTTAAAATGAAGGAGGAAAATTGAAGGTTGTGACCTTAAGATTAACTGTAAGCATGCAGCAAAATTAAGTACAGCCAAATACATCCCTTCCAAAGCTTTATGATTTCATAGTTTAGGTTCGAAAAATAGCAGAAATGTTGAAGCTAACATCAGAATTAGAGAATTGAGCATTATTTGTCCATTGCTGGATGAGAAATATCGTTAACATGCTCTCACCCTTGGTTTTTAATATTATGAAAATAATGTGAGCTGTATTAATCTCGGCAATGAATTTTAAATGCTAATTATAAACAAACCAGAGGTCCTGAAGAATTTTCCAAACACATCGATAAACTCATTATGCAGGTTTCCCAGTTCAGGGAGAGTAGGCAGAAGAGGGGCAATAAAGATTTTAATTTTGTGAGAGCAATGGACCATTAAGCAGACTGCCTGTCTCCTGTTTCTTGTTGCACCTCCAGGTTCACATCTGTGGACTCCTGCAGAGAAGCAGTTGTTCAAGAAGGCTTTTGGCTTGCACAAAAAGGATTTTTACCTCATACAGAAGAAGGTAAGGCCTTCAGTTGGCAGTGGAGCCATCCTTCGGGCTGCTTCACAAAACAAAGTGTCTCCCCTCCAATATTTAATCTGAAGGTTATCCAATAGTGTTTGGGGTTTTTTAAACCCTATTTTAGAATCTTTTGTTGGCATTTAAAGCCCCTGATTATGTGGTCATGTGTATTATAACAGCTTGGGATTATTTTGCGCAAAGAAGTTCCCTGCTCACAAATTGCCTGAGGCTGAATCTAATCCCAGATCCACAGGAACAGAATGAAGAGAAAACGAAAACAACATATATGCTGTATATTTAATATTGCATCAATTGCTGCTTTGTTCACTTTGATTTTTTCTCCCTTCCCCCCCCTTCCCCCCATCCTTTTCAATAGATACAAACTAAGACTGTTTCCCAGTGTGTTGAATACTACTATAGCTGGAAAAAAATACTAAAATTTGACACCAGTCGAGCACAGTTAGTAGAAAAGAGGCCCAAGAGAGAGCAGGATGAGGTAGAAATGGATGAAGAAAAGGTATATAAGAGATTGATGGGGATCTGGCAGAGGTTTGACTGACTGATTTAAAGCTGTGCCCTTTACCTTTCCCTCCCTGCTTTAGGAAAGGTAACATTCACCGCAGCAAACTCTCCTGGGGACAACGGCTTTTCCTTACCAGCTTCCTCACGCATCTGTTGAAATAGATGCTTGTCTACGAAAGCTCATGCGGCAATAAATGTATTGGTATTTAAGGTGTCCTGGGACTCTGTTGTTTTTACTACGAAAGACTAATGTGTCTGGCTCTTTTTAGGGCATGAGGAGAAGCTCGGTTTCCATAGCTGTAGATGCCCTCAGTATCATTCATGTGCCCTTTTCTTTTTTTAAATGGTGGGGGTGGAGTTCTGATGGGGGCAGTGACATATATCGGGCAGGTGAACCTATCACAGCTCAGCACAGAATCGCCGCACCCTTTGCAATGGCTGCCATTTGATCATCTTGTGTCTCTTTTAAAATCGGTCTTTTGATCAGCACCATCACACTCTTTTTGCTATAATTAAAAAAAGAAGTGAAATACTTCTTAAATGAAATAGCATTTTAGCATTATAACGCTATGTTTAAAACAGTGCTGAAAAACCAATATCTCTTTTCTGGTTACTGCAATTATCACAGGAGTGACCAGAAAAGTGTTTTGTTTTGAACCACTATTTTATTAGCAGCTTTGCATTACAGCACAAATAACCTTTTTTTAAAGAAAACACTTTAACAAAATGGAAAACTGAAACTTTTCCAGATAACTTTAACTACCTTGTTAACATGGCGATGACTAGAAAGGGTTCTTTTTCTTTCCCCATTAAAATAAAATGCATCATTGTGCATTCATTCAAACATTTATACCTTGCTGTTCAGATGGAAAAGCTCCCAGAGCGGTTTACAAATCAGTAAAATTAACACCACATCTCTGCCAGATTAGGCAAAATTTTAGCTAAACACTTTGGAGCTGGGTATCAGCAGCAAACCAGCTTGCAAAAAAATTTCATTTATACTTACTGATGGAGATACAGATAATTTAGGACGTCTGTAATCTCTACTTGAAGGATCATTTTGACATTTCATTTTAAATTCATTACCTTTGCTACCTTCTTAAGAGAGCAATATCTGATATTTTTGACACTGATTTTGAAATATTACTTCCTTGACGTTAAGTTTTTCAAATACTGTGAAGCCATATTGATAGTTTCCTTCTCTGTGATGTTTAAATCAGGTTACTTCTAACTTGGAAATAGCAGTATCCTATAGGGGAGTTAGAATTCATCCCCCCTCATTCAGTTTCTTATTTTTGTGTCCCGCCCTGGGATCCCTTTGTGAAGAAAGGCAAGTTAGAAATACCTGAAAATAAATAATGCTCTTTCATTTAAGTGGTATTTCGCTAAATATATATATATATATATTTCAAAATATTGCTGGAAAAGACTAGTTAAAATGGCACCTATTGTAAAGGTTAATTAACGGTGAAGGTGCACTGAGCTTCAAGCGACTGCTGGGTTAAATTGCACCTTCTTATTCCCTGCCCATTGCATTTATGTCCCGCTCCCTGTTGTGGACAGAACAAAATGGGATGTACATACAGAAGAAGGCATAGTATCCCCAATAGTGTGGGAGGTGCATTGCAATTCTACTTGTGGCTTTCATTGGAAAAGCAGCAATTGGATATCGCTAGGAGTCACCCACCCTGGAGGCCGCTCTAGGCTGGCCCATCCATTCCGGAAGGAGTGTCAGAACTGCTATGTTGGTTTAAAGGACGCTGCAGCCTCTTTGTAGATGCAGCTTGTGCATTTTCTCAGAAGGGCTGAGGATTTGATTTCATCCTGAAAACAGCAGCTGAGGTTCTCAGGAATCCAAATCCTGTGCCAGTTCCACATTCCATATAGAACTGGGTATAGGCGAAATTATGAAAGGTGCCAACTTCAAGCCCTGGTGAGAATTCATTGTACCACTGGATATGTAAAAAACGATTCTTCACAACTTTCGATAAAGAAACGAAGCACATTTGACTCCTCGCCCCAAAATAAACTGGATGAAGGGGCAAAGCAAACATGATGTCGATCACATGAATGTCGCTTACATGATTCATTTTCTTTAGTAAATACCAGCAGTGTTGAGGGAGTGTGGCCTTTAACCTTTTGCCCTTGGCTGTGGTCCGTGTCTTGAGCTGGAGAAGCTGGAACTGATTCAGATGAGGACCTTAACCAGGGCAAAGAGTTAAAGAACTCCATCCCCATGCTGCTGCTATTTGTTTCAATAAAAACAAGCACTTGGCAGCCATTATGTGATTAACTTCATGCTCCTCCCTTTAACCCTTTGTCTAGTTTGCTATGGGAGCGAATGGAGTTCTGGTCCACATCTTGCCTCTGAATGTTCCGCATCTCCTGAATACTACATTCCTTTCAGTGTGGTTCAGATTTGATACCATCTCAAAATGCTAAGGTGCCACCAAGCATCGCCAGCCACATTGGAAAGAGAATGAATTTATCTTCGGATTCTTTATTGGGCTTTGCCAGAGACTTAATAATAGTGTGAGAAGGAAAATTACTTCTGTGTAAAAGACAAATGTTTCATGACTTGCAGATAGCGTGCAGCCCAAAGAAACGGCACTGCCACCTGCCTAAACAGGAGAATAAGCTAAAACCCAGGAATTACAAAAAATCAGCACAGAGCACTTTCAGTCCAGCCAGCAGCCAGAAAGAAACTTTAGATAGGCCCAGAAGCACAGGCAGTCAGGGTGTGTTCCCGTGTAAAGAATGTACAAGGTAACAATTCAACGTTTTGGTTTCTTGTGCCATTTTTTAAAAATAAGTCCACTTGGTGCTTAGCCATAAATTTGTCCCCAGCCCCCTTCCCTTTTTATAGTTGGTTTACTATGGCACTTTGGGCAGGGTTCACGCCGATCGCCACCCTTTGTGCCCATCGCTAAGCGAGAAAGAAAACCCCACCCTTTGTCAGGGGGGAGATCATATTCTTCCTGTTGCACCGAAACTGGGATTATGCGTGCGTCACTCTCGCATTGCTGTAGCACCTCACCTGAGTACTGAAAAACCCTGGCCTTTATCTCCCGTTTACATCTAGAGTGTTTGACAAGATAAAAAGCCGGAATGCTCACATGAAACGCCATCGGCTGCAGGACCAGATGGAACCGATGATAAAGATTAAGTGGCCCATGAAGCATCTGAAAAATGAGCCAGAGAAGCAAGAAAGGAACTCGGATGTTGATTTCCTCCAGTGGTAACTGGGAAGGCGCAGTTTCAGGGTGAGATTGCTGGTCAACTAGAAAGTGCCAATTAAACCAGCTAGGATTTGAGTTTTATAGCACCTGTTCATTCACTTGAGCGGGTTGAAATTAGGTTCTGTACACAATAGCCTCTTTATGCTACTGGGAGCATAGGAACTGATTTTTTAAAGAAAATAAAAATACTCATAAATAGCTTCTAGCTTGAACTCAGATGAACTAGAAGTAGCAAATAAGTGCTCTGTTGTACAGTGGTGCCCCGCAAGATGAAAAACCCGCTAGACAAAAGGGTTTTCCGTTTTTGAGGCGCTTCGCAAGACGAATTTCCCTATGGGCTTGCTTCGCAAGACAAAAACGTCTTGCGAGTCTTGCAATTTTTTTCCGCTCCCCCCCCCCTTTTTCTAAGCCGCTAATAGCCGCTAATCCGCTAAGCCTCTAATAGGGTTGCTTCGCAAGACGAAAAAACCGCTAGACGAAGAGACTCGCAGAACGGATTCTTTTCGTCTTGCGAGGCACCACTGTACTTTCAAATGGGCATCCATTTGTGGCTATTGCGGGGCAGAATTTGATAGTATGGATGGCACAGTGCTGCTATCCAAAAACAGCCCACCTGCTTTTCTGACCTTCCCTAATGTCTGGTAGTGAAATTCAGCATGTGATTGGACATTGCACTATGTCTCAATGCCCGTGGAGGCAGCCAGTGACGAGAGAGGGAGCAGGGAAATCCTGAGTGTTGGTATTACATCATGTGATGCGTTTCACAAGATGGGGCAGAGGGCGAGGAGAACATGCGGTGGAATCCTTGTTGCGGCAATGGTAATCCTTGTATAGGATGGGCTCGTAGGATACCATCCGTGACTGCATTTTTGGGAGCAGCCCTGTGCCAGCCATGACGTCTAGTGAAAGGCTGGATGTGCTAGGTGTTGACTTAAGCACCATTAAAACTTCAGCTGGGGTCAGGCTTGACAAAAATAAAAAGCAGGATTATGGCATCCAGTTGACTCATGCTTAAATTTACCATAGAAAAGGAGGTGTGTGAGTTAACTGAGTCTGCATTAAATTCCAATTAGCCACAGTTGTAAGGATCCTATACAGCTGCCAATAACTGTAAAATAGCTTTTGCTCAATTACAGGGATGCTTGTTCGTGCTTTTGTTCAATTACAGAATGAACGCCCTCGTGGTTCTGCTGAAATGTTATGAGTAACCCCCGTTCTCCCCCTCCCTCTCTTCCAGGGTTCTTTTATTTTTTTGGAGGACGGACGGAGTAGGCCAATCAATGAGAAATCACCATTGTATTTAGTATCTTTTTTGTGATTGATGTTCACACGACTGCTTTTTGATTCACGCTGTAGTACCACATTGATCTGCGTTATTGTTATTTTGTATGCACTCACAGTGTTGCTTAATTAAATTGGGTTCCACAACTGAAGTTGTAAAGTCGTCCTGGATTCTTACACCAGAGGATAAACATCCAAACACGTGTGGAGGGAAGGGGGCAACAGCCATCACAGTTGCAGGTGGGACTCAAACTACAGGCCTTCTAGGAGCTGTGATGGACTGCGGTATACTGAACCACTCCAGCTCTTTGGAAACCATAGACTTACTTGGGCCCAAGTAATTAGAATAGCACTTTCCCTTATTCAACTGCAGGAAAACTGGCTGGGTTAGGGTTTCTGTGTGTATTTCCCTTTTGTCCCTTTTGTCAGTAAGTAGCAGTGTGTTCGAGAAAGAATTTGTGCATCTAGCTTGGGTCTCCAGCCGTTTTTGAACTACAATTCCCATCATCCCTGACCACTGGTCCTGCTAGCTAGGGATAATGGGAGTTGTAGTCCAGAAACATTTTGCCCAGCCCTTGCAAGTTTCATGCTTCAGCCAGTCTGCAAGAAGACACAGTACTCCTTCAGTGAGCAGCAGTCAGTTTTGGCAGTGACCTGTGTAACTAATCACTGCCTATTGGGCCTGATTTGTGTTACATGAAAAGCACTTTCTTGCGATGGGGGTCCACGCAGGGCCAACATGGATGTTGCTTCTTCCCTAGAGAAGGTGCAAGAGGAAGGGACAACCTGCCTTTTATGGAGTCTGATGAGACTAAATTGCCATCGAGTTTAACCTCAGACTGCACGGTGGGGCAATACATCCATCACCCCACCCCCCACCCCCCAGCTACACAGTCCAAATTAGGAAGAGAGAGGGTGTACTGTACTGCAGAAAACAAATTCCTTCAGGTGAGTTTATCCAATCTACTATAGGAGAGGCAGGATGTTTCCTTGCTACTTCCCCTCACACACATCCTGTGCTGCGGTAGGAAACGAGCTGGGCAGAGGTGAACCCAGATCTGCATTCAATACAAGTTATAGTTAAACATGCAAGGAGTTGTTCTGCATCAGCTGCTGCAAACTCACCCATAGGGTTTCAGCAGTGATAGTCCCTTCTGCAGCTGCATATTCTAACTTGATGCTGCAGTTATCAAGTACTTATAATAATAATAATTTATTATTTGTACCCCGCCCATCTGGCTGGGTTTCCCCAGCCACTCTGGGTGGCTTCCACAGCGACCAAAAATACACTAAAATGTCACACATTAAAAACTTCCCTGAACAGGACTGCCTTAAGATGTCTTCTGAATTTCAGGTAGTTGTTTATCTCTTTGACATCTGCTGGGAGGGCATTCCACAGGACGGGCGCCACTACCGAGAAGGCCCTCTGTCTGGTTCCCTGTAACCTCACTTCTCACAATGAGAGAACCGCCAGAAGGCCCTCGGAGCTGGACCTCAGCGTCCGGGCTGAACGATGGGGGTGGAGACGCTCCTTCAGGTATATAGGACCGAGGCCTGACATACTTGTGGAAAAGGTGTTAAGTTATCTTCTAGCTGCTAAGTTTTAAGTCAGAATTGTAGTCACTTAGGGCCAGGTGTGGGAAACCTTTTGCTTCCAAATGATGTTGAAACGACAGTTCCCTTCATGCCTGGCCATTGACTGCTTTCTGGGACTGATGAGCCTTATTTCAACAGCAGCTGGAGGGTCAGAGGTTCCCCACACTCGAGATTTATTTATTTTATATACAGCTTGATTGCAGAAAGAAACCACAAAGCGGTTTAGTGTGCCTATGTCCACACTAGTGTATTCATGCATATGTGAGCGTGAATCTACACGAGCACTTTCCAATTGTATACTTCTGAATCTAAATGTTTCCTGTGATAATAGTTTCAATGTGCATTGTCCCCTCCCCACAATTAGGACTTCCCCACCCACCCTAATTTTTGGAAATCTGAGGTCTGTTGTGGAATATGTATTTTTTACCTGTAGCACATAAAAATAGATACTCTTTTTTAAAAAAAGGATATTTTTTGAAATACAGTGGTACCTCGGGTTACATACGCTTCAGGTTACAGACTCCGCTAACCCAGAAATAGTGCTTCAGGTTAAGAACTTTGCTTCAGGATGAGAACAGAAATCGTGCTCCGGCGGCAGCAGGAGGCCCCATTAGCTAAAGTGGTGCTTCAGGTTAAGAACAGTTTCAGGTTAAGAACGGACCTCCGGAACGAATTAACTAAACCTGAAGTACCACTGTACAAGCTTTCTGAGATACCAGATTTGCACAAAAGAGCAGTTCAAAATAAATCAATATTTATATGTGCTTGTTCTAAGGATTTGGAGTTGGTCACAACCCCCTGCAAATGCAGGAATCTCAAACTAAAGTATGAAAGGCTGATGCATCCATTTTCCTTTCCCACCTTCTGTACCTGCAAGGGCAAACTTATTTTTACAGCAGCCAATTCGTGGAATAGCAGTTCTGTGCAAAAGAGTCGTTTTGAAAAATAAGCACAATGCCAACCTGTGAAAAGAACAAACAACCCTGTGTTGCAAAATGTGACAATCGACAAAAATGCGACCGCAACACGCTGGCTAATAACTACAGTATTAGTAAATATATAATTGGTATGATGTCATTCAAAATATACGAATAAGCCACTTCAAAATAACATATCATACAACACATCTCACAAAAACATGCAAGTAACTGCAAGTTGTTATATGTATCGAGAGTCAAACAAAGGTTCAAACAACCAATGAATAGCGAGGAACACCAAACCATCTCTCAAAGGAAGACGTCTCTGCGAAGGCTCAAAAGGACAATGCATCTGGAATAGCTCAACTGTTTCAGAATAAAGTCTTAATCAGCTAGAAATGGAATTGCAAGCAACGAATGACAAAACAGCAAAACTGAGCAACCTGTATGTAAGATATACAGTGGAACAAAATATATAAAGAGGTACATACTGAATAATTATCAATGAAATATACATACTAGTGAAGATCATACTAGTGGATCAGTGCTCACTGGATAATGTGGCTTATTCGTATATTTTGAATGACGTACCGATTATATATTTACTAACAGTTATTAGCCAGCGTGTTGTGTTTGCATTTTTGTAACCTGTGGAAAAGTGCAGGCCTACATCTTTTGCTTTGGGCTCCTGGAAGGAGGAGGTGGTGTAACAGACAGCACCCAGTGAAGTTTCACCACACATGTTCTAAAACAAAAAAAAAAAAAACCCCACCCATGCAATGATCTTCAGTGCATCCTCAGTCAGGTAATGTGCCTTTTTATATTGGATTTTCTTCCCTTATTGGATTAGCTGCAGCTCAGAGAAATCTGAATTTAGTGGTGGGAAAGTGCAGGCTGCCAGGATTGCACTTGAAAGAGGCGGCTGTCGAGTGGACACAACAAAAACAGAAGCGGCTTCAAAATCAACATCAAACTCGCATGTGGACGAGCCCTGAAGTTTCCATGGTTTTCAGCTTTCGATGAAAGTTCCTAAGCCCTCTGTAGTAGGGTTACCAGACATCCCCGGTTCCCGGGGACAGTTCCCACATTTGCATATCTGTCCCTGGACAAATTCTGTCCCTGGAATGTCCCCAGATTTGCAAATCTGTCCCCAGAAAACGTGGCAGCGGCAGCCTCAGCAGCCCGGAGCCAGCCGGTTAGCGCAGTTGGCTCTGGCTGGCTTCAGGAGCTGCTTGCTGCCATGGCGCCCGCCATTTTACCTGCGCCACGGCAGCAAGCAGCTCCTGAAGCCAGCCAGAGCCAACTGCACTACCAGGCTGGCCCCTCCTGGGCAATGGCCACCTGCCTGTGATTCCCGAGCCTCTCCTGATCTGTCAAAACAAAGGAGGAAGAGGGAAGGAGATCAGGGAAGGCGGCGCCCAGTTGCCCAGCTTTTTTAAAAAAACTGCACATTTATGTTTCATAAAATCATAGAATCATAGAGTTGGAAGAGACCACAAGGGCCATCAAGTCCAACCCCCTGCCAAGCAGGAAACACCATCAGAGCACTCCTGACATATGCTTGTCTAGCCTCTGCTTAAAGACCTCCAAAGAAGGAGACTCCACCACACTCCTTGGCAGCAAATTCCACTGTCAAACAGCTCTTACTGTCAGGAAGTTCTTCCTAATGTTTAGGTGGAATCTTCTTTCTTGTAGTTTGGAACCATTGCTCCGTGTCCGCTTCTCTGGAGCAGCAGAAAACAACCTTTCTCCCTCCTCTATGTGACATCCTTTTATATATTTGAACATGGCTATCATATCACCCCTTAACCTCCTCTTCTCCAGGCTAAACATGCCCAGCTCCCTTAGCCGTTCCTCATAAGGCATCGTTTCCAGGCCTTTGACCATTTTGGTTGCCCTCCTCTGGACACGTTCCAGTTTGTCAGTGTCCTTCCTGAACTGTGGTGCCCAGAACTGGACACAGTACTCCAGGTGAGGTCTGACCAGAGCAGAATACAGTGGCACTATTACTTCCCTTGATCTAGATGCTATACTCCTATTGATGCAGCCCAGAATTGCATTGGCTTTTTTAGCTGCCGCGTCACACTGTTGGCTCATGTCAAGTTTGTGGTCAACCAAGACTCCTAGATCCTTTTCGCATGTTTCCTAGGATGCGAAAGAAGGGCTTTGCACTTTTATACAATATGCATGTGTGCTTGGGCCCAGGGTCTTTTGCCTCACCATCCCCACTAGTACTCAGCTTCAGGGGGGGGGGAGTGTCCCTGGATTCATTGAAAAAAATCTGGTAACCGTACTCTGTAGCCTAATGTGTCCTTCAAGCCCAGGACAGCTGATGAAACGAAATTATATATTTCTCCCTGTTATTTGAGCATAACCCAAGGCATATTTTAAAGCTTTTGCCTGAATCCTAGTTCTTTCTTCACCATCCCCATGATTCTGGCTTTATACATATTTCTAGAACCATTTGCCCCACAGCTCAGGCAACTAGCTTGCCCCTTGCTTGCCCCTTTGCGGCTAGCCCCTAGGGCAGCCGAAATTCAGCTCCCACTTGTTACTACTGGACAGGCTTATCAGTTTGTGTATTTCAGAACAAAACTTAGCATTTATATAAACTTCAGCAGAGCCCATGAATAACAAACCTGAACTATTTTTTTAAGATTTTATTTTGTCCATTGAAAATGCTCATCTTTCCAGTTAGACCCAGTGTTACCCTTTTAAAGTACCGCACCTTGAAGCATCATTATTGCACCATTATTTTGCATAAGCAGCACAGCGATGAAAAAAAAAATCACACAAAACTTGTGTAACTTGGCAGTGGTGTCAGTGGCGGTTGCCGAGACGGATTTCATTATTTGGAATTCTTCAGCTGCTGTTTCTTTTCTCCAGACGGCTTTGTTTTTATTTAAGATGGCGAAGGCGGTGGGTTTTCAGCCTCACTAGTGAATAGTGCAATCCAGGTTCTTGGAAAGCTACTGAGATTTACAGGACTTGCCCATTTCATTCCGTATCAGAAATAACTGCAGCTGGATGCAACCAGCAAAAGTGCACACACAGACAGGAATGAAATGGAGGAAGAAAGTAATTTGAAAGAAAAAAAATGAAAATGGCACTGAAATGCTGAAGACTCAGTTGAATATGGTCAGAAGAAGAAGAAGAGTTAGGATTTGATATCCCGCTTTATCACTACCCAAAGGAGTCTCAAAGAGGCTAACATTCTCCTTTCCCTTCCTCCCCCACAACAAACACTCTGTGAGGTGAGTGAGGCTGAGAGACTTCAGAGAAGTGTGACTGGCCCAAGGTCACCCAGCAGCTGCATGTGGAGGAGAGGAGACGCGAACCCGGTTCCCCAGATTACAAGTCCACCGCTCTTAACCACTACACCACACTGGCTCTCTCCAAACTGTGTACCCTAAACTGTGTTTTATATCACCGACTTTTTATTTTGTTCTGTGTATATCACAATGTTCTTTTGTTGCTGCGGCTGACACAAATAAAGTTTCATTCATTCATTCATTCATTCATGAACTCAAGCTGTCCCTCTGACGCTGAAACCTATAAGCTGAAGTAAAAGCTTCAGATCGCAAGGTAGCTATGGATTGTGAGAACCCAATTTAAATCCCAGGAAAGGAATCTCTGATCGGGATGTAGGACTGCACAATCGCCTTGAGGAAATGTTTATAGGTCATATCCTCATCCAGACACAAAAAAAACACTGCTCAGAGAGACCACTTGTTCTCTTGAAGATGCTAGTTGTCAATAGAATCATAGAATCAGAGTTGGAAGAGACCACAAGGGCCATCGAGTCCAACCCCCTGCCAAGCAGGAAACACCATCAGAGCACTCCTGACATATGGTTGTCAATAGAATCATAGAAATGGCTCCAAGCCATTTATTTATCCGTTCCTGAAGAAACTTTAAAAAATCATGGATGTTGTGAGAGAGGGTCTACCCCAGATTGGGAATGCCAGGACATGGTCATGCCTTATACACAATTGGTTGATGATCTTTTGGAAGCCAGAAAAGCATCAAGAACCTGCCCCCCCAAAACAGGTTGGTTATGGTTTATCCATCCTTCAGCCTGGCTTTTGTCTGGCTTTAAAAAAGAAAAGTGCTTTAAAGGGAGAGAGAATGAAAAAGTTAATAATAATAAGTTTATCACCCACCCTTTATAGTCCCAGGGTGGATTGCACCATTAAAAACAAGTTTGCTATAACAGCTGCAGTGAGATAACCAGACAGTGTGCTATACAGAGCTTTGCATTACGCTGGTTCAAAATTGGGAAAGGAGTACGACAAGGCTGTATATTGTCTACCTGCTTATTTAACTTATATGCAGAATTCATCATGCGAATTCATCATGCGAAAGGCTGGGCTGGATGAATCCCAAGCCGGAATTAAGATTGCCGGAAGAAATATCAACAACCTCAGATATGCAGATGACACAACCTTGATGGCAGAAAGTGAGGAGGAGTTAAAGAACCTTTTAATGAGGGTGAAAGAGGAGAGCGCAAAATATGGTCTGAAGCTCAACATCAAAAAAACAAAGATCATGGCCACTGGTCCCATCACTTCTTGGCAAATAGAAGGGGAAGAAATGGAGGCAGTCAGAGATTTTACTTTCTTGGGCTCCATGATCACTGCAGATGGTGACAGCAGTCACGAAATTAAAAGACGCCTGCTTCTTGAGAGAAACCTAGACAACATTTTAAAAAGTAGAGACATCACCTTGCCAACAAAGGTCCGTATAGTAAAAGCTATGGTTTTCCCAGTAGTGATGTATGGAAGTGAAAGCTGGACCATAAAGAAGGCTGATTGCCGAAGAATTGATGCTTTTGAATTCTGGTGCTAGAGGAGACTCTTGAGAGTCCCATGGACTGCAAGAAGATCAAACTACTCCATTCTTAAGGAAATCAGCCCTGAGTGCTCACTGGAAGGACAGATCCTAAAGCTGAGGCTCCAATACTTTGGCCACCTCATGAGAAGAGAAGACTCCCTGGAAAAGACCCTGATGTTGGGAAAGATGGAGGGCACAAGGAGAAGGGGACGACAGAGGACGAGATGGTTGCACTGTGTTCTCGAGGCTACCAGCATGTTTGACCAAACTGCGGGAGGTGGTGGAGGACAGGGGTGCCTGGCTTGCTCTGGTCCAGGGGGTCACGAAGAGTCGGACACGACTAAACGACTAAACAACAACAACATCCTACATACCGGCAGACAGTGTTACAAGTTGTTCCACGCTGGAAGAATTGAAAGTGAAGGAGGAAAGACTGGAAGAGTATTTTAAGCCAAGGGGCGAAAATCAGATGTGTAATAAACTGGACACATACCAGATGGGATGTTGGAAAATGGCAGACTGAGTGATGATGAAGAATGTCTTTGCCTTTGAAAGAAGATCATTGGGGAATCTCCAGTTCTACAGTCAATAAAGACCTTAATTGCCAGCAAGGAAGATTTTGGCAAAAGAGCTGCCACTATTGCGGGACAGACTGAAATGGCCACAAAAGAAACAGGAGCAGCTTACAAGGATGACAAACAAACCTCTGAAGCCATAAAGATGAACGAAGAAGAGTTACAGAACCTGGAAGAGCTGAAGGAGGAAAAGTCAAAACTTTGCAAGTCAGAAGAGCTTGCTAATGGCTGAGGAAACCTCATTATCAGCTCTTTTATAATGACAATTTCTCTGAAGAGTTGTTGAACCAATGAAAGAGGTTTGGGGGTGGGGGAGAGAAGCATTTTTATGATAGGGCTCAAAATTAGAAGCCACCTGGGAGCGTTAGTTGCACCCTGAAGTTGCACCCCAGCTATGTAACTCCCTCCCCCTTAGGGACACTGAAGGCCTTGACACTATGGAATTTCACTGCAGCATAAAGACGTTCCTGTTTTTCCAAGCCTCTGGTGGCTATGTCAATAATATCTTCAGCTTCTGTATTTTTGTGTTGATTATAATGGTTTTATTGTTCACGCTCCTACCCTCAGTCACCCTCGATGGAAGATTGCTACTCCAGAACTCGCAAGTACTTCTCACAGGGTCACGCTCATGTATCTGGAGTCGAGTGGCACACTTTCTTTTTAAACCATTGCTGTTCTTCCTTGACACTTCCAGGATGCTGCAGAGATTGGGTTACGAACACAGACCCCAGCCAAGGGGTGTGCTAGCCTGTGTGGCTACTTGCAAAACGCGACCTGCAAGCATAGCTCTGAGTCCCGCATCTCACTTAAAATCGGCCAACGCGTTTTTAAAAAGGAATCCGACTCCGTGATATCCACTCTCTCGTGCTGCTGCTAATTGACTCAAAGCGGCTTCGAGGACAAGCAGTTAAACATTTAGTGCAACTAATCAACAACATCAAAGGTTTTCTTCCAAAGGAGAAAGGTTCAGTCTTCAGTTATGTGCAGCAGGGGTCACTGCAGCAAGACTTCGAAAACAGCCTTAAAGAGATATACCTACAGTGCTGTCTGCTTTGTCATAAAAGGGCACCACAGTGCAAATTCTTTTCAAGGCATACTTCGTCGTTCTCAACCCTCGCCCTAGTCCTTTCCATTCCCTACCCTTGCAACGGTCCAAATTCAGATGCAACTCTGAAGCATCGTCTGAAAAACAAAACATTGCTAGCAGTTCAGCCTAGGGGGTTCATCGACACTTTCGTTTGCCCTGCCACTTCCCCCCAGGAAAACCTATAGTTTGCTGCTGAATTGGAACAAACAATCAGGCTTTCCATTGGGCAAAATATTCCCGGAATGCAGAGGGTTGGCCCCTTCCAACTCTACAATTCTATGTCGTTTGTTCCAAATCAGTGCTGCAGAGTGGATTTTCCAGGAGAAAGCAATGGCGCAAAGGCAAAACCACTTGAACCCATGCCTAGTAAGCATGAGACAAGCGGAAGTGTGGACGAGCCTTAAGAGGTTCATCTCACCTTCAGATCAAGGTGTCACTTTGTGTGAACATCACAAGGTTTTGACCTGCCCAGAGAGGCAGTATCTGAATGGATTTCCTGGAAGGGCCTACATAACAAATGCACCACTCACTCACAGACTAAGTCGCATGTTCCCCTCTGCAGGTGGAAACATGCGTATTTTGAGCCTCTGGAATCCTCATCACCACTGGTTAGTACAATGCAAGGCAACTGGGAAAGTCTAGGACAGGATTAGTGCTCACCCTCAAGGTGGAAGTGCAGGCTTCCTGCAGCCCACTTGGTCCTTGTGTCTTGATGCAGAAGGATTGCCACAGCGCAGTGTTATTTTGTTTTTAAAAACAGAAGCACCTAGCTCACTCTGAGCGTGAAGAGGTGAGGGTGGTGGCTTTCTGCATTATGTGGGACTAGCACATGGTAAACCGATGTGTAGAAAGAGCTACAACTTTCTCCTAAGGCAGTGTTTCCCAACCTTGGGCCTCCAGCTGTTTTTGGACTACAACTCCCATCATCCCTAGCTAGCAAGACCAGTGGTCAGGGATGATGGGAATTGTAGTTCAAAAACAGCTGGAGGCCCAAGGTTGGGAAACACTGTCCTAAGGCAGGGTGTGGCTCACCTGCAGACCTCAAACTGTTGAACTCCAGCTCCCATCAAGTCCTAGCTGGCAAGGCCAATGGAAGTTGCATCCCAACAACATCTGCCACCTCTGTTTTACAGGATTCCAGCACAGGTAAAGGGGTGATGGAGGTTCAAAACACCTATGTCTCCCTCAATGGAAGGGCCTCATAGGAGCCTTAAAGGCAAATGAAAATGAAGATACACACTACAACATTATAATGCACTAAACTAAGTGAGCCCCACGAGCTCTGGAGCGATTTCTACATTCTCTCCCTATTTACCTTCTTTTCCAGGATAAGATAGGTAAATGGTTCGGTTTATTATAGACCTCCAGACTAGGATTGGCCTTCCAGAAACACACCTGTATCTTTTGAGATTACTGTTGGATATGGCCCTTCTAAGGTCTGTTTTCTGCTCCAAGTCCAGCACACCCTTTCAAGAAAAAACACTACTGAGTTGCAGGTTGAGATACCACTACAGCGAAGAACAAGGGTGAGTTTAGACAGCAGGCAAACTTTCGTCTTTAAATTAAGCAGGCAAGATCAGGCCCTGACCTGTGCCTCCCCTAAAGTAACCTGAGGGCCAAGGTGCCCTTCTTCCAAGACTTTGCATCCCTCCACATCTCCCAGTGCAGTGGCCACACCATAAGTCGGCACACCTGACTTTCAGTACTGGTTGTGAACCACCTTACTCAGATTCTCGTTGCCATTTCTCGTCGATTCTAAAAAATCGAAATTCTGGTGCAAGAAGAGGATTTGGTCCAGGTTCTCGGGAGCAAGCACACCTCTCCGGTGCTCTAGGGCGCTTTCGCTGGCAGCAAAGGCCTGTTCTGGTGGCACGACCGTAGCCGGGATGGCCAGGTATTGCCGGGCTAGCCTGGCTACGGAGGGGAAGCGGTGTTCATTGTTCTTCCACCAGTCCAAGGGGTTGGTGCTGCGCTTGCAGAGAGGCTCCACGATGTAGTTCTCCAGCTGCTGATGGATCTCAGGCATACTCTCCGTGGGGTCCTTCCCCAAAAGGATGTCGTACATACTCTGAGACTGCCCGCTCGGGCCTCTCTCCTTATGGCCAGAGATCTGGCAGGCCGTTTCGCCAACCTCTGCTTTGTAGTCGGCGTTCGGCACCCAGAACTGGTTGGACAGTGGGGACTGGTGGTTGAAGAACTGGGAGAGCATGCTCTTGATCTTTTTGTGCAGCTCGCTCCTCAGGCTGGGGCTCAAGAACCTCATTTCCTTGAAACGTGGGTCCAGAAATGAGGCCACCACCGCTGGGCTCTCCAGCAACTTCTCCTCATCCAAGATGTCCCAGCGCTGGGTGAGCTCCGACCTGATGTTGCTCACCACTGTCTTGATGATGCCGCTCGCTTCTTCCGATTGCTGCCCTATAGCTGTGACAATGCCATGGATGCATGGCATCAGGGAGGAGATGGAGAAGTTCTGCTCCTCCCGCAAGAAGGACGTGGCGATCTTCAGCGTTCTCATGACGGGCACCAGGTCCTGCAAGAGCTTCCACTGGTGGTCGGCCAAGTTCTGGACCACCGTCGTTCCCTTGGGGTGCTCCTCCAACACGGACATGATAGCCCACTTGAGGTCCAGCAAGCACTCGCACATCTCAATGGTGGTTATCCACCGAGCCCCCGTGTCCATCACCAACTTCAGCTTCGTCTTGTTGATGGCTTCCAGCTTGCTGTTGAGCGAGCAGGTGGCCTTCGCGTCCTGCTGGAAGTAGCAGACGATGCTGCGCGCGGCGCTTAAGGCTTCTTGCACCTGCTCCACTTCGAGACCCGCCTTGACGCACAGGTGCAGCAGGTGGGCGGCACAGCACAGGCTGGTCCAGCCGTAGACGCACTTGAGTTGCGAGGAGTTGGCCCCCAAATCCTGCAGGCTGTCGTGCATCACGCAGAAGACCGACTTGTTGGACAGCCCAAAGTCCGTCAGGACCGAGTACAGCCGGTCTCCCAAGTTACTCTCCCTTTTATCCTCGTGCACCTGCTGGGTCTCCAAGATACACCTCGCCCTCCTCCACTCCCCGTCGATGAAGTTCGTCATGATGGTCAAGTAGGTCTGGTTGGGCTGGGACAGCCAGAACTCAGCGCAGATCACAATCGACTGGGCCGTTTGCAGGTAATGTTCTAGGTGTTGCTTGACCACGTTGTACCGGTGCCACAACATGCTAGAGAGCTGCATGGGGGACGGGAGAATAAAGCTAGGTTCTAGATAGCCAATCAGAAGGCCAAAGCCTTTGTCCTTCACCACCGAGAGAGGGTGCAGGTCCCGGAAGATCATTTCCAGCACCAGCTCCAGAATCATGTCCGTCCTGGGTTCCGCGCAGGAGACGGCGTGGTACTGGCTGCTGTTTTCGGGCGTGAGCTGGCGGGCCCTTTTTATCGCCGTCTCCTGGGCCACGTAGTCGGGGTCGGGAACCTGGTCATCCTTCAGCTGAGAGAGCAGGGTGTCACGGATGCTGTGCTTCCTCACGAGGTGCTCCCTCATGGTCGTGGTGCTGTTGTGGAAGGAGAGCTGCTTCTTGCAGACGTTGCACTCGACGTAGGCATCCCCCAGCTTCGTGTAGTAGTTCCACACCTTGGATTTGCGGCGGTCGACGTAGAGGGAGGCGCTCGTCCCGTCGTGGCCGCCGCCTTTCTCGCGCCTCCGCCTGGTGCACTGACCCAGGTTGGCTGGCATCGCACAGGTATTGAAGACCATGGATATTTCCTCTGTGGGAATAAGAAGAGAGGTCAGGAACCTTTTGTCCAACACAGGGCTCGAACCCACGACCCTGAGATTAAGAGTCTCATGCTCTACTGACTGAGCTAAGGTAAAGGGACCCGACCATTAGGTCCAGTCGTGGCCGACTTTGGGGTTGCGGCGCTCATCTCGCTTTATTGGCCGAGGGAGCCGGCATACAGCTTCCGGGTCATGTGGCCAGCATGACTAAGCTGCTTCTGGCGAACCAGAGCAGTGCACGGAAACGCTGTTTACCTTCCCGCAGGAGCGGGACCTATTTATCTACTTGCACTTTGACGTGCTTTTGAACTGTTAGGTTGGCAGGAGCTGGGACCAAGCAATAGGAGCTCACCTCGTCGTGGGGATTCGAACCGCCAACCTGATCGACAAGCCCTAGGCTTTGTGGTTTAACCCACAGCACCACTACTCGCGTCCCTACTGACTGAGCTATCCCAGCTTTAATATCGTAAATTATAGCAATGCAATGTTCAGTTTAAGCTGGTAAATGAGGTTAGTAGATTTTTAGCCTGGTTATGCAAATATGGATAGCTTTTTTTATTATTTGTTGCTATGATTATATTTAAAAGGAGAGGGGGTTCTTCATACACAATTTTGTGGCAAAGTGGCATATAAATAAACAGATAAGGCTGATCACAACGGAGGATGCAAGGAAAGGAACATCCATACCTTGAACTGTCTGAGGGTAGGATGGCGCAAGGATAGGGAGGGTTTGCACTTCAATGATCTCCTCCTTGGGCTGGGCGTCCCCTTCGCTATCCTCTAGCTTGACGCATTTCTGCAAGAATTCGCTGACCCTTTTGGAGCTCACATCTTCCATTTCGGTCTTGTGGGGAATCGAAGAGGAGGGGAGAGAAACAGTGAGAAAAAGCAGTGCAATAGTGTAGATCCACACACACACACACACACACACACACACACACACACACACATACTCAGCTTCTGCCCCACAAAACGAGCTGCATGGGTAAATTACCTTCACTTTGACACCTACTTCCATTGAAACCACTTCCTCGCAGGAAAGTGGAAAGTGAAGTCTTTGCAAGATCAGGGCCTTCAGGTGAAATAAATAAGGAGTCAAGAGCAAGGCATCAGTTCTAGAAAGGTTCTGCGTGAAATCCAATCTAGATTTTAAAAAAATCTATGAATTGCATGACCTATATATAAGCACAGGGGTGTTGAATAAAATATTGTGGGCACCAAAGGTGGATGAACTGCCCCAGAAGGAGCATGACGTGTCCCCCAGTAAAGGTACTATCCCACCCCTAACACCCCATACATACAGCCCCTGGTACTTCCAGGTAAGCCTGGAAAAGATCACTGTATGAAGCACAAGAAAGCGGCTGCCCGTCAGTGTCAACTGCACTAGGTTAAATGGACTCGATATAAGGCTGCTTCTGATAATACTTCCTATGTTCCTGGGCATCAGTGTCATAACTGAGATCTAAGCAACTCCTCCACCATGCAGGGTCTTGCTAGAGTCAGCTTAGGGAGAGGGGCTTAAGGACAGCAAAGGAGTCCAGCACCAGGAAGCATGTGATCCCTGCATTCCTGGGGGTTAGACTAACCATGGGTCGGCAAACTAAGGGCTGTGGCCTTCTGGATCCGGCCCGTGGAGGGTCTGGGAATTGCCATGTGGATCGCCAGTGCACGCGTTCTTTCCCTCTCCCTCACACAGCGCCGCCACCTCCTCCTCCCTCCCTCCTGCTGGCTTCTCCCCGCCCTGCCTAGAGGAGGAAGGGGGCTGGGCTTTGTTGGTGCCAGCAGCAGCAGCAGCGCTCCAGCGGCCGCCATTTAAAGCAGCCCCTCTCTGGAGCCCTTTCGCACGCCTCTCATCGTCCCCCCACCGCCACCAGCCCCTGCCGCTCACAAGACACAGGTAAGCAGCCACCGGGGCTTGTGGTGCTCTTGCATCTTCCCCCAAAAAATATAGTCCGGCCCCCCACAAGGTCTGAGGGACAGTGGACCGGCCCCCTGCTGAAAAAGTTTGCTGACCCCTGGACTAGATGTTCCATGGGGTGCCTTCCAACTCTACGATTCTCTAATTCAACTGGACCAGAGACCACATCCTTGTTTGCACTGGAACCACACTGCAACCACAACACACCAGTATTAACTAACACAAAAGCAGAAGCTCCGAGACTCGCCAAAAGCTAGCTTAGAGGAGAGGCTTACTGGCTTCAAATTCTCAGCAAATGAAACTGATTTGTAAAAATGTTACACGGGAAGAAAAAATACGAGAGGGAGACATTGCACACACTTTTGTAAATCAAGAAAATATTTAATAAAAGCAAACAAGCAAACAAAAGATTATTACAGCAAACCCCATTTGCAAGGATCCAAAGGATGGAACTCCCAGTGTCCTGCAACCAATAATAATAATAATAATAAGAAAAGCTGCCCCAGATGTAAATAATTCAAGTTGTAAATCTTAGCAACTGGTTTTCCAACCGTGCCAGTTTTGGGGAAAGAGAACTTGAAGCAGCTCACAAGGAGCAGAGTGACTATAATTTATTGGAAGGGGTGAGAGTCCCTTAAGGTCACCTGCCCCATGACACACTTCTATATAAATTGAAGGTGTTTTACAGTAACATTCACTAGATGTTAGTGGTGCAGAAAATCATATAAATGCCATCTGCCTTTTTTTTTTTATTACTTGCCTTGCAAGCATCTTTCAGCAGCTTATGACTCAGCTGAACAGCATGTCGTCCGGAGGTGCTCAGCTGGTTTTAAAGGAAGAATAGTTCCTATGTCTTTCAAGCGTCCCAGATTTTATTGCTCTGTTTTCCTTCGGACCACATCAGCAAGGCCAAGGGGATCCTTTTATCTGGGCGGCCCAAGACCTACACACACACTGCCCAGGCTTGAGACCTGGGGAGGTCACTGTGGTGCTGGCAACACAGTGGTTTGACTTCACCCCCAGAGGTGCACTCCATTAATAATAATAATAATAAATGTTATTTATACCCCGCCCTCCCTGGCCAGAGCCGGGCTCAGGGCAGCTAACACCAGTAAAATTACCAAAAAAAATAAAATAAACCAATTTAAAATACAGGTTAAAATATAATTTAAAATGCAGCCTCATTTTAATAGCAACCCATAGATCAAAACCATAAGGGGAGGGAAAACATGAGGGTCAGTCTGAGTCCAAACCAAAGGCCAGGCGGAACAGCTCTGTCTTGCACGCCCTGCGAAATGATGTCAAGTCCCGCAGCGCCCTAGTCTCTTGTGACAGAGCGTTCCACCAAGTCGGGGCCAGTACTGAAAAGGCCCTGTCCTTAGCTGAGACCAATCTAACCACCTTGTGACTTGGGACCTCCAAAGTGTCGTCATTTGGGGACCTTAAGGTCCTCCGCGGGGCATACCATGAGAGGCGGTCCCGTAGGTACGTGGGTCCATTGTCTCTTGGACAGATGGATGTCAACAACAGTGCTTGAATCCTAAAGTACCATTTAGTGAAGGGATGCATTCACTTAGGGGGTTAGTACCTTCGATGCCGCCCACCCAGGGAGGTGTAGCATGGGGGAGCTAGTGGGGGTCGCGGCTCTGGGCACACAATTTTGAGGGGGCAGAAACCATGCCCCCCCGCAGGCAAGTGCTGGTTTCTGCAGGAATCCTTGTCCTGCCAGGTTCCATCTCTGGCTCCCTGTCGCTCCCTGTCTGCCTCTGGGGGTCCCGGGCCCTAAAGCCCAGTCTGGCCTTGCTGCTGTGTCCCCAGCCTCCTTGCTGAATGGCCACCTGGCTGGTAGTGGGATTTGCAGAGCTCTGGTGGGCGGTCACTCTGGCAGCATCAGCGGTGAGGACTGTGGTGGCACTAAGGGCTCCGTTCACCCTCTGTACCCTGCCCAGAATGTGCGCCCCGGGCACTGTCAAACCACGCTACGCCACTGCCCTGAGCCAGTCTCTGTGTAAGGAAGCACCATCATCAAACACCCACATCATGCATTTAAAACAACTCTTATGCCACTTTAACAGTCCTGGCTCTTCCCCCCAGCCAAGTATCCTTTGTTAAGGGATCTGGGAGTTGTAGTTGAGTGGTCAAACAACTCTTAGCACCCTTAACAAACCAAGGTTCCCAGGATTCTCTGGAGGAGGAGACCATCCAGACTGTTCAATTGGTACAAGAGCACTTTGAAAATATATAGTGTGGATGTGACCAAAGATAATTACGTTTGCCTTGTTTTGTTTTTGCATGGTGCCCAGCAGAAGAACCATTTTCCAGCACCCTTGCTATTGCGGAGGGAGGTCAGAGTGCATGTCTTTGCCTTTTCAAATGGATTAGAAACCACCTCATTTTGGGGGATGAGGGCAGAATGGCAAATGAATTAAGGATGTGATCTTAGACACACTTAGCTAGGCTGTAAGCTTGATTTAACACCCTGGGGCTTTTGAAGAAAAACACATAGGAGGGTTGCTCTGTGTACAACTAAACCTCTCCTGGTCTGCCTCGCGGAGGACCTTAAGGTCCACAAATGACAACATTTTGGAGGTCCCAAGTCGCAAGGTGGTTAGATTGGTCTCAACCAGGGCCAGGGCCTTTTCAGTACTGGCCCCGACGTGGTGGAATGCTCTGTCACAAGAGACCAGGGCCCTGCGGGACTTGACATCCTTCCGCAGGGCCTGCAAGACAGAGCTGTTCCGCCTGGCCGTTGGCTAAGGCACAGTCTGACTCTTATGCTTCCCTCCCCTTATGGTCTTGATCTATGGGCTACTTTTACAATGAGGCTGCATTTTAAATTGTGTTTTAACCTGTATTTTAAATTGGTCCCCCCCCCCATTATGTTTTTATTGCAATTTTACTGGTGTTAGCTGTCCTGAGCCCGGGGTGGGCAGGGTATAAATAATAATAATTATTATTATTATTATTATTATTACTATTATTAACTGTAGACCTCTTCCTTGCCCATGAGATTTCATGCAGTGTCTGTCTCATGCAATGTAAGCTCCTGGCTGAGCTGCTGCGCTTCCCTAACCGAAAAGGAAGGTCATTTCCACAATATATGCACAGAACAGCAGATCCGGAGGCCCTATGGGAGAAATGCAAACACAGAGATTCGGCACATGTCCAAGGCTCCCTGTTTACCAGAAAGCATTCTGGCTCGACTCGATGGACACTACAGCTGCCCCCAACATTGCAATGAGTCTGCGCTGGCCGCAGGCTGTGCCTGTGCCTTGTTGCACCTGCAGGGTTTTAGAACTGCGGACATGGAAGGGACATCAAGGGTCATCCAGTCCAACCCGCTGCAAGCAGGAATATGCAGCTGTTCCATACAGGAATCGAACCTGCAACCTTGGCGTTAATAGCACTATGCTCTAGCCAACTGAGCTATCATCCTGCAGGATGAAGCTGGTACCCATTTTACCCGGCCTACCCATCTGGTTGCTTCTGAGTAACCAGATCTTCCTATTACAGTTGTACCTTGGGTTACCTTCAGGTTAAGTACGGACCTCCGGAACGAATTAAGTACTTAACCCGAGGTACCACTGTACCATGGGACGCAGGTGGCGCTGTGGGTTAAAGCCTCAGCGCCTAGGACTTGCCGATCGAAAGGTCGGCAGTTCGAATCCCTGCGGCGGGGTGCGCTCCCGCTGCTCGGTCCCAGCGCCTGCCAACCTAGCAGTTCGAAAGCACCTCCGGGTGCAACTAGATAAATAGGGACCGCTTACCAGCGGGAAGGTAAACGGTGTTTCCGTGTGTGACTCTGGCTCGCCAGAGCAGCGATGTCACGCTGGCCACGTGACCCGGAAGTGTCTCCGGACAGCGCTGGCCCCTGGCCTCTTAAGTGAGATGGGCGCACAACCCCAGAGTCTGTCAAGACTGGCCCGTACGGGCAGGGGTACCTTTACCTTTTACCTTTACCACTGTACCAGCCAAGGTCTGCCAATGAAGCACGGATGTTTTTGCAGATAACCTGAATGGCATTTAGTTCTTGTATTAACTAATTAATACATGTTCATATTGCAAGGTGTGTGTTTAGAATCCTGTACTTAATTCGTTCCGGAGGTCCGTACTTAACCTGAAACTGTTCTTAACCTGAAGCACCACTTTAGCTAATGGGGCCTCCTGCTGCTGCTGCGCTGCCGGAGCACAATTTCTGTTCTCATCCTGAAGCAAAGTTCTTATCCCGAGGTACTATTTCTGGGTTAGCGGAGTCTGTAACCTGAAGCGTATGTAACCCGAGGTACCACTGTACCCAATTTTCATGAAATCGAGCCTTCCGCCAATGCTCAGGTCCTCTTAATCTTCACAACTTTAACCAGCCTGAGAGAACAGGAACTAGCAGTATTATGGGGTACTTGTTTTGGAAGCCAGGCAGTATTCCTGATTAAACACACCAGCTTTTAAATCCAGGTGAAGCTGGGGGGGGGGGGTTTGTGCATTCCTCCTTTTGCAAAATCAGCAGCTCCATCCCTTCTTTTGCAAAATCAGCAGCTCCAAACACCCTTTTGCAACAAGGAGTCGGTGTGGCTTGAAATATTGATTTTTATTTGTCTCAGTGCTCCACATTCCCTGTTCTCATTAAACAACACATACTGAAAGGCTGTTTCACACCGCTAGTGACATTTATAATTAAGCTGACATAGCCGCTTTCCCCCTTTAAATGAATTGGAAGATTTAACCCATTAAACCACACAGCTTAAAGCTTGTATCCTTAGATTTAATATTTAATAGGTCTGCATGTAGCATAACAGGCAAGTCCCACCATCTACCTTAGATATACTAAGGGCAGAAGCTCCCCCGCCCCAATTTAAATCCATCCATAGACCCATCGGAGCCCCCAAGGCAGCCACACGAGAAGAAAATCCTGTAATACGTAAATACACACCAATGTTGTGGCTTAAAACGCGCGAGCGCACGATTCATTCATTCATTCCGTTCCTTGATTTCTACACAACTGCATCAAATATTTCAATCTGCAAAATTTTCCAAGCAGACACCTAGGAGACCAAGCGCCCGCGCGCGTAAAATACTGTTAGCACGCTTAACGTGGGTGGGAAGCGAAGAGGCGCAATGCTGCGCTACTCCTGGAAATAAAATGCTTTTCCAGCTCCGTCTGTGTTGCAACCCAGCCAGTCACCCACCCAGACAGACACCCATTGCGAAGGAGAACCGATGGGGCCGGGAAGGGCGCGTTCCTCTTTTTGCAGGTGAATTTCTCCCCTTCAGAAACGTTTCCTCTCTTCCCTTTAAAACCCCACATATTAAAGAGCCAGGCGCGTCTGCTTTGAGCGCACAGGTGGAAGGAAAGTTTCCTAGAAGCCGAAGGCAGAAAGGAAGGGAGGAAAAGAGCGAGGAGGTGAGGCATCTAATCATAAGCCTGCATTTTTATCAAGCTTATATTTTTTGATGAATTTCCACTCCCCTCCGCCTGCATGCGCGCGCGTGGGTGTACAGATGTCTGGAGATGCGCACTCTACTTACCCCTTTGTCACCATGAGCATAGCGCAGCTTCTTCGGCTCTTTGCAGCCTCCCCGCTCCTGGTGCAGCAAAATGGGATTACAGCCTAACCTTTCATCTGGAAGCGATTCCTTTAGGGCTCCTCTGAAAAGTTCACAGCGGAGCGAAAAGCGTCCCTAGTCGGGGCAACTTTATTCCCAAGAGGCAAAAGGGCGCACCACCAACAACGCCTTCTTTCAAAATGTTGCATTTTTTTTTTAGGAAGTCTGCAACCAGCTGAAAAAAAGGCACACGGCAAATTTATTTAGGGAGCTGGACAGAAGCACCTGATTGCACCTGTTTTGTTATTATTAATAAGAGTACCTAACATTTGCTCTGCGCTGCAGAGAGGCTAAAGGACAATGCAGCCACTGTCCGCAACCTCACTAAAGGAATCGGGGATGGGGAGGGAAGAGGAAAGCAAGGAAGACTTCCGGTGTTGATTCTTTAAGTTGCAAAAACTCAGCACTATTGTTGGGGAAAGTTAAAAGGAGTTCCTAGATGGAAGGTATCTCTCACAGAAACCCAAAAGAAAAGGATGAAGGCTCCAAGTGAAAAAATAGGCCTTTATCGAAATACAAATGCACATGGGGCAGCCTCAAAAGTTAGCAGACTGTGGTGAACCATATCCAATGCAATGCTTTGTATCCATTCCAAGATTACACATGTGATTTCTATTGATCACGCAAAGCATCGCAGCAATCTTAGTTGTTACAACCCAAACTAAACCAATCAAAATCATTTAGCTTAGCCCTTGTAGTAACATGTGATTACATATACAGTACTTATTTTTCAGTATCTTCCTTTCTTAAAGCTTTGACTAATTTACCTATTCATTTAATGTCTCTCAACATTCTCTTTCATTCGTCTACAAAACAATTCAAGATTAAGCAAAATTGCCACGCTTAGCCAATTCTCTTTTCATGTATACAGTGGTCACCGTGAACTCTGGACAGTTCATTCTCTTGCTATATACAATACCTGAATCTCGTTTTGTACAATAAAAGTAGGCCAGCACAGGCCTTTTCACCTCAGAGGAAAATGGAATCATCAAAATGATGCAGTTTTATGAAATTGCTATTTTTGCCATCAGTATCAACTCATCTGAGCCTCTTGCTAAGTACACACAAACCTGCAGCCCCTAGTCTTCTGGCTGATGGGATGAGAACCTAGGGGAATCTAGAAATGATGCTATTTGGTGGGGGCAGGTTGCTATATATAGCTGTTCCTATTCTGGCCAACTGATGGGGCTGGAATGCTGGAACCATCAAGGATAAGCCATCTCACCTGCCTTGTCTCACCTCCCTGCCTGGGGCCTTATTAGGTGCTTAATTATGATTGGGTTTCTCTCTTTCTTTTTAAAAAAGCCAATGTTTGTTGATTTATTATTATTTATTAAATTTCTATACCATCCCTTCATCCAAGGATCTCGGGGTGGTTTTACACTGTAAACACAAAAATACATACCATAGAAACAAACAAAAAACATTAATACCCCCCACAGTATTGTTATCATTATTTTAATTATGTTGATTATCATAAACATATGTACAAACACATAACAATACAGACAATAAGGGAACTATACGTGGAACATGTTCAGTATGTGAATATATAAATAAACAGATTACAGAGATGCAGATGTATATACAGTGGTACATCAGGTTATATACGCTTCAGGTTACAGACTCCACTAACCCAGAAATAGTACCTCAGGTTAAGAACTTTGCTTCAGGATGAGAACAGAAATCATGCGGCGGCAGCGGGAGGTGCCATTAGCTAAAGTGGTGCTTCAGGTTAAGAATAGTTTCAGGTTAAGAACGGACCTGCGGAACGAATTAAGTACGTAACCAGAGGTACCACTGTAAAAGTTTGTAAATATCAGTGGTTCTTTGTAACACACGTTTTTCATTCCAAGTTGCGAGCTGCCTTGGATTCTGCACTGGGAGAAAGGAAGGGTATAAAATAAAGAAATAAATTCACAAAGGTGAAGGTAAAACCAGCGCAGTGAGAATTGATTATTTAACTTCTATACCTCTTAGAGAGTATTAAAAGTATCTTTAAGCGGTGTGCAACAAACTGAAGCAAGAACAGGCAATCAATATGTCACAGAAACACAGACTTGCATATAAAAACGTTACATTAGTACAAATTACCAGTATATAAAAATGAATAGCAATGCCCTGTAGTGATGGAATGCTGACTGTTGGGAGAAGGCGAGACGAAATGGAGAATATGCAGCAATTGTGTGTTTTATCCTCTGCCCATGACATCATTTTGCATCCCCTCCCATGTCTGTAACATACTGTTGTGTGGGCATGCAGAGCAGCTGTTAATCTTTTCAGTTTTTTCTCCAGATTCCCTGGTCACAAATGATATCCTGCCTAGACACTGGCTTCCTCTGGCAAGGTTTCCCTGACCTCTGCTTTCTGTTTTCATGCAGTTATGGCGCTAACAAGGTGCTGGCTGTTCTAGGGCAAGAGTGGCAGTCTGTGTGAATTAAAGGGTTAGGCTCCAAATGCAACCCCACATTCTGAGCTCATTTCCAAAGGAGGCTTGTTGAAGCATTAACAGTGCAATCCTGAACAAGTCCTGCTGAATTCAGTATCTAAGCATTTAAAATATTTCCATCTACATGGAAGGTTTTCTCTCTCCTCAGGGCTCTGGGCTCCATGGGTCACAGCAGCAGGGAACAAAATTCTCTTATTTCATGACTAAATAAGAGGGTGGGGAGGGGAGGAAAAGCATAATCAAAAATGGGGAAAAATATGCATATTTTAATTTATATGTGTCGTGCAAACTTCGAAATAGTTACTGTAAATTAAATGCATCCGTTATCTTTCCCCTGACAAATCAGGATTTTAATATCCTTTCCGCATACTGCTTTAAGAATCCTAAGGTCTCAAACACAGAATAAATATTTTTACATCAGTTCTGAGGGTGGGGATTTTTCCAGTATCAGGTCCGAGCTTTTCTTGGTAGTAATTTATAGATTCCTTATGCAAAATATTTTAAATATTCGGGACAGCTTCTATTATTATTATTAGCAGAAGTAGTAGCATTAAATGCATAATTATTTAGGCTGTTTGCAAAACCAAAACAGCATTTTATATATACAAAGCCCCGCTCCGCTAGTTTTCTATTTCACTAAGAATTCTCTCTTTAAAAAAGGAGTCATTTTTTAAAAAACCCAAACCCGTAAATAAACCTATACCCCCCCCTTTCTTCTGAAGTGGTACAGTCGAGCCAACCTCAACACCCCCCCTCCTCCTCTCCACTCTGTGGACTCTACCACCTCCGTTCTAATCGCCTGTAACGCGACGAGCAACCTTGCGGCTGCTGTCGTCACATGACTCCGAGTGAGTCAGCACAGCCTGGGCCACGTGAGCAAGCGCGGGGGGGGGGGAGAGTGCGCGGTGGTGCGAGCCAGCGGCTGCGACGTGCGCAGGCGCGTTTGCAGGCGTAGCCTCGGCTTCCAACAACAACAACAACAACATTAGCTCACCGGGTCACGTGGCGGCGGCGGAAGGGAGGCGGGGCGACGCCGGCGGTTGGGCCGCGCGCGGTGACGTAGGCGCGCACGCTCTCCTCGCGGCAGCTCCTCCTCCTCGGCGGCGTCGTCTGGTCTCCCCGTCAGTCTGAGGAGAAGTCGGCGGAAGGCGAGTCACTCCGACCTCCGCTGTCGTCGTCGTCGTCGTCTCCGTCTCCGTCCCTCAGGCGGCCATGGCGATGGATACGAGCGGCAAAGAGAAGGAGGCGCTGCAGCTGCTGGCCGAAGCGGACAAGAAAGTGCGCGGCTCCCAAGGCTTCTTCTCGGGGCTGTTCGGGTGAGGCCCTCGAGCAGGACGAGGCGGCGAGGGAGAGGCGGGCCCGGTGTGGGGGGGGGGAGAGAAACTGCGGGGCGTTGGGTCATGTGGGAATGCGGGAAGTGCGCGCGCGGTTGGGCGGGGGGTGTCATTTCTGAAGGGTGTCCCGGGGGGGGGGGGAGAGGGAGCGAGCGGCGGGGTCGTAATAATACAGTGGTACCTCAGGTTACGGGACGCAGGTGGCGCTGTGGGTTAAAGCCTCAGCGCCTAGGGCTTGCCGATCGAAAGGTCGGCGGTTCGAATCCCTGCGGCGGGGTGCGCTCCCGCTGCTCGGTCCCAGCGCCTGCCAACCTAGCAGTTCGAAAGCACCTCCGGGTGCAAGTAGATAAATAGGGACCGCTTACCAGCGGGAAGGTAAACGGCGTTTCCGTGTGCGGCTCTGGCTCTGGCCAGAGCAGCGATGTCACGCTGGCCACGTGACCCGGAAGTGTCTCCGGACAGCGCTGGCCCCTGGCCTCTTAAGTGAGATGGGCGCACAACCCCAGAGTCTGGCAAGACTGGCCCATACGGGCAGGGGTACCTTTACCTTTACCTTTTACCTCAGGTTACATACGCTTCAGGTTCTACATGGAACATGTTCAGTATGTGAATATATAAATAAACAAATTACAGAGATGCAGATGCATATACAGTGGTACATCAGGTTACATACGCTTCAGGTTACAGACTCCGCTAACCCAGAAATAGTACCTCGGGTTAAGAACTTTGCTTCAGGATGAGAACAGAAATCGTGCAGTGGTGGTGCGGCGGCAGCGGGAGGCCCCATTAGCTAAAGTGGTGCTTCAGGTTAAGAACAGTTTCAGGTTAAAGAACAGACCTCCGGAACGAATTAACCTGAGGTACCACTGTAATTGTAATAATTAATAAGGGATGACATGTGTCCTCTTTTCCCAGGACACATCTTCTTTTTTTCAGGGGTAAAATTTCTCTCGTGGTCGGATTTTTTTTTTAAAAAAAACTGGCCAATATGTCTCTGGCTCTACTTTCTGGATATCATCATCAATCTTTATTACAAATCCTTACAAAGCAATACACAATTCATACAGCCTGCCTCCAGGTTAAACAAGCATTTTGTTCAAAATATAGGGATCATTGATTCTTGCAACCACCGATAAAAACTTTGCCACTGCTAATGTTCTAGCGTTTGTCCGGTCTTCCAATAGGAACCTGACATAGTGAGCCTCTGATTTTCCCGGGAAAGGTACTAGCTCATATTTTGCACAGTGCAACAAAATATGTTTTATGGAGTTTCTGGATATAGACATAAGTGGTGGCCGAAGACTTGCTTTCCCCCTTCTCTTCTCCTGTGCCCTCCCTATTGCAGCTTCTATAGCCTACATATAGTAGGGGGGTATTTAAAGTGAGAGCAGTCAGAACATCCTCCCCCCCCCCTCAAAATATGGCAGCCCTATTTATCTGACTGGGTTGGTCCCAGCCACTCTAGGCGGTTTCCCAACAAAAGGTAGCAATAGCACAGTACAGCATCGCAGACTAAAAAAACTTCCCTTGACGGGTTAATGGATTTCTGGTGGGGTTGATAAATTGGTGTGTACGTGCTTGTGTTTATGGGGATTGAAGTTGTGGTAATAAACTCTGGCGGCTGGTGCCGTTTGGGACTAGTATGGCGGAAGGCTGGAGGACCAACAGAAGGTGGAGCCAGAGCCAATGGCAGGCAGAACTGCCACCATGTGCTGTAAGAAAGAAGGCAGCCGGGTGGGGGCTGATTCGGAGCAATGTTAAAAACTCAGATAAGCTAGGCACCAAATGACTCCTTAAACTAGGGTTACCGTCACCAAAACAGAATGCCTAACTGCCATTTTTGGGCCAGATGGCTCGAAAGTCACATTTTTCAATACGGCTTTTTGGTTCTTGATATTCATTTTGATTGTGCAGATAAAATTCTACAGGATGTGTTGCTACTGTTCGAAAGCAATAAAGATCCAAACATCCCCAGGCATGCACCTCCAGATGGGCACCTTCACTTAGTCGCAAGTGGTCAATTTGCAAAGTGGGCGAGCACCAGCTGGGCATGGTTGGTGGGACAGTGTTTTGCTTTCCCTAAAACCAGCCACCTCTAGTAATGAGACTGGGGAGCACTAGGTCATGTGGAAATGCAGGAAGCGCACGCATGGTTGTGTGGGGATATATTGTCAGGGGTGTCACTGTGGGAAAGTGGCAATGAAATGTAAAGACAGTGGGAGGGAATGAGTGACGGGCTCGACAAATCATAGAATCGTAAAGTTGGGAGGGACACCAAGGATCATCTAGCCCTTAGAAGACTTCTAAAGGCAGCGCTATATAAGGGAGTTTTTAACATTTGATGTTTTATTATGTTTTTATATTTTGCTGGAAGCTGCCCCAAGTGGCTGGGGCAACCCAGTCAGATGGGCGGCATATAAATAATAATATTTTTGTTATTTCCCCAACTTGGGGCTCAAACCCACATGTTCTACTGACTGAGCTATCCTAGCTCTTTGGTGGGAGTGATGAATTGCCAGTGTGTGTGAGCAGGAGATAATATACTAGTGTCTGGTGTCCATTGAGATTGGTAGAGCAGAAGAAAGGAGAATCAACAGTAATTGCAGCCAGCGGCAGGCAGTGCCATCCCCTAACTAACTCAAAGTAAGAAGGCAGCCAGGTGGGAGCTGGTTTGCTTAGGTTGTCATTTGCCCAGAATGGACTAGCTCCCACTGGTAATGAGGGGGACACTTTGTCGAAGGTGAGAAGGAAATAAGAGCTCCATGGTGGAGTGGTGGAGTCTCTATAAACAAATAGGAATCTGGGAGAGTGGCGCTAAGTATGGATAATAGTGAGTTGGGAAAGTTTATATTGGAAGATAGGTTAGGATGGATGTTAGCAGTGGGTCTAGCTGTGTGGCTGGTCTGGAAGCAGATCACTGTTGGAGTTCTGACTCAAAAAGGTAAACCTTAAACCACACAGATCTGTGGCTCCTCACAAGCCATTGTTCAGGGTTATATATCCAGGGGAAGAGGTGAGCCAACATTCAGCAGAAAATCTGAGGAGTTCTGAAACTGTCTATAGCTTTATTTACAGAAAAATAACATTGGCTAAAGGAGACTAGAATGAGGATGGAAGTAGCTGGAAATGTAGAAACTTAGCTGGTGGGAGGGGCATATTTTAAAGAGAGGGATTGGGTGAGATAAACTGAATAGCTTCAAGTTGAAATGGTCAGGGAATGTTCTGGGAAGCAGATTAAATTGGGAGAAGGTGCTAGTAATTCATAGGGGAAGGGCTGCTGACATCTGTGTGAGTTGGAAGATCAGAAAGTGGGTGAAGAGATCAGAAAGTTGGTGAAGAGAAGGGAGAAGAAAATAGGCTATTGCAGGACAGTCTGGTGACAGGAGATCCTGCTAATTGGAGTAATGTGTTGAGGATTGGTTGAGATGCATTGCAAGTGGACTAGGTCCAGTAGCTGTTTCAGGGCAATGTCATGGGAGCTTTAAGGAAGGAGCTGTTGGGTGAAGTGGGGGCAATAGGAACTGGCTGAGTTGATGGGAGGCGATTTTCTAATATTATGGAGGGGTAACTTCATTGCAATGAGCTTAAGTGAATGCTGTTGAAACTGTGGGAATCCTCTGGAGTTTGTTCTTTGAGTGAAGGTTATTGTGGTGATGTAAGAGGCTGTAGGTCCAGCTTTATTTGGGAGCAGGTTGGGTGGGACAGACCAAATTCTAATAGTAGTCAAAAAGTGACGGTCTTGCGAGTTAAAGCGCTCTGAATTAAGGCTGTGACAAACTCCACTGACTGTATCTGTGGAAGCCTGCTCAGTCATGTGGAACAGTTTTAAGATCCAGACCAGTGTATGTGTTGCAGGGTTCCTGTCAGTGCTGTACATGTGTTGCTTATGAATTTGAAAAAGTTGTAAATTTTTATATTTGAAGTCATTGATATTCTGTCCTTCCTCCCTTAGGAGATGAGTGCAGACCACAATAGGAACAATAAAGTAGACAATGTGAAACAAAGCACCCATTAGAAAGCACCTGAATTAAGGCACCTCCATTCATCATGTGGGCCTTGCTTCCTTTCTGTGCGGAAGACATTAATCCTGTATACTTCCCACTTTTAATTACATTAGGATGGTGGTTGCCCCCTCCCCCCATAATTTGGCATAGAAACTTAGAAGAAACTGCCTAACTCATAGGGTAATGTGTGATGCAATGCAGCGTAAATGCTGCTGCACTATAAAAATAAAAGTCCTAATACTTTCAGTTTCTCTTCTGCTCCCCCCGCTCCTCACTGCTGTGAGTTTGAATATGGAATAACAGTCCCAAGCATTTCTTATTTCTCCTAATTTCCGCCTTCACAGCTTCTTTTGCTGAGCCCAGGTGAGATAACTGGGATTTGGGATACCACTGCTGGTGGGAGCTGCTACCTTGGCAGGAGGCAGATGAGTTTATTGAAGCCCCTGAGCTCCTGTGCTTTGGCTTAGCTTCTGTTAACTGTTGTAGTTTTCCAGGCTGCAAGACAGAAGAGTGGTTAAGGCGCAGGTATTTTCCTCAGAAGACAGCAAGCTGCCTTATGCTTCAGAGGAGGGGTTGTGCAAGACTAATGCAGGGTTGTGCAGGGATTAAGGATCTGTACAGGTAATGAATAGTGACTGGCAAGTCTGTCAGAGCTTTTGTCATCCTGGGAAGCTTTGTTAGTTTCCCTGAGACTAATCGCCCTGATTCTATCTGTGCTTTTTCTGAATGTGTGCTAGTACTCCTAAGTAGCTGAGATTATATTCTTGCACACACCAGTGCTTATTTAACAAAATGGAGACTCTTCTGAATGAGCCTGCAATAAGAGCAGCCTACACCTACTTTGCTGGTAGCATTTCGGAGACAGTGCTGTTTGAAAAGGTAAAAGGCTTTAGGAGGTTGAAGCAAAAATGTTGTAAGGCATGGTTTGCATAAAGTTGGACCTTCTCTTCTCTCCATAGGAAGAGGGAGGATATGATTATGAACAACAACAGAGCATGGCCGTCTGCCTAACTTGGAACACTGCAGTTGGCTGAAAATAGTTGTTGAGACTGGCATGAACTAAAAAATAATTTTAAAACCTTGGTTCCAGGCTGACTGGGTAGACTGAAGCGTGTGACGTGATGGATGTCTTCCACTACCCACAGACTAGTAGCACTGTCTGGGTTAGGCATACCCATTAGTCACACACCTATAATTTTAATAACAGTGTCAAGCCTTGAGAAAAAGGGGGAATGGCGGTAAAGGGAGATCTTGGATAAGCTATACATGGCAGCAGGCTAGCAGTTAGGGGCACAACAGGATACAAAACCTGCCCTTTTCTATATGTCCGTCACTATCTGCAGTCCCATATTTATTGGAGTGAAATGGTAGAAACTGCTAATAACCACCTCCTCTCTCCAAACTTGTATGCTCCAAAAAGCTGAAGGACATCAGAATTTCACAAGAGGGATTGGGTGTCCCTGGGCTGAATGAACCCTCACGTGTGATGAGGCCCATAAATGATAAGGCAGTAAGAGTCAAACAGTCTGGCTTATGATGCACAGACCTACCTTGAGGAATCTTGTATTTGCCTAAAATAAAAACTTTGCTAAGCCTTTCAGTTCCGAATTTTGTGAAGTAAATCCTTGCTTTGTTTTATTTGTTTATTTAAAATACTGATATATTGCAATGAACTAAAACGTCATTAAAACAGCATTCCAATTAAGATTAAAAGGTCAGTAATATTTGGTAATACTTAAAAACATAGCAAAACCAGCATCACTTTAAAACAGACTGTATCATGTCCCTGATAGAATATGCCTTCCCTCAGAGAAAAGGATCTGTTTTCTTTAATTGTCAAATTCAAGAGGACTCTTCTGCTTTCTTATTGCATAATATGTAGTTTGGGATGAATTAAATGATTATTTGAAGTGGAAAAGTACAGCAGCAAGAGATGCAGCATTTTCTTAGAAATGGGAAGTTTACTTAAATGTCTGGGGTAGCACCTTCTGTATTTTCTAGCTGGCAAATAAGATTGCATTTTGCTTTGATATGGATGTGTGTAATGGAAGGGTTAGTTGCCCTTCAGTTATTTGTGGTAACAATAATGGTGTTTGTGGGAAATGTTTTTGCTCCTTCCCTCTTGAAAATAATGCTTTGATGGAGGCTGACGTAGCTGGTGGCTGTTGCATTATAACCTGTGGGCTAAGAAGGAGGAGAACTGGTCTGCGCTTGCAGTTCTTCCGGCTGTGCATCTGTTTTTTTCCTGCTGGCAATATCTGTTATTGAAGCAGCCATCGCCACCGCTGCCTAGTCGGGGGCAGGCAAGGGAAGGGAGGGCACATGACAGAGCTGGTGACTCAAGGCCAGCTTCCTCTTGCACATAATACACATCTGGGCCTTGAGATGCAAGGAGCTGAAGTAGATAATGAATTCTCAGAGACTATGAAAAAAGAGAGCCTGGTGTATCAGGGACCGGTGATTTTCTGTGGCGTGGGAGGAAAACAGTCACTTCTAGGAAGGCTGGCGAGATGAAGTGGGAAGACAGAGGGGAGATGACAAAACAGGGTGCTAAAATGAAAAGGCAATTTGTTTCTGCACCTGGAATTCTTCCTTTGCAAGCCACAAAGGTGCCAAGCTTATTGATGAATATTTAACATTCATAGGTAAAAAGTATTTGTGGAATAGATTCTTAGGTCAGATTAGGGCTCAGCAACTAGAAGTAAACTTCATTGAACTCAGAAGGGCTTTGCTTCTGAAAGAACATGCCTTGGTCAATCCTCAAGTGTCATAGATGCCATTTATATGTCTTTCAAGTTCTGGGAATTGCAGTGCTCAGAAAGAGGAGAGTGAGATATTAGTCAGTGTCTTGACAAACCTTCAATTCCTGGGTTGAGGACTATGATTGCGAAACTGCTTGAGGTTTGTGAAGTGTATGGAGCCCTGTTATAATATGGATCTCGAGTTATGGGTGTGCTCTTCCCCAGAGGCCGAGATTGAGGTTAAATATATGAGAATGTCTGTGTTGGCTTTTAAAGGATTTAAGAATACATACCTCATTAAACGCTTTTGAGCAGAGGAGATTTCAGCCAGGGTACTCTGTGGATTAAAGTGTTCACCGGTGATGCTTTTTAAAAATTCCTTTCAATACTGTCGTGTTCTCTCTTTGTATATTTTGTGTGTGTGAAAGAGAGAGTGCACATTTAGGATGGATTTTTATAAACTGGGTTGCCAGTGATGATTGTCCTCCTCCAGTACCTGACACACAAATCCCCTCCCTTAAATTCTTCCAAGTGTTAAAGATGACTTGGAAAAACACAAGGGGTCGTTTTCCTTTGTAGTGGAGTTTGTACTGAGCTTTGGAAAGGACAAACAGAAGTGTCTTATCTCACTTTATGCTGGGAAGATCCTGTTTGGGTGATCCACAAGACTTTGGAGAGAGAGAAATGACATTGACGGCAAGTAATACCTGGCTAGAAACTGAGACCCCTCATCTAGGAAATTAAATTGCTAGGCACTTAATAAAACACTATGCTGCACAAGACTGAGGAAATGAGCTTGGCACTAGGAACCCAAAATATTTTTATTTATGAAACTGTAGAATACCTCCTCGTATAAAATATCAAGGAGGTGTACAACAAAATAATGCAAGTTCAATAAAACATAAAACACCATAAAAATACGGAATCATAAAAAATGGCTGTCATGTAGAAAAAGATAGGCTTCCTGTCATGAAAACCTTGAAGAGTTGCCTGAAAATTAGCTGCAAGGATGCCTGCTGAACCTCTGCTGGATGATTATGTATTACACAGCGTCCCACCAGTGACATTAAATGCTCAACTTCACATTGGCGCCAGATGGGCTTCTGAACTAGAGGGGAGGGGACAACTAACACTGTTTTTCCAAATGATCTTGGTGTTCAAGCTGGAATATAAGGGCACAGGTGGTCCTTAAGGTACTCTGGACCCAGGTTGTTCAGGGCTTTGTATGTTAATACAATAACCATGAACCTGGCCAAGTAGCATACATGCAGCTAGTACAGATGTTTTAGCAGAGGTATCACATGCCATCTGCCCCAGTTACGATTGTGATTAGACACCTGCCCTTCACTCTAAGGTCCCAGGGTTGGTAACAACATTAAAAACACTTTAAAACAGCTTACAAGCACAAAAATCTAGCCACTGGAGCTTTTGGATGACGATCAGCCCCACATAGAGTGCATCATAGTAATCCAGTCTCATTGTTACCAGTGTCTTAGTACGAATAAGCTTTCTGGTTTTTGAACCCAAGTTTTCCTGGGTGGGATCCTGTAACTCTGGTGACTGCTGGACTTCTGGGAGAGATGTCCAGAGGACTGTACTGTTCCACTGTTTGTTGTGCAATGGCCAGATGCCTCCCAGACTAGGAATCTACCTCACAGTCCCAGTGAACTAAACCATAATTGACATCTTGCCTTTGCTTGGAGGCTGTAAGCAAAGCCTGCTTTTCCAGTCCCTATAGTGTGAAAATCACCCAGACCAGATTCTGTACATTGTTTTGTAGGTGTCTTGACGGTTTAACTGTTCTGTGTGTTTGGAACATCTGTTAAGATGTGTATTACGTCGTTCTTCTGTGCTCTCTTGCCCTTTACTCTGGGCCTCTTGTCTTTTCATAGCAGAAGAAACCTTGGCCTGATGATGCTTCTCTTTCTAACCACAGGACTCATTTTGCCAAAGCTGAAACTTCTGGCAAGGTTTAGCTACTTGCCATCTGCAGTAAATTTTCAGAAGAACCAAATCCTTGGCATTCAGTGAAGACCACATAGAAGAATGTGGTGTCGTGGTGGGCAGGGAATCTTGTTTGGAAGAACATTGGGGATTTAGGGCAAAGCTGGCATTTGTACATACGGAAATTTTTGTTTGCCTCTTACCTCTTTGTGGAATATACCTCACAGAGCATCTATTCCTAGGATCAGAAGAAAGTGCAGTGTAAATTGTAGGGCTCAAATGGGCTTTAAGAGTATGGTTTCTTTCTTCCCTTAATCATCACGATACAGCACATAAGACGGAGGAACCTTGTATTAGGGGCATTCAGGTGCTCAGTGAAGACCTTCTTGATTAGATAGGTTCTTTAGCACACAAGGTGTTTACCTGGTCTGTTATTAATATTCCCATGTAGTATTGGGAAGTCACTAGTTTTTATTTCTTTGAATTGTATTCCTTATGGTGCTTCTCTATGATAGAAATCATAAAAAAGGGAGAAGTGAATTATGCATCTCTCAATATCTCTTGTTCCATGTCCTTATATTCGTGGTTGCAGACCCAGTCTAAAGCTGTGTAGCATTCTTAATGTGGGTAAGGCATTTCCGCCCCCCCCCCCCCGGAGAGTATGTTCCTTTCCAAGCAGATGGTTCTGTTTGCCAGTGCAGCAAGCTGATTCAGTGGTATCTTTTCTTTCCTCTCTAGGGGTGGCTCCTCCAGGGTCGAGGAAGCATGTGATATCTATGCAAGAGCGGCCAATATGTTTAAAATGGCCAAGAACTGGAGTGGTACGTAACATTATCTCTCACCCTTTGCTTTTATTAACCTTGCCTTGCATTCCTCAGAATTGCATACCCCAACTGCTCATTTGCTTATGAACTTTCTCTCTCTCATTATAATAGAAATGCATAGTCCCTGGGCTAAAAAGCAGGAAACATATGGTCTTCAAAATAATATGGACCTGTAATATAATATACCTATACAGTGGTACCTCGGGTTACAGACACTTCAGGTTACAGACTCCGCTAACCTAGAAATAGTACCTCGGGTTAAGAACTTTGCTTCAGGATGAGAACAGAAATCGTGCGGTGGCAGCATGGTGGCAGCAGGAGGCCCCATTAGCTAAAGTGGTACCTCAGGTTAAGAACAGTTTCAGGTTAAGAACGAACCTCTGGAATGCATTAAGTTCTTAACCCAAGGTACCACTGTAATATCCCCCAGCAAGTGTGGGGGAAGAGCCTGCTGTCTTGGCCCAGTTTCTTCTGAAACCCTAGACTAAGATTTATGGCATTCTCTCTTAGTAGAGAGGACCATAGCTCAGTGGTAAAGGACATGCTTGGCATTTTAAGCATCCTAGGTTCAATCCTTGGCATCTCCAGGTAGGACTGGAAAAGACTTCTCTCTGAAGCACTAGAGAGCAGCAGCAGCAGTCAGTCAGTATAGACCACTGGTCTTGAGCTGATGGGTTGGACTGCCCATGTAAGGTAAGAGGCAAATTATCTCTGCCTCTTTTCCTGGTTTTGACACGAGACCATCACCGTTTGATAAGGTGGTGGTTGAATGTGTGCTGTAAGATTAAATTAGGGCTCTGTAGGTACGTGTCAAGTCCTCTTTGTTTTACCTGTATGGACATTTGGCAACACAAGGGTTGCAGGAGTAAGCCTTGACCCCTTCTGCCATCTCTCTCTTGCTTTTAACTTGAGCCTTCTTCCGCATCTTCACAGTTCTGGTTTTAGAATTTTGATGTTATGTGCATGGACAAATTCCAGGCCTTGCAAACTCACAGTCCCTTTCTCTCTCCACCTAGCTGCAGGGAATGCTTTCTGCCAGGCTGCTCAGTTGCATCTCCAGCTGCAGAACAAGCATGATGCGGCCATGAGCTTTGTGGATGCTGGCAATGCCTTCAAGAAAGCTGATCCTCAAGGTAAGAAAAAAGTGGATTAGGCAAGTTATACAGCCTCAAAACTAGTGGGATTTGCTCCTCAGGCTGGAGCTGGGAGGGTTGTCTGTGAGACAAGGCCTATTCATGCCTTCCGAAATATTCTACACACTTGTGTATTTGATTCAGAAAGCACTGTGTTTGCGTGATTGCGAAATGTGTTTAAATTGCAGAATTTGGGTCACTATCATGCAGAGTACACCAAGCCTTGGGTGGAACTGGGTGCATTGCACAGTCTGTGTATCCATATACTTATTCATATTTATGTGCACATATCTCTGGTTGATGAGAAGGGAAGACAGATGCTGCATTCAGATGTTAATATCTCAGTTTAATAAGATGAGATACACACAAGTCTCTTGCCCGCCCATGCAGCCCTCTTCTCCTTTGTAGAGAACCTCAGTGAAGGTTTGGAGTTGGTTTGTCCTGAATCTCATAACCATAGTTTACCAGTTCAAATGAAATGGGAAACTGCGGCCAATTAGAGCCACAACATTTCAAGGAAGGAGTTAGAATTGTTTTATTTGTCTCTTTTCATGTCTCTTTTCATTAAGCCAAGCTACAATCATCTGAACGCAGCCATTGTATTGGACTTCTGGACTTGTGGTGCTTAACTGCCAAATGCTAATATGCACATTCTCTCTAAAGCTGCAAGTCACGTAGGTTGCTGAAGGGCAAAAGCTAATGTGCCAGCTGGCTTCCTTGCATTATACACTGAGATGTCCTGCTTTAGCTTGAATCCTCAGCCGCCTGCAGCATTGCATAAGAGCTTCAAGTTGACAGGCTTCCCCCTGGCCAGGCTTGTGCAAGCCTCACAGATACTAAACATGCCGTATCAGTCCATGAGTACATTCTGCCTTAAATGTTCAGCTTCCACCTTTGCAGGAGATCTTTTGTCTCCCTTCACCTGCATATATGCACAACCCTTTTGGTATCAAGGTGCCTGTGAGCCTTGCATAGAGTGCCTGTTCCTCAAATTCACCCACCTGTGTGTGTGTCATTAGTATATGACTTCAAGGTAGAATCAAGTCCAGATGTCTTTTTTAAAATTCTCCTTCGAAAGCAGCAGTTATGAGGAGGGGCGTTTTCATGTTCTTCTCGCTAATTTTTTCTTTCTCTGCACAGCAACTGGGTTATATGGCACCTTTGCTCCATTGTAGTTTTGAGGCCAAAGGCCTGTTTGGGATCCCCCTTCTGGGATTTCATGTGCATGTCTGCTGGCGACAATTAGCAGAAAAGACAGACAAATTAGGAGGGGAGAGCCCTCTTCTGCAGCTGCCTAGACTCAGGCAGCAATTTCAGGATAAAAGATGATAAAGTAACCTGAGGAGAAAACAAATTTAATCCTCTCCAGGGATTTGCTTAATCTTTTGGAGATTTGCATTCTGATTATCGGCTGCAGTAGCAGAGCTAAAGAGCCACCCTCGTCCTTGTCATTGCGCCTGGCGGAGGCGGAGCAGCCTGGGGGCATGGGATGCCTGAGCTGATGCACCAGGTCTGTGGGGTGGTTAGTATGATGAAAAGGGACCCCACCTTGGCGCCTACATCCTCTTGCTTTGGATCTTCTGCTTTCCGTGAACAGTTGATTTCTCAGGGGAGAAGTGCCAAAAGGAGAGGCATTGCATGCGATCCTCGTATAACATGCAGTCTAGATGAGAGCTCTGTACACACAATGTAGTCCTCACCCACTCTTCCAAAATTTGCCAAATTAACCTGAGCAGATTTGCACCTCGGCTTCACCAGCCTGATTCTGCTTACAAGGGCAGGTTTTGACCATTTAAATCCATCCCAGGGGATTGCCTGTCTGCACACACTCTTGCTTGGACCTTAATGTCTTCTGAGGGCCTACAAGAGTGGCCCCATGCAATAAGGTGTGACAGTTGACTGAAAAATACTTTTTCAAGTTTGGCACCCTGACACACACTCCCCAGACACTCCTGGCAACTACTTTGATGTCATTTTAACACTCAATAAATATTAACACTGAATAAACACATTTCCTTTTCCCAGGACTCTTACTTTGTTCTATTTCTAATGTAAATTCTTTGCTTCTTTTTAATACCCCTTTTATGCCTGATTGTGCTTTTTTTATTATTTGTTCTCATTCTCATTTGTCAGCCACCAAAGACTGGATTGCCCATTTATTTTATTTTGGAAACTTTAAAATGGTGCTTTTATCCAGATCTGGCTGCTAGGGTGGTGTACGTAAATGTCCAAAATACAAACACAAAGTTAAAGAGTGGCTTGTTGCTATGCTTGAAACAACTGCCAATTTAAAACAATGAAATTAGAAGCTGCCATTTAGCAAATGGTCGGAGTTCACAGTATCCAATTCTGTGTGTGACCAGGACACATATTAGTTTAAATATATTCAATACTGAAGTTCTTCAGCTGACTACACAAGGGCAGCATATCTGCGATAACTTTGATGTTTTGCTGTTGGTTTGTAATGTCTCTGGAAAAGCAGTAAACAACTTATTCTTTTTTGGGGGGATGTGGGGGACAATGTCAGCACTGGAATCCACCCTGCTAATCCTGGGACACTGGCTATGCATGTGTTTTGCAGACTGACCAGTTGTAGTATTTTCCTTCTGAATAGGATGTGGTGACATTCTAATTGTATCCATTCCTACCTGAAGGGAGAATGCAGACCAGAACTCCAAGCAGTGATGATAAACACACATCAATTCTCCAAATCAGCTTGCTACTGTCTTTCAATTCCCATAAGATCTATGGGCCTCAGCAGCTTTCCTTGAGTGGCTTTTGATCCCCAGGGTGGGAAGTGTGCTATAAATATACGCAGCATTGTCCCTTTCATGGAGGATAAAGGAGCAGCATTGCCAGATGGTTTTATTTCCTTAGATTGCTATGTTTAAAATTGCTACCTCTTTCTGTTTTTACAGAGGCCATTAACTGTCTCCTCAGATCTATTGAGATCTACACAGACATGGTAAGCCTGTTTTGATATACGTATTGTGCAATTCAAAAATAAGCTTGTTTTAAAAAATGGAATGTTTTGTGTATGTATATTTGTATGTCTGATTTAAAGAGGCAATGTTAAAACTGCAAGGGGGGGGGGGCATGATTTCCAGCAAACTTTCTCTGTATATGGGAATTGCCCTCCCATGGTGCAAGTAAATATTAGCATCTTGGATGAGGTTTTTGCAGTGCTGTGTTGAAAGGTATCTTGAGCTAGCATCGGCTGGCTGAACCAGATGCTTGTGCTGTTTGACGGGGGATTTGTAGCACGTCTTTTGTAGGATTGTTCTAAGAGGTGGAGGCACGTCCTTGAACTGATAAAATAACCTAGGATGGACAGTACTTAGAGTACAAAGCAGATTGCTCTGCCGAACAAAACCAAGAAATGCATTGAAGCCAGTAAGCGTAATCTCTAGCATAGACATCCTTAAAAGAAGTTAATTAGTGTATAAATCTTCACAAATTCTGTGTGTATGACACCTGCCCATCCCTCACAATTGTACACTTGTGAGGTGGGGAGTGTGCTTTGATATACCCAACATGTACCTAAAGGCTATGAATGTGTGTTTTGCAAATGTAGCCCAAGAGTGCAGGAAGTCTGGAGTCTCAAGAGAATTGCCCATTTTCAGCAAGGTTGAGGACTACTCACCACTTGAAATTGGGATGCGCTCAAGTACCCAGACGTCCTGAAATGGCAGTTCATTTTTCACACCTGTCTTTTTGTCCTCTAGGGCCGTTTCACCATTGCAGCCAAGCACCATATAACGATAGCAGAGATCTATGAGACGGAGCTGGTAGACATTGAAAAGGTATGATGAGAAAGGGACTTCCCCTTGCCCTAACAAATTTCTAGAGAGGTACGTCTTGCTCTGGCATGCCTTGCTCTGCTCCCTTAGTATTGCCTTCCCAGAGCAATGGAGACGTAGGAACCGTGGTACATTTTGAAGAGTGTCCCTTGATTTTGCTGCTTCTAACATCCAGATTTCAACAAACTCCCCTAATACATGGGATGGATAATTGCCATTCTGTCCTGCTTGTGAGCTCCCTGTGGAGCATGTCTGCCTACTGGAGGCAGAATATTTGGCTGTTTGCACCTTTGGTCTGAACCCAAATTCATGTGTCCAGTCTAATTACTTATTCAGTTTCTCTTTGTATTTTCTTCCTTTCAAGGCAATAGCCCATTATGAGCAAGCTGCAGATTACTACAAAGGTGAAGAATCTAATAGGTAATTGAAGGACTCTGTTATTCTTGTACTCTTCTGTGCCCTAGGGTTGTGTTGGGTAGGTGCTTTGGAACGGCTTCTGTTTTTAGGTTTGGGTTTTTAATTTAGCATTTAATTCTATGTAAAGCAGCCTACATAGAATTAAATGCTAAGGGACGCAGGTGGCGCTGTGGGTTAAAGCCTCAGCGCCTAGGACTTGCCGATCGAAAGGTCGGCGGTTCGAATCCCTGCGGCGGGGTGCGCTCCCGCTGCTCGGTCCCAGCGCCTGCCAACCTAGCAGTTCGAAAGCACCTCCGGGTGCAAGTAGATAAATAGGGACCGCTTACCAGCGGGAAGGTAAACGGCGTTTCCGTGTGCGGCTCTGGCTCGCCAGAGCAGCGATGTCACGCTGGCCACGTGACCCGGAAGTGTCTCCGGACAGCGCTGGCCCCTGGCCTCTTAAGTGAGATGGGCGCACAACCCCAGAGTCTGTCAAGACTGGCCCGTATGGGCAGGGGTACCTTTACCTTTACCTTAAAGCAGCCTAGGATGTTTCTTGATGGAGGGCAATGTATAAGTTGCTTAAATAAACATGCCCAACGCTTAACCTATGTAAATGTCCCCCAAATTTTTATTGTATTGTGGGGGCGGAAGGCAGGAGAGTCATTTGCAAGCAGAACCGATCACCTGGTAGAGGGTTAAGGCACCTCCCTCCATCATGTTAGCACTAAGAGGTCAACACCTTAGTCAAAAAATGTGTTGTCCTTGAATGTACACCTTGCCAAGCAATAGAAGCATGGTAAAAGACCAGGGTTTGATTTCTCCCCTGCGGAAGGAACCTTTTTATTTTTAAAAAACACCACCACCCTTGACCCTGGAGACCTCTGTGATTTGGTCTGGTTGTTCTCATCTGGTCCTTCCTGGGGTCATACAGCCTGGAGGGCAGATAGATGGGTGGGTTGCTACTCCTGTCCAGGTGCCTGCAGCTCCTTTTTCTCTCTCTTCCTGCAGCTCGGCGAACAAGTGTTTGCTGAAAGTGGCTACCTACGCAGCTCAGCTGGAGCAGTACCAGAAAGCTATTGAGATCTATGAGCAGGTATGCTTATGACTCGTCTTCTCTCCCCCTCCCAGCACAAATCAAATTCTTAAGATAAAAGACGTACAGCATATGAAAATGAAACCGTTGCCAGGACGGTGTACCCCATGTTTTAGTTAAAACAGCACATCTAGACAATACAAATTCTGACCTAAGGAAAGTTGAATATTGATGTGTCCATACTTTCTGCATACTGTCAACTGAATAAACATTATAGGGCAGGTATGTGTAAGATGTGCAGGTACTGAAGCCTTCCAAACTTTGGAAAGCTTACTCAGCTCTTGATTATTGAGATTACAGGGATATCTCTCACCCTTCCAAGCATGTTGTGGCATGAGGGCTAGAAGCTTGGTTTTTCTCATAAGTGAAAGCTAAACCTCCCAAGATACTTATACCTGGAGGAAAACCAGGAACTAGGAAAAATAAATAATGGTTCTAATGAATAGCATTTTTTAAGCTGAATCGATTTTTTACAGTTATAAAATACCACCTTCTCCTGAGACTTAACCTTGGCTGGAAGACTTATCACTGCTTGTTTTGTATATACTATTATTCCCTCCCGCTGCCCCCTCAAAAAGTTTGCAACTTCCAGAACAATTTTTCATGCCAATCAGACAAGCAACGTCTCCTGGAGATCATGTTCAGCACAGTTAGCATCTTGTGTTGCCAGGTGTAGACTATTTGAACACTTTGCTGTTGATCATTTGCAGGGAGATTGCTAACAGTGGTTGTCTTAATGGAATCAGGGCTATTGTCTTAGCCTGCCTCTTCTCCCACCTGCACCCCTTTCTGTACTTGGACATCCCCACTTCATAGCTATAAGATGAAGCAATTTACCTTGAAGAAAACCTGCAATTCTCACTCAAATTCTGTGGCATCTTCAGAATTCCTCAACTGAGAAAAAAGGAATCCAGCCACTAATTTATAGCATGCTTCCATAAAAAAAAGAAGAATGTGAAGGGAAAGCTCACTTTTTGAAACCTGCCCCTGTTCTTTCTCCCCTCCAATTCATTTGTGGTGAGGGAAGAACATACTGTATCTACACAGAACTTATGTGGTCAGAAGGGCCATATTGCTGCTTTGTTCCTACTTAGAGAAGGGTGCCAGTAGGGCATAGGAGCAGTAGGAGTTGTGAGTATTTTTATTATGATTATCATTTCAATTTATATACCACCCTTTATCACAAGATCCCAGGGTGGTGTACAACATTAAAAACACATTGCAGAACATCAATGATAAAACATCATAAAAAACATAATGACGGATGTCCTAATAGTGAAATAACCATCATAACAGTCTATTCACCCATACTTTCACAGGCCATAGATTAGTTAATAACCATAGGCCTAGGTAAAGAGGAATGCTTTTGCCTGGCACCTAAAGGCATGTAGTGGCGGCACCAGGCAAGCCTTTCTGGGGAGAGCATTCCACAGATGGGGAGCCACCACAGAAAAGACCCTCTCTCTTGTTGCTGTCCAGGGAACCAAATGCCTGCAGCTTTGCTTGAATTGCTCTTCTTTGGCATCTCCAGGTGGGCACCAGCGCCATGGACAGTCCTCTTCTGAAATACAGCGCCAAGGAGTACTTCTTCAAGGCAGCGCTCTGCCACTTCTGCATTGACATGCTCAACGCCAAGGTCTGGGCAATGGCTTTTTTGTCTTCCTAGAGAGATTCCTAAGTTTTGTGTCTGGTGTTGCCAAGATCCAGCATCCCAAGTGCCTGTCTAGGCTGTTTCCAAACTTTCCCCCCACAGACCACTTGAAAATTTATGAGGGTCTTGGTGGGGGCACTTAATTAATTTTCTATTATAGCAATCATGTGCTTAGATGCTGTGAGATTTTTACTTGCATTTTTACTGCTGCTTTTATTTCGTACATATATTTCACCGTATTGCTATTTGAATTCAATAGAATTTGAACTGTAATGCAATGACATGCAATATAAGAAATAAAAGAAGCAATAAAAGTACAATTCTAAATCAATGTTTTTAATGCAGTGGATGTGCTGGCTCCTGTTTTCAACCATAAATTCAGACATGCCACGGGGTACCTTGGTAAAGCCTGTAGTTTACTGGTGGTCTAAGAACCACAGTTTGGGAACTCCTGCTTTATTTAATGTGCCTGGTTTCCTCTGAATGTGTTCAGAATGGGCAAAGGCAGAATATGGACAGTGGCGGGTGCAACTATAGCTCTCTAGCTTTCTTCCATCACAAACCCGAGTCAAAAGTCTACAAACAGGACTTCTTTTACCTTGTTCTTAGAGAGGCAGAAGTTGTGCATGTTGACAGCATGTAACACCAGTGTTTAACTTACGGGTCAAGGACTGAAACCATATAGGAACAAGGATCTGGGCTGATAATGTCTTTGTGTAATAGCGCTGTCATAGGGGGCTTTGCAGCTTGTTGGAGGAAGGAGCTGGGGCTTCTGTAGTGTGTTGGTTTCTAAAATTTGAGTAGCTCTACTAACAAGCCTTTGAATGACCAACAGCTAACTTCTTGCATTTCTCATCTTATCTTCTTTTTAAAAAATCAGTTGGCTATACAGAAATATGAAGAAATGTTCCCAGCTTTCTCGGACTCCAGAGAGTGCAAACTGGTTAAAGTGAGTAGTTTTTATCTAGCCTTCAAAGGCTGATGTAGACATCTGTAGGAGCTGCTGTCCTGGTCACTGTCAGAAAGCATCCATTTGGCGGTTAAAATAAGTTTCGTGAGTCTTGAAACTACACAGGGAAACCGTGGATTAGCTCAGTGGTTTCCATACCCCCCCCCCAAACAAAAAATGCCGAAAAACTTTCCAGACCACTTTTTTTTTTTTTTTTTTTTTTAAGTTGCTAAGTTTATTTTTATTTTTATTTTTTTGAAAAAAAAGAAAAGAAAAAGAACATAAAATACGTACAACATAAACAACACAACTTTAACAACACAACATTAATTTTACAACTTAAACAACACAACATTAATTTTACAACAACATTGATCGACTTCCCTTTATCTCGATTTCGGATAATGTTATCTTAATTATCTTTCTGCTGTATCTATTCCAAAATAAAATTTATAACGTAGTAAGCGTTATCTCATGCCTACTGTGATTTTTTTTTTAAAAAAAAATACATCTATATTTCTGATTAACATTTTGATTTTCCCCTTGTCTCTATTTCCATATATATTCTAAATTTATCCCATTCATTACTAAATTTTGTACTTTTTTGATTTCTTATTTTCTGAGTCAATTTTGCCAATTCTAAGTAATCCATTAATTTAAATTGCCACTCCTTTAATGTTGGGGTTTTTGCTGTTTTCCAGTACTGTGCTATGAGGGTTCTAGCGGCCGCTGTTGCGTATTGAAGAAGGGTTCTATCTTCTTCTTTAATATCTTTGCCAATTATCCCCAGCAGGAAGGTTTCAGGTTTTTTAACAAACGTATATTTGAAAATTTTTTTTAATTCATTATAGATAGATTCCCAGAATTTTTTGAGAATCTCGCACGTCCACCACATGTGAATAAATTCGCCCTCTTTACTCTTACATTTCCAACACAGTTTGTCGCCTGTTCTATAAATTTTATGCAATTTTATCGGCGTTATGTACCATCTGTACATCATCTTGTACATATTTTCCTTGAGTGTCGTGCATGCTGAAAAGTTCATATCTTTACACCATAAAGCCTTCCATTTATCAAACTCTATATTATACCCTAGATCTACCGCCCACCTCACCATCACCTCCTTTACTTCCTCATCCTTGGTGTCCCACTCAAGCAACTGGTTATACATTTTTGATAGTAATTTTGTTTTACTTTCTATTATTTCAGTCTGGAATCTAGATTTTTTCTCATTTATTCCAATCTTTTTATCTTCCGTCCACATAGAATTTATTTGATGATATTGAATCCAACCAGTCAACTTATTTTTTATTTCTTCGTATGGTCTAATCCTCCACCCGGATTCTGTTTTGGTTAATAAGTCCTCATACGTCCATCGTTCCCCCTCAATGTTTAATTTTTTAATTGTTAAAATATCAATTGGTGATAGCCACCAGGGTGTCTTCTGCTCCAGCAATTTTTTATTCCTTTCCCAGACTTCCAATAGTGGCCCTCTGAAAATATGATTAGAAAAACCTTTATGAACCCTTCCCTTATCTCGCCATAGATAAGCGTGCCAACCGAATCTTAAGTTAAACCCCTCTAGATCTAACATCTCTCTATTTTTTATGACGATCCAGTCTTTTACCCAACAAAGACATGCGGCCTCATAATATAACCTCAGATTTGGGACCGCAAGACCCCCCCTATCTCTTTGGTCTGTAAGCAATTTAAATTTAATTCTGGGTCTTTTTCCCTGCCAAATAAATTTGGAAAGTAGTCTCTGCCATTCTTTAAAAATTGCAATTCCCCTAATTATTGGAATGTTCTGGAATAAGAAGAGTAATTTGGGTAATAAACTCATTTTAATTGCCGCCATTCTGCCCAACCACGAGAGGTGTAATCTGTTCCATATATCCAAGTCCTTCATTATCTCTTTCCATGTTTTCTTATAATTATTTTCCATCAAATTTATATTTTTCATAGTTATCCAAATTCCAAGATATTTTACTTTTTTGGTTATTTTAATTCCAGTTTGTCTTTCAAGCTCATTTATGATGTCTTCTTTCATATTTTTAGTCATTATTTTGGTTTTTTCTTTGTTCAATTTAAATCCCGATAGTTTTCCAAATTCTTCTAGTAATTTTATGACTTTGCCGATGCTCTCCTTTGGTTCTTCCAATGACAACATAAGGTCATCTGCATATGTTTTCAATTTATGTTCATTCGCGCCGATTTTTATACCACGGATCTCTGGGGTTTTCCTTATCTTATTTGTAATTGTCTCTAAGACTATGATAAACAGCAGCGGTGATAGAGGGCACCCCTGTCGAGTACCTTTTGCTATTTCAAACTGTTCTGTCAGGTTGTTATTTATAATTAATCTGGCTCTTTGTTGTGTGTATATTGCTCTAACTCCTTCTAGGAATGTGCCCTCTATCCCTGTTTTTTCCAGACATTTTATTAGAAAACCCCAGGAGACATTATCGAAAGCCTTCTCGGCGTCAACGAACATTAAAGCGGCAGGGATTTCGTTATGACATTCTAGATATTCAATAATGTAAAACTTTCCAGACCACTTAATGATTTTTCACCCTATTGTAGCAATTGTGCTAGATGCTAAATGATTTTAGATTGTATTTTCATTGCCTCTTTTATTTCTTCTAGTGTATTTTATGGCATACCAATTTGAATTCCATATAATATAAAATAATGTATACTGATAAATAATAAAATGCAATATGAGTACTGTAAGAAGCAATGAAATTATAATTAAAAATAGACTTGAATATATAATATGCTGCACCTGCTGTTCTTCGAGCTTGCGGTCCCTGGCGGTCTGTGGACCACAGTTTGGGAACTCCAGCCTTGGATTACTTAAACTTTATGATTGAATTTGTGGAGCTCTTCAGTGTTCTTGTACAAAGGATAAGATGCCAGTGAGCGAGAAATGAGAGGTTCTCTGTGCGGTCAGCAAGGATGGACGAACGAAAGGTTGGTGGTTGGGATGGGAGGGGTGTCGAGGAGGCACACAGGTGGTCCTTAGCATGAAGATCAAACAAACCAAAAAGACTGGAGATGCAAAGCCATTCAGATCTTGCAACGTGCTTTTTTGTCCCATCCCATCACTCATTTCAAATAGGATCTGTCCTAGGTTGCATGATTACATACACACTTGTTATCAGAATAACATTCAGCCAGTCAAGAATTCATACCCAAAGCATCTTTTTAAAAAATCATCTTCTGTTCATTGTTAGGGCACAATGGGACACTGATTCACCATCTTGTTGTAATTGGGAACTGATCCATAAGTTCACCAATATTCTGTCTCCTTCACAGAAATTGCTGGATGCTCATGAAGAACAGAACATTGACAGCTACACCGAATCGGTAAGGCTGTGTTTTCCTCAAGTGTGAACATGGAGGGTTGTTGTGACTCCTAGTGTCCATTAACCTAGAACCTAAGGATGGGGAACACCTGGCCTCTCAGTCAGGTTGAACTACAACTCCCATCAGCCCCAGCGAGCATGGCCAGGTACGATGGGAGTTGTAGTTCAACAGCCTCCGGAGGGCTACAGGTTCCCCACCCCTGCTATAATCTAACAGGTTAGCCTGGTGGGAAAGCTTTAGTTTCTTCTGTAAGTTTGGCTCACATTCTCCTGAGCTGCCAGCTTTTTACCTTCTCTGTGTGCCTGGGAGACACACTGCCTTCAGACCTCAGGTGGCAAGAATAGATTGGTTTTTATTTAGAGCAACCAGCTCTAAAGTGGGGCAGGCAGCGATGTGCACCAGAACACAGGTGGTACATGGGGATCAGCAGTTAGATGCCTCTGGGCCAGATTTAGTTCCCCTGAGTGCCAGCCTGGCGGAAAAGGAGGTGTGGGGAAAATAGCATCTCTGGCGGCAGATGCTAACAGCCACTTCTGGGGTGGTGATAGCATTAGTATCTGCGGAAAGGAGGGCGAGTGCTCCTGCAAAGCCAGCTGCCGACATGTATTTCATACACTTAAAATCACATGTATACTTTCCAAGCTAAAATCCTAGATTCAGAGACTCGTTTGTTTATCCAGGGAAAGGCATTTTTAGGCATTCAGATCAAGCAGATCTAGCATGACAGGAAGGCAGGTTGATTTTTAATGACTCGGACTCCAAATATCCGAAAGGTCACCTCAACCTTTACAGGTTCTTAGGTTTTAAGATCAACGGAGGGCCCTCTTGGTGGTTCCAACATCCTCAAAGGTTTTGGTAGTAAAAGCCCTGGAAAGGACATTCTTTGTGGCATCGCCTAGGTTGTGAACTCCCCCCCCCCCAGAAGTGCACCTGGTACCTTCATTATATAATTTCTGTCATATGCTGAAGACAACACCTCTTTACTTTGACTTCGCCGATGACTGAGATACATATTTTTAGGACAAGCCCCCCATCGGTTGGCTAATGTTTTAAGCTGATTTTAATATTGTATTTTAAATATATTTTAAAATTATATTTAAGCAACAACTATTATTATTTCCTAGGGCAGGTTACAGCATTAAAAACAATTAAAAGCAACTTACAATGTATATGCTGCCTAACTACAATTGTCTCTTTTTTTAAAAAAAATAATTTTTATTAACCGGCCAATGAAATCAAATCACATCACATAAATTCCAAATTACAAAGCCAAATTTTAAATTTTGTTGAGGGGACCCATATTTCAAGATCCGAAGGGTCTACAATTGTCTCTAAGCAGCGTACAAGAAATACAATACCGGGAAGTTAAAAAATTGTTAAAACTAACCTGCCTCAGGCCCTTACGGTGAAGTGTGGGTAAGAAAATTGAGATAACAATAGTAATGGCAGCAAAGAGGCTATATAGAATATTGCCAGTGGCTCCATATGTGAATGTGGTTTCATAGGCAGGAGCTCACCATGGCAGTTGGTTAATACAGGCACAATTTATCGCATCTCTGTTCTTTCCTGCCCCCCATCAGGTGAAGGAGTATGACTCCATCTCTCGCTTGGACCAGTGGCTCACCACCATGCTCCTGCGCATCAAGAAAACCATACAGGGCGAAGAGGAGGACCTACGCTAAGCCACTGCCCCTCAACCCTCTGCCCCTCATCTGCAGAACTCTGCGTGGATCGGCTCTGGGGGAGGAGAGGGGTTTTGGCCCAAAGGAACTGGACTTGAATGGCAAATGGTTTATTACTGCTCCCTTTCTCATCACCTCTCTCCTTGCCGCCGCCTCTTAGTACTGCAGAAAACAGGACCAGGGAGTGTGTCGCCCGTGGACTGACTCCAGCTGGAGAGAGACATGAAGGCTGTAACATGAAGTTCTCATTTCCGTTGCCTCGCTGCCCATCCCCAGAATCTGAGCGCCTTGCTTTCTGAGCCAGCATTTTACCTTCTTCCGACGGCTTTAAAATAATTTGTATGGCTTAACGCTTGAAAGTCTCTCTAGTGGGTTCAGATGATGGCACCAGCTTCCTTCCTCTCTCCCAGAAGAGAGCTTGTTAGAAGCTAGCCCTGGGGTGGAAAGGAGCCTCTTCTGTACAGCAGAGGAGATCCCCCCGTCTTTGTGGCCTCATCCTGTTATGCACCTCAAACCACATCTTCCAGAGCAGTTCCATCCTCCCTCCCCCAGGCAGCGATTGGATGGCAGCCCCTTTCCCCCCTTTCCGTGTATCAAATACTTGTCCTATCAAAAAGGGTAGCATTGCTTTCTAATTCTAATGATTGACATGAAGCTGCCTGAGCTGGGTCTTAAGTGGAGGCTGGCACACATACCCCCATTTCAAGTCCTGGCAGACGTACGAGAACTAGAACTTCTAGATACTTTACGTGGTGTATATCCTGACTCTTCTTTTCCAGGCTGCAAGAAGCATTTCTTGCAGCCCAGCTTACCATCTTGAATTCAGGTAGGAAAGAGTTACCCTTGCTCTTTCCCTTGTCCTTAGAAGTTGGTGCCAGTCACCCATACAACATTACACGAGTGTGGGGTGGTAATGCATATCCATTTGCCGGTCACTAGGGGATATAGGGTGTTCGTTCTCCTGTTGCCTGCGTAGCAAGAGGCAAACAATTCCTGAGCCATGCTGCAGGTAGCCAAAAACCTATTTAATGCTAGTAACTGTGTGTGTGCAGGCTGTCTTGATAGCTACCATCTCTTGCATGGTTTTCCTTCAGGCTTAGTTTGAAGGGAGCAATTCTTCTGCCAAGTATTCTGTGTTCTGTATACATTGTCCTAAAGCTTCCCTCCCACCTCTGGATTTCCTCTTGTGTTGGCTTTAAAAAAAAAAACCAACAACAACACCTAACTTTATCATGTAGTTGAGACAAAAGGGTTGATATCTTCATGAGGGATTCTCATGTTGAACTTTTTATTATTCAAGGGGGGCGGGGAGGGTGAAATTAAGTGCTGCTGCATGTTTTACAATGTCCACCAGCAAGTAACTCTGATTATAGAAAAATAACTTGCACACAGCAAATGAGTAATAAAATCTGCATGGGTGGAAAACCAAACTATAGTAATCTTTGTCTAACAATAAGCCTCTCTAGCTGAGGTTCCTGCTGCTTCTCTTAAGTGACGTGCATGTTTTCAGGCCTAGGCTCTCCACGCTGTTTGTTCCCATCAGTGTTCCAGGACTAATTCTGCCACCTTCCCGTCAACCCTTCTAAGTTGTGATTTCTATTTCTGAGCACTGGCTGTGATTCTGTCTATAAAAAAACACAAATTACATGCTTGAATCTGGCTGTGCATATGTGTGTTCAGTCTTCAGACTTTGTTCCTGTGATGGATTTGGAACCAGAGCAGCTAAGTTTGGGTGAACTTGACCTGCAGCTTCTCACCCTGTTTTGAGCAGTGCTGCTTTGCAGGTTTGAGTGTGGTGTGTATTCTGCACTTTTAAAAGATGGGGGAGGGGGAGGGAGGGGGAGGGGGAGACATAGTGCCCGTAAAAGCAGAGTTGTGTTAATTTGTGTTAGCTTCCATAATTCTGCTTTTTTTAATGCAGTACAATGAACCTTACTAACTAGTATTTCGCCTGCACAGTCCCTAAAAATTCATTAGACTTGTCAACATGCATCAGAGTTTGTCTTCGATCCGAACTTGTTTTTAAAGAGCAAATCCCACTCTGAATGCTGCAAGTACCACCCCCCCACCCCCGACAGCATGGGCAGAATATACCTAACCCTCAGCTTAATTTGGAGGTTTCATCATCCAGGTACCGGCCTACCTCATGTTGTCAATGGCAATCACTTTATAGAGGCAGGCAGAGTTTCCTAGGGCGGGTCTTGTCTCTTGTGCCAAAGCAAAAGCAATTCTTCATTAGTCCAGAGCAGAAATCAGTGGTTCAGAACTTGTGTGTCTCCTGAAGCTAACTATAAAAGGTACATCCTTTTCCGAGACCTAGATTTGGCTGGGCTTCATCCAACTTTTTGTGAGTTCAGCATTCCTGTGCTCAGCCTAAACTGTTACTTGGGGCACCAGGTGTGCTTTGAAAATTCAGCTACCTTTGCCCATGCCATTTGAAATAGCGGTACAAAAACACAAAACATAGTTTTATAATTAATTTTCTATTATTATTTATACCCTGCCCATCTGGCTGGGTTGCGCCAGCCACTCCAGGTGACTTCCAGCATATATAAAAACACTGTAAAACCTTAAACCTTAAAAAGCTTCCCTATACAGGGCTGCCTTTAGATGTTTCCCAAATGTTATATAATTACTCATCTCCTTAACATCTGATGGGAGGGCGTTCCACAGGGCGGGTGCCACCACCGAGAAGGCCCTCTGTCTGTTTCCCTGTAACCTCACCTCTCGCAATGAGGGAACCGCCAGAAGGGCCTCAGTGTTGGACCTCAGTCTCTGGGTAGAATGATGGGGGTGGAGATGCTCCTTCAGGTATACAGGGCTGAGGCCTTTTCGGCCTTTAAAGGTCAGGACCATCAAATTTAATTGTGCTTGAAAATGTACTGGGAGCCAGTGTAGGTCTTTCAGGACTGGTGTTATATGGTCTCGGCGGCTGCTCCCAGGCACCAGTCTAGCTGCCACATTCTGGATTAATTGAAGTTTCTGAGTCGCATTCAAAGGTAGCCCCATGTAGAGCACATAGCAGTAGTCCAAGTGGGAGATAAACAGTGCATGTATCACTGGCGAGGCAGTGAGCAGGGAGGTAGGGTCTCAGCCAGCGTACCAGATAGAGCTGGTAGAAAACCGCACATGAAGCACACTTGCTTATGGCAGCGTTTGGGAACCTCTGGCCATCCAGATGATACTGGACTATGTGGGAGATGGGACTGAGGATTAAATCTGAAGATTAAATTTTAACCACCTATCCCATGTAACTAAGGTCTTTTAGCAGAGTAAAACATTTAAATGTTTTTGCAGTTTACTAAAGCTTAGGAACGGGACACGGGTGGTGATGTGGGTTAAACCACAGAGCCTAGGGCTTGCCGATCAGAAGGTTGGCGGTTCGAATCCCTGCGACAGGGTGAGCTCCTGTTGCTCGGTCCCTGCTCCTGCCAACCTAGCAGTTCAAAAGCACCTCAAAGTCCAAGTAGATAAATAGGTACTTCTCCGGCGGGAAGGTAAATGGCGTTTCTGTGCGCTGCTCTGGTTTGCCAGAAGCGGCTTAGTCATGCTGGCCACATGACCCGGAAACTGTACACCGGCTCCTTCGGTCAATAAAGCGAGATGAGCGCCGCAACCCCAGAGTCGGTCACAACTGGACCTAATGGTCAGGGGTCCCTTTACCTTTAAAGCTTAGGAATTAGGCAGTTGTGCTTTTTTATTCCTTTTTATTTATGGTCTGCTGATCTCCCCCTCTTCACCCCTGTTGCAGAGAACGAACCACCCTTTTTTTTTTTAGTACGAGAAACAAACAAAAAGGTTTACTTACATTTCAGTGCTGACAGCATATACAGCAAAGTAGTATGCAGAAAAAATACTTCAAAGTTACTAGGAAGTTTAAGAACCCTTGTGTGCCAGCCCTGTGCTTGTTTAGCAAAACATGCATTTGTGATTTGGCTGCCAACCCTCACCAACACCCCTGATCATTGACCGTGCTGGCTGGAACTCATGGGAGTTGGAACTAATAAGACCTGGAGCACAAGCACAGGTACCCAAGCCCTCGCTGAGGGAGTTGATCAGATCTGCTTTCCACTGAAGATGGTGAAGCCTCTAGATCCATAACTTGTGCGGTAGATTGCAGCAAATGATCATCTCAATCTCTCCTAAGTGATGCAACGTTCCATGATCACTTGGGCTAGAGTTTAGATATATTTTCATGTTACTGCTGTTATGCTGCCATCCCACTTGAGTACAATACCAGCTGGGTAACATTACTGGAGGGACGCAGGTGGCGCTGTGGGTTAAAGCCTCAGCGCCTAGGGCTTGCCGATCGAAAGGTCGGCGGTTCGAATCCCTGCGGCGGGGTGCGCTCCCGCTGCTCGGTCCCAGCGCCTGCCAACCTAGCAGTTCGAAAGCACCTCCGGGTGCAAGTAGATAAATAGGGACCGCTTACCAGCGGGAAGGTAAACGGCGTTTCCGTGTGCGGCTCTGGCTCGCCAGAGCAGCGATGTCACGCTGGCCACGTGACCCGGAAGTGTCTCCGGACAGCGCTGGCCCCTGGCCTCTTAAGTGAGATGGGCGCACAACCCCAGAGTCTGTCAAGACTGGCCCGTACGGGCAGGGGTACCTTTACCTTTACCTTTAACATTACTGGAAGCCTGTGTGTGTGTGTATGTGTGTGTGTGAGAGAGAGAGAGAGAGAGAAATTTTACAAAGCCCCATATTTTCTTGGGCTCTGGCAATGAGCTTAAACTATACATAGTATGACTTGCTTAACTGGCTTTTGAGGGAAATACAATGCAAACAATGCATTGTAAAGATCCAAGGTGCTGTTTCCAGTAGCCTGACGAAAGAATGCAGTTCTTCCAAGTGTTAAGCCTTTAATAAATCTGACTAATTATTGGAAGGAATGGACCATCTCTTTAAATATTGGGGATATTTCTGGGAATGGGGAATATTGCAACAAGGAGCACTTGTAACACATCACAACATAAAATCACGGGGGTGGGGGTCGGGGGGAGAGGAAAGAAAGAAAGAAAGAGAGAAAGAAAGAAAGAGAGAAAGAAAAAGAAAGAAAGAAAGAAAGAAAGAGAGAAAGAAAGAAAGAGAGAAAGAAAGAAAGAGAGAGAAAGAAAGAGAAAGAAAGAAAGAAAGAAAGAAAGAAAGAAAGAGAGAGAGAGAGAGAGAGAGAGAAAGAAAGAAAGAAAGAAAGAAAGAAAGAAAGAAAGAAAGACAGACAGACAGACAGACAGACAGACCTGGCAATACTGTAGGTTGTAGGTTTAAAGGACATGCATTTCAGCTGACCGGCATTGTCTGTGGATTTTATATTTTGGAAGAAAAGCTACAAAAATATTGTGCCCTGTCTCTATACATTTAAAGCAGTATCATACCACTTTAAACAGTTGTAGCTTTCCTCCAAAAGGATCCTAGGCACTGTTGTTTGTGCCTAGAGTAGCTCTGAGCCTCCTATTTCCCTCAGGCGCCTACAATTCGAACAGTGGTTTAACAATCTCTCTACTCAGGGAATTGTAGCTCTGGGGAGGCAATAGGGGTCTCGTGCCAACTCTCAGCACGCTTCACCATTGAGTTTCCAGGAAGTGGTGACAGTAGCACAATACTGCTTTCAATGTATAGTGAAGATGGGGCTTCAGAAGAAGAAAACTGCCCTCTAATGGACAATGAGAAGAAAAACAAAAAAGAGATTGAGTTAAGTGTATGGATCAATACGCAATTGGTGATAGCTTTGCATTTGTTAATCGTAGAAACTCACAGAAAGGGTCTTTTCATGCAGTGGTCAAGGCCTGGTGTGCATGTAAGCGCATTACTTTCCTGCTATGTGTTTAAAGGTAAAGGTAAAGGTACCCCTGCCCGTATGGGCCAGTCTTGACAGACTCTGGGGTTGTGCGCCCATCTCACTTAAGAGGCCAGGGGCCAGCGCTGTCCGGAGACACTTCCGGGTCACGTGGCCAGCGTGACATCGCTGCTCTGGCGAGCCAGAGCCGCACACGGAAACGCCGTTTACCTTCCCGCTGGTAAGCGGTCCCTATTTATCTACTTGCACCCGGAGGTGCTTTCGAACTGCTAGGTTGGCAGGCGCTGGGACCGAGCAGCGGGAGCGCACCCCGCCGCAGGGATTCGAACTGCCGACCTTTCGATCGGCAAGTCCTAGGCGCTGAGGCTTTAACCCACAGCGCCACCTGCGTGTTTATCACCTATCAAAAAGCCACCATAGATAAGCATTTGGAGTGAATCATTAAGAGAGATGTAATTTCCAATCTCTGGTGTTTTCTGGTGCCCTCTGGGCCTGGACATTCCCCCTGTGGCCCCACTTTTAGAGGGCACCTTTTGTTGTCTGAACTGCCCTGAGACCTCCAGGTATAGGGCGGTATATAACTTCAATAAATAATAATTAAATCTTCAATACAGGCATGAAGCAATTGTGCCAATTAAACATTTGCAGATTACAGCCCTAGCAATAACCCCATGAAGATGTCAGGCTGTGTAAATTCCCAAAGGGTCATCTAATCTAACCCTCTGCAACCCATTTTATTTTAAATCTATTTATTGGTTATCACATATTTTTGTCTTCTCTCACTTGGGGCGTGGTGACTCTCTAGACAGGCTCCTAAAATTCTTTATAACTTGTTAAAGCTATGCCTCTTTTTCTTGCCTTTGATTAAATTTTTAAGTGTTGTATATTATTATTATTATTTTAAAACGCCACCCTTAAACGTCGTCCCCGCAAGTTGCAGACTGCGACGTCCACACGTGTCGGCGATGGGGATATTACAATATTGAGTTTTGCGTTTTTACGTTGCAAACCGCCCTATGATGGTGATGATAATAATAATAATAAGAATAATGACGATGGCGCCGGGCAACGGGAAGGAGCCTAAAGAGGCCATCTTGGAATCGGGCGTGCGTCACACGCCCGCGACGCCTCCTGGCTCGGCGACGTCACCTTCGGAAAGCCCCCTACCCCTTTTGACCTCCGGCCCGATGCTGGCTCTCCAATAATGGTGGGGAAGGGAGGACGGGGCTGCCCGTAGCGGTGCCTGAGCCGGAATGGATCCCTCCCGGGAATGCCCGTTTTCGGAGGACAGCTTCACCCGCTTCTCCTCCCAGAGCAACATCTACGGGCTGGCCGCGCTGCCCGGGGCGGCCCGCGGGGGCGGGAGGGGCCCGGGGCAGGAGGATTTCCCCCGGGCGGGGCTGGGGCAGGAGGAGGTGGGGGTCTCCGAGGGGCCAGGGACGGGCCTGGGGGTCCCTGTGGCCCCCGGGGGGTGCGGGGACGGCCCTGGGGGGCTCCTGGCTGCCACCCTGAAGGGGAAAGTCATTTATTTCCGCTACCAAGACCTGAGGCAGAAGCTGCGTCCCGTGGCCAGGGAGCTGCAGTTCACCTATATCCCAGGTAAGGAGGCAGGTGGGCTCAGTGGGCGGAGGGGGGCAGTCTGTGGCTTGGAGTGAGGGACCGGGTGACCCAGGTAATACTACTACTACTACTACTACTACTAATAATATAATACTAATACTACTAATACTACTACTACTACTACTAATAATAATAATATAATACTACTACTACTACTACTACTACTAATAATAATAATAATAATAATAATAATAATAAAAATAAAAGGTAAAGGGACCCCTAGCCATTCGGTCCAGTCGTGACCAACTCTGGGGTTGCGGCGCTCATCTCGCTTTATTTAAGGCAGCCCTGTTCAGGGAAGTTTTTAACGTGTGATTTTACTGTATTTTTGGTTTTTATGGAAGCCGCCCAGAGTGGCTGGGGAGGCCCAGCCAGATGGGCGGGATATAAATAATAAATTATTATTATTATTATTGGCCGAGGGAGTCGGTGTACAGCTTCCGGGTATGTGGCCAGCAGGACTAAGCCACTTCTGGCGAACCAGAGCAGCGCACAGAAACGCCGTTTACCTTCCCACTGGAGTGGTACCTATTTATCTACTTGCACTTTGACATGCTTTCAAACTGCTAGGTTGGCAGGAGCAGGGACCGAGCAATGGGAGCTCACCCCGTCGCAGGGATTCGAACCTCCGACCTTCTGATCGGCAAGTCCTAGGCTCTGTGGTTTAACCCACAGCACCACCCACATCCCTTACAACAACAACAACAACAATTTATTATTTATACCCCGCCTATCCGGCTGAGTTTCCCCAACAACAACAACAATAATAATAATTTATTATTTATACCCCGCCTATGTGGCTGAGTTTCCCCAACCACTCTCGGCGGCTCCCAATCGAGTGTTAAAAACAATACAGCATTAAATATTAAAAACTTCCCTCAACAGGGCTGCATTCAGATGTCTTTTAAAAATAGGATAGCTGCTTATTTCCTTGACATCTGATGGGAGGGCGTTCCACAGGGCGGGTGCCACCACCGAGAAGGCCCTCTGTCTGTTTCCCTGTAACCTCACTTCTCGCAATGAGGGAACCGCCAGAAGGGCCTCAGTGTTGGACCTCAGTGTCTGGGTAGAATGATGGGGGTGAAGACGCTCCTTCAGGTATACTGGGCTGAGGCCGTTTAGGGCTTTCAAGGTCAGCACCAACACTTTGAATTGTGCTCGAAAATGGACTGGGAGCCAATGCAGATCTCTCAGGACCGGTGTTATGTGGTCCCAGCGGCCACTCCCAGTCAGCAGTCTAGCTGCCGCATTCTGGATTAATTGCAGTTTCCGGGTCACCTTCAAAGGTAGCCCTGCTCCTCCTCTGCCCCCCAACCCCCCTCCACTTACGAGAGGAAATCTCTCAGTTCAGCATTTCATTCATTTCCCTCTCTTCTTGTGTGATCTTTGTTGGATGCTGACTGCTGGCAGGTGATCTCCCTTAGCCCACGGTCTCTTTGTGTGTCTCTTTGCTTCTCAGTTGATGCCGAGATCGCCTCCATTGACACTTTCAACAAATCACCTCCCAAAAGGGGTTTGGTGGTGGGGATCACCTTTATTAAGGTAAGTGTGGCTTTCATCCCTTTGTGAAATGATGCGTCGCTTGGTGTGTTCTTCACAAGCAGTGCTTTTGAAAGGTGGAGACCTAATACAGTGGGTACCTCAGGTTAAGTACTTAATTCGTTCCTGAGGTCCGTACTTAACCTGTTCTTAACCTGAAGCACCACTTTAGCTAATGGGGCCTCCTGCTGCCGCCGCGCCGCTGGAGCATGATTTCTGTTCTCATCCTGAAGCAAAGTTCTTAACCTGAAGCACTATTTCTGGGTTAGGGGAGTTTGTAACCTGAAGCGTATGTAACCTGAAGCGTATGTAACCTGAGGTACCACTGTACTGTATACGGAGGTGGCATGTAGGGAAGAGACCTCAGACGTTGACATCAGGGAATAATAATAATGATAAAATTTCTAGTACGCCACTCAACTGAATGGGTTGCCCCAGCCACTCTGGGCTGCTTCGAACAAAATATAAAGGAAAACAATGAAGCATCAAACATTAAAAGCTTCCTAAAACAGGGCTGCCTTTGGATATCTATGGGATTGCTTATCTCTTTGATATTTGATGGGAGGGTGTTTCACATGGGGGTGCCACTACCGAGAAGGCCCTCTGCCTGGTTCCCTGTAGCTTCACTTTTCTCAATGAGAGGAGTGCCAGAAGACCCTCGGAGCTGAACCTCAGTGTCCGGGCAGAACGATGGAGGTGGAGACACTCCTTCAGGTATATAGGGTAGGTCCTTTCAAGAAAAGGTAGTCCTTTAGGTATTGGGGCCTTGGAGGATGTGCCCTTCCATTTTGGCTGGTCCTGCTTCCAAGAAAACATGTCTTGGGTCAGGTTGTAACTTAATTTAACACAATGGTTTACAATTCTCGTCCTCAGGACAACCACATTACAGCAGTACTGGTGTGATTGGCGGGTATTTAGTGATTTTGTTAATTCATATTGTTTTGAATAGCTGTATTTGTTGTACTTTCATTTTATATAGTTTTTGTATAAACATCTGCTTACTGCTTTCGGGACATCGGGGCCAAAAAGCAGTATGTAGGTAAATGAGGACATAACGTAGCTTATTACTGGATTAAGCCCCATGAAAGCTTTCCTTGGCCTGAAAAGGAAGACTAGATAGAACTTTGGTTTGATCCAGTAGAACTCATCTTTAAGTAATTATGTGTACTGCAAAGTCTTCTTGATGTGAAATGAACTTGCAGCTTTGCCTCTTTCTCTTCCCATCTCCACAGGATTCCGGCGACAAAGCCAGCCCTTTCCTTAACATTTACTGCGACTATGAACCAGGATCTGAATACAACTTAGATTCTATCGCACGTGAGCCTTCAGTATCTGTTTTTGCCACCTAACCCTGAAATCGGTGCCCCAAGTTCCCTCCAATCTCTTCTGTTATCTGTTAATCTTTGAAAGCCCATGTCCTGGAAGCAAAATACATCAAAACTGCTTAGAAAACCTTCACAGATGTAGGAGTCAAAGTGCAGAATTTGGCGCGAAACATGGATTTTCTAGCAAAGCAGTAGTATCTGCTACCATATTCAGGGGGTGGGGAGTTGGAAGTTAAAAGCCATTAGGTATTCTAGTTAGTTATGCCAAGGTATGAAGCCCAGCATACATGGCATGTTCGCATTTTCAACAGAGAAGACTTCTGAAGCTATCCTCCCAGTGGACTAGCACCTTAAGCTCTTAAAAACGCAATCGCCCCGAATTCCAAATTGGGTAATATCAGACCCTTGAGAGCGACAATCTCCTTTTGATTTTGGTGATGATACAGTGGTACCTTGGTTTTCAAACAGAATGTGTTCCGGGAGTCCGTTCAACTCCCAGAACCGTTCGAAAACCAAAGCACGGCTTCTGATTGGCTGCAGGAGTGTCCTGCACCCAATTGGAAGCTGCGGCAGACGTTTGGCTTCCGAAAACCATTTGAAAACCGGAACTTCCGGGTTTCGATCATTTGGGAGCCGATTTGTTTGGGAGCCAAGGCGTTCGGCTTCCAGGGTACGACTGCACTTCCCCTGGGGCATGTTCATGATCCAGAGAAGGTTGATATAATAATAATAATAATAATAATAATAATAATAATAATAATAATAATAATAATATTTATTATTTATACCCTGTCCATCTGGCTGGGCTTCCCTAGCCACCCTGGTCAGCTTCCCCAAAAAATATTAAAATACTGTAATACATCAAACATTGAAAGCTTTCCTAAAGAGGGCTGCCTTCAGATGTCTTCTAAAAGTCTGGTAGTTGTTGTTCTCTTTGACATCTAGTGGGAGGGCGTTCCACAGGGTGGGTGCCACTACCGAGAAGGCCCTTAGTGTGGTTCCCTGTAACTTGCCTTCTCGCAGAGAGGGAACCGCCAGAAGGCCCTCGGTGCTGGACCTCAGTGTCCGGGCTGAACGATGGGGGTGGAGACGCTCCTTCAGGTATACTGGACCGAGGCCGTTTAGGGCTTTAAAGGTCAGCACCAACACTTTGAATTGTGCTCGGAAACGTACAGTGGTGCCCCGCAAGACAAATGCCTCGCAAGACGAAAAACTCGCTAGACGAAAGAGTTTTCCGTTTTTTGAGGTGCTTCGCAAGACGAATTTCCCTATGGGCTTGCTTCGCAAGACGAAACGTCTTGTGAGTTCTTGCGAGTTTGTTTCCTTTTTCTTAAAGCCGCTAAGCCGTTAATAGCCGCTAAGCCGCTAATAGCCGTGCTTCGCAAGAAGAAAAAACCGCAAGACGAAGAGACTCGCGGAACGGATTAATTTCGTCTTGCGAGGCACCACTGTACTGGGAGCCATAATGAAACGTACTCGATGTATATTATCTCTCCCCCCCCCCAACTGCCCAGCTATGGAAACTGGGCATACTTTCTTGTTTTCAGGGAGTATTTTTCTTTCTATCCAGAGAGCTGTTTGAACCTGGAACTGCAGTTTACCCCCTTCCAGCTGTACCATGCAGAGTACGTATACCACTCACCCTATCTCATCTCTCTCTAAAAGCCCAGCAAAACAAAATCCCTCTTCCCTGCTTTTCCCTTTTTGCTTGTGTGCCATTCCCCCCTCCCCCCGCTAACCTGTGGCCAGAGACTGCCCTATCCCAACTGTTTTGCGCAAGCCACCCTGGGAGACCTTTCGGCTGAAGAGCTGGATGCAAACACTCTAAATAAATTAAAAATTTAAAAATATTTCGGGGACATTCATACAAAGCTCTTTAAAAAAGAAAAGAAAATGCTTCTTCTCTCATCGCAGAGTCCAGGTTGCTGACCAGCCGGAGACTGTCTTCCTTTTGAGTGGCAATGACCCTGCGATCCACTTATACAAAGAGGTGAGGCCACCAGATGAAGGCGAGATTTGGTTTAGCCGTTGCGTTGGAGGCGCCCTGATGTGACTGCATTGCTCCTCTCCTCTGTAGAATGAAGAGCTGCACCAGTTTGAGGAGCAGCCGGTGGAGAACCTCTTCCCTGAACTCAAGGAGCTGCCAAGCAAGTAGGAAGACTGGTTTGCTATTAAGAACAAGAGAAGGGAGAGGGGGGGGGGAGAGAGCTGGTATGGGGAGAGCAAGTTTGGGTAGTACTGTGTGTGTGCACGCGCAGGAATGAGGTTTACAGAAGCTCTCAGACTAAGGCCCAGCCTCTACTTGTAACCTAAAAAACAGCACAAAAGGAGAAGGGATGGGGAGGGAGGAGGGGAAAAGCAAAACCGTGCACTAGGTTTTAGGTGCCGAGGCTTGCATCCAAGCTTGGTCATACTTGGGGAAGACACTTAGAAGTTAATGGGCATGAGTAACTTAAGTACATAAGTGTGTGTGTGTGTGTGTGTGTGTGTATATACACACACACACACACACACACACACACACACACAGTGGTGCCCCGCAAGACGAACGCCTCGCAACACGGAAAACCCGCTAGACGAAAGGGTTTTTCGTTTTGGAGGCGCTTCGCAAAACGAATTTCCCTATGGGCTTGCTTTGCAAGACGAAATGCCTTGCGAGTTCCTGCGGGTTTCCCCCCCTTCCCCCCCCCTTTTCCTAAACCGCTAAGCCGCTTATCAGCTGATCCGCTGATAAGCTGCTTAACAGCTGATCGCTAAAAGCCGCTAAACCGCTAATAGTACTAATCCGCTAAGCTGTCAATGGGCTTGCTTCGCAAGACGAAAAAACCGCTATACGAAGAACGGATTAATTTCGTCTTGCGAGGCACCACTGTATATAAAATAAAGTTTTTTAACATATCATTTTCAACAATAATTAAACATACTTTTACATATTATACATTTTTTTTGACTTCCGTCAATCACATCTGAAAATTTTCCAGTCTAATCACTTAATATACGTTTCTTACTTTCACTATTAGATTTAAATCTCATAACTAATATCTCTAATCTTTCTCTGCTTTGCAATGTTTCATATATTTCGCCTTACAAAACTTCTTGTAGTCCTACTAGCGTAATTTGTTGATTACAGTTGCTCTTCAAATAGTTCGTATATTTCTTTCAATCTTCTGTGAATCTCTGGTCCCGCAGGTTTCGAATCCTTCCTGTCATTTTATTTAATTCTGTGTAGTCCATTAATTTCGTCTGCCATTCTTCTTTCATCGGAATTTCTTCTTGCTTCCATTTCTGGGCTAACAACACTCTTCCCGCAGTTGTTGCATATAAAAACAATTTAACATCTTGTCTATTAATATCCTCACCTATAATACCAAGTAAAAATGCTTCTGGTTTTTTAAAAAATGTATATTTCAACATCTTTTTCATCTCATTATATATCATTTCCCAGAAGTTTTTTTACTATCTTACATTCCTACCACATATGATAAAATGTTCCTTCTTTTTCTTTACATTTAAGTACATAAGTTTCAGTGGGGCTACTCGACAGTAGAGATCAGTTGCACTCCTCGCCTTGGACTCTGCACGCCCCATTCATTCATCCTTCATTCTCTCCGACCTCTATTTTGCCCAGGAAACCACCCACTTCATTGATCATTGCCCTCCTCTCTTCCTTGCAGCGTCCTCTGGTTAGATGTGTACAACATTCCAAACTCAGGGCAACGGATCACGGCCTTTGGCTGCCAGAGCGGCTACATTCGAGTCGCCCACGTTGAACCAGCCAGTCGAGGTAAGCTTCCTTTATTTGTGATGTTTTAAAAGGGGGTTGACAAGTTTCTCTGCTCATTGTGGAATCTTTTTGGAGGGAGGGATCTGGCTGTGCAAACGTCCCAGGCTTCAGCACTTGGTAGACCAGCTTTTGACAGCCAGCCTGCAGGAGCTGACGGGAGTTGTAGACCGAAACAGCTGGAAGGCTCCAGGCTGGCAAAGGGTGAAATCGAAAGGCCCCGTATGAGAAGCCCCTATCACTATTGGCATTCCACCGGCTCTGTTTAAGCAGGCATTGCCTTGAATGTGAACTTTCCGGATCTATTTAATTGTCTTTAAGTGCTGTGCTTTGTCACTGTTTTGTTGTAAATTTTAATTATAGCTGTTTCTATGGAACTTTAAAAATAAAATGTGTGTGTGTGTGTATATATATAATATATATATATAAAATAATTGATTTTATACTTGTAAACTGCTTAGTCTCCATCTTGGGGGGGGGTAAGTGGCATATAATGTTAGATAAGATGGCGCCCAGTACGCTTCTGCTGCGCCGATGGACGTCCGTGCCGATAGAAAACTTGAGCTCCCTTGGCTCTCTTAGCAGAGTTCTTAGCAGCGGCAGAAACTGTTGCCTTGTGTGTGGATAATAAATCAGACTGAATGCAGTCTTCTTGCTAATCTCCAACAGTCTTTTAATGAGTAGAAAAACATCATAAATCAGCCCGGCGAGAGAGCGGACATCCTTTCGCCTCTCAGCCAAAAACGAAAGGAAACTCACACACAAAGAAAGATTCCCGTATGTGAACATAGCCACGCCTCAGAATGTGAGACATCACACAGAACTGTTTAACCCTGTAAGTTCTGATTCTCCTCACATATAAATATTCCTAGCAGCACCTTTCTTGAAGGCTCAGCTGTTGTGGTGTTGGCTGACTGTCCCCTCTGCCCCTACACCAGTGTGGTGTAGTGGTTAAGAGTGGTGGACTCGTAATCTGGTGAACCGGGTTCGATTCCCTGCTCCTCCACATGCAGCTGCTGGGTGACCTTGGGCCAGTCACGCTTCTCTGAAGTCTCTCAGCCCCACTCACCTCACAGAGTGTTTGTTGTGGGGAGGAAGGGAAAGGAGAATGTTAGCCGCTTTGAGACTCCTTTGGGTAGTGATAAAGCGGGATATCAAATCCAAACTCTTTTTCTTCTTCTTCTTTCCCTCTGCCCAAGTGGTGCTGCAGAGCTGGAACATCCAGCAAGACGGTCCCATCTCCAAAGTCCTGGTGTTTGCTCTGCCAGCTTCCTGCCCTCCAGGCGACCCCTCAGGAACCGTGGCTTCAAATGGTAAGAAACAAGAGGGGGCCATGGGCTTCTCTGCAGCCTCAGGTGGAGATAAGGCAGGCTTTCCCAAGCTGGTGCCTTCTGGGCAAATGGTGGAGTCCCAACTCCCACCATCCCTGATCATTTCCTCTGCTGGATCGGGGTGATGGGAGTTGAAGTCCGCCAGCATCTGGAGGGCACCAGCTTCTGGGTGGCTGTCAGGGGCGGGTGCCAGGAGCAGGACGGTAATAACTCACACAGCATCAGTGAAGTTAACTCTTTATTCAAAGAAACAAACAGCTCAGGAAACCAGGCCTAGGGAGCACAGCAACTCTTCCCGTTAGATCTTGTCCCAAGGAGGTAGTTGCGCGGACTGAAGGTCCCTGTCTTCCCACAGTTGCCTAAGCTTCTCCCTTGCTTGGGTTCTTCCCAAGCAACCTGAGACTCTGTTGGCGTGGCTTCCTGTGTTCCACCCTCTTCATACCTCTTCTGGTTCTGGGAGCCCTGCGGGTGGGGATCCGGTTGCAGCGGGAGTGGGAGATGTTGGGATATCAAGCCCTTTATCAGAGGAACTGGCAACAATCGTAGGCACCCGGCTTGATTCCCTGTTGACCTCCCTGGCTGCATTCCCCAGCAGACGCAGGCAAGGTCTCGATCGGCGATTCTTCTCAAACGTGAGAAGAACACATCCCTCTTTCCTGCCCCCCCGGGCAGGGGAAAGAGATAGACAGAAACGTATTTACATGCCTTTATTTCTGTCTTTGCAGTGTTACAAAAAACATGACTGCTCTCTTCAAGCTCCAGCAGTAAAGTGACAAACACTTCCTGGATAGGAACAAACGGAAGAGCTCATATTACACTCTGAGCTAATTCCGGTGCTTCACACTGTGAATAGACTGCCCCTCTGATTCCCACGGAACAGTCCCAACATTCCCATCATGTTTACCTCTCAAGCTAGCAGTTTGCAGCTGCATTGCATCCATATCGTAACAGGAGATGCCCTGGTTTCTTCGGCAGCCCGTCTTATCTCTCTCTCCTGGCCCCCCCTCCTCTCCTGCCTCTGAACAGCTGTCTGCCACAGCCTCTTCCTGCTCACTAAACCCTGTTGCCTCTTCAGCTTCTGACACCACCACCTCCTCCCAGTCTTCTCCCTCTGACCACTCATTGTTGTCCCACCAGCGCTCCCCAGGCTCTGAGTTTTCTTCCCCTGGGGTTTCCCCAGCTGGTAACTCCCAGCATCCTTCTTCATGCAGCCAGCCCATGACATGGCTGATGTGTAGGATGAGAGGCTCTTTAGCTCGAGGCTCAACAGCAGGGGTAGGCAACCTAAGGCCCGTGGGCTGGATCCGGCCCAATCACCTTCTCAATCCGGCCTGTGGATGGTCCGGGAATCAGCGTGTTTTTACATGAGTAGAATGTGTCCTTTTATTTAAAATGCACCTCTGGGTTATTTGTGGGGCATAGGAATTCGTTCATTATTTTTTTTCCAAAATATAGTCCGGCCCCCCACATGGTCTGAGGGACGGTGGGCTGGGCCACGGCTGAAAAGGGTTGCTGACCCCTGCTCAACAGCATTTGGGAACCGTGCAGGTAGCTCCGCTCTTTCTCTGGTGTGGGTTTCTTCTGTCTGTGTGTTTTAAGCCTTTGTATCTTCTCCTGCAGGTAATGCTGGCCCCCAGGCTCAGAGCTACAGTGTCCTTGTCACCAGCACTCTTGAACTGTCTGTCGTCTACAGGTGAGTGGAGTGTTAAAAACAGTACAGCATTAAATATTAAAAACTTCCCTAAACAGGGCTGCCTTCAGATGTCTTTTAAAAATAGGATAGCTGCTTATTTCCTTGACATCTGATGGGAGGGTGTTCCACAGGGCGGGCGCCACCACCGAGAAGGCCCTCTGTCTGGTTCCCAAACATCTCGCAATGAGGGAACTGCCAGAAGGCCCTCGGAGCTGGACCTCAGTGTCTGGGCAGAACAATGGGGGTGGAGATGCTCCTTCAGGTATACAGGACCAAGGCTGTTTAGGTCAGCACCAACACTTTGAATTGTGCTATTGCTATTACTTCTCTTGACTGGGTCATCGCCATCTGCTGCCTCGTTATTTATATATGGCAGTGGGTAGTATCCATCTATGTTTTACTTAGCATAGGCCTATTGAAGTTAATGGACCTGACTTAGCTGTGGTCATGAATTTCAGCGTGTCTGAAATTGAATACCACCCAATGTTTTTTATTCCTCCCCCCCCCCCCACCAGGAATGTGCTGCAGAGAGGCCTGGACGACCAGCTGGTCCTTCCCTTGAGTGACCAGTACGACAGCGTCCTGTGTGCCCTCGTCACCGACGTCAACTTTGACCGTGAACCAGAGATCCTTCTTGGCACCTATGGGCAGGTCAGGAGTGAGAGATCTGCCTTCGCCCACCATGTTGGCTTGGATGGGGTTAGGGTTGTAAGGTGCTGTTACTGGGCAGCCTTCTCCATTCTGGCGTCCTCCATAGGTTTTTGTTTATATTTATTTATGTGTTTTAAACCTAAGCTGCCCCACCGTTCCTCGCCAGGGGCTGTTACCACAAAGCAACCCATGAAAACAAAAAATATGAAAACTGCAAATGATAGCTCAGACTGCCACCTGCAGGCCAGACTCTAACAGCCTTAAAAACCCTGTACAAACAGGCAGATCATAGAATCAAGAAATGTAAAGTTGGAAGGGAGCCTGTGTCATCTAGTCCAATCCCGTGCAGTGCAGGAATTTTCACTAAAGAATCCCTGACTGCTGGCCTTCCAACCTCAGATAAAAAGCCCCTCTAGTGAAGGAGACTCCACCACCTACTGAAAGAGTCTGTTTCACTGTCAAACAGCAGTTCCCATCAGAAAATTATTCCGAGTGTTTACTTTGAATCTCTTTTCTTGTAACTTGAAGCCATTGATTCGAGTCCTACCCTCCAGAGCTGGAGAAATCACGCTTGCTCCCTCTTCCATGTGACAGCCCTTCAGATATTTGAAGATGGCTCTCATATCTCCTCTCAGTCTCCTCTTTTCCAGGCTAAACATACCCAGCTCCTTCAACCGCTCCTCATCAGGCTCGGTTTCCAGACCTTTGATCAGGGGTCAGCAACCTTTTTCAGCCGTAGGCCAGTCCACCGTCCCTCAGACCATGTGGTGGGCTGGACTATATTTTGGGGAAAAAGTGAACGAATTCCTATGCCCCACAAATAACCCAGAGATGCGTTTTAAATAAAAGCATGCATTCTACTGGGACGCGGGTGGTGCTGTGGGCTAAACCACAGAGCCTAGGACTTGCCGATCAGAAGGTCAGCGGTTTGAATCCCCGCGGCGGGGTGAGGTCCTGTTGCTCAGTCCCTGCTCCTGCCAACCTAGCAGTTCAAAAGCACGTCAAAGTGCAAGTAGATAAATAGGTACCACTTCGGTGGGAAGGTAAACGGCATTTCGGTGCGCTGCTCTGGTTCGCCAGAAGCAGCTTAGTCATGCTGGCCACATGACCCGGAAGCTGTACGCTGGCTCCCTCGGCCAATAAAGCGAGATGAGCGCCACAACCCCAGAGTCGGCCACGACTGGACCTAATGGTCAGGGGTCCCTTTACCTTTTACACATTCTACTCATGTAAAAACACCAGGCAGGCCCCACAAATAACCCAGAGATGCATTTTAAATAAAAGGACACATTCTACTCATGTAAAAACACACTTATGGGCTGATCATCTGTGGGCTGGATTTAGAAGGCGATTGGGCCGGATCTGGCCCCTAGGCCTTAGTTTGCCTATCCCTGCCCTTGATCATCTTGGTCACCCTCCTCTGCGTACCTTCCAGCTTGTCAACATCCTCCTTAAATTGTGGTACCCAGAACTGGACGCAGCAGTTTGTCAGTATCCTTCAATGCTCATCGGTTGATCGCAGGCAACATAACTAGAATCATAGAATCATAGAGTTGGAAGAGACCACAAGGGCCATCGAGTCCAACCCCCTGCCAAGCAGGAAACACCATCAGAGCACTCCTGACATATGGTTGTCAAGCCTCTGCTTAAAGACCTCCAAAGAAGGAGACTCCACCACACTCCTTGGCAGCAAATTCCACTGTCAAACAGCTCTTACTGTCAGGAAGTTCTTCCTAATGTTTAGGTGGAATCTTCTTTCGTGTAGTTTGGAACCAATGCTCCGTGTCCGCTTCTCTGGAGCAGCAGAAAACAACCTTTCTCCCTCCTCTATGTGACATCCTTTTATATATTTGAACATGGCTATCATATCACCCCTTAACCTCCTCTTCTCCCGGCTAAACATGCCCAGCTCCCTTAGCCGTTCTTCATAAGGCATCGTTTCCAGGCCTTTGACCATTTTGGTTGCCCTCCTCTGGACACGTTCCAGTTTGTCAGTGCCCAGAACTGGACACAGTACTCCAGGTGAGGTCTGACCAGAGCAGAACTAGAGTTCCTTGGTCTTCTAGGAGCTTTTGTGCTACAAGTACCGGGCCCCGGATGCTACAGCGGGAGTCCAGCCCTCCAGCCCATCCGACGGGGAGTTCCACCTGCTCTGGCAGCGCACTTTTCCCAGCCCCCTCCTCTGCATGGAGTATGTCGACCTCACCTGTGACGGCCTCTGCGAACTGGCGGTGGTGTGTCTCAAAGGGCTGCATATCCTCCAGGTGAGTGTTTTGGGGGAAGGGGGTGGGGTTGCCACAGCCTTTCTCAATCTTGGGTCCCCAGATGTTCTTGAACTGCATCTCCCATCATCCCTGACTGTGGGTCCTGGTACCCAGGAACGATGGGATTTGTAGTCCCCACAATGGCTGGAGACCCAGGTTCGAGAGAGGCTGCCATACCGCATCCATTTCACATTTTCGACTGCATTTCATTTCCTTTTTCTCCAAAACACTTTGCTGTTTTCACGTATTGCTGCAAGAAACACTACCCCTGTGGCAGAGTAAGGACTGCACAGTTTTCCCCTTTGTATTCCTGGAAGCCAGAGGGTTGGGTACTTTGAATATTTTAAAGGGCAACGTTCAGTGAAGAGGCCTGCCATATCTCTGAGGACTCATCCTGCCCCGGCAATGACTTCTTCCTTGCCCACTAAGCAGAGAGAATAAACAACTATCTGAAACTGCCTAATAAATTAAAGAGAAGTTATCCCAAATAACTTCCAGCCAGATTTGCATTCTTTAAATGCAGTGAATTGGCAGAAAGCCCAGATCCACGGGTGTCAAATCTGGTTAGAGCTGCCAATTTTTGTTTCTGACACATTTTTTGGGGTGGGGTGGGAAACACCCCCCAACTTTCCATTTAAAAATTCAGCTTCATGTGCTGACATATTCCCCCCCGCTCCAATTCAGCAAAGACTAACATTACAAACCCGTTGTTTTTTTTTTATTCCCAGTCCTAGAATGCTGGGTAGGTCTCACTCAAAGTGTCACAGCCCATCATTCCTGTTTGTTTATGTTTTACATTTATATCCCACTTCTCCTCCAAGGAGCTCAAGGTGATATACACTGTTCTCCTCCTGCTCCCCATTTTACCCTTACAACGCCCCCGTGTGGAAAGTTAGGCTCAGAGGCAGTGAGTGACTCCAAGGCCACCCAGTGAGCTTCATGGCTGGGGTGTAGATTCGAACCCAGCTCCTAGTCCAGCACTCTAAGCACTATACCACACTGATTCCTTCTGGGAGTGCCCTCCTTTTTGTTGCTGAGTGGCTGGCAAATTGCGGGGAGCCCTTTCAAGGCTTTGCTCACCTCCTTCCTGCATATTGCCTTGTGCAACGGCGATTCGCTTCTCTATTCATATTTATTGCCTTTGGTGTCCCCTGAAATGTTATGAAATTACTTTATTATTATTATTATTATTATTATTATTATTATTATTATTATTATTATTTATTGAATTTATATCCCGCCCTATACCCGGCGGTCTCAGGGTGGTTCACAGAATAAAATCAAGATATAAAACCACAAATACCTAATAAAAATACAAACAACAACTCAATAGCCCCCCCCCAAAACCCCACATTTTAAAAGGGCATAGGATGTAATTAGGATCAACCAAAGGCCTGGTTAAAAAGGATCGTTTTTGCCTGGCGCCTAAAGGTGTATAATGAAGGCGCCAGGCAAACTTCCCTGGGGAGAGTATCCCACAGACGGGGAGCCACTGCAGAGAAGGCCCTGTTTTCATGTTGCCACCCTCTGGACCTCTCGATGTGGGGGCACACAAAGGAGGGCCTCAGAATAATAATAATAATAATAATAATAATAATAATAATAATAATAATAATAAAAACAACAACAACAACAACAAGAATTTATTATTTATACCCCACCCAACAACAACAACAACAACAAGAATTTATTATTTATACCCCACCCAACAACAACATCAACAACAACAACAAGAATTTATTATTTATACCCCACCCAACAACAACAACAACAAGAATTTATTATTTATACCCCACCCATCTGGCTGGCTTTCTGCAGCCACTCTGGGCAGCTTCCAACGGAATATTAAAATACAATAACCTATTAAACATCAAAAGCTTCCCTAAAGAGGGCTGCCTTCAGATGTCTTCTAAAAGTTTGGTAGTTGTTTTTCTCTTTGACATCTGATGGGAGGGCGTTCCACAGGGCGGGCGCCTCTACCGAGAAGGCCCTCTGCCTGGTTCCCTGTAACTTGGCTTCTCTCAGTGAGGGAACTGCCAGAAGGCCTTCGGAGCTGGACCTCAGTGTCCGGGCAGAACGATGGGGGTGGAGACACTCCTTCAGGTATACTGGGCCTTTGAGGCCGTTTAGGGCTTTAAAGGTCAGCACCAACACTTTGAATTGTGCTCGGAAACATACTCATGATCTCAGGGTCCGCGTAGGTTCATATGGGAAGAGGTGGTCCTTGAAGTACTGCGGTCCACAGCCTTCGCTGCGAGGGACCATTATTGAGGCATTATTGGGGATGAGCACGGAGCAAATTCCTTCAGAATAAAACCTCTCCTCTTGCTTCCTTGCCTCCAACAGCACAGCCTGACGCAGACGGCCGAGTGCCTCTTAGAGCGGCTCCGGTTGAAAGTGGCCAGCCGGGCGGCCCAGCTGGCGCTTCCTGCACAGCACCAAGACGCCAAGCCTGAGGATGGCAATGGGAGAGGACCAAAGGAGTGATGGGTGTAGCTGCTGTGCCCTCTTGCCTGTTCATTTTGCCCAGAAACCAGGGATTAGCAGCCTCCCGAGGGGACAGGACCTTCCGAGCTCTGCCATGGCACCGCAGAAGGAAACGAGGACCAAATCACTGGTTATGGTGCACGGGAGTAAAGAGATGCGGGGTCCGCCCACGACCCCCCAAGCACCGTTCCTCGGCTGTGTCTTGGCCTCTTGGCCCCAGGAAAGAAACCTCTTGCACGAGGCTCCTTGTGAACCGTTGCCATTCCATCTCTCTCCCCTCTCCCCCGCCACTCCTCAAAAAGGCTGGCCTGACCAAGAACTCTATAAATAGGGAATAAATTTTGTACACTAAGCAGGATCTGCTCTCTGTGTTTGTGGCGAAGGCTGGCATTCCTAATTCAAAAAACAATAGAATTGTTCTGCTGCTGAACGTCTCTTGCTGTCAGATAGTTCTTCCTAAAGTTTGGTCGGAGTCTCCTTTCTCGTCATTTGGCTTCGGCCCTGTGTCTTCGGCACTCCAACGCAACATCTCTGGGTTGTGACTTGACCATGCAGCTTAGAGCTGGGGCTGGGATCCCAGAGGCCACGTTGCTTATGAATTCCAACCACTAGCCCACACTGCCTGAAGAGTTTTGCCTTAAGCAGTCAGCTGGTGTTCAAAACTGAAGAAAGCTGTGCCCCTTCCAGGCGAGGTAGACGGGAAGGGGTAGAACATCTGCTTTCCATGCAGAAGTTTCCAGTCTCCACCTCTGGCATTTCCAGTTATGGCTAGAAATAATAATAATAATAATAATAATAATAATAATAATAATAATAATAATAATAATATAATGATAATGATTTATTATTTATACCTCGCCCATCTGGCTGGGTTTCCCCAGCCACTCTGGGCGGCTTCCAACAAAGAATAAAAACACATTAAAGCGTCACACATTAAAAACTTCCCTAAACAGGGCTGCCTTCAGATGTCTTCTAAATGTCAGGTAGTTGCTTATCTCTTTGACATCTGCTGGGAGGGCGTTCCACAGGGCGGGTGCCACCACCGAGAAGACCCTCTGCCTGGTTCCCTGTAACTTGGCTTCTCGCAGTGAGGGAACTGCCAGAATGCCCTCAGTGTTAGACCTCAGCGTCCGGGCAGAACGATGGGGGTGGAGACGCTCCTTCAGATATACTGGACCAAGGCCGTTTAGGGCTTTCAGGGTCAGCACCAACACTTTGAATTGTGCTCGGAAACGTACTGGGAGCCAATGTAGGTCTTTCAGGACCAGTGTTATATGGTCTCGGCGGCTGCTCCCAGTCACCAGTCTGGCTGCCACATTCTGGATTAGTTGTAGTTTCCAGGTCACCTTCAAAGGTAGCCCCATGTAGAACGCATTTCAGTAGCCCAAGCTCTTCTTAAAATCCTGGCGAGTCGTGGCCAGTCAGAGGTGACAAGACTGAACGAGGTGGACCTGGTGGTCTGACTCCGTATCGGTGCCAGGTTACCCAGTAGGCAGACAAAAGCCCAAAGAAATCGAGGTCTTGTTAAAAAAGCATTTGATATTTCAAAAAGTAAGTCATCATTGACAGAGAGAGCTCAGCTGGTACAGCATGAAAATCTTCATCTTTGGGTTGTGGGTTCAAATCCCGTGTTGAGCAAAAAGGTTCTGCATTGCAGGAGTTTGAACAAGGCTCTCGTTCCTTCTATGGTTCTCTGGGATAAATCAGTTATCAAGGGAAAAATCAGAAGACCGTTACACACTACTGCACACTCCCCGTTTTCCCGTTCTCTCTTTATTACTTAATCCCCTACCGAAACCAAGGGGGGCGCTCTACTAATGTGTATCAAAATAACTTGATGAAATAGGATCCTGTCATTTGTTGCTATAAATCTAGATTGTTTTTTTAATTAAAAAAAATTATTTTGCAGTTTAGTATTTTTAAAAAAACTTTGCATCGCATACAGGGGCACAACCATTTTCTCAGTGTTTGGGGCCTCTAAAATGTCTTATTCTTCTGGCCCTGTTCTGTATACAGAAGCTTCCTATACATTCTGACGACTTTCTCATCATCTTGAGCAGAGAAATGTGCTTCTTGGCATGTAGAAAAACGTTGGGTATTGTATCTTTTCTGGGACTAGGTTCTGCGAGTGAAGATGAACAGATGGCCCAGGAGAGAGGCACGGATTAAGCTTGAATTGCAATAATTAGGAAGTGTTTTGCAGAGTCTTAGCACAGCTGGGGAAGCAGCAACAGCAGCAGCAGCATCTCTCGGTCCGGGAAGCGACGTGACATGCCTTTCCCAGTGGGGTTTTGTCCGACAGGGATGGGGAAACCTTGTTGGCCCAATGGCCAAATTCAAAGTTTGCCAACCTTCCTCCAAACACAATTCCCTCCAGTGGAAGAAAACAAAACAAAAACAGATTTGGACACGGTAAACAACACCACCACACTCTCTGCCAGGAATGTGTCAGGAGCTCAGCCTACACTCAAATAGGACCCTGACAAAGCCACATGCCCGACCGGCATGTTCCCTCCCTCCTGGTCGATCATTCGGGAGCTTCAAAAGCTTTCTTTTGCCCGAACATCACAGCAACCGATGCCAACCGACACTGGCACACTTAGGGATCGGCAGAGTTTGTGCAGTTCGCGTGACCGACCTCAGCAACTCTGCATTTTGGCTAATCTATTTACATATAAACACACACGGAGCACTGCAACATGGCTCTGTCTCTTTCTAGCATCAGACAGCAAAGAGAAAAAGAACAAAGGACAATAGTCCCACTTCACGGAACACAGTAACACAAACATCCTGTCTCCGTCACTTCCCACTCTGTGGAGTCAAAACATATACCGTCATGTGATAGACAACAATCCCATGACTGCAATCATGGAGCAGGAATTCTAACAGAATGATCCTTTGGCCATCCAAGCAGGATATCCACTGCTTGGCTCCAACCCTAAGTATCCCATGGGCTTCTCCAGGACGACAGAGAAGCGGGGGCTTGGTAGGCTGTTTTGAAGGGTGTGGGCCTTTAATCTGCTGCCTCCCCCATCCCCAATTTTCTTGCTAACTGTGGTTTAGTAAAATACAGAGCCTTCTAGCTTGAAGCAGAGAGGCTCTGGGCACCATTTCCTCAAATCAACGGGAGGTTCTTTGGCACCTGCTTTTGTGCAGATATATATAGAGCCTCTGAAATGTGCTCAGAAGAGTCTTTTGTAGACAGCGCTCATCATTTCGTTGGTACTCGTTCTCTCGCTGACGGTTCTGCTCAGTACTCAGAAGGAGGGAAGAGGAAAGCGGATCCCGCTTCATTGCCCAAAGCAGGTTAATTTCCCATCTCCTTTTAAGTTCTTTTTCTGACTCTCCAAGGTCTACTGCCGAGTGAGAAGTACATGCTTAAAAATAAACTGACATTCAGATTATGCTTTCTCAGGTGTTTCCAAACCCGGCATTTGGAAGCCGGAATCCAGGAATCAAGAGGATGCCATATTGCTCAGAAAAGAGAACTGGTTTTTTCCCCTCCCTCATTTCCCAGAAGAGGAACAGATATTTGCTGGTATATTAGCTGGGTTTTCTGTAGTGAGGAAAGACGGGTTTCCCTTTGGAGTTCCTCTCGGAGGCAAGAGGGAGGGCTTGTTCCATCTGTTCTCAGCTGGGACTGCCAGCAGGGCTTGTGTAGACCAAACCCCTGTATTCTTTTCTCCTGCATCTTTCCTATAACCTTTAAAAAAATATATTTCATCCCTATGTCCGTACATATATAAGAGGTAAGCGCATGGTATACATGGACATAATGGTTTCATTCAGAGTAGACCCACTGTGTTGTAGCCAATGTAGTGCTAAGTTAAAGTTACTTAAAGGTAAAGGTAAAGGGACCGCTGACCATCAGGTCCAGTCGTGACCGACCCTGGGGTTGCGGCGCTCATCTCGCTTTATTGGCTGAGGGAGCCGGTGTACAGCTTCTGGGTCATGTGGCCAGCATGACTAAGCCACTTCTGGCGAACCAGAGCAGCGCACGGAAACGCCGTTTACCTTCCCGCCGGAGCGGTACCTATTTATCTACTTGCACTTTGACGTGCTTTTGAACTGCTAGGTTGGCAGGAGCAGGGACCGAGCAACGGGAGCTCACCCTGTCGTGGGGATTCGAACCACCAACCTTCTGATCGGCAAGTCCTAGGCTCTGTGGTTTAACCCACAGCGCCACCCGCGTCCCTTTAAAGTTACTTAGCCCTCCGTTAAATATTTTGCACAAGCAGAATTGTGCAAGAGTACAAGTAAGCAGACTGCTGGTAACTTGATTGTGCAATAGATTGCTCCATCCATGGTGCAACAGATTCTCACAAGCGCAACATTAACGCTCGCCTGTCCATTAATGCAAGAGCCCTTGCTGGGTGGACTGCAAATGTTGGATGCAGTCCACTGAAATTCACGAGCCCCAATTAGGCGTGTCTACAAACTTCACAGGGTCTACTTGGGGCATTGGAAACAATACAACTATAGCAATTGTTTTTGGCAGGGGTGGGGAATCAGAGCACCATGGAGCGCTGCCCCTCTCTGATTGTTTAAGGATCCCTCATAAGTGGAGATTCCTCTGACATGGTCTTTCTTCCATGCCCATTCATTTGTCTTGCAAATTAAGGGTGGACATTTTCAACAGTGGTTGCTGGACCCCTAAGTCGAGTGCAGGGGTCAGCAAACTTTTTCAGCAGGGGCCCAGTCCACTGTCCCTCAGACCTTGTGGGGGGCCGGACTATATTTTGAAAAAAAAGAATGAACAAATTCCTATGCCCCACAAAAAACCCAGAGATGCATTTTAAATACAAGGACCCATTCTACTCATGTAAAAACACGCTGATTCCCCGAGCATCCGGGGGCCAGATTTAGAAGGTGGTTGGGCCGGATCCAGCCCCCAGCCTTAGTTTGCCTACCCATGGTCTAGTGCTTTCAAGTATGGTAGTTTTCACCTCTTTTAGATTCTAACCACAGAAGTAGACCCTGTGCTCATCCCTCAGACAAGTCATTTCTCTTCCAGAAGTTGTGTGTGGCTTGATCTCTTGAATATGGGACACCAGGTCTTCTCCCCCTTAGTCTTTTTTGGCTTTTCTGCCTTAATGGCCATTTTAAGGATTTATCCCTGTGCTGTCTTTGGTTGCAGCACGACTGGAATTTTTTTTTTTTGCTTTAAAATAAGCAGTTAAGGGAGTGTTTGGGCACCAGCAGACAGCCTGAATATACCCCTGACTGAGGACTGAAAGAATGATTAAAGTATTAATGGTTTCAACAGGACGGGAAACCTTTTAAGCCAGGAGCTCCTACTTCAGCTGGCCATTTACCTTGCATGGCTTCCCTTTTCCCTTCTGCTGCTTAAAAAAATTAAAATATAAAATGCACCACCTTTCTTCCATAGAACCTTCCATCCAGAAACAGGTCAGACACACACCTACTTAGCTTCAGCAAGGCTGCTGAGCCATAGTGAAAGCCAGCGTGGCATAATGGTTAGAATGTTGGACGGGGACCTGGGAGACCAGGGTTTGAATCCCCACTAGGCCATGAAGCCTTGACCTTGAGCCAGTCACTCTTTCTGAAGGACCAGGTGTGCAGCCTGGGAGTCATTCTGGACTCACAGCTGTCCATGGAGGTGCAGGTTAACTCTGTGTCCAGGGCAGCTGTCTCCCAGCTCCACCTGGTACGCAGGATGAGACCCTACCTGCCCGCGGACTGTCTCGCCAGAGTGGTGCATGCTCTAGTTATCTCCCGCTTGGACTACTGCAATGCAGTCTACACGGGGCTACCTTTGAAGGTGACCCGGAAACTGCAATTAATCCAGAATGCGGCAGCTAGACTGGTGACTGGGAGTGGCCGCCGAGACCATATAACACCGGTCCTGAGAGATCTGCATTGGCTCCCAGTACGTTTCTGAGCACAATTCAAAGTGTTGGTGCTGACCTTTAAAGCCCTAAACGGCCTTGGCCCAGTATACCTGAAGGAGTGTCTCCACTGAGGTCCAGCGCCGAGGGCCTTCTGGCGGTTCCCTCACTGCGAGAAGTGAGGTTACAGGGAACCAGGCAGAGGGCCTTCTCGGTAGTGGCACCCGCCCTGTGGAACACCCTCCCTTCAGATGTGAAGGAAATAAGCAGCTATCCTATCTTTAAAAGACATCTGAAGGCAGCCCTGTTTAGGGAAGTTTTTAATATTTAATGCTGTACTGTTTTTAACATTTGATTGGGAGCCGCCCAGAGTGGCTGGGGAGTCTCAGCCAGATGGCCAGGGTATAAATAAATTGTTGTTGTTGTTGTTGTTGTCATCATCATCATCATCATCATCATCATCATCATCATCATTATTATACCTCACAGGGTTGTTGCATGGGGATTAAATGAGGAGTTGGAGAACCATGAGTTCCTTGGAGAAAATGTAAATGCAATCAATCAATCAATCAATCAATCAATCAACCAATGTGCCTTCTGACCAATTCTTTGCATGCATATGGGAGAATCAGGTGATCTGTGTGTTGATGCAGGAGAAGAAAATAATAATAATAATAATAATATAGAAAGATGAATTCTTGGATGCCAAGACCCAAGTTTGGGGCAGGTACTCTTAGGTGAGAGAACCCCAACAGAGATTTAAATTCACAGAATATGCAGCAGAGTAAAGTGGGGAAATACAGGATGTTTGGGAGGAATAGTGCCTTTCCAAGTTCCTCCCAAAGTTTCCCTAGCATAGAAAAAGACCACACATTTGGTAAGTTAAAAATAGTTTACTTACAAACTACCCAAAGGTCAGATTCATGTACTTTCCCATACAGCATTCCAAAAAAGTTGCACAGGCAGTAAAACTTGGCTTAGTTGCAGTGGTGAAAGTTCCCTTTTTATGTGTACAGAAACTCAAGAGAGGCTTGTAAGAGCCATGTGGTCTGAGCTGCAGCAACCAGCTCAGACCTCCTCACACGTTGAGCTTCTCAGATAGACTGATGGAGAACAAAAGGACTGATTACCTAGTCCCTCCCAAGCTGAGCAAATCAAGGCAGGACAGCTTACTTTATGGTCTTAACCCTTTCATGCTTTAATTAGACTTGGCTATAAGAGGCTGGTTATCACACCCTATGGCTGTGCAAAACCTCCTGTTAATTCACACCACAGTGCATGCCTCTGAACAACCAACGTTAGAACCAATTTCTGTCAGTGCAGCTATAGCCTTGTTAAGTTTGCTTATTTAGTTATTTCATCTATTTATATGCTACTTAAGACTAAACTTGTTAAGTGGGTTACCCTACTCTGAATAAATAAATAAAAAAAATCCAGGCATTTAAATAAAAGTTTAATCTTGCAGATTTAACTGTGTTGTGGGGTTTTTTTTTGTTTTTTGTTGGTACTTTATTAGCACCACAAATAGAGAACCAAAAAATACTCTAGGCAGTATGGAACGAAATTTTCAAGATAAATATATTTTCATACTTTTTCAGCTAATAGAGACTATATATAAATGGCCACTAAAGACCCTTCATTTTATGATGGGTCTTTTCTTCCTGTTGGGAGAGTAGCAGTACAATAAACCCTGAAAACATACTATGAAAAGTAATTAAATGTCAACCACTGTATGATACAAGATATGTCCTATAGGGTCATCAAACATGATGCCTTTTGCTTAAATACATGATGCCTTCTGTTAAATACATGATGCCTTCTGTTATGTACTCCTCTACATCTGACCAACAAGGTATCAGTTTCAAACTTACAGGTAAGAATATGAGAATTTTAAATTACTGAAACAATACAAAAATATATTTAAATATTTAAACTAAAATCCAAACCTGTGGTCCCACAGCTTCTTATGTTGCTCAGCAACTGGCTAAGACATAGATTTCTAATAGATCTTTTGGCCCCCAACTAAATTTTATTTGCTGCTGTTGTGAATTTTCTTTTGGCTGCTTAAATCCCCTTCCCGTTGTGGCCATTTTTAGTTTTTTAACACTATTGTTCTCAAAAATTGTATTGTAAGCCCTCTGAAGGAGGAGAGAGGTCTTGAGGAAATGGCAGGATATTTTGGTAAAATAAATAAAAGCTGGTGCATGCATTTTTTTTTTGTTTTTTTTTTTAAAAAAACAAGTTTCTAGTCCACATGCCAATGAAGTTGTGCCTGAATGTATGTGGACACAGCTGGCTGACAGCTCAGAAGCCCGAAGGCATGGTTGAATAAAATCTCAGGAGAGCAAGCAGATGAATTATGTAAACTTGCTCCAATGTGCATAAGCTATGTTGTTGTTTAGTCGTGTCCGACTCTTCGTGACCCCATGGACCAGAGCACGCCAGGCCCTCCTGTCTTCCACTGCCTCCCGCAGTTTGGTCAAACTCATGCTGGTAGCTTCGAGAATACTACCCAACCATCTCGTCCTCCGTCATCCCCTTCTCCTTGTGCCCTCCATCTTTCCCAACGTCAGGGTCTTTTCCAGGGAGTCTTCTCTTCTCATGAGGTGGCCAAAGTCTTGGAGCCTCAGCTTCAGGATCTGTCCTTCCAGTGAGCACTCAGGGCTGATTTCCTTCAGAATGGAGAGGTTTGATCTTCTTGCAGTCCATGGGACTCTCAAGAGTCTCCTCCAGCGCCATCATTCAAAAGCATCAATTCTTTGGTGATCAGCCTTCTTTGTGGTCCAGCTCTCACTTCCATACATCACTACTGGGAAAACCATAGCTTTAACTATACCAGGTAACAAAAACTTATTTTTCAGGGCACCGTATTGTGATTGCCTTGGGCAATTTACATGTTCTATATCTATATATGTAGCGTGTGTTCACGTGCAAAGATATATACCATTATTGATATATAGCAGCGGGTGTTCCAAATCTTGATTAAAGACAATTAAATATCATGCACAAGATACACATGAAATGCTTTTTTCTCCAACCCAAGAAATGGTGCAGATCTTTAGGAATGTCTTTTAAGTAATTTTCAGATGTGCCAGCCCTTCCCTAACAAGGCAACCTCCAGATGTTTTGGACGGCAGTTCTCATCATTCCTAGCCAGTTTGCACAGTTTTCTTCTCGGGGAGGAGGCATAAAAATGTTAAACCACCGATCCCATCCTTCGGAGAGCTTTCACTATGGCATGGTTTCAAACATTGCCAACTGCCTACCTGACCGGTAGATATACAAAAACCCCAGTAGAACATCGTCTATGTCCTTGCCTTATGAAAATTAAAGAGGATCTTACACATTACTTCCTCTATTGCCCCATTTACTCGGGCTTTAGAGACGCATTGCTGCAAATCATACCCAATTCTGTAACAAGTCCTGAAGATAGAGTAAAATTTTTGTTAGTTGATGCAAACCCACACATTACCCATGTGGTAGCGGTCTTTGTGATGAAGGCCATGAAAGCCAGGGAAAGATTTATAGACGACAATGTAAAGACCCCTTCATCGTCTGTTTAATTCGCTGCTTGTTTTCCCTCCTTTTCTATCTTGTGGGAAGAAGGTTTTGTTGGCATAGTATGTAATGAATTTTAATATTTTTTAACTACTGTAGTGTTGATTTTTGTGCACAGGCATGGTCCTCACAATAAACGGATTTGTTGTTGTTGTTGTTGTTGTTAAACCAGTTCTTTGGAGGTGGATTCTGAGCATCGGGAACACCCAAATGAAATAAATGGGGACAACTCCTCTCCTCCTTCATTTTTGCTCCCCACCATCCCCCTGGCCCCAAGCCAGAAGCCAGAGATTAGTGCTGGTTAAGGTGTTTGGTGGACCTAGAACAGGCCCTAGCTGCACAGATGTGGGGCTCTGAGCAATGCCCCCTCCCTATGATCTTACAGGATGGATGGACATCTTTTAAGTGAAGAAGCACGCTATCTAGAAATGGCCTTGCACTTGTTTTCGGCAGCTAGACTGGTGACTGGGAGCGGCTGCAGAGACCACAAAACACTGGTCTTGAAAGACCTACATTGTCTCCCAGTACGTTTCTGAGCACAATTCAAAGTGTTGGTGCTAACCTTTAAAGCCCTAAACGGCCTCAGAGGCCCAGTATACCTGAAGGAGCATCTCCACCCCCATCGTTCTGCCTGGAAACTGAGGTCCAGTGCCGAGGGCCTTCTGGCGATTCCCTCACTGTGAGAAGCCAAGTTACAAGGAACCAGGCAGAGGGCCTTCTCGGTGGTGGCACCCACCCTGTGAAACGCCCTCCCACCGGATGTCAAACAGAACAACAACTACCAGACTTTTAGAAGACATCTGAAGGCAGCCCTGTTTAGGGAAGCTTTTAATGTTTGACAGAATGGACTACTGTATTTTAATATTTTGTTGGAAGCCGCCCAGAGTGGCTGGGGAAGCCCAGCCAGATGGGCGGGGTATAAATAATAAATTATTATAATATTATTATTATTTTCTCCTGTTGCATGTTCTCCCCATTTTTAAATAATTTTTATTGATTTCAGATTTTCAGTACAAGATGTCTCAAGTCAATTAAAAAAACGCACCTGTAAATTAACATAAACTGCAAAATAAAACAGTGGCACTGCCTTTTCAAGTCTTTAAGTCACACACTGCAGCTAGTTCATAAGAAAGGTACTGCGTGTTTACATACAATGAGCTAGTAAGAGTAATCCTCAGTCCTTACTTTTCCTTTTCCCCAGGGACCAACAAATTCTGTCTGATGGTTCTGTTGCCCAACGCTCTTTCTTGCCTTTGCAAAAGCCTTGGCCAATGAACCTTATTCCCCTTTTACACAGAACAGAGGCTGAATAAGAAGTGTGTGCATCCGCGCCCGTGCAGATAGCTGCCCAAGGCTAGCTAGTTCATGGGCCTGAGCTGGGACTTAAACCAAAGGTTTTCAGCCTCATACCCAGCTGCCCACAATGGTCAAACCATCTTTTTATTTTTATTTTGAAGTATTTTTATTTTGAAGTGGATGCGACTCTCGGCGTTCCTTCCTTCCTAAACACAACTTTAGAAGCAATAATGCGGAGATACCAACTCTCTAAATTTTGCTCTGTTAAAATGCCAGTCGAGCCCTCTCTCTCCAACGCCCCCTTCCCCAAATACATTGGATACGCTGCCCGGTCTGCGGGAGCTGTCCAGCGTTTCTTGGTGCTGAAATGGCTATTCTCTGTCCAGACTCACCGTGGTACTGATTTGCTCGGGGCGACGGGAGCTGCCCGGCTGCTCGAGTGGGTGAGTGGCTTGGGCTGCCTTGAGCAGAAACCTGGACCCGATCCGGGCATGGCGAAGCAGCAGACTTGGCGTTCTTCCACGCAGCTCTCACGCCTCGGCCACACTCCCTGGCAACGTGGGCTCAGCTAACCACCACCCAGCTTGAGTAGAGTTGCATCGCTTCCCTTTCCCGCTGGCGGCGGGGGTTTCCTTGCACCCCCCTCCCGCCCCATAGCTTCTTTCTGTGGGTCCTGAGGGCTTATTTCTTTCTTCCCACAACCTCCCCCCACCCCACCCCGCACCAGCTCTGCCCCTCCCCTTCTCTCCTCCTCCTTTCACCAGAGGCGGGCTGGCTCTCCATCTCTCTCTTGTCTCTGGCTCCGAGGAAGGGACACTCTCTGACTGGTGGGGGCAGCGACCAGCATCTGGGGGCTCTCGGGCTTCCACCGCCACCCCCTCGTGTTAGGCACGGCTCCCAGCCCTCGCACACGGCGCCCAGCCCTGCTGAAGAACAACGTGGGGAGGAGGGGGCGGGCAGAGAGAGAGAGAGAGAGAGAGAGAGACCATGGCGAGGAACTGACCGGCTTGGCTCAGCCACAGCTGTGGGGTCTTTCTAAGAGGAGGCGCAGAGGAAGGTAGGTGCTGGGGCGACGTGGGGGGTCCTTTTCCGCTCGCGGGGCAGAGGATCGTGTGTGCGTGTGTGCGCGTGTCGGGGTAACAGAGAGAGGGGTTCCTGTTCCTTCATTTCCTCCCCGCCACCCACCTACCCAAATCCCCTTTTCCTCCTTGGATTGATCCGATGGCGGGGGAGTAGTGTCTGTTGGGGAGCTTCTGGGTCGCTGGGTGATCCGCTGTCGATCAGGATCGGGACTACGGGCTGTCTTGAGCCTTCCCTCCCTCCCTCCCTCTCTGTTCCCGTTTACTTCTTACTCTCTCTGTCGTTCTTCATCGCCGCTGACTCTCGGGTCCCTTCGCGTTCCCTCCTCTTCGGGCACTGCGCGCCAGACACTTGCCGATTTGAGCCACAACCTGGTGCCCGTCAGCGATCGCCACATGATAGCACCCTCGGGGGCGGGTGGGGGCCGCGAGGCTCCGGCCTCCTGAGGGCATTCCCCACTACCTACCAGTTGTAGATCCGGTTGTGTTGACGCCGTTGGGGTTAAGAGAGATGGAGAGAGAGAGAGAGAGACCTCTTTGCCTCGCCCTGGAAATGTGTGCCGTTTTAGCCGTGCTTAGCTATGAAAACCACCCGCTATGAAAAATATATATGAAAAGAAATGAAAACCCAGCTCCAAAATTCCTGCTCGCTTTAAAAAAATAAAAATCTGGTACCATGGTGTCAAGATCCCGACCCGCCTTTTTAAAAAAACAATTAAAAATATTGTACCAAGATTCCTTTCTGTAATTGAATTCTCTCTCTCTTTTTTTTAAAAAAAATAATATTTATTACTTTTAAAACTTACAAAAAGGAAAAAGAAGAAAAAAGACAAAAAGAAAACAACAACAAGAAAGGGAAAAAACAATACAAGACAATATATAAACAATACAAAACACAACATTAACCTAAACAAAACAAAACAAAAACAATTCAAAAACATACATCATACCATTTTAGTAGTCTATCTTTCATAAAAAATAAAAATCTGGTACCATGGTGTCAAGATCCCAACCCGCCTTTTTTAAAAAAAACAATTAAAAATATTGTACCAAGATTCCTTTCTGTAATTGAATTCTCAATAATATTATGATTTTTTTATTTTTTAAAAAATATCCATCCCACACTTTTCCCCTCCATCCTTCTTTACGTCCCCCATCTCACATATCTTTCTAGCTAGGACAGTTGCTATAGACAACCACCTTCAGTTTTGAAGGATCTCAGAAGATAATTCGCCGCCGCCACCTCGCTTTTGCAGAGACATGCATGCGTTACCCACTCCTCCACCCCCAAACTTTTTTTTTAATTAAAAAAAAATATGATAAATAAGAATTATTTCTGGTTGCCGTTCAATATATGACAGAGTGGAATAGGCGCATGTGCGTCCCCACTCCCCGGTTCAGTCTAGTTCAGTCTGAGTGATTTGGGCTCCACAATGGCCACATCCTGGACTACGAGAAACCAGCGCCGGGTTGGGAGAGGAGGCTAGATCCTGCACATAAACAAACTGAATTTTCGCCTGACCAAAAGTAGTTCGTGGGACCTGAAGCCCTGCAGTTCCGAGGGGAGCAAGCCCCTTTCCCCTCTGGTTCAGCAACCATATTGAGCCATAAGTGTCTCAACACACCCTAAAAACCATCAGATGTTTATATGTTTCAGATTCCAAACCTGGGAGACGAGAGGAGATTTCCCCCTCCCCAGAAAACAATTCACATCAAATACACATCTGCCCGGATCCCAAAATCAGGGGGACTTTTCCTCCTCAACTCCTTCTCCACATTAAGGGGGGGAGGGACTTTCCAAATGATGAAAGTGAGACGTGTAGGTGCCTCAAAGTGGGTACGGATTTGATGCTGTGCTGTGCTGTGCATCTTCAGATGTGACATATTTTTTTTGCCTGCTCTATTTCCCACCTTCTTCCACTCCCAACTTGGAGGCAACTTGTTGGAAGCAAAGTCCATCACCCTGGGATGTCCCCTGGCAAGGACTGTCTCCCTAGGAGATATTTGTTTGAGATGGAGAGGATGATATATAATGATAATAATAACAAAAATGCACACCTCTTGGCTTGTCTCATGGCCCTGGCATGCCAATTCCAGCCCCACACCCATTTTGCCAGCCTCGTGAGTTGTCTTGTAGGGTAGACCAAGCACTGGGGGAGGTGGGGGGGCGCTGAAAGGAACTGGACGCAAATTTGTTCTTATTATAGCGCTTGTAATGATTGTGTCTGGTGGTGTCATGGTTTCGGTTGCCGGATGTAACATCTGGGTTGGCTGAGTGAGTGGCTTTCACTTACAGCAGTTCTCAAGCTGTGGGTCCCCAGATGTTGTTGGACTACAACTCCCATCATCCCTGAGCTCTGGCCTTGCTAGCGAGGGGTGATGGGAGTTGTAGTTCAGCAACATCTGGGGACCCACAGGTTGAGAAAGGCTGCAGCTAGGAGATCCCTGAATCTGAGAGAGTCAGAGAAGGTGGCTGGAGGACTGATTCCCATGGCCTCTAGCCTTCTGAGGGGCTCTGTGCAGTTGTGTGTGTGTGTTAGTGTTATTATTGTTGGGGTGGTGGTCTTATTGGCAGAGCAGGAGACCCCGCCAATGCCCAGCCCCATGATGTTCTGCTGCTTGCCTTGCTCAGTTTCCCCATCTGCACAATGGGCGCAATAGGGAGAGGATTCCTTCCCCCTCTTTTGATCGATCCTGCTTATTTCTTGCTCCGTGTTTAGAATCTAGATGTTGAGATGGCTGGTTCAGAAAAGCTTGGGTGTAAGTTCCCTCCTCCAGGTTAAGCACAAGAGAATGATGAAAGCTGTGGGCATCTGATCCCGGTTCAAATCTTAGCTCTGCTGTGAAACTCACCAGGAGTCAGATCAGCTTGCAAGATCTAGTATTTGGGTGATGGTACAGAGCTCCCTCACAGAGTTGTTGTGAAGGTACGTCTTGAGGAAGGGCAGGATACCAGTGAAAATAATTTATTACAACATCTCCTAGAGGTGCGGTAAGACTATTTTATCTCTCTCCCTAACAAGCCGTTGATGGCAGGCAGAATGTGTCAGCCTACTTTTCATCTTTTAAGGTGTCTGTTAATATTTTATTCAAACCTGTGCATTGACTGGAGATGTGTGTTGTGCGTACCAGGCAGGTTATAGCAGTGCATGTACCAAAAATTCACCAGGTAGATCTACTGCATTTCATCGGTCAAGGGGGGAAAACTACACCTCTTGAATTTGCACCCGTAACGCCACTGGTGGAGGCAAAGGAATAATTTTGGTGGTGATGGCAGGAAGGAGAATCATCTGCTTTAACTGGGATTTCTGTTCAACATTCCACACTCCTCTTAAACAGCAGACAGTTACTTGTTGCTTGTCTTTCTAAACTAAAAAGCACATGTTGAGGTTGCATGATTGTACCAGCGGGTCCTGGGACGCTGCTCAAAGCCTAGGAGACATTTGTCGGTCCATACGTGTGACAAGGTGTATGTTTTATTGGGGTGGGGGGGAGAGAGGAATGACTCTTATTCAGCACCGAGGGCCATGTCAGAAATAGACTATGAATCAGAGGGCTACTGCTAATTCTAGCTGCCAATCATCCTTGCAAACATTCATTTGGGCCGCAATTCACTCTTTCAGCCACGACAGGTGTCAAACTGCCATCGTTCCTTGCAGTGCCGTTTTTATTCCACAACTGGGAGAAAACCAAGCTACCTTGGAGGCAGCAGCAATGATGGGGAGGGCAAACACACAGGGCTAGGAACTGGGCAGAGTTGAAGTGCAGAGGACATGGGCTTCTGGACGATCTCTCTAATCTGAATTCTGCACGAGCCAGAGTTGTGTTCCACTATTCGAAATAATAAGGGACGCAGGTGGCACTGTGGTCTAAACCACAGAGCCTAGGACTTGCCGATCAGAAGGTCGGTGGTTTGAATCCCCGCGATGGGGTGAGCTCCCGTTGCTCGGTCCCTGCTCCTGGCGATCTAGCAGTTCGAAAGCATGTCAACATGCAAGTAGATAAATAGGTACCACTGCGGCGGGTAGGTAAACAGCATTTCCATGTGCTGCTCTGGTTTCGCCAGAAGTGGCTTAGTCATCCTGGCCACATGACCCATAAAAACTGTCTGTGGACAAACCAGTGGCGTAGCGTGGGGGGTGCAGGGGGGGCCGGCCACACCGGGCACAACATCTGGGGTTAGGGCAAATCCACAGGTTAGGGGCGCAAATCCACGGGTTAGGGGGCGCAAATTACTTGCCTTGCCCCGGGTGCTGACAACCCACGCTACGCCACTGGGACAAACGCCAGCTCCCTCGGCCAGTAAAGCGAGATGAGTGGGCAACCGTGACTGGACCTAATGGTCAGGGGTACCTTTACCTTTTATTCGAAATAACTGATGGGGCAAAAAGTTCAGTAAGCTCTAGAGAAAAATGTTGACTTCTCCTAATCATTTTGCTCTCTTCATCCCCTCTATGAAAATATGGCTGTCATGCAACCATATAGCACAAAACAATGCAACCATGTGCACCAGATCCTTTTTTAAAAAAGTGTCTTTTCAAAAAAAAAAATTATACTTCATAGCAGCCTAGTTTCTGGACCGTCTTCAGAGGCAGCCCTACGTATAACGTGTTGCAGTAATCTAACCTAGAGGTTACCAGAGCGTAGATGTCAGAAGGCAAACTATCCCTGTCCAGATAAGGGCACAATTGGGCCACCAGCCCAAGCTGATGGATGGTACTCTGCACCACTGAGACCACTTCAGACTCAAGCAACAGCGAAAAATTCAGAAGTGCCCCCACAAGCTACCTGGTCCTTCAGAGGAAGTGGAACCCCATTCAGAGCAGGCAACCTCCCAGCTGTCCAGTCTATGGAACTTCCCACCAACAGAGCCTCAGCCTTATCTGGGTTGAGCTTCAGTTTTTTGGCTCCCATCCAGCCCATTATCAAGGCAAGACAACGGTCCAGAACATCCACTGCCAAACCTGCAGGTGTAAAGGAAAACTGGAGCTGTGTGTCATCAGCTTATTACCGACAATGGACTCCAAACCTCTAGATAACCCCACTCAGTGGTTTCATGTAGATGTTAAACAGCATAGGGGATAAAACTGAACCATGAAGAGCCCCACAGTGAAGAACACATGGGGCCAAAGCATCACCCTCGCGAAACAACCATCCAAATAGGACCAGAACCACTGCAAAGCGCTGTCACCCCCAACTCAGACAGCCACTCCAGAAGGAGACCACGGCTGATGGCAATGAAAGCCTGCTGAGAGGTCAAGGAGAATTAACAGCAACACATTCCACCTCTCTTTCTCCCGACAGAGATCATCATAGCAAAGCAGTTTCCCAAACCGGGCCTGTACCCCTGATTGAAATGCATCTAGAAAATCAGTTTCCTCCAAGAGTGCCTGGATCTGGTCCACGACCACCTGCTCAAGAACCTTGCCCAAGAAGGGAAGACTGTCAACTTTGATTTTCCAATCCAGGGAGGGTTTGTTCAAGCCTTTTTCAAGCAGGCAAGAACCACTCCCTCTTGAAAAACGTTGATGATTTTGTCCTCAAAACGCTTTGCAAACGAGTCACAGTGAACTACTCTTGGTTCTACCTTTGGGCCAGACCGTAAGAGATCCCACACTACCTGGAAAAGCTCTGCCGGACAGCACATTGAGGACACACTCTTTTTTTTTTTACTTACTCTTTTCTTTTTTTTATATAGGATATTTATTGAAGTTTTCAAGAATAATACAATGTAAAACAGAAAGAAAAGAAACAACAAAAATACAAAAACACAAAAATAAAAACAACTAAAAACACATAGAATTTCCATTTACTTATTTTCTTTTAACTTATTTTCCAGACCTCCTCATACCTCCCTTTCTTATATTCCAGTTCAAATTATTAATTCAGCAAATCCTCACCATTAGTTTTTACTTATTTCAAAACCTTATTTTCCATATCTCTTAAGCATTACAGCTGGAAACCACCTAATTTCTGTCCAACATCATTCTAACATTCATTAGTTTTACAATATTTCTGCAAATAGTCTTTAAACTTCTTCCAGTCTTCTTCCGCCGACTCTTTTCCCTGGTCTCGGATTCTGCCGGTCATTTCTGCCAGTCCCATATAGTCCATCATCTTCATCTGCCATTCTTCCAGAGTGGGTAGATCTTGTGTCTTCCAATATTTTGCGATAAGTATTCTTGCTGCTGTTGTCGCATACATAAAAAAAAATTCTGTCCTTCTTTGGCACCAATTGGCCAACCATGCCTAGGAGAAAGGCCTCTGGTTTCTTCAAGAAGGTATATTTAAATACCTTTTTCATTTCATTATAAACCATTTCCCAGAAAGCCTTAATCCTTGGGCACGGAGGACACACTCTTTTTTCCTTCTTTGCTGCCTTCGCTGCCACTAGGTAGGCTCGATGATGAGCCCTCAACACTGTGCAATTGCATTACACCCGAGCTTCCCTCCACTCGCGTCTGAGCTGTCTCCCAGCTTGTTTCCTCAATGTAAGCTCTAGTGTATCAGAAAGCCAAACTGGCTCCACGAAGTGGGAGAGGGCACTCAGGGGGCAAAGACCCTAGCCAATGAGATGTTCCAGAGATCAGCAAGGGCTTTCACAGGAGTGCCAGTCATATCAGCTGGAAAATGCGTTGCCAGTTTAAGGAGCCCACTCCATGAGGCATATTTATGACCCATCAGCTGCAGTGGCTCTGAAAAACGATCGGACAAATTTGTTTAAGCAGCTGCCAGCTATGGAAGTGAAATGGACCCTCCATATTCAAGAGCACTATACCAGGTCGACCTTTTAAAACCCTGTTTGTGAGTACCTCGATGGACAACTGCTGCAAACGGGCTAGATCCAGTACGTGACTTTTAATAATAATACAATCATACCTCAGGTTACAGCCGCTTCAGGTTGTATTTTTTCGGGTTGAGGACTGCCGAAACCTGGAAGTACCGGAACGGGTTACTTCCAGGTTTCGGCTGTCGCGCATGTGCAGATGTGCTAAATCACCCTTTGCGCATGCGCAGAAGCACCGAATCACAACCTGCATGTGCGCAGACACAGGTTCCGAACGTTGTGGGTTGCGAACGTGCATCCCGCACGGATCATGTTCGCAACCCGAGCATCCACTGTAACTTTATTGTCAATGTACAACCTGTGTTCAATGAAATTAACCGAGTCTCCCTCCCCACCCCCACAAACACTCAATCTCATTGCACTCTGAGTGCTTGTCGCACAACACACCAACACCGAAAGTCAGTTGCACTATATTATTTTCCGTTCAACAGCCTAACAGCCCACAGATAGAAACTGTTTTTTTAGCCTGTTGGTACGACTGATTATACTTCTATATCTCCTGCCCGAGGGTAGAAGATTAAAGAGGTGCTGGCCAGGGTGTGAATCGTCCCTGAGAATTTTTCTCGCTCTCCTAAGGCAACGGTCCCTTGCGATGTCATCTAGCGTTCTCAGGGGACAGCCCATGATATCATGTGCTGTGTTCACCACCCTCTGTAGAGACTTTCTGTCCGTGGCTGTCAAGCCAACGTACCACACTGTGATACAATATGTGGACCGGTAGAAAGAGGTATTTTCTTAAACATTCCCAGGAGACTCTTGAAATAAGTGTGCAGTGAATTGGGTTTGGGGGTGGGAATTCTAATGGGAATTGTGTTCATCTCTGTCCATGCTCAGAGGTAAGAGCACATGCAGGCAGGCACCTAGAACATTTGGCTCTGCATGGCAGGCACATGCCAAACGCGGAAGAGCGACCCATGCTGCGTGCGAGATTTTTCCTGCCAAAATCCAAATCTGATACACCGCATGTCCTAGTAACAAGTCGCAATCTGCTACTGAACAGCAGATGCGTATGTGTGAGAGTTGCCTCAGAGGAGGTGTGAAATAAATCTCTTTCATGCCTCCCCCTCCTGCAGCCCAGAGGAGAGGAGAGGGGGGAGGGAGAGAGAGAGGTGATCTTCTATCCACCTTGCACCCATGTAATATTTTGTGCTGCCACCCCAAGGCCCATCTGGCTCTCACCCATTTCCCCAAGCTATAAATACCACGCTCTCTTAATCTCCCCTCCTGCGTCAATGCCTGAGGCTTCCTTAATCATGCTTTTGCGACCCCCCCCCCCCAGTTTCTCTCCCAGTTGCTGCTAATGAAGTACCTCAGAACTGGCAGGGTCAGTCGCAACCTGAGAAAGGTTTATGGCCACCATTGCCTTGCAATCTCTGATCCAATTTGCCACCTTCCTCGGTGGAAGCAGAGACTAGGAAGCTCAGGTGAAAAAGAAGGAAAGAGGGAAGTTTCCCTCTTGGAAATCTGGACTCCCTCCCTCCCTCTGTCAATGCTAGAGAAGTGGAATATTGAACGTCTCTTGTTCTTTGGCTGTGAAGTCCCCTCGTTTTATATTGTTGTGTGCACCCCAGTTTCTGAGCATTGAGAGACTCTGGGGTTCCAGCGATTACAAAGGATGAAGAGGATCACAGCATCAACCTTCCAACAGTTCTTGCTTCCCCATTAAGTTTCCAGGGAAGTCCCAAGCCACAGCTTTGAGTCTGGCAGAGAGCAGCACATATCTCTGTCTCTCCATCTGAACTCAGGCACACCTCACTGCCAGTTCCTCCTCCAGCAAACACAACCCCCCACTTCTGACACCAATGTTGTGTGCACCTCAATCTCAGCATTGCCTACACTTACCTAGGATTCAGCTAACTTGGAATGAAGGTCAATGGACACTGTGGTATCTTTAGGATGTAGGGTTTTATTTACACAGGTATACAACCTGAGCATAGGATGGGAGGGGCTCACAGCACTGACCCCCCAACAGATCTTACCTCCCCACTCAGTTGCCAGGGAAGCCCCAAGCTACCACTTTGGGTCCAGCACAAAGCAAAACACAACTCTGTGCCCTCAGCTTCCAGCAGTAGCCAAAACTCAAACATCAAGCTCTGGCTATGGTTCTTCTACCTTACAAGGTGATGTCGCTTCCAAGTGGATAAGGGAAGTTTCCCTGGCTTGTCTCTATGGCAACAGGGCAACCTTTTTGGATATGTAAATGGGTGTACTTGGCTGGCTAAGTCCACTACCTTAACAAAGAAAGTGGTTGAGCTGGTATCCTCTTATTGCTTACATAGGACCCCAGGCTTGGAAGAGACCTACGAGTGTCATCCAAACTGACACCCCACCCTAAGTATGTTTGACTATGTTTTTTTTTAAAATAATATTTATTAAGGGTTTAGAAATTACAAAAAGAAAAAATGAAAATTAAACATAACAATATAAAAAAATACAAAAACAAAAACAAAAACACTACATGACACATTGAATTAATAAAGCAAAACAAAAACAATTAAAAACACTTCCAATATTTTCAATCTTAACTTTCATTCACTTGTTTCATTGACTTCCTCACGCCTCCCTTTTTGTATTCCACTTCAATTAACTGTTTCAGCAAGTCCTTTCCATCTTCATCTATTTTCTGTCCTATAATTAATCTTAACATATTCTAACCTGATTTTTTCCCTTTAATACATTAACAATCTATCTGTACCTAGTTCCTTATAACATTTCTGCCAAAGCCATATTACTTCATTCCACCATTTTTCTAAAGCTCATTAATTTTACAATATTTCTGTAAATAATCTTTAAACTTTTTCCAATCTTCTTCCACCGACTCTTCTCTCTGGTCTCGGATTCTGCCAGTCATTTCTGCCAGTTCCATATAGTCCATCAACTTCATCTGCCATTCTTCCCGGGTGGGTAAATCTTGTGTCTTCCAGTACTTCGCGATGAGTATTCTTGCTGCCCAAGTATGTTTGTTTATGAACCATCATCAATGGATGTGCCTCTTTGAAGCTTGCATGGACCGAAAGGGTGTGGTCCGCAGGTTATGGGTGCATGGATCATTTAGTTTTGGTGTCTCCCATTTTCTCCATTTTCTATGACTTTTTTTAAAAAAATAAGTCCTTGTGAAATGTCATCAGTATTCTAGTGTGAATTTCTCCTAGCGCACATATCTTTGCATGGCATTTTGCACGCACACACCCTGTCCACACATTTCTGTAGATGTTACTTGGCTGGAGAACGGCAGCACAAAATTCAGAGGCATGTAAATTTCAAAGGACAACTGTGTTTCAGTTTGCATCTTGTTTCCGGAAGGTGCTGCTTAGGTAGGAAAGGTGCCTGAAAATGGAACTGAATTGAATCTCTCTCCCTTACTGGGAAGACTCCGCAACTGGCTGGAGCCCAGCAGGTCGGGGTCTGGTCAGTGCCTGGACGAGGGACTGTCTGGGAGCCACATCTATGCCAACTTGCGTACAAAAGTGCAAAAATCGAAGCACGGACCCCAAGCCTTTGCTGGGAGCCGCTCTGCATTCTAGGGAGGCTGACGTCAGCAGTCTGTGTCCTGCGCTTTGGAATCTGACATCCTCTGTGCCATTTTGCAAGCGATCCTGGGACACAGGTTTGCAGGGCACAGGGTGGCAAAGCAACTGGGCCTTTCCTTGGCCATGAAAATGCATCTGTTTCTCCAAACGCGGAACAACACCCTGCTGAGTTAGAAGGTATCACACTGCGCACCTCTCTAATGAGGCTTTGCTGATTCGCAATCCCCTTTGGACGCCAGCCTGCGAATTAGTGAGAAAAGGATCCATTTAATTTTGCCTAATTTACCCTCTCCCTCGCCCCCCACCCCTTTGTTGTGAGTCAAATCTGCGTTAATCTCTCGCTGCCTCCTTTTCTGAAGTGGAATGCGGTTCGCTAGGTAAGCCGTTCTCTTTCCGCTGGACAATGCTTTAGGGCTTGGTAATTCTCCTTTATTTAGTACGTTTCCGAGCACAAATCAAAGTGTTGGTGCTGACCTTTAAAGCCCTAAACGGCCTCAAAGGCCCAGTATACCTGAAGGAGCGTCTCCTCCTCCATCATTCTGCCCGGACACTGAGATCCAGCGCCGAGGGCCTTCTGGCGGTTCCCTCACTGTGAGAAGTGAGGTTACAGGGAACCAGACAGAGGGCCTTCTTGGTGGTGGCACCCGCCCTGTGGAACGCCCTCCCACCAGATGTCAAGGAAATAAGCAGCTATCTTCTCTTTAAAAGACATCTGAAGGCAGCCCTGTTTAGGGAAGTTTTTAATATTTAATGCTGTATTGTTTTTAACACTCGATTGGGAGCTGCCCAGAGTGGCTGGGGAAACTCAGCCAGATGAATGGGGCATAAATAAATAAATAAATAAATAAATAAATAAATAAATAATAATCCATAAACCCCGGGAGCTGTGTCTTCTGGGCTCCAGGAGCAAATCTTGATAGAAGCTGCATCCCTGGCAGCTTGCAATCACTCCCAAAAACATCAAGAAGAAAATGTGTGGCGGGGTGAGGAGCCTTAGAACTTTAGGCTGATTGTGGCTGCAAACTCTTATCTGGCCCCTGGGACGCCCCTTCCCTAACCACACCCCCACCAGCCCTGCTCTGCACCCACCTTGATTGGTTTTGCCTGGCTGGAATTTGTCCATGACCTCTGAGAATGCCTCTTCATTTTTTTACTCAGTTAAGGGTATTGTACTTTCTTTTCTTTTCTTTTTTGCACAGTTAAGTGTTTCTCTCTCTGTGCTAACTAGGTAAACTTTGCTTCAGTTTCCCACCCACTTTGACCTCTGACCTGGTGTTATGTACTGAGTTGAATAGGATCCAAAAGGCAGCAGTCTGATTGGTCCTAGAACAATAGGGTCCAGCGGTCTGATTGGTCCACAGGAGCCACCCAATCCAGCTCCAGGTGGAAGTGAATCTGCAACCTGATTGGCCTACAGGTGAATCCCAGAATTAGCCAATCACGTGGGGCCCATTGTGTAAATAGTGTATATAAAGCAGACATTCTGGGGGAACTTCCATTCCTCCTCACCACTATGAGCTGAATAAAGAGCATGAAATCAACTCTCGACTCCGAGTATATTTCACCTGGCATGTGGCCCCTGGAATTTTCCCCAGAATAAAATGTGGCCCCCTGTTGAAAAGGGTTCCCCGTCCCTGGTTGGTCTACAGCTGTGCTGCTGGCTGGGGCCTCGGGGGAACTGGGCTCCAGTGGCGAAAGGCTGACCTAAAGAACACCAGCATGGCCGCTGGAGAGAGGAATGATGGGAGTTGTAGTCTAACAGCATCGGGTGGGCCACAGGTTCCCCATCCCATAATCTACAGAGGCCTTCTTCTGAGTATTACCACCACCTGATGAATGCTGTCCCGAGAGACGCTCTCCTGGTGCCTATTTTAACACATTTTCAGTGCCAAGTGAATACTTGGTGAAATAAATCACCCCAGGCCTTTTAAGACCTTTGAACACCAGATTTTGCTATTTATTTAGCACGATGTTGTTTTGTTCTCTGCACACTGATGGTGATCGGTCCGTTCCCAGCTATTCTGGGGTGTGCGCGGCTGCGCTCTGTTGATGGGTTCGCAGAATCGGTTGCTGATGGGCTGAGAGTCCCAGGTGTTTGTTGCATATTGGGCTAGATATTTTATTGCTGAATTCTTGCTGGCTTGGATTTTATTGGTTTTCTTGTTTGAGTTGCCGACTTCATTGCGTGTTTAATTTTGTTCCACGCTATCACTGCCTGTCGCCGAGAATATATATCTTTTCTTTATTTATTGGGTGACTAATAAAATGGGAGTAGCAAGGAAATATATAAAATTTCACGGCTGCTGCTGGTGCTCAATGGATCTCGCATCCCCTGGATATATCCTGTCTGTTTAAAAGGCCAGCCTGATCCTTCTGTGTTTAGAAAGGCTTTATAGAATCAGATAATTGTACGTATGGAAGGGACCCTGCCATCTACACATTTAAAGCACATTCAAATAATTCTGGGAACCATAGTATCGCTGAAGAATTGATGCTTTTGAATTATGGTGCTGGAGGAGACTCTTGAGAGTCCCATGGACTGCAAGAAGAACAAACCTCTCCATTCTTAAGAAAATCAGCCCTGAGTGCTCATTGGAAGGACAGATCCTGAAGCTGAGGCTCCAAGACTTTGGCCACCTCAGGAGAAGAGAAGACTCCCTGGAAAAGACCCTGATGTTGGGAAAGATGGAGGGCACAAGGAGAAGGGGACGAGAGAGGACGAGATGGTGGGAAAGTGTTCTCGAAGCTACCAGCATGAGTTTGACCAAACTGCGGGAGGCAGTGGAAGACAGGAGGGCCTGGCGTGCTCTGGTCCATGGGGTCACGAAGAGTCGGATAAACGACTAAACAACAAATGATTCCCCAGCACCCTCAACAAACTACAGTTCCCAGGATTCTTTGGGTGGGGAAAAAGCGTGCTTTAAATGCTTGGCGAGAGAAAGCAAAGCAAAGCAAAGTCAAGGATGCTGTGGAGTCCCCTAGAAAGGGGGTCCCCCTAATTGAGCCAGGATTCCCTGGTCAGGCTGGGCTCGCCCGCCGCAGAGCTGTTTCCCCTGCAGATGCTAATCGTGATGGATTTTCCAGGTTCCTCGCTCTTCTCTTCTGGCAGTGCCGGGAGTGATGCTCTTGTCAGATCGATGCTTCGTTCTACATACGCGACGGGCAGGTTCATTAGGAGAGGATTCACCCTGCTGGCCATGCAGCAGCAGAAGATGGTGAAGGAATAGAAGATGCAGGGAATCCCACTGTCAAAGGCGGGGGCTTGGGAGAGGCGTCCGTCTGCAAACGAGGAAGCCCACCAGGACACAAGCTTGCGGCGGGGAGAGCAGAGCACTTTGGACTGAACTGCAAATTGGGCACTCTACTTCTAGTACTTTTGCTGCCACTAGTAATAATAATATTACTGCTTAGCATATATTTTGGTCAGCAATGTCTAGGCAACACAATGACCATGTACATAAGCAATAGACAATCTTTATAGAATTCCTTCAAACCATAACAAGTACAAAATGAAATCTTTCATTTCAAAGTCTCTGAAAATCTTTAAATGAAGCGAGGGACCAGACTTCGTAGGATGAAAGACAAGCTGTGAAGCTTTGTGTATTCGGCAAATATGATGTCCAGCGCTGAACGGTGACTACTGTTTCATAGAATTCTTCGCCAGCGGGAGGATATAGAATTGCTTCATAAACCCATCTTATTTTGAATGAATGTGTGTAAATGAAAGTATCAAATGCTGTGGAACAGAGCTCATGTAATAATGTAGTCACTGCATATATTTGGAGCATTAGCAGACCGACCCAAGTATCCGTTTCTTCCAGGGACAGCTCTGGGTTTACAGAAGCTGTTCCAGTTTCTGATCCAATCCCGGAATGTCCCAGTTTTCCTTAGGATGTCCCTATTTTCACAGGAGAAATACTGGAGGGTATATGGCAGGACATTGGAGGGTATGGAGTTTTCTGACCCCCAAGCCATCTGAAGGCAGCCCTGTCTAGGGAAGTGTCTTTTTTTAAAAAAATATATTATATTTTTATATATGTTGGGAGCTGCCCAGATGGGCGGGGTATAAACAGTGAAATCATTATAATTATGGAATAAAGGTAAAGAGACCCCTGACCATTAGGTCCAGTCGTGGCCGACTCTGGCTCATCTTTGTTTTATTAGGGGCTGGCGTACAGCTTCCGAATCATGTGGTCAGCATGACTAAGCCGCTTCTTGCGAAACCAGAGCAGCACACAGAAACGCCGTTTACTTTCCCGCAGGGAACTGCTAGGTTGGCAGGAGCAGGGACCGAGCAACAGGAGCTCACCCCGTCACGGGGATTCGAACCACCAACCTTCTGATCGGCAAGTCCTAGGCTCAGTGGTTTAACCCACAGCGCCACCCACGTCCCTTTGATTATGGAATAGGACATCCCTATTTTCACTGGAGAAATGTTGTGGGGGTGGGTTTATGTATTAGGAAGACGAAAGCAAGCAGGGAGAGAGGAAAATAGGGGGAGGTTGATGGGGCTGCCATTTAGAATAGAAAATAACTCCAGTATTTGCCGCACTGGCTGGCAGTGGATCTCCAGAGAGATCGCAGAGAGGGCTGTCTCTCAGTCTTACCTGCTGGGGATCAAACATGGGACCTTCTGCATGCAGATCACATGCTCTCCACATGGTGCTTGGCACAAACTCCGAGCTTGCCCTGCAAGGCTATTTCTCTAAAGAACTTACTGTTTATTTATGTAAGGCTTTTAGATATGTTGCATTTGCTAGCAACACACACACACACACACACACACACACACACACACACACACACAAATAGTGCAATGAACTGGCAAGGACTTTGAGCAGGGGGTCAGCAAACTTTTTCAGCAGGGGCTGGTCCACTGTCCCTCAGACCTTGTGGGGGGCGTGACTATTATTTTTTTTTTGGGGGGGGGGGAAATGAACGAATTCCTATGCCCCCAAAACAACCCAGAGATGCACTTTAAATAAAAGCACACGTTCTACTCATGTAAAAACATGCTGATTCGCAGACCGTCTGCAGGCTGAATTGAGAAGGCGATTGGACCGTATCCGGCCCCCGGGCCTTAGTTTGCCTACCCATGAGGGACAAATTTGACATCTTGTTCTAGTAAACCACAGGACCACTTAATACCTTCCAAGTACCCCTGTTTTCCAGGGACAGTCCCGGAATTACAGAAGCAATTCCAGTCTTTGAACTGAACCTGGAATGTCCCGCTTTCCCTCCTTCCTCATCTCAGAGAACAATTAAAAGTGGTTTCTGTGTCTCTGTGTGTATTCAGTGGAACTTACTCCCAGGTAACTGGGTAAAGACTGTGCAGCCTTACACTGCAATACTAAGCATTTTTACTCAGAACTGAGTCGTTCTGAGTTTAATAGGATTTACTTTTTGGTATGTACCTGATCAGCTGGACCATGAAGAAGGCTGATCGCCGAAGAATTGATGCTTTTGAATTATGGTCCTGGAGGAGACTCTTGAGAGTCCCATGGACTGCAAGAAGATCAAACCGATCCATTCTGAAGGAAATCAGCCCTGAGTGCCCACTGGAAGGACAGATCCTGAAGCTGAGGCTCCAAGACTTTGACCACCTCATGAGAAGAGAAGACTCCCTGGAAAAGACCCTGATGTTGGGGAAGATGGAGGGCACAAGGAGAAGGGGACGACAGAGGACGAGATGGTGGGACAGTGTTCTCGAAGCTACCAGCATGAGCTTGACCAAACTGCGGGAGGCAGTGGAAGACAGGAGTGCCTGGCGTGCTCTGGTCCAGGGGGTCACGAAGAGTCGGACACGACTAAACAACAACAACAATGTACCAGATCATTCTCACAGTTTCTGTTGTTGTTGCATCCTCCCTTTTCCCCTCACAGGGACTCAAGGCAGCTTACCACTAAAATCTTATTTCATCCCATTTATCTGTTTATATGTGCCTGTGCACATATTTTCTTTACAACAACCTTGCAAGGTAGGTTTGGCAGAGAGGTTGAGATTTGCTCACGGTGGCAGGCATGTATATATTCGTATATGATGTCTATGTGTGCGGCGAGATCAAATGTGGAGAAACTTCCTGATGTAGAATAGAATGTCCCTATTTTCATCGGAGAAATCTTGGAGGGTATTCCACTTTGCCATGGAAAAATGCACAGTTCCGATAAAGATGACTAGCCCCCGCCACGCCCCCACCATAAAGACAGGATCCTTTCACCCTGGCACAATCACTTTGCAAATTCGCACCTTTTATTTTAGCCCTATCAGCATCTATTTAGAAAAATTGAATTAAAAATTGAATTAAACAACAACAACAACAACAACAACAACAACAACAACCAGTGATGGCTCCGTCCTGGTGGAATGCTTTGTCCCATGAGACCAGGGCCCTGCAGGATTTAACTTCCTTCCGCAGGGCCTGTAAGACAGAGCTATTCCGCCTGGCTTTCAATTTGAACTTAGCCTGATCTTTTATTCCCCCTCCTCCCCTCCCCTCCCCCTTTTATGAAGATCACCCGCTCTGGGATCCCACAGCTAATTCTCCCCTGGTCTCCTCGCCGGCCCAAATAGGACTAATTTAGCCAGCTAGCCCTGGTGATCATCTAATGTTTATTGGATGGATTTCCCCCCGAAATTGATTTTTGAATTCTGAATTTATTGTTATTCATGTTTTATACTGTATTTCATGCTGTTTTTGTTGCATCAATTAAGTGTTTTAAATTTGTTGTTAGCCGCCCTGAGCCCGGTTTTCTGAACTGGGAAGAGCGGGCTATACATAAATAAATAAATAATTTAAAAAATTGATGGAGAATAGCCATGGCAGCTAAAAGAGAAGCTTCCATGTCCCAAGGCAGTATACCTCTAAATTGTGGATGCAGGAGAGTATTTTCCTTCCTCACCTCATTGGAGAGGGAATCTAGCCATCTGCGGCTGAAGCTGTGCTCTTCTTAGGAACCAGCAGAGTATACCCCTGGGAAAGCCCTCTTCGTGGAAAATTAAAACATGACACCAGCAGATTGTGCACCGTTTCTTTGTGCTAATATGAAAATCCCTTAGCTGGAGAGCACCTGGTGGCAATATATATATATATATATATATATATATATATATATATATCTGGTGTGTGCTAGGGAGAATATGAAGCACAGTGGTTGCTTTGCAAACCAGGGAACTGCGCTACGCATTTAAAGCAGCATCACGGCTCCTCCCAAAGAATTCTGGGAACTGAAGTTGGTTAAGGGTGCTGAGAGTTGTTTGGAGACCCAATTAGGGAGCAACAGTTCCCCGGGTGATTTTAGCAAGCTATCCTTCTCCCCAGGGAACTCTGGGAACGATAGCTCTGTGAGTGAAGCAGAGGGTCTCTTAATAACTCTCAGCACCTTTAACAAAATATAATAATAATAATAAATTTATTATTTATACCCCGCCCAACAAAATATTAAAATACAATAGTCCGTCAAACATTAAAAGCTCTCCTAAACAGGGCTGCCTTCAGATGTCTTCTAAAAGACTGGTAGTTGTTCTCTTTGACATCTGATGGGAGGGCGTTCCACAGAACTGGTGCCACTACCGAGAAGTCCCTCTGCCTGGTTCCCTGTAACTTGGCTTCTTGCAGTGAGGGAACCTCCAGAAGGCCCTCGGTGCTGGACCTCAGTGTCTGGGCAGAACGATGGGGGTGGAGACGCTCCTTCAGGTATATTGGGCCTTTGAGGCCGTTTAGGGCTTTAAAGGTCAGCACCAACACTTTGAATTGTGCTCGGAAACGTCCTGGGAGCCAGTGTAGGTCTGTCAAGACCGGTGTTATGTGGTGTCAGCGGCCGCTCCCAACCTAGCTGCCGCATTCTGTATTAATTGCAGTTTCCGGGTCACCTTCAAAGGTAGCCCCACGTAGAGCGCATTGCAGTAGTCCAAGTGGGAGATAACCAGAGCATGCATTCTTTGGGAGCCATGCAATGGGAGCCAAGATTGGTCATATAAAGTGTATGGGGCAGTCAGCCTAGACAGTACTGAGATTGATCAACCAGTGGCCTGACTCCATCTAAGGCAGGTATCTATGGACTTTGTTCTCTCAAGAGTTCATGAGGGCTGCCAACTTGGATGGTTTTAAAAGAGGATTAGACAAAGTCGCGGAGGAAGCTATCAGGACGGCTATTTCTTACTGTTTTTTATTTTTGTTTTGTTTTTGTTTTTGTTTTTGTTGGAAGCTACCCAGAGTGGCTGGGGCAACCCAGATGATGGGCAGGGTCTTCTTCTTCTTCTTCTTCTTCTTCTTCTTCTTCTTCTTCTTCTTCTTCTTCTTCTTCCACCTTTGGACGCTGTATGCCTGTGTATCATAGGTGGTGAGAATGCTGTTCAGCTTATCAGGTCTCTTCTTATATTCTAGCACAGGGCTGACCCAAGATATTTTGCTGCCTGATGTGAAAAACAAAATGGCATCCTATTTTCACCTACAGAATCTTACCTCAGTAGCAGCTGAATCTCTCTTGAGTGCTGGTGACGGGACCTCATTCTGTACCACACCTGAGGTCGGCAAGCTAATTTAGGGGGCTCAGGACAGGCCATGCAGCACTCCCAGTTCTGTCCACGCAGCAACACCCTACCACCACCCAGTGGCATCTGCCGCCTGAGGCCGCTGCCTCATTCTGCCTCCTGCTAGGGCCGGTTTAGCTCAGTGGCGCCTTTAAGACCAAGCATATTTCTCAAGGCAGGAGTCTGCTTAGCTGAGAGCTGACACTGTGATGGGTGGCCTCCGCCGGGAAACAATGCGTAAAACAAATTAACTAAGGCTGTCAAACAAGGGTTTTCTTTTAATAGATTAACTGCCTGGCTTTTAATTGATCAATTATTAAAATTAAATAAGTGTCCATGATGGGAAACATCAATGAAGATGCCTCCTTGCAGCTCCTGGAGGGGACAATGAAGGACTATATCATCTATTAAGTGTTTTTTAGGTGGCTTGAAAACATCTCGGGGTTTTTTTTCTAAGTGTGGACAAATCTTTTATTTTCCCCTTAAGTGTACACCTTGCTGACAAAGGTCCATATAGTAAAAGCTCTGGTTTTCCCAGTAGTGATGTATGGAAGTGAGAGCTGGACCATAAAGAAGGCTGATCGCCGAAAAACGGATGCTTTTGAATTATGGTGCTGGAGGAGACTCTTGAGAGTCCCATGGACTGCAAGAAGATCAAACCTCTCCATTCTGAAGGAAATCAGCCCTGAGTGCGCACTGGAAGGACAGATCCTGAAGCTGAGGCTCCAAGACTTTGGCCACCTCATGAGAAGAGAAGACTCCCTGGAAAAGACCCTGATGTTGGGAAAGATGGAGGGCACAAGGAGAAGGGGACGACAGAGGATGAAATGGTTGGACAGTGTTCTCGAAGCTACCAGCATGAGTTTGACCAAACTGCGGGAGGCAGTGGAAGACAGGAGTGCCTGGCGTGCTCTGGTCCAGGGGGTCACGAAGAGTCGGACACGACTAAACGACTAAACAACAACAACAACATAAACCAGCAGACTATAAAACTGTTTGGGATGTTAATCCAGCAATGAACTAAGACCTTTAGGCTCATTGGCATAAAGCAGTTGAATAGCCCAGATTAATTGATTGAACCATGAAGCCCCAGAATAATACATTAAAAGCATTCGGCTTAAAACAATGTGTGATATCCAGGTAAGCCATACTCAGAGAAGACCCAGTGAAGCCAATAGACTTGACTTACATTAGTGGTCTGAGTATGAATATCATTGTGTATCGCCTTAGATCTGCAGACTTTACTTGGGGAATGACAGAAAGCTTCCAGTGGTAGATTTCCCAGCTGGCTATTTCGTAACTGTGGATTAGTTTGTGAGGGCTGGTTGCCATCAAGTGGGACTTAAACCTAGGGCACACCAGGGACAAAACACTACTTCGCTTCTGGTGTGTTACTGTCATGAGCATCAAAAATATTAAAAGAGGGCCTTGATAAGCACTCGTGTTTCACTTTCCCCCCTGAAATCAGAAGTTGTTTCGCTCACACGGCAAAACGCGCGAGCCAAAATGAGGAAAGGTAGTGTTTGGTAGCTGCAGCAGATGGACGAGAGGAAGAGCCCATTAAAAAAAAAAAAAAAGATAGAACTGTTCTGGAATTTTCCACAGTGACTAGTTTCTCAACCTCATACCAGTGGAGTTTGCTGAGGGCAGGAAGTGGAGTGTGATTGGTCCCCCAGAACCGCCTGAAGGTTCAGGTCAGAGGTACCAAACGAGGCACCTAAAAAGGCCCAAATGCTGTAACTTTTCCTTGTAGGGGATCACAAGGATACAATACGATAATCTTTATTGTCATTGTCCCATACAGAACAACGAAATTGAAAACATCAGGCATTCAAAAACCAACAAGCCTACTATCCCAGCTATCCCAGCCTGGTTAACCCCCTAAAAAACTCTGATACCCCATAATTAAATACAATATACTCCCACAGAGACTACCTTACACTGCGTTTGAAACCAAAATCACATTTGGATAGAAACTGTTTCTCAGGCGGCTAGTCCTAGTCTTTATAATGGGTAGGCAAACTATGGCCTGGGCTCTGGATCTGGCCCAATCGCCTTCTCAATCCGGCCCGTGGACAGTCTGGGAATCAGCGTGTTTTCACATGAGTAGTATGTGTGCTTTTATTTACAATGCATCTCTGGGTTATTTGTGGGGCACAGGAATTCGTTCATTATTGTTTTCAAAATATAGTCCGGTCCCCCACAAGGTCTGAGGGACAGTGGACCGGCCCCCTGCTGGAAAAGTTTGCTGACCCTTGCGTTTGACCATTCTTGTTGCCCTTTCCCAACTCTTTGGTACCCCTTGTGAGGCGAGGCAACCAGAACTGTGTTCCAAATGCGGTCGCACCATAGATCTATATAATGGCATGATGGTATCGGATGTTTTGTTTCCAGTTCTGATCCATAGGATGGAATTTGCCTTTCCTCCTGCAGAGCTGCTGCACGCTGGATCAGCACCAGGCAAGTCGCTCTGCCAACTCCACCTGGAGGTAACCTTGGACCTTCTGAATGCCAAACAGGTGTCCTGAGGTTGGGCTGTGGCCCTCCTCCCTGGCCCCACCAGAAGAAGGAGATGCTGTCCTGATCACTGCTGAACTACAGCGCCACCAGTGGAGCTGGCCAGTGCGTGGTACTGCACCGTGGAGTGCAAAGCTGTCAGGTGACAGAGGGGAGCCAATCGGATTCTGCCTGTCTCTATAAAGCCTCCGATTTTAGCACAGCTGCTCAGTGTGAGCAATTTGTTTTCCTTCGGAGGAAGCAGGAGGACGGGCTGCTCTCCCTTCCCACATCCGATTGTCCTGCCTCCACTTTAGCGGCACGGAAAGGCGTCTGGCGGGTTGCCCAGGGTCCTTCCCCGAGCCCTTTCTCCAAGTCGGCCTCTGCTGCAGCAAAAACATCGCAACGCAACCATCTGGGTTCCTGCTGCTGAACAAACCATGCTTTTGTGTATGTGTGTGTTAGTCACAAAGGCAGCTTAAAGCAGCTATTAAGGAGCGCCAAACCCTCAATCGGAAAAGGGGGAGAGAGCTTAATAGAGCCCCATTGTTGTCCTCTGCTAGAAAGAGCCTCCCGGATACAATAATTGGTGTTTCGCCCAGATACAGTTAATGAGGCTATTACGTTAATTACAGGAATGTTTGCCTTGGAAGTAGAGCCTTGGTTTCCCTCTTCTTGGGGGCATGTCAGCACTGGAGATCACAGAATTGTAGAGTTGGAAAAGACCACAAAGGCCATTTAGTCCAACCCTCTGAAATGCAGGAATCTTTTGCCCAACGGGGGTTTAGAACCCGTGACCTTGAGATTAAGAGTCCCGTGCTGTACCAACTGAGCCATCCCAGCTGCCTACCATATTTTTTGCCCCAGAACAGGCTGCTATCCGCAACCCTTGGGAGCCCGGCGCGACTTCCCGCTGGGCTCCCACGGCTTGTGGAGAGCTGCCCGAAGCCCGGGGCGCGCTCCGCTGCGCTCCCCAGGTTTCAGGCTGCAGGCTGCTGTCCGCAAGCCTTGGGAGCCCGGCGGGAACTCCCGCAGGTTCCCAAGGCTTGCGGATAGCTTCCTTTTTTTTTTAATTTCATATTTATTAAGATTTTTGAATACAAATGCATAAATAAAAATTACTTATATCATAACATAGTTTCGTCTCTTCTTTGGACTCCCTCACATCTCCCGCTCCCACTTACATCGTTGCAGAAGATTTTTTCCAAGCAAATTACCCACTTGTTTACAATATTTATCACTGCTCATTTAGATAAAATCTAACAATTCTCCAAAAAAAAAAAAAAAATTTTATTTTCCTTATTTCTCACTTATCATCAAAATCAAATCTAATTCAATGGTAGGCAATTATTTATGATCTAGCATCCTTCTTAGCATTCAACCAAATTACAGTATTTCTGTAAATAAGTCTTAAATTTCCCCCAGTCCTCCTCAACCCTCTCTTCTCCCAGGTCTCGGATCCTGCCAGTCATCTCGGCCAGTTGCATATAGTCTATCAGCTGCATCTGCCACTCTTCCAGTGTGGGTAGATCTTGAGTTTTCCAATTCTTAGCGATGAGTATCCTTGCTGCCGTTGTTGCATACATAAAAAATGTTCGGTCCTTCTTTAACACCTTCTGGCCCACAATACCCAGAAGGAAGGCCTCTGGTTTCTTAGTAAAGGTATACCTAAATACCTTCTTCAGTTCATTATATATCATTTCCCAGAAGGCCTTCACTTTAGGGCAGGTCCACCAGAGGTGAAAGAATGTTCCTCCATGTTCTTTACATTTCCAACATTTATTATCAGACAAATGGTATATTTTGGCAAGTTTAACTGGGGTCATGTACCATCTATATATCATTTTCATTACATTTTCCTTCAGAGCATTACATGCAGTGAAGTTCAACCCGGTGGTCCACAACCTTTCCCAGTCCTCAAACATAATATTATACCCAATGTCCTGAGCCCACTTTATCATAACCGATTTAACCATTTCATCTTGTGTATTCCATTTTAACAGCAAGTTATACATTCTTGACAATACCTTAGTCTTTGGCTCTAGCAATTCTGTTTCCAACTTCGATTTCTCCACCTGGAACCCTATCTTTTTATCATTTTTAAAGACTTCTTTAATCTGAGCGTAATGTAACCAGTCTCGCACTTTATCCTTCATTTTCTCCAAACTCTGCAATTTCCAATTGTCTCCATCTTTTTCTAATATTTCCCAATATTTTGGCCATTTGGCCTCCATATTGGGTCTTTTTCGGGCCTTAGCTTCCAGAGGTGAAAGCCACCTCAGAGTTTTGTTTTCCAATAAGTCTTTGTATTTTGTCCAGACATTAAATACTGCTTTCCTGACAATATGGTTCTTGAAGACCTTATTTATCTTAACCTTGTCATACCATAAGTATGCATGCCAACCAAAAGCGTTGTTAAAACCTTCCAGATCCAGTACATCAGTGTCTTCGAGAAGTAGCCAGTCTTTTAGCCAGCAGAAAGCTGCGGCTTCATAGTACAGCTTTAAGTCTGGCAGGGCAAAGCCCCCTCTTTCTTTTGCGTCAGTTAGTATCTTAAACTTAATTCTGGGCTTTTTGCCCTGCCAGACAAATTTAGAAATATCTCTCTGCCACTTCCGGAAACACTCCGTCTTGTCCACAATCTGCAATGTTTGAAACAAAAACAACATTCTTGGCAATACATTCATCTTAACAGCAGCAATTCGGCCTAACAAGGAAAGCTTCAATTTTGTCCAGCTATCCAAGTCTCTCTTAATTTCCGACCAGCATTTTTCATAGTTATCCTTAAATAGACTCAGATTCTTTGCTGTTATATTTACCCCTAGGTACTTTACTTTTTTTAACCACAGTTAATTCTGTTTCTCTCTGAAACCGTTCCGACTCTGTATCTGTCAGATTTGGCTTGCGGATAGCTTCCTGACCCCTCTCGCTCTCCCGGCTTCAGCAAAAGTCTGCATTCGCCCCATAGGACGCACACACATTTCCCCTTCATTTTTGGAGGGGAAAAAGTGCGTCCTATAGGGCGAAAAATACGGTACTTGCTTTTCTTTCTTGGTCCTGGAGTGCTGGACAGCTCCAGAGGCCTTCCTGGAACTGCAGAACACAAGTCATTTCTGGGATGATCCATAGCTATGAATCAGGCAGGAATCCTGAGGTTCATTCAGGTCTCGCTTTCCCGCTTTGCCGATTTATTAATTAAATTTTCACCCCACCATTCCAAAGGAGCCCAGGAAGGCAAAGAACGAACCATTAAGGCGATACAATTAAAAAATAAAACAAAGCTGGGTTAGCTTGGATGGTAGAGCGTGAGACTCTTAATCTGAGGGCCCTGGGTTCGAGAACCATGTCGGACAAAATATTCCTGCACTGCAGGGGGTTGGACTAGATGACCCTTGGGGTGGGGTCCCTCCCAATTCTATGAAAGCATATTTAAAAACATAATCCCACAGCGAATGCCAGGGTTCCTGGGCACAGATAGCCTTTCCCAGCCACTAAATGCCCTGGTAAAAAGGATTGTTTTAAACTTCTTCCTGGATGTCAACAATGAGGGAGGTGGAGGCAGGCTATTTCAGCCAAATTCCCACATTACAAAGGGGAAGAGATTCTCAAGTGGGGAATACCAGAGCATCTCTCTCAATGGGAAGTCTATGGGGTCCTCGCCACAGGATCACATTCACCCGGTGCTATACCAGCTGCACTGGCTCCTGGTGGAGTACAGGATCAGGTTCAAGGTGCTGGTTTTAACCTTTAAAGCCCTATACGGCCTAGGACCCTTGCACCTACGGGACCGCCTCTCCTGGTATGTCCCACGGAGGACCTTATGGTCTTCAAATAAAAGCATCTTGGAGGTCCCGGGCCACAGGGAGGTTAGGCTGGCCTCGACCAGAGCCAGGGCTTTTTCAGCTGTGGCCCCGATCTGGTGGAACGCTCTGTCGCAAGAGACTAGGGCCCTGTGGGACTTGACATCTTTCCGCAGGGCCTGCAAGACAGAGCTGTTCCACCAGGCCTTTGGCCAAGGCACAGCCTGACTCCCTCCTTTGGTAATCCTTATAGAACTCTAGCCCAATGGTTACCATTAATTTGATTTTGAATTGATTTTAGAATGTATTCTAATTAATTGGCTGTGATTTTATGTAAATGGTGCTATTTTTACTGTTGTTAGCCGCTGTGAGCCCGGCTTTGGTTGGGGAGGGCGGGATATAAATAAAATATTACTATTATTATTATTAGGAATATCAAGGTGGTGAAAAACACCAAGCGCAGCTCCATTTGTAAGTCAGAAGCTCATGGTCCAATAACAGGTGATACCAGATCCGAGTCCAGCAACATTTCACTGTGGATACTAGGAAGGCCCATCACAATTCTGTTATGGATTATTTGTTTATTTAAAATATCTATTGTAAGCCGCCTTGCAGGGCAAAGCCCTTATTTCCTGTCCTTGGGCTTGCCGATCAGAAGGTCAGCGGTTTGAATCCCTGCGACGGGGTGAGCTCCTGTTGCTTGGTCCCAGCTCCTGCCAACCTAGCAGTTCAAAAGCATGCCAGTGCATGTAGATAAATAGGTACTGCTGCAGCGGGAAGGTTAACAGCATTTCCATGCACTCTTGTTTCTGTTATGTTGTTCCGTTGCGCCAGAAGCAGTTTAGTCATGCTGGTTACATGACCCAGAAAGCTGTCGGTGGACAGACACTGGCTCCCTCGGCCTGAAAACGAGATGAGCGCCGCAACCCCACAGTCACCTTTGAATGGACTTAACCATCCAGGGGTCCTTTACCTTTTACCTTTACATAGTATAGCATCAAAATACGGTAACTATTTTTGGATATACAACTAGAAACAGTATCTAAGCCTCTCTTCAAGAGCTATTCTTCTGCATTTCTGCATGGTGTATTGTTGTGAGCAGGGCTTTTCAACTCTGACAAATATGGAAGATCAGGAAAGAGAAAGGCTTTTTTGTGTTGACGAGGGGATGAGAGTTATTTTGTTTCAAATCAGACCTAATATAAATGAGATTACCCAGCAAAAGCAAGCTTGCGCCTCTCGTTGAATTTGTATACAGTCATACCTCGGGAGTGGTGCTGCGGGTTAAAGCACAGAGCCTAGGGCTTGCTGATCAGAAGGTCGGCGGTTCGAATCCCCACAACAGGGTGAGCTCCGTTGCTCAGTCCCTGCTCCTGCCAACCTAGCAGTTCAAAAACACGTCAAAGTGCCAGTAGATAAATAGGTACCACTCCGGCGGGATGGTATACGGCGTTTCCATGCGCTGCTCTGGTTCGCCAGAAGCGGCTTAGTCATGCTGGCCACATGACCCGGAAGCTGTACGCCGGCTCCCTCGGCCAATAAAGTGAGATGAGCGCCACAAACCCAGAGTCGGCCACAACTGGACCTCATGGTCAGGGGTCCCTTTACCTTTTTATACCCGGGTTACAGATGCTTCAGGTTGTGTTTTTTGGGGTTACAGACCTGCCGAAACCTGGAAGTACCGGAACGAGCTACTTCCGGGTTTTGGGGGTCGCGCATGCAAGAAGCACTAAATCACACTTTGTGCATGCGCAGAAACACCGAATCGCAACCCATGCATGCACAGACGTGCCACTGCAGGTTGCGAACGTGCATCGCGCATGGATCATGTTCGCAACCCGAGCATCTACTGTACATGAGGAATGATTAGTGTTCTTAGGCAATTTAAAAAATGCTTTCTAGATGTCCTGTGATCATAGTATAAAGTAGTTGTGTTCTATGTTATAAATCGAGCACTGCTGGGAGTTGATTTTACTTTTTTTTCACATTTCCTATTGATCTTTTTTTTTTTTTTTTGGTGTGGCATGGGAAAAATCTTTATTCTGAAACCGTGGCCCAGAGAGAGAAAGTTTGAGAACCACGGTGCTAAGGGGAAAGCTACCAGGAGCAGCCCCGAACTTCCACCTGGAAGCAGAGACTGGCCGCTCAGCTCCGAAACCATTCCCAGCAAGCTCATAGAATCATAGAATAGAATCATAGAGTTGGAAGAGACCACAAGGGCCATCGAGTCCAACCCCCTGCCAAGCAGGAAACACCATCAGAGCACTTCTGACATATGGTTGTCAAGCCTCTGCTTAAAGACCTCCAAAGAAGGAGACTCCACCACACTCCTTGGCAGCAAATTCCACTGTCAAACAGCTCTTACTGTCAGGAAGTTCTTCCTAATGTTTAGGTGGAATCTTCTTTCTTGTAGTTTGGATCCATTGCTCCGTGTCCGCTTCTCTGGAGCCGCAGAAAACAACCTTTCTCCCTCCTCTATGTGACACCCTTTTATATATTTGAACATGGCTATCATATCACCCCTTAACCTCCTCTTCTCTAGGCTAAACATGCCCAGCTCCCTTAGCCGTTCCTCATAAGGCATCGTTTCCAGGCCTTTGACCATTTTGGTTGCCCTCTTCTGGACACGTTCCAGTTTGTCAGTGTCCTTCTTGAACTGTGGTGCCCAGAACTGGACACAGTACTCCAGGTGAGGTCTGACCAGAGTAGAATACAGTGGCACTTTTACTTCCCTTGATCTAGATGCTATACTCTCATCCTCTAGAGCCAGACAGTCCCCGCAGCTTCTCCGTTCTGTATCCCCGAGTTTAGCATCCTTTTTATAGCCCGGTTGCTACGGGAACAGTGAGGTTGCTATGGGCGGAGGAGCGTGGCAACAACACTCGCAAGAGCCAGCCTTTGGAAGCAGGTGTGCGTCTGGTTCCACTTCCCTCCCTCTCTCTCCCTGTGCTAACTTTATGGATCGGGCACACACACATGCAGAGAGAGAGAGTGCGCTTCTTCAGGCGTAATTGCCTCTTGTAGCTCAATTTCCTCTTCATTGAATTTATCAGCAAATGGATCATTGTTAATTGCCCCATCAGAACTGTTGTCAAGGACAACCCTGGTTCTTTCCCCCCTCCTCCCTTCCCTCCCTTTTAAAGTAGAACGTAGGGAGCTGTCTTACAGCGCGTCAGAATATTGGTGGCCCTCCGTTGCTCCTTATCTGGCCCTTGGGATTCTCTGTAGGACACGCCCGTTCCTGGCATTGCTCCACCCCTTTTGGCTACTTCTGCCTGGCTAAGGTAAAGGTAAAGTGACCCCTGACCATTAGGTCCAGTCGTGACCGACTCTGGGGTTGTGGCGCTCATCTCGCTTTATTGGCTGAGGGAGCCGGCGTACAGCTTCCGGGTCATGTGGCCAGCATGACTAAGCTGCTTCTGGTGAACCAGAGCAGCGCATGGAAACGCCGTTTACCTTCCCGCTGGAGCGGTACCTATTTATCTACTTGCACTTTGACGTGCTTTCGAACTGCTAGGTTGGCAGGAGCAGGGACTGAGCAATGGAAGCTCACCCCGTCACAGGGATTCGAACCGCCGACCTTCTGATCGGCAAGTCCTAGGCTCTGTGGCTTAACCCACAGCTCCAACCGCATCCCTCTGCCTGGCTAGAAGGGGCTTTTTCAAGCAGCTTTGCTGCAGGAGGTTGACAGAGCCCTCCGTTCCACTTTAACCCCCCCCCACCCCGCAATGCAGCGGGGCTCGACTAGATGGCCCCTAGTGTCCCTCCAATCTGTGACATGCACAAAGCAAAAGTTCTGGCAAGCGTTTGGCTCCCTCTGGCGAAATACTGATGGTCCGGAGGCGCCCTGGATCATCTTGCGCTCCATCGTGGAAGGAAGGTGGGCTGTCAATCAATCAATATGTCAAGCTGTCTGTGCACAGGCTGGAGTCTCTTTGCTTCCAAACTATGGGCAGATTGTCGAGGTGGACTGCCGTGTCGCAGCTGTTGCAAAGCTTACGAAAAGGAACTACAGCGAACACTCCGAAAATACGCTGCTTTTGGGTGGCGATGGTGTTGGGGATTTAATCCTAAATAAATGGAACCACAGGCTTTTAAACCTGGCTTGACAACCTTGCAAGCCTCTGCCCTGAGATCTCTTCCTCTCCCCCCATTAAACTCTGAAATAAGACTCCTAGAGTGGGGGGGGGGTGGATTGGAGATGAAATTAAAATAGCTTCTGAAAGACTGAGAGGTTTTGCGTGATTAGCAAACCGAAGCAGTAGGTAACCGAGGAAGGGGTGTGTGGCTCAAATCAATCTTTCTCCCCCTTCTCCTTTTTATACACACAACCAATAAGCACCTTGTTAATTAATTAATTCCACGGTCGATTCGTAGACGGTTGCGCAAATCTTGAAAGAAAACGTGGCAATTGGAAAGCAAGGTGGAACAGAAGAGCGATGAAGATTTCTTCGGCAATCCGAGGGGGTTGGACTTGGTTCTAATAGAGGCAGGTTCAAATCCCTCCTCCGGCGTGGTGTGACTGACTGACTCTAGGGGACACTCTCTCCCTCCGCTGCCAAAGCATCCTCCCGAGTATTCGTCATGACTCCCATGACAGTGTTGCATTTTATTGCATGGAAACACTGCCATGTTGGAAAATTTGTCAACAGAGCATTACAAGCGCCACTCGCTTAGCTCAAGTACAGCACCTACCTGGCAGGCAGGATGTCTCAGGAGAGGGTCCCCATCCAAAATCCTGCAAAATTCAGTGTGGATGATGCTAAAGTAGCCACCCACTAACCCAGGGGTAGGCAACCTCAGGCCCGGGGGCCGGATGCGGCCCAATCGCCTTCTCAATCCTGCCTGCGGATGGTTCAGGAATCAGCGTGTTTTTACATGAGTAGAATGTGTCCTTTTATTATTAATAATAATAATAATAATAATAATAATAATAATAATGTATTATTTATACCCCGCCCATCTGGCTGAGTTTCCCGAGCCACTCTGAGTGGCTCCCAATCGAGTGTTAAAAACAATACAGCATTAAATATTAAAAACTTCCCTAAACAGGGCTGCCTTCAGATGCCTTTTAAAAATAAGATAGCTGCTTATTTCCTTATCTCTGGGTTATTTGTGTGGCCTGCCTGGTGTTTTTACATGAGTAGAATGTGTGCTTTTGTTTAAAATGCATCTCTGGGTTATTTGTGGGGCCTGCCTGGTGTTTTTACATGAGTAGAATGTGTGCTTTTATTTAAAATGCATCTCTGGGTTATTTGTGGGGCATAGGAATTTGTACATTCCCCCCCCCCCCCAAAAAAAAAAAAAATGGTCTGAGAGACAGTGGATGCTTTTGAATTCTGGTGCTGGAGGAGACTCTTGAGAGTCCCATGGACTGCAAGAAGATCAAACCTCTCCATTCTGAAGGAAATCAGCCCTGAGTGCTCACTGGAAGGACAGATCCTGAAGCTGAGGCTCCAAGACTTTGGCCACCTCATGAGAAGAGAAGACTCCCTGGAAAAGACCCTGATGTTGGGAAAGATGGAGGGCACAAGGAGAAGGGGACGACAGAGGATGAGATGGTTGGACGGTGTTCTCGAAGCTACCAGCATGAGTTTGACCAAACTGCAGGAGGCAGTGGAAGACAGGAGTGCCTGGTCCTGCCTGGCCTCTACTGTGTCCCCCAAACATGGCTCCTGTGGAAAACAATTGCTGCAGAGAAAGGAGCAATGCCCTGCTAGCCTTCTCTGTTCCTGCGAGGCAAGCAGCCTCTGCACAAGATGACCCTGTCTCTGGCTGGAAGAGGTGGAAATTGCTCTTTGGAAATCTGCTCTTGCTGAACTGGTGGCTCAGCTGCTAATGAAGCAGAAGGGATGGTTGGGTGGTGGGGGGGGGGAGAGAAAGCGAAGGAGATCAGCTGCCCACCTCCTGAGATTGTTTCCCAAACAGCATATGTGCTTGGAAGGTGGCTGATAGGCTCCGCTTTGCCGCTTCGACTTCGTACAAAATTGGGTTCTCTGGTCCAATGGCTTTTTCAGCGGGTGGCTTTTGGGGGGGCAGTGGGTGGGTAGGGACGCAGGTGGCGCTGTGGGTTAAAGCCTCAGCGCCTAGGGCTTGCCTATCGAAAGGTCGGTGGTTCGAATCCCTGCGGCGGGGTGCGCTCCCGCTGCTCGGTCCCAGCGCCTGCCAACCTAGCAGTTCGAAAGCACCCCCGGGTGCAAGTAGAGAAATAGGGACCGCTTACCAGCGGGAAGGTAAACGGCGTTTCTGTGTGCGGCTCTGGCTCGCCAGAGCAGCGATGTCACGCTGGCCACGTGACCCGGAAGTGTCTCCGGACAGCGCTGGCCCCTGGCCTCTTAAGTGAGATGGGCGCACAACCCCAGAGTCTGTCAAGACTGGCCCGTACGGGCAGGGGTACCTTTACCTAGTGGGTGGGTAAGGGGTGTTGCTGCTGAGATTGGCTGCTTTGCCTGCCTCTGAGCTGGGGGCATCTTCATGGCTGCACAATTGGCGGCCAGATACTTCGATCGTGTGCCTCCCGCCACCTGCCATACATTACCAGGGACATGGGAAATGGTGGCTGTTGTCAGGGCACCAGGAGCAAGGCGCTGGCGCTGCTGGTGCTGCTGGTTTGACTTGTGGAAAGAGTGCCCGCTGGATGGGAGAAACTGGCGCTCAGATCTCTGCTTGTCTGACCGAACTCTCTGCATTTCCGACATAGCGATGGGCACCAAATTGAATGGTTTAAGACAGGGGTCAGCAAACTTTCTCAGCAGGGGGCCAGCCCACTGTCCCTCAGACCTTGTGGGGGGCCAGACTATACAGTGGTACCTCTGGTTGTGAACAGGATCCGTTCTGGAGGCCCGTTCTCAACATGAAAAGAGCGCAACCTGCAGCTGCGTATGTGCGCAAGTGTGGGTTGTGATTTGGCGCTTCTGCGCATGTGCGAGCAGCAAAACCCAGAAGTAACCCCTTCCGGTATTTCCGGGTCGCCGAGTCGCCGTGGGACGTAAGCTGAAAGAATGTAACATGAAGCGGACGTAACATGAGGTATGACTGTATTTTGGAGAAAAAAATGAACAAATTCCTGTGCCCCACAAATAATCCAGAGATGCATTTTAAATAAAAGCACACATTATACTCATGTAAAAACACGCTGATTCCTGGACTGTCCGCGGGCCAGATTTAGAAGGCGACTGGGCCGGCCCCAGCCTCGGGCCTTAGTTTGCCTAAAGGTAAAGGGACGCCGGCGAACAGCTTGCAGGTCATGTGGCCAGTATGACTAAGCCGCTTCCGGTGAACCAGAGCAGCACATGGAAACGCCGTTTACCTTCCCGCCGGAGCGGTACCTATTTATCTACTTGCACTTTGACATGCTTTCGAACTGCTAGGTTTGCAGGAGCTGGGACTGAGCAATGGGAGCTCACCCCGTCGCGGGGATTCGAACCGCCAACCTTCTGATCGTCAAGTCCTAGGCTCTGTGGTTTAACCCACAGCACCACCCGCGTCCCTATTTTTTGCTTACCCATGGTTTAAAAGGGGTAACCAACTATCTTGTCAGGAAGTTTTTTCCAGGCAGATCCGCACTACACATTTAAAGTGTATTCTGTGCACATTTAAAGCACATGACTCCCCCCTGCAAAGCATCCTGGGAACTGTAGTTTGTTAAGGGTGCTGGAAAGGGTGGCTACAGGGGAAGCTACAGTTCCTGGGATTCTTTGGAAGAAGTCAATGTGCTTTCAATGTGCATTGACTATGCTTTAAATATATAGTGTGGATGTGCCCCAGGAACCGGCCTTTTAGTGTTGTGGCACCTGCCCTTGGGGATTCCTTCCCTGCAAATATCAGACCTGCGTCATCTCTGTTTCCTTTTTGGAACCTACTGAAGACCTTCCATTTCCTAACAAGCCCTTTGAGCGGAGATCTTTCTCAGTCTGCGTGGAATTGTTTTGAGGCTGTTTTAAAGATGTTTCTATTGGTCTATTGCTTCTTGTTTGCAACGCTGGCCTCCTTGGAGAGGAAGGCCAGACTAGAAATTCAATTAAAAAGTCAGTTCAGGGAAGATGGGGCTATCATGTAAGGATGTGCATAGACGCGAGGAGAAGAGATCGTTATTGGGGATTATCCTTCCTTCCTCACGTTTGTGCCATCCCTTTGCAACTTAAAGGGGAGGCGTAGAGAGGCCAGTTTTTAGCCTTTCACTTTAAGTAACCCAGGATGCTTTAAGGCAGACTAGATTCTCCTGGTATTTCACCTTTTTCTCTCCCTTAAAACAATAATCATGCAAACAATCTTGAAAAAGGTAAAAAACACCTCACAACCCTCACCCCTCCAGCTGTTTGGTGCAGGCTGTAGCCATGGACATGCTATGTGATCTGATGGTGAATTTGGGGTAAATTTGGGGTGACCCAATGTAAAAATCCTGAGGATCCATGGGCTTTTACCTCCCCCTCCCAGGTAGCCTCCGCTAGCCTCCCTTATCTCTCTTCCGATCCCACCGATCAGCTGCTTCCTTTCAACACTCCCCTCTTGTTTGCCTTAGTGTCTTTTCCTTAGCTGGAACAGTTTTTTGCTCCTCTTTTTCTTCTAATTTCTCTCCTCATTGCTTTAGTCTTCCTGTTTCCCCCCTTTGCAAGTTTGCTGTCTTTCCCTCCCCCCTCCCAGGCAGCCTCCTTTTTCTCTAGTGTCCCTTATGTCTCCCCTGATCGGCAAATGATCAGCGGCTTCGTTTCAACACCCCCTTCCCTCTTTCAAAAAAAAAAAAGAGCACAATCTGTTTTTCTCTCCTGGACAATTCAGCTCCAGGGACCACACATTCGCTCCGTAAGACGCACAGACATTTCCCCTTACTTTTTAGGAAGAAAAAAGTGCATCTTATGGAGCGAAAAATATGGTAGCTTTGACTGGCCAGGTAAACCAGGTGAGGGGAGCCGTTGGATCTCAGATCCTCAATGAGTTATGGACTTCCTCTGCATGCAAAAACAGTGGATTGAGGCAGGCGACAACGGATTGAGCGGATGAGACCAATAGCGGGTTCAATGGTGAAGAAGGTTTCTGCTGTAGAGGGAAGTGAGGGGCAGGTGGGGCTCATCCAGCTTGGTTCCCCCGGCGGGAAGTGTGTCCGGCGTGGGTGAAGCATGGCTGCAGTTTTTTTTGGGTTGGACTCGATGGCCCTTGTGGTCTCTTCCAACTCTATGATTCTATGATTGTATGAAGAGAGCCCACCCAGGAGAAAGAAAACTTTGATCCTAAACCACCACTGCCTTGCGGGAAATCTTTGGGAGAAGAAAAGGCTAAGGCAGGGGTCAGCAACCTTTTTCAGCCGTGGACTGGTCCACCGTCCCTCAGACCATGTGGGGGGTTGGACTATATATTTTTTTTGGGGGGGAATGAACGAATTCCTGTGCCCTACAAATAACCTAGAGATGCATTTTAAATAAAAGCACACATTCTACTCATGTAAAAACACCAGGCAGGCCCCACAAATAACCCAGAGATGCATTTTAAATAAAAGGACATATTCTACTCATGTAAAAACACGCTGTGTGTGGGCCGGATTGAGAAGGCGATTGGGCCAGATCCGGCCCCTGGGCCTTAGTTTGCCTTTGTTGTTGTTGTTTAGTCGTTTAGTCGTGTCCGACTCTTCGTGACCCCATGGACCAGAGAACGCCAGGCACTCCTGTCCTCCACTGCCCCCCGCAGCTTGGTCAGACTCATGCTGGTAACCTCGAAAACACTATCCAACCATCTCGTCCTCTGTCGCCCCCTTCTCCTTGTGCCCTCCATCTTTCCCAACATCAGGGTCTTCTCCAGGGAGTCTTCTCTTCTCATGAGGTGGCCAAAGTACTGGAGCCTCAGCTTCACAATCTGTCCTTCCAGTGAGCACTCAGAGCATTCCTTCAGAATGGAATAGTTTGCCTACCCATGGGCTAAGGAGTAAACCCTACACAAATCGAGACCGGAGTCCCTAAGATGGTTGGGTGGCACCTTGTCCGCCTCCTTCTGGCAACTCCTGCAGCCAAGCTGGTGCTAAACGTCTTGCTCTGCTTTCCTTGGGACCCCATCAGCCAGGCTAAGAGGGGGGTCTTGTCATCTGGGTAGCCCAGAACCTCCATACACATTGCACCCCAGGGAAGGTCACCGGTGCTGCTAACACAGCGGTTTTCACCCCTGGAGGTGCACTCCATTGCCAACAACAGATGCCAACAACAGCAACAAATTATTATTATTATTATTATTATTATTATTATTATTATTATTATTAAATTTTATTTATACCCCACCCTCCCCAGCCAAGACCAGGCTCAGGGTGGGTAACACCGGTATAAAAACAATTTGATTGAAATACAACTTAAAAACAAGATTAAAACACAACATTGAAACATTAAAATGCAGCCTCATTTCAGTAGGAACTCAAATCAAAAACTTTTTTGGGGATGAAAACATCAAGTCTTCACCAAGGCCAACTATCCAGACTGGTCCTACGTGGGCCAGAAAATAGCCAGGGAAATCCCCAAATAGGAGTCCTATCACAGAAGGAGAAAGGAAAAAGGAAGAGGGGGTTTGCATGGAGGCATAAGTGACCACTCTAATAATGTCTCACACCACTGTTTTCCCCCAGTGCTTTGCTTCCAGAAAAAAAAGTGCTGGTACTGCACACCCCTGAATACCCCCAGAAAAAAGGCCTGGTTTTCCCCAGCCCAGACTGGCAGTGGGTCTCTCCATCTGCTGACTTGAGAGTTGAGACACTTCTAAGTGGAGACGTCAGCGGCGGACTGGTCTTGGGGACTTGATGCCGGTAAGACCTGCACTCCGCCACTGAGCTCAGGTCCCTCCCCTTGCTCACTTTGGGGCTTGTTGACAGCCTGGCCCCTCAGCCCTCCTGCAGATCCAGACTGGCTGCCCAGCTGAGCGAGGTGCCAGCTCCCGAGGAAGAGCCAGGAAACCTGCTCCTTTCCCACCTGCTTTGCCTCCTTTCCTTTGGAGGGATTCCGCCTCCTGCCTGCAGTAATGAGGCCTCCGGATTTAATGAGGCCCTTAGTCAGCTCTTTGGAGCAGCTGGGAAACCACCAGGCCTGCAGATGCTGAGCTAAGTGCAAAGCTCTCGCCAGTCTGGAGAGGAAAGGGGAATTTAGGGCTGGAGGGTAACAGGCAGGCAGTGGCGGCAGCTGGACAAAGCGCAGGTGGTAAATCCTGTTTAGAAGGCAGCGTCAGAAGCTGCCTTAACACCATCCCATGCCCTTGGTCTGTCCATCTCAGCCTACATGGGGCTACCTTTGAAGGTGACCCGGAAACTACAACTAATCCAGAATGCGGCAGCTAGACTGGTGACTGGTGCGCTGAGACTACATAACACCGGCCTTGAAAGACCTACATTGACTCCCAGTACGTTTCTGAGCCCAATTCAAAGTGTTGGTGCTGACCTTTAAAGCCCTAAACAGCCTTGGCTCAGTATACCTGAAGGAGCGTCTCCACCCCCATCGTTCTGTCCGGACGCTGAGGTCCAGCGCTGAGGGCCTTCTGGCGGTTCCCTCATTGCGAGAAGCAAAGCTACAGGGAACCAGGCAGAGGGCCTTCTCGGTGGTGGCACCTGTCCTGTGGAACGCTTTCCCACCAGATGTCAAAGAGAAAAACAACTACCTGACATTTAGAAGACATCTGAAGGCAGTCCCTCCCAGGCTGGGTGGGAAAAGGCCTGCAAGGCAGGGAGCAGGTCTTCCAGGACTCAAACCCAAGGATGCTTCCATGCCCTGGTTATTTTCCTGATGTGATAGGGCCCATCGTGAGAATGTGAAGGGGGGGGAACCCCCCTCCTTCAAACGATCCTCATGTCACTCGCTTTGTCTTGGGAGAGCCTAATAAGAGCATTCCCACAAACTGAAACCTTTCTAATTGCTCCACGGTGGCACTGCGTAAGCAGCTTAGCTAACATCCCGGCTATTATATAGGACAACAATCACCGTTAAGAGTCTTTGCTTCCCACTGCCCTGCCCCACCTCTCAGCCTGTTCCAGACGGCCACCCCGGCTAGACCCAAAGCTCCTCACCACTAATCCCATTTTGCCCATCAGCTGAAAGTGCATGGTATGTGCTTGTGTTTACCCAGCTGCAAGATTTCACGACTCTCACTATTTAAGAACTTTCCCCTGTGGCTGCAACAACCTCTTTATAGAATCATAGAATCATAGAATCCTAGAGTTGGAAGAGACCACAAGGGCCATCGAGTCCAACCCCCTGCCAAGCAGGAAACACCATCAGAGCACTCCTGACATATGGTTGTCAAGCCTCTGCTTAAAGACCTCCAAAGAAGGAGACTCCACCACACTCCTTGGCAGCAAATTCCACTGTCAAACAGCTCTTACTGTCAGTTCTTCCTAATGCTTAGGTGGAATCTTCTTTCTTGTAGTTTGGAACCATTGCTCCGTGTCCGCTTCTCTGGAGCAGCAGAAAACAGCCTTTCTCCCTCCTCTATGTGACATCCTTTTATAGATTTGAACATGGCTATCATATCACCCCTTAACCTCCTCTTCTCCAGGCTAAACATGCCCAGCTCCCTTAGCCGTTCCTCATAAGGCATCGTTTCCAGGCCTTTGACCATTTTGGTTGCCCTCCTCTGGACACGTTCCAGTTTGTCAGTGTCCTTCTTGAACTGTGGTGCCCAGAACTGGACACAGTACTCCAGGTGAGGTCTGACCAGAGCAGAATACAGTGGCACTATTACTTCCCTTGATCTAGATGCTATACTCCTATTGATGCAGCCCAGAATTGCATTGGCTTTTTTAGCTGCCACGTCACACTGTTGGCTCATGTCAAGTTTGTGGTCAACCAAGACTCCTAGATCCTTTTCACATGTACTGCTCTCAAGCCAGGTGTCCCCCATCTTGTATTTGTGCCTCTCATTTTTTTTGCCCAAGTGCAATACTTTACATTTCTCCCTTTAGGTGATGCCGTAGTTCATTTAGACAGGGGTCAGCAGAATACATTACCTTCTCGAAATGTGGGTGCTTTGCCTGCTGAGGGTTGCTCCATCTGACCCAAGTGTGTTCCTGGATGTGGTCCAAAACCCTCTCTTGATTCCCTCGAGGTCACAGAAAGAAGGAAGAAAGGAGATGTTGCTTAGGAAGTGAAGTCAGCTGTCTCCACACCAGCCCTGGATGTTGCTTCTAGGAGACTTTCATCCAGAAGTGTGAATAGGGCACAGCCCCAACAGTCTCAGTCTCATACCCTCCACCATTTCTTCGATGAAAATAGGGACAGCCTATTCAGCAACAACAGTTGTATCATTTATCCCCTGCCCATCTGACTGGGTTGCCCAAGCCACATTGAGCGGCTTCTGAAACATTGTTTAGTCGTTTAGTCGTGTCTGACTCTTCGTGACCCCCTGGGCCAGAGCACGCCAGGCACTCCTGTCTTCCACTGCCTCCCGCAGTTTGGTCAAACTCATGCTGGTAGCTTCAAGAACACTGTCCAACCATCTTGTCCTCTGTGGTCCCCTTCTCCTTCTGCCCTCCATCTTTCCCAGCATCAGAGTCTTTTCCAGGGTGTCTTCTCTTCTCCTCAGGTGGCCAAAGTCTTGGAGCCTCAGCTTCAGGATCTGTCCTTCCAGTGAGCACTCAGGGCTGATTTCCTTCAGAATGGAGAGGTTTGATCTTCTTGCAGTCCATGGGACTCTCAAGAGTCTCCTCCAGCACCATAATTCAAAAGCATCAATTATTTGGTGATCAGCCTTCTTTATGGTCCAGCTCTCACTTCCATACATCATTACTTGGAAAACCATAGCTTTAACTATACGGACCTTTGTCGGCAAGGTGATGTCTCTGCTTTTTAAGATGCTATCTAGGTTTGTCATTGCCTTTCTCCCAAGAAGCAGGCGTCTTTTAATTTCGTGACCTCTGTCCATGACTTTATATGTCCGAAACATATAAATGCATACTAAATATTAAAAAACTTCTTCTAAAGGTTGTCATCTCCTTGACATGGTGTCAAGTACGGGAGTTCCCCTCTCTCTTCTGGGGGCTCACCGCTAAGAATTAAGGAGCATTTGGTAGATTTATAGTCCTTTTATTTCAGCATTGTGTTACAAGCACAAACAGGCAACCCTCCACGAGGATATCAGTTGCCTACTATGACTCCTCCCCACTTCCGCAGCATGAAGCGCGCCAATGGCAAGTTCATCCCCCCCTCCGTCTCCTTTGTTCTCTGACATGCTCAGACCTCCGAGTTCGTGGGGAGGGAGGAGGTTTCCCCCACTCTCGATTGATGTATCGCCCAGCTGCTCCCTCCCTTCTGGTTGCTTAGCTACTATCTCATATCTGGATAGCTCCTCTCTCAGCTGTGCAGCTTCCGTGTCTGCCTGTCTCTCTGCTTCTGGAAATGCTGGATTGGGGGGGGGGAGAATATTCCCCCTCCTCTTCTTTTAGGAGCTGATCTCCCTGCAATTGCATTCCCCAATCGTCCAATCCTGACCAGCCCCCTGACACATGGGAGTTCCATGATGCCATATGGAGGTCCTCCATTCTGAGGACCTCCATACACTCTGCCCAAGCTTTCACCCTGGAGAGGTCACTTTGGTGCTGCTAACACAGTGGTTCGACTTCACCCCCAGAGGCGCACTCCATTGTGTCTTGAGACAGATGGATGCAAACCACAATATTTCAGTAAAATGATTTTTTGGGGGGTGTCTGTGTGTGCAGGGACGCAGGTGGCGCTGTGGGTTAAAGCCTCAGCGCCTAGGACTTGCCGATCGAAAGGTCGGCGGTTCGAATCCCTGCGGCGGGGTGCGCTCCCGCTGCTCGGTCCCAGCGCCTGCCAACCTAGCAGTTCGAAAGCACCTCCGGGTGCAAGTAGATAAATAGGGACCGCTTACCAGCGGGAAGGTAAACGGCGTTTCCGTGTGCGGCTCTGGCTCTGGCTCTGGCTCTGGCCAGAGCAGCGATGTCACGCTGGCCACGTGACCCGGAAGTGTCTCCGGACAGCGCTGGCCCCTGGCCTCTTAAGTGAGATGGGCGCACAACCCCAGAGTCTGTCAAGATTGGCCCGTACGGGCAGGGGTACCTTTACCTTTACTGTGTGTGCTGATACAGCTCACAAAGTTTGCAAGGGATGTTAGGTGCACCTCTGGCCCTGTGCAAAGTGAGAATGGTGTTGGGGGTCCTATTCGTGTCATGGGCAGTCTTGAGGTCCTGGCAAACAGCTGGCTTCACCAACTCCTGGAGCTTTCACTCATCGGATCACAGGAAAATGTTGGCTTCCCAGCGAGAAATCTTTCTGTGCACCCTTTCAAGGTACCACGAAGATGCAAGGATTCGGAAAAGGTGTGGGTGGGGAAAAGATTATTAAAACCACAGCTCATTTGATGGATAGCCTGTGCTCTGCCCCTGCTGCCCCAGCCAGTCTTCCAAGGGAGAACGCACCCCCCCCCACGACTCGGCCTCCTGAGGTCACCTGTCAGGCTGCTGGGGTGCAGCTTCGTAAGCCGTTTACCCGAGATTTGATTGTGGAGCCATTGCTCCTGGCTCCCATCTGTGACTCCTGGAAGGTGCCAGCAAGCGACAGCAGCCTGGGAAAGCTTCGACTGGCCAGCTAAACCAGGTGAGGGTAGCTAATGGGTCTCAAACCTTCGGTGAGTTAGGAACGTCCCCTGGATACAAAAACAGGCTCTTGCTGTCAGAAACGTCTTCCTGTTCTTTATTTGGAATCACCTTCCTTACAACTTGAATCCCTCGGTTTGGGTTCCTCCTCTGGAGCATCAGAAAACAAACTTGTCCCACCTTCCGTGACTGATGGGATAGCTCAGTTGGTAGAGCAGGGGACTCTTAATCTCAGGGTTGTGGGTTCAGGCCCCACATTGGGCCAAAAAGCCCTGCATTGCAGAAGGTTGGGCACTCGTGGTGCCTTCCAGCTCTACAATTCCATGATTCTATGTGACAGCCCTTCAGATATCTGAAGATGACTACCATATATGTCTGGGACGTGGGTGGCATTGTGGTCTAAACCAGTGTTTCCCAACCTTGGGCCTCCAGCTGTTTTTGAACTACAATTCCCATCATCCCTGACCACTGGTCTTGCTAGCTAGGGATGATGGGAGTTGTAGGCCAAAAACATCTGGAGGCCCAAGGTTGGGAAACACTGGTCTAAACCACAGATCCTAGAACTTGAAGATCAGAAGGTCGGTGGTTCGAATCCCCGCGACGGGGTAAGCTCCCGTTGCTCAGTCCCTGCTCCTGCCAACCTAACAGTTCAAAAGCACGTCAAAGTGCAAGTAGATAAATAGGTACCACTCTGGCGGGAAGGTAAATGGCGTTTCCGTGTGCTGCTCTGGTTCGCCAGAAGCGGCTTAGTCATGCTGGCCACATGACCCGGAAAAACTGTTTGTGGACAAACGTTGGCTTCCTTGGCCAGTAAAGTGAGATGAGTGCTGCAACCCCAGAGTCGTCCGCGACTCGACTTAATTGTCAGGGGTCCTTTACCTTTTAGCATATATGTCCAGCACTGCTAAATCAAACCTGGGCTTCTGGGTTCACCCAGATCCAGGCTGGGAAACTGTGGATCTTCGAGATGTTTCTGGACCACACCTATTGCCAGCCCTGAGTGTTGGCCGTATTCACTGGGGCTGCTGGGAGCTGGATCAGATGAACTTCTGGAGGCAACCAGGTCCTCTTGACTCTGATGCCCACAGAGGCCCCTTAGAAAGGCAGGGCAGAAAATGCTGTAGGCTGCTTGTAATAGGAGCTCATTGTACCTTTTGCCCCATACTTTCTAGACACAGGGCTGCACTTTCCCGGTCTGCGTCCATCTCCTTCTCCCCCAGCTGAGTTCCCCAGGAAAGCCCACTCTTCAACACACCCACTCTTTAACACTTGGGAATTGTCTACACTTCCACTTATCCCTAAAAAGCAAGTGTCCAAGTTGTTTCCTGCTTAATCCACACTTTCTAGGCTCGGGTCCAAGCGGTCTCCCCCCTTTGCCTCACTCCTTTCCCAGGGAAAACCTGCTCTTTAGCTCTAAACGGTAGCAATCCAGAGGAAACCCCAATGGCTGTTTGCTCCGATTGAGCGCTAAAGAGCATTTTCCTCCAAGAGGAGAGGTGGAGCAGCCCTGAGTCGGAACAAATGGCATTTTGGGTTTACCGCAGATAGCCTTTGCTCCGATTCAGCAGCAAATAACTCTTTTTGTGCAGGGAAAGCACTGAGGCAGAGAGAGAGAGAGAGAGAGAGAGAGAGAGAGAGAGAGAGAGACCTCTGCCGAGAAATGCAAAGCAAAGGTACACGTGGACAAGTCCTTATTGCATTTAAAAAAGAAAGAAAGAAGCCCAGCAGCTGGAATGTCCTGCAGCCAATGGAGCTGGAGGAAGATGTAATTCTCCCAGGCAGGGCTTATTTCAGTGATGCTGGCAGAGCAGCTGAGTCAAGGAAAAACCCTCTCTGGGGTCTGGAGGCCAGGAACGGAAAAAGCCCACGGTGCCGTGTGAAGAGAATATCAAAGACTGCGGCGGAGGCTTGCCAGGAATACAGGAACGGCTTTTGTGGAGCCCAGGAGCCTGACAAGAGGTGGGGGGGGGGGGAGGAGTGATAGTGGAAGTGCGTTTGTGTGTGTGGCAAGCAGAGACTGCACAGGGAGAAGGAGACCTCAGAGTCTCTGTGCGGCTGCTCCTTGCATCTAAGGTTGCCATCTCTCCCCTCTGCCGCCCGTCATGCTGTTCCTGTGTCTTTTTTCAGCAGCCTAGCATGCTGAAGACCAAGCAGTTGAAGATTAAGAACGCAGTAAGAGCCTTTGTAGGTTCAGGCCAGTGGCCCACCTAGTGCAGCATCCCCTTTGCATACCTTCCCCCAAGAGGAGAGGTGGAGAGCCAGTGTGGTGTAGTGGTTAAGAGCGGTAGACTCGTAATCTGGGGAACTGGGTTCGCGTCTCCACTCCTCCACATGCAGCTGCTGGGTGACCTTGGGCTAGTCACACTTCTCTGAAGTCTCTCAGCCTCACTCACCTCACAGAGTGTTTGTTGTGGAGGAGGAAGGGAAAGGAGAATGTTAGCCGCTTTGAGACTCCTTAAAGGGAGTGAAAGAATCATAGAATCATAGAATCATAGAGTTGGAAGAGACCACAAGGGCCATCGAGTCCAACCCCCTGCCAAGCAGGAAACACCACCAGAGCACTCCTGACATATGGTTGTCAAGCCTCTGCTTAAAGACCTCCAAAGAAGGAGACTCCACCACACTCCTTGGCAGTAAATTCCACTGTCGAACAGCTCTTACTGTCAGGAAGTTCTTCCTAATGTTTAGGTGGAATCTTCTTTCTTGTAGTTTGGAGCCATTGCTCCGTGTCCGCTTCTCTGGAGCAGAAGAAAACAACCTTTCTCCCTCCTCTATGTGACACCCTTTTATATATTTGAACATGGCTATCATATCACCCCTTAACCTCCTCTTAAGGAGATATAAAATCCAAACTACTACTCCCCTCCTTCTTCTTCTTCTTCTTCTTCTTCTTCTTCTTCTTCTTCTTCTTCTTCTTCTTCTTCTTCCAAAAAACTTCCTGAAATATACTCAGAGTCGAGAGTGGATTTCATGCTCTTTATTCAGCTCATAGCGGTGAGGAGGGAATGGAAGTCCCCTCAAAGTATCTGCTTTATATTAATTATTTACACAATGGGCTGCACGTGATTGGCTAATTCCGGAATTCTCCTGTAGGCCAATCAGGTTGCGGATTCACTTCTATCTGGAGCTGGATTGGGTGGCTCCTGCCGACCAATCATACTGCTGCATTGTTCTAGGACCAATCAGACTGCTGCAGTTTGGATCCTATTCAACTCAGTACATAACACTTCCCTATACAGGGCTGCCTTCAAAGGTCTTCTAGCAGATGACACAACCTTGATGGCAGAAAGTGAGGAGGAACTAAAGAACCTTTTAATGAGGGTGAAAGAGGAGAGCGCAAAATATGGTCTGAAGCTCAACATCAAAAAAACGAAGAACATGGCCACTGGTCACATCACCTCCTGGCAAATAGAAGGGGAAGAAATGGAGGCAGTGAGAGATTTTACTTTCTTGGGCTCCATGATCACTGCAGATGGTGACAGCAGCCACGAAATTAAAAGACGCCTGCTTCTTGGGAGGAAAGCAATGACAAACCTAGACAGCATCTTAAAAAGCAGAGACATCACCTTGCCAACAAAGGTCCATATAGTAAAAGCTATGGTTTTCCCAGTAGTGATGTATGGAAGTGAGAGCTGGACCATAAAGAAGGCTGATCGCCGAAGAATTGATGCTTTTGAATTCTGGTGCTGGAGGAGACTCTTGAGAGTCCCATGGACTGCAAGAAGATCAAACCTCTCCATTCTGAAGGAAATCAGCCCTGAGTGCTCACTGGGAGGACAGATCGTGAAGCTGAGGCTCCAAGACTTTGGCCACCTCATGAGAAGACTCCCTGGAAAAGACCCTGATGTTGGGAAAGATGGAGGGCACAAGGAGAAGGGGACAACAGAGGATGAGATGGTGGGACAGTGTTCTCAAAGCTACCAGCATGAGTTTGACCGAACTGCGGGAGGCAGTGGAAGACAGGAGTGCCTAGCGAGCTCTGGTCCAGGGGGTCACGAAGAGTCAGACACGACTAAACAACTAAACAACAACAAAGGAATTGCATATGCACAGGAGCTTTTCACAGCAATGGAGATCAAAAGGGTTTTCTGGTGTGTGTGTTTCTTTGTGGCTGATTAGCTGCTCTCCCTGTGCAAAGGTCAGAGGGGGCAGGGTTCCTGTTGAGGCAGGTGATTAGCTGTGGGAGGAGCTTATCAGGGCTTGCAGGGCAGCAGCTGCACGCGCAGTTTGATCCATCTTTTAGATTTAGGGGAGCTAGTCTCAAACGTTTGTTGGGGGAGACCTAGGTTTTTTTTGGGTGGAGTTATTTGTCCTGTCTTCATGCTTTTTATGATGGAGGACCACTGTAGCCACCCCCAACGACATGTTCTCAAGATGGAGAGTGAGGGAACAGCTGCAGTCGCCTGCGGTTCCTGCGCAATGTTTGCCATCTTGCCAAAGGTTGCAGGCAGCTTTACCTGCAGCAATTGCATGTTGATTGCCCTCTTAGAAGACAAAGTCCAGCAACTGGAGGAACGTGTAGCTACGCTCCAAAGAATTAGAGAGCTGGAGCTCTTCTTGGAAGCAACTGAGCACACCGTCTCCGCCAAGGAGGAGACAGGGGACTCCCCTGAGAAGGAGGCTAGTTCACCAACACAGGAGCCAGATATATGGAGAAACGTGACTCAAAGAAGTAGGAGGCCCAGGGTTCGCTCTGATTGTTTAGAAATACACAATCGCTTTGAGGTCCTCTCCCCTAGCATGGAAGATGAAGAGCAGACTCCATTTGAGGATCTCTCCCTCATTACAGTCGATCAGGTATATGAAGACGAGCAGCAAAGTCAGTCCTCAGGGAATGTGCAGGCGACCTTGGAACGGACAGCTCACGGAAGAACCCCGACCAAACCTAAGAGGAGGCGTGTAGTGGTGATAGGGGATTCCCTACTGAGGGGAACAGAAGCAGTGATCTGTGGGCCTGACAAGATGTCTTGGGAAGTGTGCTGTCTCCCCGGGGCTAAGATCCAAGATGTAACTGAACGACTGCAAGGAATCATAAAACCCACTGACAAATACCCCTTCCTCTTGGTTCATGTGGGAACCAATGACACTGCAAGCAATAGCCTCCAGAAAATCAAAAGAGACTATGGGGCTCTGGGCAGGAAATTGAAGCAATTAAATGCACAAATTGTCATCTCATCTGTCCTCCCAGTTGAACGACGTGGCCCAGGGAGAGAGGGAAAAATAGTGGAAGTGAACAGCTGGCTTCGCAAATGGTGTAAACAGGAATGGTTTGGATTCTTAGATCACGGACTGCAGTTTCTTGAAGATGGACTTCTGGCAAGCGATGGGCTGCACCTCACAACGGTTGGGAGGAATGTTTTTGTCAAAAATCTCAGAAACCTCATCAGGAGAGCTTTAAACTGACTAATGTGGGGGAGGGAGACAGTGCTCCTGAAGGTAGGCGTCTATCAATTGATGAAGATGATCATCCAAATGTCATAGACCAAATGGAGCAAACAGCACACAGACCTAGTGGTGGGAAGAAAAAATCCTTAAATAAGAGACACGGGGGAATGATTAATGGACTTCAATGTCTGTACACTAATGCGCAAAGCATGGGAAATAAACAAGATGAGCTTGAGCTCTTGGTACAGCAAACTAAATATGACATAATAGGCATCACTGAAACCTGGTGGGATAAGTCCCACGATTGGAATGTAATAATGGAGGGATACAATCTATTTCAGAGAAACAGACCAGACAAGAAAGGAGGAGGAGTGGCGTTATATGTCAGGGATGTGTATACCTGTGAAGAGATCCAAGATTTAGAACCTCAAAGCCAAAGTGAGAGCATTTGGGTCAAAATTAAGGGAGAGAAGAATAACAGTGACCTCATTGTGGGAGTTTACTATAGATCCCCAAGCCAAACGGAGGACATAGATGATGCCTTTCTGGAACAGATGGCCAAGCATGCAAAAGGAAGGGAGATAGTAGTAATGGGGGACTTCAATTACCCGGATATTGTTGGATGTCAAACTCAGCCAAGAGCATAAGGTCAAACAGATTCCTCACTGGCCTTGCAGACAACTTCATTGTCCAGAAAGTGGGAGAAGCAACAAGAGGAACAGCCATTTTAGATCTGGTCCTAACCAATGTTGATGACCTGGTTAGTGGGGTAGAAGTGGAAGGATCATTAGGCGTGAGTGATCATGCTCTTCTGAAGTTAACTATACAGCGGAAAGGAGCAGCCAAGCATACTAGGACTCAATTTCTTGACTCTAAGAAAGCCGACTTCATAAAACTTAGGGAAGTGCTGGGTGAGATCCCATGGACAGTAATACTAAAAGGAAAGGGAGTTCATGATGGCTGGGAGTTTGTTAAGAGGGAGATAGTAAAAGCACAACTTCAGGCAATACCAATGAGACGGAAACATGGAAGGTGCCTAAAGAAGCCAGGGTGGCTATCTAAAGAACTTTTAACTGAGTTAAGATTAAAAAAGGATGTGTACAAAAAATGGAAAAGGGGGGAAACCACCAAAGAGGAATTCAAACAAATAGCCAGCACGTGTAGACACAAAGTCAGAAAAGCTAAAGCACAGAATGAACTCAGGCTTGCTAGAGAGGTTAAAAGCAACAAAAAAGGCTTTTATGGGTATGTTCGTAGCAAAAGGAAGAACAAAGAAACAGTGGGGTCACTCAGAGGAGAAGATGGTGAAATGCAAACAGGGGACACAGAAAGGGCTGAACTCCTCAATGCCTTCTTTGCCTCAGTCTTCTCCGATAAAGAAAACAATGCCCGACCTGAAGAATTTGGAGCAAATGATTCAGCAGAGGAAACACAGCCCAGAATAACTAAGGAGATAGTACAAGAATACTTGGCTAGTCTAGATGTATTCAAGTCTCCAGGGCCAGATGAACTGCATCCAAGAGTATTAAAAGAACTGGCAGATGTGATCTCAGAACCACTGGCAGTCATCTTTGAGAATTCCTGGAGAACAGGCGAAGTCCCAGCAGACTGGAGGAGGGCAAATGTTGTCCCTATTTTCAAAAAGGGGAAAAGAGAGGACCCAAATAATTACCGCCCAGTCAGTCTGACATCAATACCAGGGAAGATTCTGGAGCAGATCACTAAGCAAACAGTCTGTGAGCACCTAGAAAGGAATGCTGTGATCACCAATAGTCAGCATGGATTTCTGAAAAATAAGTCATGTCAGACTAACCTGATCTCGTTTTTTGACAGAATTACAAGCCTGGTAGATGAAGGGAACGCAGTGGATGTAGCCTACCTTGATTTCAGCAAGGCATTTGACAAGGTGCCCCATGATATTTTTGTAAAGAAGCTGGTAAAATGCGGTCTTGACTACGCTACCACTCAGTGGATTTGTAACTGGCTGACTGACCGAACCCAAAGGGTGCTCATCAATGGTTCCTCTTCATCCTGGAGAAGAGTGACTAGTGGGGTGCCACAGGGTTCTGTCTTGGGCCCGGTCTTATTCAACATCTTTATCAACGACTTGGATGATGGACTCAAGGGCATCCTGATCAAATTTGCAGATGACACCAAACTGGGAGGGGTGGCTAACACCCCAGAGGACAGGATCACACTTCAAAACGACCTTGACGGATTAGAGAACTGGGCCAAAACAAACAAGATGAATTTTAACAGGGAGAAATGTAAAGTATTACACTTGGGCAAAAAAAATGAGAGGCACAAATACAAGATGGGTGACACCTGGCTTGAGAGCAGTACATGTGAAAAGGATCTAGGAGTCTTGGTTGACCACAAACTTGACATGAGCCAACAGTGTGACGCGGCAGCTAAAAAAGCCAATGCAATTCTGGGCTGCATCAATAGGAGTATAGCATCTAGATCAAGGGAAGTAATAGTGCCACTGTATTCTGCTCTGGTCAGACCTCACCTGGAGTACTGTGTCCAGTTCTGGGCACCACAGTTCAAGAAGGACATGGACAAACTGGAACATGTCCAGAGGAGGGCAACCAAAATGGTCAAAGGCCTGGAAACGATGCCTTATGAGGAACGGCTAAGGGAGCTGGGCATGTTTAGCCTGGAGAAGAGGAGGTTAAGGGGTGATATGATAGCCATGTTCAAATATATAAAAGGATGTCACACGGAGCGGACACGGAGCAATGGATCCAAACTACAAGAAAGAAGATTCCACCTAAACATTAGGAAGAACTTCCTGACAGTAAGAGCTGTTTGACAGTGGAATTTGCTGCCAAGGAGTGTGGTGGAGTCTCCTTCTTTGGAGGTCTTTAAGCAGAGGCTTGACAACCATATGTCAGGAGTGCTCTGATGGTGTTTCCTGCTTGGCAGGGGGTTGGACTTGATGGCCCTTGTGGTCTCTTTCAACTCTGATTCTATGATTCTATGATTCTACGAATGCCTGCTAACACTTCAAGCTGCCACGAAGGGCACAAGCTCAGAGGCGGATTGAAAGGTTGGCAATTGAGAGTTGTGCAATTGATGCCGGCCTGTCCATGCAGTGGGATTTTCTGCATTTTTCCTTGGGAGGAAAAGGCACCCAGGTTTTTCTCCGTTTCCTGCACTTCCAACCCACTCCCTCCCGGGAAAGGCTGGAGCTGTGAGAATTATGCAAAAGCTAGTGCTACATCCAGCAAGCTTCTCTCCTCCCTCGCTCAAGTAGAGATAATTGAATCAGCCACCTGCCCTCTGTTACGGCATCTAAAGAGACTTGACCCTGGCGGGTTAGCAGGAAAATCTCTGTTGGAAGTCCTCGTTCATTCCCACTCTGGCGGAATATAGGGAGTAAATTAGAGGGAGCCGCACATCATAATTGACCAGGGGGCAGAGATGAGAGAGAGACAGACAGACAGAAAGAGAGAGTTAATCCAGCCAGTCTATGAAGGCACTAAGGTTTTCAGGGGGCACTTTTGTGCTCCAGATTATAATTTTAACTGTGCATTTTATAGCTAGAAGAATAAAATCCAGCGGCGCTCACCATGGCTCCGGTTTGTGAGAGAGATGTTCAGCAAAAGGTAAAGGGACCCCTGACCATTAGGTCCAGTCGTGGCCGACTCTGGGGTTGCGGCGCTCATCTCGCTTTATTGGCCGAGGGAGCCGCCATACAGCTTCCGGGTCATGTGGCCAGCATGACTAAGCCGCTTCTGGCGAACCAGAGCAGCGCACGGAAACGCTGTTTACCTTCCCGCCAGAGTGGTACCTATTTATGTACTTGCACTTTTGACATACTTTCGAACTGCTAGGGGGGCAGGAGCAGGGACCGAGCAACGGGAGCTTACTCCATCGTGGAGATTCGAACCGCTGACCTTCTGATCGGTAAGCTCTAGGCTCTGTGGTTTAACCCACAGTGCCACCTGCGTCCACCTTGCTTGGTCCCAAATACACCATAAATTTAATGCACATGACTCCTCCCGCTTAAGAATCCTGGGAACTATAGTTTGCCACGGGTGATTGGAGCTGTAGCTCTCCAAGTGGGTAAACTACAGTTTCCAAGGCCTGGGTTGTTGTTTTTGTTGTTTTTGCGGGAAGCCATGTTCTTTCAGCGGACACGGGTGGCGCTGTGGGTTAAACCACAGAGCCTAGGATTAGCTGATCAGCAGGTCGGCGGTTCGAATCCCTGTGACGGGGTGAGCTCCCGTTGCTCAGTCCCTGCTCCTGCCAACCTAGCAGTTCGAAAGCACATCAAAGTGCAAGTAGATAAATAGGTACCACTCCGGTGGGAAGGTAAACGGCGTTTCCGTGCGCTGCTCTGGTTCGCCAGAAGCGGCTTAGTCATGCTGGCCACCTGACCCGGAAGCTGTACGCCGGCTCCCTCGGCCAGTAAAGCGAGATGAGCACCACAACCCCAGAGTCGGTCACGACTGGACCTAATGGTCAGGAGTCCCTTTACCTTTACCTATGTTCTTTTAATGTATAATGTAGCTGTGGTCTTTGCTTCCAGGGTTGCCAGCTGACCCTAGTTGGCCAGCCCTGTTCCCTTTCATGATGAGCAGAGATCAGTGCCTCAAGCTTTTTGTAGTATGGGTGACAATCGCTCGCTAGTGTTGCCACATCAAGATTTGAAGGTGTGGCATCGGTTGTCTGTTGAAAAGCTCATGGTCCTCGTTGCAACTGCTCAGCAATCATCCTGTTCCTTGTCAAATCCTGGGCTCTGAGATGGCCTGATGGAAATAACCCCTGTTGGAGGGCAGGGGAGATACATTGAATTAAAAAAACCTTTGGTCCTCTGCATGTTGCTGAACTACAAAACCCACCATCCCTGCCCATTGGCTGTGCTTCCAGGGGTTGATGGGAGTTGTTGGCATCCGTCTGCCTTGGGAGATAATGGAGGGGTACGCGTTTGGGGGTGGTCAAACCACTGGAGAGTTGCAGCTTCTGCTGTGGCTGTAGAGACCGATACAGGAGAGACATGTTTTGTTGCAGCTGGGGCAGAGGAAGGCATCCGGTTGTGCTGCTGCAAATGGGAGTTGCAGTTCAGCATCATCGGGGTGTGTGTGTGTATACTGAGTGCAGTAGGGGGAGTGATTTACACCAGGTCCCTCCCCGTTGTGTAGCTAATTGCTGCACAATGTGCGTTTGTGTGATGCTTTCATGGCAATTGTGCTGCACTTTTGAGGAAAACTACTGGGTGGCATTGTGGGTCAAACCACAGAGCCTAGGACTTGCCAATCAGAAGATCGGTGGTTCGAATCCCCGCGACGGGGTGAGCTCCTGTTGTTCGGTCCCTCCTCCTGCCAACCTAGCAGTTTGAAAGCACATCAAAGTGCAAGTAGATAAATAGGTACCACTCCGGCGGGAAGGTAAACGCCGTTTCCGTGCGGTGCTCTGGTTCGCCAGAAGCGGCTTAGTCATGCTGGCCACATGACCCAGAAGCTGTACGCCGGCTCCCTCAGCCAATAAAGCGAGATGAGCGCCGCAACCCCAGAGTCGGTCACGACTGGACCTAATGGTCAGGGGTCCCTTTACCTTTACTGTGCCCGGGCTCAGTATTAACATGTGTGCGCGCACACGCAAAATACTGAGGACACCTGCAAACTACACATTCTAATGTGCCATTAAGTCCCACGTGTTGCAACTTACTTTAGGTGGCAGGTGACTCATTGTTTTACACAGGTGCCAAGAGGGCGTGAGCTTTGTCTAGGCTACGCCATGACTTCATGTCTAGGGTGGGATTTGAACTCGGATCTCTGTGCCCTCTGTGGCTGAAGAAGCAAGCCGTTGCTGTATGAAGCCTCCCTCCCCCCCCCCCCCCCGCTTTTCTGCAATCCATGCCTGGTGTTTTTCAGCCTTCGTTCTGTTTGGGAATTAAAAATAGAAATAGATTTTCTCTCGCCCAGGAGGTTGGTGAATGGAACTAGGCCTGTATGTGGGCTGTCGCTGGTAGGATCCGTCTGTTCTGCTGAAGGGTCCAACGCAGGAGGAGAGGCGGTCGGGGGGGGGGGAGGGGGCAGGGAAGCAATGTTCTCCAAGCTGGCGTGGGGAGAGGGGTTTGATTGAAACAAAAGCCTGCAGTGGTCTCAGAGCAAAACAGTCTCTTCCCAGAATTTCCCTTGGAAGTGTGCTTGCCACACTGCCCAGGAGAGATAAAAAGGTCCAGGTCTGATCCTGGACATCTCTAACCCCTTCTGCAAGAACTCAGCTGGTTAGGGTGGTTCCGGTAACACCAAAGTTGCAGGTACAATCCCCATTTGGGACAGCTGCATATTGCCGCATTGCAGGGGGTTGGACGCGGGTGGCGCTGTGGTCTAAACCACTGAGCCTCTTGGGCTTGCCGATCAGAAGGTCGGCGGTTCGAATCCACACGATGGAGTGAGCTCTTGTTGCTCTGTCCCAGCTTCTGCCAACCTAGCAGTTCGAAGCACACAAGTGCAAGTAGATAAATAGGTACCACTGCGGCGGGAAGGTAAACGGCGTTTCCGTGCACTCTGGTTTCCGTCACGGTGTCCTGTTGTGCCAGAAGCGGTTTAGTCCTGCTGGCCACGTGACCCAGAAAGCTGTCTGTGGACAAACGCCGGCTCCCTCGCCCTGAAAGCGAGATGAGTGCCGCAACCCCAGAGTCGCCTTTGACTGGACTTAACCATCCAGGGTTCCTTTGTTTTTGTTGTTGTTTAGTCATTTAGTCGTGTCCGACTCTTCGTGACCCCCTGGACCAGAGCACACCAGGCACTCCTGTCTTCCACTGCCTCCCGCAGTTTGGTCAAACTCATGCTGGCAGCTTCGAGAACACTGTTCAGCCATCTCGTCCTCTATCGTCCCCTTCTCCTTGTGCCCTCCATCTTTCCCAACATCAGGGTCTTTTCCAGGGAGTCTTCTCTTCTCATGAGGTGGCCAAAGTATTGGAGCCTCAGCTTCAGGATCTGTCCTTCCAGGGAGCACTCAGGGCTGATTTCCTTAAAATGGAGAGGTTTGATCTTCTTGCAGTCCATGGGACTCTCAAGAGTCTCGTCCAGCACCAGAATTCAAAAGCATCAATTCTTTGGCGATCAGCCGTCTTTATGGTCCAGCTCTCACTTCCATACATCACTACTGGTCTTGTAGTCCTACTAGCGTAATTTGTTGGTTACAGTTGCTCTTCGAATAATTTGTATATTTCTTCCAATCGTCTGTGAATCTCTGGTCCCGCAGGTTTTGAATCCTTCCTGTCATTTTGTCCAATTCTGCATAGTCCATTAATTTTATTTGCCATTCTTCTTTCGTCGGCACCTCGTCTTGTTTCCATTTATGGGCTAACAATACTCTTGCTGGACCTAATAGGTATCTCAAGCCATTTGCGCATGTTGTCATGCAACCAGTCCATGCAGAATGTAGGCAACCTATATATAGAAATGAGCAAACCAGTGATATTTTAGGGAGCAGGCTAGCAGGCAGGCTCCCATGACTTACATCATAGGAGCCTACACAACACAAAACACTTGCTGTATGTTGTTTTTTATCTTATATTTTGGAAATGTACATCCAGGTTTTTTTTCCTTTAAATTTTTTTGGGGCCCCCAAGAGAGCGGGGCCCTAAGCTAGAGTTTGTTTAGCTTATATGTAAATTTGGCACTGGCTGGATGCAGAGCACTGGCCATTCTGGCTAGTAGCCATCGATAGCCCTCTCTGTCATACATTTGTCTAATCCTCATTTAAATCTGTCCAAGTCTGTGGCTGCCGCTGGCTCTGCCATTCCAGGTTCCTTCTATGCTGTTATGTACTGAGTTGAATAGGATCCAAAATGCAGCAGTCTGATTGGTCCTAGAAAAATAGGATTCAGAATGCAGCAGTCTGATTGGTCCTAGAACAATAGGGTCCAGAATGCAGCAGTCTGATTGGTCTGCAGGAGCCACCCAATCCTGCCCCAGGTGGAAGTGAATCCGCAACCTGATTGGCCTACAGGAGAATCCCGGAATTAGCCAATCACGTGGGGCCCACTGTGTAAATAATGCATATAAAGCAGATATTGTGGGGGAACTTCCATTCCTCCTCACCACTATGAGCTGAATGAAGAGCATGAAATCCACTCTCGACTCTGAGTATATTTTATATGCGCTGCGTGAAGAAGCCCTGAACCTTCCAAGATTCTGCTTCGTCGGATCTCCACAAATTCTGGCGTCATGAAAGGAAACTTTTATCCATCCACTTTCTCCACGTCACACAGCAATTCAATCACGTCTACCATCTCCCCCTTTGCTCACACTTTCTCTAAATAAAAAAAAAACACTGCAACTTTCCCCCATGAGGGACTTGCTCCACCCCTGACCGTTTTGCTTGCCCTTTCCTAAAGCTTTTCCAGCTCTTCAGTACCCTTTTTGAGGCGAGGCGACCAGAACCCCACAGAATTCGAAGTGCGGTCGCACCATAGATTTGTATAAGGGCATTACGCTATTGGCAGTTTTATTTTCAGTTCCTTTCCTAATGATCCCTAAGTAAGTATGTGTTGGAAGCCTCCCAGAGTGGCTGGGGCAACCCAGCCAGATAGGTGGGGTATAAATAATAAAGTTATTATTATTATTATTATTAAGGAAGGACTGTTTCCGAGTAGTCAGGCATGTGTTTTGCAAAGGGTCCCAGGATAATCGTATGGTGGATTATGGTGGATAATAAATAATAATAATAATAATAATAATAATAATAATAATAATAATAATATTTTTGTTATTAACTGATAACAGTAACTGATGCAGGCAGGAATAGGAGCAAAGTTTCCCGCTGCCTTCCCTTTAGGGTTGTGTTTGTGTGTGTGAATTCAATTCAGCTTGAGAATACACCTAATTTGCACTTTCTGAAGCAATCTGCAAACTGAAAGAGCGCCGTTCTTCAAAATGTGTGCTTCTGCAAATTTTGCAAGGCAGCTCTGCCGCCAAGCAAGGCGCACAACAATACATATACTAGATAAGGATGCATATACCTTGGTTTTGGGTAAAGAATTTTTATTCCGCTTTATCATGTATGTAAAACAGAGATAACAGAGCAAATCAGATAGCTCAGTTGGTAGAGCATGAGACTCTTAATCTCAGGTTTGTGGGTTCGAGTACCACCGATACATCATCTCCATATAAGTCTCCTTCAATGCACAGCATGCTGTAAATTTTAAATCCTCCTTCCATAGCTTTTCCCAATGTGAAAATTCTGTGTTCTTGAATTTCATAATGTCATGTATCTAAAAGTGACTATCACTTGCTGTCTTTCAGATCCTGTTGGCCTGAACTGCCTGAAGAGGATGTTGCCGCCGCATTGGGGGTGGTGGCTGACCTCTTGCACTTTCGCCAAAGTCTTGGTGGCCTCGGCCGTCTTCGCCGAGAACGCCTCCTGGGCCGGAGCCTACGATGCCGAGACAAAGGTCAATAGCAGCTGCGAAGGATCCAACAAATGTCAACCAGGAGTGTTGCTCCCCGTCTGGCAGCCGGACAACCCATCCTTTGGCGACAAGGCTGCCAGAGCCATCGTCTACTTCGTTGCCATGATGTACATGTTCCTTGGAGTCTCCATCATCGCTGACCGCTTCATGGCATCCATCGAGGTCATCACCTCCAAGGAGAAGGAGATCACCATCACCAAGTCCAATGGTGAGACCAGCATTGGAACCGTGAGGATCTGGAACGAGACGGTCTCCAACCTCACCCTGATGGCTTTGGGTTCGTCGGCGCCAGAGATCCTCCTCTCAGTGATTGAGGTCTGCGGCCACAACTTCCAAGCCGGTGAGTTGGGTCCTGGCACCATCGTGGGCAGCGCGGCCTTCAACATGTTTGTGGTCATTGCCGTGTGCGTCTACGTTATCCCCAACGGCGAGAGCCGCAAGATCAAGCACCTGAGGGTGTTCTTCGTCACAGCTTCCTGGAGCATCTTCGCCTACATCTGGTTGTACCTGATCTTGGCGGTCTTCTCGCCAGGGATCGTGCAAGTGTGGGAAGCCTTGCTGACCCTCGTCTTCTTCCCGGTCTGTGTGGTCTTCGCCTGGATGGCGGACAAGCGCCTGCTCTTCTACAAGTACGTCTACAAGAGGTATCGGGCGGATCCTCGCAGCGGCATCATCATTGGCACTGAGGGCGAGTTCCCCAAGGGGATAGAGATGGACGGCAGCTTCGTGGGCAATGACCACCGGGAGAGCGTCTTTGTGGATGGGAGCGCGGCCTCGGTGGCCCCGCTCCCCATCACCACCCAGGAGGAGAAGGAGCTGGACGAGAGCCGCAAGGAGGTCATTCAGATCCTCAAAGACCTCAAGCAGAAGCACCCGGACAAGGAGCTGGACCAGTTGGTTGAGATGGCCAACTATTACGCCCTGTTGCACCAGCAGAAAAGCCGGGCTTTCTACCGCATCCAGGCCACACGGATGATGACAGGGGCGGGGAACATCCTCAAGAAGCACGTCTCCGAGTTCTCCAAGAAGTCCGTGAACCTGCTGGAGGTGCCTTCAGAAGCAGAGGCAGAAGAGAACTACAGCAAGATCTTCTTTGAGCCCTACATGTACCACTGCCTGGAGAACTGCGGCTCGGTCACGTTGACCGTGGCTTGCCAGCAGGGCGGCGACACCTACAACACCTTCTACGTGGACTACAAGACGGAGGACGGCTCGGCCAAGGCGGGCTCTGACTATGAGTTCAGCGAGGGGACGCTGATCTTCAAGCCTGGCGAGACGCAGAAAGAGCTGAAGATTGGCATCATCGACGACGACATCTTTGAGGAAGATGAGCACTTCTTCGTCCGGCTGCTCAACCTGCGGGTGGGGGATGCCGAGGGCATGTTTGAGTCCGATTCGGCTGACCACCCCAAGGGCAGGCTCGTGGCGCCGCTGGTGGCCACCGTGACCATTTTGGACGATGACCACGCCGGCATCTTCACCTTCCAGGATAAACTATTGAGGGTCAGTGAGTGCCAAGGGACCCTGGAGGTCAAGGTCATCCGCAGCTCGGGGGCCCGTGGGACGGTCATGGTCCCCTACCAGACGGTGGAAGGGACGGCGCGAGGAGGGGGAGTGGACTACGAAGACTCTTGCGGGGAGCTGGAGTTCAAAGATGACGAAACAGTGTAAGTAAACAATGCTGCTTCTTTCCTTGCTTGTTCAATGTATTTTTTTAAAAAAATTAATTTGGTTTTACATATTTAAATTTATAATCATATCCAAAGTTACAAGATTCCTCCAAATCTCTGTACTTTCCCCCATCCCCTCTGTGGGTTCTGTTGTTAAACCTTTTCTACTGCGTCTCTCTCTTTTTTTAATAATCCAAATTTTTATAACTCCATTGTGTCCATAGTTCTTGTTATACCATGAGTGTTATTGCAGTCCTGCTAACGTTTTCAACTGCTTACAGTGGTCTTCAAGATAAGTTATAATTCCCCCCCCCCCCCCATGTCTTTTTAAAATTTCGGTCTTCCTGGTTCCTAAGCTTTCTGGTCATTTTTGCCATTTCAGCATAGTCCATCAACTTTGTTTGCCACTCTTTTCTGGTAGGGACTTTATATTCTTTCCATCTCTGGGACAATACCATCTGCGCAGCTGTCATCGCATACATGAAAAGTCTTTTCTGCTCCCTTAGAATTTCAGCACCTACAATTCCTAATAGAAAAGCCTCTGCTATATATATATATATATATATATATATATATATATATATATTTATATATATTTATTTTAAACGCCCCCCCCAATTCATTATACAGTGGTACCTCTGGTTGCAAACGGGATTCGTTCCGGAGGCCCATTCACAACATGAAAAGAACACAACCCGCAGCGGCGCGCCTGCAAACGTGTGGTTTGCAATTCGCCGCTTCTGCGCATGCGCGTGACGTCATTTTGTGCTTCTGTGCATGGAAGTAACCCTTTCCGGTACTTCTGGGTCGCCGCGGGACTTAACCTGAAAGAACGTAACATGAAACGGACATAACATGTGGTATGACTGTCTATCATTTCCCAGAATACTTTTAGTTATTCATTTTTCCCTCCTGGGTGAGCAAAAGCGAGGCAGACAGGTTGGAATTGAATTATTTAACTGTTTCCCAGCACACCATGAGCCTTTGCGGAGCAGGTCCCTGCTTACATGGGAGGATGCCTGGGGGTGTTAAACAGCATTGGGGACGAGGTGGTACCCTGTGCCTGCCCATAGTACGCCTTCCGGGGCCCAAAGGCGTTCACTTAATGCTGTTCTCTGAAGCCAACCCAGGATATAGAGTCCGGATCCTGGTGAAACTTAGCCTCCCTATACTCACCCCACTAAGTCAGCTCAAATGGGTATCGAAAGGTGCTGAGTTGTCAAGTGGGGGGCCAGACTATATTTTGGGGGGGAAACGAACGAATTCCTGTGCTCCACAAATAACCAAGAGATGCATTTTTAATAAAAGCACACATTCTGCTCATGTAAAAACACCAGGCAGGCCCTGCACATAACCCAGAGATGCATTTTAAATCAAAGGACACATTCTACTCATGTAAAAACATGCTGATTCCCGGACCATCTGTGGGCTGGATTGAGAAGGCGATTGGGCCGGATCCGGTCCCCGGGTCTTAGTTGCCTACTCATGCATTGACCACACACGGAATCCCCTAAGTCGCATGTACCACAATGTCTTTCTCCACAGTTTTCACTTCCTTCGACCCCCTGCCCGCCCCAAATGCTAAAAGCTAAGCTGGGGGCAGATTATCAAAGCGATCAAGAGCTCTGGTTTCTTTTACTTTTTCATTTAAAACGATCCCTTCTCCGGGCTGGCCAAGACTCGACCCCCCCCCCCAGTCGCCCCATAATTAAAAATATAGACATTTTATTAGATCAAGTGAGAGAGAGAGAGGAGGGCTGCAATTTTATTCATTACACCTTTAAGAGAAATTTCGTCTGAAAAGCTTTCCTCCGAACTGGCACTCCATAAATTAAAGCAATAATTTTGAACTGCCTTTTCCTAGGCGTCTATCCAAACATTTTAGGGGTATGTGTGTGTGTGTGTGAGAGAGAGAGAGCGCTTGTTTTAAAGGCTGGGACTGGAGCCAAATGAACTGAGTGAGAAAGTTGAGACTCCCCTTCTTTCTCTCCTTATGGTTTAATCAATTGCCGTATTTTTCTGTGTATAAGACTAGGTTTTTTCCCTAAAAAATAATGTCGAAAATTAGGGGGCGTCTTATACACGGATAGTGCCGAGGGTGGGTTTTCTTAAATATGAGTCCCCCAAAATAGGGGGAGTCTTATACATGGGGGTGTCTTATAGACGGAAAAATACGGTAATTACTATGGTCTAGAAACCTGAATGGGATGCGGGTGGCGCTGTGGGTTAAACCACAGAGCCTAGGACTTGCCGATCAGAAGGTTGGTGGTTCGAATCCCCGCGACGGGGTGAGCTCCCATTGCTCGGTCCATGCTCCTGCCAACCTAGCAGTTCAAAAGCACGTCAAAGTGCAAGTAGATAAAGATGTACCGCTCCGGCAGGAAGGTAAACGGCATTTCCGTGTGCTGCTCTGGTTCGCCAGAAGCGGCTTAGTCATGCTGGCCACATGACCCGGAAGCTGTACGCCGGCTCCCTCGGCCAATAAAGTGAGATGAGCACCGCAACCCCAGAGTCGGCCACGACTGGACCTAATGGTCAGGGGTCCCTTTACCTTTACCTTTAGAAACCTGAATAGGCTCAGTGGTCCAGTGTTGTTGATGGTCAGCTATTCTGGGCTGGAGATGGCAGCGGCCATCGCTTCCTATCACCTGCCATGCACAATCTTCCTTGGTCTTGAAACCTGACCGTGGGCCATTATTGCACCAACAGGACAGGGGGTCAGTGTGGGGCAGCAGCAGCAGCAGCAGCAGCAGCAGCAGCAGAGAACACCGGAAGCTGCCTTAGTATGGCCCATCTGACTCAGTATTGCCAACTCGGACTGGCAGGGACTCTATTTTTAAAAAATAAATAAATATTTTTTATTAATAATTTCAACATAACAAATTATCACAGCATATCATCTTCATCAATCCCCCCAATTTCCCCCTCCCCCCAAGATTTCCTTCAGCTCCTCTCTCTGATTTTTCAGCACACGTTCTCTGCATATTATAAAATTATAAAGATCCTTAAATTATCTATCTATTATGTTAACAATAAAAAAAATTGTGTATGTTTATTCAAAGCCTGCCAAGGAGTCCAATTCATTTTGTTGTTTTTTAAAGTAGTTTGTAAAAAGTCCCCATTCTTCTTTAAAGTCACAGTTCGTCTCGCAGTTTGTATGTCAGTCTCGCCAGTTCTGCATAATCCATCAGTTTCTCTTGCCACTGTTCTTTCGTCGGGATTTCCTCGTTCTTCCATCCATGTGCTATTAAGACTCTTGCCGCCGTTGTCGCGTACATAAATAAATTCTTTATTTTCCTTGGCAGGTCTTTCCCTACAATCCCTACCAGAAATGCCTCTGGTGTTTGTTTGTTTGTTTTTTTTTGTTTTTTTCAAATGTTAATTTAAACATTTTCTTCAACTCGCTATATATCATTTCCCAGAACTTTTTAATTTCTCTACATTCCCACTACATATGGTAACGGCAGGGACTCTCCATGGCGTGAATCAGCCCGGAAACAGGCTGCTCTGGTGATAAGCAGCAGTCGTTGTTTTGCACGTGGCTTAGGGACAAGGGAGGGGACGCAGGTGGCGCTGTGGGTTAAAGCCTCAGCGCCTAGGACTTGCTGATCGAAAGGTCGGCGGTTCGAATCCCTGCGGCGGGGTGCGCTCCCGCTGCTCGGTCCCAGCGCCTGCCAACCTAGCAGTTCGAAAGCACCTCCGGGTGCAAGTAGATAAATAGGGACCGCTTACCAGCGGGAAGGTAAACGGCGTTTCCGTGTGCGGCTCTGGCTCGCCAGATGCAGCTTTGTCACGCTGGCCACGTGACCCGGAAGTGTCTCCGGACAGCGCTGGCCCCTGGCCTCTTAAGTGAGATGGGCGCACAACCCCAGAGTCTGTCAAGACTGGCCCGTACGGGCAGGGGTACCTTTACCTTTACCTAGGGACAAGGGAAGCTATACGAAACACATAAAGAAGACAGCAAGAAAGGATTTCGTTATACTAGATCTAGATTTCAAACGGAAGTGATTGAAGGGAAAGCGAAACTACTGAAGGCCGCATATAGCATACTATTAGAATGGGAGACGAAAGATGAAGAGGTAAAATCAGTTATGATTAAATGGGCACAAGATGTAGGTCACAACATTATGATGGAAGGTTGGGTTAAATTATGGAAAACTGACTTAAAATTTACAGATTGTTCCCTACTGAAGGAGAATTACATGAAGATGATGTACAGATGGTACACGACACCAGTGCAGTTAGGGAAAATGAACAAAACTAGTTCAAATATATGTTGGAAGTGTAAGGAAAAGGAGAGGACATTTTATCATATGTGGTGGGATTGTAAGGTAATTAAAAAAAAATTGGAAAATGATGTACAACGAGTTGAAGAAAATGTTCCATTTAACATTTGTTTAAAAACCCGAGGCATTTTTGTTGGGGATTGTGGGGAAAGACCTGCCAAAAAAGTTGAAAAACATCTTCATGTATACGACAACGGCCGCGAGAGTTCTGGTAGCACAAGGATGGAAGACTGAAGAAACCCCAACTAAAGAACCATGGCAAGAAAAATTGATGGACTATGCAGAACTGGCAAAACTGACATATAAGCTACGGGACAAGGATAACTGTGACTTTAAAGACAAATGGGAACGCTTTACAAAGTATCTGAAGATGCAACGAAGCGAGCTGGACTCCTTGGCTGGGTTTGAATAAACATTCACAAACTTTTTATTGAGAATAATCAGCTAAATAGTTTGAGGATCTATACAACTTTGTAACATGCAGAAAACAGCATTCTTAGAGAAACCAAAGACTGGAACTGAGGGAAGTCGGGGGGTGGGGTGGGGGTGGGTGGGGAGGGAAGAAAAATGGGGGGGGGGGAACAAGGCTTATATGTTTTTGGATAATATGTCTTGTTATAATTTTGAATAATAAAAAAAAAGGGACAAGGGAAGCTTCCTTATAAGGAGCCTGAAGATTGCTCCATCAAACCCCAGTATTGTCAGCACTGGCTGGCAGCACCTCTCCAGAACTTCAGGCCGGGGTCTGAAACTTCTGCATTCAAAGCCAGTGTTGTGCCCACTGAGCGGAGGCCCTTCTCAGAGGAGCCGCTGCCTTTTCCGAACGTAGGTTGAGGACTTTGGGGAGGAGATGAGCTGAGCTGAGCTGCTGCAGGAACATCTCCTCTCTTCCCGCCTGCACTTCATCTGTGTCGCTTCGCTCCGCCTGTCCCTGGGTCTGCCAGGCTCCAAAGAGGCATAAATTGCTATTGATTTTCTCGCTCTTGACGAAGCTTCAAGCCTCCAGTTCATCAGCTAATCCGGCTGTGCTGACAAGCCGGCGAGGGGAGCGGGGAATGAACGAGCCGTTCCAGGGTGGCCTTCGCCAACCCGGTGCCCTCCAGCCGTTTCGGACTACAACTCCCATCAGCCAGCCCCACACGGCGGCTGAGCCGTTGGTCCCTTGGGGCCTGAGCAGACTCAGAAATCCATGCATCTGAAAAAAACACCTCTCCAACCTTTTGAATAATTCCCAGCTTTGTTTGGGTGGACATCAGTGAGGAAATGACTTCACCAGGCCCCTCATGCAGAGCCCTCCTACCCTTCAGTTTTTTGGGGGGAGTCTAAAGAGCTAAATGGGGACGCGGGTGGCGCTGTGGGTAAAAGCCTCAGTGCTAGGGCTTGCAGATCGAAAGGTCGGCGGTTCGAATCCCCGCGGCGGGGTGCGCTCCCGCTGCTCGGTCCCAGCGCCTGCCAACCTAGCAGTTCGAAAGCACCTCCGGGTGCAAGTAGATAAATAGGGACCGCTTACTAGTGGGAAGGTAAACGGCGTTTCCGTGTGCGGCTCTGGCTCTGGCTCTGGCTCTGGCCAGAGCAGCGATGTCACGCTGGCCACGTGACCCGGAAGTGTCTCCGGACAGCGCTGGCCCCTGGCCTCTTAAGTGAGATGGGCGCACAACCCCAGAGTCTGTCAAAACTGGCCCGTACGGGCAGGGGTACCTTTACCTTTACCTTTAAAGATGTGGATGTGGGTGGTGCTGTGGGTTAAACCACAGAGCCTAGGACTTGCCGATCAGAAGGTCGGTGGTTTGAATCCCCACGACGGGCTGAGCTCCCATTGCTCGGTCCCAGCTCCTGCCCACCTAGCAGTTCAAAAGCACGTCAAAGCACAAGTAGATAAATAGGTACCACTCTGACGGGAAGGTAAACGGCGTTTCCGGGAGCTGCTCTAGTTCACCAGAAGCGGCTTAGTCATGCTGGCCACATGACCCAGAAGCTGTACGCCGGCTCCCTCAGCCAGTAAAGCGAGATGAGCGCCGCAACCCCAGAGTCGGTCACAACTGGACCTAATGGTCAGGGGTCCCTTTACCTTTAAAGAGCTAAACGGCATACGCTCCCAGTATCCCGATTTTCCAGGGACAGTCCCGGACTTACAAAAGTCCTCCTGGCTTCTGATTTGATCACTGTGAGTGCTCCTGCCTTAAAATGTCTCTCTGCATGTCATCCCTGTTCAGACTCAATGCATGGAAAGTGCTGCCAAAAGTAAGACATTTTGTAGTCTGAGCACAAGCCAAAGATGGAGAGGAATGGAAATCTAAAGAAAGGGGGTCAGAAGGCAGGATCCATACGACCACTTCTCTGTCTTTTGCAAACCTCCTTTGCCAACCTCCCCATCACCCGTTCCTCAGAAGGTCTCCCCATCAAAAGAGCCAAGAGACAGATTCCTCCTTTTTCATTTCTTCTGCCCGTTCTCGCTTCCTGACCCGGCATTATTCATTCCTCAGCCGAGCCGGCTAGGAAGAAAGGTCTCCTGTATTTTTAATGCCTGGTATTACTGAGGTGCTGACAGGTTGTTTTTATAAACACATCTTCTCCTTTTGGTGGCGTCTAGATTAGAGAGAGGAAGAGATGGAGGAGGAAAGAAAGAAAGGGAAAAGTGAGAAAGAGACTTTTGGAGGGTTATAATAATAATAATAATTTCGGTCCTGGGAATGGAGGCCAATCAATTACAGTCCTCCAGGATGGCACTTATCCCCCCATCTTTTCGTTTGGCGAGGATGGTAGGCCACAGCAAATGTTCCTGTTGCCATGGTGATGCCACAGAAAATGGCAGCCTCTTCTCATGGTGACTGGTCCCTTCTTGGCCTGCAAATGTTTCAAAGTGCAGCGAGCCTGTCTGCCTTAGCTTAGCTCCCACAAATCGCTTTGCCGGCAGCATAGGCAGAAAAGATACCATCAGGCAACCATGAGGGAAAGGGGAGATAATGGGATGAGGAAAAAGTGACCCCTCACCTGTGGACTAGGGACCACAAGAGTCATCTAGTCCAGTCCCCTGCAATGCAGAAATCCTTTACCCAAGTGGGGCTCGAACCCAGAGATTAAGAGTCTCTACTAACGGAGCTATTCCTGCCACATGGATGACTGAGGAGCTAGAGAGGGCTGTGGAACCTGCGACCACTGGAAATTGTGCCTCCCCTTCCCCGCTCTTGCAGCAGGAAATCTCAAAAGCCATTCCCAAGATCTGGAGCAGTCCAGTCCATACCTCTGGCCGGCCCTGCTCTGCACTGTTCTTGAGTGTTTCACTGTCCCTGAACGCTGATAATTGAATTGAATTTTATTATTACGGTCACACGCATAGTTAAAGCTATGGTTTTCCCAGTAGCGATGTATGGAAGTGAGAGCTGGACCATAAAGAATAGAATGGATGCTTTTGAATTCTGGTGCTGGAGGAGACTCTTGAGAGTCCCATGGACTGCAAGAAGATCAAACCTCTCCATTCTTAGGGAAATCAGCCCTGAGTGCTCACTGGAAGGACAGATCCTGAAGCTGAGGCTCCAAGACTTTGGCCACCTCATGAGAAGAGAAGACTCCCTGGAAAAGACTCTGATGTTGGGAAAGATGGAGGGCACAAGGAGAAGGGGACGACAGAGGACAAGATGGTTGGACGGTGTTCTTGAAGCTACCAGCATGAGTTCGACCAAACTGCAGGAGGCAGTGGAAGACAGGAGTGCCTGGCGTGCTCTGGTCCACAGGGTCACGAAGAGTCGGACACGACTAAACGACTAAACAACAACATTACAGTCACAGACCAGTTCCGGCTCACTTACAATAACAGAAAAATCATAAAAGACAACAGGAATACATTGGATTCCAGTTAGGTATAACAGAGACAATTCAGATATAGCGGCAGTTAAACATATTTATTGGGGACGCAGGTTGCGCTGTGGGTTAAAGCCTCAGCGCCTAGGACTTGCCGATCGAAAGGTCGGCGGTTCGAATCCCCGCGGCGGGGTGCGCTCCCGCTGCTCGGTCCCAGCGCCTGCCAACCTAGCAGTTCGAAAGCACCTCCGGGTGCAAGTAGATAAATAGGGACCGCTTACCAGCGGGAAGGTAAACGGCGTTTCCGTGTGCGACTCTGGCTCGCCAGAGCAGCGATGTCACGCTGGCCACGTGACCCGGAAGTGTCTCCGGACAGCACTGGCCCCTGGCCTCTTAAGTGAGATGGGCGCACAACCCCAGAGTCTGTCAAGACTGGCCCGTACGGGCAGGGGTACCTTTACCTTTACCTTAAACATATATATTAAATCTTTAACGCTGATAATGCCTTTTCCCTGCCTAGATGGCAAGGGGTGCGAATGTATGTGGGGACATAGAGTTGGAAGGGACCCTGGGGGTCATCCAGTCCAACCCCTGCAATGCAGGTATCTCAACTGAAGCCTGCATGAGAGGTGGCCACCCAAACTCCCCCAATGAAGGCGAGAGAGTCCACAACCTCCAGAGGAAGTCCGTTCCACTGTTGAACAGCGCCTACTGTCAGAAAGTCGGAATCTCCTTTCTTATGAAGCCATTGATTCAGGCTTTCGCCTCCAGGGCAGGAGGAGAGGTACCCGTACGTTTCCGAGCACAATTCAAAGTGTTGGTGCTGATCTTTAAAGCCCTAAACGGCCTCAAAGACCCAGTATACCTGAAGGAGCATCTCCACCCCCATCGTTCAGCCCAGACACTGAGGTCCAGCACCGAGGGCCTTCTGACGGTTCCCTCCCTGCAAGAAACCAAGTTACAGGGAACCAGGCAGAGGGCCTTCTCGGTGGTGGCACCTGCCCTGTGGAACGCCCTCCCATCAGATGTCAAAGAGAACAACAACTACCAGACATTTAGAAGACATCTGAAGGCAGCCCTGTTTAGGGAAGCTTTTAAAGTTTGATGCATTACAGTATTTTAACATTTTGTTGGAGGCTGCCCAAAGTGGCTGGGGAAGCCCAGCCAGATAGGCAGGGTATAAATGAATTATTATTATTATTATTATTATTATTATTATTATTATTATTAAAGAAGAAGAAGAAGAGTTTGGATTTGATATCCCACCTTTCACTCCCTTTAAGGAGTCTCAAAGCGGCTTACATTCTCCTTTCCCTTCCTCCCCCACAACAAACACTCTGTGAGGTGAGTGGGGCTGAGAGACTTCAGAGAAGTGTGACTAGCCCAAGGTCACCCAGCAGCTGCATGTGGAGGAGCAGGGAATCGAACCCGGTTCACCAGATTACGAGTCCACCGCTCTTAACCACTACACCACCACACTGCTGTTTGACAGTGGAATGGTCTATTTTGGAAGGTTGGAGTGGACCTTCCTTCGTTGGAGGTTTCTGAACACAGGTTGGATGGCTTCTTCAGCTGCAAGGGGTTGGGCTGAATGACCCTATGGGGTCCCTTCTGACTGTACAATTCTACGATTCTGTTTCATAAGCCTCCAGAGGAACCTAGCTGGCTTCTGCCTGGAATAGGGCATTCACCTGTCCAAGGTGTGTGTGTTTGTGTGTGTGTGTGTGTGATTCTTACGTAATGGAGGGGGGCAGGAGTTGGCTTGGTGTTTATCAAGAATTCCCAGCCAATTAGAAGGCTGGGCTGGGGGCCAATCAGGCCCTGGGGAATCCTCGAAGGGAGGAGGGGCAAGCGGGAAGATTGAAAGGCCTCTCAGTTCCCTGGAGAGCGAAGAGAGATCGTAATTACTTTGCCATCGGTGGAACATTGCGTGCCTCTCTCTCACTGTGTGTGTTGCTTTAATTGGGTTTAAAAATCTATGTTTTGCTCTCGGCTAAGGTGCCACCTGCAATTTTAGGCTTCCTGCTCTGCACATTTCGGTCACGTCTCCAGGTTTCTCTCACACTTATTTTAAAAAAACGCATGCCGGGAGTCCAAGCGCCGGAAGAACTCTGGCTCATCTTGATAACATGGCAGGAATTGCTAAGAGCTCTGGCTGTTGCCGCCTCTGAGGCAGAGAGACTGGCGATGCCAACAGGTGGGGAATTTGTCTTTTCTCCTCCTGATTTGCATTCTGGAATCAATATTATTTTGAAATTTTATGGTATTGCTTACAACGGCCAGCTGGGTTATACATTTCAAATACTTTTTTTGGCGGGGAGGGTAGGAGGAGAAGTTTCCCCTCCTTCCGAAACAGAATATTTGATTTATTTATAAAGGCAGTCAGCGACAAGCCAGCTGCCACTGCGATGATTGGTGGCGACGTGGCTTGGCTGAGCGCCTGGCAAGTTTGACGTCCGCGTGGGCATTGGAGGGGGCGGAAGGTGGAGACGGTACCGTTTCAGGGGCGCAGGATGCGCTCCCTGACCCTACACCCGGCAGATCAGTGATCCGACAGAAGACATTCCACAGAGCTTTAGGCCATGGCAACGCAAAGACGTATGAGGAAGGCGTATGAGGAAGGCTGTGCTAAAAGAAACCTCCCAAATACCGTATTTTTTGCTCTATAAGACTCACTTTTTCCCTCCTAAAAGTAAGGGGAAATGTGTGTGCGTCTTATGGAGCGAATGCAAGCTGTGCAGCTATCCCAGAAGCCAGAACAGCAAGAGGGATTGCTGCTTTTACTGTGCAGCGATCCCTCTTGCTGTTCTGGCTTCTGAGATTCGGAATATTTTTTTCCTTGTTTTCCTCCTCCAAAAACTAGGTGCGTCTTGTGGTCTGGTGCGTCTTATAGAGCGAAAAATAAGGTACATCTATGTGTGCTCCCCCATCTCTAAAAAAAAAAGAGCTGGAGTGTGTATAAATGATGCTTAAATTGCAAGAAGGGAGGCCTCCCTGCTGTTATTGGTCCTTGAACAATAGGGTCCAGAATGCAGCAGTCTGATTGGTCCTAGAACAATACAGCAGTCTGATTGGTCTGCAGGAGCCACCCAATCCAGCTCCAGATGGAAGCGAATCCGCAACCTGATTGGCCTACAGGAGAATCCCAGAATTAGCCAATCACGTGCGACCCATTGTGTAAATAATGTATATAAAGCAGATATTGTGGGGGAACTTCCATTCCTCACTACTATGAGCTGAATAAAGAGCATGAAATCCACACTTGACTCCGAGTATATTTCACCTGCACTGAGGGCCTTCCAATCGAAAATTCAACCAAGGGAATGGAAACGGAGGCAGCAGTGGGGAGAGGTGTCATAAATTGCAGCAGTTCCCCTTTGCATAGTTTATTCTTCAGCATTGCTCTTTTGCACAGTAATAATCACAATATCTTCTGCTTAGTATCATAGAATTGGAAGGGACCACAAGAGTTCATCCCCTTGCAATTCAGGAATCTTTTACCCAAGTGGGGCTCGAACCCATGACCCAAAGATTATTATTATTATTTAAATTTATTTAATCATTTTTTCAATACAAACAGCAACCGCAAAAGACACGACAACAAAAACCAGAATAACAATAAAAACACAATTTGACAATTCAGATTTAAATACACTGATATACCCATGACTGCACCCTTTTGACAATATTTCCCCACCTCTCTCTCCTCCCCCCACTTCCCACCTCTATCCGCCTTATCGCTTAAATATTCATTCCAGATTTATCCATTCTTAATTTGCGTCGACATGCAGTTCGTTCATATGTAGCTAATCTGTCCGTATTATCAGCCCATGTGCTCAATGGAATCTTTTTGTGGCTGTTCCAGTTCATCAAAACAAGAGATTAAGGGAAACTGTTTGCGTCTTTGGTCCGAGAAGTATGAGTTGGGGAGCTTCTCCTTGCCAAAAGCAAAAGAGAAGCAACTTTTCCCCCATCCTCTGTTACGCAGGCTGATCGCCAAGGCTGCCTCCTGCCTTTCCTATGTTCCTAATTGCCTGGGATTCTCAAATCGCTAAGAGTGGTGGCTCAGCTGCGGAATGGAAAAAGGCCTCAGTGGAGCTGCCCACTCTGTCCCTGCAGTTTTACACCAGAAGGGCTCTTTGCTGTGGCTTCCCTCCTCCTCCTTCTGCTTCTCCTCCTCCTCGGCCATCTGTATCAATTGCAGGCAAGAGGTCCCCTCTGATGATGCCCAATTGGTTCTGCGCTTTGCAGAGTGGGAGGAAACAGAAAAATGCCTTTCTCGGTGGGGCAGCTGCACTCACAACCTCACCAGCTTCCTGAGCCAAGAGCTTGGCAGCGGCTAGCGACTCGGTTGGAGCCAGGTTTTGATTACACATGGGGATGAGTACTCCAATGGGGAGGGGCTGTTAGAGCAGGATTTAGTTACAGATAGGTAGCCGTGTTGGTCTGCCATAGTCAAAACAAAATAAAAAAATTCCTTCCAGTAGCACCTTAAAGACCAACTAAGTTAGTTCTTGGTATGAGCTTTCGTGTGCATGCACACTTCTTCAGATACACTGAAACAGAAGTCACCAGACCCTTCTATATAGTGAGAAGGTGGGGAGGGGTATTACTCAGAAGGGTGGTGGGATTGGGTGATTGGCAGATAGCTGTGATGAGCCTGTTGACGACTCTTAACGACTGCAATAGGTCTTACAGGAAAAAGCAAGGGGTGAGAAGGTGAAAAATGGCTTTGTCATGTATAATGAGATAAGAATCCATAAGAAGCGGGATTTGTTGTTGTTATAATATAGTACCATCCGTATTGGCGATTAAGGTCTAACTGTAGGGCCATAAGAACCCCCCCCCAACGCCTTTCTGAGAAAGGAGAGGTCCGTCAGGAGAACAAGGCTGGCATTGATGGAACAGGCTCAAATGTTTATTATTCAAGGTTGTAAAGAGATAAGCAGACTCAGGAATGCACACTGCCCTGGCGTGGTGGGGCTGGTGGGGCCATTGCAGGAAGGAAGGGGGGGGGCAGGCCCATGTAAGGACATAGGAACTTACTATAACTTTCGATTTCCCAGAAATCAGATGGTTTACAAGAAATCAGGTGGTATTGTATTCTGCAAATGTATAAAAAGCAGGCACGGTCAGAATTGTGTGTGCAGATTGCGAGCTTGTCGCGCTCTACCTTTGTCCTGCATATGCATTTCAAATAAATCCTGTTGAATCCTGCAAGGTTGGTTGCCATTTCGTGTGAATCTGTGCTCTGGGGACCCAATAGCAGATATGGAAAATGTCCAACATAACCAGGCTTGCGTGTTGAGCCCACTGCTTTTCGGAAGTGGTCAGCTTAGAACCATCAGGAGCGACGCCTCAATGCCTTCCACAGGCACTCTGTCCTAAGGATTTGGGACAGAATTCCACGCAAAAGATGTGCTCTCCCAAGTCGACATTCCCAGCATGTCTGCACTCCTATCTCAGCAACATTTACCCTGGCTAGGACCCTGCCTGCCTGCAGACTGTCTCGCCAGAGTGGTGCGTGCTCTGGTTATCTTCTGCTTGGACTACTGCAATGCGCTCTACGTGTGGCTACCTTTGAAGGTGACTCGGAAACTACAACTAATCCAGAATGCGGCAGCTAGACTGGTGACTGGGAGACCATATAACACTAGTCCTGAGAGACCTACATGGGCTCCCAGTATGTTTCTGAGCACAATTCAAAGTATTGGTGCTGACCTTTAAAGCCCTAAATGGCTTCGGTCCAGTATACCTGAAGAAGAGTCTCCACCCCCATCGTCCAGCTCGGACACTGAGGTCCAGCGCCAAGGGCCTTCTGGCGGCTCCCTCCCTGCGAGAAGCCAAGTTACAGGGAACCAGTTAGAGGGCCTTCTTGGTTGTGGCGCCCGCCTTGTGGAACGCCCTCCCACCAAATATCAAGGAAATAAACAAGTAACTGACTTTTAGAAGACATATGAAGGCAGCCCTGTTTAGGGAAGTTCTTAATGTTTGCTGTTTTGTTGTGTTTTTAATATTCTGTTGGGAGCTGCCCAGAGCAACTGGGGAGGCTCGGCCAGATGGGTGGGGTAAAAGTAATAAATAATAATAATAATAATAATAATAATAATAATAATAATAATAATCCCCTTCAACAACTGGATTATTCAAATCAGGGTGCTTGTTTTTTGGTTCCAAGTTCTCATGGGAGCCAGCTGAGTCATGCCAGAGTGTAGGACCAAAAATCAGGGCATTCTGGGATGCATTCTGAAGCTACGATGGCTCCTGCAATTCCTGGACGTCCTGCTTAAATTGGGACGGTCGAGTGGTATGCATTCAGTCCCTGAGATTGAGGTCGCCATCTCCTTCTTTGCATCGCAGCCACGGTATGCTGTTGCTTGGCGAGTTCCCGTCCCCCCACTCAGTGGAAATAAAGGCACATGACACAATTATTTAAGGTTAATGGGCTAAATATGGCCACAACTTTATTGGTTACAGGTGATGAGCGGTATTGGCTTAGGCATTGGTCCTAACAGACTATCCGACTTCAGCCAGTTTGCTTGAAGTCCGGGAAGGGTTAACCACCAGTAGGGGGAGTCCTGCTGCTGCACTGGTATGCGGGGAAAAAGGGAGATCGCGGGCCGTGCCTGTGTTTAAATCGGGTGGGCCATGCCCCCAAAGCCAGCTGATTGGCTGGCCAGGGGGTGACATGGCCGGGGCCGTGACGCCCACAATCCCACCTCCTCTGCAGGGCGGAAGTGGCTTTCTTCCACAAATTCCAGAGCTAGTGGCTCTCCCAACTGTATCTACACAAAGGTAAATCCAATTGAGTTCCATGGGGGTTTAGCCCCAGGTAAGTGGGGGACGCAGGTGGCGCTGTGGGTTAAAGCCTCAGCGCCTAGGGCTTGCCGATCGAAAGGTCGGCGGTTCGAATCCCTGCGGCGGGGTGCGCTCCCGCTGCTCGGTCCCAGCGCCTGCCAACCTAGCAGTTCGAAAGCACCTCCGGGTGCAAGTAGATAAATAGGGACCGCTTACCAGCGGGAAGGTAAACGGCGTTTCCGTGTGCAGCTCTGGCTCTGGCTCTGGCCAGAGCAGCGATGTCACGCTGGCCACGTGACCCGGAAGTGTCTCCGGACAGCGCTGGCCCCTGGCCTCTTAAGTGAGATGGGCGCACAACCCCAGAGTCTGTCAAGACTGGCCCGTACGGGCAGGGGTACCTTTACCTTTACCTTTTAAGTGGGGTTTGGGACGCGGGTGGCGCTGTGGGTTAAACCACAGAGCCTAGGACTTGCCAATCAGAAGGTTGGCGGTTCGAATCCCATGATGGGGTGAGCTCCTGTTGTTCGGTCCCTGCTCCTGTCCACCTAGCAGTTTGAAAGCACATCAAAGTGCAAGTAGATCAATAGGTACTGCTCTGGCGGGAAGGTAAACGACGTTTCCGTGCGCTGCTCTGGTTCACCAGAAGTGGCTTAGTCATGCTGGCCACATGACCCAGAAGCTGTATGCCGGCTCCCTCGGCCAGTAAAACGAGATGAGCGCCGCAACCCGAGAGTTGGCCACGACTGGACCTAATGGTCAGGGGTCCCTTTACCTTTACCTTAAGTGTGGCTTGGATGGCAGCCTAAGTGGAAAGCAGGTTTAAGAGCTAAGCTTCCCTAAGCTTTTGCTCAAAGCTCCTAGCATGTTTTTAGACCACTAGATGCCACTTCTTTTCCAGACCTAAGAATAGAAGCCAGGAGTTGAGGCTCCGAGACCTTAATTGGCCCTCACTTCCCGTCTTCCACACTGATAGCGATAAAACACAGAAGTACCTGCCTGCCGTCCTATAACTAGACATCAGTTCCAACCCATCGAAGCAGAGAAAAACATTCCGATTCTGGAATCCAGCGTTTGCGTAAAGAGAGAGAGAGAGAGAAATATTTATAAATGAGAGTCTAGCCTGTTGGTCTTTAATGACCCTAATCTATTTCATTTCAGTAAATTAGGCGGGTCACGTTCGCAAGGCAGGACACAGGCTCTCTGCTCCAGACAGCATTGGCGCCTTGGTGCAAGACATGAAGGATGGCAAAGGCTTATAAGGAAATGCTGTGCTGAATTGTACTGTATAGTCCCACAGGCTTCCTCAAACTGGGCCCTCCAGATGTTTTGAGACTACAGTTCCCATCATCCCTGACCACTGGTCCTGCTAGCTGGGGATCATGGGAGTTGTAGGTCAAAAACATCTGGAGGGCCCAGTTTGAGGAAGCCTGGTGTAGTCCACAGGCTGTCGCAGTTGTGGGGGAGAAGCCTCTGGACGTTGAAGTAACATTACCTTAGTATATGTATCAGATAGATGGAGCTGGTAGACAGCTGCCCTGGACTCAGAATTGACCTGCGCCTCCATTGGCAGCTGTGAGTCCCAATTATGAAGAGTGCATATCTCTCATTGAGTCTTCTTCTTCTTCTTCTTCTTCTTCTTCTTCTTCTTCTTCTTCTTCTTCTTCTTCTTCTTCTTCTTCTTCTTCTTCAGTGATCACTCGTAGTCAAGTAAGATTGTCTCCCATGAATACGGTCTTAACAGTAATAATAATAATAATAATAATAATAATAATAATAATAATAATTTATTATTTGTACCCCGCCCATCTGGCTGGGTTTCCCCAGCCACTCTGGGCGGCTTCCATAAAAACAAAAAATACACTAAAATATCACAGATTAAAAACTTCCCTGAACAGGGCTGCCTTAAGATGTCTTCTGAATGTCAGGTAGTTATTTATCGCTTTGACATATGATGGGAGGGCGTTCCACAGGGCAGGCGCCACTACCGAGAAGGCCCTCTGCCTGTAAGTGACTGTGGAGGCCAATTCTGGATCCGCACATCCTTCCACAGTGGGGACATTGGTTCCCGGGCAGGAGTTGATCACAGAGAGGATTTGTCTTCCTCTTAGCACATTTCTCCCTTTTGTCCTGAGTTCAAGCTTCTTCAAAACCCATTATGCCTTTGGTAAAGGCTGTTCTGCAACTGGAGCACTCACAGACCAGTGATTCCGAGTTGTCAGTGTTTATACTACTTTTTAAAGACTTTTGAGCATCTTTAAACCTCTTTTGTTGTCCACCGGCATTACGCTTTCCATTTTTAAGTTCAGAATAGAGTACAGTGGTACCTCGGGTTAAGTACTTAATTCGTTCCGGAGGTCCGTTCTTAACCTGAAACTGTTCTTAACCTGAAGCGCTACTTTAGCTAATGGGGCCTCCTGCTTCTGCCGCGCTGCCGGAGCACGATTTCTCTTCTCATCCTGAAGCAAAGTTCTCAACCTGAAGCACTATTTCTGGGTTAGCAGAGTCTGTAACCTGAAGCGTATGTAACCTGAAGCGTATGTAACCCGAGGTATCACTGTAGTTGCTTTGGAAGACAATCATCAGGCATCTGCACTACATGGCCAGTCCAACAAAGTTGATGTTGAAGAATCATTGCTTCAACACTGGGTAATCTTTGCTTCTTCCAGTACACTGGCATTAGTTTGTCTGTCTTCCCAAGTGATATGTAAAAATTTTCGGAGACACCGTTGGTGGAATCTTTTGAGGAGTTGGAGATTGCGTTTATAAGCTGTCCATGTTTCACAAGCGTACAGTAAAGTTGGTAGTACAATAGCTTGTTTACAAAGCTATTATGGCTTCCCTGTGAATGTCCCAGTCCTCAAACACTCTGCTTTTTAGTTGGGAGAAAGCCGCACTCACCATGCTCAGGCGATGCTGGATTTCGGCATCAATGTCAGCCTTTGTGGAAAGATAACTGCCTAGGTAGGGAAAATGATCACTTTTCTTATTAAGTAACAGTAGCCAGTTCCTACCCATCTTGTGATTAGGTGAAAAACCTCCCAGTCAGTAAGATGTTTTTTGGGTTCTTCCAGGCATGTGAGGGATGCAGGTGGCGCTGTGGGTTAAAGCCTCAGCGCCTAGGGCTTGCCGATCGAAAGGTCGGCGGTTCGAATCCCTGCGGCGGGGTGCGCTCCCGCTGCTCGGTCCCAGCGCCTGCCAACCTAGCAGTTCGAAAGCACCTCCGGGTGCAAGTAGATAAATAGGGACCGCTTACCAGCGGGAAGGTAAACGGCGTTTCCGTGTGTGGCTCTGGCTCGCCAGAGCAGCGATATCACGCTGGCCACGTGACCCGGAAGTGTCTCCGGACAGCGCTGGCCCCTGGCCTCTTAAGTGAGATGGGCGCACAACCCCAGAGTCTGTCAAGACTGGCCCGTATGGGCAGGGGTACCTTTACCTTTACCTTTAGGCATGTGAGCCAGAACTCCTGGGTTCCTTCCCAGTGTTGAGAGGCACATATTGTATCTGCGGCTGGATGTAACACAGCCATCCTTCCTGGTAGTCAATTATAGCCTTAACTTCCATGAATCTAATTTGAGGGAATGGTGTGTCGCTTGCGTACCTAACGATGGGAGGGGCCCCCGGTTAGCGTCGCAAACGGGCCAGAGGGGCTTTAAAAGCTTTTGCGCCAGCGGTCAATTGAAAACAGGACCTTTCCCCTTGGCCACGCTGAAGTTCATCCTGCAAATGGATTTTTAATGGCATCTTCCTGCAGAGAAAACGCACGCGAAAGTTGTAAGCCAAAGGTGGCTTATTGGTCGGCTGTTCTTGCCCCCACCCCACACCCCCCAGTCTGACCACTTTCCCCTTGCTGATTCCCTTCTTATGCTCACCCATCCCGCCCCCCCCCCCCCCCGGCCATCCTCTTGCACCACCAAATGAACAACAATCATAGTGATGATACCAAGAGGAGTTTAATCCCCGGTAAGCCCTTAGGATAAAGGAAGCAATTCTCTGGCTGTTTCACACACACACACACACACACACACACACACACACACACACACACACATTAGATGTGGACAGGATGAGATTATGTAGTGCCCCACTTAAGCTTCTGGGAGCATTAAAAGATCCAGGGCCTTGCAAGACAAGAGAAGCACCTTAGTTTATCTTGAATGATGGGGACGAGGGAAGTTCCTTTCAGGGAGCATAACATCCGTATGTGCTTAGAGATCCCAACAAAGGTGTATAGTGGCGAATTCAGAAGCTCAGGGCCCCTTCATGGGAGTCACAGCCAAACTGCCTCACAGTACAGCCGGCCCAGCCAGGTGAGACTGCTGCTTCAGGTGGCAAAAGCCCTCGGCGGGCGTACCTGTGGATGCCCCCTGGCTCCGCCATTGACAGAAGAAGAAGAGTTTGGATTTGATATCCCTCTTTATCACTACCCTAATGAGGCTCAAGGGACGCGGGTGGCGCCATGGGTTAAACCACAGAGCCTAGGACTTGCCGATCAGAAAGTCGGCGGTTCGAATCCCCGCGACGGGGTGAGCTCCTGTTGTTCGGTCCCTGCTCCTGCCAACCTAGCAGTTCGAAAGCACGTCAAAGTGCAAGTAGATAAATAGGTACCGCTCCGGCAGGAAGGTAAACGGTGTTTCTGTGCACTGCTCTGGTTCGCCAGAAGCGGCTTAGTCATGCTGGCCACATGACCCGGAAGCTGTACGCCGGCTCCCTCGGCCAGTAAAGTGAGATGAGCGCCGCAACCCCAGAGTCAGCCACAACTGGACCTAATGGTCAGGGGTCCCTTTACCCTTTACCTTTTAAGGAGTCTCAAAGCGGCTAACATTCTCCTTTCCCTTCCTCCCCCACAACAAACACTCTGTGAGGTGAGTGAGGCTGAGAGACCTCAGAGAAGTGTGACTAGCCCAAGGTCACCCAGCAGCTGCGTGTGGAGGAGAAGGGAATCGAACCCGGTTCACCAGATTACGAGACTACCGCTCTTAACCACTACACCACACTGAAGCACTGCCCCCATATTGGCACTGATTTTAGGAAGTGTCATGGAATATGCAAGATTCCACATGGTTTGGGGTGAGATCTCACCTTAAATCAGTATGATTTCCCCCCAAATCAATGGTTGTGGTGCTTCTCCAAACACCCCTTTCTAAGCTTATACAAGCATCTAAAATTGTATATAATAATAATGATGATGATGATGATGATGATGATAATAATTATTATTATTATTTATACCCTGCTACTCTGGGCGGCTTCCAACTGATTATTAAAAACACAAATCAGCATCAAACATTAAAAACTTCCCTAAACAGGGCCGCCTTCAGATGTCTTTTAAAAGTAAGATAACTGCTTATTTCCTTGACATCTGATGGGAGGGCGTTCCACAGGGCGGGTGCCACCACCGAGAAGGCCCTCTGTCTGGTTCCCTGTAACCTCACTTCTCGCAGCGAGGGAACCGCCAGAAGGCCCTCGGTGCTTATAAATTTGTGAACTGCCCTGAGACCTGCGGGTATAGTGTGGCATACAAATTTAATAAATAATAATAATAATAACAACTGTACAGTAATAATGATTAGGGCTGTGTTGCAACAGTCACCACAGATCTCTCTGTGTTGCCTTTCAGCCAGATCTGCTGTTTTCTGCGCACATACATGGGCGAATGATTTGAAGAGGGATTGGCTGTTAAATCACTCTGGAAACTGTAGCTCTGGAAAGGGAACCCTCAGCACTCCTATTGAACTACAGCTCCCAGCATTCTTTAGGGGGAGCCATGGCTGTTTAGAGTGGTATCATAGTGTTTTAAATATATTGTGTGAATGTAGCCAGGAAGATTTTGGGCATCACATGGCAGGGCGGAGTCTCAAACAAAGATGTGCTCTCCCATGCCCAACACTCTTGTCTCAGCGACGTTTACGCTGGCTTGGTCAGGTCCACAGAATGGACGACGGCAGACTCCCCAAGGATGTTGTTATGTACTGAGTTCAATAGGATTCAGAATTAGCAGTCTGATTGGTCCTAGAACAATAGGATCCAGAATGCAGCAGTCTGATTGGTCCACAGGAGCCACCCAATCCAGCTCCAGGTGGAAGGGAATCCGCAACCTGATTGGCCTACAGGAGAATCCCGGAATTAGCCAATCACGTGGGGCCCTTTGTGTAAATAATGTATATAAGGCAGACATTCAGGGGGAAATTCCATTCCTTCTCACCACTATGAGCTGAATAAAGAGCATGAAATCCACTCTCAACTCAAACCAATTGTGTTGTAAAGATGTCTACAAACCTGTCACGAAGTCTGGCAAGATTGGGGCTGTCATACGTCCGGATTTCCCTGGACATTACCAGGATTTCAAAGGCAGAATTGATTTCCAGGGGGAATTTCCAAAAGGCAGGGGTGCTCTGTCCTGGATCTTAGAGAAGTCAATCGATAAATCAACCATTTTGGGTGTCCTGGATTTTACTTTTTGAAATATGGCAACCCCAGGCAACATCAAGAAGAAGAAGAAGAGTTTGGATTTGATATCCCGCCTTTCACTCCCTTTAAGGAGTCTCAAAGCGGCTAACATTCTCCTTTCCCTTCCTTCCCCACAACAAACACTCTGTGAGGTGAGTGGGGCTGAGAGACTTCAAAGAAGTGTGACTGGCCCAAGGTCACCCAGCAGCTGCATGTGGAGGAGCGGAGACGCGAACCCGGTTCACCAGATTACGAGACTACCGCTCTTAACCACTACACCACACTGGCTCCAGATGGGAATCCCTTGCAGATGACCGCAGTGCCTGAAGACAGACAGTCAAATTGCGCATCCACATCTGTGACCAGAGGAGGAATGACCGCTGGGAGGAGGGCAGAGAGAAGAAACACCACGGTATATGTGCAGCAGCACAACCGGACACCTTCATCTGCCCCGGCTGCAACAAAACATGTCTCTCCCATATCAGAGCATGGGGTCCAAAATAGAATTAGTTGGCTCTGGCTGTCTTTGGCTCTGGTTCCATCAATTGTTGGCCTACACCCACAATGGGTACCAGCCACCACTGGGTATGATTAGGCTTCTGGTGTCCGTATGGCTCTGTCCACCCCCACAGAGAATAGGTGACAGAAGGAAATTTTTACAGGGCTCCAGTGAGTGCAATAGTTTTTGAAGCGGCCAAGATATCAGGCCTGGCCTACATCTTGCAAATAAAGTTCTTGGTGAGAGATAATTTTAGCAGGTGGCCTGTCTGGATTATTTATTTCTTCTGTGCGGCAAAGGCTGCTTTCAGCCAGAACATCCCAGCCAGAGAGGAAACCATCAAAACAAGCATGGGATGTTAGCGGCTGCAGCCCAGATCTGGGATGGTGTAGCAGATTGCGATGTCAGGCTGCGGCCGGAGAGTTCTGGGTTCGAATCCCCGATCAGCCACAAAGCTCAGTGAGTGACTTTGGCCAATCACATTCCCTCCATCCAACCAACCTCACAGAGCAGTTGGAGGGATGCAATGTGGGAGAACATTTATGCTTCCTCCTGTCAGTCTTTTTTTTTAAAAAATAATATTTATTCAGAATTTTGAAGATTACAAAAGAAAAAAGAAAAAAGAAAATAAAAAAGACAGAAAAAATACAATCATTTAAAAAAGAAAAAGAACAGATTAAACCTTTACATAACTTTCTTCCTTTACTTATTTCCTTGACCTCCTCACACCTCCCATTTTTGTATTCTAGTTCAAGTTGTTATTTCAGCGAATCCTTCCAACCTTGTTTTTATCTTAATAATTTGATTTAATATATTGTAATTTTAATTTCTCTCTTTCATCAATTCATTTTTACTTAATCCTTTATATCATTTCTACCAAAACCACATAATTTTCTTTTTCCAACATCTTTCTAACAATCCTTAATTTTACAATATTTTTGAAGATATACTTTAAATTTTTTCCAATCTCTTCCACCGACTCTTCTCCTTGGTCCCGGATTCTGCCAGTCATCTCAGCCCATTCCATATATTCCATCACCTTCGTCTGCCATTCTTCCCGGGTGGGTAAATCTTGTGTCTTCCAATACTTTGCGATGAGTATTCTTGCTGCTGTTGTGGCGTACATAAAAAAAGTTCTATCCTCCCTTCGCACCAATTGGCCGACCATGCCCAGGAGAAAGGCCTCTGGTTTCTTCTGAAAGGTATATTTGGCAAAGACTTAGGAAAAGGATTACCAGAGCGAAGAAGGCTTTTGAAAGGGTTGGGTTTGCACCAACTTTCCTGGGTGAGAGAGAGATATTTGACCAGAGTATTCATTGCACACAGCAGATCTGAGAAGGCTGATTGAGGAGTCTTTGAAAAAATAAAATGCATCCCATGTGTTATTTTCTCTAGTTTATATAGACTTTACCCCATTTTTTTTTAAATTAAAATTTATTAAATTTTAACAAAAGAGAGTTACAAAATCATAACCCACAGAAAAAATACAAACGTACAAGACCAAAAATTTAACATAAAAAAGAAAAAAAGATAAAAATAAAAATAAAAAGCTAAAAAATCCCTCTTTTATAGTATCTTACATTCATTTACTTATTTTCATGACTTCCTCACACCTCCCTTTTTTGTATTCCATTAAAAAAATTATTCAGCAAATTCATAACCTCATGTTTTATCCTTAATTATTTATCCACACATATTCTAACTTCACATTTTTATCCAAAATCCATCCCTTCTTACATATTCTTATTTTACCTTATTACTAGAACCACTTCATTCCAACGTCATTAACATTCAATAATTTTACAATGTTTCTGTAAATAGATTTTAAATTTCTTCCAATCTTCTTCCACCGACTCTTCTCCCTGGTCTCGGATTCTGCCAGTCATTTCAGCCAATTCCATATAGTCCATTACTTGCATCTGCCATTCTTCCAGGGTGGGTACCCCATTTTTGTTTAGTTGAAGAATGACATAAAAAAAAAAAAAACAATCACAGAAAGTGCAAATTTCAGGTGTATTTATTATTTACCGTATTTTTCGCTCTATAGGACACACCGGACCATAGGAGGGGGAGAACAGGGAAAAAATATTCTCCCCCTCTCTGCTCAGCGCCCCTTCAGCGAAGCAGCAGGAGAAACGGAGCCCCTTCCATTTCTCCTCCCTCTTCACTGAAGGGGCGCTGCGCATTGAGGGAAATCTGTGCAACGACTCTCCAGCGAAGCGAAGCCTGGAGAGCAGGAGGGATCGGTGTGCACTGACCATTCTCACTCTCCAGGCTTCAGGCGGCTATCCGCAAGCCTTCGGAGCGCAGTGGGAACTCCTGCTGTGATCCGAAGGCTTGCGGATAGCTGCCTGAAGCCCCCAGAGTGCAGCGGAAGTTCCCGCTGCGCTCCGGGGGCTTCAGGCGGCTTCAGTGAAAGCAATGCAAAGCCTCCGGAGCGTGGGTGGAGCTCTCCCTCTGTGCTTCGGAGGTTTTGCGTTCTTATCGCTGATGTCAAGGAGCCTGCATTCACTCCATAAGACGCACACACATTTCCCCTTAATTTTTGAAGGGGGAAAAGTGTTTCTTATAGAGTGAAAAATACGGTATTTAGTGCATTTCTAGCCCACCTTTTCCTCTGAGGAAATCAAGGTGGTGTACCCCCTTCCTCCTTTTATCCCTCAAACAACACTGTGAGGCAGGCTAGACCAAGAGACTAGCCCAAGCTCACCCAGTGAGGGCTTTGTCTCCCAGCTCCCAGCCCAGCACTGTAACCATTACACCACACCACCTCCATTTTGGTTTGCGTATTCGGAAAACATAGATTAGGTAGCTTCGCCTCAGAGTCTGTACTGCGCTGAATGTCTCCTCCGTCTCTGCACGGTCACCTTCATACTGATGGAGAATTCTGGGAGCTTGTCCAGACTCTCCCAGAGGATTCTGGGAGATGTGGCTGAGAGAGAAGCTTTTCCTGCCAGAATCAGTCTGCACAGCTGCTACGGATCAGGTGCACTGGCCCCCTTTGCCTGCCCTCGTGGGCGAGTCGTTTCACAGGTATAAACAATGCTGTGTCTCTGAGGAGGTAGAAAACAAAGCCCCCCCCCTTTTCCTCAGCTCCCGTTGGGTTGGCTCCACATTACGCCCACTCTCCTTCTCCCTGCCACCTCCATATTTATGTTTTATGATCTCATTCGCTGAGCCACATACTCGAATTCCCTCCTTTGAGTGATTAAAGCAAATGCGGCCTGACCCCTTCCCCACATTAATTTCCTATCTTGGAGAAGCCGGGAGCTCACACTCCTTGAGGGAGGGAGGGAAGGCAGAGGGAAAGAGAGCAGCTGAGAATGCAGTTTGGCAATGCTCATGGGTTTCCCGAAAAGGCCTGGCTAGCAGCCGCAGTTCAGAAGAGGATGCTGGGCCAAAGGGATATTTGGTCCCATCTAGCAGCAGTGGTATGGGACGCGGGTGGCGCTGTGGGTTAAACCACTGAGCCTAGGGCTTGCCGATCAGAAGGTTGGCGGTTAGAATCCCCGCGACGGGGTGAGCTCCAGTTGCTCGGTCCCTGCTCCTGCCAACCTAGCAGTTCGAAAGCATGTCAAAGTGCAAGTAGATAAAGAGGTACCACTCCGGCGGGAAGGTAAACGGCATTTCCGTGCACTGCTCTGGTTCGCCAGAAGCGGCTTAGTCATGTTGGCCACATGACCCGGAAGCTGTATGCCGGCTCCCTCGGCCAATAAAGCGAGATGAGCGCCGCAACCCCAGAGTCGGCCATGACTGGGACCTAATAGTCAGGGGTCCCTTTACCTTTACCTTTAGCAGCAGTGGTGTAGCAGGCTACAGGGGCAGGTGCAAGGTTTCAATACCCGGTGCTGCCTCAATGCAGCTGCACACTTCCGTCTTCGGGCTCCGTTGAAAACGGCTTCTCCATGCGAATTTATAAGCACCGAGGGCCTTCTGGCGGTTCCCTCCCTGCGAGAAGCCAAGTTACAGGGAACCAGGCAGAGGGACTTCTTGGTGGTGGCGCCCACCCTGTGGAACGCCCTCCCACCAGATGTCAAAGAGAACAACAACTACCAGACTTTTAGAAGACTTCTGAAGGCAGCCCTGTTTAGGGAACCTTTTAAATGTTTTATAGACAATTGTCTACAGTTGCAGGAAAACACAGGCTGGAAGAGAGGTCTTGCGTTCGAATCCTGCTTGTGGGCTTCCCACAGGCATGTGCCTGGCCTCTGTGAGAACACGATGCCAGACTAGGTGGGCCACTGGCCTCATCCAGTAGACTTCTAGGTAAAGGTAAAGGGACCCCTGACCATTAGGTCCAGTCGTGGCTGACTCTGGGGTTGCGGCGTTCATCTCACTTTATTGGCCGAGGGAGCCGGCGTACAGCTTCCGGGTCATGTGGCCAGCATGACTAAGCCACTTCTGGCAAACCAGAGCAGCGCACGGAAACGCCGTTTACCTTCCCGCCGGAGTGGTACCTATTTATCTACTTGCACTTTGACGTGCTTTCGAACTGCTAGGTTGGCAGGAGCAGGGACCGAGCAACAGGAGCTCACCCCATCGCAGGTGTTCGAACCGCCGACCTTCTGATCGGCAAGTCCTAGGCTCTGTGGTTTAACCCACAGCGCCACCTGTGTCCCTAGACCTCTACCTGTGTACAAAACAACTGCTGCTTCAGGTCAACTGAACAGGACTGATTCACACAACCTCTGCATTCACCAGGGGCATATACCCGTTTTGACCTGGGTCAACCTCGTGCTCACGGCTATCTCGTCCTCTTCTTGGCCGCTGGAGTGCCACTAGCGACTGCCCTGCGCCGCAGCTCATCATCACGCCTGCTTGCCATGCTTTTAAAAGCGGCACACACATTCCCACAGACGCTCTTTCCTCCTCCCTCTTGCCAGTGCCACCCCCGCTGTTGCAGCCAGCGAGTTCTCCATCACCCGCCCACATACCCAGGGCTGAGGCTGTTTGCTTGCTTCTTTATTAAAACCCAGTTCCCTGGAGCATCGCTGCCTCTCTGGTAGGCCGGCGTAGATTTGTCATTACCCACCGTTTTCGTCTCGCCGTCTCCCTGGCCAAAGGTTTCATTCTGTTCATTATTATTTTTTGCTATCCAGAGAGCTGCAGAATTGTAGAGCTGGAAGGGACCCGCAAGGGTCATCTAGCCCAACCCCCTGCAATGCGAGACTGATTTCCTTCAGAATGGAGAGGTTTGATCTTCTTGCAGTCCATGGGACTCTCAAGAGTCTCCTCCAGCACCAGAATTCAAAAGCATCCTATCTTCGGCAATCAGCCTTCTTTATGGTCCAGCTCTCACTTCCATACATCACTACTGGGAATACCATAGCTTTGACTATACGGGCCTTTGTTGGCAAGGTGATGTCTCTGCTTTTTAAGATGCTGCCTAGGTTTGTCATTGCTTTTCTCCCAAGGAGCAGGCGTCTTTTAATTTCATGACAGCTGTCACCATCTGCAGTAATCGTGGAGCCCAAGAAAGCAAAATCTCTCACTGCCTCCATTTCTTCCCCTTCTATTTGCCAGGAGGTGATGGGCCCAGTGGCCATGATCTTAGTTGGGGTTTTTTTATGTTGAGCTTCAGACCATATTTTGCGCTCTCCTCTTTCACCCTCATTAAAAGGTTATTTAATTCGTCTTCACTTTCTGCCATCAAGGTTGTGTCAACTGCATATCTGAGGTTGTTGATATTTCTTCCTGCAATCTTAATTCCGGCTTGGGATTCATCCAGCCCAGCCTTTCGCATGATGAATTCTGCATATAACCTCTGATTAAAGACTTCCAATGGAGGAGGGTGTGCCATCTTTTGAGGGAGTCCGTTCCACCATTGAACAATTCTTGCTTCCAGAAAGTTCTTCCTAACGTTTAGTTGGAATCTCCTTCCTTGTCCTTTGAATCTGGTGGTTCTGGCCCTACCTTCTGGATCTGCGGAAAACAAGATTTCTCCATCTTCCATGTGACAGCCCTTTAGATATGTGAAGATGGCTATCAGTCTTCTCTCCAAGCTAGACATACCTGGCTCCCTCTCTCTCCCATCTTGGGCCTCCTCCTCCGTTCCCATGCAGGTGTCAATCAGCAGAGTCTGCATTCAGCAAAATCAGGGGGTTGAGCTTTGCCAGGAAAGCGGCTCTCCAGTCTCTAGATTGCAGGGAGTGAATCATAGAATCATAGAATCATAGAATCATAGAATCATAGAATCATAGAATCATAGAATCATAGAATCATAGAATCATAGAATCATAGAATCATAGAGTTGGAAGAGACCACAAGGGCCATCGAGTCCAACCCCCTGCCAAGCAGGAAACACCATCAGAGCACTCCTGACATATGGTTGTCAAGCCTCTGCTTAAAGACCTCCAAGGCAGCAAGGAGTGGTGTGTGGAGAGGCAAAATATCCGAATGCTCCCCCACAACAGCCAAACCCCTGTTGTTGGTGGAAGAATAATGTGTGTGGGAGAATCTTCCTGCCTCCATTTTTTGCACCGAAGTTGTTTTGTTTTGAAATGGATGGCACATTCAAGCACGCAACACCTCTCTACAGACTGAAGTGGAGGGATCTGGGGATGGCTGTACCATCTCATTCCAGAGAATGGCAACCGCAACACACACACACAGAGAGAGAGAGAGAGAGAAGAAGAGGAGGAGGAGGAGGAGGAGTTTGGATTTGATATCCCGCTTTATCACTACCTAAAGGAGTCTCAAAGCGGATCACAACCTCCTTTCCCTTCCTCCCCCACAACAAACACTCTGTGAGGTGAGTGAGGCTGAGAGACTTTATAGAAGTGTGACCAGCCCAAGGTCACCCAGCAGCTGCATGTGGAAGAGAAGGGAATTGAACCCGGTTCACCAGATTACGAGTCCACCACTCTTAACCACTACACCACACTGGCCCCGCCGAAAAGATGGTCGTGGCTCATCTCATTTCGCCTCCCAGCAACAATTTCCTCCGTTCTTCTTCCACTAACGGAAACCCAAACAGAGGTGCGGTAGAAATCGCAGAAGTGATTTCCCAGAGGCATGCACTGGGGAACATTAAAAACTGTTTCCTGTCTTCTGGAGACATCGTCTCCAGATTGTGAGCAAAATCCAAGAGGCCTGCTGGTTCAGTTTGAAGGAACGGCGCTGCTTTCCCCTTGCAGCAGAATGGAGAAGGAAGAAGGAACAACAGTGTCATTCTATGGGCAAGGAATGGATGGGGTCTCTAGGATGGAAGGTCTGTAATACTGAATCAGAGAACAGTGGGTTCCCCCTCACCCCCCACAAGTTGCACTAAGAGACCAGGGTGTTGCCGAGGATCAGGGATGCTTAGGGGGTACAGTCCTGTTCACTTCATTCCAGCAGAAAAACTCAGGATTGGAACCTTGTGTGTGTGAGCGTGTGCTTTAATTAGAATTTCCCCCCTAATTCACCCTCCCAGGCACTGCATTACATTAAAAAAAAAAAGACAGTGAATCAAAGCACGCACGGCCTTTCTCATCGTAATTCTAATATATTGCCATTGGCAGCAAGAACTAATTAAAGGCGTAAAAAGATGGGGGAATCGTTTTCTTTTTACAGGGAGGGATTTTTAGATCTCCTTCCACTGCTTAACTCTTGCAAGACAACCCGCCCCTTCCATTTTCTCTCCCTCTGTGGTGCCTGTGACTGCAACCTGGGGCCGGCTCTATCTGTAGGCAGAGGGAGGCAGCTGCCTTGGGCAGTTGATGGTAGGAGGCAGGGAGCAGGAGCAAGAGGATGGAGGATGGAGCAGTGGCGTAGCTGGGGTTTTTGCTGCCCGGGGTGGTCACTGAGTTTGCCACTTCTCTCGATGTTCCTCATCTGGGAGCCCCGCTGGTTTGTCACAGTCTTTCTCCCCTCTCCGACGGAGCCTTTCTGTCCTTCCCTTCTCACCCCAACTCCCCGGGCTCTGACCCTTCTTCCCTTGGTGGTACCCCAGCAGGTTCCTCCAACCATCCCTCTGCGTCCAGCGTTCCCATGACAACCGCCATATGCATTCAGAGAAAGTTGGGTTTAATTGTTCTGGAAAAGCCATTATGAATTTAAAACCGCAAGAGCAACAGAAGACGAGTAATACGCCTTATGTAAATTCAGCACAACTCTTAACATGGGTCTAATTAATAGACTCTGGGCTAATGGGGATATTTATTTGTTTTGCTTACGACATTTACGACAGGGCTGGAGTCATTGTAAACCACAGGGCCTAAGGTGGGGATCTTCAGGGATGAACACACTGCTGCTTGTTTAAGGGGAAAGATGATGAATGTTGGAATCTTCAGGATAGACCAGCCGTTGGCAAACTCAGCCCTCCAGATGTTTTGGGACTACAACTCCCATCATCCCTGACCACTGGTCCTGTTAGCTAGGGATGATGGGAGTTGTAGTCCCAAAACATCTGGAGGGCTGAGTTTGCCTATGCCTGGGATAGACCAAAGAAGGGACTTATCCACACAGCACATCGCTAAACTATGAAACACAAGTAAGCAAGAAGGTGGCTGCATCATTGCAAGAATCCAGCCATCTATATGGGGAGCTGCTGCGCAGCATGTCATAGAATTGAACTGAAACCCCATCTGGTTTTTTGGGGCGTGTGTGTGTGTTTGTGTGTCTTGCTCTTCTGAACAGGGCAGTCAGATTTTGAATGAGTCTGACATCAAAGCCCAGGGCCGGCCCAAGGCATTTTGCTGACTGAGGCGAAAGCAAGATGGCGGAGCCCTCCCAATTCCACATCCAGACACCATCCAGACTGGCCGTTGACTTTTTCCTTTGACACCAGCGAGGGAACGGCCACTCACCCAAGGGCAGTTGTAGCTTAGTGGGTTCAGGACAGGCCATGTGACACACACACAGCTCTGCCTGCTCCCTGCTCCCTCAGCAAGTACCGCCTGAGGCAGCTACCTCGCTCTACCTCATGAGGGATAGCTCAGTTGGTAGAGCATGACCTCCTTAATCTCAGGGCCAGGGGTTTGGGCCAAAGAATCCTGCATTGTAGGTGGTTTGACTATATGATTCTCATGGTCCCTTTCAACTCTATGATTTATGATCTATGGTGGGGCCGGCCCTGTCAAAGGGCCTCTGCTACAGGGGCCATGTGACCCCAGGCGAAGAAACCACCTGGGCGTCGAAGCCTTCTCCTGTTCCTGGCACAATTCTCCCCAGTTGGCAAAACCCAACATCATGTTGTAATGAGGGATGTTTAACGTCGCCTCGCCTGAGACGTGACGGATTGGCCACTTATCTGCCGCGTAATTCCTGACATTTGCTGTATCTAACATCTTGTTTTGAATGTCGGCGTTTTTCGGATGTTAGTCTAATTCAATACATGATGCAGAGACACTTGAGATGTCTGGTGACAACCACCTCAGGTCTGTTGGTGGCGGGGAGATTCCCATTGTCTGGGCTCTTGGCATCGGTGAGAGAATTTGAGGAAGGGGGAGAGAGAGGTTCAGAAGACTGTTGTCCCTTCCCACCTGCAGATTTCTATTCACTCCCTCTCCCCCTCAGTTCAGGAGGTGGAAGCTGTATATTATGAACCAGGGTGTCCTGGATAAAAATTTTACCTCTTCTCCTAAACTTGCAAAATGGACTTTATGGTGTGTGTGTGTGTGTGTGTGTGTGTGTGTGTGTGTGTTGCTGTTCTCTCAGCCCTCTTCCCCTCTTCAAAACTGGGACAATAATGCTGACCTCTAGCTTTCTCCTTAATCCAGCACATGTTTGCAATTTGGTCTCTGGCTCCTCTTCCCCTTCGAAATCCAGCTTGCAACAAAGGTCCGTATAGTTAAAGCCATGGTTTTCCCAGTAGTGATGTATGGAAGTGAGAGCTGGACCATAAAGAAGGCTGATCGCCGAAGAATCGATGCTTTTGAATTCTGGTGCTGGAGGAGACTCTTGAGAGTCCCATGGACTGCAAGAAGATCAAACCTCTCCATTCTGAAGGAAATCAGCCCTGAGTGCTCACTGGAAGGACAGATCCTGAAGCTGAGGCTCCAATACTTTGGCCACCTCAGGAGAAGAGAAGACTCCCTGGAAAAGACCCTGATGTTGGGAAAGATGGAGGGCACAAGGGGAGGGAGAAGGGGACAACAGAGGACGAGATGGTGGGACAGTGTTCTCGAAGCTACAGTCATGAGTTTGCTCAAACTGCGGGAGGCAGTGGAAGACAGGAGTGCCTGGTGTGCTCTGGTCCATGGGGTCACGAAGAGTCGGACACGACTAAACAACAACAAAATGTTGACCTACCTTACAATATTCTTGTAAGGATCACTGAGATAATATACTAATAGGAGAATAATAGAAATGTAGAGTTGGAAGGGATCATGTGAGTATTCTAGTCCAACTCCTTCAATGCAAGGCTCTTTTGCCAAATGTGGAACTTGAACACAGGACCCTGAGATCATGTGGTGGTGTATAGAGACGCTGGACTTAAACGAGGGAGCCCTGAAGTGAAATCCATGCCTAGCCACAAAGGATACTTTGGACCAGTCACTGTCCCTTAGCCTAAACCACCTCACAGGGTTGTTGTAAAAACATTACTTTGAAAGGGAGATAATTAACTCAGTTTCAACCACTAGATATATAGATTTTTAAGGAGAGCAGATAACGGGTGGCGATTAATTTGCTGGGGAACCTTCACTTTTTAAAACTTTTTTCGTTTTTTCATGGCAAAGCTACCTAAATCCAGCCGCCTTTTAAATTCCTACTGCCTGGGATTTGGGTGAGCCCAATTTCTGAAATGCACCCCTTGTGTTTTTCAGATGAGAACCCTCTGGTCGAATTGGCTGCATTAACAGCTGGCCATGGGGGTGGGGAAGCCAGCAGGGATATAGATTTGGAGCAACAACATTTATATTTTTGTTAAACACGGCACTGGGCTATGGGGCTTGTCCCCCCCCCCCCCCCCGCCTCAGCTCTGTATCATGCAGAGAAATGAGTGGGTGACAGGAACCTTTTGCTACTGGGATGGTTCCATCTTCCTGCCTGAATTTTGTTGCCACATACAGAAAGCAAAAACTCTCTTGGGTGGAGTAGAGCTGTGGCAGAACCCAATGCAGGTCTGAGTATCGAACTGGAGAAAGTGTCTTCCCCTCATGAAATATACTCGGAGTCGAGTGTGGATTTCATGCTCTTTATTCAGCTCATAGTAGCGAGGAATGGAAGTTCCCCCAAAACGTCTGCTTTATATACATTATTTACACAATGGGCCCCACGTGATTGGCTAATTCTGGGATTCTCCTGTAGGCCAATCAGGTTGCAGATTCACTTCCACCTGGAGCTGGATTGGGTGGCTCCTGCGGACCAATCAGACTGCTGTATTCTGAATCCTATAGTTCTAGGACCAATCAGACTGCTGCATTTTGGATCCTATTCAACTCAGTACATAACACCCCTCCCCTCTAAGTTCCAGTCCTGCCCAGGAGGTTGCATTCATAGGCAATCAAGGACTTGCTCGTCTCAAACTCGGTCTTGGCCCCATTCACCCTCTGGAACTTCCAGAAACATAAGGTCCACACAATGGGGGTGCTCCTGCCAACCTAGCAGTTGGAAAGCACCTCAAAGTGCAAGTAGATAAATAGGTACCACTCCGGCAGGAAGGTAAACGGTGTTTCCGTGTGCTGCTCTGGTTCGCCAGAAGCGGCTTAGTCATGCTGGCCACATGACCCAGAAGCTGTACGCCGGCTCCCTCGGCCAATAAAGTGAGATGAGTGCCACAACCCCAGAGTCGGTCACAACTGGACCTAATGGTCAGGGGTCCCTTTACCTTTACCTTATGACTGTATGTAAGTGACATAAGTCACGTGATTTTGCCGCAGCGAGAGGAATAACCGGTGGAAGGCGAACTGCAGCAGGAGGGAAACGCCGCCGCTTGTGGCGAATGTAGGGTAGGGCAGAAAACAATGCCTGCTGGCATCTGTGTTGCCTATGTCCATTCTCAGACGCAACGTGCCTCTGAATAGCAGATGCAGGAAATCAGGAGTAAGGGGAGTGCCGCTGCCCTCAGGTCCTGCCCAAGGGCTTCCCATAATTATCTGGTTGGTCACTGTGAGAACAAGACACTGCACTAAATGAGCTTCTGGTCTGCTCCAGCTACAGGGATCTCACGCTCTTAGATCACACCTTCTCACAAAGCCACTTCCGACCTAAGGAGGAGGTGGTGTTGCGGGCTTCCCGCCCCCAACACTCGCGCGGTGGCTGACTCCCAGCCCCGCGCGACCAGGGGAATCCCCTACCGCGTCATTCCATGGCCAGCCAATCGGCTGGCTCAGGGGGTGTGGCTTTCCCCATTTAAGGGCAAGCGCGGCAGAAGAGAGTCCTCTTTTGCTGCCGATCAGTTTGGAAATTTCCCTCCCACCCACCCTTCAAGGTTCTCTTTTGACTTTGCTATGGACTTTGGTTGGTCGCCGTTGAGGGGCCTGGTAGGAATTGTTCCACTTGGCAAATTGGCACCAGCCATTTGGTTTTTTTGCCTACCTTGTAGCAAATCGTCACAACTTCTACGGTTTGGCGGTTAGGCATTGGTAGGGCTATTGTTATGTAGATGAATGGGGGGCGGAGCGCCATCACCTCCCCTGGATAGTGAAGGGTAGTCCGGTAAAGGACTCCGGGGGGTGTCCGAAGCCTATGGAGGCCAGGGCCCAAGGCATGCCCCCTAGCAGTGACCCCGGGGGAGTGCCTAGTTGATGTGCATCAGCAGGACTCCCCCTGCTGGTGTTTAACCCTTCCCTGCCTCTCAGATTGAAGCCAGATAGTTGATTAGGACCAATGCCTAAGCCAATACCGCTCATCACCTGTAACCAATAAAGCTGTGGCCAGTTTTAGCCCATTAACCTAAATAATGTTGTCCGGTGTCTTTGTTTCTACTGGTGAGAGAGGGGAACTCGCCACGCAACACGACGAGTCCTCCTTTCAAACTGCTTGCAGCCTGAGTTTCCTGGTGACTAATAGAGCCTTCTCTGCTCCCCGGGGACTTCGATGTCAGAGGTCTCCGTCTGTCCTCTCTTTATCCAGCGACTCTGCTCCAAGCAAGCGACGGTGATGGATTGTGTTGTTGGATGAATCCCGGAGGGCTCTGCTGGTTTCATGGTGCGGTTTATTCATCTCAGGTTATTTGCTCGCCACCCGTCACAAGGTTCTGCTGAGCTGCTAAATTTAGCTCGGCGATAGAGACCTGCGTTGCCATGTTGGGTTCCCACCAGAGAATACAGGGTGCAAAACAGGGGGAGGCGGCTGTTTGGTTTTCCCAGACCACCTTTGGGTGGCAAAAAGGGCCTTGCTAGATTTTGAGTGGCAGAGATCTCTTAGGCAGGCTGTGGTTGAGATAGAGGGAGGAGGTATAATTTTTAGCACACCTAAGACTATTTTGTTGTTTTCTTTCTTTAGAAAGGGGCGGGAGGGAAGGCGAGATCAGTAACTCAGCGCTGCTACACCTGAGCCTCTGCGCCAAAAAAAAGGGAAAGAGACTGACATGGAGCAAATTAATAGAGAGGCTATTTGAGGGAAATTATTCACTCATTCCCCCAGCCTGGATCAATAGGAAGCAAGGGATCTGGCTGAACCTGCAAAAAGGAAGTGTTTAATTTAAACTTTAACATTTTTAAATCTCTGCCTTTGGGATGTAGAGTGAGATAGAAATTTGATATTGCTACTACTACTAACAGTAATCCCTGAATAAATAAAGACATGGAACACCTCAAAAGCCTTATGAATACTTTGTCCAGGCCAGGATGGAAGGGGCTACAATTCCATCTTGTTTTGTTTTAAATCGCCACAGATCGCAAAGAGCACAAGAGCCCTCTCTCAACCTGGGGCCTCCAGCAACTGGTAGGAGATTTTCTGCCTCAGAGTGGGGCGGATAGCATCTCAGGTGTACAAATTATTATTATTATTATTATTATTATTATTATTATTATTATATTTATTGAATTTATATACTGCCCTATACCCGGAGGTCTCAGGGCGGTTGACAGAACAAAATCAAAATACAATACCACAAAATATAATAATCAAAATAAAAACAATGATTCCCCCCTCCCAAAACCCCCCCACAAAGGGCATAGGATGTCAATCAACTAAACCAAAGGCCTGGTTAAAAGGGAACTTTTTTTGCCTGGCGCCTAAAAGTGTATAATGAAGGCGCCAGGCGAACTTCCCTGGGGAGAGAATTCCACAGACGGGGAGCCACTGCAGAGAAGGCCCTGTTTTCATGTTGCCACCCTCTGGACCTCTTGAGAAGGAGGCATACGAAATCTCAGGATGTATGCATCTCAGGTATCAAAGGCCAAGGAAAGAACGTGTGTCTTCAGCATTTGCCAAAAGCTGTATAGTGAAGATGCCAGATGTGTGTGTGTGATTCTACAATTTAGGGGCTGCCCCAGAGAATGCCCTGTCCTGGCACGCCCCCCTCCCTGCCCGAGATTCTGAGAAACTGCCCAGAGTAATAGTTATTATTATTATTATTATTATTATTATTATTATTATTATTATTATTATTATTTATACCCCGCCCATCTGGCTGGGTTTCCCCAGCCACTCTGGGCGGCTTCCAACAGAATATTAAAATACAGTAATGCATCAAACATTAAAAGCTTCCCTAAACAGGGCTGCCTTCAGATGTCTTCTAAAAGTCTGGTAGTTGTTGTTCTCTTTGACATCTGGTGGGAGGGCGTTCCACAGGGTGGGAGCCACCACCGAGAAGGCCGTCTGCCTGGTTCCCTGCAACCTCACTTCTCGCAGCGAGGGAACCGCCAGAAGGCCTTCGGAGCTGGACCTCAGTGTCTGGGCTGAATGATGGGGGTGGAGACCCTCCTTCAGGTATACTGGGCCTTTGAGGCTGTTTAGGGTTTTAAAGGTCAGCACCAACACTTTGAAGTAAGCTAGAGTAATGTGGTCACTTCAGACTGATTTTTTTTAGTGTCAGGCAAAGGCAGCAAATGGCTCTTATTTAATTTATTAATGTTGCACATCTGGAGCCAGGAAGCGGGAGAGGAGCTTGTGGGATGCCCAGTCTATTCCTGTGACTGGTGTTTGCAGGAACCGCAGGATTTCTCCTGGGTTGAATGCAGTCCATGGTATGAAAGTGGGACTTTTTGTTCCTGGCTCCGCCCACCACTGACATGTGGCCCCGGGAAGGTCACTGTTGAGGGAATATGGCCCTCGGGCTGCAAAAGGTTTCCCACCCCACCTTACTTGCTAGTTGATTGTGAACAACAACAAGAAGAACGTGAAGCTGTTTACATGCAATGCCATAAAATAACAGAATTGTAGAGTGGGGAGGGGACCCAAGGGGTCATGTAGTCCAACCCCAGCATGGCCAGTGGTTGCCACTGAGGGATGATGGGAGTTGTAGTCCAACAGCATCTGGCTTTAAAGCTATGGTTTTCCCAGTAGTGATGTATGGAAGTGAGAGCTGGACCATAAAGAAGGCTGATTGCCGAAGAATGGATGCTTTTGAATTCTGGTGCTGGAGGAGACTCTTGAGAGTCCCATGGACTGCAAGAAGATCAAACCTCTCCATTCTGAAGGAAATCAGCCCTGAGTGCTCACTGGAAGGACAGATCGTAAAGCTGAGGCTCCAAGACTTTGGCCACCTCATGAGAAGAGAAGACTCCCTGGAAAAGACCCTGATGTTGGGAAAGATGGAGGGCACCAGGAGAAGGGGACGACAGAGGACGAGATGGTGGGACAGTGTTCTCGAAGCTACCAGCATGAGTTTGACCAAACTGCGGGAGGCAGTGGAAAATAGGAGTGCCTGGCGTGCTCTGGTTCAGGGGGTCACAAAGAGTTGGACACGACTAAATGACTAAACGACAACAACAAGCATCTGGTAAGCACTGAGTTGGCTATGCCTGGCTTAACCAGCCCCTCCCAGGCAAACTCAGGGAACGATGTGTTGCTTGAAAGGCTCCCAGCCCGGAAAACAAACCCAAGTCGTTGCAGGCAAGATGGGAGGTTGCACCAGAATGCATCTGTTTATATCTCCCTGACTCTCGGGAGGCCGCTCTCCTGATCTTTCATTAAGGAGTGTTTTGACATGCAAATTTGGGATCCCGTCGGGGTAGGCGTTGCTCAGTTGGAGCAGACGGTTTGTTTTTCTAAACGTGTTTATTTTTAAAAAGCTCGTTAATTTGTTCATCGGGATGGAGGTTGCTAACGAACCGCTGGCTTTGAGGCCTGGCACATCTTTTTTCTGCAAAAAAGCTTCAGTTGCCTCCAGAGCGTGAGCAGAGTTCCTTTGCTGGTTTGGATTTTGGATTTGATATCCCGCTTTATCACTACCCTAAGGAATCTCAAAGTCATAGCTGTCACCTTACAGATTTGAAAATAAGGGATCAGCAGCCAAAATAAGGGATTTTCAGAGCACAGGTATGTTCGACTTCTGAGCCCCTCCGAGCCAAAGGCAGAAAGCCCAGCCAGCAACCAAACGAAGCCTCAAGCGGTGGTTCCCACAGTGTAGCATCCTGGCAAAGGGGATGCAGCAAGGAAAACCACCGTCACCTCTCCGCTGGGAAGCGCTGAGCAAAGGCGAGTCCCCAGGCAACGCGGCCGATTTGATCGGGACAAGGCATGCAAGCTCCACCCCCCAGTTGTTCTTAGACTCCTTATTGGGTTTGCAACGCAGCCAAGCAACACAGTTGGAGCCTCCCTCCTCCCTGGCCGGCAGGGAGGGAGGGAGAGGAGCTGCTTCCTTTGAAACCCGGGAAATCTAAGGGACATCATCAATAAGGGACAGCAGTGGGACACGGCGCTGGGATAAGGGACTTTCCCGCCAAATAAGGGACAGTTGACAGCTATGCTCAAAGTGGCTAACAATCTCCTTTCTCTTCCTCTCCCAGAACAAACAAAGTGGGACTGAGAGACTTCAAAGAAGTGTGACTAGCCCAAGGTGTGGAGGAGCGGGGAAGCGAACCCGGTTCACCAGATTACGCGTCCACTGCTCTTAACCACTACACCACACTGGCTCTCTGGTCTGGAAGCACTTTGGTTTCCTACATCTCACTCTCAGCTAGTGCAAGGCTCAGACACTCTTGGCAAAGCCTCTGCTGTACTGGGTGGGCAGAGAAATTGAGAACCGTTTTGCCACAGTTCTCTGGGGGGGGGGGAGGGATAAATTACCCCCAAATTTTGGGGTGCTGGAAGTAGGGGTCCTTGTGATCAGCAGTGCCAGAAACACAGCTTGTTTATTTTCCTTCAGAAGCAGGAGAGGCCTGCATGGTGATGAGCTGGTGCTTTGCCACCACACTCCCAACAGTGATGTTACTCATGCTTACTGAGAGGCAGTGTGGTGTAGTGGTCAGAGCCCTGGACTAAGACCTGGGAGACCAGAGTTCAAATCTCCACTCGGCCATGAAGCTCACAGGGTAATGTTGGGGCCCATGAGCTTTCATGTGCATGCACACTTCTTCAGATACACTGAAACAGAAGTCACCAGACCTTTATACAGTGGTACCTCAAGTTACAAACGCCTCAGGTTACAAACGCTTCAGGTTACAAACTGGTGCAGGTGCGCAGCCTGGGAGTCATTTTGGACTCACAGCTGTCCATGGAGGCGCAGGTTAACTCTGTGTCCAGGGCAGCTGTCTACCAGCTCCACCTGGTACGCAGGCTAAGACCCTACCTCCCCGCGGACTGTCTCGCCAGAGTGGTGCATGCTCTGGTTATCTCACGCTTGGACTACTGCAACGCGCTCTACGTGGGGCTACCTTTGAAGGTGACCCGGAAACTGCAATTAATCCAGAATGCGGCAGCTAGACTGGTGACTGGGAGTGGCCGCCGGGACCACATAACACCGGTTCTGAGAGATCTGCACTGGCTCCCAGTACGTCTCCGAGCACGATTCAAAGTGTTGGTGCTGACCTTTAAAGCCCTAAACGGCCTCGGTCCTGTATACCTGAAGGAGCATCTCCACCCCCATCGTTCAGCCCGGACACTGAGATCCAGAGCCGAGGGCCTTCTGGCGGTTCCCTCATTGTGAGAAGTGAGGCTACAGGGAACCAGACAGAGGGCCTTCTCGGTAGTGGCGCCCGCCCTGTGGAACACCCTCCCATCAGATGTCAAAGAGATAAAGAATTACCTGACATTCAGAAGTCATCTTAAGGCAGCCCTGTTCAGGGAAGTTTTTAATATGTAATGCTGTACTGTTTTTAACACTGATTGGGAGCCGCCCAGAGTGGCTGGGGAAACTCAGCCAGATGGGCGGGGTATAAATAATAAATTATTATTATTATTATTATTATTATTATTATTATTATTATTATTATTATTATTATTATCTTGAGAGTCCCATGGACGGCAAGAAGATCTAACCTCTCCATTCTGAAGGAAATCAGCCCTGAGTGCTCAGTGGAAGGACAGATCGTGAAGCTGAGGCTCCAAGACTTTGGCCACCTCATGAGAAGAGAAGACTCCCTGGAAAAGACCCTGATGTTGGGAAAGATGGAGGGCACAAGGAGAAGGGGACAACAGAGGATGAGATGGTGGGACAGTGTACCTGAAGCTACCAGCATGAGTTTGACCAAACTGCGGGAGGCAGTGGAAGACAGGAGTGCCTGGCGTGCTCTGGTCCATGGGGTCACGAAGAGTCGGACACGACTAAACGACTAAACAACAACAAGGCAATGCAATCCCTGGAGATGAAAATGTTTCACAGTCCAGCTTTAGAATCAAATGACAGATTGTCCTTTGATCTGGAGAATGGGTGGTGGTGATGAAGGGTTTGTCCTCATCATAGCGGAAGACTCACCATGTACCATCAAGTACCTCTACATGATCCTTTCTACACTGATAGGCTGATTCCACATAACTGTATTTACCAGGCTTCCCCCCCCCCCAGCCCTTTGGAGGTGTAACAGTGGTGTCAGAAGTGGAGATGTTCATTTTAGTTGTCTGAATTCCGACCCCCCCCCCCCAGTCTTAAATTCAATTCTTCACAACCCTGCAGCAATTTGCATTTTTTAAAAAAGAAAAAAAATGCTACTCCTGAAAATCCACCAGCATTTCCGTGTTGATTTATCCTAACAAACACAGTTTTGCATATACTTTTGTCTTACATCCGCATTTTTGCAAGTCATTATCTGCAAAACAATGCACATTTGCTATCATATATGCATCACACACACGCAGACTTTAAAGTAGTATTTGCATTTTTAGTACACATTTACGTGACTGGGGCACTGCATTGCGAAATGTGCAGGAGTGTTGATTTCAAAGGGTGGCTGTGTGTTGAATGTTTCAGGAAGTGCGGATTACTGAATCAAATTTCTCCTCCCTCCCTAGTCAGAAGCAGCAACAGAGCTGAAGATTCCAATCCTGTACACACACACACACACACACACACACACACACTTCCAGTCTAGGCCCAGTCGCCATTTCCCCCAGACACCTTCCCTTTCCATTGAGCGCAGGTTTTGTTTAGCGGGGGACTGAATGTGCAAGAAATCACTTCTTGCAGATACCAGCCCACTCAGCAAAGATAAATTCATGGCTGCTCGCCTCTCGGGGTGGAGGGAAAACGGGGATGAGAGCATGTCGTTGCAAACTAACACCGGTTATTCATGATTAAGAGCCTTGCAGAATTCCACTTGTAACAGGTGGAAAGAGTGAGATGTGTTACCTTAGTACGAAAAGCACCGGGTCACTGGCAAAGGATTTAATTTGCTAATTCCACCCACGTTGCTGGGTCAAATTAGGAGCAGCGCCAAAGATGGACTTGCCAGGATTGGGTTGCAATTTAACTTGGTAATGAGCTTCTTTGGTTCCCAAGCGAAAGAGGGCATCTGGGCATTTAGAGTGGGTTTGGTATCCTCTTGGCATGCTCTAGTTATCTCCCACTTGGACTACTGCAATGCACTCTACGTGGGGCTACCTTTGAAGGTGACCCGGAAACTGCAATTCATCCAGAATGCGGCAGCTAGACTGGTGGCTGGGAGTGGCCGCCGGGACCACATAACACTGGTCCTGAAAGACCTACATTGGCTCCCAGGACGTTTCCGAGCACGATTCGAAGTGTTGGTGCTGACCTTTAAAGCCCTAAACGGCCCCGGTCCTGTATACCTGAAGGAGCGTTTCCACCCACATCGTTCATTCCGGACACTGAGATCCAGCGCCGAGGGCCTTCTGGCGGTTCCCTCATTGCGAGAAGTGAGGTTACAGGGAACCAAACAGAGGGCCTTCTCGGTAGTGGCGCCCGCCCTGTGGAACACCCTCCCATCAGATGTGAAGGAAATAAGCAGTTATCCTATCTTTAAAAGGCATCTGAAGGCAGCCCTGTTTAGGGAAGTTTTTAATATTTAATGCTGTGCTGTTTTTAACATTTGATTGGGAGCCGCCCAGAGTGGCTGGGGAAACTCAGCCAGATGGGCGGGGTATAAATAAAAAATTATTATTATTATTACTATTATCCTCAGAATCCCCAGCCAAAATGATCATAGAACAGAAGGAGCCCTGTCGGCCCATCTAGTCATAAAACCATAGAGTTGTAGAGTTCAAAAGGATCATCTATGCAGCTGTCCCATACGGGGATTGAACCTGCAACCTTGGCGTTACCAGCACCAGGCTCCAACCAACTGAGCTATCCAAGTTCCAGCATCCTGTTCTCACGGCGTCCGGCCAGATGCTTGTGGGAAACCTCCAAGCTGGATTGGAGCCCAAGAGCAGCTGTGCTTTTCTACAGGGGCTTCTCCTTTTTTTTCTTTTTAAAATCAATTTTATTGAGAGCTTTCAACATGAAATACAATACAAGCCAAACTAATCTCAAGAAGATAAATGGGGAAGAAGCAAGAATAAGCAAAGGAAGGAAATAAAGAAGAAGAAAGAGAAGAGAAGGAGAAGAATAAAATAAATAGCGGGTCCTCTGTCACAATTATCCTTTAGCCTTATTCCACACGCAGAAGAGTGATCTCTCCCAGATCTCACCAGCGTTTCCCAGAAGCTTTGTTTAGTCGTTTAGTCGTGTCCGACTCTTCGTGACCCCATGGACCAGAGAACGCCAGGCACTCCTGTCCTCCACTGCCCCCCGCAGCTTGGTCAGACTCATGCTGGTAACCTCGAAAACACTATCCAACCATCTCGTCCTCTGTCGCCCCCTTCTCCTTGTGCCCTCCATCTTTCCCAACATCAGGGTCTTCTCCAGGGAGTCTTCTCTTCTCATGAGGTGGCCAAAGTACTGGAGCCTCAGCTTCACAATCTGTCCTTCCAGTGAGCACTCAGGGCTGATTTCCTTCAGAATGGGGAGGTTTGATCTTCTTGCAGTCCATGGGACTCTCAAGAGTCTCCTCCAGCACCATAATTCAAAAGCATCAATTCTTCGGCGACCAGCCTTCTTTATGGTCCAGCTCTCACTTCCATACATCACTACTGGGAAAACCATAGCTTTAACTATACGGACCTTTGTTGGCAAGGTGATGTCTCTACTTCTCAAGATGCTGTCTAGGCCTGTCATTGCCTGTCATCCCAGAAGCTATTGAGAAACATTGCTGCCATCCTGGCTAATAACAGTCCGTGGACCCCTCTGCCACGAATTTGGCCAATCCTCTCTTAAAGGCATCTAAGTTGGTGGCCAACCTGCTGCCTGCAGCGGTGAGTTCCATAGTTCAACCACACACTGCGCGAAGAAGCCCTTCATTTCATCTGTCCAGGATTTTCCAAACTTAGGTTTCGTGGGATGTCCATGCGCTATGGTGCTGTGAGGGAAGGAGGAAAACTTTCTCTCTCTCCACTGAGTCCAGCATTCTGTTGCGTCTCAAGATCCCGCAACCACCCCCTCGTTGAAGAATAAACACACAGGACACAAATATTTTGTTGTTGTTGTTTAGTCGTTTAGTTGAGTCCGACTCTTCGTGACCCCATGGACCAGAGCACACCAGGCCCTCCTGCCTTCCACTGCCTCCCGCAGTTTGGTCAAACTCATGCTGGTAACATCAAGAACACTGTCCAACCATCTGGTCCTCTGCCGTCCCCTTCTCCTTGTGTCCTCAATCTTTCCCAGCATCAGGGACTTTCCCAGGGAGTCTTCTCTTCTCATGAGGTGGCCAACACAAATATTAGGTTAATGTTATTGGGCAAATTTTGGCCACAACTTTATTGATTGCAGAATGTGAGCAGTATTGGCTTGGGCATTGAACGGACCCGACTATATCTGATTCCTGCCCATTATGCAGGGAGTCTGGTAAGGGTAAACCACCAGAAGGGGGAGCCCCGTCGATGCAGACCAACTCGAGTTCCCCCTGGTGTTCCTGACAGGGTCGTGTCATGGCCCTAGCCCCGCCCTGGGCTTCGGACAAGATCCACACCCCCGGATTCCTTTAACAGAATACCCTTAAGCTTGGAGGGGCAAGTGACGGCCACACCTCCCCTCCCCATCCGAAGGTCAAACAATGCCGACCCGCAAAACCTTACAAAGTTTACCTTCCTGCTGGAGTGGTACCTATTTATCTACTTGCACTTTGATGTGCTTTCAAACTGCTAGGTTGGCAGGAACAGGGACTGAGCAACGGGAGCTCACCCCATCGCGGGGATTCGAACCGCTGACCTTCTGACCAGCAAGTCAAAGGCTCTGTGGTTTAACCCACAGCGCCACCCGCGTCCCTCTGAGGTCCATAGCAAGGGCAATAAAGGGAGGGAGGCTGGGAGATAGAAGCAGCGAGCCAAGAGGAAGCCCTCTGACTTGCACCCTGGCTTAAATGGTCCTGGCCACACCCCCACCAGCCAGCGGATTGGCTGGCTGGTCGTTGATGTGGCCAGGATCCTCCGGGCAACGCGGGACTTCGTCCACCACCCCGGAGGTGAGTGGGTGGCCACACGGTCCACCGCAACTCCTTCCCACAGTGAAGTGGAGTGGACTTGTTGCAATGGAATGTGCAAGTATTCCCCCAGTGCAGTGGCGTAGCGTGGGGGGGTGCAGGGGGGCCAACCGCACCGGGCGCAACATCTGGGGGTTAGGGTTAGGGGGCGCAAATCCACAGGTTAGGGGGTGCAAATCCATGGGTTAGGGGGCGCAAATTACTTGACTTGCCCCGGGTGCTGACAACCCACGCTACGCCACTGCCCCAGTGTAAGACTTCAAACTAAAAGTGCGGTAATCCAGCCCAGTAGTCTGGAGCTGCAGACTACTTCAGAAGGGGCCCTCTCTTGGGCATCCCACCACCCTCAGGACATAGCTGTCGACCTTCCCTTTTTCCTGGGCAATTCCCTTATTCCAGCGCTGTTTCCCACTGCTTCCCGCTGCTATCCCAGATTGTTAGATATCCTGTAGACTATCCCCGGGACAGGTGAGGCTGCTGATCCCTTGTTTTCGAGGCTGCTGATCCCTTATTTTCAAATCTGAAAGTTGACAGCTATGCCTCAGGAGGAACACGATGTGGGGTGGCAACCCGGGAGCAGGGAACTTCCCGCTGCTGAATTCTGGGAGGTTCAGAAGAGACAGACCAAACCCGTGTCTTCATTGAGCACTTAGCTGAAGTTAGGGAATTTGACTTGGTTCTGACCCAGCCTGGCTGTTCTTGGGTTTCCTTTTGGGCAGGTGGGAACAGGGCGTGAGTGTTGTTGGTGCCTTAAGTTCCATGAGAGAAGCTTGCAGAATTCTGCATTCCCATTTTGTGCATGTGTGTGATGAGAGGCATAACCCAGAGCAGCCCCTTCTCCGGAATGCAGCCCCCGGCAGCTGATGACACACTTACTGGGCACAGATAAATATTTCAGCACCCAATGAAATATTCATGTTGCTCCATCTCCATCTCCTTTTGCTCGGTTTAGTGCGGGCCCAGAGCATGAAAGATGGAAATAATTGCTCCTTCAGCGAGAGGCTTGTAATAAATGTATGTGTGTTTGTGTTAAATTTTAAAAAAGACCCCTCTTAGACACAGATGAACTGCGCCAAGGCACCTTGTGGAGACCATGATTGATGCTTTGTATGGAATCGTAGAATTGTAGAGTTGGGAGGGACCCCGGGGGGTCATCCAGTCCAACCCCCTGCAGGCAGGAATCTCAGCCGAAGCATCCATGACAGATGTCCGTCCAACCTCTGATTAAAACCCACCAAGGAAGGAGAGTCCACCACCTCCCGAAGGAGATTGTTCCACTGTCAAGCAGCTTTTACCATCAGAAAGCTCTTGTTCATGAATGTGTGTGTGTTTTTAATAGCCCTTTTAACCCAGTATTATAGTACTGTATTTATTAGGTCAGGAAACAGGGACACGGGTGGCGCTGCGGGTTAAACCACAGAGCCTGGGACTTGCCGATCAGAAGGTTGACGGTTCAAATCCCCATGATGGGGTGAGCTCCCGTTGCTCTGTGCAAGTAGATAAATAGGTACCACTCCGGTAGTAGATAAAGTGCAAGTAGATAAATAGGTAACGCTTCAGCGGGAAGGTAAACGGTGTTTCCATGAGCTGCTCTGGTTCGCCAGAAGCGGCTTAGTCATGCTGGCCACATGACCCGGAAGCTGTATGCCGGCTCCCTCGGCCAATAAAGTGAGATGAGCGCTGCAACCCCAGAGTCGTCCGCGACTGGACCTAATGGTCAGGGGTCCCTTTACCTTTACCTAGGTCAGGAAACAGTTGCCCAGCTGGTGCTAAGAAGTATATATGCATTTCTCTGATTGTTACTGAGTTGGAGAACGCCACTGCGAAAAAAATTCAGAGAGCCACGACTTTCAAAGGATGGCGTGTTTAATTTCGCGTACTGTTTCCGAAACAGCAACTCAGGTTCACTTTCCAGCGCAAATGGCATTGGGTTTCTCATACATGCCTAAAAAGCAAAGCTTAGCTGTGATTCCTGCCTTGCAGGGGGTTGGAGTAGATCAGTGTTTCCCAACCTTGTGCCTCCAGCTGTTTTTGGACTACAATGCCCATCATCCCTTGCCACTAGTCTTGCTAGTCAGGGATGATGGGAGTTGTAGTTCAAAAACAGCTGGAGGTACAAGGTTGGGAAACACTGGACTAGATGACCCTCAGGTCCCTTGCGACTCTTTGCAATTCTTTGAATCAGTTTCCTTCCTGGGAGCCCTTGCACTCAGGTGATCACACACTGCTCCATAGTTTGGCTTAGTGTGACATGCAAACCATAGAATCATAGAATCCTAGAGTTGGAAGAGACCACAAGGGCCATCGAGTCCAACCCCCTGCCAAGCAGGAAACACCATCAGAGCACTCCTGACATATGGTTGTCAAGCCTCTGCTTAAAGACCTCCAAAGAAGGAGACTCCACCACACTCCTTGGCAGCAAATTCCACTGTCGAACAGCTCTTACTGTCAGGAAGTTCTTCCTAATGTTTAGGTGGAATCTTCTTTCTTGTAGCTTGGAACCATTGCTCCGTGTCCGCTTCTCTGGAGCAGCAGAAAACAACCTTTCTCGTATAACTTGCTGTTAAAATGGAATACACAGGATGAAACGGTGAAATCAGCTATGATTAAATGGGCACAAGATATAGGTCATGATATTATGTTTGCTGACTGGGAACAGTTATGGACCACCGGTATCAAATTTACTGCATGTAATGCTTTAAAAGAAAATATTATGAAAATGATCTACCGGTGGTACATGACCCCAGTCAAGCTAGCAAAAATTTATCATTTGCCTAATAATAAGTGTTGGAAATGTAATGAGACTGAAGGCACTTTCTACCACCTTTGGTGGACCTGCCCAAAGGTTAAAGCTTTCTGGGAAATGATCTATAATGAAATTAAGAAGGTCCTTAAGTGGACTTTTCCTAAGAAACCAGAGGCTTTCCTCTTGGGTATGGTGGGCCAAGTGGTGTTAAGGAAGGATAGGACTTTCTTTATGTATGCCACTACAGCAGCAAGAACTCTACTGGCAAAGTATTGGAAGACGCAAGAACTACCTACTCTGGAAGAATGGCAAACAAAGGTGATTGACTTTATGGGACTGGCCGAGATGACGGGCAGAATCCGGGACCAGGGGAAAGAGACAGTGGAAGAGGACTGGAAGAATTTCAAAATATATCTTAAAAATAATTGTAAAATTGAGGAATGTTAAGATGTCAGGGGGTAAGAAGTAAAGAATTGCAGCAGTAAACAAAAAAACTTAAGAAATATTTACGAAAAGGAATTAAGACAATGGACTTAAGGGTTGCTAAAGAATTATTAAACAAGGATGCAGGGATGGGGAGGTATGGGGAAGTCAAAGAAAAAAGGCTATGAACCGATGAGTATGAAGTTATATTGTGTTACATTGTTCCTTATTTTATGTGTGGAAAATTAATAAAAATTATTATAAAAAAAAAAAACACAAATAGATGTTATTAATATTGCAGTTGTTGTATGAGGGATTATGATGATGATGATAGGAATGGAATTGTAATTAATAAAATTTTGGAACGCAGAAATAAAGAAAACCATCAATCCATCAATTCTAGCACGTAGGGGGCCACCTAAATTATATAATTATATATAAATAAATTGAATGATTGGTATTAGTAAAAAAAAAAAAAAAAAAAAAAAAGAAAACAACCTTTCTCCCTCCTCTATGTGACATCCTTTTATATATTTGGTTTTTTTTTTTGGTTTTTTTTAATAATATTTATTAAAAATTTTCCAGAATAAAAAGGAAAGATAGCAAGCAAGAAAGAAAAAACAGATATGATTTACACTTGGTTTCAGTGGCATCTTTCCCGGACTCCCCCCCTCCCCCTCTTGTATTCCATTTCCCTTAAATTGATTCCACAGGTTCTTACCCCAAATTTTAAAACCTTATTTGTAATTTTAAATAACCCATTTATTCCAAATTAATTTATCTTATTTATCTTAATGAACCATTTCTCCTTATATTTTATATAATTCCCTAAGATCGACCCCATTTCCCTTCCACGAATTCTCCTATTTTCAAACAACAGACATGAAAAGAGAAAAGAAAGAAATAATATATAATTTTACAGCCTTTGGATTCCAAATCTCTCCCCCCCCCCCCATTCCCCGGTTCCAATCCCCAAAGTTCATCCATTGTCTACTGCCAGCCTGGTGTATCCACGTCTATATCTCAACTCCACTTTGCCGTCTTTTGATAGCTTTTAATTTCAGAAAGTCCAATCTCGAAAAAACTCTCAGAAAAAGTCATTGTTCTTCCATCCAGACCTCTATGTTTAAGAGTCTAACTTAAATTCTATTTCTTGGTCCTTTTAAAGTCTGGATGTTCCAAATACTCCAGCTTCAAATTTGGTCCAGCTCTTATTCCTCAGGTTGCTTTTTCCTGTTCTGCTGCAGAAACCTTCTAATTCAGAAACTTCTTGTTCTCCACAGAGGCTTTTGTTATTCAGGAACATAACTTGCGTCAAGTCCCTTCCTTTCTTCAATAGATAAATCCATTGTCTCCTTTAGTATAGAAACCTCTGTAGACAAAATAATGCTTCGTTTTTGCAGCTTTCCCAAGAGATAACAGATCCTGCTCAAATTCATAGTATTTTTCCACTTGCTGCTACTGTTGCAATGTCCCAGCCTCCCTCTAGAGGGAATATGGTAACTTAATTTCTTTCAAAATCAGACCCAAAAGTCAAATAACTTGTTGCCTTTATTTCCAATAATTTATGTCCAAATTGTAACAAATCTAACCAGCAAAGCCATCGTAACAAAGTTCTCTTTTATTTTCCTGCTTTGACAGCTACTTTGACAGCTGTCAAAGTTTCTGTGTCTCTTCACCAGTCTCTCATAGCGGATCGTTCCCGGTTCCCGGGGGGGTTGCACTTTAGTTCCCACAAATCAGTCTTCTCCTCCAGCACAATTATTGTAATTTCCCTTCGTGAAGTTAAATTTTTTTTTTCAGGTAAACAAGTTCATCTCTCGATCTTAGTTGTCAAATCCTTGCGTTGAGCCATCTACAACGGGGGGGGGGGGGCGGACTTCCTTTTTGCACTCCCCCCGCTCGCTCCAAATTCAAAGATCAAATTTCCCTTTTAAGTCCAATCAATTTACTCACGGGTTGTTCCTTTTAGTCCAAATCCGAAATTTTCAAAGAAGAAGTCGTTGCTCTCCGCCGAATGGCATGCGGCTTCGCTGGGCAGGGGAAGCATTGGACTCACAGCACCACACCCCCCCGTCACCCGCTCCGCAGCCTTTAAAAAGGCTCCTTCGCGGGTCGGGGGGGCGCAAACGGTGCCCGCCGAGTCACCAAGTCCATGGGCATCTCCGCCCATGGTTTTTGAGGGTCCCCGCGTCGCCGGCACGGCAGGACCCGACCCCTACCCAGCCGACTCCCTCCGGAGCTCGGAGGGAGTCCGCCATTCGGCGATGGTGCCGACCCGGAAGTTCCCTATATATTTGAACTCTTATATATTTGATCCTTTTATATATTTGAACCAGGCTTTTGGGTAGATGTGGTTTTGCAAACGTGATGAAAATACTCTACTGCCACCAGTCCTTTGCTCTTGGAAGGAAACCATGGTAATAACACCATAGAATCTAAGAGCTGAAAGGGGCCCAAGGGTCATCTAGCCCAACCCCCCTTCAATGCAGGAATCTCAGCTAAAGCATCCATGACAGATGGCCATCCAACCTCTGCTTAAAAACCTCCAAAGAAGGAGAGTCCGAACAGCTCTTACTGTCAGAAAGGTTTCCCCCCCCCCCCAAATGTTGAGTCAGAATCTCCCTTCTTGTAGCTTTAAGCCCTGGGTTCGAGTCCTACCCTCCAGAGCAGGAGAAAACAAGCTTGCCCCCTCTTCCATGTGACAGCCATCTAGATATTTGAAGATGGCTATCATATCTCGTCTCAGTCTCCTCTTTCCCAGGCTAAACATACTCAGCTCCTTCAACCGTTCCTCCTTTTTTTTTTTATATAGAATATTTATTAAAGTTTTCAAAAAATAATACAGTGTAAAGTGAAAAGAAGAAAAGAAAAAATAGAAGGATAGCAAAAATACAAAAAAATACAAAAATGCAAAAGTAATTAAAAACACATAGAATTTCCATTACTTATTTTCTTTCAACTTATTTTCCAGACCTCCTCATACCTCCCTTTCTTGTATTCCAATTCAAATTGTTAATTCAACAAATCCTCACCATTGGTTTATACTTATTTCTAAACCTTATTTTCCATATCTCTTAAGCATTACAGCTGGAAACCACTTAATTTCTGTCCAACATCATTCTAACATTCATTAATTTTACAATATTTCTGCAAATAGTCTTTGAACTTCTTCCAATCTTCTTCCGCCGACTCTTTTCCCTGGTCTCGGATTCTGCCGGTCATTTCTGCCAGTCCCATATAGTCCATCATCTTCATCTGCCATTCTTCCAAAGTGGGTAGATCTTGTGTCTTCCAATATTTTGCAATAAGTATTCTTGCTGCTGTTGTCGCATACATAAAAAAAGTTCTGTCCTTCTTTGGCACCAATTGGCCAACCATGCCCAGGACAACCGTTCCTCCTAAGGCTTAGTTTCCAGACCCTTGATAATCTTGGTTTCCCTCTTCTGCCCACCTTCCAGCTTGTCAACATCCTTCTTCAATTGTCTTGCCCAGAACTGGACACCGGACTCCAGGTGTGTTCTGACCAAGGCAGAATGGAGTGGGACTATTACTTCCCTTGATCTGGACACTATATTTTTGCCTATATTTTTAAAAACTGCTTTATGCTTGAAGAGCAAACATGCCCTTCAATCTACTCCTCAGGCTGCTCTGTTGTGAATTAAATTGTATGCTGTAATGATTGGTTCTTAAGGAATTGTATATTTGTTATTAACGGAAGCCGTTTTAGGAAGCCTGTAGTCCCAAAAGCGGCTTAGAAATATCTAAAGTTCATGGAGGGTGAGTGTTTACAATCTCCCTTTGCGCTTCTGATTTTGCTTTCGTTTCACAATAAGCCAAGCAGTGAACCCCAATTGTAAGGACTGGAATAATAATAATAATAATAATAATAATAATAATAATAACAATAATATATTATTTATACCCCATCCATCTGGCTGGGCTTCCCCAGCCACCCTGGGCGTCTTCCAACAAAATATTAAAATACAGCAATGCATCAAACATTAAAAGCTTCCCTAAACAGGGCTGCCTTCAGATGTCTTCTAAAAGTCTGGTAGTTGTTGTTCTCTTTGACATCTGGTAGGAGGGCGTTCCACAGGGCGGGTGCCACTACCAAGAAGACCCTCTGCCTGGCTCCCTGTAACTTGGCTTCTCGCAGTGAGGGAACCACCAGAAGACCCTTGGCGCTGGACCTCAGTGTCCAGGCTGAACAATGGGGGTGGAGACGCTCCTTCATATATACTGGACCGAGGCCATTTAGGCTTTAAAGTTCAGCACCAACACTTTGAATTGTGCTCGGAAATGTACTGGGAGTCAATGTAGGTCTTTCAAGACCGGCATTATGTGGTCTTGGTGGCCACTCCCAGTCACCAGTCTAGTTGCCACATTCTGGATTAGTTTCTGGGTCACCTTCAAAGGCTGCCCCGCGTAGAGCGCATTGCAGTAGTCCAAGTTGGAGATAACCAGAGCTTGCACCACTCTGAGGAGACAGTCTGCGGGCAGGTAGGGTCTTAGCCTGTGTACCAGATGGAGCTGGTAAACATCTGCTCTGGACACAGAATTGACCTGCGCTTCCATGGACAGCTGTGAGTGACTCTTTCAGATTTCTGAAATTTGGCAGCTATGGAAAATTCCAGGACATGTTTGGGAATATAGGTGTCTATAAGGGGAGGGGGGCAGACAAACTGACAGCACACAGCTTCACCCATGGATATGAGCCATTACATGTAAATGGAACCTTCAGGAGCAGAGGCAGTCTATTTCTGAATAGCAGACACCAGAGACAGAAAAGAGGGGAGGGCTCTTGATGTCATATCCTGCTTGTGGAGTTCCTGGGAGCATCTGGACGGGGAGGAACAGGAAGCTGCTCTCGATATTCTGATCCAACGCGACTTCCCTTACATTCTGAACTCCCTGCAACAGAGTACGAATCTTTCACATCTTCCGTTTGACACCTCAATTCCTTCATTTGGAACATGCATTTTTAAAAAGAAACGTATCTTGAATTAACTTTGGCTCGAACCAGGTGTGGGTCCCCCTTAGTCAGGGTTCAGCAAACATTTTCAGCTGTGGGCCAGTTCACTGTCCCTCAGACCATGTGGTGGGCCAGACTATATTTTGAAGAAAAAAATGAACGAATTCCTGTGCCCCAAAAATAACCCAGAGATGCATTTTCAATAAAAGCACACATTCTACTCATGTAAAAACACCAGGCAGGCCCCACAAAGAACCCAGAGATGCATTTTAAATAAAAGGACACATTCTTTGTTGTTGTTTAGTCGTGTCCAACTCTTCGTGACCCCCTGGACCAGAGCACTCCAGGCACTCTTGTCTTCCACTGCCTCCCGCAGTTTGGTCAAACTCATGTTTGTAGCTTCGAGAACACTGTCCCACCATCTCGTCCTCTGTCGTCCCCTTCTCCTTGTGCCCTCAATCTTTCCCAAAATCAGGGTCTTTTCCAGGGAGTCTTCTCTTCTCATGCGGTGGCCAAAGTCTTGGAGCCTCAGCTTCAGGATCTGTCCTTCCAGTGAGCACTCAGGGCTGATTTCCTTAACACATTCTACACATGTGAAAACACGCTGATTCACGGACCATCCGGGGGCCGGATTTAGAAGGCAATTGGGCTGGATCCGGCCCCTGGGCCTTAGTTTGCCTACCCATGCCCTTAGCTCTCTTTGTATGCACGCGCGCGCGCGCACACACACACACACACACAAGTGTGTGCTAGAGTGCGTGTGTGCCTCTGTCCGTGCATGTGCTCACAGAGCTACCTAGAGGATTTTCGCCCTCTCCAGAGCAGAAAGGCGTTTTTTCTCTGAATAACGGCATAATTGCACTCCCACGCAAGCAGCCTGTCTGGCTCACGCTGGGTTGGGAAAAGAGAGAAAAGGACCCAGCCTGAGCCGAAATGAAGCAAAAGGGTGGAGATTGTTTAGAGCAACCAAAGCTCCTGGAGTCTGGACAAGCAGAAAAGAAGGAGAAGGCGAAGAATCAAACAAATGTATTATTATTTAATAAAAGGAGAGAGAGAGAGAGAGCAAATATTCTTTTCCATAGTTAAGCTCTGGCAAATCATAGCTCAACCTGCATCAACATGGCGGCTTATTCCATTCTCCTGGTGTCGGGAAGGGGGCAGGAGGGCTGCAGGATCCTCTCATAGGCCTG